>NC_091481.1:29677348-31104486 GCF_036971445.1 Narcine bancroftii
TTCCTAAGGAGGCAGAGCAGATCAAGGCTACCAGGCCTATTCTTGACAAAATTTTATGGTAGCACAATTGAGAGTATCCTGTTTGACTGCCTTATTCTGTGGTATGGTAGCTGCAAGACATCAGACTGAAAGTCTAGGGGATCACTGGGGTCTCCCTTTCCTCTATAGATGACATTTACTTGGAGTCTGTCTAATTGGGACTTATAGTAGACCCTTCCCATCCAGTGCAGAATATCTTCAAACCACTACCGTCAAGAAGAAGGGTCAGGAGCATCAAAATCAGAACTGCTAGGCTGGGAAATAGCTTCCCAACTGCTCTAAGATTATTGAAGAGAATCCTATTACCATGAAAATTATTCTAAATATTTATTTTAATTATTTATGCGATCTTTATATGCTGTTTGTTGATGCTCCATGGTCAAAAGGCAAAGGAGGAAAAACCCAACACCCAACCCCAACCAACCAATTTTCCCCTGCAACCGTGTCTGCCTGTCCCGCATCGGACTTGTCAGCCACAAATGAGCCTGCAGCTGACGTGGACATTTACCCCCTACATAAATCTTCGTCCGCGAAGCCAAGCCAAAGAAAGATATGTACAATAAGATCATAATAAACAGGGTGGCATGGTTGGCATAGCAGTTAGTGCAACACCTTTACAGTGACAGTGATTAGGACTGAGTTCAAATCCCGTGTTGTCTGTAAGGAGTTTGTATATTCCCATGTCTGTGTGGGTTTTTCTCCGGGGGTCTCCGGTTTCCTCCCACCATTTGAAACGTACTAGGGGTGTATTTTAATTGGGTGGCATGGACTCGTGGGCTGAACTGCCTGTTACCGTACTATATATCTAAATTAAAAAATTTTTAAAAATTAAAATTTAAAAATGTGTGTATAAAGGGATCAGGGGGGTGGGGTATGGAGAGAAGGCAGCAAAAGAGTTCTGAGATTGCAAGATCAGCCATGATTGTATTGAAAGGTGGATCAGTCTTGAAGGGCTGCATCAATTTATTATGAATCTATGAATTGAGGCTGAGTATTGTGTCAGGCTTGTAATTAAAAATAAAAATAAGGTTTTCATTTATGCAATGTGTGTTTCTTTCTGGTTAACTGAAGTGGCCATGAACGTTTTAGCTACCCATTTACATTAGTCCTATTTCTTTTGAAATTCTCATATTCTTTTCAACTATCTCAAGATTCTACCACTCAGCCACATACTAGGGGGAAACCTGTAGCTGCAAATTAACCTACATGTATTTGGGATGTGGGAAGGTACTGGAGCACCTGAAGGCAATTTACTCACACTTAGCCCCACAGCTAATGTGGGCACCAATTACTGTCACTCTCAACAGCTGCTGTCTCTCAGCCAGTTACCCAAACTGATGGATGCCAATGCATGTCTTAACTTCTAGAACCTGATTTGTTCACAGTTTCAATTCATGGCCATCTCCATCACCAACAGTGTGGATGCAAATATTGGGACATTGCATTGAAGTAGGGTAAGAAAAGTTGTGATAAACAAACAATAAGGCTGAGGAGTTATCAATTCTTCAGTTTTGTTTTTGACTTGATGGATAAAGTATTTTGATATGTTTAATTAGCTTGTATTTGCATTTATATGCCTAAAGAAACATCAAAATGTCCAGAGGGCACATCGTAACAGGCATAACCACTTGTGTATTATGCACATTAGTGATTTCAGTTTCTCTTTATTTGTTGTCGCTCATGTGTAGTGTGTGTCACTGGATAGTCAGCATGAATTAGCATTGAATTTGTCCAGGAGCCATCTTGAACCATTGCCGTGAAAGTGCTGAGGGGACTGTGATGTTGCAGTAATGAAGGCAACATCAAACATTTCTTGATGAGGAAGTTTAGGTGATATTGAGTCCAGAATTAAAATACCTTTCTGGGAGGGGCTGGTGAAAACTATCCCTTGTAATGAAGAAGGTTTGCTAAGCTGCTGCTGTTCATTTGGTGTTTGGCACATTGCATACATTAAGCCAGTGTTGAAATGTGAAGAAACTTAAAACTTCATAATCTTGGGAGCTGTGTTTATTCAAGCAAGTTGGTTGCTTTCTTCGTGATCTTGGAGATGTTGAAAACTTCTGAAAGATTATCAACATGAAATATTAGCCCATGCTTTCAGAGATGCTGTTTTGATGTATTGACTATTTCCAGCAACATCTGTTTTTATTTCAGATTGATACCATCTTTCTTTTAGGTATCTAGAATGGTGCGTTATGTCACTTCTTGTCCTGCCATTTTTCTACTCTTCTGTTTCATCTTCTTACTGCAGAGCATTTGCAAAAGCATTGTGCTCTCATGATGACAAGAATTTGAATGGTGCAATGGTAATCAAACTGGAGTCCCTTCCTGTAGACTACGTCAGGACAATCTATGTGCATACCAAGCAATGGAATTATGATTCTGAGGACTCCAATTCAATCTCTGTGGTAATTCTTAAGGCTATTGCTTTATTTCTGTTCTTTAATATCACCAACTTAGATTAGAGAGATGAGCCCTTAGTATTGGGATAGATAGTTGCTTCTTGAGGAACCTGAATTTATTGGCTATTTTAATTAGTTTCTTAACTAGTCTGTAGACGTGTGTTCCAATTTGGATATTTGCTCCAATTTGGACGTGCCAAAGATGCTCCCAGGCCTTTGAAGCACTGTGTTTCATTTTGTTGTTTTTGAATCCAGAACCTTGTGAATGTAGTGTGGTCCATCCAGATTAATTCATTTGCTTTGTTGGAGCAGTTTTGATACACCTGAGTAATTTGCTGTCCATCTTCTAGATGGACAAGAGTCAACCAGATTCCCATGGTTCTGAAGTTCTATGTATGCTACAGCGGGTGAGAATTTCTCCTTCCAAAAGCACATTGGCAAATCTGTTAGCATTTATGTCAATTTTGAATCTAATTGTTGTTTTTACTGGGTTTATTTTCCCAGGTTTATTTCATTAATTGGTTTTTAATTTCTTAGATTTTATAACTGAATTCAATCCTATATTTCCAGATTATTAGTCCAGAACTCTATTTAGCGTGTCCAATAAGATGGTCAGAGCCATTTTATTATCATGAACAGACTGACAGGAAGGGTGTTAAATGGAAGTTTAAAAATTCTAAGTTACTTTCCAATAAGATGCTTGCTAATGCCTGGCTTGGGTTTTGAGAGATCACAGCTGAGATTTAATTTCAGCCTTGGCCCAAACATGGTCCTAAGAGCTGAATTGCAGTAGGAAGGTGAGAGTGGGTATCCTTAAGGCAGCATTTAACTAAATGTGGTGAACATCAAGGGGAAGACGCTCCAATGATTGGAGTTGCATTAGTCGACGAGATGAGTTGCAGTTGTTAATTAATCGGCACAGTCTCAAATCTTTGTGGCCTGAGCTCCTGGTCACAACCTCTGTCACTGCGATCTTTGGACAGAAGGAACAGAAGCATGAAAACCAACTAAGTTCAAGAAGTTTCTTTCCCATTGCTATCAGACCTTTGAACCTCCCCTTGGTGCACTAATCGTGCAGTATTTCAAGCAACTTTTTTTTGCGTGAAGATTACAATGAATATGTAATGTATTTATTGTCTCTTAATAGTAAACTATTTGAATTAAATTATAGTTTTTCTTTGAGTTCAACAAAGCTGCAACAAGTAAGAATTTTGGCCACATGTACCTTGTACGTTGTGTATGACAATAAACTCAATATCCGATGTCAGATTTATTGACTGTTCAACCATGAGGTTCTTCCTCCTGTGGGTGAGGCAGAATTACCACTTTTTGGTAGTGCAAAAGAAAACTGTACTCGACATAAACATGTAACCATATAAAGAAATGTAGAGAAACTGCAGTACAGAGTGAGAGAGCGAGAGTCATTAAAGTGCAAAATTAAGTCCTTCAATGTGTCCCTGATTGAATTTAGTGTTGAGGAGTCTGATGGTGGAGGGAGAGCAGCTGTTCCTGAACCTGGTGGTGTCAGTCTTTAGGCACTTGTATCTCTTTCTTGATGGCAACAGCAAGAATAGAGCATGTGCTGGCTGATGTGGATCCTTGATATTGCTGATGCCCTCTGAAGGCAATGTTCCCCATTGATGTTTTTGATGGTAGAGAGGGTTTTGCCTGTGATGTCCTGAACTGCGTCCACTACCTTTTGCAGGGCTTTACACTGACTATTGTTGTCACCATACCAGAATGTGATGCAGCAAGTAGCACACTTTCCACCACACATCTGTAGAAATTTTCCAGTATTTCCAATGTCATACCAAATCTCTGCAACCTCCTGAGGAAGTAGAGGCTTTCTTCATGGTGCCATTAGTGTAACTGTTTCCAGGATAAATCTTCTGAGATACAGAACTTAAATGTGCTCACCATCTCCACTATCAATATCATGGCTGTGTTGTTAGTTTCATGTACATCATCAATCTCCTTCCTTCGAGGTTAGGTAGGAAATGTTCCCTGCTGACTGCATAATTAAAAAATTTTACAAACACAGCATGGTGACGGGCTCTTCTGGAGCAAGAGCCTGCATTGCCCAAATACACCCATGTAATCAATTATCCCACTAGCCCTGTACATCTTGGAATGTGGGAGGAAACTGGAACTCCTGAATAAACCCATGTGGACACCATATAAACTCTTTACAGAGAGTGCTGGATTCAGCCTGATGCACTAACTGTTTCAGCTAATGAAACAGCTCATCCATGACTGGTTTAATATTTGGGCCACAAAAGTGCCAGACTTTGTCCATTACTTATAAGAAAGAGCCCCATCACCTTCCCTTGTCAAATACCCCTGTATAAATATACCATTGTCCAAAATCTTAACTCGGATACCAGAGTTACAAAGCAGGCTGAGTATCATTTAAGTCACATTTTTTGATCATCTTTCCACCATCAACAAGGCACAAGTCAGAAACATGATAGAATTCACTTCACTTGCTGGATGAGTGCAACCCCAAGAAAAATCACAATCTCGAGATAATCCAGAACAAAGCAGCATGGCACTAAATATTAATTCCCTCTAGTAATGGTGCACACTGGCTGGATGCAGAATATACCATCGCTTGAGCAAATAGGGATTGGCAATAAATGCTGGCTCCAACAAAGATAGCCTCATCTTAAATGAAAAAATAAAAACATTGTGTACTTAAATAGATCATGAACAAAAGATGATTCTAATTAGAATGGATTTATTTTCATCATAAATCAATAACAGTAAACTGAAAAATTATCAGCATCTTCAAAAGTGGCACAGAGTAGTTTAAAATGGGTGCAGTCACTATATAGTCATTAGCCACGGTGATAGAGAAGCAAGATCAGTTTTGATCTTTCTCACTTAGCCACGCACCATAGCAGCTTTAAAATGTTATGAGCAATCCTTGATTACATTGTATAAATTGTCAACCACAGTTTTATATAAAAAGAATTCCAATCTGGAGTATGACTTAAGTTCAGGTACAATATGATGCAAATCCAATTATATAGCATTTTTTCTTTTCTAAATATTTTTAAATTTTACTTAAGAAAATATGTAAAATACACAACCGGTATCAAATATAAAGAAATCAGTTATCTAATTTGTAGAGTACATCTATAAAGAAACAAAACATCTTAAAATTTTAACCTGAATATTTTCATTTTCTCCTCCATCTTTTGAGCCCAAAGTTCTATAATTAAAGTATGCTTTATGCCTGGATTAATATATTAAAGTGTTGGAAGACGGGTTTTATAATAAAACTAGAGGTTCTGAAAGTGGTTGAGGAAAGGCCCCCATAGGTTTTGAAATCCTGTGTCTAGGTTACTAACAGAATAGCAAATATTTTCTCAGTTTAAACAGGACATCCCTCAACCGCTGAGCATGCGTGGGTGGGGCAGCATCCCTCCATCTTAGTAATATTGCATGTTTGGCCAAAAGAGAGGCAAAAGACACATTTAATTGGGGGTCAAACGAACGTCATCCTCTCCAGTGATACCAAAGAGAGCAAGCAGAGGGTTAGGTTCAAGGTTTAAATTAAGGATTAAGCATAGAGTTTGGAAAACATCCCTCTACTATTTTTCAAGGCTAGGGCACATCCAAATCATGAATAAGAGAGTCCTCATTCTCTCTTATATTTATTGCAACAAGAATTTGTATCTGGATAGATTTGAGATAATTTCGTTTTGGACATATGAGCCCTATGCAACAAACCATGGACACAAAGAGATGTGGAATTAACCAATTTAAGGATTAAATCCCAAACCTCATCTGAGAATGAAAGGTTTAAATCCTGTTCCCATGAAGATTTCATTTTATCAAGAGGGGCATATCTTATAAATAAAGGATATTAAACTTTTAAGAGTGGGTTGTAAATTTAAAAAAAAATCATCAATAATGTTCATATCTAGTACACCAGGAAAGTTAGGTATCTGAGAGTAGAGAAAATGTATGATTTGCAAGTATTTTTTTTTTAAAAATGGATATTAGGTAGATTGAACTTTTCAGAAAGTTTCAAATGATGCAAAACAATTATCAATGAAAAGATCTTTAAAACATAATATCCAGTCATATAATTCTTGAAATACAGAAGCGTGCAAGGGAGGTTGGAAGAAATGATTGGATGGAATAAGGCTTGATAAAGGAAAAACCATAAAATCCAAAATGTTTTCTGAACTGACCCCATATCCTTGCAGTGTGCCTAACAACCGGATTGTCAATAGATTTGTCTAAAGACAAATGAAGTGAGGATCCAAGAAAAGCTGGAATGGAGAGATTTTTAACTGTATACAACATGAATGCTGCCCACAATGGACAGTAAGGTTGTGTATACTAGTCGCCCACTAAAAAAGTGGAAATTGGGCAGCGTCATACCTTCATTTCTTTTAAATTTCTGAAGGTGAACTTTACTTAATCGAGATCACTTACTCTTCCATATAAAGGGCGATATAATAGAGTTTAATGAGTCAAAAAAAAGATTTTAGGACTAAATGTCTGAAAAGGATATAAAAATTTAGGCAAAATATTCATTTTGATAGAGTTGTATGTGGCCCACCAAAGATGTGGTCAAGGGTGACTACTGAAGTAAATGCTGTTTCAAGTGTTTTAACAGGGTAAGGAAATTTTATTTAAAAAGACACGTTTTCTTATAACTAATACCAAAATAAGTAAATAGACCTTTCACAATCTTAAAAGGAAAGTTAGTATAAATTGATGCAACTGTACTCACAGGGAACAGTTTGCTTTTATGCAAATTTAGTTTGCACCCTGAAAACTGACTAAATTGAGTAAGTAATGACAACATAGAAGGTAGGGAGGTTTCAGGGTTTGATATGCAAAGCAAAAGATCATCTGCATAAGGGGAAATTTTATGTTGCTCTCCTTTCCTCCAAATCCCTAAGATGTCCTCACAGCTTCAAAATGCAATTGCTAATGGCTCTGTGATTGCTTAAGGTGGTATGTGAGTGGGAAGGGAAGGTTGAGAATCACTGCTCTAGACCCAATTGTTACTGAAATATTTGGCTTGAGAAAAATTGTCATTAGCCCATTTCCTTTGGAGTGATGAAACCGTGCACATAACGAGTCAGTTAGGTACAATTAAAACAGTGGTTTTCAAACTTTTTCTTTCCACCCACATCCCACCTTAAGCAATCCCTTAATAATCAAAGAGCATCTATGGCATAGGGAATACTTAAAGTGGGATGTGGATGGAAAGAAAAAGATTGAGAACCACTGCTCTATAGCCAAATCAAAAAGTATTGGACTTAGAGGGCACCCTTGATGGATTCCCTGTTGGATTGTGATTGTTGATAGTTAGTGAGAATTGAAGCAGTAGGGAACCTCTATAGTAATCTTATCCATGCAATAATACTTGGGACTAAAATTAAAATTTTATAAATCATCACTAAATACCTCCTTTTCACACGGTCAACACTTCTTCCACATCTAAAGAAAGGACACATTCAAGAACCTCACTTGAGGGTGAGTATAAAATGTCAAGTAAGCGATGTATATTGAAATAAGAGTACCAATTTTTAATAAAGCAGTCTGGCCTTCAGATATAATTGATGTTAAAATAATCTCCAATCTACGGGCCAAAACTTTAGCCAAAATGTTAACATCAACATGTAATAAAGAAATTGGCCTGTATGAGGAGCACTCAATTGGATCTTTACATTTCTCTGCATCCTTAAACGAATCAGACAACACAGAACTTAAATAAGGTGAGAGCAAAGAAAATGATTTTAAAAATTCCACGAAAACCTGATGGGACCTGATGATTTTCCAGATTGCAAAGAAGATATAGCCACAGTTATCTCTACTTTTGATATAGGTTCATCTAATCTCATTTTGTTACCTGGAGAAAGCGTGTGAATATTTAAACGATTTTTTAAAAATATTCTCCATCAAACTATTACGATTTTGAAATTCACAAGTGTAAAGTTGGGAATGAAAAGTTCTGAATGTGTCATTAATCTTGGAGTGATCTGAAGTAATGTTATTATCCTCCATTTTAATTTTGGTAATTTGCCATCTTGCTTCAAATTCTCTCACTAATTAGCTAACAATTTACCAGATTTATCACTGTGGATATAAACTTTTTATTCTTCAAAAGTTGGCATTCAATACCATGTGTTGACAGGAGATCAAATTATTTTGAAGTCCCAATCGCTTTTTATATAGTTCTGGATTTCTAATATGAGCATGTTGATGATCTATTTTTAAAAAATTTTGATTAACTAATTCCAAACATTCTTTATTATCCTTTCTTTTCATATTCATGGTATAGGAGATAATTTGCCCCCTAAGGTAGAGTTTCAGTGCATCCCAGACAGACTGGAGGTTTCTGTAAAAAGTTTTTCTACTAAAGAAAAAGATTGTCTGCTTCTCCATAAATTTCACAAAATCACCATCAGACAGTAAAGTCAAATTGAAATGCCAATTTCTATTTAGGAAGGTCAGTAAGGGCCAGAGATAGTACAATAGGGACATGATTAGATATCAGTACTCTTGTAATCAGAAGAGTGAGTCAATGGGTTTAATTGATTGTCAATAAGAAAATAATCCTAGAAAAAGTATGATGAACATATGATGAACATGTAAAAAGAAAGAATACTCTCTCCTATTTGGATAAAGAAAGCACCATATGTCAGAAATACTATAATCTGATGGGATTGAATAAATGAGGCAGACATATTCAGTGTTGCAGGGTTGGGAGAAGATTGATCCAACATTGGATCAAACCAACAATTGAAATCTCCACCAAGCTCAAGAGAGTACAAGTCCAAATCAGGTAAGGAAGAAATAAAAGTAAACAAAAAACCCACATTGTCCATATTAGGGGCATAAGCATTATCAAGAATGACCAATTTATTATACAATTTCCCTGAAACTATAATATGACAATTAGTATCTAATATTACATTGTGATGAACAAAATGAATATTTTGTTAATAAGAATCAAGGCCCATCTGGCTTCTGCCTGAAAAGTGGAGTGAAAATGCTGGCCCCTCTGCTGAGCCATGGCTGAGATGCAAACTATAGGTTTCTTGCTTAAGAAAAGCAATTGGTGTTTTAAGTTGCTTAAGATGAGAAATTATTTTCCTTCTCTTAACAGGGTGGTTGTGGTTAGCCAGAATCAGACACACACAGATAAAGACTGAACAACAGGCTTTAATCCACAAAGACTTCCACAGAGCCAGGCTGGCTGTGGCTGCAGCAACTCTAAGTGAGGCCTCGGGAGGCCGGCTCAGGCTTATATCCTGGAGGTGATTGACATCCGACCGGGTGGGGCTTGATCCATTCAGGCTGACTGATTGACAGCCGAGCAGGTGTTGTCCTGTCCCCTTACACTCCTGCAGGTACAGAGGTTGCCCTCTGCAGTAGGCCGGTGGTGGACCACCACAATGGTTCAAACCTTTAACATTCCAACTAACAAAATTAAAAAAACAATCCATTGTCAATGGTTAGAGAAGTGAATTGAAAAACACACATGCTAACAAAATTCAAGGAATCGGCCTTCAAGCATGAACAGAACATTCAGCAGATATTAAAATGAAGACCGCACAAGGACAAAGTTTATGTAGGCTCCTAACACTTGAAAAGACCCACTTTCACCCCCCCTCCCCACACCTGAAAACCAGACAGCTGCCAAAGACCTCAGGTGCAAACCCCAGGAGCAAGATCATGAAAGTAAACATTTCTCACCTCCCTAAAAAAAAGCTCTGTCTTACGTATGAACACCTTGGCTCCAATATTGTTATTAAAACAAAACTTGGCACTCCAAAAACAACATAATTTGGATAGGAATAGAGCCATTACCTAAAAACACCACTACTTTTAGAATTTCTTATTCAATTCTTAAAAAGTAGAAATATAAACTAATTTTAAAAAAAGTATAAACTTTCCCCAATCGTATTTCCACAAAGACTGAATAAATCCTAGAATTTAAAGGAAAAAAAAACCTCACAAAACAACTGCCTAAATGAGTATATTACCAGAACAGAGAGGACCAATAGCTCCTTGCCACTAAATACTGCATGACAAAAGGTATAAAGCTACAAAATAATAATGGTAAAATAGCCTCCAACACCAAGCAGATATTTTCATGGGCACGATGTAGAAGGGTGATAATCTATAAAATTCCAGGCCTCAAATGACTAAACGTGACCACTTCTTGTGTCCACTGAGAGTGTATTCTGCAGGATACAGCAGGGAGGGCTTAAGTCCTTGGTTGTATAATTCTGACATGACTTCCCTGTACTCTGTTCGCTGATTCATAACTTCGGGAGTATAATCTTCCACCACTTGAATCGGTTGACAACGATATTCCAGTTTCCCTCTCTGCCAGGCCTCTTTATCTGATAGCGATGTAAACAAATGATGATTGAGCATGGACTCTGTCCTGGAACTGGTTTAGGTACTAAAGAGCGATGAACTCTATTGATCTCCATCGGGGATGGGAGCGTCTCTTTCCTGAAAATCTCACAAAACAAATCAGAAGAATTTTGTAAGTTTTCCTTCTTCAGTAGATTCTGCTAAGTCCAAAGTGCCCTGATTCTGCTATCTGCTCCGGCTCTCCAGATCAACAACTTCAAAAGTTAACTTTGAGTTACTTTCACATTAGCTGGAGCAGACATCATCTAATTCGGTAACATGTTGCGTTAATTATTCAGAAGCGTGCTCCAGACATGACAAACACTGGCCGTGCTCCTCCACTGACAAATAGATTTGATCGATTTCAACAGGCAAAAAGAAGCTTTGAAGTCAGCAGTCTGTTGAGCCAGTAGGGTAGATATAGCTTCTTTTTCTTTTTTTTCAAGATTTCCCACTTGCAGTCATTTTGAGGCAAACAAGATTTTTTTTAAAAAAGGGAATGCGCAAAATTTTTCACTTCGGTTCAAAAATAGGTCAAAAGTGAAAAAGGTAGAGAGAGACAAGAGCGCCTGATAGTTATGACCACACCCTATGGGAGCTGGCCGGAAGTGCCCTTTAAAATTTTGCAGCATGCTGAACAATCTAAACAATGACATCGGCACAAAGGTTGTCTACCCTTAACACTAAACCTCTAATTATTGACGGAAGTAACAAAAATGACCAGAGATTTCTTTTGAGTATGCTAGCCAATATTCATCTGCAACAAACATGATGTAAATATTACATTGCTGTTTTTGAGAACTACTTCATTTGCGGTAAAGTTCTGTTGAGTGTCCTGTAAATGGGATAGTTGATATTTCTTTCTGACTTTTGTGAAAAATTTGGGCAACTCTGAAGCTGGATCCCAAACCAGTTAAGAAAGATGGCAAGCAAACCAGACAAAGACAAGCTGGAGGGACTCACTGGGGTAGGCAGTATCCATGGAGAGAAATGGACAGAAATTAAGCGAAGAGACCTTTATTGGGACCTTGAAAACCACTTGGAACAAAATGGTGGTGAAGACAAGTCGAGTGGAAAGAAACTTGGCTGTGGGAGCAAGTCTATGTGAGAAAGGGTTCATAGCACCAGACAGCAGAGAAAGTCTGGGGGGGGGGGGGGGGGAAGCACTGTGAGTTAGCTTCACAGAGTAACTGTTGGAGGAAGCAGGAAAGCTTGACCAGAATTTGCAAAAGCACAAGGACTACAGTTGCTGAAAACTTAAACAAACAGCAAGAAGCTGGAAGAACTCAGCAGGTCAAACAGTATCCGGGAAGAGAGATGGACAGTCAATGTTTCTATTGAGTTGACAGTCCATTTTTCTCCTGACTGGCCTGCTGTGTACATGCAGCTTCTGTTTATTCAAGGTCCCAGCAACCACAATTCCAGAAGAAATTGCAGCTGCTGTATTTTGAGCGGAAATTTGTGTAGCTTAATGTTAGCACTGGTTTAAACCCTTTGCAGATTTTAATCAGGGTTAGCTGATCAAGGAAGCTCATCACCAAGTCGTTAGTAGATTCTGCCTTTGAGGTCAATATATTGTAATTAATGATAATGATTTTTGGTGAGAGGTATAGATCCAGTTTAAGGACCTGAGAGAATGATTGTGGGTGGAGCTCGGGGTAACTAAAATATGCATTATTCTTGATCCTCTTCATTCCAAAAATGTAACTTTACACATCATTCATGCACATTCTGTCCACATCACTCTTCAAAATTAATTCAAGTTCCTCTGTCTATGAATTTAAGATCTTCTATATGTTCCAGGACACTGATTTGGTGATGAGAGATACTGGAACCTTGATTGGGAGCAATAACAGTCATCTATTGGTAAACTAAAATCTTTATTGTATCAGCCAGAATGGGAGTAGGATTGAGAGTACATTTTGTCCCATATTTGATGAGTTAGATAGATGAATTGCATTCTAATTTTTAAAAAAAGTTAGAGATACAGGCTTTTCTGCCCCAAGAGCTCATACTGCCTAAATATACCAATGAACTTACAAGCCTTGTATGTTTATGGACGAGGACCCTAGAGCATCCCAAGGAAGCCCATGCCGACATGGGGAGAATGTATAAACTCCTTACAGACAGCGCTGAATTTGAACGTGGGCCGCTGGTGCTATAATAGCGTTGCACTAACTGTCGCCCTAAATTTGGAGAACAAATGGAAATCTTCATATTATGTATTCCACCCTTTGCCAGTGTTACAACAAAGTTTACAATATCTGCAGTGGTTTCATTAATGAGGTTTAAAAAAAAAAGGTTGCCATATGATCATTCAAGTATTCTTGCTTCTATTTGGTCCACAAATGTATAGAAAAATCAAACTACAGAAGGAATTCAGCAGGTCATATAGCATGGAGAAAGTCGATGTTTCAGGTTGATAAATAAATAAAATGTTTTTTTTTAAATAAAAAAACACAATCACTAGACATCCACAGAACAAATATAAAGATTTCATGTGTTCCTAAATTTGGAGGAAATTTATCCAGGTGTGAAACAATCAAGTATGCAGACGCTGTGATTGTAGTAAATACACTAAACTGGAGAAACGCAGTAAACCCCATAGTGGCCATAAGAGGCAAAGATATATAACCAATGTGGTGGGGGGGGGGGGAGGGGTTGGAGGGAAGAATAGACAGGGCAAGGAGCACAGGCCAACAGCCAAGATGCCATAGGTGAGCATAGGTAGGAGGCAGGAGAACCTCCCAATTTCTAATTCAGTCCTGTTTTTGCTCAGGCCGGAAAAGTTATATATCTTTGCCTCCTATGGATGCTGTGGGACCTGCTGAGTTTCTCTAGCACTTTTGTGTATTTAGTGTATCCAGGTGCCTGACTGGTATTTATTTATTTCCCTTTTATGCTTTTCCACAACGGCATCCATTTGTTCATAATAGTGAATTATACATTTTGTTCATGTTCCTGGAAATAAACGTGAATTATTGCAGCAGATTTTGCAATATTTATAATAAAATTAACATGCACCCTTTTAAATGATCAAATATGTTACCTCTAAATATAACATTTTGAAGATTAACAGAATTGTAAACATATGTCAATTAATTCTGTGATTGTGCAAATTATGCTCTTCGCCACAGAAATTTAAATTCTGTTTCAGCTGCTCTTGATAAGGAAATATGTCGTTCCTTGTATCCAGTGTTGAAACTGATAATGAAATAGACTGAGTAATCTCATGTCACATTCAATAAGTGGAAAAGGTATTTTTTGTTCAAGGCACTGAAGCACTCATTCCACTAATTAGTTGAATACAAAATACAATAAACTCCTAAACTTAACGGTTCAAAGTTCCTTTTAATTTTGTCACATAATTATACATCAAATTGTAATATATATGATCAACTTTTGTCTGCCTCAAGGCAAAAGATGCCTTGAACATTATCCGGCGCCCCTAACAATTGTGTAATTATTTCTTCTGTACCTATCTTTTGCATTTTCAATATCTTCTGTGGGTGAATTAATATTTAAAAGAGAACTGATAAAAGGCTTGCAGTATATATTTCAGGGGATCAAAAGTAGAATAGGGTTAAGTTTAAAAATAAACCATGGCAACAGCACAGAGTGTATGAACTTGTCTCTAAATTCCAGTATAAAGCCCTATTTGTATGGTACAGTAATTGTTTACTCTGTTAAAATCGCTGCTTAGTAACATGATAAGCCTCACTAGAACTTCCCACACATTTGGTCATCCATGAGTTTAAATGTCATGAAAAATATGATCGAGAATTTCTTTCCTAGCAAAATCAACCGACATTTCTTGAGTTTTGTAAAGCAGCTGTTTAAATATATGAATTGTTTAATTGAGTCACAAACAAATAATCACATAAAGGTCAATGAAACCCCTTGTACCAAGAAAATGATTTTGTATTCTATAATTTACCAAATTGCAATATTGCAACCGTCTTTTTGAAATATTTTCATTCACTGAGTGACTGAAATTAAATTATTCTCATTCTCGTTGCTTTGTACAAGTAGCTTTGTGTAATGCTATTTGGATTTCCCAACTGACCCAATGGCATTGAAGATGATTGTACTCCTTACTGGAAGAAACCAAGCAACTTGGGTTTCCTGGGTGCATGCTTTGACTGTAAAGGTTATGCCATTATTACAATTAGCTTGCTATTAATAGTCTGCACTGGCAGTAATTCTTGTCATTTTTTTGTATCAATGTGTCAACCTTGGCTAATTGATAGTGTTCTTGCTTTTGAGTGAGTAGTTTGACCCATTTCAGACACTTAAGTATTGAAATCTAGCCTGTTGCAAGGTTGACAGAGTAAATGAATCAATTGTCATCTCAAGGAAATGTAATTTTATGTGGTGTTCAGCCATTGGCATATTTGAGTGTTTCGTGGGGGAATGTTTACTGAAATTATGAAATAATACTTGGTGGGTTTTATACCAAGAAAAATATTGATCCTACCCAGACACTTCCCTGAGGAACATTGCATTGTCAGAGCTGCATTGTTTTAGATTACCCATTAATCACAGTTCTGTCTGTCCCCCTCAATTGGTTGGATAAAAAAAATCAATGGCACTCTTTAAAAGAGAGGAAGTGAATGTTCCCTAGTATTCTAACCAATATTTGTAGCCAAGTCAACATCATTACAAGGCAGCCATGGCATTGCACCAGTCATTGCTGCTGAGTCACATCCTCAGGAACCCATGTTCAATTCCAGTCCATGTGTAGTTTGCATGTTCTCCATGTAACCTTTTGTATTTCCACTAGATGCTCAAGTTGGTAGAGTGGTTAGCGCAACACTGTTATAGTGCCAGCGACCGGGACCAGGTTTTGAATCCTACATTATCTGTAAAGAGTTTGGATGTTCTCCCGTGTCTGCATGGTTTTCCTCCTGGTCTCCGGTTTCCTCCCACTCTTCAAAATGTACCAGGTTGTAGGAAAATTGGGTTTAATTGAGTGGCACAGGTTTGTGGGCCGAAAGGGCTTCTTACCATGCTGCATATATGTATGTCTGAAAATATTCTTCCCATATTCTGTAAATTAACTCTTTGGATAGATAATCATCAATCCTTTTTTTCACAGAGACCAGTACTTGCTAATAACAATCCCCTGAGCAGATTATTAAGTACTCCTCCTGTTTCCTTCAAAGCTACAAATGTCTTCCCCTAAAAATGGTTTTTAAAATGGTCTGGAGGTTTCGCCAAAGGAGATGGAGGAGACATCTTGATGTGGAGGAATATTAATGGCCAGTGGGAGCCTGAAAATTAACTGTACATCCTCAATTTATTACTTCTTTGTCCGATGCCAATTTGAGCACAGACTAATCCTCAAAAACTACTGCCTCCCCCATTTGTCGTCTTCTTTGGCTTGGCTTCGCGGACGAAGATTTATGGAGGGGTATGTCCATGTCTGCTACAGGCTCGTTGGTGACTGACAAGTCTGATGCGGGACAGGCAGGCACTGTTGCAGCGGTTGCAAGGGAAAATTGGTTGGTTGGGTGTTGGGTTTTTCCTCCTTTGTCAGTGAGGTGGGCTCTGCGGTCTTCTTCAAAGGAGGTTGCTGCCCGCTGAACTGTGAGGCGCCAAGATGCACGGTTTGAGGCGAGATCAACCCACTGGCGGTGGTCAATGTGGCAGGCACCAAGAGATTTCTTTAAGCAGTCCTTGTACCTCTTCTTTGGTGCACCTCTATCTCGGTGGCCAGTGGAGAGCTCGCCATAGAACACGATCTTGGGAAGGCGATGGTCCTCCATTCTGGAGACGTGACCCACCCAGCGCAGTTGGGTCTTCAGCAGCATGGATTCGATGCTTGCGGACTGCCAGCTTGAGTACTTTGATGTTGGTGATGAAGTCATTCCAATGAATGTTGAGGATGGAGCAGAGACAGCGCTGATGGAAGCGTTCTAGGAGCCGTAGGTGATGCTGGTAGAGGACCCATGATTCGAAGCCGAACAGGAGCGTGGGTATGACAATGGCTCTGTACACACTGATCTTTGTGTGTTTCTTCAGGTGGTTGTTTTTCCAGACTCTTATGTGTAGTCTTCCAAAGGTGCTATTTGCCTTGGTGAGTCTGTTGTCTATCTCGTTGTTGATCCTTGCATCAGATGAAATGGTGCAGCCGAGGTAGGTAAACTGGTTGACCATTTTGAGTTCAGTGTGCCCGATGGAGATGTGGGGGGGCTGGTGGTCATGGTGGGGAGCTGGCTGATGGAAGACCTCAGTTTTCTTCAGGCTGACTACCATGCCAAACATTTTGGTAGTTTCCGCAAAACAGGACGTCATGCGCTGGAGAGCTGGCTCTGAATGGGCAACGAAAGCGACATCGTCTGCAAAGAGTAGTTCACGGACAAGTTGCTCTTGTGTCTTGGTGTGAGCTTGCAGGTGCCTCAGATTGAATGACGCCTATCTGGTGTTGGCTTCATGGTCAAGAACTCCATTGCCTCCAAACTCGAAAACCTCCCGATAGGCCACTCTGACCGGATCATGTCCATGCGACTCCCCCTTCAAAACAAGCGACGCATCATTCTCATCAGTGTCTATGCTCCAACCATTCAGGCGGAACCAGCAGAAAAGGACAAGTTCTACACTGCTCTGCGCAACCTCATCCAACGCACCCCTACAGCCGACAAGGTTGTCATCCTTGGCGACTTCAACGCTTGTGTCGGCAAAGACTCAGAAACCTGGCCAGGATTCCTTGGCAAGCATGGTGTCGGCAAGTGCAATGACAACAGGCGCTTTCTGTTGGAACTCTGCGCAGAACGGCAGCTTGTTATTACTAACACCCTTTTCCAGCAGAGAGACAGCCTGAAGACTACCTGGATGCATCCCCGATCCAAACACTGGCACCTCCTGGACTACGTTCTGGTGCAAGGAAGACACAAACGAGATGTGCTCCAAACTAGGGTCATGCCCAGCGCGGAATGCCACACTGACCACCGGCTTGTTCGCTGCAAGCTCAACCTTCACTTCAAGCCAAAGTTCAAGAACAGTGGAGGCCCCAGAAAGTGGTTCAACGTTGGAAACTTGCAGTCAGACGTAGTGAGAGGAAACTTCCAGGCAGACCTCCAAGCAAAGCTCGAGGATGCAAACTGCTTCACGGACACGTCTCCTGAAACCCTCTGGGATCAGCTGAAAACGGCCATACTGCAATCCACTGAAGAGGTACTGGGCTTCTCTTCCAGGAAAAACAAGGACTGGTTTGACGAAAACAACCAGGAAATCCAGGAGCTGCTGGCAAAGAAGTGAGCTGCCCACCAGGCTCACCTTGCAAAGCCTTCCTGGCCAGAGAAAAAATGAGCCTTCCGTCTCGCATGCAGCCACCTTCAGCGCAAACTCTCCATTTGTGATTGGAAGCTGAATTATTTGACCAACTAGATATTTGACCAAATCGATTAATTTTTATTATATTAGTTTATTCTTTCACCTATAGATGATTTTTGTTTCCTGATGACTCACAACTCTAGTTGTTTCCATTGGTTCTTCTGCAATTTCCCTTTTCTTTTCAGGAATACCTTTCTTAATTAACTTGCAACATAGACTTGAGTGTTTCTTGCACCATTAGATGTGACTTACACTGGGCAAAACAGCATTTGTTCATAAGGGAATTAGAATTAAGATGGGTTGTGGTGGCAGACAAAAGAAAAATTCTTTTGAATGCTTGATTTAATTTATCATTGTATAATGACAGCAAGTTTCAATGTGAAATGTATAACTTTTGAAACTTTGGGGGGAAAAACAGCGATATTTGCACATTCATAACTATTTCACTTCTGACACTGAACGTCAGCACTGATTAACTTGCTGAAGTAAAAAGCAGCAACTCCATGGACTTGCGTCACTTGTTGATGTGTTAGTTACAAATATAGAATATGAAGCATCCACTTTATGGAACCTATAACAGCAAACGAATACTGTGACCCATTTTGGGAGAATATTGATAGCTCTGGTGCTTTCATTACTCAAGCAAGACTGCTGTTTGTATTTCACTGCATGGAACATCAAGTCTCTGGTGAACTTTTGATTTGTCAGACACTTGGGTCTATTACTGGGATCTTGGAATGTAATGGAATGAGCACCAAACAAGGTGAGGGAATGCACTGAAGGGAATGATAACTTAATTTTAAAATGAGCAATGTCCTGAAATATTTCTTGTATGACTACACAATTTATATTTAATTGGCCCTGACCAAGTGAAAATGATAAAGTAAAACATGAAAGTCTGCAGACATTGTGATTGAAGTAAAAACACAAATCTCGGGAAACTCAGCGGGTCAAACAGTGCACTTTATATAGCAAAGAAAAAGATACATAACCAATGTTTTGGGCTTCAGCCCTTCATCAATGTATAAGCAAAATGTAGAGAGGCGCTGAACCTTTGGTGAGGTGCTGTTGAAAGGGTAAGTAAGAGGAGGTGTCCGAGAGCTGTTGACTGGCTTTGGCAAGGTCAGGTCAATGTGCCAGACTACAACAGCACCTGCCTTATTTATTTATTGCCCTAACACACAACTCCAGGAAAACATGCTAGTGTATTACCAATGATCTGCATGTTCTACTGCCTTATGTGGTCAAGCTAGATGATAAAATGATAGTCCTTTGGTCTGGTGTAGTGCTTAAAGATGGAGGGCATAGCATAAGGTGTAAGGTGTATTATAATGGTAAACTGAGTTTGGGGTCTTGCCATCATCTGAACATGTCGGCAGGCTAACCTCAGTTTTAAAAAAAATCTAAGATTTCAAAAGTGAATGCTAAATGCAATGAGGCACCGTGCACCATCTGGAAGCCCACAGTCCTGATATGTCCTTGGACTTTTGCTGCTGACTAGCAAGGGAAGAAAAATTGAACACTGACCCTGGGAAATGAAAGTTATTTATGGCCACTGAAATGGGGGGCTGCACTCCTGGAATCTTCCCATTGTTTCCTGCACCATGGCAGGAGTTGTGGCTCTTTTGCGTGGTATATTTCATTGAGCTTCCCTTTCCAGAAGTGGTCATTTGATATATCTCTTCCACGCCTCCTAAACAGCACTGCCTGGTTTGAATGCAGAAAGTGGCAGACCTAACCAAGTCTATCGCAAGCACTGATATCCTGTCCATCAAAGACATTTACATGAGATGCTGTGTCAAGAAGGCAGCCAACATCCCCGTCACTCTAGTCATGATCTCTCCTCGATGCTGCCTTCAAGCAGGATGTATAGAGGCCTGAGGTCTAGCATTTTTCTGTTCAAGAACAGATTTTTCTGACAACTATCTGGCTCTGAACCTGCCTAAACTATCCCACCCATAACATTCCAGGACACCAAATATCTATTTGCACAATTATCACAATACATTTTTGCAAGATCAGCATATTTAATAATTTTTGTTTCCTGTTTTAGTTATTTTTCCCTCCTCTTATGCATTCGTATACTAAAGTTGTTAGTGTGTTTTATGCACCTGGGAAGCTGCATTAGGTAACACATTGTACGGGTACTTATGGATGTGAAAATCAAGTATTCATTCACATTTGGCAGGTGAAGTCTTCTGCTGAAGACCCTGTTTCTGCTCCTACCCTTTCCTACTAGCTGTCCTGTTTTATGAACCTCTCCAACATGCTGAACACTGAGATGAATAGATGCCGTAGAATTTGGTGAATTGGAACAAGAGTAGGCTTCACTGGCCTTTACCTTGCTGAGCATTCAGAAATATCATGGCTGAATTTCTACCACAATTACAGCTTCCTATCTGATCTGAACATCCACTGATCTCAGCTACTGAGGTTGGGAATTCTCAACATTTACAATCCTCTGTATTGGAGGATTTAAACCATGTTTTATTGCTCCTGCAAGGCTGAGAATCAGTAACCTGCTTGAGACTCAACAGACATAAGCTAAATTCCACCATGGGGCCCAGAGATGCAGTTATCTGACAAAGACATCTGTGTACCAAGAACATTTAATTTTCCTGCTTGTCTTGGTCACAGTCTTTCAGGCAGAAACCTAACCTTGACACAAAATAAACCATTGTATTCAAAGTGATAAGCTAGAAAGTTGTGTTATTCGATAGAAGCGTAGGCATGCTAGCTTGCTCGCTTATCTTTCTTTTTGTGCTGGGAATAGGTGCTTGGGTAAGCAGTTTTTGGGTAATATAAGCCATGGACCTGCTGCTGAAGTTTGAGACTCTCCGAGAGGTGGCAACATCTCTCAACAAGAAGAACTTCTAGAGTCCAGCCAACATCCCGGTCGGGGGAGGTGGAGAAGCTGCTACCGCTGCCCCGACAACCTACTACAAGTGTGCAGTCGTTGCCTTGCTTCGGCAGTTGGGACCAGTCCAGGCGTTGATAAGTATAATTGGGAAAGGTTTGCATATTGTAGTTTGAAATCAGCTTTAGATTTTGTAATAAAGATTTGTATAAACTGAAGTGCTCTCGGCGTGTGTGTCTGTTTTCTTTCGGTAGCTCAAAACACTGTGACCAATCTAAAATGAACAAAGTGAGAGGTACAAGTTTACCCAGGACATCCTCTAAGCGAGGAAACTCCACTGAATGTCCTGTAAATCTGATCCCTTATTCTGATATTATAATCTTTCTAGTCTTTCCAGCCAAAGGAAAGACCCTCTCAGCATTCTGTCATTCTGCTTCAGTTTCACCCAAGGACTAAGTTCTACTTAGGCTTCCCTAAGTAGCCTAAGAGCAATCCAGAAAAGCTTTTTTGTGCAGTAAAACACAAAAGTTTCCAGATGCAGGTCTGGGTGAAAACGACTGCAGATTCACAAGTGAAATGTTGTTTCCCTTGGAAGGACTGTTTGTGGCCCCAAATAGTGGTAAGGGAGGAGGTGTGGGCACAGATGTGGCATTTTCTCCAGTCACGAGGTAAGGTGCCAAGGAGGCATTATTGAGAGGGTATGAGTGGATGTGGGAGTCATGGAAGGAGCAGTCCCAAATGTGAATGAATATTTGAATGTAACATCCATAAGTACGATGCATGACTGCAAAGAAAGTATTACCTGATGTGGCTTCCTTGGTGCATAAAACACACTAACAACAACTTAAGTATATTGATGCATAAGAGAAGGTGGAGAGGGGAGGAGTGGTGTTATATGTGGATTGTGGAGAAACATGTGGCCTCCCTGCCTGTGTGCAATATTGTGGATTGCGATTGGTCATGTGTCCTCCCTGTCTGAAACTTATTCAGAAGTCACATCACTTGTCAATCAAAGTTGAACTCCGGCTGCCCAATAGTGCACACCCATAGTTGGCTTGCTTAAATTACTTGGGGTCATTATTGGCTTGGCGCTCAGATCAGAACTATATAAAACATCGATGCATAGAACATTCTTACTCTCTGCCTCGTGGTCCGAGCCCCGGAGATCGCTCCACACCCAGTTGCTACTGTGGACATTGCTGGAAGTGTCATGGGTAAGATGCGTACAACACTTAAGCTGAGCTATAGATCAATGCACGTAGACAACTGCACCCCTGTTGGTTCAGGGAACCGGGAGTGTGTGTGAGCCTGTAGAATATAGGTGGCCACTGGGATTGAAGTCCATTCTAGGTCTCGTGTGAATGTCTATATTGTTATTTAGTAGTAGAGTAATTGAGTACTGTTTGGTGTTCTCTATTTGTCTCCTATGTGTTATTTAAAATGACCTGTGATTGAAACACGTGTTCAGACTTCTCTCTGTGAATCCACCAAACCTAATACTCTTCCTAACATGAAAAGAGGAGAGTGCTTCTTCTCAACAAATACATATCCTTCTTGAAATGGAGACCATAGTACTATTGATGTAGTCATGCCTTCATCTTTACAACCCTATCGAAGCTTTCTTATTCTTGCACTCCAGTGCCTTTGTAATAATGGAACACATGTAATTTGACTTGCTGTATCTGCATGCTAATTTGCTGAGCTTCATGGAGGAAAATAATCAAATCTCCAAAAAGAGGTATATTTAGTACTTCCAGTTTTAAAAATATTCTTCATAACAAAGTAAGCTACCTCATATTTTCCTATATTGTGCTTCATCAATTTCTTCCTTTTTCCAAGCACATATTTTCTATATCCTCATATCACAGTTTGTTTCTCATCCAGTGTTGTATACATTATAGTTGACTCTCCATCAAAGTTGTTAAGGTTATCATTAACAAGTACTAATTGTCATTGGCACTCAGCCATTTCAAAAGGAAAATAATTCCATTTTGTTTTCTCCCTGCTAAACCATTTTTGCTCCATGCAAAACCCATTTCCAATTATTTGCCATTTGAAAATCATTATTTACTATTTTCAGGGAAAAGGCTTTGTTCACTCTGCTATCTCTGTGCACATAAAACTAATAAATTTGTCAAACTATTCCAAAACCACATAAGATCTGTTCAATTGTCTGATATTTTGTTATAACTTCCAGGCTTATAAAGGGTCAAAGAACACTGAACAGGTCCTTTGGCCCATTGACTTCTTATTGACCATCAAACATTCATTTATACTAATTCTATTTTATTCTCCCATACTCCCATCAATTCGCACCCACCCCCCACCCCTCCAAATTCCTCCACTATACACTCAGCTACACCTGAGGAAGAAGTTACAGTGGTCAATTAATCACCAACTTGTATAACCTTGGTCTGTGAGAAGAAAACAGAACATCCAGAGGAAACTCATGAGGTCACAGGAAGAATGTGCAATCTCCACACAGACAGCGCTGGAGGTATGACTGAATTTGGATCATGATGCTGTAAGCAGTACCATTTCTAGTTGCATCGCAGTATCTTTCTAAATAATGGACTCCTTTATCCTTCCAACAACTAATGTTTAACTAAATCATGTGTTCTCTTGAATAACAAACATGCAAATAATTTGCTGTTTTGCAATTTACTGAGATTTTTTATTAGATCCCAATCAATCCTTTCACTCTCTCAGAAATCATTTTAGAACTCCATGATAAAAGCTAACAGACCCAATGGATTTGTTAACCTTCAGACCCATCAGATTCTCTAGAACTATGGTCTTTACCAACACTAATTACCTTTTCTCTATCTTAATAGCTCCATGGTTCTCCGATATATCTGGAATTATTTTTGTGCCCCTTCCTTTCAAGACAAATACAAAATTCATAAATCAAAAAAGGGTCCTGACCAGAAGTATTGACCAATTGTTTCTACCCACGGATGCTGCATGACCTGTTGAGTTCCACCAGCAGCTCAATGTACAAATTCTTATTGGACGTCTCAGTTATTTCCTTGCTTCTCATCATAATTTTTTCAGACCAGTCTATTTGTGGATATTAATGGGATCAAAGGGTATGTGATTAGTTCAGTGAGATAAAAGATCAGCGTAGAGCTTATTGAATAGCAAAGTATGCACAGGGTTTTGGCCTACTTCCTCGTGTTTTTAAAAAAAATTCTTTCTTTTCAAAATGATCCACGCTTTCTCTTTATTTTGTGTTCTTGTAAAAGGTGTTAAATATGGGTCTGGCTGAAGGTTCAAGACTAGGACACAATTCTGACATCATCAGTTGTGGATCTTGGGTCACCATGACTGTGCTTACTTTCCATACTGTGAGCCTCTATTTGTAATAAATCTAACAAATCAACCCCCCAAAGCATATAAGCAATCAGTCTGCTTAAATACAACCATACCCTGAAGATGGACTCAGGCCTGAAAGGTTGGTATTATATCTTTACCTCCTATGGATACAGTAAGACCTGCAGTTCCTCCAGCATTTTTGTGTTTTTACTACATCACAGGATCTGCAGACTTTCATGTTTCACTTAAATACAACAGTTCTTTGGGAAAGATGATGTTCTTGGTGCAAAATTGCAAGTGCATTAATTGCATCACTGAGGTCCAATTTGGTATCACCAAAACAATCTAGTAACACTGTAAACATTCCCTGTGAGCACTTCTCTTCCCAATATGGAAGTGATACAAGTCACTTTACAAATATGCATGCACTCATCATTCAGAAGATTCGAAGGAAATACCTGTGGGTTCCACACATGGTCACTGCAGAGGGAAATTTCATGGCTTCAATCTGTTTTCACAACGCTTCTGTACAACAATGGCCTTATCAGTTTTGACTTGTATTTATTTAAATAACAATGTCTGTTGCGATTTGATGAAAGGAGAGCTGAATGAACAGGTAATTAGATTGTTACCACAATGAACCATTGTGTATAAACATTTGCTATTCTATTCACTGAGTGTATTTGGCATAATCATTTTTCAGAAATTCTGATTCATTCCCCTTAGCAGGAGGCTATTAAAGATTCTTTGGGAACTTCACAAGTTCGATAACCTTTCAAAATTTACTGGATGTGTAATCTTCACAAAATTTTAATTAAAATAAATGGAAGTACTTTGATTCAATATTTTCAGAAAGATTTTGTATAAATTATTCCATTTTTTTAAAATCTGATTTTTAAGTTCATCAAAATCACCCTCAATTTGGAAGTGAGGAGCTTGCCTCTTCTCAATGCAGTTATGGTAATTTATAATGGCACATTTCACTTTTTTTATTCTTAAGCAGCTTCTCTTGTTTTATTTGGACACTGACACTGGCATTTGCAGGAATGCATGACCGATCTATTTTGCAACCTTTATTATATGAACATATCCATGTCACCTCATGTTAGCAGTTTCTTTGTGCAATATCTAATTTAGCCCTTTGCATTCAATTTACATAATGGAACTCATGACGTTTCCCTGCTGCCACTCATTTGTCACTTTTTATATCTGGACTAGGTGTGATCGTGGACAGCAGCATCTTTCCAACCTTGTTAAGCTTAGGGCCAAAGGTGCAATTTGGTTTGCAATTAATTTATTTAATGAAAGCACATTTTTCTGCTCTCACTTTCACGGCTTTCATACCCTCTTTTCCATGAAGGAGGCATTAAAAGTTTGCACACGGAAGTTTGTTTAATTTAACAGGCCTCTTGTTCAACAACATGAAAGGAAACTTTAAAAATAACAATATTCACTAGTTGTATAATCTTTCCCACTATTCTGGTCCATCTGAATTAAATAGAAGCATGCTAGATGTACCCAACTTCTTTGTACAATGTTATCTTGTCCTTAGAATTAATCAAAAGATTTATGATATAGAAATTGGAAAATTATTTGCCAAAAATCTTGATGCAGTTGTATTAAATAATGTCTTTAGGATATACCACAGCATCTTACTTCATAATAAAACCAATGACTTAGCATTAAAGTGGAATAATACAAGTTCAGAAACAAAATAGGCATCCTTTATTAATTTGTTTGAGCTGTTTTTCATCACTATTTTGTAGTGCAATTGATTTTTATAAACCTTGCAAGAAATGGATTGAATTTGGAAATCACGAGAGCTAAAGCCTCAAAACGTTTAAGGATGGAATTTCACCTGAGAATAAATTTTCATAGGTTAATAGCAGGGTTCGTGAAGATTTTTTTGGATGGTGGTTGTGGTGATAGAGTTGCTAGTGATACTCCTGACCACTAGAGGGAGCAAGTGATGAATTCTGCACCTCAGGGTTAGATACAAAAAATGGCTGCACCACAAGGTTGTGAGTTGTTAATAAAATATTGACATGACAAATGTGAATTCAAGTGGACGGCCAACCATGAGGAAGAACGGGGACAAATGAAGACCATTCTAACTACAGAAGCTGCGCTTTTGATATTCTCTCACCCATCCAGAAGGGCAAAAATATCTATGGATGCTTCAAATAGGTGCTGTACTACTTCAGGCTGTTGGAGAAGATTGGAGGCCAGTTGCATATGCATCAAGGACGATGACCACATCTGAATGTCTATATGAACGAATAGAGAAAGAGTGTCGAGGTCTGGTCTGTGGACTCGAGAAATTCCACAGTTATGCGTATGGTCTACCAATATTCGTGGCAGAGACAGACCACAAGCTATTTATAGCCATAATCAAGAAAAAGCCACAATGTTATGACTTTGATTTGGTGTACATACCAGGGAACTTTATTGTGTTGGCTGATGTGTTGTCTAGGGCAATGATGCCGAGTGAAGTCGTTCGACAGAGACAGATGTGAATCTCCGCGTGAACCTGATCTCTGAATCTCTTCTTGTATTTGACATGAAATCCAAGTAAATCACTGCTGAAACAGTAAAGGACACAGTTCTATAGAAGGTAATCAAAAATCTGAATGAAGGATGGCCTGCAGGTGAATGGGAACCATACTACAACATCAGAGCGGAGTTGAGTGTTGTCAATGGGCTTCTGATCAGACAGAACAGAATGATCATTTCTCAATCACTGCAACAAGCTATGCTGACAAAGATCGCATGAGGGGCACCTTGGAATGGAAAAATGCAAGAGGAGAGCCAGAACTTGTGTTTATTGACATTGACAGAATGGTTTCAAGCTGTGAGACCTGTCTGAAACTTCATGCAAAATAGCCAAAGGATCCCATGATCATAACTGACTTATCAGCAGAACCATGACAGAAAGTTCGGACTGATCTGTTCCACGTGGATGGAAAGAATTACTTGCTGGTTATTGACTCTCTATTGAACTATGCTGAGATGGCGCTGCTTCCCAACATGTCTGTTGCTTGTGTGATCAAATATTCAAAATCGATCTTTGCCAGACATGGAATTACTAAAATTGTTTCCATGCTTCAGAAGATAATTTCAGAACTTTGCAGAAGAGTATGATTTTTGATATGTGACTTCAAGTCCTCTGCACCCCCAGTCAAATGATGGAGCAGAGAAAGGAGTTTCACATAATTAAACAGCTGCTCAAGAAAGTACAAGACAGTGGCTCAGTTCTTTATTTAGTTCTGTTGAGTTACAGAGTTTTGTTATTTGAACATGGCATGTCACCTGCTGAGTTCCTGTTGGGACGTAGACTATGCACCATATTTTCCTACTCTTCAGATCCAAACAAGAACAGAGATGTCAAATGGAGACAAAAATCATCTGCAAAGGAGGCAAAAAGCAAAATATGACAAGTCAGCAAGAAGTTTGGGGCCACTGGCACAACATGACACAGTGAGACTCAGAGATTCCAACACCTGGGACAAGAAGGCCACTGCTCTGGAGGAAGTAAATCCAAGATCCTACACTGTCAGAACAGAGGATGGTCAAATACTGAGGAGGAATCGAAAGAGCCTGCTGAAAACTCAAATGACACTGCAAGAACAGACAAATGCAGAAGATCCAACCCGCACAGCAACAGAGGAAACCCGACCAGTGCTATTGGAGAGCCAAGACATACACCTATGTTGAGAGAATCCACACACGTTATCAAAGCACCTGAAAGGCTAAATCTCTAAAAGATTAAGAACTGCTCACTTAAAAAGTTTGTGCTGCTGATGTTTGTATTCCTGTTGATTTTTAAACTTTAAATTGAAATAAATACTGTATTAGTTTGTCATGTTGCTAGATTGAACATCTTAAGGAAAGGGGATGTGTTGGTAGAGTGCTAGTGATACTCTTGACCACTAGAGGGAGTCAGCGACGAATGCGGCCCCTCGGGGTTAGAAACAAAAAAATGGCTTCATTTTCATTAATTCACGCGAGGTCGTGAATTATTAATGAAGTATTGTTAATGTAAAAGAACTTGAACTTTATTACTTAAGAGAAACATCACAGTAGTCACAATACTATCTGCACATTCAACGAATGCTAACATTTTCTGTTGACAAACTGTTGCAAGTACACATGGAAACATTAGAGCCAAGACCAAGTCATTCATGTTGCAGTTGTGTAAGACCTTGGTGAGGCTCCTTTTGGGCCAGAGTGTGCTTCCACGTGGGCCATGGAGATTTCCCAATCTACTGAGATCAGGGTTGGCCTTATGTCATGTCTAGGTCCTCCTGGGTGACCTTGGGTGGGGTGGTGAGCAATCAGCCGCTGACGTCAGTGAGGTCATTTGGCTGGAGCAGCTTGGAGCTCAGCACTCAGTTACAGTTCCTAGCACACCTCCACACAGATTTAGACCAATTCAATAGTGTGTGTTTTCTGCCGCCCTTTATTCACTTCAGTCAAGTTTCAAGTGGCTCCTATTTATAAGGTAAAGCACAAGATATATTTCTCTTCTAAAACTGGATATAAATTATTTTTGCAAAAAATATCATAGAAGATTTACCCTGGATGGGATTGTGTGACTATAGGATAGGTGACAAGTTTACAAGCAAATGAATAACCCTTACCATTCAAGGAAACATCCCAACACTAAAGAAAAAAAACATAAATGAACAGACCATGTATTTATGTATGGTAATTATTCGGAAGATTAAATTCGCTAAAGATGTGTTTCTGCTTTTGACTTGAAAAAATTGATTGGTCATTGCCACAATTGGGCATGGCATGTGAGGCCAGAAGCCAGGTGGGCATTCGACTGGAAAAGGTTGAGAACCACTGATCTAAGACCATACTAAAGCTAAGATCCTGTTAAGAATGAAGCTCTTCCAACCAGTAGAGATACACTATAATGCTATTTTTCTTGACAAACCATTTGTGCCAGTCATGGTTCAGGAGCTTCTGATTATTACTTTAAACCCACATGTTACAAGTTGATGGTATAAAACATATTATAGCACAGTACAGGCCCTTCAGTGTACGATGTTGTGCTGAGTTCTAAACCTACTCCACAATAATATAACCCTTCCCTACCACACACTCATATCCCTCTATTTTTTTGTACAATATTGGATTTGGTGTTCAACATTTTGAAAGATCACACAGCCTCTGTTAGCAATTATAAGCTTTGCTTGGTTTCCTGATAATTATGAATATAATTACTTAGTTGCTGAAGTGATAAATTGATTTGTTGATATGAAAATCATGGGTCAATCATTATAAAAAATTTGGTTGTCCCAAGTCTTTGGCAATTAACAGTTAAAACTAAAAATACCATGAGACGTTGCAAATTGCAATACCTTGTAGTTTTTGTCTCAGTACCTCTCTCAATTACTGTGGATAACTGTTTCACTAGACAAAGTGCTTTATTAAAGAAAAAACTTACAAAGATCAGCAACATTTTTCAGTTGTAAACCGACAACTACACATCTCTTCAGAGGCAGAAGGTCTCTGGAATGTCCTACCATTGTGATATATGTAATCCAGAGATTACATATGTGCTATCATTCTTCAAAAAAAGAAACATCCAAAATTACAAAATACATTTATGCTGCAGTAAGTATTAGGGAATATAGTTAGTGGAATTGTATAAACATTTAAAGGAATCCCACACAGAATAATTTAACAGCAACATTTAAAGGCAGATTAATGAAACAAGAAGGTTCAATAATTAAATTGAAGATGTGTTAAATGGTCATTCTGGCAAGTTTGTAGAGAAGTTTTACTGCAAGCTGATATTAAATAGATATCTGTGAAACATCGTCCATGAAATTTTGACTGGAATGTTTAATTGTTCCTATGCCTTTGGGAAGTAAATGATCACTCCTGTTTCCTCATATGGCTTTGTTCACAAATAAGTACGGGAGTTCAATAGTTGTACTGTGGGTTTCTCGCGCTCTCGTTCTAGCTCTTTAGTTCTGTCCTCCCTCTCCTGGATACGATAGCTTAAAAGAAAGTGGACTCTTATTGCAAAGATTGGGCAAGTGCTTTGGTCGAATAGATGGGACAATTTATCTAGAGAAACTTTCACTTCTTTTGTGGGTGCACATACAATGTCAAAGAAGAGTCCCTAATAAAATGTACACAGTATCCATTTGTTCACATAATTCAATAAGATTCTGAGGCAACACATCCACATAGTTGGCTTAATAAGGTTAGTAGAATTATGTTCCTCTCTCTGTCTTTCCCTCTCTTGTATGTTTCCTGGAGCTAATACTTATGCCCAGCAATTCTTTGAAAATATGTTTTCCCAGAAAAGACAAGCTCTGAGGTAACAGCTGAGCATCTGGGATATCTACCTGATATTAAACACAGACTTCCACTATTCTGCAAAGAAACTTCAAGGAAATCAATAACTCTAATGCACATTCTGACAATAGCATAAATGATTATTGCTGGTAATTCTAGGTTGATAATGATGGCTGATGACACAGAAAAGGTGCCAATATTCTTATTCAAAATTGTGGGCATAAATAGCTGCACTTATATGAGAATCCTTTCAGCTAATATGCTGCAAATAACCTTTGGCACCACTTTGGAGGGCAGGTGAGTCATCACTTTGTGTGCTAAATCATATATGCCATGTAATTGAGAAGGCCCACCTTTTTGAACTGATACCTTAATTCAAGCTTTAAAATGATTTGTGGTTTTCCACACACACACACACACACACACACACACACACACACACACACACACACACACACACACACACACACACACACACACACACACACACACACACACATTTGTTCATGGGCCATATCTTGTTAACTCCACTTTCCCTCTTCGAATGGTGAAACCTTTTCAGTCGTCATAAAGGCACAAAGAATGTTGGATGTTGTAATATGGAGGAAACAATGAAAGGCTGTAGGGGCTCATTGGGTCAGGTAGCATCCATGGAAAGGAATGGCTAGTGAATATTTCGGGTCAGGACCCTTTATTGAGACAAAGGTGGAAAACATACACTGGATGCTGGAAATTATTGAGATTAATTATGGGGATGGAACCAACACCAGATTATTCAGAGTTGTATTATTCAGAGAAGAAAATAATGAGGAACTGAACTGGAATTGGAGGTTAAGATAAGTCATAAGAGAGAGTCTGTCTGAACTGAGAGGATCAGTGATGAGAAAATGCATGTAACTTAACTACTTAGATTCACAGTTATAGAGTCATAGAGCTGCAGAACACAGGAACAGGCCCTTTGACCCCAATCGTCCATGCTGATCAAGTCACCTATGTGAGCCAATCCCATGTGTGGTTGCATTAAATAGCAAACAGGGCTAGCTTATAAATATGAATTGAAGGAGCAGAATTATTTTTTTCTTAAAGTATCACAAAATTGTATCTGAAAAAGAGAAGCAAGGTTGAGATAGATCAGAGGTACAAGGATTAAAAAAATTTTTTTATGAGATCTACATTTTGCTGGCAAGCCCAGCACTTATTGTCTATCTCTAATGGCCCTTGAGAAGGTAGTGAGCCACCTTCTTAAACTGCTGCAATCCTTTGATGAAGGTAATCCATAATGCAAGGAGTCCAGGATTCTGAATCGGCTATGAAAAAGAACCAGCAATATATAGTTGGAATGAGCTTGAGGGAATCCTGCAAGCACCTGCCATAGAACTATAGAACATTACAGAATAGAAACAGGCCCTTTGGCCCTTCAGAACTATTATTCTGTTTAGTCCCACTGACCTGCAACCAGTCCATAGCTCTCCATACCCCTCCTATCTATGTACCTGTCCAAATTCTTCTTAAATGTTAAAATTGAGCCTGCATTTACTACTTCAACTGGCAGCTCCTTCCACACACCCATCACTCTCTGTGTGAAGAAGTTGGAACCATAGAATATTACAGCACAGAAACTGGTCCTTTTAGCCATTTTCCTTTGTAGTTCCACTGACCTGCACCCAGTCCATAATCCCCCATACTTCTCCTATCTATGTACCTGTCCAAATACTTCCTATATGTTAAAATTGAGCCTGCATTCACCACTTAAACTGCATTCACCACTTTGTGTGAAGAAGTTCTCTTTCATGTTTCCCCTAAACTTTTCATCTTTCACCCTTACCCATATCCTCTGGTTTGTATCTCATCTACCCTCAGTGCAAAAAGCCTACCTGCATTTACTGTGTTTGTACTCCTCTCATGATTTTAAATTCTTTTATCAAATCTCCCATCATTCTACGCTCCAAGGAATAAAGTCCTCACCTGTTTAACCTTCCCCTGCTACTCAGTTCCTAAAGCCAGGCACCATCACAGTAAATCTTCTCTGCACTCTTTCTACCTTATTGATATCTTTCCTGTACATCCCAGCTCATATATTCAATACTTTGATTTATGAAGGTCAATATGCCAAAAGCTCTTTTTACAACATTATTCACCCACGATGCTACTTTCAGGGAATTATGTATCTGTATTCCCAGATCCCTCTGTTCTACCTCACTCCTCATTGCCCAACCATTTAACGTGTATGTCCTTTCTTGATTAGTTCTTTCAAAATGCAACAACTCACACTTCTCTGCATTAAATTCCATCCACCATTTTCAGATCATTTTTCCAGCTGGTCCAGATCCCTCTGCAAGCTTTAGCCGTCCACAACACCTCCAATCTTTGCTCATCTGCAAACTTGCTGATCTAATTCACCACATTGTCATCCAGATCGTTGATAAAGATGACAAACATCAATGTTCCCAGCACTGATCCCTGAAGCTTATCAATAGTCACAGGCCTCCACTCTGAGAAGCCACATGCACCACAACTCTGGTTTCTTCTGTCCAGCCAATGTTGAATCCAGTTCACTACTTCATCATGAATACCGAGTGTATAAACCTTCATGACTAATCTCTCTTATGGGACCTTGAAAAGGGCTTTCTGAAGTGCATGTAGACAACATCCACAGCTTTTCCACTGTCAACTTTTCTGGTAATCTCAAAAGCATCTATTAAGACTTGCCAGCTGTTGAAAATACATTAAACAACCTTCCTTAATGAAATTTACAAAAGAAATAATACCTTTGATTTTCCTTATAGAAAAGGATTAATCAATTATTGATGGTTGAAACAAATGATTAGAGATAGGACTAGATAAAAGAGTATTTTTAAATTTAAAAAATTCCTAAATTGGAACAAGATTTGCAATATTGTTACCAAATATTAATTTTATTAGATATTTACTGATTAGAAATTTTTTGTACCATATTACTGAACTTTCCATTTGTATATCCACCAGATTTAGTTAATAATATTTTTGAATTGAATCCTTCTCAGAAAAGATTGGAATTATATATTGAAGTTGTGTCCAGTATTTCACAATAAGGTTAAAAAGGCTTGGGAATTGGAACTTGCAAGACCCTTATCAGAGAATCTATGGGACAAGGTTCTTAAACTGGTGAATACATCTTCAATATGTGCTCAACATTCATTAATCCAATTCAAAGTGGTGCATCATGTTCACATGTCCAAAGTAAAGGGGGCTTGTATCTTTTCTAATATTAGCCTTCCTTGTGACAGATGCAAATCTGATATTGCTGCATTGACTCTTAGTTGTGGTCTTGTCCATCCTTAGGAATCTATTGGAAAGGTATTTTTATTATGGTTTCAATTGTATTTTGTGGAGCTATGACCCCATCCAATAACTGCTCTTTTTGGGGTTATTGAACCAGACATAGGAAGTATTTCTATTCCTGCACAACAGGTTGTGGCCTTCTCTCCATTGTTGGCTAGAAGAGCCATATCTTATTCAAATGGAAAGATTCTAGACCTCCACAGGGTTTCAATGGTTCTCTCATATTATGTCCTATTTAAGTTTAGAAAAAAATTAGATATCGTGTATTTGAATCATACACATATATACATTGGATATTGAGGATGGTTAATGGGGGTTGCTTTGTCCTGGCTGTTATTGAGCTTCTGCATTCAAAGTTCAAACTTCATAGTTCAATTTTATTGTCAGTGTACATATATGACATCACATTTTTTCTGCTGGGCTTAGAAATTTCTATACTAGTGACTATAAACTGTAAACAAGCTGGATGTACATATAAATATACAGTAATAAATAGCAAGCATATGAGTCCTTAAATGATCTCTAAATGAGTATTGTTATCTCCCTATCGGACCCCAAGGTTCAAGTGTACGATAGTTGAGGGGCAATGACTATTCTCTAAACTGGTGGTACAAGTCCGTGGCACCTGAACCTCCTTCCTGAAAGCACCAGTGAAGGATGTCCTGGGTGGTGCAGATTCTTGTTAGTTAATGCTGCTGTCCAACAGCAACATTCCATATTGACGTGCTCAATGGTGGAGACTGTTTTGCCTTGACTGGGCTGAGTCTATTACCTTTTGGGGGATATGTTGCTCAGAGGTTTAGTACTTCAGTACCAAGCTGTGATTCAACCATCAGCACATTTTCCACCACATACCTGTAGAGGTTTGCTAAGGTTTTCGATGACATACTTAACCTCCGCATACTCTGAGCAGGGCAAACTGTTGTGCTTTCTCCGTAATGACCTATACATTTCCTCCAAGATAGTGACAGCCAGGAATGTGTTGACTCTCTGATTCCCCATTGATTACTGGGTCATATTCCTCTAGTTTTCCTTTCCTAAAGTCAACAAATTATTTCTTTGTCTTCTTGACATTGAGTGAGAGGTTGTCCTTGATCCAGCTAGGTTTTCAATTGTTTTCCTGTATGCTGACTCTTTGCCACCTTTTACTTAGCCCACTACTGTTATCAGCTGTACTTGGCCACAGTCATAGGTATAGAATGAGTGGAGTTAGGGGCTAAGCATTCATCCCTATGGCGCTCCAGTGCTTGTGGAGAAAATGTTTTTTGCTAATCTGATTTGATTGGGGTCTGGAGGTGAAGAAATCCAGGATTTCTTATATACAATTAAGGCCCAGGTCTTGGAGTTTATCCAGAGGTGATTCCATCATAGAACTGATTTACACCTTGCAGATAGCAAGAGGACCTTCAGCTTGCAGCAGTGAATCATTAGGAGGAGGGTCCCAGCCTCTGAGAGCTGCTGAACTCAAACCCTGGCAAATCATTGCAAGTGTGGCACAGTCAGGGTTGTTGAATGTCCAGGTTGGCAATTGGGCCTGGTCATTGCCTGGCACTTTGTGGCATGAATGTAACTTGCTGATCAGCAAACCATCCCCTGAATGGTGTCCAGCTGCATGCAGAGATGGGCTACATATTTGTGAACACAATAAAACACTGTGCAATCATGAGTGAACATTTCCACATGATGGACACAATTAAAGTTACTGATGATGTATCTGCAGATAGTTTGGGCAAGAGACCTGCTTTTAAGGAAATACTGCAGTGATGCTTGGATGATTGACCCTTGACAACCATAATCAAGTTCCTTTGTGTGGGTTATTGACGTGTTGTCCCTTTGATGCCCAATGATTTTACAAGGATACCTTTTTATTTAATTTTTTTATTTTTCACACTATAAACCATATTGATCAACATGCATACATTTTCCTTCTTAAATATATACAGTGTCGTTTTCTTCCTTCCTCCCCTCCCTCACCTCCCCTCCCATTTATTTAAAGTTCAGAATCTAAGATACATTAAACCCGTCAAACAATGTTGTCACTCAATAAAAATAAACAAGAAATTCCACTGAGTCAGTTCTTTTCACTCTCTTCTCCTTCTGTAATTTTAGGTGGTAGATGTCCACGGTAGGTTTTCTCTATTGTGTTTCATGTATGGCTCCCATATTTGTTCAAATATTGTAATGTTATCACTTAAATTATAGATTATTTTCTCTAATGGAATACATTTATTCATTTCTATATACCATTGTTGTATTCTCAAGTTATCTTCTAATTTCCAGGTTGACATAATACATTTTTTTGCTACAGCTTGGGCTATCCTAACAAATCTTTTTTGTGCTCCATCCAAATCAAGTCCAAATTCTTTGTTTTTTATGTTACTTAGGAGGAAGATCTCTGGGTTTTTTGGTATATTGCTTTTTGTGATTTTATTTAAAATCTGGTTTAGATCTTCCCAAAATCTTTCCACTCTCACACATGTCCAAATTGCATGAATTGTTGTTCCCATTTCCTTTTTACAGCGAAAACATCTGTCAGATACTGTTGGGTCCCATTTATTTAACTTTTGAGGTGTAATGTATACCCTGTGTATCCAGTTATATTGTATCATACGTAACCTCGTGTTTATTGTATTTCTCATAGTTCCGAAGCATAACTTCTCCCATGTTTCATTCTTTATGTTTATGTTTAGATCTTGTTCCCATTTTTGTTTAGTTTTACCATTTGTTTCCTCATTCTCCTTTTCTATTTTACAAGGATACCTTGAAGCAGGTCAGCTCTTAGTATTTAGACTATTTTTAGTCCAGGACTCTTCAGGAGATCCGGGACCAAATGTTCCTGGTAAGATCCAAACCAGGCATCAATTAATGTTAGCTGTGAGTAAATACCGTTTTACAGCCCTGTTGATGATACATTCCATTACTTCACTGATAATTGGGAAGAGACTATTGGAAGGTGATTAGCTGAATAGAATTTGTCCCACTTTTTGGAAACCAGACATTTTCCATATTGATGGGGAGTTACCAGTGTTGCAACTGTGCTGGAACAGCTGTGCTGACAATATTGGGAGTACAGGTCTTTGGTTCTGCAGCTGAGATGTTGTAAGCTGAATCCAATGCTCTCAATGCTTCTGATATTATGAAGAACGAATCCAATCATCTGGAGACTGGCTTCTGTGAGAATCCAAGGAGGAAGCCCAGAGGGAGTATCTGTTCAGAATTCAGGCTGAACACAGTTGCAAGTGTTTCAATCTTTCCTGTACTCTGCCATCAATGAAGACACGGATATATTTGGAGCCTCATTTTTCCATTAGCTTCTTAATTTCCCTCAACCATTCGTGACTACATGTGGTAAGTGTGCAGAGTTGAATTACTGGGAGAAAACCACCATTTCTGGACACAGAAACTAATCTAAGATCCAACAAGATATTCCGGTTTAGCATCAGGGCAAGCCAACCATTCAACAATACAAATTACTGATTAAACCTTGATAATTATTGGTAAAAGCAACAGAAACTAAAATGAACACTATTATGTAAAACATTGTGAGTCAGAATGCTACAAACAACCATAGGCATAATCTGGAGTGTACTAAACAGAATTCCTGAATGTTGATGCTGAGAGATTAGAAGTTTCCTTCTTCAGCTTCTCAATAGTATGAACGCATCCTTGCTGACTGAGACACTTGGCATAGGACAGTGGATGTGAAAAGCAGTTACATTAATGTTGCCACAACTGAAAATAACATGCTTTTAGAATTTACACAATTGGTGTGAATTAATTTAAAAATCCAATAAAATCTTCCTATCACATGATACTGAATGATATCCTGTGAGACACATCCTGTAACCTTGGTCTCTTATTAATGAAATTGAGTAAATCATTACCGAATATTCATGCATATTTATTTTATATTTTAAGTATATGTGATTATTAGGTGTTGTGTGAGAAATGTAATTGTGTGTTTTGGTCTGGAGTAATGCTGTTTTGTCAGATGACAATAGACTTGAACTTGAAACGTACCTCGAGTGTCTTATTAACAACAATGTCTGGATAAAGGTATAGTTAGCAATTTTTAGAGAAAGACCAGATTTTATCCTTCAGTATTTCTACAAGTAGATCTAATATCTTGACCCTTAAAGGATCAAATGTAGCTTTAATACAAATAGCTGAATACAGCTGTGCCTTAATTCTAGACTTGGAGATTATCATCCATTCCTCTCAGGAACCTGACGTGCAGTGGTTTAACTAACTGAGGAGTGAAAATCTTTATCCAGCACCACTGGAACAGAAACCCATTGTGAGCTCAGCAACCCCTGCTCAAGAGTAATATCGGCTACACAGTGAATACACTTAAGCTATGGATCAGAGAACCATTATTCTCTCCCTTTTGACAAGCAGTGTGAAATTGTAAAAGGCCCTAAAAGGTAATTAACCGATTGCCCTTGTCTAGGAACTGACAGAATCAAATTTGCTGCCCATTTTACATGATATTACTTTGCAGTGGTTTAAATTTCCCAACAAGCAATTAGGCTAAAATGAACCTGCATGAGACATTCAGTGAGAGTGTGAGTCAGTTAAAAACATGAACACGGCACAGTGAATTTATACAGCTTGCATTCTGTTGCTCATTCCCAACAATTGAGGAAATATTAGTAAGTAAGATCATTATGCACTTGATATTGCTTTGATGGAAATTTGTTGGAGGCGAGCCTTTTTTCCCCCCAAAGATACAACATGGTTACAGGCCCTTTTGGCCCATAAGCTTGTGCTGACCAAATACACCAATTAATCTACCAACCCCATATGGTTTTAGAGGGTGGGAGAAAGCTGGATCATCCAGTTGAAACCTACATGGTGTCAGGGAGAATCTAAAAGCTCCTGACAGTACCGGATGCAAACCCAGATCACTGGCACCCTGTGTTGCTCTAGCTGCTTCGTTCGCCAGGGTTTTTTGTACTGACTTCTGTTCGTTTGTACCTTTTGAAGAAGTCCTGAAACTAAATATGACAATCTACAAGAATGGAACTCAGAGGGATCCAGATATTTAGTGCATATGAAAAGGGATTGGTATGCCATCTGACAGTCCAAGGTTTGTGCAGGAAAGGGACATTGCATTTCGTAACTGACTGCTAATTCACTGGCAGCTGAGTGAAGAACATTTCCAGATATGAACTTGGGTCTGCTCTTCTCCACCCCAAGTGTAGCCAGTGTAATGCACCTGAAATACACAGAGAAATGCCAAACTTTTGGTTGATTTTCATGTGTTATTAAAATGGTTCAAATCCCCTCCTGGTGCAGGAGAATATGGTGCCAGGAAACAGGAGCAACTGAGGACTTGTTTTCATGGACAAAAGCCACTAAATCTAAGTAGTAATGTTTACATATATCTGTACTTTATTCCTTGGACCATCACAGAATGAGGGAAGATTATGAGGGGCATAGATAGAATAAATGCAAGCAAGCTTTTTTCCACTGAAGTTAGGTGAGTCAAGAATTACAGGAGTTGAGGGTAAAAGGTGAAATGTTTAAAGGGAACATTAGAGGGAACTTCATATGGTGAGTGTGGAATGAGCTGCCAGCTGAAGTGGTGAATGCGGGCTCGATTTGACATTTAAGAATGATTTGGTAGATACATGACTAGGAGGGATATGGAGGAATATGGTCAATGGGATGAGACAGAATAACAGTTCAGCAACGAGCCCATTTCTATGATGTGCAGTCATGAAATGCAATGTCTCTGTCCTGCACAAGCCTTGGGAATGCTAGTGTTCTATGGCTTCATGATTATATGAATCTACTCCTTTCATTAGAGGCCATTCAACCCATTATGCTTATGCTATTTTTCAGAGCAATCCCATTCCATTGCACTAATTTCCCTATAACTCATTGTCCCCATAGTTCCATGAAATCCTCTAATTAATATTACTCATTTTTACACTTTGCATTTTACAGTGGCCAACCTGTATGACTTTATGTAATGAAAGGAAACTGGAGCATCCAAAGGAAACCGATGTGGCAGCAGAGGTCAGGATTGAACCCTTGATGTTGGAGTTGTAAAACAGTAGTTCAGCAGATTGTGGCACTGTGTCCCCACATCAAACAACTTGCATGGTTTGTTGTCGAGAGTTGGTGGTGGTCACAGGTGTAAGACATATAATCCATTACAATGTAATCTTGCAAGACGAGAGAGTACCAGGGAACCAGATTAGCAGGTCTGGATCTGCTTTGGGTCTGGTTGTCCCCTAGACTCCAATCCTTCATATGTTGTTGACTGAACTTGTGGTGAAGTCCATTTCACAGTTATATAACCAAACTCAACTGGATCAGATCCAGATCTAGGTAGATCTGCAGACCCAGAGAGATGGGGGGGGGGGGGGGGTGGGGGGAGAAGCATGGGGAAGAGTTGAGGGTGCATTGAGGAGATGGAGGTGGAGAAAGGATCAGAATGGAGGCTCATAGTTGGTAACACTCAAGAGAACTTATCAGCACCACTGAATCCCAGCTTTTGTCTTCTTTGAAGACACCCTTAAAGACTGAAACAGTGCATGCTGCATCAGCAAAAGAGATACCAGACACTTGGATTTGTCTGTCATCAGGCTTGGAAATTTCTAAGCAGAAATACTGGGTTTCTGCACATGTCACGCACCTTGCTGTTCAGCAGATATGTATTTCACACAAGTCCAACAATGTTACCCACATAGAAATACAAATATAGCCCAGCTTTAAAAAAATTTTTCAGTATTTGTCTTTAATAAACTCCAAATAACTTAGTTATTACAATTAATTCATGTAGTACCAGCAGGTTTCTTTAAATTAAAAACATGCAGGGAACTTACAGTTGTTCCAATGCAAAAACAGCCAGGAACAGAGAAATGGAGCACAACTGCTTGAAATTCAAAAACAGATGAACCCTTAATTCTCTACCGAGACTGCAGCTAGAGCAAGAATCGACTAACTTTAACAAAAGACCCAGGATTCTCTCAATTCTAACGTTGGAAATAACTTAGGAATTCTTTGTTGTCCAGTCCCACGCCATCTCTCTTGCCATAAGTGTTTGAACCCACATCTGTTGGTGTGTAAAAGGTACCCAGATAGGTGTTGGAACGACTCAAAAAGTCTGCTAGACGTTGTGTCACACAGGTGGCAGTGTTGCATTTTCTCTTTTTCACACGAAAGCTGGAAGGAGAAATTAAAGAAATAAATTGAATGAATTAGAGTAATTATATTCAGTTATGTTAGCTTGGCTATTCAAGAAATAACCTGAGAAAATACATGCACATGCACCCGCTCACCCTATTGTAACATGACGCTAGTAGGCGGTTAGCGCAACACCTTGACAACACCAGCAATCGGGACCGGGGTTTCTAATCCCACACTGTCTGTAAGGAGTTTCTCCATTCTTCCTGCTCCTGCGTGGGGTTTTTCTCTGTTAATGAGGTTTAATTTGGGTGACACAGACTCATAGGGTCTAATTTAATTTAAACACAAGAGGAAATTTATGAATGATAATTGACCATTCAGCCTCTCTATCCTATTCCTTTGTTCAGTTCCTCAACTCTATATCAATCCTTACTTCCTACCTTTGATATGCTGATCAAACAGAAATCTAAATATTTAAATTGAGTGTGGGTCTTCATGGAGTAAAGTAAACTCCCTGAAGCCCAAGATTTAATCTTCAATCCCAAGATTGTTCCTGACTGCTAAGCATAGGTAGTACTACAAAAATAATGCTAGAATAACAAGTATAAAATAATGTGATACTATTGCAGCCATTCTAAATTAAAACCCTTCTTTAAGACTTGGATGCAAAAAATATTTGCCAATATTAGTAAGAAAAATAGAGCAGTATGGGAATGGGATAAGGAACAATTCAATGGATGTGGAATAGGCTGGCATAAAAGGCCTGGACTGTGATGTTAAGTTCTATTTAAAATAGTTTTTAAATCACTCTTTTGTTTTCATATACACCACAATATTTTTGAGTAGAGAGAATGTGAATCTAAATAACAGATTTTTCCACTGATTCCATGATCAGTAAATATTTATTTAATTCTATTGAAAAGGAGAGATCCCAGCATTGATAAAACTAAATGGCAAAGGCCTCCCCATTTTAAACTGAGCCATGCCAATCTTAGTTAAAGAATGAACCTAAGCAGAGACAGATTAACTTGGCTGAAGGTAAGGGGCCCTGTCACAACTACTGGTACACCAATGTAACCATTTGTCAATATGGGCTCGCATTAGTCCTGGGTCCACCCGTCACAGAAGTGCAGTGCAGTGTTTAAAAAAGACTCTCCCTTCTCTGTTGTTCTGTACCGAGACTTTTATTGGAATTTATTTATCCTTTTGTAACCATCAGACTTCTCAAATTATTCGGGGCTAGCAGACAGCTTCTGTAAGGTAAAGTTTTACTTGATTTTAATGAAGTTTTTCCTCCCCTCCTCCATCCAAACACCAACTGGTGTATTCCCAGCACATACTTGGCAGATAAATTTAGAATATGTGAGGGTATCACACCAAAAAGCTAATAATTAGAACAATTTCATTTTATTCAAAGAAGGGTGGGGGCCATGGGGCAGGGGGCAAGGTCAGGGGACCCTACTAAAGCTTAGCCTAGGGCCCGGGTGGTAGTTAATCTGCCACTGAATGCAAATATAACAAGTAAGCTCCACTCAGCTGAAACCTCTTTTTATGAAGGCACATTTTCCAACCAGACATGGGAGGGTCGTGTCTTAGACATTAAGACAAGAGCATCCCAAGCATTACCAGGCATGCCATATCTGTGCTATTGATCCTTAGCTGCCCCAAAATACCTTTTCTAGCCTTGTTCCTCTTTGCAGGTCAAGATACCGTATATTTCGGCATTCAAGTTGAGTCATGAAGCCCGAAATTTTTTATCAAAAATGGGGGTCGACGTGTGCCAGATATATCAGAAAACCATTAAAATGAGGCTGAAGTTCTGGTGGGGGGGGGGGGGGTTTGAGGTAGGGTTGACTTTATCTACTGCTTAACTTATATGGCAAAATATATGGTATCTATAAGCAAGTGTTCCTTTCATCCCACTTTAAATCAGTTATTTAGGTGCAAAAGTGATCCCCAAATGGTCTTCAAACACATCCAGGGATTTTTTTTGCCTCACTTAGAAAATGTTAATCTTGTTGAATGAAATAGAACTTAATTTTTATTCAAACCAAGTGTGCCTTATTTTTGACTGATTGTGTCCTTGTTGTCTTACAAATTAATCTTCTGGATTTCAGTTATATTTGTGGACCTATTCATTCTTGTACTTCTCAAGGAAGTCAAAACAGCTCATTTAGTCAGGCAGCATTCATGGAGAGAAACAGACAGTCACTGTTTTGAGTCAGGACCCTTTAGCAATACTTGAGATTCAGTTTGGGATAAAGGTCTTGACCCAAAGTGTTCACTGTCAATTTCTCTCCATGGATGCTGCCTGACCAGTGGAGTCCCTCCAGCTTTGAGCTCGTCCTGGTTGCTTGCTCAAGATTCCAGCATCTGTAGTTTTTGTGTTTAACTAATGTGTTTTCTTAAATGGCACAGTTTACCTCATAAATCAGACTTATCACAGCAGCGGTATGTTTAAATGTGTTTATTCACATGATATTTATTCCAATGGCATTTTCAAATTGTGGTGTGACCACACCACCACACAGTTTAAATATGACTTGTGTGAACTCAACCGATTTAACTTTGTAGCTTTGTATATTATTTATTTGTTGATTATTAACCAAACTTCTCAATTTCATGTACTGTCAATAGCGATCTTGGATCAGATAAGGTGGGATCTCTTTAATACATCAACCAATTAACGAGTGACCATTTTAATTTCTCTGAATTTCCTGAAAATGATTTTGGAAAGGAAATACTATTGTAATTAGATGTAGTTCTGTTGTTTTAGCAAATCACGAAATAACAAAAAAAACCCAACAATTGTAATAAAATAGATCAAAATTTCCTTTACTGTTGCAACACACCAGAGTTAAATTTGGGTGCGTACAGGTGGAAGCATTGTGGGTTGGGGGCAGGGGGAGGGAGTGGAAGTGGCAGCAGGTTGGGTGAGGAAATGCAAACCATGTCCAACTTCCATTCTGATAGCCAAATCATTTGTGACATCCCAACAGTCCAGTTAAAAAGAAACGAGTTCAAGTATGAAAGTCGACTTGAGAAAAGAAAGGTCAATCTTGTGTATGCTCTGCAAATTACTTTCCATGTTTGAGCTTACTCTGCTCCTATTTTCTTGTGTTCTTGTGTTTATATTCTAAAAAGAGTCAAAGGAGAATGGATGTGTGAAGGAGACGGAAAGTCTGGTGGCAAGGTGTCAGGGTGACAACCTTTTCCTCAAGGTAGCAAAACTAAAGAGGTGGTTGTTGACGTCAGGAAACAGCGATGACCATCCTGTATATATCAACAGAGTCGAGGTGGAGATCTTCGGGTGCATATCACCACAACCTGTCCTGGTCCAAATACACTGATGTTGCAACTAAAAGTGCACCAATGACTACTTTCCTAGAAGCCTAGGACTAAGTGTTACAGATGCATCAGAGAAGAAAACCTATCCAGATGCATCAGAGCTTGGTGCAGGAACTGCTCTACTCAAGACCGCAAGAAACTGAAAAGTTGTGAGCTACCTTAGACCATTATTTATACTTCCCACTGTCTCAGGAAAGCAGCTGAAGGACTCATCCCACCCCAGTCATGCTCTCTTCTCTCTCATTGCATTGGGCAGAGGTACATTTGCTTGAAGACACAAACCTTCAGATGCAAAGCTTGCTGTTTACAAACTCTCAAATGAATATTACACTGGCAGAAGATGATGTCCTTGCATGGTTCTTTAAACTGTCCTTTTCTCTTTACCCTGTATTACATTTCCATATTTTTTTTTAGATTCTGCACAATTTGAATTATTTAAAGATTCTTCCTTACAGTGTTGCCTTATTTATTTGTTATTATCAGTCTGGCTGATGGACAAGTCTTGCCTGGATAGCATGCAAACCGAAGGTATTTATTAAATTTCAGGGCATGTGACTATGAAACAATTCATTTCAATTGGTCAGGATGCTGTGCAGTGGAGTGAAAATTATTTAGGCTCATGCAGGCTCTGGTGAAAATACCTCTTTGCTTTAAGAAGCTCTTGTGCTGGTAAAGCAGCTGACCAGCTAGTGGGATACCGCTTCCTCACCACAGGAATCTGCCTCGAGTCCCAGTCACGGAGCACAGCACCTGGGCCACTGGGAGCGAAAGAGTACCTGATTTGATGGGAAACAATAAACAACATAAGAAACAGGAACTAATTTGGGCTGCTTGGAGGGCAGCAGTTCTATTTAAAGCTTAGTTTAAAATTTTATAGTTCATTACACATTTTAACTAAAGATACATTTTTCCTTGATTAAAAATATCCACTGATCTCAAAATGTTCTCTCTAGTGCATTCGTTCCCAATTTCCTTCTTCAACTGAAATCTCCTGCATAAAAAAAAACAAGCCACTTTGAGGAAAAGTGGGATTCAGGAAAATGCATTATTTACTCCCAGCCGATTAATTACAAAGACTGATGTTACTCTATGGTTGTGCCATGTATTTCTTGATTTTGGAACACTACTGGGAATGTGGCCTTACTTCCAGTATTGCTGGTTTAGTTCTCAATATTAAGGCACATCCTCAACATTGATTTATTTCTTTTCTTTATAAAACATTTTTATTAATTTTAATAGAGAGCTTATAATACGAATGCAATAAAATGATATGGATAGTTATACATAATTAACTTTAAAGGTTTCTAAATTCCATCAAGCTTCTGTTGGGTCGTTAACTCAGTTTCTTTCTCCACAGAAAATGTCCATTTTATCAAAAGCAAACATAAATTGTAAAACATCCATAATTTATAGTCCAAATAATTAAAAAAACTAATAAATAGGAAAAAAGGAAATAAAAAAGAGAAAAAAAAGCAAAAGATGAGAGGAAAAGAAAAATGAGAGACAAAACAAAAAGAAAAAAACTCCATACCCTTCCCTCATAGCATTTCCGGATGCTATATATGATTAACCTTAAAGGAAAAATGAAGTGAGAGGGGAAAAAAAGTGTGAAAAAGAACAAGGAAAAGACAATTCAGTTACATTGAAGTGAAATTATAAAATAAGAAAGTGAGCCGTCTGTGATCAGCACAGCATCTGAAACCCTCTATCTATATTATTAACTGAATAATGAACCTTTTCCATGTTCAAACAGGACATTGATGTCACACAGTCACCGATCATGAGTAGGCAGGGCAGTATCCTTCCATTTAAGTCAAATCACGCTCCTCTCCAAAAGGGAGGCAAAAGAGATGGCGCAACTCTGAACCGGGGACAAGGAAGAATCATTCCCTCCAATTAAATTGAAGGACTAGATACTAAATCTATATTAAAAATTGTGGACAAATTGCAGAAAACCTCTCCAGTATTTTTCTAGACTAGAATGCCCAGAATGATGCTTCTCTGCTCTTACACCTGTCACAACAGGGACTCAGTGTAACAAAAAATAGACACTCTAACCTTCAACACATGTGCTCTGTGTATCACCTTAATTTGTAATGAGCAATGACGAACACATATGCGAAGAAGTATTAACCAATTTAAGAATTGTGTCCCAATCCAAATCTGATATAGTCAAATTTAAATCCTGTTTCCAAGCAATTTTTAAATTTTAATTAGTGAAGTCAGTTTTAAACATAACAATTTCTCATAAATAGTAGATATTAAACCTTTACGAGAAGGCATTAACTGGAAAAAAAAAACTCATCTACAAAATTTGATTCAGACCTTAACTTTGATTTATTTCAGTATTTAAAGTTAAAAATATTGTAATGGGGCATTTTGATATCTCCTGGTCACTGTGGGACCTCTTGTATTTCAGAGAATCAGAAGGTTGTGAGTTAAATTCCTATTCTGGCGGATTAAGCCCTTAACCCAGATGGAGTGCTGCAGAGAAAATGTTACTTCAGTAGGTGTGGTGTCAAATAATTGTGACTTTAAACTTCTGTTACTTCTTTCTCAACTAAATAAACATGGATACTTCACTGCTGAAGTGTTACAACAGATTAGGGCAATAGGAGAAAGCAGATCAACAACCGCCGAGGCTGGAAATCTACAATAACAACAGAAAATAATAGGGCAACTATCATCTAGGGAGGGAGAAGCAGAGTGAACGCTTCACTTTGGAGATGTATGAAACTGCAGATACTGGAATCTAGAGGGGAGAAAAAAAAATCCACCAGAGAAACTCGGTGGGTTTCTGAGGAGGGAAATGGAGAGCTTCAGGTCAAGATACTTCATCAAGAAAGCTTCACTTTAAAGGTTTCTAAATTCCATCAAGCTTCTGTTGGGTCGTTAACTCAGTTTCTTTCTCCACAGATATTGCTTGGCCTGATGAGTGGCCCCAGAAAATGTTCTGTTTTTATTTGTAATTCACTCCTTTTGAAAAGGGGCAAATAACCTAAAGCAAAGTTCCCTAAATAACAATGAGGACGGCGATCTGATATTTGACAGTGGTTTAGGTATTCCTTGTTTTTTTTTTGTTACAGCCAGCTAAGAGAGCAGCAAGGTTTAATCTCTCACCCAGTGAGGTTCTCCCTCAATACTGTACTAAATGAGTTATGGGCTTAATTATTAGTGGCTGGGCTTGAACTGACAACCTCTGATCCTCTGAGATGCAACCCCTAAGGCAAAACTGGCACAGATACAAGAAATAAATTTGAATACAACAGCACTGCAACCGAAACACCAATTTTTGATATTGTATTCAAAACACTTTGTGACTTCCCAACAATACCCGCCAGCAGTTCATTAAAATCTGAACCCTTGCAATGCTCAAACCTATCAAATATTATTTGAAAGCAGTGGATCAAACTCATTTGCCTTGAAATACTCATAAAGCAGCATTCAGAGTTTAAAATACTGGAACAATTCCAACTATTTAAAGGGGGGAAAGATGGAGGGTTTCACGCAACTATTGGCTTGTACCTGGAGATTGTGATAAAGACAAGGCAAACCATCTCCAACATTTCTGTCAGGTGTTGAATTTTTTGACACAAAATACTGAAGGAACTCAGCTGGTCGAACAGTGTCCTTTATGTAGCAAAGGTAAAAATACAGAACTGACGTTTCGAGCCCTTCATCAAGGTGCGAGAGAATGTGGACAACCTGCTGACCTTCTCTCATACTTTGATGAAGGGCTCAAGCCTGCAACGTCGGTTATGAATTTTGTTTTAACCTTTGCTACAAAAAGGACACTGTTCGACCAGCTGAGTTCCTCCAGTATTTTGTTCTCTTACTTCAACCACTGTGTCTACAGGTTTTCATGATTTACTGTTGAATTCATTGATGTCAATACAATCCTGGTAGTTGACAAGTTTCTGTATCTCGTGAGATCTTTGCCAGTTGGGGGAAAAAAAGACAAAAGTATGAAATATTGCGAGTAAATATTAAGTGATATTCTTTTTACTAAATCACATACCAAGGTCTCTGACCCGGAGTGGTTTTGCTGCTATATTCCTGCAACGTCTACCTGATACCAATAGGTATAAGAAAACAATTTAGCGATAGTTTCCATTGGCAAATCAAGACATCAACGGGATGTTGGCAGCCGCCGCCAGCTGAATGGATTTCATGTCAACCCAGTGAAAGTGGCGATAACCCGCACAGACCTGCTTGGGGCAGCTTGCAATCCGTCCAGCCGGCTGAGGAACACGGAGGCGACCAGGAGGACGGCGGAGAGTTTCAGACAGTGCATGGCTTCAAAACGCCGAGCTGCAAGCAAGCACGAAAATGTTGGGAGAAACTTCCACCCACCCGCCCGCTGCAAACCTCCTTGAACTTGCACTGGAACCCGGAACAATCCCTCCCTGTCAAAGGCGAAGAAGCGGGTTCGAACTCATCTTCGCCATTCATTCCAAACAGCGTGTCACAAGACACAAATACAGACCGTTTCGCTACCATTCACACACACACACAATGAACTTTCAGAACCCCCAAGGTCTGATCGGGAATATCGTTCGTGGGATTTCCCAGCGGAGATGGGATGGGGTGGGGGGCGGATGCCAGCTCACTTTGGCCCGGGACGCATGAGCTCCTCTCGGGTGGTTCACTCACTGGGTGGGTGCAGCGCCAGCACCTCAGGCGGAATTCGAAGCCTCCAGGAGTTTCTCCTCTCTCGGCAGCCCTGCCTCCCATTGCTGGAACGAGTGGCTCTGGTCTTTTTAAAGCCCAACACCTCTCGGTGTTATTTTGACGTCAGTCCGCTGAAGAGATGTTCAGTTCGGGGAATTCACGATCAATCCCCGCTAGATCGGGTCAGTGCCCTGGTGGAAACAGTGGCGCCTCCAGACGGGTGCAGTGTTGGACGACGTCAGTGCAAAGCGAGACCAAGGCAGCAGCCGCCGCCTTGTCCCGAGTTGGCATTAGCTCGCCCCACTTTACAAGAGTTTACAACTCGCGTTCAGGACCGCACCAAACGTCATGTAAGCCCTCTGGGAGGGGGTAATGCAAGCAAATGGACTATTTCTCTCCACTCCTCAACACCTGAAGCAGAATTTGGACGTGAAACGCAGACTGTGCAATTCCCTCCATCCTTCACCTCACCGAGTTTGGTTCAGATACCATTGAAATACTTCAGTTACTGCTTCCAGGACAGTCGACCCGATTCCCTTTTGAACGTTTGCCTTAAAGGAGAAAGAACAGCAGCACTGAGAAGGGCGTCAGAGCTGCTGCTTCACAGCCCCAGAAAGGCAGGTTCGATCCTGACCTCTGGTGCTCTCTGTGTGGAGTTTGCCAGTTCTTCCAGTGGAAACCTGTGAGGTTCCCAAAGGAGGGTGATCTGGTTGGTTAAATTGACCACCGTAGGCCCTTTCAAGCTGCCACGTGTAAAATGGGGTTAACTGGGGCAATTTGTCCGGTTAGTGCCCCACTCACGCAGCAGGTTAAAAGGGACGGACCCACTCAGGGTCATCCCGATCCAACCGGGTCCCTGCCCTGCCTCAGAAGTAGTCAGGGAACCCAGTACTACTCCCCTAGGTCGCGTCCTCCTGCGGCTTGAAACTGAAAATGGCCAACCCGGTGGTTCTGGTGACGTGAGCACTTGTGCGCTGGCGTCACAGGGTGAAGTGCCTGCCACGATTGGGAGGGAAGAGAGAGGTTGCTATCACGAGGTGGGGGGAGGTCACTGCCGCAGAGAAGGGGAGAGGAGTCGCTACCGCGGGGAAGGGGAGAGGGGTCGGCTGCCGCGGGGTGGGGGAGCGCGATTGACAGTGGGCAGGAGACTAACAACTGGTGGGGGAGCGACTGACAGCTGGTGGGGGGGGGGGAAATGGGGGGGAGACTAGTTTGCATGACGCATCACTTACCACATCATCACATGGGCGGGATCCCCTTTAAATACCGGGTTGGCGATTTAATTGGTCTGCCCACCCTCAGCTTAAAAGGTCCTGGCAGCACCTTTGTCCCACTAAGCACACCTGGGTTCCAGGAGGGCTACCTAGGTGCTGCAGTTTAAAAATGCCTTGTGAATGGCCTCTTGTGTGTAGGCTAGTGATATAAATCCAATTGGAGGTAAACAAGTAAATCTGTGAATGTTGGGTCTGATACAGAACATCCATGTGCAGGTCATGCACATCCATGGGAAGTAAGCTAAGGTTTTGGGCTTCAGCCCTTGGACAGTATATCATCCCTGATGAAGGGCTCATGTCTAATTGACTGCCTTTTGCTCTCTACATGGATGCTGTGCGATTTACTGAGTTTTTCCAGCACTTTTCAGTACTGATAGAAATCCATAGTAAGTTGAAGAGAATAGGGGAGGGGTGCGTTTGAATAAAACAATGGGGTTAGAATAGATAGGTGATTGAGCATCTGCATGGTTTAGGTTGCAGAAAGTCCTCTTTCTATGATACATGACTCGTGACCAAAGCACCTAGCTGAAACACACTGCAGTCTGCTGGTAATAGAATCTGGAACAAAACACAATAAGCTGGAAGAACTCAGCAGGTCGAGCAACATCACTGGGTGAAAAAGAATTTTTGTGTTGGAGCCCTTCCTCAAGGTAGGTCTCTTCTTGATGAATGGTCTGGCTTTAAACATCGACCATTCTTTTTCTCTCACTGATTCTGTTTGACGCACTGAGTTTCTCCAGCAGATTGCTTTTAGTCCCAATTGGAAACTACAATCGGGGGATAAAAGATGGAGATGTGTACAAAAGTAACAGTGTTTTGCAACTGTTTTTTGAGAATTTACTACATTTGGCCATGCAGTGAACATTTTGAATGGGCAAATACTTCTTCCACATGACTCTAACTCTCACTGTTTCTGGTCTTCAGCTACGTGTGAACATTTACTAGTTCTGCCAAAGTTCCCCTGTAATTCTTGCTTTCTTCAAAACTCTTACCCTCTCACATCTTCCAAAAGTTTAAAAATGGGAATAAAAAAAGTTTTACTGGATTCCAAATAAAGTTTTCATTTTCTCAACAATACATAGACATCTGGAGCACAGTACTTGGTTCTGAACATCCAAAGTATTGGCATTTGATGAGCTGCCATGTGCAGTGACCAGATTTGTACCTGGTATTTAAAAAGTTATGTTGTATAAAAATTACTTGTAATCCTTAGCACTTAGGAGATTGAAGTAATTCATGTCTTGAGAGTGTTAATGTGATTTGGCATGTTAAATACAGATTAATTACTTCCTGAACATAGATCTTAATATTTGAGCTGGTGATTTAGAAATGAAATAAGTTCACAGTTTCCTCCTCCAACCCCCACCCTCCCTCCCCTGCCCTAAATCTAAAGATATCTTGGGTGCTGGATGATCTGACGTTTTGAACATTTGATGGTTTCTTCTCCGGCAAGGAACAGAAAAGAAAAATAGATGGTGGATTTGGACTATGGGTCCGTTAAATGAAATTAATGGAACAGGACTGAGGTGTTGAATGACGGACTGCTTTTCCCAAGTGTAAACAAAGCATAGAACAAACAATGAAGCAAGCTTTCCCATAATTTTGTTAGCAAAACAATGTTCTTGGCATTAGAGTCTATAGTCGTGATTTCAACAAGGGATAAATAGTCACCCTATCTTTCTTGCTACCTTAGATATTCCACTGAATTCAAAGTAAACCAGTTCATATTTAAACTCTCCTTTTTATGGAGGGGGGGGGGCGGTTTGGATAAATCCAAATGGTTTGCATCTGTATGAAGTTGAGAAAAAAAAAGGCAATGCAGGAATTCTGAAATAAAATTGAAAGTGCTCAGGGATATGATGTCAATTCTGCCAAGTGCTTCCAGCATTTTGTTTTGCTTTTACCCAAGTTTGACTTTGCTTCTTTCTCATTTTTATGCTAATCCCCATCCCACCTACTGTAAGGTAAAAACATCATGAGATGGGACCGGAGAAGGAGTCACCCAGTACTAAGGAGTAACAGAATGCAGATGTGACCTTGTACACTCAAGATAAGCTTGGCACTAACAAGCTGATGAGTAGCAGACTAACAGTGAAGGGTAGCAACAGCTTATTCATTGGACAGTGTAATGGTATGATAATTTAGTAAGTACGTATCCTAAGGTATATAAAAAACACCACTTGCTGATATCAGGAGAATGCGTCTTCTCCAACTAACACTGTTAGTTGCAAGTGTTACAATCCGCCAATAAAGAACCTTGATTTCGACTCAGTCTGGTGTCTGACTCACTCATTCATGAACAAAGCAGACCTAACACTACTTGCAATTAGCTATTGTCTTATCTTGGTTGCAGCTCTAATTACTCACAATAGGCATATTAATTAGTCACCCTGCATTCAATGTCACCAAAACTAAGGAGCTGATGGTTGATCATGGTCAATGTGGTTTATGGTGTGAAAAATAAAAAAAAAGGAAAGGAAATCCAGTTATCATTGGGAAATGAGGTAGAGAAGGTGAGCAAATTTAGGTTCTTGGAAGTCACTATCTCAGAAGATCTTTCCTGGATCCAATGCACTAATGGCATTGTGAAGAAAGCACGTCAGCACCTCTGCTTCCTCCGGAGTTGGCGGAGGTTTGGTATGATACCAGAAACCCTGGCAAATTTCTACAGAGGTGCGGTGGAGAGCGTGCTGACCGGCTGCATCGTGGACTGGTATGGGAACACCAATACCCCTGAGCGTAAAGCCTTCCAAAAGGCAGTGGATACAGCCCAGAACATCACAGGTAAAACCTTCCCCACTATTGAGTACATCTACAGGGAATCCTGCCATCGGAGGGCAGCAGCCATCATCAAAGACCCACACCACCCAGCACACGCTCTGTTCTCGATGCTGCCATCAGGAAAGAGGTATCGGGGCCACAAGACTCACACCACCAAGTTCAGGAACAGTTGCTACTCCTCCACCATCAGACTCCTCAATAACAAACTCAATCAGAGACTCATTTAAGAATTCTTACTTGTGCACTTTATTGATTTTCTTTTGTTTTCTCTGTATTACACAGTCAGTTTGTTTACATTCATTATCTGTTTATGGTTCTTTTATTTGTTTACATGTTTTATCAGTGGTAATTCTTCCACACCCGCAGGGAAAAGGAATCTCAGGGTTGTATGTGATGTCATGTATGTTCTCTGACAATAAATCTGAAATCTGAAGAGCTGGCTGGAAGTATCATTAGACATCGTTTCAAAGCAGTCCAATTATTTTTCACTCCATTTCCTTGCTCTTGTAATGAGATAATAGTTACAAGATTATCACATTCACAGAGTGATAGAGTTTACAGCATGAATGCCAGTTTACCTGGGGTAGTCCCATATACCTGCATTTGGCCTATATCCCTCCAAACCTTTCCTATTCACGTGTGAGTCCAAATGCCTTGTAATTGTGCTGTGCCTACCTCTTCCCCTGGCTGCTCATTCTATATAATTACCACCCATTGTGAGAAAAAGTTGCCCTTTAGGTTCTTTTTAAATCTTTCCCTTCTTTCCTTAAACCTGTATCCTTTAGTTTTAAACTTCCCTATGCTGGAATATGCTTCAACCTTGCTCTCCCTTATTATTTAAATAGACTATGCCTCAGCTTCCTATACTCCATGGAATACACTTACAGCCCATCAATTCACTAATTATATTCTGGTTTACGTCACAGAGTGACTTTTGCGTCAAGAATACGATATTTAAAGTTTAAATCCACGATTGGTTAATATGAATGCAACCACATTCGTACAGCAAGGTTTCTGGAATAGGCAGAATCCACTCAATGTGAACATTTAACCGTTTGAAATTTGAAAGTGATTTGATTTGAAAATGAATGACAATGTGTAAAAGAATGCATTTTGACCAATAGCAATAAAATCAGCACTTTTCTTTCTAGAATGCTTAGCTAAAGAATGAACAACATCACGTTCCTGTGAATTTCTCAGGGTTATTGGACATCAACAATTGCCAGTTGATATCACTCAGCCATGATTTCCAGACTAAATATTCATTCCTGGGCCACTGTTCTTCAGACACACAGAGATAACTCATCTAGGGGGGGTTTCACCTGAAAAGTAAAGTGATCTGCTGAATTTCCCAAGCACTTTTGTGTACCGCACCAGACCTCAGCATCTGCAGTTTTTCTTGTTCAACTCAATAAGACGAGTTTTCTTTCTTGACATCCTTAGCCAGTTTATTAACATTTAGAATTGAACAAAGCTTTAGAAAACATTGATAAACCAAAAGCAATACAATGTAAATATTTTAAAACTCTAATCATTAAAATAGCAAGTAAGTCATGTAGAATTACCATTGTGAATTCTGACAAATATCATAATTTGCTGATAGAAAATACATTGGACTCACCTGTTTTGCTCCTTGGAATTATCTGAGACTATCTCCATACAGTAAAATCCCCATTATCTAGAATTCAAGCAACTGGCAGCCTCAAGCAACGAGAAAAAAAATCACTGAATAGGTCAATATACCAACATTTAGAATTGATGCCCCCTAGCGTTTGCCAATTGTAGAACATACAATATCAAGGAACCAGAAAATTCACTTATCTACCAAACCATATAGTTGTCGGATACCAGGGATTTTACTGTATTTACTCATGTTTAAAATAGAGGCAGAACCTAAAAGGTAAAGGTTCCATTATTGCCACATACATTTAGAATGCAACATACATGAAATTCTTTAACTTTGTGTGCCGTAAGGAAGGCAGAGTGTCGCCACTTTGTCCAGCGCTCCTCACAGAAATGAGGCCCCAGCGAGGAACGAACTCGTGACCCCTGATTTAAGACCAGTGCTCTAACCACTGAGCTATCGGAACCTCTTTACGTTGTGAGTGTGGCAATCCAACACATACGCTACTTGACAGACAGAATTTAAAAGATGTCAATTTCCCTCTTGCACCTTTTTCCACCTACTCCCTCTCTTGAAAGAAACACCACTCTCTTTTATTGGAGAGCAGATGAACAACTTCCTTGTTATAGAATGAAAGGAATTGGTGTGATAGAAGGAGAAATCTGAAAATTACATTTATCCATCAGAATAAGATTATCCAGCAGTACCTGAATTCATGTAATAAATCAACTATGACATTCAACACAAGCAAATTCTAGTGAAATTAGCAACACATCCTCACCAATTTCCATTTGGGAAGGTATTGTTTGAAAAATCTAGACTTGTGACACCCAGACTGTTTCTTTCCATTGGCTATCAGGTTCTTGACCCCCACCCCTGCCTCACCCCCATTGGTGCTTTAATAATAAATTATGCCATCCAACATCACAAAAAGGACTGTCTGCACTAGTGTAATACCGCTTTTTTCTTGCATTATCTATAACTGTGAATATTTATGATCTCTCAGTTGTATTTATGATCTCTTTTTAATTCATTTAAGGCATACTATTGTAGTTCTATTGTAGGTGTGAAGCACCTGTTTGGCTACAGCAAGTAAGAATCTCAATGTATGTGCACATTGTACAAAGTATATTATCACCATCATAAACCATGAGATCACTGCCCTCTCGATTGTAATACCATTACCTCTAAATTCCAAACACAAGTTGTCTATAACCGAGCAACACATGGAAATTATGCTGTATCAATGGCAGCACAGCATCCAACAAGACATCTTAAGGCCTACATTTTTGTACAAAGATAGTTTCCTAACTTTATCAGCAAAATATTCCAAGTCATTCAATGGTATTCACCAAATGCTCTCAACTTACGGATGCACTTAATTGCTTCTGCACAGAACTCATTTGCGTTTTCCCTCCTGCTTTGCATTATTGCAATAGAGGTGAGGAAAGTTTTTTTTTTAAGGAAAAAGCATTTGTTTTCACTTTTGTTAAATATGATAGATATGCAGTTTTATGAAACTTTCAACTTGTCTTTTTTAGGATTCCACACATTACATTAAAGCATAAAATTAATTAGCATTCAACATTTCTTCCTCTTTAAATACCTCAAGTGCAAACAATCACAACTTCCAACAAAGATTTGACAGAGGTTCCATGTGATATGAATGCAAGGAATATTAAATACATTTTCATTTGGAATATGCATATTCATTTTAATGTCATAACTTTTGCTATGTTAACCAAAGCAATTGCTGTAAACAGAATTTATTTGCAGTTGGTTCATTCTTTGGTAGATCTTGTTACTCTATTTTAATTTCATTCCCTCTTTATGTGACTGACACCTGATTAAAACAAATTGAGTTTTTAAATACAGTACTCTAATTTCAGAATTCAGATTCACATTTATTGTCAGAGTACACACATGACATCACATACAACTCTGAGATTCCTTTTTCCTGCGGAATTACCACTAATTGGTAGTGCAAGAAATAAACTGTACACAGCGTAAACAAGTAAACAAATAAAAGAACTGGAAACAGATAACAAATGTAAACAAACTGGCTGTGCAATATAGAGAGGACAAAAAGGAAGTCAATAAAGTGCACAATTAAGAGTCCTTAAATGAGTCCCTGATTGAGTTTGTTTTTGAGAGGTGGAGGAGTAGCAGCTGTTCCTGAACCTGGGGGTGTGAGTCTTGTGGCACCCTTACCCGATTTCAATTTCTGTAATTGCCTAACTATGAAAATGGTCTAATGGCAATAACATAATGTCAATGGAAGAGGGTGGTTAAAAAATGCAGTTCAGCATTAGCAGATCATGGTTTAGTAATTACAGTGGAACCTCACTGGATTGAAACAATGCTCCCACCAATGATGTCCGAATGCGCCAAGCCTCAATCAGTACCTCAGCTTGTACTCCTGCAGCCTGGAATGTGCCAGTTGGCAGCATCTCATCACCAACATCTCACTGTGCTTGAAGACAAACAAGTTAAATTGGAGCCATGCAAATGGTGATATTGAGTAATAAATTTTAAAAATGTGCCTTTTCAGATAACTGACAGCAGTAACACCAGAAGCTGCCCCTATCAGAAGAAGGAGAAGGCTCTCAGATGAGGACTCCGAAAAGAACATACCACATCAATCTGCAAAATGTTCCATCCAACCGGATGGCATTAACATCGACTTCTCCAGTTTTCATTAGGGCCACTTCCCTTCCCTTCCCACTCCATTTCAGAGATGCCATATTACTTCTCAGCTTTTGTTTCTCATCTGCCCTTCCATCCTATTCACCTATGACCTCTTACCTGTGGGCCTATGCCCCTCCCCCTGCCACTCCCCACACAATGTTATTCAGGCTGCTTTTTGCTCATTCCTTGCCAAAGGGCTCAGGCTTGAAACTTTGGTTATGTAGCTTTATCTTTGCTACCTAAAGAATGCTGCATGACCTGCTGAGTTTCTCCAGCATTTTCGTGTCAAAATCAATCTCCAGTCAGATTCATCTGCGCAGGTAATATCTGAATCTGAGCAATGAGACCTGGAATTGTTTCAAAGCATGTAGATTGTAGGGTGGCACTGCTAGAGATGTGATTAGTAATGATCAGAAATAATAAAGAAATAGAGTGATTAGACAGAGTCATTGTCTGGTGTGTTTATTAAGTTCTGCAATTAATTCACAGCTCTCTTTATGAGGTGAAAAGAAAACGAAGCGTTGATGCCATTTTTCTATCTCCACAGATGCTGCTTGACCTGCTAAGTATTCCGATATATTTTGTTTTTAATTTTAAATGCATCATCTCCAGCTTCTCCGACTTCTGAACAGTCTACAACTGTGTGTGAAGGCATACAGTATATCTGCCAGATACCAGTGGTTTTCAAACTGACAGATGAGGTGCAGCATGCAGCCTTATCAAACAGCTGAGTCTGCCAAAAATAGTCAGCACAGTAATGCATTGTAATTGGCTTTGCCAGTGAGAAACTTCTTTGGCTTGGCTTCGCGGACGAAGATTTATGGAGGGGTAATGTCCACGTCAGCTGCAGGCTTGTTTGTGGCTGACAAGTCCGATGCGGGACAGGCAGACACAGTTGCAGCGGTTGCAAGGGAAAATTGGTGGGTTGGGGTTGGGTGTTGGGTTTTTCCTCCTTTGTCTTTTGACAGTGAGGTGGGCTCTGCGGTCTTCTTCAAAGGAGGTTGCTGCCCGCCGAACTGTGAGGCACCAAGATGCACGGTTTGAGGCGATATCAGCCCACTGGCAGTGGTCAATGGGGCAGGCACCAAGAGCTTTCTTTAGGCAGTCCTTGTACCTCTCCTTTGGTGCACCTCTGTCTCGGTGGCCAGTGGAGAGCTCTTGGGAAGGCGATGGTCCTCCATTCTGGAGACGTGACCTATCCAGCACAGTTTGATCTTCAGCAGCGTGGATTTGATGCTGTCGGCCTCTGCCATCTCGAGTACTTCGATGTTGGAGATGAAGTCGCTCCAATGAATGTTGAGGATGGAGCGGAGACAACGCTGGTGGAAGTGTTCTAGGAGCTGTAGGTGATGCTGGTAAAGGACCCATGATTCAGAGCCGAACAGGAGTGTGGGTATGACAACGGCTCTGTATACACTAATTTTAATGAGGTTTTTCAGTTGCTTGTTTTTCCAGACTCTTTTGTGTAATCTTTCAAAGGCGCTATTTGCCTTGGCCACTCTGTTGTCTATCTTGTTGTCGATCCTTGCATCCGATGAAATGGTGCAGCCGATGAAATGGTGCAGCCGAGATAGGTAAACTGGTTGACCGTTTTGAGTTTTGTGTGCCAGATGGAGATGGTAGTCATGGTGGGGAGCTGGCTGATGGAGGACCTCAGTTTTCTTCAGGCTGACTTCCAGGCCAAACATTTTGGCAGTTTCCGCAAAACAGGACGTCAAGTGCTGAAGAGCTGGCTCTGAATGGCAACTAAAGCTAAAGTGAGGAACTATGTCTCACGTTAACCCTCCAAACTATGCGCTGCCTCCATTTGAATAAAGCTGTACATTCAGGAGCTAAAAAGTGAGTGTCGAGAGCATCAAGACATGGAAGGACTTCAGGCAAAATTTTATGCTCTTTCCCATTCTGGAGTTAGGTCGAGCAAAACAGTTTAAGGTATCCTTGCTGAACTCATTCGTATGAACAAAAGGAAGGTTCAGCCATGAGGTGTGATGAATACATTCAGGCAGCATGCATACGTGTGTGTGTGTGTGTGTGTGTGTGTGTGTGTGTGTGTGTGTGTGTATGTGTGTGTATGTGTGTGTGTGTGTATTGTGTGTTTCACTTGCATATCTATTTTAACCTGAGGAGAATCATTTGTTTGAAGTGATCAATATAATTGAATTCTGTACTGGTTTGCATAAGAAGAACACTTGACATTAACTACACTAATTATGTGATTCTAGTGTCAAAGTAATCCTGGTTATCATTGGGTTTCACCTGGCCAGGTTATTTTTCTTTCTGTTTCTATTTTGCATTTTAATATTCTGATCGCTTTGCCTGAAATTCTGCAGACTTTTGTCATCATTCCCTCCCAAACAGATAGAGCTGCACATCTGCAGTTATTTTTGTTTTGAGGACCTCATGAGCTATAAGAGACCTGTGAAATGTCCTGATTCCCAATCTTTGAAGTGATGGTTTTGTTGTTATTTCTAACAAGGAAGTGATCCAGTCCTATGTCGTGGTTTTGTTGGAGACCATTGAGGCAATTTTATGGTGGTGGGTCAGCGTTGCCATTAGTATAGTGGTATTACAGCACCAGCGACATGGGTTCGAATCCAGCGCTGTCCGCAAAGTGTTTGTATGTGTTCTCTCCGTGTCTGCAAGGAGGTCCTCAGGGTGCTACAGTTTCCTCCCACCCTCCAAAAATGTATGGGATATGTAGGTTAATTGTAGTATTTGGGTAGCACAGCCTAGTGAGACTGTTTCCATGCTGTATGTCTCAAAAAAGAGATGCAACTAACTTTAGTTCAACATTTGCAAATAATTATCCACACAGGAAACCTTTTAAAAGTCTCTTTCTAACCCAATGACCTTTTTTTACCCATAGCCACCTAGCAAGGGAAGAGATTATTGAGTCCTTTCCCCAATGCATTGGTCTCCTTAGCCCTTTTGATGCAGAGATCCTGCAATACTGCTGGAAAGAAGAATCGTCATTAAGCTGGCTTTGATTGTTTACACTGGACCAAATAATGTTCCCCTAGTGTGTTGTTTTACGCAGCATGCCAGCGTTCCAGAAGTAAAAGAGGCATGACTTGTAACACAACAGTGTCAGTGTCAGTGTGGGAAGTATAACATACACGTACACATCATTTCCCGTCCTGGTCCCAGTCTGCTAGATCGTCCTTTTTAGACAGACGTCGATCTGCTGCTGTGACTACTTCCGCTGACCCCTCCATTCCCTGTTCATACATTTTACACAGAAAGCATGGCATAATAAAGCACAATATTCCGCCTTGAAGAGGCTGTGTAAAAGAGGCTATTGAAAGCCTTCACAATTGGATAACATTGGAGCTGAGGATTCACTCCTGTTAGTGCTATAGTTCATGAATAATTTAGACACTCTAGTTTTTCCAGAGGTAGGGAACCAGCCACTTATCCCTGAATGAGTCCAGCCCAAGACAATATGGTTAATACTTAAAGCCTGTTGTTAATTTAGGATGGCAAATTAATATTGCTTTTCAATATCCTGTTATTGTCATGTAATAAAACATAAAACTGTAACATACCTGATATCCTTCAACTTTTGTCTGCATAAGGCAAATAACCATGATTATTGCCTGGCACCCCTAAACAATAAGAGAAAGGGAAACAAAAGAGAGTCCCTTCAGAGACACTGAGAGTCTGTGGATTCACCATTCACCTCCAGCACTCCCATGTTCTCTGCAGTCTCCCAGACTCTGTCCTGCAATTCAGATTTATCGTCAGAGTACAGACATGATGTCACATACAAACCAGAGATTCTTTTTCTTGGGGAAAGACAGAATTACCACTTATTGGAAGTGCGAAAAAAATTGTTCCCAAATACACATGTAAACAAATAAAGAAATGTAAACAAACTGACTGTGCAACACAGAGAGAAAAAAAGTAAAGAAAGTGCAAAAGCAATAGTCTTTAAATGGGTCCCTGATTGAGAAGTCTAATGATGGAGGGGTAGCTGTTGTTCCTGAAACTGGTGGTGTGAGTCCTGTTGCACCTACATCTCTTTCCTGATGGTAGCTGTGAGAACAGGACACGGAATGGGTGGTGTGGATCCTTGACGTTTGCTGCTGCTGTCCGACTGCAGTGTACTCTGTAGATGTTCTTGAAGGTGTGGAAGGTTTTGCCTGTGATGTCCTGGGCTGTGTCCACTACCTTTTGCAGGACTTTGCACTCAGGGGTATTGGTGTCCCTATATCAGACTATGATGCAGTCGGCCAGCACACTTTTCACCATACCTCTGTAGAAATTGCCATAGGTCCTCTGTGGTTAGTCAGGGATTACTTAAGGTGGTACGTGAGTGGAGAAAAAGGTTGAGAAACCAATGGGTTAGGTAGTTATGGATACGATTGCCTAGGTGAATAGTTGCAGGGCATTTTGGAGATGTTACACACTGCAGCAGCTACTGTGTGTCCGAGGTACAGAGAATAATGGATTGGGGTGGTTGGTGGAGTACCAATCAAGAAGAATGCTTTACCTTGAATAGCATCAAGCTTCTTGAGAGGTGTTGAAGCTGCTCTCTTCTAGACAAGTGGAGAGTATTCCATCAGACTCCAGACTTATACTTTGTAAAAGGAGGAAAGGGTTTGGGATGTTAGGAGATAAGTCATTCACTACTAGAAGCCTCATCTCCTTCTTGCTCTTGTATTTATGGGCAAGATATTTATGGCCCGGATATTGTAAGTTGGGGCCTCGGCATTGGCGATGCTACTGAACATCACAGTTAAATAGTTTGACTCTCTTCTCTGGCATGGATGATTGTTGTCACTTATCAGCCCATGCCAGAATATTGCCTTGGTCTTGCTGCCTGCAGCTATCAACTGATTCAGTTGATGAGCAGCTATGAAGGTGAAACCTTCAGCAAACATTCCCTTTTGATGGAAGGAAGGTGATTGATGGAGATGGTCAGCGATATAATAGTGCTGGGAATATTGAGTTCCTACAACTACAACTACCTTCCTTAGTGTGTGGTAGGACTCCAATCATTTGAGTGTTTTCCCTTTAAAGCTCATTGACTTCAGTTTTAGCAGGGCCCCTTGATGCCATACTCTTTGAACTGCTGCTTTGATGTTCAGCTCAACATCTGGAATTCAGCTCTTTGGTGCAGATGTGGTGAGATCTGAGGCTGAATGGTTCTGACAAAACCCAAACTGGCAAGAATACAGTTGCTGTATAAATGTCACTTGATGCCCTTGTCAATGATCACTTCCTTGACTGCAACAATGAGAACGGACTGATTGGACACTTAGTAACTCATTTGGATTTGACCTGGTGCTTATGAGCAGGTGATTTCTGGCAATTTTCCATTTTATAGAATCAACACCAGTTTTGTAACTTTACTGAGACAACTTGTCTGGTTCTCCAATACAAGTGTTACAGTTAGGATTTTACCTTTGCTGTATCTATTAACACTGGACAACAATTTTTTTCCACAAGGTTTGCTTGCTGAAAAAAAGGGGGATTATGATAGACAACTTCAAGCTGAATACAAAGATAATTTCAGATTTGCTGTATCATGTAGGAAGTTGGAGAAACATTAAATAAACTTTTATTGAATTTAGCATGTTTAATCACATAATGATGCTTCCGCATTGCGTTAGTTCAACTGACCTCAAAATGTTTTGCCGCTGATTTTCATTTGAAATCAGCATCCGATGCCTCTCATTTCAGTGTCGAACAATAGTCGGCCATCATTAACGGATTCCAGTTTCCCTGATACCGCTTTTCCATGGTCGCAATTCCCTGGTGAATCCTTACACCCTGTTCATCAGGGACTGCACCAAGGTCAGCAGGGAAGGAGTCCAAGTGCAAATGCAGGAAATGAATTTTAAATGATATGTCGCACGTCGTGGTTTTGTATGTGAGAAGTAGACTTAGAAACATAGAAACATAGAAGATAGGAGCAGGAGTAGGTCATTCGACCCTTCGAGCCTGCTCTGCCATTCAACGAGATCATGGCTGATCTTAAAGTTCAGCACCCCGTCCCCGCCTTCTCTCCGTAACTTTTAATACCCTTATACTGAAGAAATAGATCTAATTCCCTCTTAAATATATTTAATGAACCTGCCTCTACTGCCCTCTGTGGCAATGAATTCCACAGATTCACCACCCTCTGGGTAAAGAAATTCCTCCTCATCTCGGTCCTAAATGGTTTGCCTATTATCCTCAAACCATGGCCCCGAGTTCTGGATTTTCCCATCTTTGGAAACATCCCATCTGCATCCATTCTGTCCAGTCCTGCCAGAATTTTATATGTCTCTATGAGATCCCCTCTCAATCTTCTAAACTCCAGCGAGTACAATCCCAATTTGCGCAATCTTTCCTCATAAGTCATTCCTGCCATTCCAGGTATCAGCCTGGTGAATCGCCTCTGCACTCCCTCCATTGCAAAAACATCCTTCCTTAGATAAGGTGACCAAAACTGCACACAATACTCTAGGTGTGGTCTCACCAAGGCCCTGTACAGCTACAGTAAGGTATCCTTGTTCCTATACTCAAACCCTCTTGATATGAAGGCCAACATACCATTTGCCTTTTTAACCGCCTGCTGTACCTGCATGCTCGCCTTCAGAGACTGGTGTACAAGTACCCCTAGGTCTCTCTGCACTTCCCCATCTCTTAATCTATTGCTATTCAAATAGTAATCTGCCCTCCGGTTTGTATTACCAAAGTGGATAACCTCACATTTATCCACATTGTAGTGCATTTGCCATGTATCTGCCCAGTCCCTCAATTTATCCAAATCACACTGGAGCTTTCTGACCCTCTCTTCAGTGCACACAACCCCTCCTAGCTTAGTGTCATCTGCAAATTTGGAGATATTACATCCAATCCCCTCATCCAGATCATTAATGTAAATTGTGAACAGCTGGGGTCCCAGTACAGATACCTGTGGCACCCCACTGGTCACCGCCTGCCACTCAGAAAATGAGCCATTTATCCCAACTCTCTGTCTTCTACCTGCCAGCCAGTTCTCAATCCACATCAATACTTTGATTTTGTAAGCCAGTCATTTATGCGGGACCTTATCGAAGGCCTTTTGGAAGTCCAGGTACACTACATCCACTGGCTCTCCCCCATCTAGACTTGAAATATGACAGGAAATCACAAAAAAATAGTACGTGACTGGAATATTTTAAGATGATTTTCATGATCGGCAGTCCAAGATCCATAAAATGCATCCAAAAGTGTTCAGGAAGCAAAATCTTGGTTGTCTGGTGTAATCTAAGGCTTTTGAAATTTGATGGCTAAACATGAACCTTCTCTATAACAAAGGAATTGCTTAGTGCCTCTTAAATTCTTATCCCTTTGAAGTAAGGGCTGACATTCTATTGACTTTTTTTCCTGCCACCTTTTAAGGTACGACCTTTACATGTCTGTCACAGATGGTACTCTTTGCTGATTGAATCTGAGGATCATCAGGCAGGCACTTCTCCTAATTCATGATTAGAAATAGAACAGAGTAACACCTTGTCTCATTCTTCTCTGAAGGATATTTTTAATTAAGGATGAATAGCACATGAGGGGCTTAAGTTGGTTTACTAATTAATCCTCCAGATCACTATAGCAACCTGCTTAATTTTAGATGCCTGTATTATTGTTGAGAGAATTATGAACTTGATAAATGAGACATAATTAAAAAAAACCTTATCTTCAGTGACATGAGCAAAATCCAAGTTTATAACAATATGATCACTTACAGTCTCAATTGATTTTCATGTATCTTCAGCACCCTGACCAATTTTAATCTCTCATATCAAACGCAGCACTGAAACTCATTGGCCTATTTGTTGTGGCAAATCATTCAGCTGTGCACAGGTCAACAGCCTTTCCTGCAGAATTAATTCAAAAAAGATTAAATTAGATGTACAGCACTCTAACAGGCCAAATCAACCCTACGAGTTCTTTTTTTAAAATTTTAAAAAAATTTTTCACACTATGAACCATACTGACCAAAATACACACAAACATTTCCCTCTTGAATATACACAATGTCATTTTCTCCCCTTCCCCCCCTCCCTTCCCTCCCTCTTTCAACCCCCCCACCCACTCAACGTTCAACCTATATGATACATTAAACCCATTAAACAGTGTCATCACACAATGAAAATAAACAAGAAATTCGTGTCTTCTACTTTTACATACTGGGTCAGTTCTTCTCCTTCTGTCATTTTAGGCGGTGGAGGTCCACGGTAGGACTTCTCTATTGTGTTCCATGTACGGTTTCCAAATTTGTTTGAATACTGTGATGTTATTTCTTAAATTATATGTTATTTTTTTCTAATGGAATACATTTATTCATTTCTATGTACCATTGTTGTATTCTCAGGCTATCTTCTAATTTGCAGGTTGACATGATACATTTTTTTGCTACAGCTAAGACTATCATAATAAATCTTTTTTGTGCTCCATCCCAATTGAGTCCAAGTTCTTTACTTCTTATATTACTTAGAACAAAGATCTCTCGATTTTTTGGTATGTTGCTTTTTGTGATTTTATTTAATACCTGGTTCAGATCTTCCTAAAACTTTTCCACTTTCTCACATGCCAAAATTGCATGTACTGTTGTTCCTGTTTCCTTCTTACAGCGAAAACATCTGTCTGATACTGTTGGGTCCCATTTATTTAACTTTTGGGGTGTGGTGTATAGCCTGTGTAACCAGTTATATTGTATCATGCGTTACCTCGTGTTTATTGTATTTCTCATAGTTCCAGAGCATAGCTTTTCCCATGTTTAATTCTTTATCTTTATGTTTAGATCTTGTTCCCATTTTTGTTTGGGTTTATAGCTTATTTCATTGTTCTCCTTTTCTTGCAGTTTGATGTACCTGTTTGTTATAAATCTTTTAATTATCATTGTATCTGTAATCACATATTCAAAATTGCTTCCTTCTGGTAACCTCAGTCTACTTCCCAAATTGTCCTTCAAGTAGGTTTTCAGTTGGTGGTATGCAAACATTGTACCGTGAGTTATACCATATTTGTCCTTCATTTGTTCAAAAGATAATAATTTATTTCCCAAAACACAATTTTCTATTCTTTTGATCCCTTTTCTCTCCCATTCTCTAAAGGAAAGGTTATCTATTGTGAAAGGGATTAGTTGATTTTGCGTCAATATTAATTTTGGTAGTTGATCATTTGTTTTATTCCTTTCTACATGGATCTTCTTCCAAATGTTGAGCAGATGGGTGCAGTACTGGTGAATTCCTATGTTGCACCAGCTTTTCATCCCACTTATATAATATATGTTCAGGTACCTTCTCCCCTATTTTATCTAGCTCTAATCTGGTCCAATCTGGTTTTTCCCTTGTTTGATAAAAATCTGATAGGTATCTTAATTGTGCTGCTCTATAATAATTCTTAAAGTTTGGTAGCTGTAAGCCCCCTTGTTTGAAACATTCTGTTAATTTATCTAGCACTATCCTCAGTTTCCCCCCTTTCCATATGAATTTCCTTATTATTTTCTTTAGCTCCTTGAAGAATTTCTCTGTTAGGTGAATTGGTAATGATTGAAATAGGTATTGTATCCTTGGGAAGATATTCATTTTAATACAATTTACCCTTCCTATCAGTGTTAGTGGTAAGTTTTTCCAATGCTCTAAGTTGTCTTGTAATTTCTTCATTAATGGCTGATAATTTAGTTTGTATAGATGGCCTAGATTATTATCTAGTTGTATACCTAGGTATCAAATCTAAATGGTGATTCTTTCTTAAACTTTGTGAAATCCACATTATTCATTGGCATTGTTTCACTTTTATTTGCGTTGATCTTGTACCCTGATACTTCTCCATATTCCTTCAATTTCTTATGTAATTCTTTTATTGATATTTCTGGTTCTGTTAAGTATTCTATGATGTCATCTGCAAATAGACTGATTTTATATTCCTTCTCTTTTATTTTTATCCCTCTTATTTTATTTTCTGTTCTTATCAGTTCTGCCAGTGGTTCTATAGCTAACGCGAACAGTGAGGGAGATAGTGGACATCTTGGCCTAGTTGATCTGCTTAATTTAAATTGGTTAGATATATATCCATTTACTGTCACCTTCGCCAATGGTCCCTTATATAATGCTTTAATCCAATTAATATATTTCACTGGTAGGTTGAACCTCTGTAGTACTTTGAATAAATAATTCCATTCTACTCTGTCAAAGGCTTTCTCTGCGTCTAAGTTCTTGGCGTCTTGTTTCCTTGTACTGCATGGATTAAGTTAATGAACTTACAGATGTTGTCCATTGTTCGTCTTTTCTTAATAAATCCAGTTTGATCTAGCTTTTCTATTTTTGGTACACAGTCGGCCAATCTGTTTGCTAATTGTTTAGCTATTATCTTATAATCTGTGTTGAGTAGAGATATTGATCTATACAATGCTGGTGTTAGTGGATATTTCCCCGTCTTTGGTATTACTGTAATTATTGCTGTTTTGCATGAATCTGGCATGTTTTGTGTTTCTTCAATCTGGTTAATTACTTCCAGGAGAGGAGGAATTAATAAGTCTTTAAATATTTTATAGAATTCTATTGGGAGTCCATCCTCTCCTGGCGTTTTATTGTTCGGTAGTTTTTTTTATTATATCCTGTATTTCCTCTATTTCAAATGGTTTTATTAATTTATTTTGCTCCTCTTCTTGCAATTTTGGTAGTTCAATTTTAGCTAGAAATTCATCTATTTTGTCTTCTTTCCCTTTGTTCTCAGTTCAATATAGTTGCTCATAGAATTCCTTGAAGTTTTCATTGATTTCCGTTGGATTATATGTAATTTGTTTGTCCTTTTCCCTTGATGCCAATACCGTTCTTTTGGTTTGTTCTGTCTTCAGCTGCCAAGCTAGTATTTTGTGCGTTTTTTCTCCTAGCTCATAATACTTCTGTTTTGTCTTCATTATGTTCTTCTCCACCTTATATGTTTGTAGTGTTTCATATTTTATTTTTTTGTCCACCAATTCTCTTCTTTTTGTTGTCTTCCCTTATTGCTAATTTTTTTTCTGTACTTGCTATTTCCCTTTCCAGCTGTTCTATTTCCCAATTGTAGTCCTTCTTCATCTTAGTTACATAACTTATTATCTGCCCTCTGATGAACGCTTTCATTGCATCCCATAGTATAAACTTATCTTTCACTGATTCCGTATTTATTCCAAAGTACATTTTAATTTGTCGCTCAATGAATTCTCTAAAATCCTGCCTTTTAAGTAGCATGGAGTTTAATCTCCATCTATACGTTCTTGGTGGGATGTCCTCCAGCTCTATTGCCAATAACAGGGGTGAGTGATCCGATAACAATCTAGCTTTATATTCCGTTTTCCTAACTCTCCCTTAGATGTGGGCTGACAACATGAACAGGTCTATCCTTGAGTATGTTTTATGTCTACCCGAATAATATGAGTATTCCTTCTCCTTTCAGTGTTGTCTCATCCATATATCCAAAAGTTGCATTTCCTGCATCGATTTAACCATAAATTTGGTTACTTTGTTCTTTCTGCTAGTCTTTTGTCCAGTTTTATCCATCTTTGAGTCCAAATTAAGGTTAAAATCCCCTCCTATCAGTATATTCCCCTGCCTATCTGCAATCTTCAAAAAGATATCTTGCATAAATTTTTGATGTTCTTCATTAGGTGCATATCCATTGAGGAAATTCCAAAATTCTGAATAAATCTGACACTTTATCATTACATACCTCCCTGCTGGATCTATTATTTCCTCCTCTATTTTGATTGGTACATTTTTATTGATTAATATAGCTACTCCTCTAGCTTTTGAATTATATGATGCTGCCGTTATGTGCCCTACCCAATCTCTCTTTAATTTCTTGTGTTCCACTTCAGTTAGATGAGTTTCTTGCACGAATGCTATATCAATTTTTTCTTTCTTCAGTAAATTTAACAGCCTCTTCCTTTTGATTTGGTTATTTATTCCATTAATATTTAAAGTCATATAGTTCAACATGGCCATTTAATACTTTGTTTACCTTTCCTTTCCGCTTCCTCATCACCACCTTCCCTTCTTATCCATTTCTGTTTTCTTTTTTTGAATGCACTGTAAGACAACACTTTTAAAACAAAATATTTCCTCTATTTCCACATCTAAAATTCCCTTAACCCCAAGTGTTTCCCCCCCCCCCTCTGAGTTGCCCCTTGTCCCTTGTCGGGCAACCACATCTCCCCTCTCCATTTGGATTGCGAACCCGCTCACAAGCGTCAACTGATTTTGCAGTGACTGTTATTCTCTCCCACCCAGCCCCCTCCAGAAAAGACTTTTATCTTCATGTATAACAATGCAGAACCTCTTAATTCCCCCCTTACTTCCTTTCTTCCCTTTTTCCCCTTCTAAGTTCTTACTTATACTTTATTTTTCTTCTCTTTATATGAAGTTTGTCGTCATTCTTTTTCTTGTTACATCTCTTCATCTCTCTGTCTGTTTTGCAGGCGTTCTGCAAATTCTCGTGCTTTCTCCGAGAACAGTCTGCTTTGCTGCCCCGGGATAACTATTTTAAGCACCGTTGGATATCTTAACATAAATTTATCGCCTTTCTTCCATAGGATCGATTTTGCTTCATTAAACTTCTTCCTCTTCTTCAGGAGCTCAAAACTTATGTCTGGGTAGAAAAAAAAATTTTGACCCTTGTATTCCAGTGGCTTTTTGTCTTGTCTTATTTTTTTCATTGCCTTCTCCAGTATATTTTCTCTTCATATATCTCAGGAATTGTACTAGTATGGATCTTGGTTTTTGTTGTGGCTGTGGTTTAGCGGCTAATGTTCTGTGTGCCCTTTCCATTTCCATTCTGGCATTCCTAGGACCCTGGGGATCCATTCTTTTATAAATTCTTTCATATCTTTTCCTCCTTCATCTTCCTTAAGGCCCACTATCTTTATATTGTTTCTCCTATTATAGTTTTCCATTATATCCATCTTCTAAGCTAACAACTCCTGTGTTTCTTTAACTTTTTTATCAGATTCTTTCAATTTCCCTTTTAAGTCGTCCACTTCCATTTCTATGGCTGTTTCTCATTCTTCCACCTTGTCTACTCTTTACCCTATTTCTGTCATGACCATCTCTCATCTACTCACTTTTTCTTCTGTACTTTTTTATTCTTCTTTTTAGTTCATTAAATTTTCGTGTCTGCTATTTTTTTACTGCTTCCATATATTCTTAAAAAAAATTCCTATCTATGTACAGTCCATTCCCTTTATCTTCTATTTCTCTGTGCAGAGCTTGATGTTCTCCCTCCTCTTTCTCTGAGTCCACTCCAGGACCTGTGTCCTCTACCTCCCTTCCTTGTATCTGTGTCTCTTCTGACTTTCTTGTTGGGCTGTTTATCTCAGTTTGCTGGGTATTTTTTTTAATGGTGTCTTGATGTTGGTCCTCTTCTTCTGGGCTGGTCATCTGCTGAGTCTCTGATTTCCTTTTTTCATTCTCCTCCCTCTCGTTCCCGTTATTTTCTGTATCTTCCCACTGGGAGCCCTGCTGTTGGATCTTACTCAGTTGTTCAAGCTGTGGAGTTCTACTCCACAGCTGGTCCCCCCTCCCATCGGTTTTGTCTTTGTTGTGCGCATGTACAGTTGTGCACCTTTGTTTGGCTCCGTGAGCCATCCTTGTAGTCCTGCACTTGGTGGGTCGCGACCCTTTGGGGTTTCCACTGACCTCAGGGAGTGGGCTCCTCTCTCCATGGCGGGTCCCTGCTTCTTCGTACAGGTAAGGCCTTCACCTTTCTCTTCCAAAGTCTTTCCTTCTTCTTTTCTTCCCGTTGTTTTTGGCTTTTCTTTCTTTGGTGCCATTTCCTCCACACCTTTATTTTTTATTTGTTGTGGTTTGTGTGTCTGTGGCTTTGCTTTCTCTTTACTTTTTTTCTTTTCTGGAGAGGGCTGGTATTCTCCTACCGGTCACTACTCCATCACGTGACTCCTCCCAACCCTACAAGTTCTTGGCGCCCAAATTACATCTCATTAACCTACACCTTGGTACATTTTTGTACAGTAGGAGAGAACTGGAGCCTCTGGGGAAAGCCCACGAAGACATGGGGAGAACGTACAAGCTCCTTACAGAGAGTGCAGGATTCGAACCCAGGTCCAGTTTCGATCACTGGCACTGTAAAGGGGTTGTGCTAATCCCTACACCAACACCAATGTCCGAAGTATGAGTTAGGCCACAGTTGGAGTGTTGTACGTGGTCTTGGATACCACATTACAGGAAGAATGTTATTGGTCAAGAGAGAATGCAGAAGGGATATTGCCTGGAATGGAGAATTTCATTTGTAGAAAGAGATTGGACAGCTTGGGCTTGTTCCCCTGGAGTGAAGGAGGCTGAAGGGTTACCTGATGGAAGTATTTAAGGATACATCATAAATGACTTGAGGTTGAAGAAACCACACAGTCTGTGGGTTTCTGGAGACTGACTCATGGGAACCAGGTATTGGAATCAGGATTTAAGAGGGTACTCAGGTCAAGAAGGTCTCCTGAAGGGCCTCAGGTGCTTGAAGGCTTTCTGATCGTATCAGAGGTTTGAACCTGGAGCTCAGGTTGCCAATGTATCGAACAGGGGTTTGTGTGGCTGCAGAGGGTGTGAGAGCGCTGAAGGAAAAAAAAAATCAGTGTCTCTGAAGGCACTCCCTTTTTACTTCTCTTTCTCCTTTTGTTCTGGCGAATGCTGAACGATACTCTCGCTCTATGCTACAATGGCCGAGCATCGCGAGAGAGTAGCATCAGTGTGTCACTGTGCCGCATATCGCAAGTGCGGGAACATTGCAACTTGAAACCAAAAGTACCAGATTGTGACTAATGTAACACGCAAGTCGGGACGTCATAGACTGAGCAAGTTGCACATCAGCTATCTTCCCAATTTCTGCTCTTTCTTTTCTGTCCTCCATATCCACTTTGTTTTCACTATCCATGTAATGAGACTGTTTTTACCTAGCAATGATAGAGTTAAAAGCTGAGATTTCACAGTTGCTAACTGACCTGCAAAATCATCCATCATTTTCTATTTTCATTTCACATTGCAGTTACTTGTCAATTTTGTTCATTTTTATTTTTTCTCTGACAAACCTTCCACACACACAAACCATTAATGATCTTTCTGATGCGCAAGACTTTCACTTCAGAGCATGATGATGAATAAATGTCATTAAGTGATCACACCTTTTAATTTTGACATTTTTTTCTTGAAGCTAATGTGTTTTGGTTTTCGTGCTACAGTAACGTTAGCATTCAGTGATGGGTTAAGTACTTCTCAATGTACTTCAACTGTTATTAGTCACTACTCATTTTCAAAGATAATCATCTTACTGGATTCGGAGGGAGCATAGATATTTGGAAAAAAATAATCAACAGGATATTGTTGGATAAACTTTGATAATTATTCTGCTCAGACCGTTTTAATGTGCTGTTCCCTCTGGACATATCTTGTGATGCACGGCAGTTGTGTCACTCCTGAGATCTTCTCCAAACTGATTCAAATGTATTAAGTAAAGGTAATTCAGAGCCACTGAGCAGTTTTATAAAAGATTCTCCAAAGTGCACTTGGTTGAACCCTCTCTGATTTCTCTTTGTCCATCCCCATGGTCTGTCGCATTTTCATATAGTTTCTATCAATAACCAATCATAGACTTAGGTTCACAGAGCCAGGCAGCACTTTGACCCACTAAATATGTACTGATTATTAAGCAACCATTTATACCAATGGTTTTCATTGCCTGTAAGTGCTCTGTAATTAGTAAGGGATTGCTTAAGGTGGGATGTGAGTAGAAAGAAAAAGTTTGAGAACCACGGTTTTAATTGTACCCAATTGACTCACTATGTACATGGTTTCATAACTCCAAAGGAAATGGGCCAATGACCACTTTTCTCAAGCCAAATATTTCAGTAACAATTGGGTCTAGAGCTGTGATTCTCAACCTTCCCTTCCCACTCACATCCCACCTTAAGCAATCCCTTACTGATCACAGAGCACTTATAGCATAGGGATTACTTAAAGTGATATGTGAGTGGAAAGAAAAATGTTGAGAACCATTGATCTTACAAAACAATTCTCTTTCCTGTTTTACCCAGATATGGGTCAATCAAAAACAACCATTACTATGGTCATGGTGGTTCACTGTTTTCCCTAACAAAGAGAAGCAGCAGAAGCGTCCATTTCACAGAACCATTTCAACTCTGTTTTTAGTTCACTTGTATGATCCAACACTGGTTTCAGTTGCAATCTCCCAATGATCAGATGACCTCTCTCTGAACAGATATATTTTCCTTGGCTAAACAATCTATTGTTCTGGTTCTTAATTGAGACCATTTTATGGTTTGGACTCAGGTGCCATTGCATCCGTAAAAATTCTGTTATGAAATCTGTTACACTCTATTCCAACCCCAAAGTAACTCACTAAAAAAAAATTGATCTTGAACATGATTGGTCTTAATGGACTTTGGATGGGTGGAGATTCTAAACCTTTCTATTCATCGCAGATGGGTTATTTTATCATTTGGGTTTATGTGTGAAACTACTTTAAAGATATTGTTAATGTGATAATACTCACCAAATATTCATACAATATGACAATTGCCAACAGCTTCAACTTTGGTTCAATGGACCTAGGAAAGCAACATTTCATGAAGGCGATCAAATACTGGCAACGCTCCAGTGGTTTCTTTATGTTAAAATAGTGAGACAATGAATAGTTAAGATGAATTGAAGTTCATGATGAAAACAAACACTGGATTGTTTTGAATGAACAATTTCTGTGCTGTACAATTGATGTAATTCTCTGCATACATCCATGATATGCCCCTTCCTACCAAAAACAGGTTATTTAAATTATTATTGTTATGGGAAATATTAGTAGTTTTACAGTTTAGACTGCTCTTAATACAATAGCAATTTCTCAACCACAATCGGCTGGAAGAACTCAGAGGGTCGAGCAGCACCAGTGACATCTGGATGCTGTGAATGTATTGTGTGTTCACTCAAAATTGCTTTACATTTGATTGCGCAGTGCCATCTTTCAATCAGAATCGGAATGTATTGTTATGAATAAGTCATGAAATTCCAACATTTATGGGGAGATCTTATCAAGAGATTTTTTTTATTAAAGTGTAAATATAATCTGAGTAACCTACACATTTAATGTTATGACAACGTCCTGCTTCCACGTCCCTCGATACCTGTTCCAATCCACAGTTTAAAAACCTGAACCTTCACTACAGAATTACAGTCAATAACAAAACAGGTACCAATGTTTCTTCCTTCCACTTCTATTCTTTAGCAGCCCACCTGCTGTATGTTAACATATTGATATTTCGGTCTTCAACAAATGCTCACCATTTAATATTTTATAATTTTTTTTAGGAAAATAGATTGATTCGGTTTAGGTTCAGCACAATATCATGGCCTAAACGGCTTGTACTCTACAGTACTAATCTGTGTTTTGTGTTCCATGTTCATCTCAACACTTGAACATTCACATTTCTATAAATATACTTCAGAATTCCTAAATTACCCTATACCCGTCTATGAACACAATTACAAAGCAGTGTATTTTTTTTTTGCAAGGCAGTAATTTTTTAGTTTTGATTCAGGTAAGTTCACAGAAAATAGTAGCACAAACAATAAAAAAATACATCAGTTTCACTGATGAATCCAGTCATACATGACAGTTATTGGTAGAACCATTGTATGTATGTAACTCTTCTTCTTTTCTTTGGCTTGGCTTCGCGGACGAAGATTTATGGAGGGGCTAAAAGTCCACGTCAGCTGCAGGCTCGTTTGTGGCTGACAAGTCCGATGCGGGACAGGCAGACACGGTTGCAGCGGCTGCAGGGGAAAATTGGTTGGTTGGGGTTGGGTGTTGGGTTTTTCCTCCTTTGCCTTACTTCAATAACAACTTACATGAATAAAAAGGTACTCAGTTTCTTTGTACAGGAAGTCATGTTGCAGTGAATAGATTTATTTGCATACAATAATTGGTTACAAAACTATACTCTGAATTGGAATTAGTCAAATTGGAATATGGACGATGTTACCTTATTCTGCTGATGAGCTGAGAGAAGTTGATTTTATGAATAAGAAAAATAAATGCTTTATTTGAATACTCAATGTAAAAATAAAACCACAATAGAATCATTAAATTGATTGTGTATGCATGTTATTAAAATAATTAATAGACACATATTAACAACTGTTCAAATAATTTTATGTATAAATATATTAAATTGTTTATACACATATATATACACGATTTTATGTGTGAGTGTGAGAGAGTGGGTGAGCGAGAGTGTGGGTGAGCGAGAGGGAGGGGGTGTGAGAGGGAGGGGGTGTGAGAGGGAGGGGGTGTGAGAGGGAGGGGGTGTGAGAGGGAGTGTGAGAGGGCGGGGGAGAGAGGGCGGGGGAGCACGAGGGGGGCTGAGCGCTGGGGGGTGGGTGTTAGAGAGGGTGGGTGTGAGAGAGAGGGTATGAGTATATATGATTATTTTAATATATTTTTAGAAGATGTTTAAAACATTCTGGAATTTTTGCCCAACTCACTCATATCCTAATTTTTAAACATGGTACGAATTCATTAACATTACAAGCTGCTGTGAGATTGTAGAAATAATTTTTGTCAACACTTAACTAGAAGTGTGAGAAAAGGAGACCTTCTGCACTATCTGATAGATAAAGGAAGAACCAGATGGAATTTTTAGCTCTATTTCCATGTCCAAGAAGAGGCTCATTTTTGTGACAACTTCAACTTCTGATTAAACAGGACATTCTGCAGACACTTTTCTACAGAAAAACTTTGCAGGTCATGCAGCATCTAAAGCAAGTAAAGGGTAACTAACATTATAGGCCTCATCGAGCCATAAGCAAAAAGCCGGTAAGTACCTGAATAAAAAGATGGAGGAAGGAGAGAAGAGGCAGGGTGAGGAGCACAGACTAGCAGATTAGAGGTGATAAGTGGATTTAGGTGGGAGGATAGAAGAGAGAAAAAAAAAGCTGTGAAGTGATAGGGAAGGGGGCAGCTCTGAAATGAGATTTAAGGGAAGGAAAGGAGACAGAGAGATAGGGAAAGAGATTATCTCAGAGGAGGGGTTTAATGGAAAGAAAAGTCACATCGTCATAGAGCTTGAGAGCAGAGAGATTGCAGAGGGGGACCATTGAGAGAAACTCACAGAACTCTCTTTGAAGAGAGGAGGAGAGCTTCTTCAGGGTAGGAATCCCTTGAAGAGATTTCACACTGGAACAGCTGAATGGTTAAAGAGGAATTTTGCAGATGCTGTGATTGAAGTGCAATACTCAACTTCAAAATTGTGGGTGTACTTCACCACTGGAGGAGGCAACCTTCATTAAGGCAAAATTGAGGCTCTGACTCATCTCACAGATGAACTTGAAAAATCCCATAACTTTGGGGAAAAAAAGGCAAGATCCTGACCAATGATCATCCCAAATGATCAGTAAAATAGTTTATTTGTTCATTATTTATTTGAAGAAGACCGCAGAGCCCACCTCACTGACAAAAGACAAAGGAGGAAAAACCCAACACCCAACCCCAACCAACCAATTTTCCCTTGCAACCTCTGCAACCGTGTCTGCCTGTCCCGCATCGGACTTGTCAGCCACAAACGAGCCTGCAGCTGACGTGGACATTACCCCTCCATAAATCTTCGTCCACGAAGCCAAGCCAAAGAGAAGAGATTTATTTGCTGTTCATGAAATCTTGCTGTGGACAAAAAAGCCAACAGTGCTCCTCATGTTTAGTACAGACTACACTTCAAAGTAATTGGTAAATGTTAAATGTTTCTGGAAATCCTGTGATCACGAGAGGTGTATTACCATTTTTTTGGCTATTTGATCAGTATTTGAAATTCCATCCTGTTGTATATAATAAAATTTTTATCTGATCAGTACCTCAAACACAGCCATTGTTCCAAATGAATAAACAAATGGTTCAGTCATAGTTACCAGCAAGAAATATGGAAAGACTTTGGGGCAGTCACCCATTTTTGGACACTCTCCCAGAATTGCAGAGGAATTGATGGAGGTCAGATGGGAAATGGAACTGCAGTTGTTAGACACCTACACTGGAAACCAAGTGAAGATATGAAAGAGACTAAAAAATGGATGAGAAGTACAGGTAGTCCTTGATTTACGATGATCTGACTTGCAAATTTTCAAAGTTACGATGATTCGAATCCATACTTTTGATTTCAAATTCTGGTGTGTCCCCGCGCTGGTGATATGCAGAGCGCTACTCTCGTGCAATTCTAGATGATGGGAGCATCACACTAGAGAAGCGTACAGCATACACTCTCACAATGCCGACTCAACCACACTCACGGTCGTTGTATTCAACATGGTGTCATCAACGTTTAATTATAAAAAATGGTAAGTGTGGTATTATCTTTTTTGAGTTACGATGTTTCCAACCTACATTGGGAGTGCCTGAACAGAACCCCGTTGTAAGTCGGGGACTACCCGTATAAACAGAAAATGCTGGAAACCCTCAGCAGGGAAGAGAAATGGAGTCAATGTTTCAGTTCTGATGAAGCACCTTCAATCCGAAACATTCATTCTGTTTCTCTTCTCACCAACTGCTGCTTTACCTGCTGAGTATTTACAACATTTTCAGATTTTCTATTTTACCTTCCAGATTTTCCAGCATCTACAGTTCTTAAGATAAGAAATTATGATAAAAAATCATGGATTCACCTGAACAGTGTGATTCGTTTAATAGATTGCTATTTTTCTTCTTTGACATACAAGAGCTTTAGGGGTGTCAATTAATTTGAGGTTCTTGAAGAAAATTAATTTAACATACTTTATGAATTGATTCACATATTAAATGCAATTAGCCTAAGATATCCACTTGGTTGTTTCAAAAGTGCTGCCAATACATTATAAGGAATACTCATGATTACAACCATATCCCTGAATAAAGTTTATTTGTGTCTATTCACTTGTCCATGATAAGGTTGTTGTTTCATAACTGGACTAATAATGTAAAGATGCAGATTGATCATCTAAAATGCCAAATATTAAAAAGATCTGTTCAGACTAGGCATCGAAATAGCAGATAGTACCAGCAGTGCAGGCTCACTATAGAGGTAGAGAGGGGAACAGTTAATGATTCAAGCCGAAGACCTTTATCTTTACATTTAGTTGGAGGTTACATAGTAGAGGGCCATTTATTCCTTGGTGTCCATTCAAACAGTATTTTTGAAAGGAAAGGAAGTAATTAAATGAAATCCTTGATAATCAGCCACTTTTATATTCACCAAATGATAATCATATTATTTTTTTTTTAAAAACCTAATACACATAAAAAGACCCGAAGTGATGATGTTCCAGTTAGTTTTGAAAACCAAATCTGAACATTTTCATGAATCCATATAACAATTACAGCACGGAAACAGGCCATTTCAGCCCCTCTAGCCCGCACTGAACCAAGTACTGTCCTCTAGTCCCACCTACCTGCACCTTGGCCATAACCCTCTTTTCCCCTCCCATCCATATACCTATCCAATTTTTCCTTAAATGACAAAATGGACCCTGCTGCCACTACTTCTCCTGGAAGCTCATTCCGCACAGCTACCACTCTCTGGGTAAAGAAGTTCCCCTTCATATTACTTCTAAACTTTTGTCCCTTAACTCTCGTTTCAATCTTTCCCACCCTCAAGGGAAAAACTCTATCTATCCCCCTCATAATCGTAAATACCTCTATCAAATCCTCTCTCAACCTTCTATGATAAAGGCCTAATCTGCTCAATCTTTCTTTGTAATCTAGATTCTGAAACCCAGGTAACATTTTTGTAAATCTTCTCTGCACTTTCAACAGTAAAACCTCGTTGGAACGCGGTAGTTGGGGCCCAAGATTTAATACCGCGTTACAGCCGAGTCGTGGAACAGGTGCATATACCTCATGATTCAGGAAGCAGGAAAACAGAATACTGTGACTCAAACCCTATAATAAGGCCTTTAAACTCCACATGTTAACATACACATCTTGTAAATGAGTCATACGAGTCCATTTTTGAGTTTGTGGCTGTTAGCCTGGCCTGCTAAAATCAATGTTTGGGGTCCACAGACACCCGCGCTAATCGCTTTCTAACGAGGTTTCACTGTATTTCCTAAATTGGTTTGTGGAATGAATTATCTTCTCAAATAAGAACAATAATTTTAAAATTGTGCAACTGTTCAAAGATGTTTCACAAGAAAAATTTCAAGCATCTTTACCCTGGTTCCATTTGATGATATGCAGTCAGCAAGACAAAGAGAAATGCATGTCATCCCATTTTCAGCACAAATTGGTTCCCACTCGTTCTTCGAACACATGCAACCAGCGTTATAACCAGAATAACTGCTCCTCCTGTGAACTGTTTGCTATTCTGGAATACGTCGGAAAAATGGTTGAACAATTTACAGTTGTTCTGAATTGTATGAGGAAGGAATTAATTGTCTTAGTAATCAAATCTCAAATGGGATTCAGGACAATTTATTTTGGCAGGGCTGCGCAGATTTGAAATTCAAACCACTCCTGGGGACTGCTCATGAGAAACTTGTTTTAATCACACATAGCCAGACAAATCATTATGCCTAAAGACACAAAGACCATAGTCTTAAAAATAACCCTCCATCACCACTCTACCATCAAACCAGTTTTGCATCTTGTTGATCCAAACCAAGGCTTTTATTAACTAAAAGACTGGAACATATCACAAGTAGGTCGACCAGTCGAGAATGACCTGGTCTGACTAGGAGCAATCCTTTAAGACCTGCCAGTAGGTGTGGCTACGCTCTCAGCCAATCACAGTCATCCTACATTACCATCTATACATAAGTACACACATACATTGGTGATAGAATCTGTACAATCTCACATCTAATTGGCGAGCTCACTCTGGATCCCTTGGAATCAAAGCTGTCAGAGCAGACTACCATGTTGGACCTTGTAAAAGGCCTTGCTTAATTTTTTTTTTGTTCTTCAAAATGCAGCAACCTCATTTTCATTTTAATTAATTTAATTTAGAGACACGGCAGAGTAACAGACCCTTTTGGCCTATATGCCCAGACATTCAGCAAACTTCGATCGGCAGCTCTCCATTCCTAGGTCTAAGCCATTTAAATACATAGTTAAAATCATTTGTCTAATTATTCAATATGTTACTAAAGAATGCATTGCGAGCACATGTTAAAATGTCACAGTGGGTGGACCATTAAACTGATGGCAATTTACAGATGATGCAGATCTTAGAGATAATATTGCCCGTCTGCATGCCATGAGTGTATTGCAATTGAAGAACATTAGTCATGCCGTGAAATATGATTGGAAAAAAAATAGATTTATACATTTTACAAAGCTGTCCACTGCTGAAATATTAGCTCATCTGTCCATTTTGTTGACTCAACTGAGAATGTAAGTTTAAAAATACTAACTGGAAGGCAGTTCATTCTTTGTTGCTATCATCTGGAGCTGATAAGGACTTCCTTATTTGGTAAGGTCAGAGAAGACTATTAACCATTGGGGAAGGGACACAATCCTGATTAACGAATCCCATGAGAATTCTAAGGAATATTTAACTGTTTGAATGTTCCAGAGACCTAGGTGCCTGAAAGTACAAAAGATATGATTTGTAAGTCAAGAAATGACTCTTGGAAGCAAGACTGACTGCTCGCGGCAATGCTTCTTCCTATAAAGGAGTTCTCATGCTTTGAAAAGTGATTAAAATCTGTTTTTACAGATGTACGTGCTTGTTTTCAAAAAGCCAAAGGTCCACTTTAATACAACTTTCCAATTGCTTTCTGGTTGGGCTTCAATCTTCTACCATCCATGAATTTAGGCTCATTCAAGCCCTATTGGCCAATACCAACCCACATCGTGTCCTAAACTCTGGCGTATGGTGACCTACACACTCCAGCGTGGTGACTTTAGACCACTCCACCCACAGTTAGAGAATAAGTGGTATAGCCCACCCTACGCACAGTTAGAGAGTGAGTCGGTATCAACCATCCTGCAGATACTTAGAGACCGAGTGGGTATAACCCAAAGTCTGCATTAGTGAGTGCTTATAATCCACCCTATCCATAGTTAGAGAGTGAATGGATGTGGCATACCCTGCACACAGTTAGTGAGTGGGTATAGCCCATGCTACCCAGAGTTACTGGATAGGATGGACTGTAGACCATCCCTCCCGGTGTTATGGGCTCTGCAGATTACCCACAAACAACCAATGATAAATCCTGGTTTGTTTTCATTGTTTTGTGTTTATCTTCCTTTATATAATTTTCCTCTTTGCCATCTGATGCTGTTGAATGGGCCTGAAGTTCTGTTGTCTCTTTCTACCCTTATTTCTTGATACATTTACTGTATCCCTCAAAACAAAAAGATTGACTTTTGATGCTTTGTATTTCCTTATTTTCAATCTCCGTCAGTGTCTTGTTGTCATGTAAGCCACCTCATGGTATTTACCTTCATTCAAGATGATCTGCAAATACCGACTTATGCTTGTAAATAATTAAACCTTGCAATTGGCAACATTAAAGAGTGATTCTTTCTGAGAAAAATATAGTTCTCATTATACAGTTTGAAAATACATTCTTCTTTGTAAAGTGAGTATTGGCACCAATTTTTATTCAAGAAAACATGACTTGAATTATTGGCATAATTAACATGAAACCCATAAGGTTAACAGTTGTTGTAACATGCAAAAGACCAAGCAATAATGCATATGTGTGTGCGCATGGAAACGTGAACACGTGCACAAACACATACCTACATTCCCATACACGAACCAACACACACACACACACACACACACACATACTCACACACAGTCTTGGTGTTTTAATTTCATTGAATAATACATACACTGTATAGATGATCATCAAACCTGCCTGTGGAGCTTTCTTGCAACCAATTGCAAACAAAATAACACCCAGACAGCAAGAGTAGACCCAATCCACAATTTAGTATCTTAGCAGCTCAATTACACTCCACCATAGAAAATTCCAATCACCACAGGAGGAATGTTAACAATTCCAGAAAAAAGACATTGGATACTAGAGCCACATCATTCCAATCTGCTTACTTATAATCACACTGTAGGAGGTTGTGTTACATCAAGGTCCACATCAGTTCGCAACAGAGACATCCCATTTCTTTCTGCGATTTTTGAATCCAGAGTTTCTCCAACCCCAAGTTGGTTGAATGATCTGTAAATGAGATGTTTAGAAGTTATAACAGTTAGGTGTTGTTTTTGTATCCCCTGCTAAAAACATGTGATATTGAAGTGACTAAAATTTGCCTCTGAACAGCTAATTATTGACCAGTGAAAAGTATCAGGAAAAGATAATGAGGCAGGGATGCTTTTGTCTAGGAAAATGGCAACTCGGGGAGTGGCTCGAATAGATATCTTTAAAGTCATGAAGCATTCTATCAGCTAGATAGAAAGATGTTTCAGTTTATGGACTAGTCCAAAAATGAAAGGTAGTTGGATGAAACCACTGTTATATGTATTTGTCATATGTAAATAACTTGACCTCATGATTCTCCCGCTTTCTTCCCCTTAAAGGCTGTTGTGCCACAAGCCTGCCCCCCGGGTCTCCAAGTCTGGGTCAGTGTGAGCGACCAACACAGGGATGCTGTCCATCTCTTGCAAAAAAAAAAAGCCTTCAATTTTGGCAACTTTCAGTCTTTGTGTAATTGATTGTGCATCAGTAATCATTAGTAAAAACATTAATATATTTGAGAAATACCTTGACGCAGGAGAACTGTTTCAAGGAGCAGTTGATGCAAATAGTACTGGTCCGTAGAAGGAGATAGACAACAGACTCGCCAAGGCAGATAGGGCCTTTGGAAGACTACACAAAAGAGTCTGGAAAAACAACCAACTGAAAAACCTCACAAAGATTAGCGTATTCAGAGCCGTTGTCATACCCACACTCCTGTTCGGCTCCGAATCATGGGTCCTCTACCGGCATCACCTACGGCTCCTAGAACGCTTCCACCAGCGTTGTCTCCGCTCCATCCTCAACATTCATTGGAGCGACTTCATCTCCAACATGGAAGTTCTCGAGATGGCAGAGGCCGACAGCATCGAATCCACGCTGCTGAAGATCCAACTGCGCTGGGTGGGTCACGTCTCCAGAATGGAGGACCATTGCCTTCCCAAGATCGTGTTATATGGCGAGCTCTCCACTGGCCACCGTGACAGAGGTGCACCAAAGAAAAGGTACAAGGACTGCCTAAAGAAATCTCTTGGTGCCTGCCACATTGACCACCGCCAGTGGGCTGATCTCGCCTCAAACTGTGCATCTTGGCGCCTCACAGTTCGGCTGGCAGCAACCTCCTTTGAAGAAGACCGCAGAGCCCACCTCACTGACAAAAGGCAAAGGAGGAAAAACCCAACACCCAACCCCAACCAACCAATTTTCCCCTGCAACCGCTGCAACCGTGTCTGCCTGTCCCGCATCGGACTTGTCAGCCACAAACGAGCCTGCAGCTGAAGTGGACATTTACCCCCTACATAAATCTTCGTCCGCGAAGCCAAGCCAAAGATAGAAGGAGAAGCCAGACAAACAATTCTATTGATCCTCACCACAAACAGAAGATGAGCCAAGAGAACTTCTTTGGACAAACACAAACTTTCTCTTAATCCCCAGTATTGCCTCAATGACAAAATAAAAATTGAAAATCCTTGAAACACTCCACAGGTTAGGCAGCCAGTGTTAATGTTTCAAGTCGAAGATGATGGCTGTGTCATTACCCTGAAACGTTAGCTCTGTTTCTCTCTTCTCAGCTGCTGCCTGAACTACTGAGTGCTTCCAGCGTTTTCTTGTTTTACACCATTTGTAAGGTTTTTTTTTGATATTCAAGCAAGTGACAAAAATAGCATAATTAATATGTCTAATTCAGTCCAGTATGGGCTTTTGAAAGTGAACACCAGAATTACCATGTTTTCACTGAAGTGAAACCAATTTATCAACTTTTAATAACAAGAATGGAAACATCAGAGTGAAAGCTAGTCAGATTTTGATAAATGTTTTATGAAAATAAAGATTAACAAAGCGAGCACAGGTCCTGTGGTGAATTAGTAATGGAAAACAACGAGATGTCAGATCAATTTAACAGAAATTTTGCATCATCTTTAGTCCAGAAGATAAAAATGCCATTTTATAAATTGCTGCAAATTGCAATTGTAAGAGAGAGGGAAGAAAATGGGAAATTTTCAATCTCCTGGAAACTGAAGATTTTTTTGTGCTTCAGGCTACCAAGTTTTCAGATCCCAATCATTTTATTTTGGGTTCTGAAAATAATCAGAAAATAAAATTTCTGAAGGTTGGCATCATGATCCTCAGTGTCATGGCCGAGATGGTGTCATTGTCCAGATACAGGAATCCTTTCCTCTCTGTCCTCAAAACATGGTCACAATGGCAACTTTGAGACTAATGTATTTTTTTAAAAACTGAACATTTTCTAACTTTGACATTTAAGAAATTTTGATTCTGACATTTAAGAAAAATGTGGATGGGTACATGGATGGGAAGGATATGGAGGGCTATGGTCCCAGTGCAGGTGAAAAGAGCTAGGCAAGATAATAGCTTGGTACAGACTAGATGGGCTGAATGGCCTGTTTCTGTGCTGCAGTGTTCTATGGCTCTAATGAGCACAGTTTATTTCCAATCTTCCTATTAGGTGGAGCTCAAATAAATAAGTGAAAGTAAAGTATAGTCCTAGTAAAAGATTGACTTTTGATGCTGTTCAATAAACTTTGGCTTAAGTTAAACTCCCAATCAGAAAATAGACTGGACTGAAAATCAGGCGTCTCATAGACGGCAAGAAATCTGTGAAATAGAAAGAAATGTTTTACGTTTTCATATAAAAATTTAATTATAATTTACAATTGTCGTGTCAACAAAAGCCAGCTTTTTTTATCCCCCCAAAAAAATATTTACATTAGAAGCTGAAGGACCAAATAAATGATCAATGATCTAAAACGTTTCCCGCTAAACTGATTTACGTTTAGTTTCCTACTCAGGATAATTTCAGCTTTAATGTTTTGAAATAGGTGGCTGAGGAATTGACATTGATTTGAACAATATTGTAAATCTTTCCCTTCTGTTTATATCAAGCTTAATTTAAAATAATAGCACACCCTGGACAAAAGCAAGAGCTGACAATTACACAAAAGAACAAAAAAAGGACAGAGGTGAAACATCTAATGTCGTCTCAATTTTCCAGTGATTTGCCAGCTGATTTCCATAAATTCCTTGACATTTCCTCATCGGGCTTTTGCATTTGTGCTGGCTAAACTTGACATCTTAAGAACTGAGGTGTCCTTCACATTGTTATTCCTACCTCCCAGTGGTGTTAACTCCATGAAGTGGAGGAACAGCACTCAATCTTCTGATTCAGCAGACTACAACTATGAATATCAACTTCTCCAATTTTGGTTAACCCTCCTCCCCTTTCTCCCTACCCCTCAGTGCCCTAGCCCCTTCCCTTCCTGGTCCAATCTGAGAGCCACTCTTCTTAGCCCTCTCCTCCCATCACTTCTCACCCTCTTTCACCCTCCCACCTGCATCCACCTAATACCACGCTGATGGCCAGTCTCCTCCTCTTCATTCCCCTTCTTCCCTTCCCCACCTTTTTAATTCATGCATCTGCCTGATTTCCACATTCCTGACAATAGACTCAGATCTGAAACATTGACCTGCAGTGTGACCTGCAGTTTTGTGTTCACCCCAGCATCATCTCCTACTCTGGAAAATCCAGCTGCTCAAGTTGTTTCAATGGAATTATTCATTTCTGGATTTGATGGAGATGGGGAATGATTTTTCTGGGAAAGGCTTGTTGCTTACAAGTAGCAGATCTTCAGGTAAGAACCAGCTTTTTGGAGTTAAAGAAGAAAATGGGAAGATGCTGTGATTGTAGCTTAACACACAAAGTAATACTTGGACGAAGGGCTCAGGACTGAAATATTGGTGATATTCCTTTGTTTCACATAGATGCTGATTTTCTCCAGCACTTCAGTGGATTCAACCAGCTACTTGAAAGACCTGCTGATGCTAAAAGCCAACTTTGTAGTAAATGTAGGCGGATTACCATCTTTCTTTTATAATAATTTTATGAACATTTCATAATATACACAGCATAAGTAGAATAGAAATAACACAATTAAAATGGGATGTTCAAGTCTACTAGAATGTATCATATTGTGATCATACAAATTCTATCACCAATGTGTACATGTACAGATGGTCGTGTAGGATGATTGTGAATGGATGAGAGTGAAGCCACGCCTACTGGCAGGTCTTAAAGGATTGCTCCTAGTCAGACCAGGTCATTCTGGACTGATTGACCTACTTGTGATATGCTCCAGTCTTTTAGTTAATAAAAGCCTTGGTTTGGATCAACAAGTCTTTGGTTCTTTCGACGTGCATTTCAATTTTATTAACTAAAAAGTTTCAAAGGGATGGAATGTATGCTACGGCTGAAACACCTCAACATCGACCCACAGTCAGCTACAGCCTCGAATGACTTTAAGGACTGGGTGAGATGCTTCGAAACATACTTACAGCTCTCTGACCCTGCCGTGATAGAGGACAGCCATCGACTACTAATATTGATGACTATGGTGTCCCTGAGAGACTACCAGAGGGTCCAGGATGCGACCACTTATGCCGCAGCCATGAAGGTGCTGAAAGGGCTCTACGAGCAACCAGTGAACAGGGTCTATGCTCGGTACAAACTTGCTACAAGGAGGCAATAGCCCAGTGAACCCTGTAGAGCTTATATTCAGGCACTAAGGGCAATGGCAGAGACTGTGCCTGCACAGACAGGACTGCTGCGGAGACCACAGACGAACTCATTCGGGATGCCTATGTGGCCGGGGTTCAGTTGAATGAGGTGAGGCAGTGCCTGCTAGAGCACGGGGGAGAAAACCTAGAGGACGTGATCCGGATCGCAGAGACGATGGAGGCTGCAGTCTTAAGTATGGACATGTACTCTCGGGGCTGGACCCCACACTCTGATGTGAGTAGGATGCCCTCCCTCTACCCTACTACTGCTGCTACGCTGCCCGATGCAACCCCAAAGTGTTATTTCTGCGGGAGGAACAAGCACAGCAGGTCCCAGTGCCCGGCAAGAAAAGCCAGGTGCCAGAAGTGCCTTAAAAATGGCCACTTTGCTGTAGTCTGTCACTCCAAAATGGCCACCATCAAACAGTGCCTCATGTGAAGCCCAATTGCCACCCTTCATTTCAAACACTTCTTCCTCAGAGCTTTCGTACAATGAGACCAAGGGCTCCACTGTGCAGCAGCGCCTGACGTCATGGGGAAGATACTGAGTGCGGAAGGTACAACCCATCCTCGCCACAATGACTTTCACCCTACGTCACGAAGCAACATCCAACCAGGCCCCAGTCCCGACCTCAATGGCCGCCGCCGATCAGGGACCCGCCGCCGCTGACCAGGGAACTGCCGCCGCCAACCGGGGACTCGCCGCCACTGTCAACCAGGGACCCACTGCCACTGTCGACCAGGGACCCGCTGCCGCCGACCGCCCCACCACCGACAGCAAGCAGCGACCCCAAACACTTACCATTGGCAGGCCAACATCCCCAGCAAGCTGCAGGCAGCAACACCAACTTCTCGGCGCTGTCTCTTCTGGCCCAACTGTTTGCATGATCTCATCACGCAGGTCTCCACTGCCCCCATTACAAGTCTCTGCATCAATAACCCTTGACCAGGACTTCACCCAGCCCCTCACAAAAGCAATGGAACTGATTAAAGTGCATGGAAACTATACCACTTGCTTATTTGACTCAGGGTCAACTGACAGTTTTATCCACCCAGACCTGGCCCACCGTTGCGGACTGGCTATTCTCCCCACTGCACAGAGAATTTCATTGGCGACCAGATCGCACTCAACTGGGGTAAAGGGGTACTGCGTGATGACCCTGAAGGTTCAGGGCATCCCATTCACAGGCGTCAAACTATTAGTCCTTCCCCAATTGTGTGCCCCTGCACTGCTGGGACTGGATTTTCAGTGCCAGTTTCAAACCATTTCCCTGCACTTTGGGGGCCTCACGTTCTACTCTCTGTCTGTAATCACTCTACCCTGGAAGCCTCCTGCCAGTGGTAGCCCAAGCCACCCGCCCCCGTGCCCTGGGGCCTCACCTGTAGTCTATCCACTTCCGAGTTGCTCCGCCAGCACATTTCACAAACCTCATCCCTGGCTGGAAGCCTGTGGCCAACAAAAGCTGAGAATATAGTTATGAACACAGGAAATTTATCATAAGCGAGATGCACAGACTGCTGGATGAGGGCATTATCGAACCTAGCTCAAGTCCCTGGAGGGCCCAGGTGGGGGTTGTTAAAAATGGGGAGAAGCCACGTACATAGTCATACTGGTTTGATACAATAAGTCAGTGAAATTCAATTTAAAAGATGCCACGATCCATCCCTGCCAAGTCCAAGTCCTGCCTCATTCAAAATCAAAACAATATCTGCAGGTGTGGACCGGATCTACTTGTGATATGCTCCAGTCTTTTAGTTAATAAAAGCCTTGGTTTGGATCAACAAGTCTTTGGTTCTTTCGATGCGCTCTACACATATTTTTTCCCCAAAGAGTGAAAATGTGACATTAGAAATAATTATAATTTTATAAATATTAAAAAAGCCAACTAATCTACTAAAAAAAAACATTAAAAAAAAAACCAACCGAGTCGCCTATCCAGAGGATCTGTCAAATAGTTTAAAACATAGCTCCAGTCCACACCTGCAGATATTGTTTTGATTTTGAATGAGGCAGGACTTGGACTTGGCGGGGATGGATCGTGGCATCTTTTAAATTGAATTTTACTGACTTAATCTTATCAAACCTGAATGCCAGGCACATTGAGAACAGACCAAGTTACAAAGCTTGCTGTTGTCAATCATAATTGAGGAGACACTTGCCCTTTGTCTTTACTGCAAACTTAAATGACTCAAAAGACATGTGACCAACATCACCAGAGTTGTCTTGCTTGTTCCGATCAGAGGAACCCCTTGATATTTTCCTTCCTTCACCCTCTCTAGCCATGGTTTTGGGAAAGAAGCAAACTGGTATTGCAGCAAGAAAGGATAGCACTCTGGCTAGTAAAAAGCCAAGCCACCAACCACCCACAGACTATCCTTTGGAGTAATTGTTAGACTGTCCGCAAAGAAAAAAAACCAACACATTTCCAGTGAGATATGGCATAGAATGCAATCATTTTCCTTCCACCTTGAAGAATAAAAGGTTGGAATAAAACTAATTAAAGCTTCCCAAATACTTTTCTACTCTTCATCACTATGCGGGGTTTTACATTATAAATCCAAAAATTTATTTCTGAATATCTTTATCATTTAATCTGGCAGGTTTTTGAATTAAGTCATTTGGATGATCTGACAGTGTTTCTGGTATATTTTGATTCAACTTTTTTTTCTTTGAGTTTTACCTCAATGGTTGGCATTTGAATAAACACCACACACATTAATAGAACCGTTTTGAAGCGACTCATCATTTAAATTGACTGATACCAGCAATGAATGTTCTATGTGACATTGATGAATACTTCAGACTCTTTGCAATGTCATTTGAAAAGATTGATATTTGGGAGTGTTTTCTAGACAGGGAGGAGGTGCAGGCCATCATATTCTTTTACTAAATGTTAAGCAATAATACTGAAAACAATAATTTTATTGTTGTTGCTTTTAATACAATATAACAGTCATTATTCCTGCAAGACAACAATTGTGAAAATAATCTCACGGAGTCCAAATGGCTTCTATAGAGATGGATCTGCTTCCATCCAGTATAGAGGCAATTGATTAATTCTCCAGCCAGTTAAATCAGCACCTCTGTTGAGATTGGCCTGCTGAGATAGGGTTTGTGCACATATTTGCCACTAATTACTATCCATCCATTGGGGAAGTTATCCTGTTTTATGTAAAAGTTTAGGGGGAAAAAAAGTTTGTTCTGCTGTTCAAATAGATGCTGTTTTCTAAGTAAGTCCATTGTGTTTGCTCTGAAATCAGCTGTTTTCTTTAAGTCCAGCCCCCAACTCAATGGATTACATGCAATGATTAACAGTTATAATGATTCAAAGCAGCAGATGGTCTCCAATTTTTATTACGAATTGCTGTTATGCGGTCATTTATTCGGATACAAAGGAACATTTAAACTGGTGCATGGATAGGAGAGGTTTAGAAAAATACAGGTCAAACACAAGCAAGCAAGATAAGCTCAGGTGGACGACTTGATTGTCATGAATCATTTGGGTCAAAGGGCCGGTTTCCATGCGGTAAAATTTATTGCTTCTACGACTATCAATTTCAGCTCTGTGAAGTTGTCAGCTCTTACAATGAGCATATAACAGTTTACAGCACGAAACAGGCCATATTGGCCCTTGGAGTCCGCGCCGGTTCACTTGAACAACTCCACTAGTTCCCCCCTCCCACTCTCCACCCATAACCCTCCATCCCCCAATAATGCAACAAATATGTGGGCAGGTGTGGCCAATCTCAAGAAGACCATCAAAAAGTGTTCTGGAACCTTCTTCTTGAGTGATTTATTCCTTCTGGTGACAGCATCTCTATTGGCTCTTGATTAGGGGCTGCAGGGTATATTTAAAGAAGCAGCTCAGTGAATTCCCAGAAACCAGCAAGGCAAATGATTTTGCGGCTAATCCCATTATTCCATTCAGTCTGACGGAAGAAAGCACTGACAAAGAGATGAAAACATGTTCGACAAATTATTATGATCCGGAATCCACAAAGGTGGGAGTGCAGATCTAATAGTAATTTTCACAATAGAACTATAAGGGTACTCATAATGGAAAAAAAATATATAGGTGCAATGGAAAAGCAATGGAGTAGATCGTTTCTTCTAAGATACATTCGACAGCCTTTTTTCCTTGCAGAATCATTCTACAATTCTGGGACAAATTCCCAGAGCAGGAAAGAATATATGCAACAATTTAACTCATGTTCCCCATGTTTCCCTCTGAGTTCAGGTAAATAGGAGGAATCACAGCAACATGTTTAGTCATTTCCCACACAGTGATCACCATTGGGTCTTTGAAAGAGCGAGGTTGGCAGAACCTATGAATCACTAGGGAAAATAATGAAGAGCCAGAGGAAAGACGAAGTATTCAGCTGTTTCGTCGGTTGTACTTGTACAATCAGAAGTCAATAAAATTGATGACTTGATTAGGAGTATAAGAGCCAAGAAACTTATCATGCCAAATCTCCCCATCTCGCATGTAATCGTGTACAGGCATACTATACTGTACTTCAGGTGAGTTTTATAGTTAGGTAAACTAAAATCTGCAAATGCTGGGGCCCAGTGTAAATGCACAAAAATGCTGGAGAAACTCAGCAGGTCATGCAGCATCCACAGGAAGTAAAAGGCAATGAAACATTCTGGGCCCAAGTTCTTCCTTAGGACACCTGAATAAAAAATGAGGGGGGTAGTAGAGGAGAAGAAAGGAGGGAAGAAGGGGAGGAGCACAGGTTAACAGATAAGAGGTGAATACACGTGGGAGGGTCGAAGAGAGAAAAGCTGAGATGTGACAGGGAGAGGGCAGAAAGCTAGCTCTCTGTTAGGAGAAGGAAGGGAGGTGAAAGAGGATCCAGAGGAAGGCAGAGGGGTGGGGGGGATAAAAGAGGGTCAAGGGGCAGGGCATTAATGGAAATTAGAGGTCGATATTGATGCCGTCTGGTGAGAGACTGCCAAGATGGAATACAAGGTGCTACTCCTCCAATTTGTGGTGGCTTTTCAGTTATCTTTCCCAGCTGGAAATATGGTTGTGGTTATATTTAAAGAGGTGGTTCAGAGAAATCCACACAAGTGAACACTCATTTGAAAAATAACTGCTTTAGTATGGAGAGAGAAAAACTCTTAATTTTGGAATCAAATTGGCACTCCCATTGCTGCGTGCGAGGAGTTATTATTACATAGAAATCTGAGAAGTCACAACATCAGGTGACTGAGACAAATGGGTAGATTTGGAATAGAGTTTTTTGTTTAGCTATTTGTCATCAATCCATGAACTCGTGTTTGAGTACTGCTACATGAAGGTGGAATTTCAACAATGTGCTGTGTATGCATTGGCTGATGAATAAGAAAAATATCTAATTACCTGGCTCTTGCTTAAATGGTTAGTTGCAAAACCCATTAGATTCAGTCACCCAAGAGTATTGTTATTATTCCCAACATTTCCCCATTATCCCCATCTTCCCTTCTTATTTGTGAAGACTGCAAACCCCTCCTGAAAAGTGAGAAAAATTCCTTCCTGTGCTTCATAGATTTTAAACGTAGAATGTGATTCATTTGTCAAATCATTTAAACTCCTTACCTGAGCTAATAAATCCAACATCCATAAAGAGTCTAGCACAAAACAAACCCAGTTCACAGCAAAATACTGGTCCCAGAAGTATGACTGTGTATGTACGTCCTAAAATAGAATGGTTCCGTTTAGCTAGAAGCTGATCTATGTATCATCAGAAATAATTCTGAAAGTCATGTAAATTCATTAGAACCATAGAATGCTACAGCACAGAAAACTGGCCATTTGGCTCTTCTAGTCTGTGACAACCATTATTCTGCTAGTCCCATTGACCTGCTCCCATTTCATAACCCTCCAGACTTCTCCCATCCATGTATCTATCCAATTTATTCTTAAAAACTCTGAGGCCACATTCACACAAGATGGCAGTTCATTCAAAACTCCCACCACTCTGAGTGAAGATCTTTCCCCTAATGTTCCCTTTAAACCTCACCCCTTTTCTTTCATCTTAAAACTATGACCTCTCATATTTATCTTCCCCAATCCAATTGGAAAAAAGCCTACTTGCATCCTCTATGTTTATATCTCTCATAATCAAGTAAACCCTCTTTATCAAACCTCCCCTCATTCTTCTTTGCTCCAAGGGATAAAGTCCTATGCATTTCATCTTTCTCTGTCACTCAACTCCTGAAGACTTGGGCAACATCCTAGCAAATCTTTTCTGCACTTCTTCAATCTTATTGACAGTCTTCCTGTGGTTAGGCAAATTGTACATAATATTCCAAATTTGGCCTCACCAATGTCTTAAACAACTTCAACATAACATCCCAAATCCTATGCTCAATACTTGGATTTATAAAGGCTAAGATACCAAAAGCTTTCTTTACAAACCTTCAGGGAACAATGTATTTGTATTCCCAGATCCCTTTGTTCCTCTGCACTCCTCAGTGCCCTACCATTTATGGTGTATGCCCTACCTTGGTTTGTCCTTCCAAAATCTATCACTTGTCTGCATTACGTTCCATATGTCATTTTTTGGCCCATGCTTTATGGTGGTCCAGATCCCTCTACAAGCTTTGAAAATCTTCCTTGCTGTCCACAACGCCTCCTATCTTTGTGTCACCAGCAAACTTGCTAATCCAATTCACCACATTATCATCCAGATCTTTGATATAGACAACAAACAATGGTTCCAACACAAAGGTACCCCACTAGTCACTGGCCTCCAGTCTGAGAAGCAACCATGAACAACCCCACCCAGCCAATTTCAAATCCACTATACAACCTCTCCATAGATACCTGGTATCTTAACCTTCTGAACTAACCTCCCATATGGGACCTTGTCAAAGGCTTTACTAAAGTCCATGTGGACAACATCCACAGCCTTTCCTTCATCTACCTTCTTGGTAACTTCCTCGATAAACTCTACAAGATTTATTAAACATGATCTACCATGCACAAAGCCATGCTGACTGTCCATGGCTGTCGAAATACCTAAATATCCTATCTCTCAGAACTCCTTCCAATAATTTACCTACTACTGAAGTCAGGCTCATCAGCCTATAATTACCTGGTTTATTTTTTGAGCCTTTTTTAAACAAAATTACCTACCCCCCAATCCTCTGGCACCTCATCTGTGGCTAAGGACATTTTAAATGCATCTGCCAGGGCCCCTGCAATTTCTACACTAGTCTCCCTCAAGGTCCAAGGGAATATCATATCCAGCACCTCTTCCTCCTTAATCTCCATCTGTTCCATCACACTTCTGTTTGTTTCCCTTAATTTCTGATGCACTAATTGTCAGTTTCCTGAGTAAATACTGATGCAAAAAAAAATTGTTTAAGATCTTCTCTGTTACATGATGTTCCACACATAGTTGACCACTCTGATCCTCTAGGGGACCAAATTTGTCCTTTACTGTCCCTTTACTCTTAATATACTTGTAGAAACCCTTTGGGTTTACCTTCACATTATCTGCAAAAGCAACCTCATGTCTTCTTTTTGCCTTCCTGATTTCCTTCTTGAGAATTTTCTTGCATTTCCTGTACTCTTCAAGTGCTGGGGGGAAAAAAAACCTGCCGATACCCAGATAGAAAGCAACAATTTCCTGCTTGGCATGGTCATCAAGATAAGAGACACCTATTGGTATCACTAGTGTTTCACCAATACCGCACAAAAGATATCCAATGATATCCACACAAAGGATTCAGCTTGGTTTCCACAGTCTCAGGCAATATACTGTATATTGGCTTTGGACACTTACCTTCCCAGGATGAAATGGGGAAAAGCTATTAAAAATGTTCCAAAAGCCTTGAGAATCATTTAGCTTTGGTCTATGAAATTTCAATCCAATGTAGCTCACAAAGGCAATAACCAACAGATCCCTTTCAGTATAAACAAAGATAAAAATCATATAGTCACATAACTGATGAAAATCAGTCCTTTGAGTCTGAGCTAACCATTGTGCATCCATTTATACTAATCCTACATTATTTCCACTTTATTCTCTCTACCTTCCATCAACTCCCTCCACATTCTACCACTCTCCTACACACTAAGGGCAAGTTACGCTGGTCAATTAACCTATCAACTGGGACATGGGAGGAAACAGGAGGACCCAGGGAAAAGCCACATGGTCACAGGGAGAACATACAAATTCATCACAGACAGTGCCAGAGGTCAGGATTGAATCTGGGCTACAAGAGTCGTGAAGCAGCAGCTTTACTATCTGCTCCAAAGTCAGATGTAACCAACTTCCTGGAACCCTTATGCAAAACTGTTACATTTAGAATGCAACACTTACCAATTTTGAAGCTTCCATCAATAATGCCAAGAAGTGAACTCAGAATATCAAGGCATCTCTCCATCTGCGTGCTTGTATTCTTCATGTAGCTCTCAGAGAATGCTTTTGCAAAGATAGCAATAAACAGCTTGGAAAATAAAATATATTTTGAAGTGGATGTCACCAACCGTTCTAAGAATTGGTTATTAGTTTGTCACTGGAAAATTTATACCAAATTAAGATACTGTAGAACCTTAGAACATTACAGCACAGAAAACAGGCCCTTTGGCCCTTCTAGTCTGTGCTAAGCTATTATTCTGCCTAGTCCCTCTGACTTATAAAACCATAGAACAAATAATGAACTTCTTTAATGCACTTATAACATGCAATGATTTGTATTCTGTATCAGTAGTTCAAGTACTGCAGCTCAATTAATTGTCACGTTGAATGATTCACGGCTTGGGGAAGATAATTACGTTAAAATCTCTAGAAAAACTAACAGGTTTCAGCACATGCTCAGTTGAAACATCACTCTTTAGATACAGGGCATCAGTCTGGATCCACAATATCACAAATGGCCTAGCTCATTAGGTCAGAGTAATGACTTTTATTCATTTATTAAATCTAAAATAAGGAGACCCAAAGGAGGAAGGGAATGGACTCAGATCCTTAGCATTGTTGGCAGAAATATTAATAATGGACTCACCACTAAAGTGAATACAAGATGAGGAACATAATGAGGAATATAATACCTGGAGATTAAATGTATGATAATGAAAAGACAACAAGGAGTTTACTTCTATTCCGGTTGGTGTGAAATCCCCTGTCACCACTGAGTGTTCTGGTTGGTTTGGGATTCCCTGTCACTGACTGTTCCTCCATTTTTCTTCTATCCATGTGCCTGACTAAGAGTCTCTTAAATGCTCTTAATGTTTCAACCTCCACCACCATCCCTGGCAACCCACAATTCTCTCCATAAAAGACTTACCCTGATATCTTGCATGAACTTCTCTCCCTTCACTTTGCACACATGTCCTCTGGTATTTTCTATTTTTCCCTTGGGAAACAGGTGCTGGCTATCCACCCTATCTATGCCTCTCATAATCTTGTAGACCTCTGGTTTGTCTGGTTTGTTTTTCCTAAACGCATCACCTCACACATCCAGATTGAACCCCATCTGGCACTTTTCCACCCAACTCTGCATCCTGCCTATATCCTCTTGTAAACTCCTCCAACCTTCAATGGGTGCTGACCCATCCTTCTGCCTCTTCATCCAGGTCTTTTGAAAGAATTCAAAGAGCAGGGGTCCAATAACACATCATTGCAGTTACTGACCTCCAGGCACTACTACTACTCTTTGCTTTCTTCCTGCAAGCCATTTTTCAATCCACACAGCCAAGGTTCCATAGATCCCATGCCTCTCGACTTTCTGAATGAGTCTCTCATAGGGGACCTTGTCAAATGCCATAGTAAAATCTATGCACATTACATCTACCAGCCTACCCTCATTAATTTCTTTTGTTACCTTCTTAAAAACACAATTAGACTCTGGAGGTATAACCTTCACTTCACAAAGCTATCCTTGAGTAGACAGTACTTCTCCAAATGCTCAGTAAGTATCCTTTCCAATAGTTTGCACATTCACTGGTCTACAATTCCCTGGATTCTCCCTAATGCCTTTTTTTAAATGTAGGGAACTACATTTTCCTTTCTCCACCCCACCCCGCAGCCAAAGAGGACTGAAAGATCATAGCTACTGGCCTTCACTTCTCACAGTATCCTGGGGTATATTGCGTTCAGCCTTGGGGACTTATCAATCAATATTTTTAAGAAAATCTAACATTTCCTTTTCCTTAATCTCAACATTGTCCAGCACACAAGCCTGTTCTATTCTGTTCTCACCCTGATCAAGGTCCTTTGTTGAATACTGAAGCAAAGTATTCATTTAGGATCTCCCCACCTTCCTCTGCCTCCAAGCACATGTTGCCTCCTTTATCCTCTAGTGACCCCACCTTCATTCTCATCATACATAACCAATGTTTTGGGCTTGAGCCCTTCATCAATGTATGGAAGAATGTTAGCAGGTGTCCGAACAAATGGTAAAGGGAGGAAGGGTTTGGGGAAAGAACATGGTCCAAAAGACAGGTAGTAATAGGTGGAGAAGAGAGGGAGGGTATAGTAGCAAGGAGGGAGAGGGGGGCTGGCTTGTGAATAGAGAGGAAAGGAGGTGGAGCTGAGGGAAAGAAGACAAGGGGAAGGGAAGGGAGAGAGAATGGAAAATATAAGTCAACATTAAGGCCATCTGGCTGGAGTGTGCCTAGATGGAAAATCAGGTGTCGTTCCTCCAATTTATGGGTGGTCTTAGTGGGATAGTACGTGAGGCCATGGACAGACATGTGAGTATGCGAGTGGAATGCAGAATTGAAATGGTTATTCACTGGGAGGTCTCTGTCGCTGATGCGGACAGAGGGCAGGTGCTCAGCGAAGCGATCTCCCAGTCTGCACCCAGTCTCTTCACAATTATCCCCTCAATCATCTTCCTCTTCCTTCTTGAGGCTACGGCTTCTCACAGATCCAGTACACTTGACCTTAGCCAAAAAGCTGAGAAGCATTTTATCCAAAAGGCCTATGCTACATTGGATAATACCAGAATGTACAAACAAATACATCATTATTTCAAGACTATGCTCTGTTTTCCTTTGTATACATACACAAATGACACTACAAATATGCAAAAACATTTACACTGTATATACATTTTTATTCTGAAATAAAATTGATTTTCAAATCATAAAAAAAACTTTTGAAGCATTAAATCACCAGTGTGTGCGCAAGGTCTATAGTACATTGTTTCACCTTGGGCCAAGGGGATTTTTCTCAAGTCACAATGAAGAGATAGTAGCAGTGGTATTGGGTAGGTTAAACATAAATGAAGACTGGGTATTTAATGGCTGACAGTCTTCACGGTTGAGGAGTCATCCCATCTGGGTGAGTTGACGAAAGATGCTGAGGGAATTAAGGGCAGATATTTGATAGATTTGACTACCATTTTGCAATCCTCTTTAGAATTACAAATACTTAGAATACTGGCAAGTGATGGAGACTGCAACTAGAATAATCTTAAAGTCAGATGTACATAGTTCCGGAGATAATCCAAGACAAATTTTAGATATTTTGAAAAAATGGGTTAATAAAAGAGCTTATTGAATGAAGTTAAATCATATTTCACTAACTAATTAAATTTTTTGATGAAGCAATTTGAAACATTGATGTTATTTTTAAGGTGGATGATGAAATACAAGATAATAAACTTATTAGCAGAATTAGAACCCATGGGACAATTCTGTGAAGGTATAAAACTGGCTGAAAGTTAAATAGCAGAGAGTTGTGGTGAATGGTTGATTTTCAGACCTGAGGAAAATATACAATGACATTTCCCAAAGGCCCGGCCACAGCAAATTCGTTCGTGCCGATGCTGGGTGAGAAGGGAAAATGTTTACAATTGGGATGAAATTAGGTACTATAGAAAACAGTGAAGTGGGGGTGCTGACAAATGACAGAAGGAGATTGACCGGGGGGGGGGGGGGGAGGGAGGTAAAATGGGCAAACACCCCACAATTCAATGCTAAAAACAGTAGGAAAAAATTAGGTGGAGGGCAACAGTCACTAAATTGTACAATATGAAAGAGAAGCTGAAAATGAGATAGAGGGGCAAAAGCAAGGTGCTAATGTTAAACCACCAATTACTGGTCAGGAGTATTTTGCAAAATGGAACTTTACCATGGATGCAGATGAGATTCACTAGAATAGCAATGGGGATTTGAAGACACCTAGGAAGGTGGATTGTTCTGAAAGGAGGAGAGAGGGTTTGGCACAATGAGAAAAGCCAACATCTCAGAGCTCCAGGGTTCCAGGTTGAATGCTTACCCCTGAATCCAACAGCATAGAAACAGGTCCTTCAATTCACTTGTCCATGTCTCCCTGAGCCAATTGCAGTTACTCTTATTTGGAACGTATTCACTTAAAGTTTACAGATTCAAATATCTTTTAAACATTGCAATTGTACCTCCCTCTACCACTCTGAGTGAGAAATGTGCCTCTCGGGTCCCACTTAATCCTTTCCCACTCACTGTAAACCTATGCCCCTTAGTTTTAGATGTTCCTACCCTGAAAAAAAAACTGACAATCCTGTGTTTTATTTATCTCTCTAAGGTCACCCCCTAACCCTCCTTCACACTGGGGAAAACAATCCCAGTCTCTCTTCATAGCTCAAGCAACAACCTTTACCGCATTTTCTCCAACTTAATCACTTCTTGTCTGTTTGAAGTTTACACATTCTCCCTGTGACCCCATTGCGCTCCTTTGGATTCTCTGGTTTCCTCCTACTTTACAAAGACACAAGTTGGTAGGTTAATTTGACCCCTAAATTGCCCCACATAAATTAGTATAGGTGATTGCTGGGGGGAAAAAATTGATGGAAATGTGAGGAAAGTTAAAATCAGATCAGTGTAAGAATGGGTTTGATGGCCAGAGCAGACTCATTGGACTGAAGGGTCGGTTTGTGTGTTGAATGGCTCTTTCATTGCACAATGATTATGGAAGATTCAGAACAGTAGTTAAACGCCTTCACGGGTTTTGATAGATTTAAGTGACAAGAGGATTGGTAAAGAGAAAGCTCAAATTTAAGGTAATTATCTGAAAATGTTCAGACATAATTAAGATGCTAATTAGCTCCCTTTGAAATATAAAATTGCAGGAAGCAGGCAATGCTTTTGCACAAAAGAGGATTTATGTCGAGTTAAATTATTATTTTGTTAAAATTTAGACATACAGCACAGAAACAGGCCATTTCGGCCCACCGAGTCCACGTCGCCCAATTTACACCCAATTAACCTACAAACCCCGATATGTTTTGAATGGTGGGAGGAAACTGGAGCCTCCAGGGAAAACCCACGCAGTCACAGGGAGAACATACAAACTCCTTCAAGGCAGTGTGGGATTTAAACCCCACTCCCAAGCACAGGCACTGTAAAGGTGTTATGCTCTCAATTCTTGGCATGAAGGCAGAAATAAAGGCTAAAATATTGGCAAGAACACATCAATAATTGGGATTAGAAGTTACTCCACACTTTACATGAGTTTTGAAATTCCCAGTGATATTTGACATTCCTTAGTCAAGTTACCATGTGCGGGGTTCTGGTTAAGTTTTTTCCCCATTGAGACAGAGAAGCAATGGTAGGATAAGGAAACTGTTTGACAGCTAGTAAAGAGGAAGAAAGCATACACAAGGTTTAGGAAGCAAAAGGCAGAAGGGCTCACAAGAATTATATGGTAGCCAGAAGGAACTAGAGTACAGACTTCGAAGAGGGCACGAGAAGGTCTTGGCAAGAGGACCAACAACAAGAAGCCATGAAAAAAAATACCCAACAAACTAAGGCAAGCAGCCCAACAAGAAAGAAGAGATATAGATACAAGGAAGAGAAGTAGAAGACACAAACTCAAGAGCAGATACAGAAGAAGAAGAACACCAAGCTCTGCACAGAGTTATAGAAGGTAAAATAAATGGACAGTACATAGATAAAAAAAATGTTCAAGAACAAATGAAAGCATTAAAAGAATGGTTGACACTAGAATTTAGTGAAATTCTAATTTATTCTATGCATGCATGAAGATCAGATGGATGGAAAGAGGGAAGGTAGAGCCACTCAAGTATAAAGGAGACAGAGGAGGTGGGGGCAGTCCTAAATAAATACTTTGTTTCAGTTCACCGGAGAGATGGCCCTTGATCAATGTGAGGTTAGTATAGAACAAGGAGCATGTTGATGTAAAGAAAGAGGAAGTGCTGGATATTCTTAAAAAATTAGGATTGATAGGAGTCACGTGATGGAGTAGTGGCCGATAGGAGAATACCAGCCCTCTCCAGAAAAGAAGAAAAAAAGTGAAGGAAAAGCAAAGACCCAGATACACAAAACACAACAAATAAAAGATAAAGATGTGGAGAAAAGAAAGAAAATGGCACCCAAGAAAGAAAACCCAAAACCAACGGGGGAAAAAAGAAGGAAAGATGCCAGAAGAGAAAGAAGGCCTTACCTGCATGAAAAAGCAGGGACCTGCCATGGACAGAGGAGCCTTCTCCCTGAGGTTAGTGGAGATCCCGCAGGGTCGCGACTTCCCGACCGCGGGTCTGAAAAAAATGGCTCACTGAGCCAAACAGAGGTGTGCAACTGCGCACAACAAGGAAAAGGAGAACACCGACAAGGGGGGGGGGGGGGGGGAAAACCAGCTGTGGAGTGAACCTACACAGCATGAACAGCTAAGAGATACCCGACAGCAGGGCTCCCAGCTGGAAGAAAAGGAAAGTAACGGGAAAGGGAGGGATGAAAAAGAAAAACAGAAGCAGGAGGCCCATCAGATAACCAGCCCAGAAGAAGACACCATGGAAATAAAAAACCCAACAAACTGAGACAAGCAGGTCAACAAGAAAGTCAGAAGAGACACAGATACAAGGAAGAGAAATAGAAGAACATCAAGCTCTACACAGAGGAATAGGAGGTAAAATGAATGGACAGTACATATTAAAAAAATTTCAAGAACAAATGAAAGCATTAAAAGAATGGATGACACTAGAATTTAGTGAAATTATAAGAAAAATGAAAAGTACAGAAGAAAAAGTGAGTAGATTAGAGCTGGTCATGACAGAAATAGGGAAAAGATTAGAAAATGTGGAAGAACGTGTAATGGCTGTAGAAATGAAAGTGAATGACTTAAAAATAAAATTGGAAAAAAGTGATAAAAAAGTTAAATAAACACAAGAGTTGTTAGCTCAGAAGATGGATATAATGGAAAACTATAGTAGGCAAAACAATATTAAGATAGAGGGCCTAAAGGAAGAAGATGACAAAGATATGAAAGGATTTATAAAAGAATGGATCCCAAAAGTCCTGGGAATGTAGGAAGGAATGGAAATAGAAAGGGCACACAGAACATTAGCCCCGAAACCACAGTCACAACAAAAACCAAGATCCATTTTAGTAAAATTTCTGAGATACACGACGAGAGAAAATATATTGGAGAATGCAATGAATAAAATTAGAGAAGACTAAAAACCACTGGAGTACAAAGGTTAAAAAAATTTTTTCTACCCAGACACAAGTTTTGAGCTCCTAAAGAAGGAGTTTAACGCAGCAAAATCGATCCTATGGAAGAAAGGCTACAAATTTATGCTAAGATATCCAGCGGTGCTTAAAATAGTTATCCCGGGGCAGCAAAACAGACTGTTCTTGGATCTGGAGAGAGCACAAGAATTTGCAGAATGCAGCAAGACAGAAAGAGAGATGAAGAGATGTAACAAGAACAAAGAACGATGACAAACTACATATAAAGATGTAAAAATAATGTATAAGTAAGAACTAATGGAGGGAAGAAAAGGGAAGTAAGGGAGAAGGGGGGAAAGGGGGGTTTAAAAATAAAGAAAAAGAGAAGAAAAGAGGGGGAGCTTTGTTTTAATGTGAAGATGAAAGTCTTTTCTGGAGGGGGTTGGGTGGGAGAGAATAACAGTCACTGCGAAATCAGTTGACACTTGCGAAAGGGTTCGCAGTCCGAATGGAGAGGGAAGTTGTGGTTTCCCGGCAAGGGACAAGGGGCAATTCAAGGGTGGGGGGGGAAACACTTGGGGTTAAGGGAATTTTAGATGTGGGAGTGGTTGAAGTATTTTATGTTTTAGAAATGTCATATATTGAGTTTAAAAAAATGAAAATTGAGAAATGAAAATGGCGAAAAGGGGAAAGGTGGTGGAGAGGAAGTGGAAATGAGATGTAAACAGAGTATGAGATGGCCATGTTGAACTATATGACTATAAATATTAATGGAATACATAACCAAATCAAAAGGAAGAGGCTATTAAATTTACTGAATAATGAAAAAATAGATATAGCATTCATGCAGGAAACACATCTAACGGAAGTGGAATACAATAAATTAAAGAGAGACTGGGTAGGGCACTTAACGACAGCATTATGTAATTCAAAAGCCAGAGGTGAAGCTATATTAATCAATAAAAATGTACCAATCAAAATAGAGGAGGAAATAATAGATCCAGCAGGGAGATATGTAATGATAAAGTGTCAGATATATTCAATTTGATCAATATATATGCACCTAATGAAGAGGATCAAAGTTTTTGCAAGATTTTTTTTGAAGATTGTAAATACACAGGGGAATATATTGATAGGAGGGGACTTTAACCTTAATTTGGATTCAAAGATGGATAAAACTGGGCAAAAGACAAACAAAAAGAACAAAGTAGCCAAATATATCGTTAAATCAATGCAGGAAATGGAACTTTTGGATATATGGAGGAGACAACATCCAAAGGAGAAGGAATACTCATATTATTCGAGTAGGCATAAAACATACTCAAGGATTGATCTGTTCCTGTTGTCAGCTCACACATCCAAGGGAGAGTTAGGAAAACGGAATATAAAGCTAGATTGTTACCTGATCACTCACCCCTGTTACTAGCAATAGAAATGGAGGACATCCCACCAAGAACATAGATGGAGATTAAACTCCATGCTACTTAAAAGGCAGGAATTTAGAGAATTTATTGAACGCCAAATTAAAATGTACTTTGAAATAAATACAGAATCAGTGAAAGACTAATTTATATTATGGGATGCAATGAAAGCCTTCATCAGAGGGCAGATAATAAGTTATGTAACTAAGATGAAAAAGGACTACAATCGGGAAATAGAACAGCTGGAAAGGGAAATAGTAAGTACAGAAAAAGAACTAGCAACAAGGGAAGATACAACAAAAAAAGAATTGGTGGACAAAAAAAATAAAATACAAATGAAGTACAAATATGGAATAACTCATGGTACAATGTTTGCATACCATCAACTGAAAGCCTATTTAAAGGATAAATTGGGAAGCAGACTGAGATTACCAGAAGGAAGCAGCTTTGAATGTGATTACAGACACAATGATAATAAAAAGATTTATAATGAACATGTACATCAAGCTGCAAGAGAAGGAAAATGATGAAATAAGCTACAAACCCAAACAAAAGTGGGAAAAAGATTTAAACATAAAGATAAAAAATGAAATGTGGGAAAAGATATGCTCTGGAACTATGAAGAATATAATATACACAAGGTTACGCATGATACAGTATAATTGGTTACACAGGTTATATATCACGCCCCAAAAGTTAAAAAAATGGGACCCAACAGTATCAGACAGATGTTTTCACTGTAAGAAGGAAACGGGAACAACAGTACATGCAATTTGGGCATGTGAGAAAGTGGAAAAGTTTTGGGAAGATCTAAATCAGGTATTAAATAAAATCACAAAAAGCAACATACCAAAAAACCCAGAGATCTTTCTTCTAAGTAATATAAGAAGTAAAGAATTAGGCCTCAAACTGGATGAAGCACAAAAAAAGATTTATTATGATAGCCTTAGCTGTAGCAAAAAAATGTATAATGTCAACTTGGAAATCAGAAGCGAGCCTGAGAGTAGAGCAATGGTACATGGAAATGAATAAATGTATTCCACTGGAAAAAAAATAACATATAATTTAAAAAATAAAGTCACCTTATTTGAACAAATCTGGGAACCATAAATAGAACACAACAGAGAAGTCCTACCGTGGACCTCCATCCCCTAAAATGATAGAATGAGAAGATGACAAAATGAATTGACCCAGTGTGTAAAAGTAGATGACACAATTTTCTTGTTTATTTTCATTGTGTGATGACATTGTTTAATGGGTTTATTGTATATGTTGAACGTTTAATGGGTTTGGAGGGAGGGAAGGGAGAGGGAAAAGAGGGAGAAAGTGACACTGTGTATATTCAAGAGGGAAATGTTTATGTGTATTTTGATTAACATGGTTCATAGTGTGAAAATAAAAAAAATAAAAAAATTAAAAATGGATTGTTAAGTCCTCAGGACTGGATGAAATCTACCCCACGTATCTACAGGAAGAGGTTGCTGGGGCATGGGCAATGATATTTGCATCCTCCTTGGCCACAGGGGAGGTACTGTAGGATTGGAGAATGGCAAATATGGTTCCCTTTAATATGACTATTTTCCTTGATAATCACTTGAACAACATGGAGATGCCATTTAAAGTTCATTCTAACTTTATGCACTAAGAACTTTGATAAAACAATTAAACTATACTTGAAACAATAAAATGTTAATACATACAAAAAAAGTCAAAGAATTACCTAGACCATCATATGTCCCTTGGTTTTAAACAGTACAAAAGCAAATTCAAAACTACACAATCTCTCCAAGATGGTCGAAAACCCAGCTCTAACCTTGGCTTAAAGACTATTACAATGGAATCACACAAAGAATATGAAAACAATCTTCTAGAAAGCCATAAACATAATCTGCTGGTAAGAAATACACTTGAATCCTTGTTTTAAAAGGTAACAGGGAAAATCCTGGGAACTGTAGACCAGCAAGTCTGATATCAGTAATGGGAAAACTGTTGGAGAGGATTCTTAGGGACAGGTATATGAACATTTGAGAAGTATAGCCTGCTCAGGGAAAGTCACCATAGCTTTGTGAGGGGGTAAGTCGTGCCTCACTAGCCTAATGGAAGGAACAAAAATTGATCAAGGTAGGGTGGTAGGTATGGATTTTAGTAAGGCTTTTGACAAAGTCCGCTGTGGTAGACTCATTCAGAAAGTCATGTGGTATAGGATTCATGGAACCTTGGCTGTGTGGATTCAGAATTGGCTTGCCTGCAAATAGCAAAGGGTAGTAATAGATGGAACTTATTCTGCCTTGACCATTAATATATGAGACAAATAGCAATTGTTAATGGCTCGAGTCCAAACTCTTCATGATCCCGAAAGTTGTACAAAGGTTGCACTAATGCAATTCATAACAGAGAATTTCATCGGATTTTTGGAAAAGAACCTATTTCAGTAGGAATAAGAAGTTACAATCTTCGATTCAGGATTAAAATAATTTTTGTGCCAAGTGCAATAAATAGCTAGAATGTTCCCTTTTTCGGTCATCAGTGAAATGAAAGTCTGAAATGATCAGTGTTTCTCTTAATTAGGGGTATCAAAATATAAATGGTGTTTATTTCAAGAATGGTTTAAGGCTACATATCTAAATAGCTTAGACTGAGAAGTCGACAGCAGCTGTTCTCCACCTTTTTCTGGCAATGGCCAGAGTCCTACTCTGGTCAAAGTTTATTGGCCCCATTCCCTGTGAAGTAGCCATATTCAATTGGATTCTTCCATACTTCTCTCCTATAGATTACAAAAATCATATTTTACGATTTCTGTCCGTGGGCAGGGTTATAGCCTGCAGGGGGCAGAATGGCCCTCCATTGAAAAGGGCAGGTCGACAGCATAAAAAACAGGCCCTTGTGCCAACTGTAATGGAATATTTGGGAATGTTTTTGGGAGATAAATTGGTAAAATTAGAGAAGGTTATATAAGATCAGTTTTAAAGTGTGTATATGTATGTAACCTTTTCTAATTTTACCAATTTATCTCCCAAAAACATTTCGAAATATTCCATCACATAACCAGATCTGCATCAACTATCAAGCACCCATGGACACTAATCATTTGCTTCTTTCTCATTTGGCCTTCTTTCTCCCACTAGCTACTAAAAGATGAGGAGAAAGAAACCGACACATCAGACTTGGGATGTGGGGGGAAACTCATGCATTCATAGGGAGAACGTACAAACCCTGCACAATTGACACTGCAGGTCAGCATAGAATCTGCCCTCTTGAGCAATGAGGCTGCAGCACTAAAGGTTGCTCCACTTTGTTATTGCTGTGTTTCCAAGAATCCATGGTGTTCACGGAAGAGGGCTTTCTCCTGAAAATAAGGCCATTAAATAATAAGACAACTCAGCAAAAACCTTGGAGGAAATATTTTATTTTTGAATTAAGAACAATGCAAAGATAAATACTTAAAACACCAAATCCAATGAGTCTACATGGAATTTTCCATTTCATGTCCTTGGTAATAAGTGCTGATATATAGTTTGAGTAAGTGCAGGGATTTCAAAGATTAGAAGGATGGTTATCTAACTTCAGCGATCCAGTGACCAGGATTTCATCCACAATAACATATGGTTGACAGGGGCGTCGCAAGATTTTAATGTCAGGGGAAACGAGTGCACATAAAAAGGTGCCATGTCCACTGCTGTGCACGTGTGGGTGTGCACCCACATTTTGTAACCAATGCGCACGCGCGCACTCTCACGCTGAAAGGGTGCAGGGCATTAAAATAGGGAGCCACGCATCTATGTAATTATTAGAAGTGCATTTGCCTTTATTTGTGTCTGCCTTAAACCTCCTCCCCTCCCTTTCTCTTCCTTCTCTCTCTCTCTCTCTCTCTGCTCGCTCCTGCTGCACTCGATTTGCAAATGCAACCCAAACGTCTGGCAGTATTGCTCAGGCCGGAGGCTTGCTTACCACCGTGCCCTTGCCGTCCTTCCTCGGTGGGCTCGGCCGGTGAGCCTGATGCCCCTCCCCCACCACCAATCCAATGACGAAATGAGCAACCTCACCTCCAAGCTGACGCCAAGGGAGTGCGGGCACCAGGACTTGGACCCGATTCAGAAGAGGTGAGTTGTTACCAAAAGAGTTCCATGATGTGGTGTCAGATATTGTGTGGACAAATAGCAGCAATTTGCTTTTAACACTTTGTCCACATGATATCCAACGCCAGGCAGTGATGCCCCTTTTCTGTCCACGTTTTTAAGAGGAATATGATAGGAAGAGCGAGGGCACTGGCTTAGCTATGGATGGAGCGGGGCTGCAGGAGGAGGCACATCTTTTGGCAGCAACTGAGTAGAGCCGGGGATGGGGATGGGCGGGGGGGGGGACGAAAGAAATGCACCACTTGAAAAATGTGCCGCTTCCCCTGCACTCCCTTTAGCTAAGCTACTGATGGTTGAATTGATTAAAATTGAATAACAGACCACTATGTATTCAGAGGCCTCAGAACCGAATGACACAACCTCTACCTAATGCCCAAAATTTAATGCACCCTGAACCCTATGGCCAACGATTGTGAAATATTATGAAAGGACAGTGTTCAGCAAATATATAAAACTAGCTGTGGTGAAATAACATAAAAACAAGGCCTGCAGACACTGTGGTTGAAGTAAAAACACAATGCTGGAGAATCTCAGCAGGTCATAGATTCATAACGTTTCGGCCTTGAGCCCTTCATGAAGCCCTTGATGAAGGGCTCAAGACTGAAACAAAAAGAAACCCCACTCAGGCACCATCTGTGTAAAGGGAAACAGAATTACTGTCCCTCATCAGAGCTTTGCCACGGGATAGGTTTGCAGTGAATCCATTGTCCATTTTACACCGAGTTCATCAGGCACAAAGGTGGCAGTTATTTTGGCAAGAGTAGCCTTAATTGGACTGAGAAAGGGACATCATTTTCAATACCAGTATTCGGCACCTGCAAAAAAAGTACAAATTGCACTTCCCAGTCACAAGGTGCAACAGTTCGCTTTGCAAATAAAAAGACAAATGCAGATATCCCTCTTGATACAGGCAGCTTTATCGTCTCCTACATATTCATTTAAAAGCAGAGCCAGTGCGATATTTCATGTAATTCTTGGAATATTAAAACATAAATTAATTTTATAATTTGCAAAAATAAAACCTAGTAAACATTTTGCTTTTTCCAAAATGTTTCACTTGAAAACTATTTTTTTTTAGACCTGGGAATTATTATTTTTTTTGGTTACATCTGCATTTCCATCTCTATGTCATTGGTGTTTATTTCAACTGACCGATCTCCGTTTCCAGAACCGCAGTCTTTGTCCTGAAAAGGCACTATTTCTCCATCACCTTTGGGTGCTCTGTGCTGGTTCCGGTCTTGATATTGTTTCTTCAGGAGCAGGAGAACTTGAAGAAACACAATTATACCCAATCCACGCAAACCGGTTGTTAATCCCACAAAAATGTGCCTGCGAGGAATAAGGGACAACGTCATAAAACTTCCGTTGTTTCCTTCTTTCAGAACAGTTGACACACCAAGAAAGCAAGTTTGCTTCTTCCAAGTGTGATCCAGCTTAAGGAAACTGTTTGTATAGTGAAATCCAAATTCTACACGAATTCGGATATAACCTGATGTGTCATTGGTCTCTGGTATAGATAAGGTATGCGCCGCTTAACGTCCACTTAATGTTCTGAGATAAGACATTAAGTGAGCCCATTTTAAAAGATACATTACCAGGGATGGCCACCCTGTGGCACATGCGCCAAAAGTGGCGTGTCTAAATGATTAAGGTAAGTAGTGTTTTTGCAAGATGACCTGCATTCTCAGTGGATCAAACCAATAGTCTTCATGGTGGGGAAAAAAAAAAAAAAATCAAAGAATCTTTTAAAGACCACTCTGTGAGAACAAACTTTGTCGAGACCCTCTAAGTGAGAGTGAAATACTGGGGATGAAGGGCATTTGTACACCAAAGTCACAACAAACTCCCGACATGCACCCTGCAGAAAGTCGTTTTGGCGAATCTGGCAATTGGAAGGCTTGCACAATGTGGTTCAGGTTCAACAGACAAGGACACTGAATCAGCCTGGTACTCCCCCCTCCTTTCCCCTTCCCCTCCAGTGGATTCGGATTCACCGTACCACTCCCACCCACCTGCAGTGGGCCCCAGCCCCGTCAATGCCGCCCCAAATTCCTGCCCTCTAGTAATTGTCAAACTGCCCCCACTTCTCCAACTCTGAGCTAACCTGCATACTGTGTGAATATACAGTGAACCCCTGATTTAGTGCAACCCCACTTTCCCCCCCCCACAGTGACATTTTATGTACCCCAACGATTGCATTGTAACGGGGCCACCCTGTACTAGTGATTCAGCACAGAAACAGATGCTTCAGACCCTCAGGGACCAGAACCACATTAGTGACACTAATCTCACTATTTTTCCCTATCGGCTCTCCCAGATTCTACTACTCACCTACTCACTTGAGTCAATTAACTGCTCAACCCACACATCTTTGGGATGATGAAGGAAGCCAAAGCACCCAAGGTATATTCATGCAGTCAGGTTCAAGCTTATCGTCACATGTATTGAGATACAGTGAAAAAGATTGTATCGCAAGGAGTCCAGCTAGTCAACCAATACATAGTATGGGGTGCGGAGTTATAAAGAGAGATCAATTAGGAAAGTGCAGACGCCACATTATTTTGCAGGAGAATGTGTAAAAGCCACATAAATGGCACGTGGAGGTTAGGATCACACTAAGGACTGGCCACGGGAGGCAGCACGCGGCAAAATGTTAGTTTGATTTGTATATCATGTTTGGCACAGACATGTGAGCTGAAGGGCTGTGCTCTAAGCTGCAGAGCTATGGGAAAGTTAGGAAGAGGAATTGGGCCTGGTGGAGTTTTTCCGGGGAGCTCGTGCAGATTCAACGGGCCTTTTTCTGTTTTGAAGTAACCCACCTCCTTGAGTTCACTTCCCATCCCCTCATCTCCTTTACAAAGGCCTACACCAACCCAGAGCTGACAAAACCATTTTACCTGAAAGCATTAGAGTCGTAAAACCTGCAGGCTCCTCGTCCCCCGCATCTCTTTGTCCCCCACTTCAGACATGTTTTGTCTATCAGAGCTCCAAAATAAATCGAAGCAGGAATTCCGGCTGGAACAGGGCAAAGCAATCTCTCATTGATACTGTAGTTATTCTGAACCCATCCTATAACCATTTACAGAATTATGCTAAATTGCTTCAATTTCACAATCACAGATCCCCATTATCCTTGCATACATCTTGCTCCAGCAGCCAGATATTATTTTTAGAAGTACATTTAAATGTATTATGCACAAGGTGCCAGAGGCTCAAAATCATTTTTGCATGGCTTGTTTGTATTGACCTAATGGATTATCCTGTACTTAAACACAAATTGTCTTGCACATCATGGGAAATGGGAACATTCAGCCATGTAAATTTTAGTCAGCACCTCTTTATCCTCCCACTCCGATGATCTTGTCAAGCACAGCCTCAGATTGAATCATTCTCATTAATGCTCACGGATTCCTTTGTTTAGAAATAATGTTTGTTCTGCTCCAGGGCTTCTGAGAGGCTAAATCTATATGTGGAAAAAGGACAGACACAAGGAGATCGAGAGCCCATATTTCAGAAGACCTTTCTTGGAGCCAGCATATTGACACAACCATGAAGATGGAACATCAACACCTCCAAAGGAATCTAAGGAAATTTAGCATGTCATTAAATCCTCTATCAAACTTTTGCAACTGCATTGTGGAAAATATACCGACTGGGTGCATCACAGCCTGGATTGGGAATGTGACTGCCGTGGAACGTAGAAGGCAACAAACATAATTCTGACCTCCCATCCATCTCGGCCAACATCACAAGGGACCCCCATCATCCTGGTCGCATCCTCTCCTTCAAGCAGAAGGTTCAGAAGCCTGAAGACCTGGTTCAAGAACAGTTTCTTTCTATCAGTTATCAGGTCCACCCCATGTTACACTAATCAGGGACTGCTCCGACCACGAAAGGAGCATCAATCTGCAGGATTACAAAGCCACTTTTATTTTTGTTGCACAGGATAACTGTGAATATTTATTATCTTTTTTTTATTTATTGTTTTTCAGTTGTTCTTGTAGCTTTCTTTTGCAAAGTACCTGTCTGACTGCAGCAAGAATGAACTTTAGTGCAGATGTCCATTGTATTAGATGTATGACAATAAACAGGCTCGTGATCACATGCAAAAACCAATCAAACCTGACCGAGTCTAATCCCCTCTTACATTTCTGTGCAGTGGCCCTTGTTATACAGTTGTCTCCATGCCACTCTGAAGGAGAACAGTCCCTGCCACACGTCAGCCCATGTTCGCCAGCTTTGAGATTTTTTTTTTTTTTTTTTTTTTTTTTTTTAGACATACAGCACGGTAACAGGCCCTTTTGGCCCACAAGGCCATGCTGCCCAATTGCACCCAATTAACCTACAACCTCCACGTGGTACATTTTGGAGGGTGGGAGGAAGCCAGAGCTCCCGGAGAAAACACACGCAGACATGGGGAGAATGTAAACACTCCTTATAGACAGCACAGGATTTGAACCTCAGTCCCGATTGTTGGTGCTATAACAATGTTGCACTAACCATGCTGCCCCGTTTTTGCTAAGATACAAAAGTAGACAAAAGAAAATTCAGGACACTATTGCAAAGTGTTAAATTGTTGAAAGCCCCTGCAACCCATAAGGGCAGATGTGTGGTATTTAGAAAGAGGTGGAGGAGGGTTTTTTTTTGAAAGATTGAGTCATTTAGAGCTCTGGGGAACTCACACAAAAGAGCAGTCGAGGCCTGGAATAGGCCGGCCATGCTCATATTGGATGGCATGACATGCTTGAGGAACTAAGTGGCTTAATCCTGCTCCTGTTTTCTTGTATTATTGCACTTCTGAGTGGCTTTCACATCATCCCTCAAATGGAGTGCAGCCGTCTCCCTCAAACAGCCCCCAAAGTTGTTCAACAATTCAACCTGAGCCATTGTAAAAATCTGCACCGTTGTGTGTTCATAAATCACAGGCACCAACATATTCACAGACCTTGCAATATGTAAGGGCCACATGCCACATTATCTGGTTAACCAAGAGTTCATCCCTGCCCTTTATCCTACTGGGATGTGTTCATCCTGGACCTTCCTTATCTCACTCTTAAATGCCTGCTATTTGGCAGTCATGCTCTTGTATTTTAACATTTGCATCCAGCCAGCTATTGCCAAATCCTGCTTTAATCATGTCCAAAAGGCCTTTAATTTAAGATTCTAGCTTGAGGTGCAGCCGAGATAGGTAAACTCGCCAAGGCAAATAGCGCCTTTGGAAGACTACACAAAAGAGTCTGGAAAAACAACCAACTGAAAAACCTCACAAAGATAAGCGTATACAGAGCCGTTGTCATACCCACACTCCTGTTCGGCTCCGAATCATGGGTCCTCTACCGGCATCACCTACGGCTCCTAGAACGCTTCCACCAGCGTTGTCTCTGCTCCATCCTCAACATCCATTGGAGCGCTTTCATCCCTAACGTCAAAGTACTCAAGATGGCAGAGGTCGACAGCATCGAGTCCACGCTGCTGAAGATCCAACTGCGCTGGGTAGGTCACGTCTCCAGAATGGAGGACCATCGCCTTCCCAAGATAGTGTTCTATGGCGAGCTCTCCACTGGCCACCGTGACAGAGGTGCACCAAAGAAAAGGTACAAGGACTGCCTAAAGAAATCTCTTGGTGCCTGCCACATTGACCACCGCCAGTGGGCTGATATCGCCTCAAACCGTGCATCTTGGCGCCTCACAGTTTGGCGGGCAGCAACCTCCTTTGAAGAAGACCACAGAGCCCACCTCACTGACAAAAGGCAAAGGAGGAAAAACCCAACACCCAACCCCAACCAACCATTTTTCCCCTGCAGCCGCTGCAACCGTGTCTGCCTGTCCCGCATCGGACTTGTCAGCCACAAACGAGCCTGCAGCTGACGTGGACTTTTACCCCCTCCATAAATCTTCGTCCGCGAAGCCAAGCCAAAGAATAAAGCTTGAGGACTTTTACATAGGTACTGTAAAGCTGACCGTATTGTGGTCACCAGTTCCAAAGTGTTCCCTTACTGATACCTTAGTTACCTGTCCAGCGCCATTGCCCAGCACAAGGTCCAACATCATCCCTTCCCCAGTCAGCCTATTCTCGTATTGCTGGAGAAAATTCTCCTGGACACACTTAACAAAGTTTACCCTAATAAAGGTGACATGGTTGGCGTAGCAGTTAGCCAATGCCTTTACAGCGCCAGCGATTGGGACTGGATCTGGGTTTGAATCCCGTGCTATACGTAAGGAGTTTGTACGTTCTCCCCATGTTTGCATCGGTTTTCTCCGGGGGCTCTGGTTTTCTCCCACTCTTCAAAAACATAGGTGTAGGTTAATGGGATGTAAATTGGGTGGCTGTATTCGTAGGGCCATATTGGCCTGTTACAGTGCTGTATGTGCAAATTTAAAAAAAATTAAATTTAAATTAAAAATCCCCCAACACTGAAGCAGTCCCAGTAAATGTGGGGAAACAGCTTTGCCATCCTTAGAGATCTCTCTCTAGATTTGAATCTACTTGGTGGCCTAAACAGCCATTCTCAATGGGAGCCAAATGGCATCCCCCGAGGATCACAGCATATTTAAGGGGGAAATTAAATGATAAAATATTTTTAAAGTTTTTTATCCAGTCAGTAGAAGAACGGGAAAAAAAAACAACTAAACTTGACTCCTTCACAGGGGAAGGGGGCCCATAAACTATGAGCAGAGTCCTAAAGGGGCCATAGCCAAAGAAAAGGTGTACACCTACACCTATCAAGGTGATCGCTCCTTTTCAGTTCCTGATCTCCACCCACACTGCCTCACAAGATAGCTCTCCTCTCTGAAGACTTTGATAACATATCCTTTGATTAATATTGCAAACCTTCCCCGCCACCTCTCTCCCCATTGTCCATATAAGAATGTAGAAAAAAATTCTCTAGCCAATAAGCTAAACTTGACATACAGCTAAAATTTTCCTGTATATCCCACAGGCAAACTATTTGCTGGTGCTCAGGAAGCTATTTATCCAAGCAAGTTGTCTATAATGGAGGCTGGATCACAAAATTGTTCTCACACAAGGTCTAAACAGGAAGCAATGTTTCACAAAATTCTCCTTGGAATATTAGTTCTCTTATATGAATAATATACATATGAATCGAATGACAACTTCCAGAAACCAGACAATGCATCTCAGGAAAATCCAAACTCCTTGATTCTTCAAATTTCCTCCCCCCCCCCACTTTTTTTTCCCCCTTAGAGACATATTAGATAAAATTAGTTTAATAGAAAATCGTAAACATTGATTATATTACAGAAATCAAATATCTGAGAAGTGTAAGTTCCCTTTTTAAAAATCAGGGAATTTTATTTATAATTTACCTTATTTTAAAAGTTATTATATTACTGTCTCAGGTTTTTTTTTCTTTTTTTTTAAAACTTTCCTCCTTACTGGGGGTTTATCTTTTTTTAATACTTTTCTTTCTCTTTTCAATATTATCTTTGATATATTATGAAGAACATGCCAACTGTTAATTCAATCTAATCCTAGATTTAATATTTTGGGTAAGATCAAGTTCAGAAACTAATTATGGCTAGGTTTTTTATTTAAAATTTAAATATGTTATACATTCATGGTTTAGGCCAATGGTTCTCAACCATTCTTTTTCGACTCACATACCACTAAGTATTCCCTAAGCCATTGGTGCTTGGAGATTAGTAAGGGATTGCTTAAGATGGTATTTGAAAAGGAAAATGTATGTATCTTGATCAATGTGGTTTATAGTGTGAAAAATAAAAAATTTAAAGAAGTCAAAAAAAAGATGGTATGTGGGTGGAAAGAAAAAGTTTGAAAACCTCTGTTTTAATCGTACCTCATTGACTCGTTATGTGCACAGTTTCAAAACTCCAAAGGAAATGGGCCAATTACAATATTTTACTAACTATTGGGTCAACCTTCCTTCCCACTCACATCCCACCTTAAGCAATCCCTTACTTATCGCAGAGCACCGATGGTATAGGGATTACTTAATGTGGGATGAGAGTAGAAAGAAAAAGGTTGAGAACCACTGGTTTAGGCCATTCACTAGTTTAATAGGTATACAGCATTTTTTTAAAATTAAACAAAAATCTTTTTAAAATAAAAGAATATTAGTCCTGACCACCAGAGAGACAAATTTAAAAGTGCAAGGAAGGACCAGTATTATCAAAGTACAGCCTTATTTATAGAATATACTGGATTAGGGATGAAATCAAGGCAATAGTCTGGATCTCCTTAAACCACATCATAATTATGCCTAAAAATTTCCATTGTTCTATACCTATCAATACATTAACTTAAAAAGTAGAGCAAATTTAAACAGCTATGATAACAACATTGAAGTCAGACAAATAAATAGTGTGATGATCCTCATGTGCAAGCAAAAAAAACAAGGTACTTTCTGACTTGTGACCTACACGACTTGCGTCCATCTGCACATACAACCGAAAATTTGTTAACAAAAATATAAAGAAATATGTAAAATTTACACAGTTTATGTTGTATTTGACAAACTATAGCAGGAATACAGGGCACTCAAGGGCCAAAATGTGTGGACCTACCTTGTTAGTCGATGTCCCAGGGTCTGCAGGCTGGGCGTGGCCATCTTGATTCCTGTGTGCATGCCCGAGTTTTCAGTTGGCGGATGCACGGTTCACATGTTGGAGTCCAGTTGACACAGGCATGAGTGTTAAGGGCATGAATTTAATATCAAGGCCCTTAACTCTCACATCTGTGCCAACTGAATTCCAACACGCGAACCCATTGTGCATGCGCACAGGAAGCAAGATGGCTGCACCCAGCCTACAGACCCCGGGACACCAACTAACAAGTACACAATTCTGACATACATCCATTTCGAGATACGACCCATCCTTTGGTCCAAATTATGGTCCTTAGTCGGGGAGTACCTGTACTAGCTTTAAGTTGGCAAAGTGTTTTTAGTGCAGACATTGTGGGCCAGGAGACCTATTCTTGTGCTATGCTGCTTTATGTTCTATGTTAAGGGAATGGATGGCCTGTTTCTGTTCCTACACAACAGCATGAGAATATTGGTGGTGGCCCTTCGCCCACTCCAGTCTTGTGCCATTCAATCATAACATGGCTTATCTGTACCATTTGCCCATAGACCTCTATTCGCAGATCTTTCAAAAACCGTTTCTTTTCACGTGCCCTCCATTATCTGGTCTCTTCAACTATACCAGATTGAGAATGCCAGCCATCCTCTGCTTAGTTGCTCTAATGTACCCAAGTTTTAATCCTTTGTCTGAGATTCTCTCACTTTGAGCATCTGTTTTCTTTTCAAGCAAAATCTTATGAATTTTATGGAAAGGGAAGAAGGGAGAAAGTTAATGTTTGTGGTTCCAATTCTGTGAAATGCTCGGTTCTTGAAAAAAAAAGAGAAAAAAACTCATACACCTCAAGAAAGGAAAACAAAGGGACTTACCAAGTGTTCTTATTATCAAGGTTTGTAAACCTATTGCCAGCGATTTGAGTTCTGGTTCAGTGCATCTAACGATAAAGAAAAAATATTGCTGTCAATGGAATGGAAACAAGTACGTATATTACCTTATTGACTACCTATAGTACCTGTTGGGGGAAATGGGACAAAGTTTAGGGTTAGACACGGGAACATTATCTACACACAAAGGGCCTAATGATAAATTCTATTTAATTCAAGGTTTTTTTTTTAAAAAAAAAAGCAGGATATAATTGATAAATTGACTGGAAACAGGAACGATAGTGGGAGGTGCAAAAAATCTACCATCTTTATATAAAAAAAATCCTGCAACTCAGACAAACTCTCTAGAGGTGCACAAAGAGCTATGTATCCAAGAAAGCTTTCTGTGATGGAGGCTAGATAGATGGGAGAATGGACCACAAAACTGAGGCTGCAATGTTATTTCATAAGAAAATTCTCCTTGGAATTTTAGTCCTGACCATCTGGGACTGGAAGAGGCAATTTTAATTTAAAAAAAAAATTAATTTAGGCATAGAGAATGATAACAGGCCCATTTGGCCCTCAAGCCCGTGCCACCCAATTACATCCAATTGACCTATAACCCCCAGTACGTTTTGAACTTTATAAGTGCAAGGACCAGAGTTCACAAAGGGGATCCATTGTTTCCATTCTAATTATAGAATGTTTTTAACTGGACTTTTTCCCTTATCTATTTTTGAAATCTAACCAGATAAATTCAAAACAGGGTGATAGTGAGATTAAGCAAATCAAGTTGGTTGAGGCAATTTTGATAAGAACTTCATAGAATGCATCTGGATCAGGTTTCTTGAACAGCATGTTATTGAACCTAGAAGGGGACAGGTTATCTAAAATCTGGCCTTGTGCAATGAGACAGATAAAATTATCTTGTAGACTTAATGACTCATCATCCACAACTCTCTGGTGTATGGAATTTTGAAGACATGTAGCCCTCCTCATTTTAAGCATAAATGCCAAGCCCTTTGTTACAATCTGCTGTTGGAAAAAGCATCCTCTTGGGCCAAGATTGAACATGGGTCAGTGAGAGTCTACTAACTGCCCCAATGTGCCAGATCAGGATGCCTATATGAAAGGCCGTGACCTTCAAGGTAGTGAACCTTGAATTGGAAGATGGGATTAGACTGGGTAACTCTTGTGTGACCAATGCTGAATGACTTCCTCATCTACTAAATCTTGAGATGATTCTCTAAAGTCCAAGCCCCATTTCTATAACACGGTGACGAATGTTGCTGAATGAAACACTCTCAGTGAAGCCCATTCAGAATTAGCAGAGGGGTAGAAGGGCCTGGTTCAGCACTGTACGACTTCACAACATTCAACAAATTGAAATATCACTGCTTTTTAAAAAAAAATCCCCAGCTTTTCCTTGTACAAATGTCAAGTCAGAAAGCTACAGTGAACATTTGACTCAACGAGTCAAAGCAAAGAAAAAGAAATAACATCAGCCATTTTTTTTCCTTCAGTTTGTCACCAACCACAAAATAATTTCCATCCACAGGAGGTTGGACAGGACGCCTGATTGAATTAAGCTTATAGCTATTTGTTAGTGGTGACAGATTTCAAGTGCCCTTTGCAGTAGCTGTGCTATAACGAGCATGAAGAATTTCAATAAAATTAACAAGTTAATATGAGGTGTTAAATTAAATCAGCCTTTTTGTATCCTGAAACCAGTGCGCTGCCACTATGGTCATCTAAATCTATGCAATTTTACCATCTTCTCTACCTTCCCACTTCTTGGAGAAGCCATGACAATTCTAATGAAACACTGAAACTTTCGATACTTGGATTGAATTGTATCTAATTTCTGCAGTGCCCATCATACAGAATATGTATATTATATTTAGACCTTCAGAACAGTAATAGGCCATTTTGACTCTTGAGTCTGTTCCACCCAACTTACACCCAAGTAAGAAACTTGGGAACCGGAGCCCCGGGGGAAAACCCACGCAGAATGTACAAGTCCTTACAGACAGCGTGGGATTCAAACCCTAGTCCCTATAGCTAGCGCTGGAAAGGCATTGCGCTAAGAGTTGGATTAGCAGGAGGTCAGAGCATGGAACCAGATCATTGAAAATGATACATTTTTAATCTTACAAGCATAAAATAGAGGGGATCAGATAAAGTAATTGGGAAGGATTTGCTTCTCTCAGCAGAAGGCTCGGAAACCAAAGCTGGCAAAGATTTAAGGCAGAAGGATGGAAGGGGCAGAAGGATTGAGGGGCAGATGAAGAAACCAAAAATCATCCAGGTGGGATTTGAAACTAACTGCTGGATCGTATAATAATTACTGAAACTATATTTAATCTGTTGACTCAGAGATATACAGCACTGAACCAGGCCCATGGCTCCAGACTGACCATCCATTTTAGCCAATCCTATTTTTCATCCCTCACCTCCTCTGTAGTATCCCCTGTACACCAGGGGAAATTGACAGCAGCTTACACATCTTTGGACTGTGGGAGGACACACACACAGTCAGAGTGAGAACATGGAAACTTCAGAGATAGGTCAGGATTGAGAGTCTATTAAATGGAATTAGAGTGCATAACACAAATCAGACAAAGCAGTCTGATGGTGAACGGCATCCTTATCTCTCAAGTTTGCTATAATTTTGTAAATTCCAGCCCCATATCTTTAATAGAATGGCAGATGTTGCTGAATTCAATACATAGTGAAACACATGGAGGTATGTCAATAATTGATTACCTGAAAATTCTGACAATCACAGTTGGTTCAGTTTTGGATGGTGAAATTAGACTTCTCAAAATGAGCACAATAGAGGCTTAAGAGTGTATTGAAAAAAAGAGGCTCCGATAGCTCAGTGGTTAGAGCACTGGTCTTCTAAACCAGGGATCATGATATTCGTTCCTTGCTGGGGCTTCATTTCTGTGAGGGGCGCTGGACAAAGTGGCAACTCTCTGCCTTACAGTAGACAAAGTTAAAGAATTCCATGCCTATTAGGTTCTAAATGTAGTATTACATAACAACATTAACTTTTTACCTTTAACTCAGTGGTTCTCAACCTTTTACTTTTCACTCACAGACCACTTTAAGTGATCCCTATGCCATCGGTGCTCTGTGATCAGTAAGGGATTGCTTAAGGTGGGATTTGAATGCTCTAGTTCCTGAAATATTTGGCTTGAGAAAAATTGTCATTGGCCCATTTCCTTTGGAGTTATGAAACCGTGCATATAACGAGTCAATTAGATACAGTGGTTTTCAAACATTTTCTTTCCACCCACACACCACCTTAAGCAATCCTTTACTCATCACAGAGCACCTATGGCATAGGGAATACTTAAAGCGGTATGTGAGTGGAAAGGAAAATGTTTTGAACCATTGCTTTAACTAATGGGACGAAAGACAGACAAGGTCTTAATGACCTGTGCTGGAGGGTTTTGAAAGATGGTAAAGCTAGCATAGACTGAAAATTTTACAAACTTCTGTGGGAAGGTGTCAGCTTATTGTAAAGCCAGAAATGTGACTCTCTTATAGACAAAAAAAAATAGAGGAAGACAAAAAGTGGGAAACTATAAGGCTTCACACTTGTTGTTTGAAAGATTCTGGAGTGAATAACCAAGGAAGAAACAGCAAGTCATTCAAAGAAGTTTAAGGTAATCCAACAAAATCAACATGGCTTTATGAAAGTTAAATCACATTTGACAAACTTGCTCAAGTTCTTAAAGGATGTAAGAAGTAGAGTTGACAGGGAAAGAAACAGTAGATGTGATGCATTTGGTTTTATCTATTTATTGATTTATTAGACATACAGCACGGTAACAGGCCATTTTGGCCCACGAATCTGAGCCACGCAATTGATCTACAATCCCGGTTTTGAACAGTGGAAGGAAACTGGAGCGCATGGGGAAGACCCACATAGACACAGGGAGGACATACAAACTCCTTACAGACAGCACGGTATTCAAATCCCAGTCATAATCGCTGGTGCTTTAATGGCATCGTGGTAACTGCTACACCCACTGTGCTCCAAAAGACATTTGGCAAAAGTACCACATAAAAGGCTGGTGCACAGGATTGAGAAGCCATGTTAGCATGGATCAAAGATTAGCAATTGCATCGAAGAGTTGAAGAGATCAGTCCTTCAACCTCAATTATTTATCATTTATCCTAATCACCTGGAGTAGGAAACATGGTGCAAGGTACCCAAACTTGCTGAAAACGTAAAAATGGGTGGGAGTTGTGTTAAAAACACACAGTAAATGCTGGAGGAACTCAGCCGGTCTCACAGCATCCATAGGAGGTAAAGATATATTACCAACTTTTTGGGGCTGAGCCCTTCAAGGTAAAAATCAAAAAACAGGAAGGCATCTGAATAAAGATTGGAGAGAAAAAGAGGAATGAATGGCAGGAGGAGGGGCCCCCAGACCCACAGGAGAGGGAGGGGGGCCCACGTACCCACAGGAGGGGGAGGGGGGCCCCCGGACCCACAGGAGGGGGAGGGGGGCCCCCGGACCCACAGGAGGGGGAGGGGGGCCCCCGGACCCACAGGAGGGGGAGGGGGGCCCCCGGACCCACAGGAGGGGGAGGGGGGCCCCCGGACCCACAGGAGGGGGAGGGGGGCCCCCGGACCCACAGGAGGGGGAGGGGGGCCCCCGGACCCACAGGAGGGGGAGGGGGGCCCCCGGACCCACAGGAGGGGGAGGGGGGCCCCCGGACCCACAGGAGGGGGAGGGGGGCCCCCGGACCCACAGGAGGGGGAGGGGGGCCCCCGGACCCACAGGAGGGGGAGGGGGGCCCCCGGACCCACAGGAGGGGGAGGGGGGCCCCCGGACCCACAGGAGGGGGAGGGGGGCCCCCGGACCCACAGGAGGGGGAGGGGGGCCCCCGGACCCACAGGAGGGGGAGGGGGGCCCCCGGACCCACAGGAGGGGGAGGGGGGCCCCCGGACCCACAGGAGGGGGAGGGGGGCCCCCGGACCCACAGGAGGGGGAGGGGGGCCCCCGGACCCACAGGAGGGGGAGGGGGGCCCCCGGACCCACAGGAGGGGGAGGGGGGCCCCCGGACCCACAGGAGGGGGAGGGGGGCCCCCGGACCCACAGGAGGGGGAGGGGGGCCCCCGGACCCACAGGAGGGGGAGGGGGGCCCCCGGACCCACAGGAGGGGGAGGGGGGCCCCCGGACCCACAGGAGGGGGAGGGGGGCCCCCGGACCCACAGGAGGGGGAGGGGGGCCCCCGGACCCACAGGAGGGGGAGGGGGGCCCCCGGACCCACAGGAGGGGGAGGGGGGCCCCCGGACCCACAGGAGGGGGAGGGGGGCCCCCGGACCCACAGGAGGGGGAGGGGGGCCCCCGGACCCACAGGAGGGGGAGGGGGGCCCCCGGACCCACAGGAGGGGGAGGGGGGCCCCCGGACCCACAGGAGGGGGAGGGGGGCCCCCGGACCCACAGGAGGGGGAGGGGGGCCCCCGGACCCACAGGAGGGGGAGGGGGGCCCCCGGACCCACAGGAGGGGGAGGGGGGCCCCCGGACCCACAGGAGGGGGAGGGGGGCCCCCGGACCCACAGCAAACTTTGTTCATTTGATATGTTGAGGAAAATTGAGAAAGCTGTAAGATTTTTGGACTCTGCAACTGGGTACAAGTAGATAAATAGTGGAAAGTCTTTCACGGTCATATCGAATTCCAGGGCATATTTCCGAGCCATGCCCTATTCCCACCCTACTTTCTGATGTTTTCTGATCTGGACACTTTGAAGAATAGAACTATAAAGTGACCAGGAGTGATGAAGTTGGTGTAAAAACCCAACTGCCTTTGTTTTTTCCCCCCACAGGAAAGCCACCGCTATCTGTTTCCTACTCCACTTCACCCTACCCCAAAAACAAATGTATAACAATGCAAACATATACTCCACAGATGCTGCTGGATATTTTGCCAGAAAAACAGACAGCCTTGAATAGTTGATCCAGAGACATTCATTTTCACCACTTTTGAGTCTGGCATTTAGTTTGCAATCTTTCCATGGATCCATGAAACAAATCTTTAAATAGATTTGTCTCCAATAACAATAGTGAGTTCTGAGAAGAGCTGAGAATACAGAGGGCATTTGCACATTTCTTTGGCTGAAGTAAAAGCCTAGTGAGATGCCACATCCGTTTGTATTGTTAGTCCTCCAACTTTCTGAAACTTTCAGAAATATTGAACTGTAAACAGACTCAACGTTTTATAGTACAGCACAAAAGATAGTTAGCTTCACTAATTTCAAGAAAATTATGTTTACTATCAAGGCACGAAGATGACCGGGTGCAGATCAAATAGCATCAGAAGCATGGTTAGTGTGGAGGGCGGCACGGCTAGCTAAACGGTTAGTGCAATGCTGTAACAGTGCCAGCGATGTGGGCTTGAATTGAGCGCTGTCTGCAAGGAGTTTGTACATTTTCCTTGTGACCTGTGTGGGCTTCCTCTGGACACTCCGGTTTCATCCCGTGTTCCAAAGACGTGTAGGGATAGTAGGTTAATTGGTCACATGGTGCAATTGGCTTGTGGGCCAGAAGGGCCTGTTACCAAGCTGTATCTCTAAGTTATTATAAAGGAATTGAGAGATATAAAAACTTGCGTTACAATGAAAGATCATTCATATGAAAAGATAATTATGTTTAATTCCACAGACTTAATGAATATTTTCAGGTTTCGAGTTCCCACAGATTATTGCTTTGGGTAACTTAGGTTATTGCTTTTCAACAATGGTGGCATGGTTAGCCCAACGTCTTTACAGAGCCAGTGATTAGGATTGGACCTGGGTTCACATCCCAGGCTGTAAGGATTTTGTACATTCTCCCTGTGTCTGCATGGATTTTCTCCGGGGGCTCCAGTTTCCTCCCACCCTTCAAAACATACCAGGGTGTAGGTTAATGGGGTGTAAATTGGGTGGCATGGACGTGTAGGACTGAATTGGCCTGTTACCGTGCTGTATGTCTATTTTTTTTTAAAAAAACAAGGTGCCACAAGTAAAATGAATTGCCCAAAACACTGTTGGCAGCCTTTTGCCCCTGAAAATCACAGGAACATTTAGATTGACAAGTGAACATAATGTGTCTGCACCCAAATCTGAAGATGGAAGGATGGCAAGTATCTCAAATCAAAAGAAAGTCTTTACCTGAGCAAGATCATGTATCCGGGAACACCACCGAAGGAGAAAGCAAAAGCACTTAGCACAGTAAGCGCCACGTAGTAGGGGAATATTCTATTACAGTCAGATGATTTTGGACATTGCCCCAGAATTGCTGAGGAATTCATGGTCGACAGAACAGAAATACAGCTGCAGTTATGAAACTCCTGAACAGAAAAAAAAACACCAATGATAGACTCCAGCCAAACTTGAGGGGATTGTAACATTTCCAGTCATGCTTTGGAATTAAAGGGATAATGATCTATACAAGAATATTTTTGTTGTGTGCTGCAAGTGAATGGATTACATTGGATGGTCTGAATTACTAATATCAAGATTCTGTCCACTTTACATTCTCATCAAGTTTTATATCCAATGCAACAGTGCAGCAGAGGATGGAGGGGTTCATTAAAGAGGGAAATAAGAAGGGTAAAGAGAGAGTTTCAGAAGCTCTGGCAGATAAGGTTAAGGAGAATCTACAAAAAGGTAAAAGAGTAACCAGAGAGAAAAGAGGGTGTTTTAAAGATCAATGATGTTGACTACATATGAAACCACAGGAGAAGAGAGAGGTCCTAAATTAATAGTTTTCATTTTTATTACCCGTAAAACATGGCAACTTGAGCAACAGATATATTCACATTCCGGAAGAGGAGGTGCTGGAGGTCTAAAAGCCATAAATGTAGCTAAATCTCCAGGGTCTGATGAAGTACATCCTCGGAGACCGTGGGAAGCTTGGAAAGAGCTTGCTGGTGTCCTGGTAGGGATATTTGCTTCATTGTTGGGCACAGGTAAGGTGCTGGAAGTTTGGTAGGTGCTTAATGTTGTGCCTTTACTTAAAATAGATCCCAAGGACCAGCCAAAGAACTGGAGACCTAAGGGATTAATGCCAGTCGTAGGCAAGAGAAAGAATCTACCAGCAAGCACCGATGAGGGCTGGCATTGAGTTTCCTCTATTGATGACATTTACCAGGAGGGTTGTTTAAATGGACTCAAAGAATTATACTGTTTCCATCCAGCACCCAGTATCTTTGAACCACAACCATCAGGGAGGTGGGACTGGAGCATTTTATGAAGTTACCAAGGACATTGATAAGGACAGAGTGGCCAGGTGTTCTCTATGTGGATTTTTGCAAGGCTTTCAACAAGTTCCTGCATGGTCAGGAAGATGAGATTGGATGGAATCCAGGTGAGCTCACCAATTGGGATACTTAATTGGCTTTCAACAAGTTCCTGCATGGTCAGGAAGATGAGATTGGATGGAATCCAGGTGAGCTCACCAATTGGGATACTTAATTGGCTTGATGACAGGAGATGGTGTGAGAGTGGAAGGTTGTTCCTCAGATTGGAGGCTTGTGACCATTGGCATATGCTGTTGGTACTGGGTCCATGTTGTTTGGCATCACTATTAACAACTTGGATGATAACGTAATTAGAATGATTAATAAATTTGTAGATTAGACTAAGGTTAAAAGAAATCAGTGTAATTCTACAACAGGATGTAGATGCCTCGGACACCAGGTGATTGTTCATGGAGTTCAGTTCAGCTTTTAACACGATCATACCTCAGAGGCTGGTGGATAAATTGTCCTTAATCTGAATCAACACCACTCTGCAACTGGGTTCTGGATTTCTTGACCGAAAGTCCAGAGTCTGTCCGGGTTGGTTGAAAAACTTCAAGTCCCAGCACACTGATCACTGGTGCACCACAGGGTCGTGCGCTCAGTCTGCTACACCTCCACGCTGCTGGCTCACGACTGCACTGCAAGATTCGGTTCTAACAGAATCCATTAGTTTGGGGACGATACCACAGCAGTTGGCCTCATCGGCCACAATGCGTTGGCTTATAGGGAGGAGGTTGGGAAGCTCGTAAAATATTGTAAGACCAACTATCCAAGTCTCTATTTGAACAAGACAAAGGAGATGATTGAGGACTTCAGGAGCATGAAAATTAACAGCTCTCCATTACATATCCATGGTTTTGTGGTGGAGAGCACAAAGTGCCTTGGTGTGCATACAAGGGACAACCTAAACGGGACTCAAAACACCACCTCATTAGTCAGGAAGGTGCAGCAGCACCTATAGTTCCTAAGGAGGTTGAAGAAGGCAAGCTTACTGGCCCCCATCTTGACAACTTTTTGCACCATTTTGTAGAATGGATGCTGCAAAGCATTGGACCAAAAGTCAATACAGAGAATCATCAGAACCACTAAGACGATCACTAGGGTCTCCATTTCCTCGATTGATGACATTTAACAGGAGTGTTGCTTAAATGGGCTCAAATAATTATTCTGTTTCCATCCAGCACCCAGCATCTTTGAACCACTAATTTCAAGGAAGTGGTGCAGGAGCATCAAAACCAGGACAGCAAGGTGGGGAAATAGCTTCTTCCTGAGATTGATAAATTGTACCCTGCAACCCAAATTATTTATATGCATTTATTTGTAAGTACATATATATGTAATTATGGTGTTGTGATTGTGTAAGTGGAGGGAAACACTGATTTGTTAGGTGGTATATGTACGGTCATATGATAAAGTTGCGATCAGCTGGGAAGTGGACTAACGAACAACAGATAGTGTCTGACTTGGACAAGTGAGAGATGCTGCAATTGGATAGATTCAACCAGGGCGGTATTTGCATGGTAACGGGCAGAGTCCTAAAGAACCTTGCGAAACAGAAAGTGTTGAGGATACAGGTACACATTTCCACGAAAGTGGCGACATGGTGACACAGGAAGGCATTTGGCACACTTACCTTCATTGGTCGGGGCAGTGAGCACAGAATTTAATGATTCCATTCCTTTCTCTCAATTCCCCTGTCTCCGTCACATCTGTTCATAGGACAAGGCCTTCCATTCCAGATCATCAGATACTTCAAACAATGTGGTTTCCCTTCTATCACCATCATCTCAGCCCTCACTCGCATATCCTCCATTATCCACACATCTGCTCTCGCCACCACACGTAACCAGTACAGGATTCCCCTTATCCTCTGCTCCCACCCCACCAGCCTCTGCACCAACATATTCTCCTCTGCCATCTATTATCATCGACTTTCATTTAGCCAACACCACCACCACCCTCCACATCTCCTTTCCTGGAGCCCTCTCTCTCGCTCTCTTCCTTTTTCCCTCCATCTCCTTGACCTCAGCCCTGCATTCACAGAGCCAACCAATCCCCCCACCCCCCAATCAAGTTTCACCTTTCCTTTTTCCTGGCCTCCTTATATCCAATTATCACCTTTTGTCTTTTGGTCTATACTCTTCCCCCTGCCATTTCTTCCATTCAAGTGCTGCCTGCTTTTTCCATACCTGGAAGGCTCAGGCCAGAAAGGTCGATAATACCATGTATACTCATGTAATAGTAGAGGTTTTTTTTTAAACCAGTTTTTTGGGTCAAATTTTGGGGGTCAGGTCGACTTTTACACATGCCATATTTTTGACCTGCATCATTCAAAGCTTCATGAGCTCGGATGGCCGGGACCAGGTGGCAAGCCCACATTCTGGGCGCTGGCAGCTCAGATGGACGGGCGGCTGTGGCCTAGGGAAAAAGTCTGCGGCAGGGCGTCGGGAGCTCTGGTGGGTAGGGATCCAGGGCGAGGGTCTGTGGTTGGGGTGTCGGGAGCTCTGGTAGGCGGGCAGCCGTGGCGAAGATCCACGCTCGGGGTGTCGGGAGCTTGGATAGGTGAAGGGGCAAGGAGAGGGTTTGCAGTCGGGACATCGTGAGCCCAGATGAGTGGGCCACGGGGGGGGGGGGCAAAAATCATTTGGTTGACTTTTTCATAGGTCATATGTAAAAAGTGATTTTTGGCCTCAAAAAAGTGGGAGTCAACTGTTACCTGGGATCGACTACCATATGGGAAGGGACGTAGGATATTTTTTATTTTTAAAAAAGCATCGGTGAACCCATGGAGATGTATGAAATTGATCAGAAGCCCAGATCTTGGAGGTGTGATCTCTAGGAGAGCAGCGATCTGACACAGGGCAACAAAGTGGGTGAACACCCCACCCCTGAGATGAGAAAGAGAAGCCTGGGAGAGGGCCCCGCATGGAAGGGACCACAGCAGTGGACCAGTAAAGGCTTGGCATCTGAAGTTCTCGTACCAGACCATAGGCTGCTGGAGTCAGGCTCATGGGAGCCAGGTTTCGGGATCCCATTTCATCGGGGTGCTGAGAGCAAGCAAGGCTCGAAAGGGCATCGGGCAGCTTCCAGATTGCACTGATAATTCTTATACGTTGGAGTTATAGGAGTGCAAGAGCCAATCCCACAGGTACTTAGTGACTCTGAAGAGCATCCCTTTTGGTTTTCTTTCTCTTACTGATGCGGGTGCCAGGCTAGTGGTGCCTCTGTGTGCGTTTATGGCAAAAGTGAACAAGTCTTGTGTATCATAAAGGAATTTTGAATTTTACAGATGGATGGATGGAAGGCAAAAGATATGGTTATCAATGCCTTATTTTCCAACAAATTATTAATGCGTACATTGCAGCGTGGCATTTCAGGGTGGAAAATGAAATTCCACATAGGGTTCAACCTTTATTCTGCTTCCCATGTGCGGTCTCCATCAGTAGGTGACTTCTTAAAGATCTCTCTCGCACTGGACTGGAAGAGATCGAGAGTAACATGGGAAAAAGATTGAAGAGACTGTGAGGATTTCTTCTTTTGAATGATTAACAATTAAAATATTTTGATGCTTACCTGGGTAGTGTTTGATCACCCACAGCTATTGTTATTGCAAAACTCGGTCTGTGGTCTGGGATTGGGATTGATACGTTTTTGTTCTTACTAATGTTGGCCAACTGGCACTTTAACTCAATCACAGCTAACAGCGGCATCAAAGAATCAAGGGTACACTTCAAAGAGTTAATTGTGCATCAAAAGAACAGATCAATAAACTTTGTCACATTTCCAACTCATTTGGACATTTTTAATTCAGTAAAATGTAGATGTATCAAAACATGAACTCTATTCAAGACACATCAATAATTACATTAAAATTAATTACTGAAAATTTCTGAATTTTAACTATGTAGTGAAAGACGCACAAGAGAATGTTTAACAGGCAAAACAAAATAACCTTGCGAAACCTCCATCTGTAAAAGAAAACTCACATTCAAGTCACCCTGATTTTAGGTGCTTGCAAGTGCGTAGTGGATAGAAAATGAGGGTGCTAATGGAATTTGTTCAAAGCTAGAGATTTTGGAGGAGGAACCCATTTTTTTTGTCACACGGTCAATGCCTGTAGGAATGCTCATTGATAACATATACCTCAGCACATGCAAACCCATTGTCAAAGAATGTACTGAGCAGACTGCAACCAGCAGATGACACCTCTCATTATTACTAGCAGTGAAATGCTCTCACATAGGAATAGATAGGCCATTAAACCTTCTAAGTTGTTTCTATCTTTCAACAAATCACACCTGATCGATCACAGCAGAAAGAACTGCTCCATCCTCTACCCTACCCCCACCCCCACATCCTCTGGTTCACTTACTGATAACAACAATCAAATTTCCATGAACAGCCATCAGTCTGCCCATCCCTCGAGTTTGGATTAGTGTTCCGCAGATTCATTCAAAATAAAGTTCAGCTTGGTCACTTTTGTTCTTTCAAGTGATTCATATTTACAAGGATAGATTCATTAGAACCACTACCTTGGACTTTGTCAGTAATACCAATACAAATTATGGGATGATATCTTAGAATTGGCCGAAAGAAAATTTGTGCAAGTACAGATCAGAGAATCTGAGGCAGATGGCTTTAGAATGAACCAAGAGGTCAAGATTGAGAGGTAAGAACAAAGAATGAAAAGGTCAGGATGTAGAATTCTCTCTCAGGATGAAAAAGGACTTTTGGATGAAAGATTAAAGTTGGATGAACATGAGGCAAGACACAATCAGAACAAGTTATCCATGTGAATATTATATATTTATTTTAATCTAATAGCCCACTTTGGAACTGCTCTGTAGTTCTGAAGATGAGTTTGTTAGTCACAAGAAAATAAAAGGCACTTACTGTGTCTTTCCCTGTTCCAGAAGACATCATGCACCCAGCGAGACAGGGCGAAACATATGTAATTCCATTATTAGCACAAATGGGCTCCCATTGCGTCCGTGGACAAGAGCATCCAATGTTACAGTCATGGTATAGACCACTTCCCTCAAAAGAAATCTGGGAGATACTAGGAAACAATGCAAGGGTTCATTGAATCAAATAGGAAGAGGTTTCTTGGTCCATTGTGTCTATCTCGACCCTTTGAAAGAGCACTTTGGGAGTCTCACTTGGGCTTCTTTGCCCATAGCAACCAAATTTAAAAAAAAGATTAGTTATCCAGTTCTCTTTTTCAATTTGTTGACTCCTCTTGAAAAATCTTGGTAGTGTCATTCTTGAGGTTTGTTAAATCTTAGTGGTCAGTATTCTTTAATACTTTACCAGCAATCTGAATGGTTCTTAAAAGCAACTGCCTTGATCACCCCAGAGGCACAGTCTGTCTCATTTATGATCAGCAAATGATGTCCCAATGAGAACAGGTATGCATAAGAGAATAGTTTCTTCAACCCTTTTGGTTGTAAACTTGTAAAGCTTGCTGCTGGTTAGCCTATAGAAGGAGGTGTGCAGTGTTAATTAGTCTTATGCCAACATGTTGGAGAAACTTAGCAGGTCACACAGCATCCATAGGAAATAAAGGGTAACCAATGATTCGGGCCTCTGCCCTTCATCAGGTACGTTGGTCATCCTTTACTTCTTATGGGTACTGCATGACCTGCTGAGTTTCTCAAGCACATTTGTATTTCGACTCAAACCGAGCATCTGCAGACCTTCTTGTTTAACCTAACGTGAATCAGCTCGACTCGCAGTGCAAGGATTCCAAATATCTGCATCAACCCACACCAAGGTTATCAAGCAACAAATTAATCCAGTAAAAACTATGACTCACCCTTCATAGGAAACAGTTAAACCAGCCACATGAGAATTGTCACAGCCCAGTCCAAAATAGGGAAGTGATATTAACCAACCCAAGGTGGTACACCCAATGGACAACTTTGCAGCTTGGACTATATTCAGCTTGAACTTTTTCATCACCAAACCACCAAAGAAAATACCAAGACACACTGCTGGGATGTTCATGACCCCTGAAAGAATAAGGTTAATGTCTTAGAGTACTGCATACAAAATCATGAGGGGAATGGATTGGATGAACACAAGTCTTTTGCCCAGAGCAGGAGAAATCAGGGATTAGAGGACATAGGTTTAAGGGGGGGGGTTTGTGGTGAGATTTGGAGGAGAGTGGGGGGGGGGTAGAAGTGAAGAGATTTAACAGGAACCTGTGGGGTTCTTGATCCACACAGAGGATGGTGGGTGTATTGAACAAGCAACTAGAGAGGGGGGTTTAAGGCAGGAACTATTGTCCTTTCTGTAGTGAGGCAACCCCACCCCTCCCTCTCCATTCAGAGAGGTAGGTATTCACAAAGGTAAATTTAAAACCTATTCCCTTGAATGATGCAGACATTAGTATCTCTTCCATGTGTCACCCTCAGACTTCTTGCTAGTTTAATACACCACTCTTCCAATTTTTTTTTGCCTGTATGTTTTCTGCTCGACTTTTCCTGGCAACAGCCCCAGATCCGATCCGACAAAAGCACCACCACCTTCCACATTTACGTTACTGCACACTGTCATCTAGTGCCCAAGACTGGTACCAAACTGAGACTGCAGACACTGCAATATGAAGCTAAACACAATCTGCTGAAGAATTCAGTGCGTTGAGCAGCATCAGTGAGGTGCAGTCAGGGGTGGGGTGTAAATGTTTGACATTTTGGGCTGGAGCCCTTAATCAAGGCTGGAAACACAGAGAGAGAAGCCAGTGCAAAAGGGACAAGGTGAGATGAGCAGGATAGGGGCCTGCATGGCATTGGTGAACCAGGCAGAGCTGAAACGTGATGGACAGAGGCAGATACCAACGGAAAAGAGTGGCAAGAAAACCCAAGGTGTCAGGTGGAGGACGATGAGTCGTAAAGGGTGGGGAGAAGACATTGGCTGCCAGAGCTGGAATCTGAGAAGTTGACAGTGGTGGTATAAAGAGAGATCAGATTGAACCCAAGGAAGGGAGGTTTTCTGTCTGTTGTGTAACTCATCTCTACATTGGAGAGACTGGATGCAGTCTGGTAGATTGTTTCATTGAGCACCTTCACTATGTAACAACCAGTGGCCACCCCTTTTAATTCCATACACCATTCCAACACTTCCACATCTATCCATGGCCTCGTGCACTGCCAAACTGAGGCTACCCACAAATTGGAGGAACACCACCCAATATTCCGTCAGCATTTCCAACTAGACAGAATTAACATCTACTTCTCCAGTTTCCATTTAACCCTCCTTCCTCTTCCCCTATCCCTCCTTTCCTCCAGATTCCTGCCCTCTTCCCTCGCCATTCAGAGAGCTCCTCCTCCCCATCACCTCAGCTTTTTCTCTTCTTCACCCAATTCCTCCTGTGACATCTGACGTTTTCCTTCCCCTACCACTTCCTTCCTACTCTTCCCCCCCCCCCCCCCCCCCGCCACCTTTTTATTCTGTTTGATTTTAGCTCATTTAAAAAAATTCAACTTACAGCACAGTAACAGGCCATTTTGGCCCACGAGTCCATGCCACCCAATTGACCTACATACCCAGTACATTTCGATCAGTGGGAGGTTACCAAAACTCCTGGGGAAAACTCATGCAGACACAGGGAGAATGTACAAACTCCTTATAGTAGATTTGAACCCTGGTCCCAATTGCTGGCGCCATAAAGGTGTTGCACTAACCACTACACCAACCGTGTCGCTCATACCTTGGCAAAATCTGAAACATTGGTTACTTTTTAATTCCTATAGATGATGTGTGAACCATCGAGTTTCTCCAGCACTTCTGAGTATTACCCTAATATTGCAGCATATGTAGACTTTCTAGTTTAATTGGATTGCTTTAATATTTTTTCTTTGCCCGCAAGTGCCAGAATGGTTAAATGAATTTGCTTTTTTTTTGCCACAACTCCTCAGGTTATTTTATGAGATACAATGGGTACCTGTGTTTGGCACTTTCGTTTTTTTTGTCTCTTGTTTTTTTGAGAGGTGGGGACAGGGAAGAGGAGTGAAAGCCTTGTTGTTGGTAGAGTTGTGGTCCATGTGCTACGAGAGTAGTTCCTCTCCTTCAGCTTAGATACAAATGCAAAGGATGACCTCATACGTAACATTGTCTAAATAGGGCTCAAGGAATTATAGTAGAACCTTTTCATCCAGTGCACAGTATCTTCAACCCACTACCATCAAGAACGTCAAAAATCAGGACTGCCAGGCTGGGGAATAGCTTCTTCCCACAATCTACAAGACTGATGAGCAGTATCCTGTATTTGTGAAAATTATCGTAAATATTTATATACATTTACTTAGATTATTCATGTGATCATTACGTACTGTGTGTTTTCTGCGTGCACCATGCTCTGGAGAGAGCATATTTCATCGAGCTCTATATGTGCAATCAGATGACATTAAACTTGATCATTATTGGTTCTGGAGATCTCTGGATTTAAGTTACATTCACTTAATGATCAGCACCAGGTACTTAACATAAATGGAAAAAGGAACAGAAAGGATGGAATCGTCCAGATGAAACAGAGGCTGAAGAATATCTAGTTATTTTTTGATCAGTGCAGAAGAGTTACGAGAAGGAATACAAGATGGGCTGAGAGAGGGGAGGCCACAGCCATCTATGGTGAGCAAGGCAAAGAACCCAAGGGTACATTTGTGTTAATCACAGTGAAACGTCGCCCAAAATCGCATCTTATCAAAAGATTTGAAATTCTCTCTTTCCATGTAGAGTTAAAACCGATTTGCTGCAGTCTGAGTACATGCAGGGAAACACCACAATACCAAGAAGGCAGAATGGTTGGCATAGTGGTTAGTGCAACGGCTTTACAGCACCAGTGATCGGGACCAGGCCTGGGTTCAAATCCCGTGCTGTCTGTAAGGAATTTGTATGTTCTTCCTGTGTCCGCATGGGTTTTCTCCAGAGGCTCCAGTTTCCTCCCACCCTTTAAAACGTTCCGGAGATGTAGGTTAACGGGATGTGAAAGTGGACTCATAGGGCTGAATTGCTTGTTACAGTGTTGTAATTAAAAAATAAATTTAAAATTCAAAAATTTTAATTTATCTCGCTCTTCCCAACGGCTACATCCAGGCATTCAGCTGTACTGCATTGTTCAAGGGCATATCCCCTTGGCATTCATTTCAAATTGATCTCCTTTCTTCTTTGGTCACTCTTCCCAAAATGGAGTAGCCTGTATCAACTTTAAGGAGGTGAGCATGTGAAAAGCGTAACAGTCAAAACAAAGCTAATACCCTCACATATAGAAGCACTAAGGATTTTGCGCCATGGAGTTGTTCTCACAACAGAAACCTTTCATTTTTTTTAACAAAGAAGAAAATTAAACATCAACCCCCTGCAACTCTCACACGAAAACTGAATAAAGCAACACACTGTTTCCGTGAAAATGGTTTCCGACAGCTGTCTCGGAGAGAAAAATAAAAAGTTTGAGACCTCCACTGGCACAAACTCAGTTAATCAGACTTTGGTAGTGCTCAACTCACAGATGTTCCAGACTATTGGATGCTATTTTATTAATGCTGCAAACCATTTTTAATCAGTTTTTAAATGGAAATGTTAGAGAACCCTGTCAGGTGAGAGCAGACAACAGAACCAAAGGGAATGCAGGAACTGGGGGCATGAGAGGCAATGCCTGCTTATTGAGCCAGGTGCCAGACTATCAGTATTCCCGAATAGTTGCTACTGATATACCAGAGTCGTATGGAAAAGGAAAATAACTTGTTTACAAACTATAGTAAATAAAAGGACAAACCGATTATGAAGTTGGACTTTGATGCAGACTGTCCATACTGTTGCTCAATGAACTTGGGTTTGAAGGTCAGCATGCCAATTAAAGAATTGATTTGGATGACCATCGACAACAAATACAAGACATAGATTTTGTTAGTAAACAGTAATTTCACCGATGGAAAAAAACCTGGAATAGCAAACAAAGAAATGCAAAGGTTATTAAAATGGGACTCAAAATTAAACATAATTCCATGCATTTCAGCAAATAATGTTTCAAATTTCTTTGCCCAGGTCCATTTCCATACTTGACAGATTTTCCAGTTCAGACAGTGAAAGGAGATTATCTTGTGGCCACACACCATGTTCAAGAATGGACAATATTATTGGGTGGCACCAGGTTTGCAATTCCCAGAGTTTAGAAAAAGGAGACGTAATCAAACTGAGATGTACAAAATTCTTAAGTAGATTGAAAGGGTTGATGCAGAGCTGATATAGCTCTCCTGACTGGGCTGTCTTTGAGCAGGGATCACAAAATAAATGGGTTAGCCACTCGGGATAGAGAAATCTCTTCATCCAAGTGCAGTTAATCTTTGGAATTGTCTCTCCACCTGGAGCATGGAGGTTCAGTCACTGAAAATATGCAAGGCAGATCAATAACCTTTTAGATATGAATGGAATCATGGAGTATGGGGTTACTGGAAGTGAAGGATCAGCCAGGATCTTAATGAAGGGCAGAAGAGACACAAGAGGCTAAATGGCCCATTTCTGCTTCAAATTGAATGCTCTTTCGTTCAAGCAGAAATCAATGTGAATTTTACTTTCTTAAAACGACATAATTAAGCAACATTTTTGCTTTCGGGTGTTAGAATCTCACCTTAAAATGGATTGAATTTGCATCCTAAACCTGATTGGGTAGATGTGGAAGGGATGGTTCCTCTTGTGGGACAACATTGAATGTTTAAAGTAAGGGCACACCTATTTAAGGCAGAGATAAGAGGGGCATTTCCATTTATTGATGGGCAAGTAGGTGATAGAGAACTGAGGGCCAGTAGGAATATGGAACATCACATTGGCTATGATTTTATTACATGCTGCAGTCTGCACGAGGAACTTATTCCCAAATGGTATGTACTTTATAAGCAAAAAAAAATCTAAAATTAACTCTTACTGATTTTACTTCTGAACGTTTTGCTTGAATAGGGCAGATATCAATTCCCTTGTCATTATAAATACCTGAGTGGAATGATCTTAATCTTCTAAACTCAGGATACATGCTCGGCCATTGTCTTTAACTTCTGTTGTCATTCTGACAAGTCTTTCCCAAGCCATAGAACCCAGAGTTCACCAGATGAACTCTGACCCAAGCTAGGTAGAATCAATGCATAATTTCTCCTGGCACCAACCCTACTATCACCTTGGCATAAATAACACTGAACTCTCGTGGCCACAAGTTTGCAGAGCTCTACATGAAGAATACAACGGATACTCTGGTCGCCTTGGTTAACAGGGCTCTCTCAATCCACACCGAGAGATGACTCGATGGCTTCTCTGACAGCAGTTTGCAGTCCAACTTATGGTGAAAGCTACATTGCTCTGTTAACAACAGTGACCGCACATCACAAATACTTGGCTGAAGGAAGTTAGTTGATGTCCCATGATCACAAACAAATCAGATAATTTTTTCCACTGGAAAAATTAAGCAATGATCCTCTGTGCCACGAAGAGATTTCTTGCACCTTGGGATGAAATGGGATAAAATGCTTGGACTTGCCCTTGCTTGCTGTAGAAGTGGTCGGGTTACATTTGTTTCCTGCAAGTACACTCTGACCCGGTTTGATGAATTCCTTCTTTTCGCAGGACTGGTTTGATTCCTTCTTTCTCAGCTCTTTGGTGAGAGACTTTGGAAAGAACCAAAATGGGATGGAACAAAGGATGGAAATTATTCCAGCGATTAAAAATCCAAGCCACCAAGCACCAACCCATCTTGCATCCTTTGATGTAATTGTGACTTTCTCTGTAAAACAAACAGATGACCCAAAACATTCAAAGTAATATGATGCTATTTAATCTGTGCATAAATTGAATAAAAGGTTCAAGGGTTAGAAGGATATGTATTTGGATCCTCACTTTGTAACTCGAATTGTAAAGAGAATACAGGTAGACCCGACTTACAATGGGCTCTGTTCCCAAACTCCCATCACAAGACAAAATTATCTCAGGTCGAAACAATACCATCTTCCTCATTCCTGCTGCTCTGTGAAGCATCTGAATACATGTTCTGACATTAAGCATCATATAAATTGATGTCTATTAATCAGAAATTTTGTATGGAAGTTATCTTGCGAATAGCATAATGCATTTTAACGCTAGTTTATGACCGGAGAACCCTTTTTTTCCCTCCTCTCACTCTGGATTCAATACCCTGCTCCTACCAGGAGCCCGACATCCCCATTCTGGCCGGGAGGTCGACCATCGTAAGCTGTGATTTGGCCACCCTGCTCTAGATGTTCCCTGTGCCTTGTTCAGAAAAGCTTAAGGGATATTCATTTAGGAATCATCCACCAAAATGACAAAAATGGAGACCGAGAGATTCTGAAAGGGGAAAGAGGTATCTGAAAGAATCCAAGCAAATCGCAAATTTGAGATATCAAAAGTCGGAACATTGTAAATCGGGGTATATAGGGATGCTCTTTATTGACTACATTTCAGCATTCAACACCATTATCCCCTCAAAACTAATCACCAAACTCCAAGACCTGGGCCTCAATACCCCACTGTGTAATTGAATCATGGATTTCCTCACCTCCAAACCCCAATCAAGGCTGCATACAGCCCCTTGCGCTACTTGCTTTATCTATGTCTGTGTGACTTGGTATGCCAATAAAACAATTTACATTTTTGCTAACAATAAAACAGTAGATGACATATGCAAAGGGGCAGTAATTCAGCATACAGGAGGCAAATTGAAAATTTGGCTGAATGGTGTACTAACAATAATCCCTCACTCAATGCCAACAAAACCAAGGATCTCATTGTAGACTGTTAGGAAGGGAAAACCAGAGGTGTATGATCCAGCGATCACTGGAGGAATTAGAGGGGGAGAAAGTGAGCTATTTTAAATTCCTGGAAGTCACCATCTCAGAGGATCTTTCCTGGACTCAGCATACTAATGTCATTGTGAAGAAAGCACATCAGTGCCTTTCCTTCCTGAGGAGTTTGTGGAAGTTTGATGCAACTTTGGAAAACTTGGAAAACTTCTACAGATGTGTAGTGGAAAGTGTGCCGACTAGTTGCCTCATGGCTTGATTATTGGGCATGAATACCTCTGAATGGAAAGCCCTGCGAAGAGTAATGGACACAGTCGAGTGCATCACAGGCAAAACTTTGTCCACCGTCAAATGATTCAACATGGGACACTGCCGTTGGAGAGTATCAGCAATTATCGAGGATCCACGCCATGTAGACATGCTCTGTCCTCACTGGTACTATCAGGAATGAGGAATAGGTGCCACATGACTTGTACCAGCAAGTTCAGGAGCAGATGCCATCCCTCAAACACCTAAACAACACTCAGGGACTCATTTAAAGACTCTTACTTTGCACTTTATTTATTGAGTATTTATTTTTTTCTGTATTTCAGAGTTTGTTTACATTTTTTTGTATTTACATTTGTCTCTTTTGTATATATTTTTTTCTCTCAAGTACAGCTTATAGTTACCGACAAGTAGAAATTCTGCCTGGGCCACAGGAAAACGAATCTCAAGGTTGATTGTGATAATGTTCTCTGACAACACATTCGAATTTGAACTTTGTTTAGATAGGATTGGATATTCACACGTCTCTCCTCCCCCCATTGCTTCTGCTTAGAATGACATGCAGATGGCAAAACACACTCTTGCTAAGTATTTAAGTTTAATTTAATTCAGAGATTATAACATGCCCCTTCCAGTCCACAAGCCCACACCATCCAATTATGCCCATGTGACCCAAGAAACTCCAGAGGTCTTTGGAATATGGGAGTCAACTACAACGCACATGTAAAGGCTTTTTTTAAAAAGCTTAGTTAATTTTGTCCTGATCTCTAAGAGACCATTCTAGTGTTACCATATGATGCAATATCCACACAGACTAATGACTTGGTCATTAGTCTACAAATAAAGGAAATGTGAACACGAGGAATATTTCTTTGAATGGCATTTTTGTCTCTAAATAGTTATGTATCTTTTTAAAGTTTGAGCTCCTTTAGATGGGTTTTGTATCTTTTTATACAGTAAATGTTTTGTTAGTTATCATTATAAAAGTCTTAATATGAAGCTACACAAAATGTTTATCCATTTTATCAATGAATTAAAACTACAATTAACAGTCAGAGTTTGCTTTATTGGATTAAAGAGATTGAAATTCAAAATATTGTAGCTTAAGCTTTTGGAAGAGGATACTTTGAAATTAGGATATATTAGAATAAGTAAAATGTCATCTATAGCACAGAGGAAATACACAGGGAGAGCGTACACACTCCTTACACCCAGAAAAGAATTCAAACTCAGGTTGTTGGCACTGTAAGGCACGTGCTAACTGTGTTCTGCTCGCAAAACTTAAGATTGTTTTTAAATTTGTCCACTGGGCAACTAAACCCTGTTAATCTGACTAGTGTCAGATTTTTCAAAGCAATGTTCTATAGTTCTCAAATAGTTGAGCTAATGGAACTGTCCAACTGCTGATCTCAAATAGTAAACTGGGTGACAAGGTTAGAGTATCAGTTGACACAACACTATTGTCGCACAAGTAACTAGAGTTTGAATCCAGCACTGTTTGTAAGGAGTTTGTATGTTGTCCCAGAATCTGTGTGGATTTCCTCTGGGTTCCCAGATTTCCTCTCACCCTTAAAAAAAAATTCCTGGGATTCATAAATTAATTGGTGCTTTTGGGCTGGAAGGGCCCGTTACCGGGTGGCATCTCCAATTTTTTTTAAAAATTACATTCAATTATGCTTTATGTGAGTGGGAAGGGAAGGTTGAGAATGCCTGCTCTAGACCCAATTATTACTGAAATATTTTGCTGGAGAAAAATTGTCATTGGGCCCATTTCCTTTGGAGTTAGGAAACCGTGCACATAACAAGTCCATGAGGTTTGATTAAAACAGTGGTTTCCAACCTTTTTCTTTCCAACCACATACCACCTTAAGCAATCCATTACTAATCACAGAGCACCTATGGCACAGGGAATATACTTAAAGTGCAATGGGAGTGGAAAGGTTGAAAACCACTGCATTAATTTGCCACTAATCTGCAATTCCTAGAAGAATAAAATCATATCACAGAACAACACGATCACATCAGAGAAGTAGAAAATATCTTGTATAAGGGAATTTTACATGTATTATTTGTGTAATTTTTGTATCCAATATTATTTTTGGACATAGTACAAGTTATGATTTAATTGTTTAGTTATTATAATTATAGAATTTGATGTCCTAAATGAAATGATGCCCTTATGTAATAATTATGGTTATGATTCTATTTAGAGTTGATAGGTGATATGATATGATTTGATCATGTTATTAGTTTATCTTGTGTCAAGGGTTTTTGTTAATAAAAATATTTTAAGAACAAAAATCCACTGATAATGTCCTCTTTCATTTTGCTTGTATTGGGACTGGCAAGCTTCTGCCTGCCATTCTTTCTCTCCTGGGTTTCAAAGTTCAAATTTATTGTCAGAGCACATACATAACATCACATACAACCCTGAGATTCTTCTGCATTTCCCTGTGGGCCAGGCAGAATTTCTAGTTAGCAGTAACTAAACTGTACTCAAGAAAGAAAAATGTAAACAAGCTGACTGTGCAAATACAGAAAATAAATAAGCAAAGCAGGAATCTTTAAATGAATGAGTCAGTTGTTCTGGAATCTGATGGTTGAGGGGTAGCAGCTATTCCTGAACCTGGAAGCTCAAATCTTGTCGAGCTTGCACCTTTTTCCTGATAGCAGAAGCAAGAACAGGGCATGTCCTGGATGGTGTGGATCCTTGATGATTGCTGCTGCTTTGCGACAGCAGGATTCCATACAGATTTTCTCAATGCCTATGATGGGCTGGGTCCTTTACCTTTTGCGGGGCTGAGGTATTTAATTTTAATTAATTTAGACATAGACAGTACAGGGCCTTCCAGCCCATGAACCTGTGCTGCTCGAATACCACGATTAATATACAATCCCCATATATTTTGAAAGGTGGGAGGAAACTGGAGCACCTGTAGGAAACCCACAGAGATACAGGGAGAACATTCAGACTCCTTACCAACAGCACTGGATTCGTACCCGGGTCACTGGCTGGTGCCCTCATACCAGGCCGTGAGACAGCCTGGCCCAATCAGTACATTGGGTCCAGGAAACATCCTCCAAGATGGTGACTCCCAGCAAAATCCTGCCTGGAAAGTATTCACAGCTGATCCAAGGATCCCAATTCCATAATCATTCAAAAAGGCATCGACAACTCTCTTCTGCTTGCATCGGAAAGGAAACAAGATTCACTGATCGTTTCTTACAAGGCAAGTGGGCTTTGTCACCTGGAAAGTTGTGCCTTCTCTATCAAGTTGTGTGGCCATGTGGAACCCAAAATATTCAAACGCTTCTTAATTATGTTTAAGTGAGTGGGCAGAAGTTATTAATGAAGAATCCCTCTGCTGAGTTGAGAGTGTGGAGTAATCTTTAATGATTCACCACTCTACACTAGTTATTAATTGTTCAGAGCCATGAACCACATATCTTGTCTGTTGCATTATCTTTCTTTTTCCATCGAGATACAGCACGATAACTTCTGCCCCATGAGCCTGCAGTGCCCAATGCACCCATGTGACCAATTCACCTACTAACCCTGTACGTCTTTGGAAAGTGAGATGAAACCCAGAAGAAAACCACACAGTGAAGGTACAAACTCCTTGTGCCAGCAGTGGATTCAAATGTGCGTCACCAGTGCCGTAATAGCATTGCGCGAATCACTATACTACTATTCAGAAGGAATATAGTAGTTCTTTCTAAATACTAAGGGCATTTAGTATCACAGGACCTCCTCACAGAATCACCCTTCATGATCTTTATTTTTAAAAGATAGAGTGATATCTTGAATCTTTATTCGTAGCCAGAAAGAAACATCCCAAGATATTTCTTGCAGCTGTTCTGAAACACCTGGAAGGGCTCGGTTGGTCTGGTGCAAGACCACCAATAGCCAGGGTTGCTGCACTGAGCCATGCCTTGCTGTTCTGTGTCTTCATTTTCTCACAGTGATGACAAATGAGCCACGATGCCACTGTATCTCAGCTGAAGGACAGTCACAATGACAAACAACAAGCAACGAAGTTATAACCTTTGATTGGTTCTGTCCATTCACTCTTTTTAAAGCTGCTCAACACTCATTATTGGATGTGGGCAGGTCTACAATTACAGGGTGCAAAAATTCACTTGATTTTTTATGTTAATATTCAGGGACATCTTTCAAACATCAACTGACCACAATAATTGAAGGAAAACCTTTCCTTACCCAAATCAACAAATCCAAAGTCAACAAACAGCTTGGCACAGTATGATCCAAGTAAATATCCAAACAATGGACCGATGAGGGCTATTGTATGCAAAATTCCTAAAACACAAGGAAAGGTTTCTCAAGATCTAGCCATGATAATGTGGCTAAATCAAAATAAATATCAGTTCAAAATGACAAATAAAGTCACCAATGTAAAAGGACGCATTTTCCTCTGTTGCGTGATCATCGAGGTAAGATACCCCCAAGGGTCCAGTTGGTGCTTCGCCAATTCCTCGCAGAAGATTACCGAAGAATATATACAGCCACAATGGGGAACCTCCCGCTTTCTCACAACCTAAGCAAAATATTTCAAGATGTCGTAAGTATCCCATGTGTCTAATTTAGGTCAAGGCACATTCACCAGTCTTGTGGCACTTACCAGGAAGAAGCACATCTGAAGTGACCTCAGATCCTGTACTACTGGAATCATTTGAGCACTGGGAGGTCATGGTGGTTGAATTGCTTGAAAATCTAAGTGCTGTTTCATAGTTGTAGCTGAAGATAACAAATGTCAACAGCTTATCACAAAGTTCAAGAAATTACACATACAAGCAGAAATCTATGCCTGAAGGGTGTACGTACATTTTCTGATTTAAAAAATTCTTGTCATCATCATATTTATGTCTCAAATTCAATGGATTTTTAAAAAAATAAAGATTATGAAAAGGATTGATGAGGACACAGAAGTAGACATTGCCTACATGGCCTTTGACAAGTTCGCGCATGGTAGTAGTATCCAGAAGGTCAGATTGCATAGGATCTGGGGTGAATAGGCCGTTTGGATTCAGAATTGGTGGAAGAAGTCTGAGAGTGGCAGTGGAGAGTTGATACTCAAATTGGAGGCATGCTAACCAGTGGTGTGCCACAGCGATTGGTGCTGGATTCACTGATGACAATGTAGTTAGCAATGGCTAGTATGTTTGCAGAGGACCACCACATTTTGTGGTCTAAAGGACAGTGAAGATTACTGGAGATTACAAAAAGATCTAGATCAGTGGTTTTCAACATTTTTCTTTCCACTCACATACCAGTTTAAGTAATCCCTATGCCATCAGTGATCGGTGATTAGTAAGGAATTGCTTAAAGTGGTATGTAAGTGGGAGGGGAAGTTTGAGAATCACTGCTCTAGACTCAATTGTTACTGAAATATTTTGCTGGAGAAAAATTGTCATTAGCCCATTTCCTTTGGAGTTATGAAACCGTGCACATAGCGAGTCAATGAGGTACAATTTAAAAAAGTGGTATACAAACTTTTTATTTCCATCCACCTCACACCTTAAGCAATTCTTTACGAATCACAGACCACAGATGAAGTAGGGAATACTTAGTGGTATGTGAGTGGAAAGAAAAAAGTTGAGAACCACTGATTTAGATCAACTGGGAAAGAGGACCAAGGAAAGGCAGATGGAATTTAATGTGCATAGGTGTTGCTCTTTGATAGGTTAAACCAGGGCAGGACTTGCACAGTGAATGGCAGGGCTCTGGAGAGAGTTATGGAACAGAGAAGCCTTGGAAATAAGCATATAGTGCCATCAAAGTTGTGTCACAGACAGACAGGGTGGAAAAGAAAGTATTTGGTACACTTTCCTTTATCAATCAGGCATTCAGTACAGGCATCTTACAAATGCACTAGGAATATTTCGCACCCTTCTGTTCACCCAGTGATAGCAAATAGGTCAAACAGGAAATGGTGCCAAAAAGATTCATGAGGCTGTTATTGGGACTGGAGGGTGTGAGTTGTAAGGAGAAGCTGGATAGACAGAGACTTTATGGAGGGTTGGGGGCTAAGAGAAGTACAGAGGTAGGTAAAATCATGAGGGGCAGTGATAGATAGTTATTGGCTTTTGCCAGGGAAGAGGAATCTAAAACTAGGGGAAATATTTAAAAGATACCTGTAAGGGCACCTTTCTCCACAGAGTGAGAGGTGTTCATAAAACAAAGTGTAAAAAGGAAATGAAAGGGGTACATACAAATGTAATGGTTAAAAGACATTTGGACAGGTGCATGGATAGGAGAAGTTTAGAGAGAGATGGGCCAAATGCAGGCAAATGGGACTAGTTTAGGGCAAAAGCTAGGCCAGCATAGACAAGTTGGTCTGGAGAGCCTCTTTCCATGCTATAAAATCCCATAACATAGAAGGGGGCCATTCTATCCTTTGAGTTTCTGTCAGAGCAATTCCATCCATCACTTTACTCCACTGATTTTTCTCTAACTTTCTTTCTTGCATGCCTAAGATCTCCAGTCTGATTTTCCTGCCATTCACTTACATATTTGTGGTCAATTTACAGTGGCCAACTAACTGACCAACAGTTCACATTTGGGCTGTGGGAGGAATCTGGTTCATCTGGGGGTCAGGGAAACCCATGTAATCACAATCAAAAAAGTCCACCCGGACTACACTGGAGGTGAGGATTTTTAAGGTCATCTTCATCTTGGACCAACATGATGCACACTGGGAAATTGCAGGAGTTATTGTAAATTTTAAAAAAAATTAGACATACAGCACAGTAACAGGCCATTTCTGCCCACGAGTCCATGCCACCAATTTACACCCAATTAACCTACACCCCCAATGCATTTCAAATGGTTGGAGGAAACCAGAGCCCCCAAGGAAAACACATGCTGAGATGGGGAGAATGTACAAACTCCTTACAGACAGCATGGGATTCGAACCCAAGCCCCAATCGCTGCATGGCATTGCACTAACCATTATGCCAAGTGTGCCACAAATGTATCACAACTGGAGAAATTGGGAAGATGGTCAATGCCATGGGATCTACTGTGGCCCAGCTGGTTGATCTCTGTATTTACTACAAGTCGTGCACACAGATGGTTACATTAACCAATCAAGCGATTGCAGTCGATCCACTCCCGTTCGAAATTTTAAAAATATTTGTCTCTTTAAACTTGAGTTTTGCTGAAGTTGCAAGAGACCTATGAATCACGCAAATACACCGCAGTGCTGGGGAAACAGTGAGTCTCACAGTATCTATAGGAAGCAAAGACTAACCGACATTTTGGGCATGAGCCCTTTGTTAAGATAAGAGTTGATGAGATTATGGTAATTGATAATAATAGAAATAAAAGAGATGAGGCAATCCAAAACACACTGCACTCCACTAAGATCCCTGTAGTAAATTATGTATGGAAGGTCCTGGGACTGTCCTACCTGAGTTGGGATGTGGTGCACCAATGGGGAAAGATTTAATATTAAACCTTACCAGGAATAAGCATTGTTGCTCATGATTGGTTAACTGACCAAAGGTAACTCTGGGATGGAGTTCAACAACTAGCAATAGCCTGTGTAAACATTGCTTTACAGAGTGAAGATAAGGGGAACAGAAGGACACTCAAGGCAGTTGGAGCACCATGGAAACATTTTGTTCACCTGCAGCCTAGCTGGACATATTCTGAAAAGGTTGTGGAGAATGGAAGAAAGTTGTAACCCAAATTTTACTGTTAATACTTGGGAAAACAAAGTGTTAAAATCTGACGATAAAATTCCAAATCCAGTGAAAACAAAAGAAAAATCAGTCTTCGTTCGTCACATTTAAACCCACTTCAGGATAAAGCTTCCACTCAGTGGTCAGAAGGATCTGAAATTTGTGGGCTTAATTATTAGTAAAGGTTCGCAAAAAAAGTAAAACCCGAGAAAGTCCCACACTAATAACTCAAATAATAAACAACTCACCGTCCCATGAAGAAATGAGGCAAAGCAATTAAAAAAGTTCCAAGACCCATGATTAGGCTTCCAACTGCGATTACCTTGGGTCGGTGGAATTTTGCTCCAAAGTAGCTCACAAATGTAATCACCAGCAAATTCCCTTCACAAAGAGCAGAGGAAAGGGGTGGGGGGGGGGGGGAATACTCGTTAACAGTTCAGTTTAGGTTCTAGATTGGTTTGAGGACTCTCACATCGATGCTTACCAATTTCAAAGCTTCCATCGACTATACCAATCAGAGAGCTGGGTATGTCAAACCGTCTCTCCAGTTGTGTGATGGTGCTCTTCATGTAGCTCCCAGACAATGTTTTTGACAGATACAAGATGGAAAAGGCTGCAAGAAATAGCTTTGAAAATACAAGAGTTTTGTAAACAAACGTGATCAGGGAAAAAAATGTGATAGAGTCTGGCACTGACCTTGAAGGCCAGTGAAAAGGGAAATGAGGCTTTGTTTAATTCAATAGAAACAGGATCACTCATCGGTTACAGTATGGAAAGTGGACATGGATTAAATTGGTTTTCATCAGCTTCCTACCCCATCAGCACACCATCTAATTTTACTATATATATATATATATATTTTTTTTTTAAAATGCCCCTAATTTGAATTTAACACTGAGCTTCAATAAATTGCTCCAGTGTCATACTCTTTTATGCGGAGTATTTTGGCCGAGTGTCCAATGTAATCCCACCAATAAAATCTTGGGCTTCCTCAGTAGAGTTAATTGTGGAAGTGCACTAACGTTTTTCACTATTTACTCAGCATTTTTCTCGTTGTGAACTTGGGCTCATGTGTTGCGCAGGTCGATTTGTCTTATTGGACTTAGCGAATGCACTATGATTGAGGTTTTGTTTGGTCTCGAATAACGAGTCCATGGAATAATATGAGATCAAGAACAAATGAGATCAAGGGGAAGAATTGACCTTCTGACCCATGGAGCCTGCTCTATCATTCAATGAGATAATAGCTGACCTAACTGTGGTTTCAGCTCCATCTCCCTGCCTTTTCCCCCCATACCCCCAATTTTCCCTGGGCAAAAATTTATCCAAATATTTTCTTAAGCCTCCCTTAGGTGGAGAATTTCACAGATTCACTGCTTTCTGGGCGAAACAGTTCCTCCTATAGTCAAGTCACCTGGAGATAACATTTCTCCAGGATGACGGAGCATATTTACATAAATAAGATAGAAGTTAAACATGAAATATTAAATATTAAGATGTATATTGTAAGAGTCCCCAGTGCCGAGGTACTCTATGCACACGTGTTCTGGGAATTCAGGAGCCTCATGGCCTGGGGGGATAAAAACTCTTACCCAATCTGGACATAAAGGCCTGAGTGCTGCAGTACCTCCTACCAGATGGTAGGAGGGAGAACAGTTTAGTTGAGGGGTATGTGGAGTCCTTCACAATGTTTATTGCCTTTCACCTTAATAGAGTCTTGTTGAGGCCCTTCAGGGTGAGAGAAAGCCCCCACTGATCTTTTCTGATGACTTCACTATCCTCTGCAGGGTCTTGCAGCCTGAAGACATACAGTTTCCAAACCAGGTAGAGATGCAGTTGCACAGGATTCTCTCGATACATCTTCTGTAGAATGTAGTGAGGATGGAGCGGGGGGAGGGGGGTGGGTGAGTGAGAGATGAACTTGCCTCAGCCTTCACAGGAAGTAGAGGCACTGCTGGGATTTCTTGGCTATGGAGCTGGTGTTAAGGGACCGGGTGAGATTCTCTGCCAAGTGCACTCCAAGGAACTTGATACTCTTGACGACCTCAATGGTGGAGTTGTCAATGACCAGCAGAGCGAGGTCCCCCGGGACCTCCTCATCCCTATCCTAAGTCTACTCACCCGAATCTTGAAGTGATGTCCCCCTGGTTTTCTAGGTGCTTAGCTTACCTTGGTGGTGACACCTCCCACCTTGTGCAACTCTACTAAAGTGACCACTGCAGTTATGACTTGGCAGAGCAGGGCAGTGGACCAGAGGTGCTCAGGAAATTTAATCTCAGCAAGACCTGGACTTTAACACTCACAAACCTAGCTTCTCTTTTCTTCTCTATGCCTAGAGGAAGCCAAAACACAGGTGAAGCACCAACTGGGTATAGACGGGTGACGATCCAGAGTTGGCTCTGATCCAATGCAAGTGGTAGGTGCAGAGCTGGAGAATTATCCCACTGTTAGAAATTATTCACAAAATTTATGGAATTATAGGAATTGCAGCCATTAATTCAAATGAGGACCAGACTTTGAAAGAAAACAAGCCTGCTCACAGTTTAATAATTACTGATACTTATAATAGGTCCAAGTCTGACCTCCCATCCATTGAAGACATCTCTGAGATGCTGCCTCCAGAAGACAGCCAAAATCATAAAGGACCCCCACCACCCTGGTCACAACTTCTTCTCACTACTACCTTCAGGCAGAAGTTACAGAAGCCTGAAGTCCAACAACTTGGGTCAAGAACAATAATTCAACAGTATTCAGGGTCTTGAACCTCTCTGCACTACCCTCAACCTAAACTAATACTGGATCACCAAATGGTCTGCACACGTGATGCATGTGGAAGGGCATCCAAGATATCACCAACCACAAGGCTCCACCATCTGCCTGTGCTGCCTCCCTCCCAGATGCACTGAACATCTTCCATGAGAGCTTTGAGGCAAGAAACAATGTGGTTGCAAAGAAGACCACCTCGCCTCCGAATGATCAAGTGCTGTGTCTTGCAGTGGCCAACGTGAAGAGAGAGTTAGGCAAGGTCAACCAACTGAAAGCCGCTGGACTGGATAACATTCCAGGCAGAGTGCTCAGTGGACATGTGGCTCAGCTAACAGATGTTCTCGCTGACCTCTAACATCTCTGAGAAGCGCCATGGTCCCAACGTGCTTCAAAGCTGCCATCATTCTCCGTGTTGAAGAAGTTATCTGTGTCCTGCCTCAATAACTACTGCCCTGTCTCACTCATGTCCATCGTCACAAAGAGCTTTGAGAGACTCGTCATGGGGCACATCAAGCTCCTGCTTTTCCTGTTATCCCCCCTCCCCATCTGTATGCAGTTTGCATACAGATCCAACCACTCTATGGACGATGCCATCACCATCGCTCTCCAACTAGTCTTCACTCACCTGGAAAACGAGGACTCGTATGTTTGAATGCTGTTTATTGACTTCAGTTTGCCATTCCACACAATCGTACCTCAGCACCTGATAAAGAAGTGAAGGCTGCTGGGTCTAAATCCCTTCCTCTGCATTTGAATTCTTGAATTTCTGCCAGAGTGAACTCAAGCAGTTGGGATCAGCACTTCAAAGACCATCACAGTGAGCACGGGGGCTCCCCAGGGCTGTGTGCTTAGTCCACTGCTGTTCACTCTGCTGACACATGACTGTGAGACTAAACACAGCTTGAACTGCATCATAAAGTTCACTGACATGACCGTAGTGGGCCTTATTAGTAAGAATGAGGAGTCAGCGTACAGAGATGAGGTGCAGTCGCTAACGGGCTGGGGCAGAGCCAACAACCTGTATCTGAATGTTAATAAAACAAAAGAGATGGTTGTCAATTTCAGGAGGGCTCCAGAGGACCACGCTCCACTGACCATTGACAGCTCCACCATTAAGGTAATCAAGGAGCATCAGGTTCCTTTGAGTGCACTTGGTGGAGAGCCTCACCTGATCCCTTGACACCAGCTCCATAGCCAAGAAAGCCCAGCAGTGCCTCTACTTCCTGTGAAGGTTGAGGAAAGTTCATTTCCAACCACCCCCCCCCCCCACCCTCACTACATTCTACAGGGGATAGATTGAAAGTATACTGAGCAACTGCATCACCACCTGGTTTGGAAGCTGCACCACCTCGTTCTGCAAGACCCTGCAAAGGATAGTGAAATCAGTGGAAAAGATCAGTGGGGGCTCTCTTCCTACCCTGAAGGACATCTACAACACTCTATGGAGGTGAAAGGCAATAAACATCGATAAGGACTCCACACACCCTTCAAGTAAACGGTTCTCCCTTCTGTCACCTGGTAGGAGGTACTGTAGCACATGTCCAGATTGGGTAATAGTTTATTTCTCCCCCCCCCCCCCAAGCCATCAGGCTCCTTAATTCCCAGAACATATGTGGATAATGCCCCATGGACTTTTACTAATATTTCAATATTTCAATGTATTTAACTTTGATCTTGTATTTATGTAAATGGGGTCCTGGAGAAATACTATCTCGTCATTAATGTGCGTGCATAGTATGAATGATAAATAAAGGTGACTTGACATGGATGTTCCCTGTGTACGTGTGTGGCTGCAGCAAACAAGAATTTCAATGCATCTGCACATTGTACTTATGTACATGACAATAAACTCTCATTGCATGGTCAGCAGTTAATAATTTATTGTTACTTGTAGGTTTAAAAAAACTATAAAGGTTGATTTAATTTGATTTTGGAGATGCACTGGGAGGATGTCCCAGAAAATGCCTGCTTGGTGTAATGAACAAAGATCAATTTACATTTCACATCTTCATTCTCCAAATGACTCAGTTCACAGTCACAACACCCACAACATTACAAACACCCGTGCTGTGCATAAACATTCTTCTGGATTTAGCATTAAGTGGGGCGGGGGGGTAAAGAGGAAATCTAGTGCCCCGCAGCATTACACCAGAAAGTCACTCCCTGCTCATTGAGCAGCGTGATTGACAGTGACAGTGCATCACCAATATGTCACAGTTTCCAGCTCAGAGAGAAGAGTTAATGAAGGTATCCTCTGCCCCAAATTGTTTCTGCTCAAAAACACATGCGGCTAATCGGTTCATTAATACAAACCTCGAAACTCCAGGTGAACCTCCCACCCCGACTTGGAGTCAGGCACGGAGGAGGGAAGGGAGAGGATAAATCAACTAACATTCACAGCTTCTTGATGAAGCCAGAATGTCCAGATTAAAGGACTCCAAAGGAAGCAATCGTGGAGCTAAATGTGAAATGTTTTTAGGCTTGTGAGACAAAGAGATATTTGGAAAGGCTAATCCTTTTCTAAATCACACTAAGCATCCCAGGACACAAGAAATATGGAGAGAATAAGCTTTTGGTCACTGGCATATATTCCATTGCCGACTGTGTCTATCTTTCTGACGCACAAAATTGAACCAGATCGCTGGTGATAATGGTGTCAGATGTCATAGCTATGACAGTTTCCACCTCTGATGTCCTATTTGACTCAAAATCCTCATCTGGTCCTGCAACCCTTATCTATCTGCTTCTCCCAAAACTCCAATGCATGATTCCCAACCAGCCCTCTTCATTCTATTCATTGCAGGCTCAAGGTTAAGTTCCTTGCCAGCCTTTTCCAAGCTCTGGTCAATAACTATTCAACCATCATTCCAGTGCATGATATCCAATTTTGGAGTTACTTTTTTTAAAAATTTTTTTTAATATATACACGTTACATTTTTTAAATACTTCTGTGGAAGCGCTAGAGGCAAGTCCATGGACACTCGGTGGCTCTGAGTGGACTATCTTTTGCTTCTCTTTCTCTGACTGCCCATGTGGGGCTCTGACGGTCTGTTGACACCAGTTTGTTACCAACCATCATCACCGCCTGACGTACGCAAGTTACTCACTGCATTTTTTTTTGCTTATTCTCTGCTCTGTGGTGCAAAGATATTGTTGAAAATGAGCGATGGCAAAATAGTTGAAATGGTTCTGAATCAAGGCAAGAACAAAACATTATTTTCATCGTAGGTAGACACTGAAAGCCTGCCGGTGTTGGTTGTTGTTGCTTAACAGCTGATAACAGGGATTCCTGCTGCTACTGTGCTGCTTAGTTACCCAAAACACATTATTCCAAAATCCAAAAAAAGGACTTCTGGTCCCAGATGTTTCGGATGGGGTGGGGGGGAGAGGAGTACGCAAACTGTACCGTGAAAGTTGAATGTTACCATTGTTACCAATCTTGTTACTGTTGATTGTGAACATTTTTTTTGTGGATCCAAATTGGCAATGGGGCATGGTGAATGTTTGTTAGCGGACTGGGTGGGATGCAAAACTAAGCTTCTCACCATCTCTCTCTAGCGGTGACCGCAAGCAAGTCAATCGAAATACAGTTATGAGAGATTTGTAAAGAGGCATCTGGATGAAAGTCACGTTTGTCGTCATGGGAAGAAAAAGCAACTTCCACACAGACAGCACTGAAGATCAAGATCAAACCTGTGTTATGGAGATGTGAGGCAGTAGCTACAGTGGATTAAAGGGCTGGAAAAGTATGAATGAAAGTCTCAACCCTTCAACTGTCCAACTGAACCTAGTCTATTGAGATCGGAAGGGTTTAATAGTTTTGGCGGGAATATATAGATCGGCACAAGATCGAGAGCCAAAGGGCCTGTATTGTGATGTTCTATGTTCTCTTAGTGTCAGAAGCCGAGTCAATCAGAAATTCCAAAAGGGATTTACTTAATTGTTACAATACGAAAGAAGGTCATTCAGCCCATTGGATCCGAGCCCATCAATCCAGTTATTCCTGCCTTATTTTGCTGCAGCCCTTCAATTCTTTCTCTCCGACTCGCTCCACAACTCTCCCCCCAGGTTCTTTTGCCATTTAACGACACGATGGTTCACTTACAACAACCAACTGACCTACTAGCTAGTCTTCAGGAAATGGGAGAGAACTGGAGCACCGCAGGGTCACATGCAAACACCACGCAGAGAGCACTGGTGTTCACAGAGCTCCCCAACGTCACCCTCTGCACCACCGGGTCATCAATTTGGAACCAAACACAGGATAGAATCATCGGTAGAATGGGCAAATAGGACTGAAAAGATGGGCAGAGAACTGCATGGATTAGGCAAGGGTTCCCACGCCACAAGAAATCCATGCCATTTTGCTGATCCTAATCGATTTCAATAGGACATCAGACCAGTACACCAAATCACATTTGAATCAAGCTCATGCAGGCACAGAATGATGGGTAAGGGTCATTTAGTGACCCTGTATATCAGTCATACTGGATTATCAGAACTGTCAAATTTCTTCTGGCAGGGCAAGGGCTCCAAGTGCAAATAGTTTGCTTTTGCAACTGAACTTTAACACTAAACAAACCAAAATGAATGTGTTACCCCTACAGAGAGAGAAAAAAAACATTTCTCCATTTCAAGTGGAAGGTATCCAGCAAAAAAAAAATGCATATGTAGCATTTTATAGATTTAAAGAACAAATCGAACGTGGTAACGTCTCCATCTAGGATTGAACCTCTTAGACTCCCAATATTTATGATTCTGCCTACCTTTAAATTGTTAAAGCAGGAGCGCTTCTCTTTTGCAGGTGGGGAATAAATTGGTGAACCGAGCTTGTCCTTAAGCGGATTTTCCATCCTCTGCTGCTTCCCACCGTGAACAAACTCTGCGGCAACTTTGCGAGGAGTTTCGAAGCCCCGCGATCACCGAGGAAAATCTGAAAAAGAGACTCAATTTTTGGGTGGGGGGTAAGCGCAAAGCAAGCAAGGACTTGCTTTTATTGCCCTGGGAGCTCGTGTTGGAAGGGAAGGGTGGGCTGGTCTTTTCAAGAACCGACTGCATGGTGAACCTTAGCCAACTCTGTTAATGATCAACACGCTGGAGTCCCTCACATGTAATCGTGAGAGCCAAAAAAAAAGCCCCCGTGCCTTCCCCAACCCCTGGGGTGTGGGGGGGTGGGGTGTCCAAAGCGATCGGGCATAACCCGCTTCCCAGACCCTGGGGGAGGCGAAGGGCCAACGCTGGCCGTTCTCCGCTGGCATTTAGAAATGTGGGCATGTGTTAAGGATTTCGAGAATTGGATCGCCTTACACCAGTTTATTAAAGGGTGAATTAAGACCATCCAACAGTGCGAGTATTCAGATGGATTATTCTCGATTGCTTTAATGACATTTATGAAACTTTTGTCGCAAGATTTCTCTCCCCTCCCCCTTTTAACATTCTCCTGCAAAATACAAACATTGGGCAGTCAGCCCAAGGCTAGGATCCAACCGGCTGCATGTCTCCCCCCTCCACCCCCCAAACACCTCTCAGTGGTGCCCCCCTCCACCCCCCAAACACCTCTCAGTGGTGCCCCCCCTCCACCCCCCAAACACCTCTCAGTGGTGCCCCCCTCCACCCCCCAAACACCTCTCAGTGGTGCCCCCCTCCACCCCCCAAACACCTCTCAGTGGTCCCCCCTCCACCCCCCAAACACCTCTCAGTGGTGCCCCCCTCCACCCCCCAAACACCTCTCAGTGGTGCCCCCCTCCACCCCCCAAACACCTCTCAGTGGTGCCCCCCTCCACCCCCCAAACACCTCTCAGTGGTGCCCCCCTCCACCCCCCAAACACCTCTCAGTGGTGCCCCCCTCCACCCCCCAAACACCTCTCAGTGGTGCCCCCCTCCACCCCCCAAACACCTCTCAGTGGTGCCCCCCTCCACCCCCCAAACACCTCTCAGTGGTGCCCCCCTCCACCCCCCAAACACCTCTCAGTGGTGCCCCCCTCCACCCCCCAAACACCTCTCAGTGGTGCCCCCCTCCACCCCCCAAACACCTCTCAGTGGTGCCCCCCTCCACCCCCCAAACACCTCTCAGTGGTGCCCCCCTCCACCCCCCAAACACCTCTCAGTGGTGCCCCCCTCCACCCCCCAAACACCTCTCAGTGGTGCCCCCCTCCACCCCCCAAAACCTCTCAGTGGTGCCCCCCTCCACCCCCCAAAACCTCTCAGTGGTGCCCCCCTCCACCCCCCAAAACCTCTCTGTGGTGCCCCCCTCCACCCCCCAAAACCTCTCTGTGGTGCCCCCCTCCACCCCCCAAAACCTCTCTGTGGTGCCCCCCTCCACCCCCCAAAACCTCTCTGTGGTGCCCCCCTCCACCCCCCAAAACCTCTCTGTGGTGCCCCCCTCCACCCCCCAAAACCTCTCTGTGGTGCCCCCCTCCACCCCCCAAAACCTCTCTGTGGTTCCCCCCTCCACCCCCAAAACCTCTCTGTGGTTTCCCCCTCCACCCCCCAAAACCTCTCTGTGGTTCCCCCCTCCACCCCCCAAAACCTCTCTGTGGTTCCCCCCTCCACCCCCCAAAACCTCTCTGTGGTTCCCCCCTCCACCCCCCAAAACCTCTCAGTGGTTCCCCCCTCCACCCCCCAAAACCTCTCAGTGGTTCCCCCCTCCACCCCCCAAAACCTCTCAGTGGTTCCCCCCTCCACCCCCCAAAACCTCTCAGTGGTTCCCCCCTCCACCTCCCAAAACCTCTCAGTGGTTCCCCCCTCCACCCCCCAAAACCTCTCAGTGGTTCCCCCCTCCACCCCCCAAAACCTCTCAGTGGTTCCCCCCTCCACCCCCCAAAACCTCTCAGTGGTTCCCCCCTCCACCCCCCAAAACCTCTCAGTGGTTCCCCCCTCCACCCCCCAAAACCTCTCAGTGGTTCCCCCCTCCACCCCCCAAAACCTCTCAGTGGTTCCCCCCTCCACCCCCCAAAACCTCTCAGTGGTTCCCCCCTCCACCCCCCAAAACCTCTCAGTGGTTCCCCCCTCCACCCCCCAAAACCTCTCAGTGGTTCCCCCCTCCACCCCCCAAAACCTCTCAGTGGTTCCCCCCTCCACCCCCCAAAACCTCTCAGTGGTTCCCCCCTCCACCCCCCAAAACCTCTCAGTGATTCCCCCCTCCACCCCCCAAAACCTCTCAGTGATTCCCCCCTCCACCCCCCAAAACCTCTCTGTTCCCCTCCACCCTCCATCCCCAAAAACCTCTTAGTGGTTCCCCTCCTGGTAACCTTGAACGGCTTTCACTTTACACACTTAACGACCCCAATTCTCCACCAGCATATCTGATGAATCAGTGAAATAATGACATCCTATATAAGAGAGAGAGAGTGAGAGAGAGAGAGGGGGGAAGGGGAAACTTATCCGCTCAGGGAGAGTTGACACAGAGGGACAATGTACCCTGAATCTTTTACCCTGAATCAGTGCTGCCCTGGATGCTCTTGAAGTAAGGCGAGGTCAGGAACGGTGAATCCCGAAATCGGTGGGAGGGTTAGAGAAAAGTTTTTGCACTTGCCGTTGTCATTCTTCCTCCACCCGTCAGCTGCCCCGCTCTCCAACAAGAGACTGTTGCAGCGGTCAACTACCCAATTAAAAATGCAGAGGAAATACATCGGGCGAGCAGGTCCCTGTGAGCAACTTAACCTCCTGAGTGTGTGCAGGTTTTCCACTCAATTGGCGGTCGGGATCCACGAGGAAAACGCGGGGTGAAAGCCGAAAGCCTGCAGACCCTTATTCTAGCTTTAAAAGCACTCATCCGGAGAAATGCTGGAATAACTCAGCAGGTCTGGCGTTGTCTAAAGGAGGAATCAAATCAAAGTTTTGTGGTCTGAGCCCTTCTTCAAGGTAAGTGTAAAGAGCAGGCAGGGAGGAAGCAAGGAAGGAAACGGTGGGGAGCACAGACAAAAGGTGTTGCATGGAAATGGGTGGTGTGACATAGTATAAACTGGAGTTTAATATTGCAAGAATATAATCTGCAAATTAACCATATCAGAAGTATAAATAATGTGTCTGCAAATCAAGGTGTTAAAATTAATTGTATACAAAAATATACTCAAAATTGGGTTACTGTATTATATGTTGTCTATTGTTATTTCTTTATGATTTTAAGGCTGTTTAATTATAATTGAATTAATTAAAATTCCTTTAAAGGGGTAAGTTGTGACAGTATATAGAAGTGTTTGGGAGATGAATTGGGAGGTTTATTAGAGTGGGTCACACACAGACACTTTAAAAATTCATGAGTCTTGCGGAGTGCTCACCTACTCATGATGAACTGCTATTTGCAAAGGCAACGATATAGCAGCAACTTTTGTCAGGAAAAAATAAAGTTTGCTGTCTGGAAGAGCATGTGATCCTTGCAGGCAGAAAGAGGATGGCTTTGAGTGGGAGGGAGGGAGTGAGAGAGAGGAGAGACACAGACTACAGTTTCAGAGAGGCAAGCTTTGGAAGATGGCCTGCTCATAGGAGAGGGTGGGCTGTCTGGTGTTTCCCTTGGAATAGGAGAAACAGAAAGGAACTCTGGTGACCTGAAAGAAAGAGAACCCTGAAGGGGGGGAAAAGTTTTGTCAGCAAGACACTAATCAACAAGGAATCAGTTGTGGATTTCCTGGAACAAGAAAAACTCTCTCTGAAAACCAACAAGACCCTCCTGAGTGGTAACCATCTACCTGTTAAGCACCAAAATCTGGTGAACTTTATTAATGCTAACTTCAGTGGACAGTACAAGGATTGCCTGCAACCAGTGAGATTGGACTGTGAACCAAAGAACTTTTCTAAACTTGTACACACATGTGCACTTAGAATTAGAGGGAGGTTAAGTAAGTCAATAGAGATAAGTCAAAGTTTGATTCTATTTTCATGTTCGAAGATAATTAAAAGCAACTTTTATTTACGTAACCCTTTGTGGTGCATATCTATTGCTGCTGTGTTTTGGGGTGCTCATGAGTCATAACATTTTATGGGAGCTTGTCTGTTTTGGATTTGAAAATTGTAGTTTTTGTGATTTATTAGTTAATTGGGTTTTTTTTTTCCAAGCTAATTTGAAGCTTGTGTCTGGAAAAATGGAAGAAATGGCAGTTGATATATTTTTGTCCCAACCATCAGTTGCAGAACAAGAGAAAAGAGGAACTAATGGCTATTTTTAAGGCATTAAAATTGACTGAAGTTAAGCATTGGATGGATAAATACAAACACAGAGGATTATAGTGAAATATGAGGGAAAATTTGTTGAGGAAAAACTTAATTTTTTTTCTCCAGAGGATAGATCAGTTGAGTTGGTATTTGGAGAAATTGAGGGTGGAAGAAGAAAGAGAAATGAAGAGTGTTAGAGGCTGAAAAACAGGATATGAGGAAGCTGAAAAATGAAGGAAAGTTGAGTTAGAGGTAATTGAAAAGGACAGTTTCAATTGGAGAAGTTACTATGATGTCATTTGCAAATAAACTGATTTTATTCTCCTTCTCCTTTATCTTTATCCCTTTTTTATTTTCTGTTCTTATCAGTTCTGCCAATGGTTCTATTGCTAAAGTGAACAGTGAGGGAGATGGTGGACATTTCTGCCTAGTTGACCTACTTAATTTGGTTCGATACATATCCATTTACTGTTACCTTTGCCAATGGTCCATTATACAATGCTTTAATCCAATTAATATATTTTTCTGGTAGATTGAACCTCTGTAATACTTTGATTAAATAATTCCATTCTACCCTGTCGAAGGCTTTTTCTACATCTACAGCCACTGTTGGCTTCTTATTTCCTTGTAGTGCATGAATTAAAGTAATAAATTTTACTATTTTTGGTACAGTTGACCAATCTGTTCGCTAATAATTTTGCTATTATCTTGTAATCTGAATTAAGTAGAGATATTGGTCTATATGATGCTGATGTTAGTGGGTCCTTCCCCGTCTTTGGTATACTGTAATTATTGCTGTCTTGCATGAATCTGGCAAGTTTTGTGTTTTGCTTCGATCTAGTTCATTACTTCCAGGAGAGGAGGAATTAATAACTCTTTAAATGTTTTATAGAATTCTATTGGGAGTCCATCCTCTCCAGGCATTTTGTTGTTTGGCAGTTTTTTAATATATCCTGTACTTCCTCTATTTCAAATAGTTTTATCAGTTTATTTTGCTCCTCTTGCAATTTCAGCAGTTCAATTTTACCAAAAATGTTTATCATCTTTCCCCTCGTTCTCAGTTTGGTATAATTTTTCATAAAATTCCTTAAAGTTCTCGTATGTAATTTGTCCTTTTTCCTTGATGCCAGTACAGTTCTTTTAGCTTGTTCTAAATTGCCAGGCTAATGGTTTGTTTTTTTTCTCCTAGCTCATAATACTTTTCTTTATTTTCATTGTTCTTCTCCACCTTATAAGTTTGTAATGTTTCATTTATTTTTTGTCCGCCAATTCTCTTGTTATATCGTCCCTTGTTGCTAGTTCTTTTTCTGTACTTACTACTATCTCCCTTTCCAACTGTTCTATTTCCTAATTGTGGTCCTTTATCATCTTAGTTACATAACTTGGCTGGCCTCAAATGAAGGCTTGCATTGCATCCCATAATATGAATTTGTCTTTCACTGATTCTGTATTTATTTCAAAGTACATTTTAATTTGGTGTTTAATAAACTCTCTAAATTCTCTAAAAAGGAGTTTAACCTCCTATATGTTCTTGGTGGGATGTCCTCCAGTTCTATTGCTAATAACAGGGGTGAATGATCAGATAGCAATCTAGCTTTGTATCCAGTTTTCCTAACTCTCACTTGAATATGGGCCGACAACAAAAAATGTCAATCCTTGAGTATGTTTTGTGCCTACTCGAATATCCTTCTCCCTTGGGTGCTGCCCACTCCATATAGCCATAAGTTTCATTCCATAAATTTGGCTACTTTATTCTTTTTGTTTGTCCAGTTTTATCTAACATTGGATCAAAATTAAGGTTAAAATCTTCTCCCATCAATATATTCACCAGCATATCTTCAAAAAATATCTTGCATAAACTTTTGATCCTCTTCATTAGGTGCATATATAGTTCAAATTCCAAAATTCTGAATATATCTGACACTTTATCATTACATACCTCCCTGCTGGATCTATTATTTCCTCCTCTATTTTGATTAGTACATTTTTATTAATTAATATAGCTTCACCTCTGGCTTTTGAATTGTATGATGCTGCCATTACGTGCCCTACCCAGTCTCTCCTTAATATCTTGTGTTCCACTTAACTACATAAGAAATTGAAGGAGTATGGAGAAATATCGGGGTATAAGATCAATGCAAATAAGTGAAGTGATGCCAATGAGTAATGCAGATTATACAGAATTTAAAGAATCACCATTTAAATGGCAAATGCAAGCAATCCAATATCTAGGTATTAAATAATTTAATTTGTACAGGTGGCATAAATTATTATCAGCCACTAATAGAAATTGCAGGAAGACTTAAAACTTTGGAAAGAATTGGCACTAATGTTGATAGGGAGGGTAAATTGCATTAAAATGAATGTCTTCCCAACCAAGGATACAATACTTATTTCAGTCATTACCAATTTCCTTAACAGAAATTCTTTATTGAACTAAAGAAAATAATAAGGAAATTTTGTGGAAAGGTGGGGGGGGGGGGGGGGGAAACTGAGGATAGCATTAGATAAATTAACAGAGGTACAACCAAGGTGGTTTGCAGTTACCAAACTTTAAAAATTATTATAGAGCAGCACAATTCAGGTATTTATCTGATTTTTATCAGACAAGGGGAAAAGCCAGATTGGACTAAGATGGAGCTAGATAAAATGGGGGAGAAGGTACCAGAACATTTACTTTATAAGTGGGATGAAAAGCTGATACGATACAAAATCTCACTGGTATTGCATCATTTACTTAATATATGGAAGAAGATTCACTTAGAAAGGAAGAAACAAATTACCAACTGCCAAAATTATTATTAGCGCAAAATCAGCTAATCCCTTTTACAATAGATAACCTTTCCATTAGAGAAAGGGAGAGAAAAGGAATTAAAATAATAGAAAATTGTTTTTTGGGAAATAATATCATTTGAACAAATATGGAATAACTCATGGTACAATGTTTGCATACCATCAACTGAAAGCCTACTTAAAGGATAAATTGGGAAACAGACTGAGATTACCAGAAGGAAGCAGCTTTGAATGTGATTACAGACACAATGATAATAAAAAGATTTGCAGCTTAATGTACATGTTTGTTATAAGAGAAGGAAAATGATGAAATAAGCTATAAACCCAAACAAAAGTGGGGAAAAAGATTTAAGCATAAAGATAAAAAAAAATGAAACCTGGGAAAAGTTGTGCTCTGGAACTATAAAGAATATAATAAACGCAAGGTTACACATGATACAATATAACTGGTTACACAGGCTATATATCACACCCCAAAAGTTAAATAAATGGGATCCAACATTATCAGATAGATGTTTTTGCTGTAAGAAGGAAATGGGAACAAGAGTACAAGCAATTTGGGCATGTGAAAAAGTTTTGGGAAGATCTAAATCGGGTATTAAATAAAATCACAAAAAGCAACATACCAAAAAATCCAGAGATCTTTCTTTTAAGTAATATAAGAAGTAATGAATTAGGCCTCAAACTGAATGAAGTGCAAAAAAGATTTATTATGATAGCCTTAGCTGTAGCAAAAAAATGTATAATGTCAAATTGGAAATCGGAAGAGAGCCTGAGAATACAGCAATGGTACATGAAAATGAATAAATGTATTCCATTAGAAAAAATAATATATAATTTAAAAAAAGTCACATTATTTGAACAAATTTGGGAACTGTACATGGAACATAACCGAGGGCTTGCATTGGACTTCCACCCCCTAAAATGATGAGACAAAATAACAATCCAGTATGTAAAAGTAGATGACACATTTTTCTTGTTTATTTTCATTGTGTAGTGTGTAATGACATTGTTTAATGGTTTTATTGTATGTATATGTTGAATGTTTAATGGGTTTGGAGGGGGGTGGGAAGGGGGAGGGAAGGTAGGGGGGAAAAAGGGGAGAAAATGCCACTATGTTTAAGAGGGAAATGTTTATGTATTTTGATATGGTTGTGTGAATAATTAAAAAAAAAATTAGAGGTTAAAAATTGAGATAGATAGAAATAAGAGGATTGAGGCTGTAACTCCTGGGGTAGTAGGGAAGTAAATCTAGTTTCACCTTTTGATGAGGGAGATATAGATGCATATTTTCAGCTTGAGAACTCGATGGACAAAAGAAAAGTGGCCTCTAATGCTCCAAAGTGTAGTGAAGGGAAAAGCACAAATTGCATACTCGAGCTTAACTGTAGAGCAAGTGGCAAATTTTGATACTGTTAAACAAGCAGCATTGAAAGCTTGAGTTGGTTCTAGAAGCATATAGACAAAAATGTAGGAGTTTGGTGAAAACCTGGAATCAGTCTTGTATAGATTTTTCTCTGAAGAAATCTACTTTGACCATTGGTGCGCCTCAAAAGGAATAAACAATGATTTTGACAGATTGAGAGAATTGATATTAGAGGAAATTAAGAGGTGTCCCAAAGGAGATTAAATTATATCTGGATGAGAGAGACTAAGAGATGTGGCAACAGGTGGCTAGATTAGCGGATGAATTTGTTCTATTTCACAAAATGCATTCCAGAATAGTCAGCATTATCAGAGTTGATGTGGAACAGATTAATAAACCTGTTCATAAGGTTAATGTGGAGCAGGATAGTAAGCCTGAAATTAAGTCTGGAGAAAGGACAGAACTTCTGCATTTGTATGTCAGTTTTGTAAAAAACCTGATCACGTGATTGCAAATTGTCTCGTGTTGAAAAAGAAATGAGAAAAGGAGGTTTTACCAGAGGCATGTATTCAAACAGTGAAATTTAAGGAGAGCAGATGTTCCAAACCTGGTAAAGAGGTCATGGATGTTTTCAAACGCTTTGTTTCAGTGAAGGGGGGAGAACTACAGGTTCCAGTTAAAATTCTTAGAATTACTGGGGTTGCTCAGTCACTGTTGTTGGAAAATGTTTTAACTTTGGATCAAAGGACTGACAGAGTAGACAACTTTGGTTAAACGTGTTGGAGGTGAGCTAGTCAATATTGCTTCACAATATTGTGCTAAATTTAGAATTAGTGAAAGGACCTGTTGTAGCAGGAGTAATCTCAGTTACCCTTGCAGAGTCTTGTTTTTAAGGGAATGATTTGGTAGAGGATAAAGTTGGGTCAGTTTTGAGATTAACCAATCGGCCTTGTAAGGATGAGGTTAGAGGATTACGAGATATCCTGCATGTGCTGTAATGAGGTCTGTGACTAAGAAAATGATGAGAGCTGAAGAAGATCCAGTTGAGAGACTTGCCTAGTACTTCTGAAGTACTTTTGAAAGAGCAGGGTCATTGTGAGAGTAAGGATTTCTCTTTGTCAAGGGAAGAGTTAATTCAGGAACAGAAAATAAATACAGATCTTGTCTTGAGGGACAAAGCAGGAACTGAACAGGAGATTAAAGAAATGGCTTGTGGATAATACTTGAAAGGTGAATTGTTGATGAGAAAATGGAGACCTCTTGAAGTGGGGGGGGGGAAATAATGATTCATCAGGTGGTTGTTCCTAGAAATTACCAGAAGGAAATGTTAAATCTAGCCCACAGTAGACCTTTGGGTGGTCACCTTGGTGTAAAGAAAGCCATAAATAAAATTTTGAGACAATTTTTCTGCTCTGGTTTGAGCAAGAATGTTGTGACTTGGTGCCAGACGTGTCATTTTTGTCAGGTTGTGGGGAAACCTAGCCAGGGTTCTCCAGTGGCTCCATTATAACCTATTCCTGTTGTTGGGGAACCTTTCACTAGGGTTATTGTAGATTGTGTAGGTCCCCTGCTGAAAATGAAATCTGGTAATCAGTACTTATTAACAATTATGTGTACAGTGTTGAGATTTCCAGAAGCTATACCATTAAGAAATGTTAGAGCCAAAATGGTGATCAAGGCTTTTATATATATATAAAAAAAAAAAAGTTTTTGGATTACTGAAAGAGATCCAGAGTGATCAAGGATCTAACTTTCTGGGTTGTTTCAGCCGTTAGTTTGATTTGGGAATAAAACTGATCATTTCATCTGCATACTATCTTGAAACTCTGGTAGGATTGGAAAGATTTCGTTCTACTTTTTAAAAATATGGGGGTTTGTTGTCTGGGATTGGGATGAAGGTATTCATTTATTGTTACTTGCAGCAAGTGAGGCTATGCAGGAGTCATTTGGTCTCGGCCCTTTTGAAATTGTTTGGACATCAGGCTAGAGGACCTTTTCTGATAAAAGAACAGTGGGTTAATGAGGATGTGCAGATGAATTTGCTGGAGTATGTTTCTAAATTTAAGGATGGGTGTGGACTTTGGCTCTAAAGAATTTAGAAATGGCTCGGGGTAAATTAACCTTTTAATTGAAAGCTCAAGTGAGGAATTTTGGGACAGGAAGTAAAGTTTTGATTTTGTTTCCAACACATGACAATCCCGAGAGCTAGATTTTCTGGACTGTATGTAATTAAATCAAAATTGAATGATGACTGTTAACACTCCAGATGGAAGGAATAAAACTCTGGTCTATCACATAATTATGTTGAAACCTTATGAGAATAAAGGCAGTGGAGAACAATCTGGATCTGAGGTGTTGTTTGTTGACAGGCTTGAGGAAGTTATGGATCATAAGATTATGGAAACAGAATCTTGAGGGGAACCTTAAAGAAACCGTGGTTCCTGGTCTAACTCAGCAATTTTGGAAAATTTGGAAGAAAAATTAGGCCATCTTAAAGTACAATAGATTCAGTTGAAATAATTACTTTTGAAATACACATTTGTTCCCTGATGTTCTGAAAAGGGCATCAGTGATTTACCATGATGTAAATATAGGAGAAGAAAATCCCATAAAATAGAATACACATTCATAAGAGTACAATCATGGATCAGGAGGTAGAATATATGTTGAAAAATGATATTAGACCTTTGAACTCCAATTGGAGTTCTTGTGTTCTGGTACTGAAACCAGATGGAACTGTTGGGTTTGGTATGGATACAGGAAGGTAAAGCAAATGCTTATCCTAATCTGAGAATAGATGACTGTATTGATAAAACTGGCAAAGCTAAATTTCTTACTAAGTTGGATTTGTTGAAGGGTCACTTGTGTGTGCCTTTAACTGAGATAGGAAAGAATATTTCTACCTTGGTAATTCCATCCATCTGGTTTATAAGAGTATAATGTGTTGCCCTTTGGCATGAAAAATGCCCCTGCCACATTCCAAAGGATGATTAATTCAGTAATCCAAGGGGTAACACATACAGATGCTTATATTGATGACTTGGTCACAAAAAGTGACACATAGGAAGAGCATCTAAGGGAATTGGACAAATTGTTTGCTAAATTAACAGTTAAGTTAGCTTTGGATAATCTTGCAAATTCAATTTGCACATGCCACGGTAACCTACTTGGGTTATGTAGTTGGCAATGGCAAAGTTGCTCCTATTCAAGCTATGGTGAATACAATTTCCTACTCCCAATGGCAAGAAAGCAGTGAAGGTTTTAGGAATGGCAGGAATGTGATAGTATAGATTTTATCACCAATGTGTATATGTACAGATTGTGATTGGCTGAGAGTGTAGCCACACCTCCTGGCAGGTCTTAAAGGATTGCTCCTAGCCAGACTAGGTCATTCTGGACTGGTCGACCTATATGTGATATGCTCCAGTCTTTTAATTAATAAAAGCCTTGGTTTGGATCAACAAGTCTTTGGTTCTTTCAACACGCTCTACAAGGATATTATAGGAAATTTTGCTGAAGTTGCTCTTTGAAAAAGGAAAGGGAGAAATTTGTGTGGACTAAAGGTTGTCAGACAGCTTAGGAAAATTTAAAGGAGATGCTATGCCATTGCCCTGTGCTTAAAATCTGATTTTTGGCAAGCCATTTTCTTTAGCAGTGGATGCCAGTGAGGGAGCAGCAGATGCAGTTTTATTGCAAAAACATAATGAAATTGACCATCCAGTTGCCTAGTTTTCAAAAAAAACTTAATTTTCATTAAAGGAGCTATTCCACTCTTGAAAAAGAACTGTTGTCAAAATTCTGCAGAGCAATTATGATAGACGTGCATCTTGGTACCTCGTGAACCAAATGTAATATTCACTGACCACAATCCTCTGGTGTTTTTTGAATAAAATTAAGAACAAAAACAAAAGATTGTTAAACTGAAGTTTAATATTACAAGAATATAATCTGCAAATTGGCCAATCAGAGGTACAAATCTGACTGCAGATTATTTGCCAAGATGTTAAAATTGATCATGTATAAAAATACACTCAAAATTGGGTTACTGTATTATAACAATAAATATTGTGTATTATCTCGTGATTTTTTTTAAAGACAGTTTAGTTATAACTGAATTTTAACTTGAGTTAACATCCCTTTTAAAGGGGGAAAGGTCTGATAGTATATAGAGATGTTTGGGAGATGAATTGGGAGGTTTGTTAGAGCAGGTCACACACACACTTTAAAAGACAGGAGTTTTGCAGTGTTCACGCTCATGATGGACTGCTATTTTGCAAAAGGCAACAATGTAGCAACATGCCAGGCAGCTTTGTTTGAAAAATAGTTTGTCTGGAAGAGCATGTGATCTTTGTAGACAGAGGCAGAACAGTTTTGCTCTGAATGGGAGGGATTGAGAGAGGGGAGAGACACTACAGTTTCAGAGTGACGAACTGGCAAGGTTTGGAAGACTGCCTGGTGAAAGGAGAGGGCTGGCTGCCTGGTGTTTCCTTTGGAATAGGAAAAACCGAAAGGAACTCTGGGGTGACCTGAAACAGAGGTTATCATCTGGAGAACCCTGAAGGGGGCAAGTTTCATCAGCAAGACACAGGCTGTCCTGGAACGAGAAACTCTCTCTGAAAACAAAGAACCCTCTTCAGCGGTAACCATTTACCGGTTAAGCACCAAAGCCTGGGAACTTTAACGCTGACTTCTGTGCACAGTACAAGAATTGCCTGCAACCAGTGAGATTAGACTGTGAACCAAGGAACTTTTCTAAACTTGTAGAGACATTACACACACATGTGCTTCGAGTGGGGGGTGTTCAGTAAGTCAATGGAGACAAGTTAAAGTTTGATTCTGCTTTCACGTTAAAAGATAATTAAAAGCAACTTTTGTTTGTGTAACCCTTCGTTGTGGTGCATATCTATTGCTGCTGGGTTTTGGTCCTCTGGACTCGTTACAGTACTTTTTTCTTTAAGTCTTTAGCCCAACCTTTTTTAAACAAAAAAAATATTTTGAAGATGTGAAAAAGCAACTGCATGATTAAAAACTTGAAATATTCAATAATATATCCTGCAACTTTGAGGGTGGAAGTAGCAAAAGGGAACTGCCATTTTTTTTTAGAAATCCACCCCCCGACAAAGAATGTGGTGGAGATTTTCTGAAGTTTGTAAATAAATAGATAGATAAATTCAGTTTGCCAAGAGATGATTGTGAAAATCTTTTTAATGGGACTAAGTAAAAGTTGTTTTTAATTTTCATTAAACCATCTCTTATTGTTTAAATGTAAAGTGTATAGAAATGCTCACAGAGTTCAGTAAAAGAAAATCTGGGAAAAGTGGAAGTGGGGTGGAGAATCTGGTCTAAGGAGAAGAATGGCGCCTGGAAAGGAGTAGCAAAAAAAGATGGCACTAAAGGGAGATGCTCTTCTTCCTCGAGATTTTGTGGTCTCTATGTCGGGGCAAGGACATATGATCCTTCCCCTTTAAGGAAAACACACAATTGTAAAGAGTCGGAGATTTTACTTAGTTGTTTTAAAGAAGAAAATGTATAGAACACTATAATTTTTAGTTTTGATGTTAATGGAATTAACTGGAGGGTGAAGAGAAAATAGGACTTGCCAAAAAAAGACAGACTTGGACTTTTTGCATGAAACAGATCATGCCAAATTGGAACACATTTAAAAAGAGGATTGGTTGGACAAGTAGTCTTCATTTGGATCAAAAGCAGGAGGTGGAGTGATTTTAATTAATAAAAATATACCAATAATAGTAGAGATATTAACTGATCAAGCTGGAAGATTTGTAATGGCACTCTGCAAAAATTTATGCAGAATCATGGAAGTTTATGAATATTTGTACCCCAAATTATGAAATAGTCTTTATGAAGGATATCTTTTTAAAAACTGCAGGGGAAGACAAAAAATATTGATTGGAAGAGATTTCAGTTTTTGCTTAGATCCAATATTGGACAAATCAGTGAGAACAATAACAATAATGCAAAAACAGCATTATCATTTATGAAGAATTTAAATTTAATTGCTATATGGGGGTGGCTCAACCCCTTAGAAATAGACTACTCCTTCTACTTGAGGGTACATGATTCTCAAACAAGGACTGACTTATTTAATGTCTGTCCAGTTACAAAAATAGAGTATTTCTTCTTTGGCTTGGCTTCGGACGAAGATTTACGGAGGGGTATGTTCACATCTGCTGCAGGCTCGTTGGTGACTGACAAGTCTGATGCGGGAGAGGCAGGCACAGTTGCAGCGGTTGCAAGGGAAAATTGGTGGGTTGGGTGTTGGGATTTTCCTCCTTTGTCTTTTGTCAGTGAGGTGGGCTCTGCAGTCTTCTTCAAAGGAGGTTGCTGCCTGCTGAACTGTGAGGCACCAAGATGCACGGTTGGAGGCGATATCAGCTCACTGGCGGTGGTCAATGTGGCAGGCACCAAGAGATTTCTTTAAGCAGTCCTTGTACCTCTTTGGTGCACCTCTGTCTCAGTGGCCAGTGGAGAGCTTGCCATAGAACACTATCTTGGGAAGGCGATGGTCCTCCATGCTGGAGACGTGACCCACCCAGCGCAGTTGGGTCTTCAGCAGCATGGATTTGATGCTTGTGGACTCTGCCATCTCGAGTACTTCGATGTTGATGAAGTCATTCCAATGAAAGTTGAGGATGGAGCAGAGACAGCGCTGATGGAAGCGTTCTAGGAGCCTTAGGTGATGCTGGTAGAGGACCCATGATTCTGAGCTGAACAGAAGCGTGGGTATGACAACAGCTCTGTACATGCTGATCTTTGTGTGTTTCTTCAGGTGGTTGTTTTTCCAGAATCTTTTGTGTAGTCTTCCAAAGGTGCTATTGTCAATCCTTGCATCAGAGGAAATGGTGCAGCCGAGGTAGGTAAACTGGTTGACCGTTTTGAGTTCAGTGTGCTCGATGGAGATGTGGGGGGCTGGTGGTCATGGTGGGGAGCTGGCTGATGGGGGACCTCTGTTTTCTTCAGGCTGACTTCCAGGCCAAACATTTTGGCAGTTTCTGCAAAACAGGATGTCATGTGCTGGAGAGCTAACTCTGAATGGGCAACTAAAGTGGCATTGTCTGCAAAGAGTAGTTCATGGACAAGTTGCTCTTGTCATGGTGTGAGCTTGCAGGTGCCTCAGATTGAAGAGACTGCATCTGTGCGGTACTGGATGTAAACAGCCTCTTCATTGTTGAGGTCTTTCATGGCTTGGTTCAGCATCATGCTGAAGAAGATAGTAAAGAGGGTTGGTGTGAGGACGCAGCCTTGCTTCTCGCTGTTGTCAATGGAGAAGGGTTTGGAGAGCTCATTGCTGTATTTGACCTGACCTTGTTGGTTTTTGTGCAGTTGGATAACCATTTTGAGGAACTTGAGGGGGCATCTGAGGCTCTCTAGTATTTGCCAAAGCCCTTTCCTGCTCACTGTCGAAGACTTTGGTGAGGTCAACAAAGATGATGTAGAGTCCTTTGTTTTGTTCTCTGCACTTTTCTTGGAGCTGTCTGAGGGTAAAGACCATGTCAGTAGTTCCTCTGTTTGTGTGAAAGCCACACTGTGATTCTGGGAGGACAATTTTGGTGACACTAGGTATTAGTCTATTAAGGAGAATCCTAGCAAAAATAGAGTATGTAATGGAAAGGCAGGAAAGTGTGTATGGATGGTGCCTTCATACATGATGTTTTTGAGTTTATTGACAAATAAAAATATTTTGTGAAAACAATATTCCTTCCACTGACAAGTTTTCTAATATGGGATATGCTTGAAGCTTATTTGAAGGGACAACTGATTTCTTCTACTAAAAATCGTGAGAGTATGTGAGGTTTAGAGAAGGATATAACAAAATTGGTAAAAGAATGTCAGAAATGCAAGAAAAAGAATAGAATATTAGAGAATAAAATTTCAATATAATACACTACAAACATATAGAACAGAAATAAATTAAAATATTGTGATCTTGGAGAACTGGCACCTAGTTTTATCTTGGCAGATGACAGCAGAGAAGTTGTCCAGATATGATAAAACAGATATGATAACATGATAAATAATACTATATAAATCAGAATTAGTAGGAAATTAAAGTTGAAGGGTGGAATGACTTAGATGTACGAGGGGGAGGGGGAATTAAGTCAAGTTACATCAGCAACAGATCAATTCAACGCTTTCTCTCTATGTACGTTACACCTGCTACATGACACTGAGGTAGTCCTCTCAATTGTTGTCTTTCCTTTCTGTGGGGGGAACCAATACTCTAGACACACTGTGAGCAGAGGCCTGCTATTCAAACTTTTGCTGCTCAATAATTTAAAAGTCTGCTTGAAGTCACCTGTTGGGAGCATCAAGATTGCACAAACCTTTAATTTGATTTACAAAGTGGGAAAGAAAAAGTGACATTAGCATCCCATATGACAATATTCTGCAACTCTCTGAAGGGTTCCTATTTATGTATGAAAATATAGCTTAGCAAAGAAAAAGGCAGAAAATACAGGCTGATGAATCTTCCGATTAAATTATATTACTGAACATGACACAAACTTCAAATGTTTAAAAACTGTTTCAATTGTCAGGCAGTGTTTGATGTGTAATTTAATTTGCACTGGAATAAAACACTGTTCTTGCACTTTATAATAAACAAAAACTTATGTGTAAACACAGTAGACTGTTCAATCTTCATGATTTTATCATCATGAAAACTACATTTTACAAAACAAATTTGAATTTACATGTTTATGGCATGCTGCAAAATTTTTAAAAATTATCACAGACTTTTGAAATAAACAGAATTAACAACTGAAGGTTCAACGTGCTGCTTCATTATATTAATGCCACTAATAAATATACATCTACAGCTAATTATATCTGTACCTACATTTATTGACTTTGATTTCCCTAACAATTTATATAAATGTAGAAAGCCTTAGTGAACATAAATACTGTGCATTGTATCTTTTTACATTTAACTCATTTAATCATTTAAAAAAACTGGAATGTATGCAACACTATTGTCCTCAAAACTATATCTTATTCTAGAATTAAAATACACTCTGGTGTCCTTTCACATCTGGTAGGTAGTCAGATAAGGTGACCATTATTTACCCTTAAAGTGCTCGTCACAGTTTCTGTGGTCAGCTGACTGCAAGGAGTTCCTGGCACACCTTGGCCATATTAAACGATGCCAGTCGTTCATTAGATTCAGGTGAGAAATACTCAGTCCGTCAGTTAAAAGTTAGGTACACCTCAGTTAAATTGGTCTCGCGCTGTTTCCTTGGCATAACAAAGTACAACAGCTTTTCATTCATTGACAGATGGATTTTTTTTGCGGAAGTGTGGAGAGATGTTGCAATTAAATTGCCACTCTTTGCAAGAAACTCTGTGCAAACTACAACTCAAATCGTGCTCACCGGTCGTCTGATTGTGCACACACTATTGATCACCATTATATAATCAATCCACTAGAGTCCAGATTTATTTATTTGCTATGCTTGACAACAACGTTACTGACGCCTTCAAAGGAAGCAACTTGTAATTGGCCAGGTATTATCATTCCCTGCCTCAGGAATTACGGAGAAAAATGATGGTTAGCACAAAGCAGATATTTTAAAAATAAAACGAGCTTAATTTCTGTGAGTGAATAAGCTGAAGAACCTTCACCATCTGTATTAATTTGCGCTGAAAATTAGGAGACTATGCATTTTTAGGTCCATTTATTTTGTTTGTAATTATCTGTCGCCTTTGCCTTGAGTCGTGTGGATATCCTGATTTTTTTTTTTCCTTTTGCTTTCATGCAGAACATATTGAATAGGCTTCCATCTAACAAATTTTGCATCATGTGGTACACTAGTATTTCTTATAACCACATTCAAAACTTTACCCTGGCTGTAACTAAACTTGGTTAAGTTCATGTAGTCTGTTATCAATACTGGTGCTTTCCATTAGAGGTTATCTATCTGATATATTTGTTCTTACCGTTAGTACATCCCAACCTGCAGAGCATGTCCCACAGCCTTGCAATTAGCAAAGCAAAGGAAGGACCATCACATCCATCCCATTTGACCAAGCTTCAGTCTGTAACAGATGATCCCTTTGCCCTGCAAACCTCTTCCTTTCTCCAAGAAAGGGACCTAAACCTGCTTCCATAGATGCTGGTTGACCTTCTGAGTTTCTTTTTCAGCATTTTCTGTTCATATTACCATATAGCCTTTCAGTTGCATTCGAGTCATAGCAGATGACTTAAATCTCTGGGTATGGGATGTAATCACATACACTGGTCTGACTGTTTTCTTTCAGTGTTGAACCTTTCAATGACTATCTTGAGTTATGCTCTAGTTATCACTTTGCATGAAACTAAAGTTTAAAATATTGTGTATTTTTTACTTACATTCATTAACATTTGTTAGACCGTTCGTTATTTATGCCTTAAACTATAAAAATTGCAGAGCGTAATTTTGAAATGAGAAGGCTTTCAATATTATGAATGTAATTCAGTACTTCAAAGGGAATTAGTGGTCAAAATTCAGATTTTCCAGAATTCTAAGCATCAGTCAATCTGCTTTTCAAATGCATTTGAGAAATCCAGGATAATGACATGGGAGGATTTTGACTCCCAGATTAAATAAAATGTTTGGGTAGCACAGTCTAGGTTTATCGTCTCTCTCTTTGAGGGAGGAGATTGGCCTTCCTGGGCACAAACTGATCTGCCTAATCTAGGTGAAAAGATAGCAGAGGACTTTATTTATAAATGAATATAAAATTAACATCTGGAACTAGAGATGCCCCACTATTAAAATATGTCTGGCATAAAACAAACAAGAAAATTGGGATTAAGGTGGGGCTGTCACCTAAAACTCCCCTATTTAATAACAAATTAATACCATTGATATTAGATAATAGGATCCTGAACATCTGATCTCATGGAGGGATCAGGTGTATCGAGGACTGTTTTGATCAAGGAAAAATAATCTTAAAAATAAATGATTTATTGAATAATACATTCTTTTGCTAACTTCAATTAAGATCCATTTTAAGGGACAAATTAGGTCCCACAATGAACTTACCGAGATGCAGCAACTTGGAAACATTTGGTGGAAAGGGGACAAAAAAAATTATATCCGCGACGTATCAAATGGAAGCCGCTAAACGTGGGCTACACTGGTCAAGACAAAGGTGGGAATCAGACTTAAATATAATAACTGGAGAACAATGCTGGTCTGATTTGTGTCAAGACAGCGTGATAAATACTATTAATGTAAGATACTGACTGGTGCAGCATAATTTCTTGCATCATCTGTGCTTCACACCGCAAACGTTGAACAAACTTAAACCAGAAATTTCAGATCAATGTTTTAGATGCAGAAGTGAGGTAGGAACCTTTCTTCATTCAACCTGGTCATGTCCCAAAGTGAGAACTTTCTGGGTAGATATGGGTTGATCTTCTAGAACAAATTACTGGGAAAGAATTTCCACAGATCCCAGAATTATTTTGGTTAGGAAATGTAAGACTTACAATGAAGCTGTCAAAGCATCAATTACAGTTTGTTAAGATCGCATTGGCAATGGTCAGGAAACATATAGCCTGATTCCCATTTAAGATTGGTACATTGGAATGCAGAAATGCACAACTGTGTCCTCCTGGAGAAAATCACATAATTTGAGGAATAAGTATGACATATTTATGGATATTTGAGATTAATCTTTAACTCTTTCACCCTATTCCTCCTCCCTCTCCCCGATCCAGAAAATTTTAGGCCTGAGTGATTGGTGAAGGAGCCTGACAGATCTTTCTCTTCTTATTTCTGTTCTTTTTCTATCCTACTCTTGTACCTTATTCTTTCATTTGTTTTTTTTTAAATTTAACTGCCATTTTTTTGCTCTTAAAAATAAGAGAGCAGATTTACTAATGTGAGGATGAATTAAACTGAGCTATAATTTTCCAATTATAAATTGACCAATAGTTCTGCAGTTATGAAAGTTTGGGAGAATTCGTGGGGGGGAAAAAACCCAGTAAATAAACATAGAATAGCAATTAAAGTAATAACAATTAAACAAGTGTGATACTTTACCAAGCATTATGAAGAAAAAATGCACCATTCTAAATTCCCACGTTAAGGTTGTTCAGAGTGCGTAGATTTTAGAGGGCTGGTATGGGATATTGGAGTGGAGGAGCCCTTTACAAGGAGGATGTGTCAGGAAGTGTCTTTGGCACTGTTCTATGGTTGTCCATTCCTGGCTTGTGGTGTGAATCCAGGATGGGGGTCAGGCACCATGCAATATTAGGCCAATAATTTTAATAACCGTCAGGATTTATTTCCCTTTTATCATCCTGGGCAACAATTAAGCCACCAAGCAAGACAATTTAAACACATTCTTCTTTTAAAACATGGACTTTCTGCATGTTTCTTCACTGAGACTCTTGTCCAGAATGGTCCCAACATTTGAGTCATCTGGGAACAATATGGCAAACCAAACTGACATGTTTTAATAAAGCAACTTGAATAGATAATGCCACTCAAATTGTACTAAAGTCAAAAAGAGATACACCATGACACAAACTGAGAAATAATTGCTAACTTCTTACAAGAATAAAACCTTTATAAACATCAAAACACAATCTCTTATGGCCAGGGACAAAGACTATTTAGTGCCTTGAACCTTTCCTATCATTCAATTATATCTTGGCTCATCCATACCTCATTCATTCCATCTGCCCCAGTTTTAACCCTTGACCATTTGTGTGTGGGCAGGTGGAGAAGAGAAGATTTCTTTTAGATCATTTAAAATTCCTTCTTAACAAATTTTCTCTGACTCTAAAGTGGGGGGAAAAAAATACAAAATGACAGAGTTTAAAATAAAGAGCTTTGATACTTTAAAAAGGAAAAAAAAAAATTCTTGGAATGAATTGGCACAGCCAGCACCAAGTTTGGATTGCCTTGCGGGGTTATTTCACGTGGCAGTCTGATCAGCCACACTGCTGCAGAATGAAGTTGCAAGTAGCCAGACCATGAATGGATAGCAGATTTACTTCCCAAAAGGAAATGAAGGAAAAAGAAACCCTATAATTTTACAATTAATTAATTTTTATTTCTATTTAATGGACTGAATTTAATTTGCCTGTCATCAGATTTAAATTCATGTCTTGACCAACAAGATGGCGGCGCCATGGTTTGGAGGAATATTGTCTTGCTTTTTTTTAAACTGCGGTTTCAAGATGATATAAAGGTTATTTGATCTTGAACTTGGTTTCTGGATTGCCGATCTAGGAACACAGCCACCATGCTAACCTCCCTATTGACCCATGTGCACAATTCGAATGACAGCATCTGGTTGATTGTCTAACACTTCAGTCATGAAAGACTTAAAAGTGTGACTCACTGCAATCCTTACCGCCACCAACTGTTAGTGTCGATAATTTGCAGAATCTTGGACCATTCCCTTCTCGATCCTCTCACTTCTATCAGTAGTAAACAATGTCTTCGGGAATAACCTTTCTGGAAAAATAATCCAAATGATAAATCATCTCTTAAAATTATCCGTTTGCTGCAAATTGCATGTTCTTAATCATGCTTCTGTAATAAGAATGTTCTGTCAATACCATAAGAATGTATCTTTAAATGTGTGGTTTTCCTCGCCATCTTTACAAAATCTCAAAAAAAACTGGTTTAAGATCTTGCTATTTACAAAAGCCAATAGAAAATGTTCTTTATATCTACAATAAACGGTTGCCTTCTGCAAATAATTATCATTGAATGTAAATAAACAATAAAAATATTCAAAATATTCTTGACTAGGAGTTTGGCTTGTAGCAGGTACTTTTTTTTATAAAGTGAAATGGCCCATCATGTATCTGCCAGGCGTTTCCTAAAACATTTGTTCATGGTGGTTTTTGCACAATGTTCATGTACTACAGCTACGCTTCAAGAGATGGCTTATACAAAGCTGGTGAGCCACAAGGGTATATTCACAAAAAATATATCAGAATTCTGATAATGCTATCAAAATTAGAGCAAAAGTTACGGATATAAGACCGCAGCATTTTCTGTAAAGCATCTGCTTCAGAAGAATGTCCTTCATTTGATACTCACTGCTGTTGTACAAGTAGTGAATGTGTTTACTTTTTACATAAGTGTGTATCAAGCAATATTAAACAAGACATGTCAATGAAAAAAGTGCACCATAATTGTACTGGTAGTAATTGTGAGTTTAAAGTCTAAATCAGCCAGTGGGTGCATTATAGAACTTTCCTTGATCAGAGTGTTCATTTAGTCCTGGATGCAGCTCATGGCAATATTATTCCACCTCAGCTGTAGGCACATTGTCCTATACATCTACAGTATTGTGTCAAAGTGTGCTGGGAACAAGAAAAAGTCAGTGGACAATTCAGTCATTTTTGTCTTCTTCTAAAGTCTCCTGCGTTAGGCTTGTGACTGAATCGATTGGCATAGACTTCACTTCGGATTCATCGTGACTTTTCTCCTCCTCCTCCTCCGTGATTGCCTCGGAGCTTTGAAGCAGGGAGGTCTGATCTTGCCTCTCGAGCTCTGCTCTCCTTCGCTCCTCCTGCTCTTCCTCGATGACCTTTTTCCACATTTTGTGATTCTCCATCAGGTGCTGCATTATCTGACAGAAGACCTTTCTTTGCTTCCTGCATTGTTCCTGTTCTGTTTATTGAAGAAAAAATGAAGCATAAAATGGAATGTTTATAGCCAAATTATTACATTATACACATTACATGAGTTAGAATTCTGTGGTTCAATACTTGCTTTGGATCAGTGGCACTCCAATCCTAATAACACCAGACAATGAAGATTTTGCTTCCTGAATACTTTTGGGTGTATTTTATGGACTTTGGTCTGCTGATCAAGAAAATTGCCTTATAATTTTCTTACCACACATTGTCTTTTAGATACAATCTATTTTTGTGATTTCCTGTCATATTTTAAGACTACTGGCATATTGCTCACAAACCAAGCTATATCGGTCAGTCTAAGCAGCCTGTCTATGCTTGGTCAAGATAGATGCAGATGGGCTGTAAAAGCAGCTCACATATACAAATGCTGTGCATTACATGATTATAGACTGAATGCGTACGTTCTTCAGGCAATAGGATTTATTGTCTTCAGGAAGATTCAACGCAGCAGAAATTCCTCAGCTGGGGCACATTCTGTTACATTTGTGGCGAGTATATTCACAAGGCTCAAAGATGCTTGTTAAAGCCTATGAGCTCTACTTTGGTTGTAAAACTGGTGAATAAGACAGACCCTTGGGCACCTCACAACTGTTGTGCACCATGTGCAGTCAACCTGAGTGCTTGTGCCAGCATCATTATGCGATGAAATTCAATAAAGATTAACTTAGCGTTTCTCCAATTTCTCACATGATACAGCAAATCTGAAATCATGTTTGTGTTCAGTTGAGGTTGCCTATCATAATCCCCAACTTTTCTTCAGCAAAGCAAGTCTTTGGAAAAACTGGTTGTGCAGCATAAACTTCATTGCTCTACAAGTGATGGGGGTAAAACGCACAAGTCTGCAAACACCGTGGTTGAAATAAAAACACAACTCAGCAGGACAAACTGTACTTTATATAGCAAAGATAAAGGATCATAACCAACATTTTGGGTTGAGCCCTTCATCAAGCCCAAAACATTAGTTATGTATCTTTATCTTTGTGGATATACACTGCCGAGTTCTTCCAGTGTTCTGTTTTTAAGTCACAATTGATCCCTTCTTCATGTACGTACTCACCATTCATTCTCATCACAGCAACGCTGGGTTGTACAAATACTTAATTACGATTTCAGATTTATTGTCAGAGTCCATACATGACATCACATACAACCCTGAAATTATTTTTCTGGTGGGCCAGGCAGAATTACCACTTATTGGGGAGAATAATTACGAGTAGTGTTTGCGAGCGGTTGCTGGTCAATAAAACTGTTCTTCTTCTTTGGCTTGGCTTCGTGGACGAAGATTTATGGAGGGGTAAATGTCCACATCAGCTGCAGGCTTGTTTGTGGTTGACAAGTCCGATGCGGGACAGGCAGACACAGTTGCAGGGGAAAATTTGTTGGTTGGGGTTGGGTTTTGTTTACATATGTAAACAACTGACTGTGCAAGACAGAGGAGAAAAACAACAAAGTGCACAAGTAAGAGTCCTTCAGTGAGTCCAAGATTGAGTTTATCGTCGAGGAGTCTGATGGTGGAGGGGGCAGCAGCTGTTCCTGAACCTGGTGGTGTGGGCTTTGTGGCACCGATACCTCTTTCCCCATGGTAGCAGCGAGAACAGAGTGCCTGCTGGGTGGTGTGGATCCTTGATGATTGCTGCTGCTCTCCGACGGCAGCTTTCCCTGTAGATGTTCTCGAGGGTGGGAAGGCGTTTGCCTGTAATGTCCTGGGCTGTGTCCACTACATTTAGCAGGGGTTCATGCTCAGGGGTATTGGTGTTCCCATACCAGACCATGATACAACTGGTCAGCAGACATTCCATCACACCTCTGTAGAAATTTGCCAGGGTTTCTAGTGTCATACCAAACCTCTGCAAACTCCTAAGGAAGTAGAGATGCTGAAGTGCTTTCTTCACGATGCCACAAGTGTGATGGGTCCAAGAAAGATCCTGCAGGATAGTGACTTGCTCACCTCCAATGATCACTGGATTGTGAACCTCTGGAGTCAACAATCGGCTCCTTGTTATTGGTGACATTGAGTGTGAGGTTGTTGTTTTCAATTTCCCTCCTGTATGCAGACTCGTCCCACTATCATGGTTCATCAGTGAATTTGTAGAGTGTTGTGTTGTACCGAGCTACACAGTGATAGGTATAGCGTAGAGCAGGGAGCTTAGAACACAACCCCGTGGAGCTGTCGTAATGATAATGAAAGAGCTTTTGCTGCCATCTATTTCAGGCAATCCAATTAACATCTACTGGTTCAGGGCCAAAGACAGAAATAGGCGGCAAGGTTAGCGCAATGCTATTACTGTGCCACTGACTCGAGTTCAAATCTACATCCTACCCGTGACCGCTTGGTTTTCCTCCCATGTTCCCAAGACGTATGGGGTTAGTAGGTTAATTGGTTACATGGGTGCATTTGGGCACCACTGGCCAGCAGGGCCTGTTACTGTGCTGGGTCTCTAGATAAAATAAAAGCAGGCAGAACTCTGCCAGTCAAACAGTATTTGTGCAAAGAGAAACCAATTAACATTTCAAGTCAGTGGTCCTTAGAATTAAGGAGGGTCAGCAAACTTAATCTGGTTTCTCTTTCTACAGATGCTGAACGATTAGCTGAGTGGCTCCAGCAGTTCTGTTTTTTTTGGTTTCAGATTGCAGCATTTACAGGTTGATTCATTTTCCATGACGAGTTACCGCCCTCGGGCAACTTCAGTTGCAACCAAGGTTAGACTCCAGCTGCAGTCTTGAGAGCAGGCCATTGCCAAATGGTGGGCTCTGCAAGGTGACTGGCCCTCAGCTAGTTGGGAAACAAGTCTGCTGACGCTGTGATTGTAGTTGAATACAATAATGCAGCGTCCTTTATGGCAGAGGTGCGTAACTGATGTTTGGGGGCTCGTGCCCCTTCATCAAGCTGCAAGTTCCTTTACTGCAACTCTGGTGCACAGAGTCAAATGCAATCTGCTGGAGGAGACCCAGACAGTCAAGCAGGCAGGTGGGAGTCAAAGAATGGACATTATTTTGAACCAAAACACTTCGACAGACCTTTGGATCCTTTGACTTCCCTCGAGAAAATTAGTGTTTGGCTTCAGATTCCAGTATCTGCAGTCTCCTGTGTGCATTGGCTGTTTCCCCTCCTCTTTCCCCCACCCCCCAACTATTTTGTCCAGTTTCCTCTGTTATTTAAGAAAGGACTGAGGGAACAGTGCCACACTTCATTTAAAACTGGCCTGCTTCATGTGGTGATCAAAGCCAGAGGCATGTTTTCAGAATTAAGGAAAAAGACATATCTTTACTCATTGGGGCGAATCTCCCCTGAGATCTTTGAAGGGTAAATTATTGATGACAGACCGAAGTTTGCTGGTGTTTGGGGCATGAAAGTTATCAGGAACGGGCAAAGTGGAGTGAGACCATTCAAACTGCAGTCTTCAGACGCTGAATGTTCGAATGAAAGATGTTCCAGGCCTAGCATCTTTGTGCATTCAAAATGTGTGACTTTGCTTTTATCCTTTATGCCTTGCAGACAGAAAAATACAGAATCAGGGTTACCTTCCCTTTTCAGCAAAAAAATGAACCTGTCTTATAAATGAAGTCCACATTCTGCATATAAATAGTGACAAAGTTGTAATTTTTTTTAAACTCCATTTGAGATGCATTCAAATCTTTTAATTTCTGTCAATTGACTTTGACAAGAGGCTCACCATTTAAAAACACTTTTTTCCTTTCAGTGCACTGCTTACTTTCTCTGCACTTCACTGAACTATCCAGGTCTGCGGCCTTCTTTTTTAGTTTAAGGCAGAGGTTTGCAACCTTTTCCACCTCCCACTTTGAGTAATCCCTAGGCCATTGGTGCTCTGTGATGAGTAAGGGATTGCTTAAGGTTGGAAGGGAAGGTTGAGAACCATTGCTCTCGTCCCAATTGCTATTGAAGAAAAATTGTCATTGGCCCATTTCCTTTGGAGTTAGGGAAGCGTGCACATAACGAGTCAATGAAACAGTGGTTTTCACACTTTTTCTTTCCACCCACACACCACCTTAATCAATACTTTACTAGTCACAGCACCAATAGCATAGAGATTATATAAAGTGGAAAGATAAAGGTTGAAAACCTCTGGTTTAAGGTATCTTGAGTAACATTGATTATTATTTATGATGTGCCAATGCCCAAAGCAGAGGTTTCAGGACAGACTATAACCCACCATGTAGCCAGTTAGATAAGGCAATTATATCCCCATCCTCAGATTTTGCTTCAAGGCCTCTCTACTTCCCCTTCAGTTCCACTGCTTTTAATCTATGTGGTCAACTTAATTTTAATGATCAAGTACATTATGCAATGCCTTCCACAGAAACAACTACCATCTTCCCATTTTTCAGTATGCATTTCATACGTTTACCAAATCCATTTATATAAAAAAAAAAAAGGCTCATTCTTCACTCTGCACTGGTTCATTTCACCTCTGTGATAGTTTGGAGATTGTACAACAAATAACAATGTTTTATTTCCTGTATTTAATATAAAAAAAAAATACAAAAGTGCTAGAGGAACTCAACACGTCTCGCAGCGACCAGAGGATATAAAGATGTATAACCAATGTTTTGGGCCTGAAAGGTTCCTGAATAAAGAGTCTGGGGGAAGAGGAGAATAAAGGGCAGGGGGATGAGCGCAGGCCAACAGGTGATAATAGGTCAGGAGAGGAAAGGTGAGAATTGATCGGCAGAGGGGTGGCTCCATGAATGCAGAGGTGAGAAAAGGAGACAGAGCGATAGGGAAGGAGATGTATGTAGAACAAAGATAGGAGAAGGGGAGAGACAGGGGTAGGTGGACTAATAAAAACCAGAGAAGTTGATGTTGATGCCATCTTTCAGGGTGCCCAGACAGATTATGAGGTGTTTTTCCAACTTGCGGGTGGTCTCAGTTTGGCAGCACATTAAGACCACAGTTGGACATGTCGGCTTGGGAATGGGGTGGGAAATTGAAATGGATGGGCACTGGGAGATCCCCACTATTGTGCGGTCAGAGCGAAGGTGCCAAATGAAGTGATCTCCGAGTCTGTGTCCAGTCTCTCTGTAGATGAGACCACAACAGGAGCACCGGATGCAAGAGATGACCCCTGCAGATTCACAAGTGAAATGTTGCTTCGCTTTGAAGGGCAGTTTGGGACCTTGAATGGTGGCTAGGGAGGAGGTGTTGGCACAAGTGTAGCACTTCCTGTGGTCAGGAGGGGTAGGTGGCGAGGGGGGAGTGGAAAAGGGAGTCATGCAGGAAGGGGTGCCTGTGGAAGGCAGATAAGGGAGGAGATGGGAAGTATCTGGTGGTGGAATTATGTCGTAGGTAACAGAAATAGTAAAGGATGATGTTGGACATGGAGGATATTGGGTGGTAGGTTTGTATAGATTGTCCGTAGAGAGTTTGCCTCCCAAGACGGAGATAGAGTAATTGAGAAAGAGGAAAGTGTTGCTTGAGATGGACCAAGTGAATTTGAGGTTGGGGTGGAAGTTAGTAGCAAAGTGAAGGAAGTTGATGAGCTCATCACGGGTACAAGGCAGTGCTAATGGAATCATCAGTGTAGTGGAGGAAGACTGAGGAGCCTTGTCAGTGTAGGCTTGTATCACGATTGCCCCATGTAGCCAACAGAAAGGCATACATTGCTGGAGCCCATATCCCTTTGACTTGGATGGTTTTTATTTTCTGGTTTTCTGCCTCCCCACTTTTCAGACATGACCTGAGCAGCCTCCAATTCTGAACCAGCATAGTGGAATAGTTTCTTGTAGCTCCGGAGAGCCAGGTTCAATCCTGATGCCAGGTGTTGTCCGTGTGGAGTTTATGTGACCGCAAGGGCTTCCCACAGTGTTCCAGTATTTTCTGACATCCCATTAAGGTACCAGTTGGTAGGCTCGTTGGCCAATGTAAATGGCCCCAACTCTAGTGACTGGTAGAATCTGGGGGCGGGAAGATGGGGAGAATAATTGTGAGTAGTGTATGTGAGTGGTTGCTGGTCTATAAAACTGTCACCAGGATACGTCAGTCTGTGTCCATGAAGGCTTGAAGGAATCAGCAACACAAGATCCGCTGGAGATGTTCACAGAACGCTCACGTATTATGGACTCACGATCACATGAATAAACTGCCCCACACCTTCCACTCAAGTTAAAGCATCTAATCATCATTTCCTAAAAGATCATTGATCAATCATCAGGGCACCACGACTAGTGCAGTAGGTAGCACAACGTTTCTACAAAGCCAGCAATGTAGGTTCAAATCTGCTGCTCTCTGTAAGGTGTTTGTACATCCTTGCATGGATTTCCTTCTGGTTCTCAGATTTCCTCGAAAGACGTACGGGATAGAAGATAATTGGTCATGTGGGTGTATTTGGATGGCACAGCATCAGGTGCCAGAAGGGTCTGTTATCGTCTACATTCAATTACATTAAAAAAAAATTCAGTATCCCCTCCTATAGGAGGCTATGTGGATCAACTTGAATCATTAAAGCCCGACCATTAATTGCAAATTCAGCACAGAGGTCTAACAGCTCTCAAGTCGTCCCATAGCGTCTGTGACAAAAGCAGTCTATTTGACTGGCACCTTGCCACCGTCTCCATTCACCCTTGGCTTACTCTGGGTGCAGTACACCCCACTTTGTAAATGCACTGAAACTCACCCAGGCTCCTCTGACACCGTTTCCAAATCCTGTGACATCTAACGTGGAAAAAGGTCCACAGATTCATTGAGCTTAACTCTCCTCTCCCCAAGTAGCATACACTCCCAACCTGTAAGTACCGTTATTGGGAATTCACCAAAGTCATTAGGTCCAAATACTTGATAAGGTATCTAACGGCACTGTGGGAACCTTTTCACCAGAAGACAGCAATGGTTCTGGAAGATGGTCAAAACCAACTTCTCAGGAGCAATAAAAGCAGACAATAAAATGATAACCATTAAAGCAAAGGCCACATCTCTTTGCATCAATAAAAAATCTATGTAACAGAAAAAATATAACTTACTTGTGGGTGTTTCCAATGCACTTTCCTCTTCTGTCGTTTCTGCCTCTTCTTCATCTTCCTCGTCCTCATCCTCTTCCACTTCATCGTCACCCTCGACCCATCTCCCTGGTATTAATCCTGCAGAGTTGTAGGAGTTGCACAGAGGCCCCACGATATGGGTGATGAACGACTCCTGAAGCTTCGCCAACTGAGGGGCTGAGCGGTCCATGAATGGACTGATGGGAAGTCCAAGACTTGACTCCTCGTCCCCCTGTACGTCAAAGTAAGAGCCGGTTAGGGCCACGAGGACATTCACATCTCAAGTTCTTCTCCCCCTCACCCTTCACCTGTCATCTTTCAACCAATTTCTGGATGTGCTTGGGCCATTCACCATCTACGGAATGCACGGTGGTGACACATTGATGTTTCATGCTTGTGCTTCCCTAACCTCTACAAGCCAAGCCATAGAAACTTCCTCACTCTGAGTCACCAACCATTCAGACTTAGATATACATCATCTTTGCATCGTGGCTGATTCACAGAATTCCCGACCTACGCCACTGTGGAGTTCTCTTCACAGCAATGTTCAAGAAGGTGGCTCGCCATTACCTTTCTTACGGGGGATTAGGGAGTGGAAAACATTGGATTGATGTTTTCTCTTGGATTCATTGCTTCGTATGGACGGCGCACTTGATGGCGCCTGTGTAACATGATCAAGCTACGGTCATGGCCTGCTCAGCTTTGAGGTTTGCAGGAGAATCGATCTGGGAAATAACAAACCTGTGGCTCCTGCTGGTAAACGTTTGTCAGAAATCTCAAAGCCCATGGTAAAAAGTTAATTCAGGAGAACAATTTCAGGCAGACCACCATCTTTGAGATCCTGGGCAAGCCACACCTTCAGTTCTCCTGGAGAACCCTGGGATTGCGTCCCTTCAATGTGAATGAGCTGGGAGATCTGGGAACACTCTGAGCCATATTAACTCATATTAGGGAATGGTGTGGACAGAAACATGCTTCTTTCTGGATTAAGGCTTAAAAGCATTATTCTACTTCAGAGACATAAAATGGCAGTGGACAACATAGCCTTTATGCCCACATACACCAGCTGTAATATTTTAGGCACGTTGCAAAAGGAACTCAACTCAGGTGAGATTATCAGAGGGTGAACAGACCAAACTCATTTAGCAAATTAAAATTTATGAATAGTATTCATCTGTGATACCCCAAATCTCTGCTAGACACTTCTATGAAAACATGCCAACAATATCGTAGAGACCTGGAGAGATACAGCATAGAAACAAATCTTCCTTCCCCTCCCATTTGCTTTAATCTCACACTAATCATATTTATTCTCCCATAGTCCCATCAGATCCTCCTCAGATTCTATCATTCACTTTCTCACTAGTAGCAATCTGGAATGGACAATAAACCCAAGCACACACGTGGTCACAGAGAGAATGTGTAGACTCCACACAGACGGCACCCAAGGTCAGGCCTGTGAGGCAGAAGCTCTACAGGCACTGAGGCGTGCCCAAGTGCCAGTCATTGAATTGCACATCCCTTCCTTCTCACTGGAGCTGAAACACGGTCGGCGTAGCAGTTAGCTCAACGCTGTTACAGCACCAGTAATTGGGACCGGGGTTCAAATCCAGCGCTGTTTGTACGTTCTCACCATGTCTGCCTTGGTTTTTTTCCTGGGGGCTCCGGTTTCCACCCACCATTCCAAATGTACCGGGGTGTTGGTTATTGGGCATAATCGGGAGGCACGGGCTCTTAGACCAAATGGCCTGTTACCGTGCAAATTTAAATAAAATTTAAATTAAAAAAAATAGTTAAAATGCAGATAACAGCAATTCATCAATTTACAGCACATTCACTAACCTGCTCATAAAACTCATTAACGATGCCTTCTGTCCACTTTAAATGAAGCTCCTTGCTCTTGGCTGGCCCATTAATGTCAGCGAGTTTAATACACATTTGACAAACCAGCAAGCGATCGTTTTCGTTGGCCCAGTCAATACCTGGCCCCACCTCTTCGTTCACCTGTGGCAACACGGAGAGTTCAACATGCAACAGGTTGTCTCAGCCTTAAAAAAGGTAGAATATCAGTTGCATAAAAAATATCGCCAACATAGTTCAGAACAGTTTCTCTTCAGTTAAAGACGATGAAAAAGGATTTGCAAAATGACCAATAAAGTAGCCTATACGACCAATCAGTGGATTTATATCTCCCTGAAGCCATGTTGTCACTCTGTGAAGCTTTGAAGGAAATACATATCAACTTGTATTCTGTAACATCAATACATTTTATATTGATACTGTACACTTACAATGCAATACAATTCACTTATTCAATGTATTAACACCAGATATAAATCATGTACTAAAACATGCAATGCATATTTTTTAAAAAAACCAACTGCTGGAGTAATTCAAACTCTTGAGTCTCCTGAATATACAGAACTGATGTCATGAATGTTGGACAGTGAGGAAGGTTTTCTTGGATTACAGAAGGATTTGGTTTGTTTGGAAGATGGCAGATGGAATTTAATGTAGACAAATGCGAGGTGGTGCATTTCGAAAAAAAAAAAATTACCAAAATCGGACACGTGCAATTAACGGGAGGGCATTGATGTTCACAGAGGGACCTGGGGGTTATGGTACCGAGTTCATTGAAGGTGGATTCCCATGTAGACAGGGTGGTTAAGAAGGCATATGGTATGCTGGCCTTCATAAATCATAGTATAGAGTATAGGAGCTGGGAAGTGATGCTGCGGCTGTTTAAGGCATTGGTGAGGCCAGTGTTCAATTCTAGTCTCCACATTATAGAAAGGATATAGATAAGATGGAGAGTGTGCAGAGAAGATTTGCAAGGATGTTGCCTGGCTTACAGCATCTTGATTACGGAGAAAGATTAAGGAGACTGAGATTTTACTCATTGGAATGTAGACGGCTGAGAGGGGATTTGATAGAGGCATTTAAAATTATGAAGCGAATAGATAGACTAGATGTAAATAGACTCTTTCCCCTGAGGGCAGGGGAGGTTGGAACAAGAGGGCATAAGTTAAGGGTTAGGGGGGCAAAACTTTAGGAAAAGTGTTAGAGGATGCTTTTTCACTCAGAGTGGTGGCTGAATGGAATGATCTTCCAAAAGAGAGAGTTGCGGCACGGTCCCTTCTCTCATTTAAGAGAAGGTTGGAGGGTTATGGGCGGAGAGCGGGAGGGGGGGAGCTAGTGGAGTTGTCCGAGGGAACCGGTGCGGACTCGAAGGGCCGACATGGCCTGTTTCCGAGCTGTAAACTGTTATATAATGTACATTCATACATATTACGCTATGCGTTAATGAGATAATTAATTAGTCATGATGGCTAAAGGGATGAAGGAAGATAGAGAGAAAGCAGGAATAGGGTGCTGATATTATGTGATCAGCCTTCGTTCAACTGAATCGTGGCGCAGGCGCCGAGGTCTGCAAATATTTTCACTGATTCAACGATATCAAGATCTTGCAGTGCTCATTAACTATGTGTGCTGAGCACTCGCGTTAATGGCAGTATTTGATTCTGTGCACTAACCACATGCACTGTGCAGGACGAGAATGGTCAGTCTCTTTTCACTTCAGTGTCACTGACATGGTAACAAACAGCAGTATGTTAATTGCTGCATAAGTAACCCGCATTAGGACATGATTTCATGAATGTGTTGTTCAGTGGAATTCTCCTAAATTATTTCCCACGTCCATAACTAAAATTATATCGTCGATCCCACCACATGAGCATGGAGGCTTCCTGTGAAAATGTTGCCCAATGAGATTCACTTGAGCCTTAATAATGAAATGACACAGACATAAACAATTGCCTGAATGAAAAGTTGGAGAGCTCAGCCTTTGAGTTAATAAACTGTTCCTTTTCTAATTTTAGCATGATTGCCTGCCAAGGTTTGCACAGTGGTGGTGAACGGAAGATATAGCAATAGGCAGCTTCAGTCAACTGTGTGTAAGATGTCAGCATCTAAAGGAAACAGAGATCTATTGCTGATGTTTCGGGCCTGAGCCCTTCTTCAAGGAAAAAAAAAATCAGTAAGGCAGAAGCAGGGTATAACAGAAAGTCTCAGAATTCAAACAATGGGGGAGGAATCCAGGACAACCAAAGGTGTTCATTGGATATGGCAAAGGGACCAGATAAGAACATCGTGTCTGTGCGAAAGGAGACGGGAAGAAGGGGGAGGGTTGAACGAAAGCCAGAGGTCGATATTAATGCCATCCAGTTAGAGGGTGCCCAGTCAGAAGATGAGGGGTTGTTCCTCCAATTTGAGTCTGGCAGTGCTTGAGACCATGGACTGCCATGTTGGCAAGGGAATGAGATGGAGAGTTGAACTAGGTGGCCACTGGGAGATCCATGCTATGGCGGCGGTCAGAGCGATCAACAAAGCGATCTTCCAGTCTGCCTCCAGCCTCTCCGATGTAGAGGAGATCACAGCGAGAGCACTGGATGCAGTAGATGACCCCTGCAGATTCACAAGGACTGTTTGGGAATGGCAGTCGGTTTGACTCAGTTCTTGTTAATCAAGAAGAGGGAACTCTGGCACACTTGGATCAACATAGTATTACAATGTTAAACTGGATGTGACAATCAGATATGTTAAAGTACAGCTGCTGCACAACCTTAAATAAGCATTGAAGTACGTAAACAGTCAATGGCAAACTATTGAGGAAGATCTTTTGACAATTAAGTTAGAATGGAAGGTGCGTCCTTTAAAGATAACCTTTTGGCTGTGTCAGCGCGTCCCCATTACAATTGTTGGCTAAAGAACTCCCTGTTTCACCCTGTAAAACATGTGCAAAGAAGAGACAAACCACCCATCTAAAGAGAGATCATTAAAATAAAAATAATAATTTCTCTTTAGATGTGCTGAAACTCCCAGCTCGACATCAGTGGCTCAAAAGAAACAAGTCGTCAAGGACAGGTCGTACTGAGATAACATACACTTTGAAAATGACTAAAGTCCTCATCCATGAAGGGTGGCGTTACAGGGTATGTATTAAGGCAAAATTATTCCAAATATTTGGGAAATATGAAGATATTAGAAAATATGTCTGCACAAAGATTGATTTGTTGGATGAAATAATGGAACAAAAACTTTCAGATCATTTAAGATGAAATTTGATGTTGCAAAATAGTATTTTATATTCTCCTTAAATGACTGCCTTCTTTTGGTGAACCTTTCTCTTCCCACTCACATTATCCCACTTTAAGTATTCCCTAGGCCATCTGTGCTCTGTGATTAGTAAGGGATTGTTTATGGTGATATGAGAATGGGAAGGGAAGGTTGAGAATCACTGCTCTGGACCCAATTGTTACTGAAATATTTTGCTTGAGAAAAATGGTCATTGGCCCATTTCCTTTGGAGTTCTGAAACCGTGCACATAAGGAGTCAATGAGGTACGATGAAAACAGTGGTTTTCAAACTTTTTCTTTCCACCTCCATACCACCCGAAGCAATCCCTTACTAATCACTGAGCAGCGAGGGCAGGGGGATTATTTAAAGTGGCCCGTGAGTGGAAAGAAAAGGGTTGAGAACCACTGGCAGTGACTTGTCCCCAGTACAATGCTGATCACTCTATCAGAAAATTGCAACTCGATTAATTCAGATGAAGCACGTTACCTTGGCATTGAATTCTGCAAGAAAATCGAAGTGTTTCTTAAGGTCTGTGGCCAATATGGCCTCAATGACAAGGAATCGGAATCTCTTGAATTCAACGTGATCCAAGTTGATCAGAAAGTTGTACTCCTGCTGAGACATGAACAGGTTCCACGCTGAGGCAGCGTGATGGTTCTCCAACACCGAGCGGTCATTGTAGAGAACTGCCTGCAATAAAGCACAACTGAATTCAGCTGTTGGGTTGGTCTGCATTTGCTGCCAGCGAATAGCCTCACATATGTTTAGCACTAATGGCCAAAGATTGAATTCTCCCTATGAGTTTCGGGAGGTGAAGTCACCCTGGAGGAAACGAACATCTCCTTAACGTGCGCATTGGAGAGAGCAGCTGGGTAACACATACCTGAGGTGCACTGGTCGCCACTAGAAAGGCATTGGTTCTTCCTGGGTGATCGTAATCATGCATAGCCGCAGCAACATAGAGGGCCATCAACTCCAAGGCAGGCACGTTGGCAATAACACAGCCATACCTGTCCTCCATCACACTGTATGTTTTTGATATGGCAAATCCCATGTGTCCATGAGTGATTCCACTGTCTGAATCTGTGCACATATTTGATAAATAATTTTACTCTCACAGTACAGAAAAGGTTTTACTGATTACCAAAATGTTCTGGAATCCCCTCCCTCAATCTCTCTCCCTTTTCCTTTACAACCTCTTTGGGCCAGTTTTATTTGGCTTGGGACCAAATTTCACCTGACTTGCACCTTGGGACGTTCTTAAAATGTTGAGTAACTAGGAAACCCAACTTGTTGTGTGCATTCCTCCTCCCGCTGCTCAAGTTAAACCCTTTTCTAATCCTGCAAAATAATTTATAAGCATTAAAAAGTCTGACTGTTAAGCCTGACTGTGCTAGTTTAGACAACATGATTAAAATTGATATTCATTAAAGCACAAGAAATGCACCATTAGGTCCTGGTTTACATGTTGTAGAAGGGATAAAAGAGCAAGGGTGTGGGTAGAGGAGGGTTTGAACTTCTTTCCACTTTCAGGAAAGTGCTTTCTTCCTCACTGTAGTAACATGCAGAACCCATAAAATAAAATTATAGAGGTTAGAACTCTAGCTGGGAGGACATCATCATAAAATGAGACACGGTTGGTGCAGTGGTTAGCACAACGCCTTTACAGCGCCAGCAATCTGGATCAGGGCTTGAATCCCATGCTGACTGTAAGGAGTTTGCACATTCTCCCCACATCTATGTGGGTATTCCCCGGGGGCTCCGATTTACTCCAACCGTTCAAAAAAAAATGTACCGGGGGTTGAGGGTTAACTGGACTGTACGGGCTTGTGAGCCAAAATGGCCTGTTACCATGTTGTATAACGACATTGTTTAATAAAAAATAATGCAGCAGAGGTAATTTAAAAAGCATCCTTTATCCTTTGTTCATTGTTTTGAATCAAAAGCCTGATCAGAAAGGCAGTTCCTTCCACTTAGATTTGGAAAATAAGGGCAAAACCAAAATTGAGCAAGCTAAATTTAGAAGCAAGAACAAGAGAATTAGAAATGATGGATCTTTGTTAAAAGGGGAACCAATTTTGGTTAAATTGTTTGTAAACCACTGTTTTAATCATACCTGATTGACTTGTTACGTGCACAGTTTTGTAACTCCAAAGGAAATAGGCCAATGGCAATTTTTCTCAAGCCAAATATTTCAGTAACAATTGGGTCTAGAGCAGTGATTCTCAACCTTCCCTTTCCACTCACACCCCACCTTAAGCAATCCCTTACTAATCACAGAGCACTGATGGCATAGGGAATACTTAAAGTGGGATGCTAGCGGAAAGAGAAAGGTTAAGAACCACTGGGTTAGACTGAAATTTCAAGGAGATGGATAACTTAAGTGTTCCTGTATCTTTCACGTGAACTAACCTGATGACAATTTCGACTTGAAGAGATTGGATAAACTTGAAACAAATTCTCAAGAAAATTGTACACTAAAAGTTATTAAAATATAATATTGATTAGGAATAAAAATAAATGTTCACATTTTGGTACAGTTGGTCACTGAATTTAAAAAAAAAAAAAAAAAAAATTGACTGGAGAATGGAAGATCCGATTTATCTTGTGGTCATAGTGAGATGGGAAAGAAGTTCTTCACAGGATGAGAACGGAGGGAAAATGATGAATTTGAAGAGGCCATCTTGCATGACATGATTGTCAGGATGGAAGATGTTCAAAGGCAAAGTATTTAGAGAAGAGACAAAGACAACTTCAACAGGGGTCAGAAAACAACACCATCATGGAGACAGAAAGGCAGCAATTGACCCTTCCCTGAACAAGGACTGGGCGAAGGAGCAAGTGGGAATATTGAGTTTGGAATGGTTCAGTCTCCCATAGTGTTATCATTGGTCATTAGAACAAGCGTGATTGAACATTTAATCCACATCATTTCTGACAGAACATCAGATAAGATACGAGGTCAGTGTTCGATTACTTTGCTTGCTTGCACAGAAAGAACGTGAAAACATTGGCAAACATTAATAAAGATCTTCTTGCAGCATCAAGTTATATTAGAAACCAATTTGATAAAAGAACAATTTGCTGTTCGGTGGTCCAAAGTGATTCGCAAACAAAGAAATAATTGGACAAAGTGCAGCCTGGTCAAGGGTAAGCAGATTCTAGGTGAGGCTATTAGCCTGGGCAAGGGTAAGCAGATTCTAGGTGAGGCTATTAGCCTGGGCAAGGGTAAGCAGATTCTAGGTGAGGCTATGAGCCTGGGCAAGGGTAAGCAGATTCTAGGTGAGGCTATGAGCCTGGGCAAGGGTAAGCAGATTCTAGGAGAGGCTATGAGCCTGGGCAAGGGTAAGCAGATTCTAGGTGAGGCTATGAGCCTGGGCAAGGGTAACCAGATTCTAGGTGAGGCTATGAGCCTGGGCAAGGGTAAGCAGATTCTAGGTGAGGCTATGAGCCTGGGCAAGGGTAAGCAGATTCTAGATGAGGCTATGAGCCTGGGCAAGGGTAAGCAGATTCTAGGTGAGGCTATGAGCCTGGGCAAGGGTAAGCAGATTCTAGGTGAGGCTATGAGCCTGGGCAGGGGTAAGCAGATTCGAGGTGAGGCTATTAGCCTGGGCAGGGGTAAGCAGATTCGAGGTGAGGCTATTAGCCTGGGCAGGGGTAAGCAGATTCGAGGTGAGGCATTAGCCTGGGCAGGGGTAAGCAGATTGTAGGTGAGGCATTAGCCTGGGCAGGGGTAAGCAGATTGTAGGTGAGGCATTAGCCTGGGCAGGGGTAAGCAGATTGTAGGTGAGGCTATTAGCCTGGGCAAGCGTAAGCAGATTGTAGGTGAGGCTATTAGCCTGGGCAAGCGTAAGCAGATTCTAGGTGAGGCTATTAGCCTGGGCAGGGGTAAGCAGATTCTAGGTGAGGCTATTAGCCTGGGCAGGGGTAAGCAGATTCTAGGTGAGGCTATGAGCCTGGGCTGGGGTAAGCAGATTCTAGGTGAGGCTATGAGCCTGGGCAGGGGTAAGCAGATTCTAGGTGAGGCTATGAGCCTGGGCAGGGGTAAGCAGATTCTAGGTGAGGCTATGAGCCTGGGCAAGGGTAAGCAGATTCTAGGTGAGGCTATGAGCCTGGGCAAGGGTAAGCAGATTCTAGGTGAGGCTATGAGCCTGGGCAAGGGTAAGCAGATTCTAGGTGAGGCTATGAGCCTGGGCAAGGGTAAGCAGATTCTAGGTGAGGCTATGAGCCAGGGTAAGCAGATTCTAGGTGAGGCTATGAGCCTGGGCAAGGGTAAGCAGATTCTAGGTGAGGCTATGAGCCTGGGCAAGGGTAAGCAGATTCTAGGTGAGGCTATTAGCCTGGGCAGGGGTAAGCAGATTGTAGGTGAGGCTATTAGCCTGGGCAAGCGTAAGCAGATTGTAGGTGAGGCTATTAGCCTGGGCAGGGGTAAGCAGATTGTAGGTGAGGCTATTAGCCTGGGCAGGGGTAAGCAGATTGTAGGTGAGGCTATTAGCCTGGGCAGGGGTAAGCAGATTCTAGGTGAGGCTATGAGCCTGGGCAAGGGTAAGCAGATTCTATCCCTGTAACAGCATGAAGGAAGCAGATGGTTTTTTATGACAGTCTGCGGATTAGCTGCATATTGCTTTGCAGATCCCACTCATGCTAGAGTTGGACTTGGTCAAGTGTCCGAATTTCAGTCCACTCTTCTTGGTTACATGCCCCAGTATTATGCTGGCACTAAATATTCCAGATTTAAAAGATTGCTGTGGTATTTTTCTACGCAAACTGAGGGGAGGCAGGACCCACCCTTAACCTCATTGAAGACAAAATCACCAATAAAGCAGCAGGCTCCCAGTTCCACACTGCAGCGTTAGTCTAGATATCCAAAGTATACATGGTGGGATTTGAATCCACGACAAGTTTGCAGCTGTTGATGGAGGGCAAAACCAGACCGTTGGCCAGGAGAAGAAATGTGACGACTGACTTTCTGACAGGACTTTTATCCAATGACCAACACTTGGAAGGAAGTGGTGGTGGAGGCAATGATTCTGAAATGACTAAATAATTGATTGGATGCTGCAACATGAAATCCAAATACCTTTTTGATTGATGAATCTCTGCAGTTGCATAAACCTTGTATTTGAAAGAAACCAGAGTAGAAACTATATCTGATTGAATGGAACGTGCAAGTAGCAAAGGAGAGCAAAAGAGAGTGTTTGGAAATTTATCGAACCCAGGCACAGGCTAACTTTGGGGACAGCTCTTGCTCGGGCCTCAAATGCAGTTGAAATTCATATTCCTTTTAATGAGGTCAAGTCTGAAGACCTAGTTCCAGATGGTCTTAGAGCCTTTTCAGGGTATCTCTGCAGAAGGAATGGCAGGGGGTGGTCTTCCAAATCTGAAGCCCATCTAAAATTTGAATGGTGGCAACTCAGTAAGAGTTTGATTGCTTGACCCTGACATGTGATTTGGATTAAAAAAATGATTCCTGGTGCTCAGAACCCCAGCCTTCAAGACAGTAAACAATGTGCAAAAATGATGAAATTTTTTTTTGCTTTCACTATTGAGATCAGTAAAAAGAGCAATTTTCAATTTCTATTGTTTGTAAAGGAAGTGCAATAAAACATCTTTTTAAAAATTAAATTTGTGCATTATTAGAAATAGTCTTTTACTTGCATTTTGGAGAAAACCTCAAGGTCTTGAAGGGTTGTGTCAAGTTATCACTGGACTGTTCCTACTTCAGTAGGAAGCTCAGGGAGAATTCTCTTAACTACAGCCACGTCATCAGCTGATCATTTACTCACGTTTTTCTCCAAGGGATCATTTTAAAAACATTTTATAAAATATTATAGTTTCACTGGCCTTGCTCTTTCATTAAACAAGCACTAATTAGATTGTAGCTATCCTGGAAGTTTCAATAATGGCACTTTAATTCAATGACGGGAAGTACTTCATTGAAACCTCATCTGTCTTATTTCACCTGTGCATTGACACATTTCAAAGAAAATCACAGACAAAATTAAACCCACTGCTTTGTTAAAAAGCTCCAAGCTTGCTTCTACATTGAAGTAAAATTTTCAGAAGGTCTCTAAGACTACTTATTCTCACATGATTTTATTGTCAGTGAATAGGAAACAACATTCATTTCTCCAAAGTTGTACCTGAATCGCTCATTGAGCCGTGATCACTGATTACAGCCTGTAGTCCTGGGACAGGCTGCGTGGTGAGATACCAGACTGCATGCATCACATCCGTGGCATGTACACGATTGTGATCTGTTGATTCAAGAAACAAGGAATATCGTTTTACAATTTTCTGCAATTACCAAATCTGCTGGAGAAACTTGGCACATCATGCAACAGGGACGTTTGGGTATATGAGCCTTGATATGAATCTGTCCCCTGCGCTAACAATGGTGGGCCATTTATACATACCCCATTATGATAATGATAGCAAGATCTGGGATCTGCTCTTCATTTAAAAAATGATTTCGTTGATAACACCTTTGCCTCTGTCAAGAGTGAGCCACAGTTATACAGGGCATTTCACATAACATATAGATATTTTACAAGAACAATGTCAGGAAAGCAGAGCCATACCTTTATAGCTGATGAAAAGCATTATGCAAAGGAATTTAATGATGATATAATAGGACACCACTAATGTATGGAAAGCGGTAAGTAGAAAAACCCTGGAATGGCCTTGTTAACTAAAGCATAGCTACTATTGGGGTGGGGGGATTACAACCAGGACCAATCTCTGATCCAAGCAGAAACCCCAAAGACTGGAATGGCTTAAAAAGGTTGCAGTGAGAATGAGGATTGCAGATCTGGGGGGGTTGGGGGGGGGGTGTGGTGTTTTAATGACCTCGGTGAATGTCATACATCTTGAGGATGGTAGCTGCTGTAGCCTACATCTATCCTTAGGACATCACTGGACTGTTTCCTCCAATCATAGGACCTCACTGGGCTGTCCCATCTGGCGCAGGCCATCATTGAGCTGTCTCATCCTATCACAGGACGTCACTGGGGTGTTCCATCTGGCACGTCATCATTGAGCTGTCCCATCCTATCACAGGACATCTCTGGGGTGTTCCATCTGGCACAGGACATCACTGAGCTGTCCCATCCTATCACAGGACATCACTGGGTTCTCCCATCCTATCACAGGTCATCATTGAGCTGACCCATCCTATCACAGGACCTCAATGGGGTGTTCCATCTGGCTCGTCATCATTGAGCTCTCCCATCTGGCGCAGGTCATCATTGAGCTGTCCCATCCTATCACAGGACATCTCTGGGGTGTTCCATCTGGCACAGGACATCACTGAGCTGTCCCATCCTATCACAGGACATCACTGGGTTCTCCCATCCTATCACAGGTCATCATTGAGGTGACCCATCCTATCACAGGACCTCACTGGGGTGTTCCATCTGGCACGTCATCATTGAGCTGTCCCATCTGGCGCAGGTCATCATTGAGCTGTCCCATCCTATCAGGACATCACTGGGCTGTCCCATCCTATCACAGGACATCATTGGGCTGTCCCATCTGGCACAGGACATCACTAGACTGTCTCTTCTGTCACCAAGATAACACCTGGTTTGTCCCATTGTCATGGTACATCACTGAACTGTCCTCCTGGATTATGTGCTCAAGCTTCAGTTGTTCCAGTGAACCCACCAATTTTTGACGGTGCATTTTATTGTGCATCCCCTCAGTAATAGTTGCTGGGCTGGGCAAAAACAAATTGCTGATGGAAGTCTCTGATAAAATCATGAAAGTCTGTAGACACCGTAAAAACACAATGTTGGAGAAACTCAGCAGGTCAAACAGTGTCCTTCATATTGCAAAGATAAAGATACTGAATCAACATTTTGGCCTTGAGCCCTTCATCAAGGTCTGAGCAAAATGTGGCAGGCACCTGAATAAAATGGTGGGGTGGGGGGAAGGGGTAGCGGGTGTCCATTTCCCTCCACGGATGCTGCCTGACCCACTGAATTTATCCAGCAGGTTGTCTTCTTGCTCTGGATTCCATCGTTGACCCACTCTTACACCTCCAGAGGTGGTTGGACTGAGGGTGGAGTGTTCCAGCTTATTATACCCTGCAAACATCCACCACGTAGGCAAAGATGCAAGAATGGTTAGTACAACACCGCATTACAGAGGCAAGTGACTAGGCCTTCTGGTTGGCACTTGCTGCTCAGAGACCAGACATTGGGCCATTACAGTGAGAGCCAATTCCCTGGTTGCACACAACTCCCAGTTGTGATTTGAGACCAGTGTAAGCATATTCCTCATCTACAGCTTATATATTCCCAAATATCAACACACAGGCTCCTGGTGAATGATAAGTGAAACATTATTTGTTCTGATATCTCACCATACAAGTAAAACATGAGAATACTTACAAGGTATATCTCTGTACCCATTTTCTAATGCATGAAAGTAATTCATAAACTCCTTTAATGGGATTTTAAATATTTCAAAGAGCCCAGTGTCTTCAAACAGTCTGAATGCTACCTGTACAAAGAAAGAGATTCAATAATTAGTGAATGAAAGTATTAAAAATCAGAGGAGATAAGACACACACTCAGTGAAGCGCACCAGTGAAGGTGATTGACCAGCTGTACAGATGCAGAGAAGAGGAATCTTCAGAGGGTTTTCAATACGGCCCTGAAGATCATCGGGGGCTCCTTGTCCCTTTCGAGTGATTGATTTCAATCTCGCTGTATCGGCAAGGTAGCTAATATTCTTAAGGATTCTACTCACCTGGGCTATCATTTGTTTGACCTATTGCCCCTGGGTAGACGATATAGGTCCATTAAATCACGAATGAACAGACTCAAGAACTGTTTCTATCTTAGAGCCATTCGAGAATTAAACTCCTCCTATTTGCATCTTGTACTGTTTTAATGTTGCTTTTTTTTCCTCCTTTCTTGTTTTTTATTGTTTTATAGGCTCTTCTATGTTGTATTGTGAGTACCGTGGCTGCATTTAAAAAAAAAATCGCTGCATTTTCTTACACAGTGACAATAAAGTATTTACTTTACCAAGGCGCAGATGTACCAACTGGCCCTCGCTTTATCTCACTGGTCATCCCAGGCAACTAGTCAGAAAACTCGGGATCAATACTTTCTTCTCCCATCTATTCAAATTCTAGATGTTGAGATGTTGAATTACAGAGACTAATATAAGCTATGGGCCTCAAATTAAAAGGAATTGATGTTATGTTGATCCAAAATAATGTACCTTAGCAAATAGTTAGACAATTTTAAGGGGCATTCTTGAAAATAACAGAGCACTGGGAGTTCAACACTAATTGCTCAAATTTTCCAGCCTTGCATCAGGAACTGATGCAACAAGATTTAATTGAAAATTGGGATTGTTTTTTTTTCTGTGGCCTGGAATCCTGCTCATAAACTGTACTGTGCTACAAAGCTGCATGGCTTTAATGACGCATTCTTTAGTACTTAGCGGGATTGTGTAGCGGGCCGGGTTAACCCTGCACACGACGGGCCGAATCGCCGTAGCAAACAGTCAGCGTGGCAGGGCACAGGGGCTTCCTCCCCTACCCACTGTGAAGAAGTTCCAGGCTGCAGGAGCACGTTGCCAGGGGAATGGCCAGGCCGCATTAGGACATCACGCCTGTGAGCCTGTCGCCTCCCCTAAAAAGGAGAACCTTTTATAGTTCTGGTATTGTAGATTTATTAAAGCACAAAAAAGAATCATCAGACTATCAAGGATGATGTGTTAAATATGGAAAGATGATTTAAAATAAACTGTTTTTATTAATAAAAACCATTTTTATTCCTTTGAGGAATACATGGCTACGTACAATACTTGCACACAAGTAGAGCCATGATTGTGTCATTGTACAGAGTTAAGCTTGTGGATGTGTTGATCGTCATTCTGGACAAGTTGTGCTTTGACATGAACCCAGGGTTGCCTTTTGTTGATTGAAATTCTTGTACTTACATTAACAATTACTGTTCCAACAGGGATACTAATGAGGGCTACTAGTACAACACAATGAGCCTGCACAAGGATCATCAGACTCTTCTGCCACAGCAGCGGGGCAGCTGGTGCTGCAGGCAATGACCTTGGTTGGTCTCAGTTTAAATTCCACATGCCGGATAGGCTACTCAAGAGTTGATTCATGTTTCTGGGTGTGATGGTGGCAATGGAACCTATAAAACCAACAAGTTTGGGTAAATGGATATCGCTGCCATCTGGAAAGATTCAAACTCTGGAGGCGACTTTGATGACCACATGGAGTTATAAATGTCAGATTATTTGCACGCAACACTTCAATTTCAAATGCCATCAACAAGAAGGAATGTAACAGGGACGGCCATATACATTGGTGTATAAGATGAAATTTGAACCATATCACCTTAAAACAGGGGATGATCTTAAACGCCAAGTACAAAATCTTGTGGTTTAGAATGTCTCCATGGCGATGGAAAACAGCAATAAAACACTGACATAACTCCTAAGGGCCTACCACCAAATATTTTTCTACTGAAACTTTATGTTTGGGAAGCTGGGTTAATAGTAATGTTACATTAAAATAATGAATAGTCAATAAACTTGTCTATCATACCCTAAAACAAAAGCACAGCAAACAAAGGTAACAGTTGCCGTTTGCAACAGCTGACGAACAGTAAACAACTGCACGGCTGCGCGAGAACACAGTGCAGCAGAGAAGGTGCTACAGGCTTGGAGATGGAAAGAAGACACACTAAGGAGTGTGTCCAGGAATAAATGGGCAGCAAGAGGAGGCACTGCACACTGGCCGATTCTAGAGAAGTCTGTAGCAGACGTGGTCCGCGAGCAGCATCGAAATGGACGCGTTGATCAAGAAGTAAAACATGCATTTTTGCACTTGGCGGCGGGGGGGGGGGGGGTAAAGGCAACAAAGCAAAGACCTCAAAGCCACTGCTTTGTGGTGTCATCATTTGATGAAAGGAAATAATCTGGGTACTGAGGCAGGAAACTAAAATAGTCTAGCAATTACCAGCAGACCACATAACCACTTACAGCACAGAACAGGCCAGTTCGGCCCTACTAGTCCATGCCGTAACAAATCCCCACCCTCCTAGTCCCACTGACCAGCACCCGGTCCATACCCCTCCAGTCCTCTCCTCTCCATGTAACTATCTAGTCTTTCCTTAAATCTAACCAATGATCCTGCCTCAACTACGTCTGCCGGAAGCTCATTCCACATCCCTATCACCATTTGCGTAAAGAAATTTTCCCTCCTGTTCCCCTTATAATTCTCCCCCTTCAACCTTAAACCATGCCCTCTAGTTTGAATCTCCCCCACTCTTGATTGAAAAAGCCTATCCACATTTACTCCGTCTGTCCCTTTTAAAATCTTAAACACCTTTATCAAGTCCCCCCTCAATCTTCTACGCTCCAGAGAAAAAAGCCCTAGTCTGCACAACCTTTCTCTGTAACTCAAACCTTGAAATCCTGTCAACATTCTCGTGAACCTTCTCTGCACTCTCTCTATTTTGTTTATATCTTTCCTATAATTTGGTGACCAAAACTGTACACAGTACTCCAAATTTGGCCTCACCAATGCCTTGTACAATTTCATCATAACCTCCCTACTCTTTAATTCAATACTCCGATTTATGAAGGCCAACATTCCAAATGCCTTCTTCACCACACCATCTACCTGAGTATCATCCTTGAGGGTACTATTTACCACAACTCCTAAATCCCTTTGTTGCTCTGCACATCTCAATAGCCTACCATTTAATGCATATGACATATTTTGATTTTCCTTTCCAAAATGTTATACCTCACACTTATCTGTATTAAATTCCATCAGCCAATTCTCAGCCCACACCTCCAGCCTTCCGAAATCACCTTTTAATCTACAGTAATCTTCCTCACTGTCCACAACACCACCAATCTTTGTATCATCCGCAAACTTGCTTACCCAACTCTCCACCCCTACTTCCAGATCGTTAATATATATAACAAACAATAGTGGACCGAGGACCGATCCCTGAGGAACTCCACTAGTCACTGGCCTCCAATTGGACAAACAATTTTCTACCACTACTCTCCGACACCTCCCATCCAACCATTGCTGAATCCATTTCACTACCTCCTTATTTATACCTAATGCCTCCACCTTTTTTCCTAACCTCTTGTGGGGAACTTTGTCAAAAGCTTTACTAAAGTCGAAATAGACAACATCCACAGCTTTCCCTTCATCAGCCTTTTTTGTAACCCCCTCGAAAAACTCAATCAGGTTTGTCAAGCATGATCTACCCCTGACAAAACCATGCTGATTACTCCCTATCAATCCCTGTACCTCCAAATATTTGTAAATACCATCCCTCAGAACACTTTCCATCAACTTGCCCACCACATACGTCAGACTCACGGGCCTATAATTCCCAGGTTTACATTTGGACCCTTTCTTAAACAGCGGAACCATATGCGCAACCCTCCAATCCTTTGGTACTAAGACCGCGAGGGACTGGGTCACTAAGACTGCGAGGGAGGGGGGGTCACTAAGACCGTGAAGGGGGGCATCACTAAGACTAAGAGGGGGGTGTCACTGAGACCGTGGGGGGGTCACTGAGACCGCCGAGGGTCACTAAGAGGGGGACAAGAGTCTGAGGGGTGGGGGAGGGGTCACTAAGACTGTGAATGGGGACTCTGTGAATGGATATGAAGTGTTACTGATGTTTAGACTCTTCTCCCTTGGCTATGGACTGAAGTATGGAACAGAAGGTGACATCCTAAATATCTCTGTTAATAGCCCTACTATCTGTTCACAAGCCTCCCTGAGTGTCCTTGGGAATATTTTGTCCGGTCCCGGAGATTTATCCACCTTTATCTTTTTCAACACAGCCATGACTACCTCCTCAGTTATCCTTATATGCTTCATGACCTCCCTACTATTTTTCTTTACTTCAACTGGTTCAATATTTTTTTCCCTAGTAAATAAAGATGTTGATGTTAAAATTACTAACTTTCATTGCCACGTAATACAACAGCAAGAAACATGATCATCTATCAAGCAACATCGGAAACATGGATGAAACCCCTATGAATGTTGAAATGGTTGATAATCAAACTGTAGATACAAAGGGTGCAACAACTTGTTGTAGTCTTCTTCAGCGAGTATAGCTGAAAACCTACATTTTAAGTGGAAATTCTGGGGGTGGGTGGGGGGGGGGTGTCAGGGTCATCTTATACACCATTAACGTATTGACTGGAAGTTCTCCAGAACCTCTCCCCACGTCAACACTGGTGTTGTCACATCACAGATGTTCCCTCTGATCAATGAGGAGGAACCGCTTCTCCCAGAGGGGTGAATCTGTGGAATTCTCTGGCCCTCGAAAACAGTAGAGGCTGCCTCATTATCAACGACAGAGAAGGATTGATTTTTAAACGACGGGGGCATCAAGGGTTCTGGGGAATAGGCAGGTGAGTAGAGCTGACTTTGTGGCCAGATCAGCCGTGATCCTGTTGAACAGTGGAGCAGGGTTGATAGGTCAGATGGTTGACTCCTGCTTCCATATCTTATGTTGTTTTGTTTATTTTTCCCTCCGGGATATTTTTTGTGGATTCGTTATCACCATGGAATAATACTTCAAATCAATTGGATTATTTTAAAAATCTATATTCCAGTATACAGCACGGGCATCACCAGTAAAACTGGGTATTTACTCTTCATTTGCTCTACTGCTTGAGTAAATGTTCGGAGTAAAACATTTGAAGATTGAGTCTTCAATCACCATGGTCCATCGACTCATCAATAAGAGCCGCCCAGCATGGAAACAAGCTCTTCAGTCCATCAAGCCCTTGTCAAATCACCCACCCACTCACTTAGGTGCTTTCAAACTGAGATCTCAGTAAGTTGGCGTGTCAATGACCTGTGCTTAAAGCTGGGTCAGATTGGATCCGAGCTAACACATTGAACCAAGGTTCAGTGTGACCTTTTACACACCCCGGGTCAAAAGGAGCCGGCAGGTAACCCTTTCACACAGGAGCTGATTTGAAACACATCGGCTCTGATATTACCTAGCTTGGCGGGTAAGTACCGGGATGAAAATGAACCCCCCCCACCTTCCGCATTAGTCGTGTTCACACAGGTAAGTGAAATTGTAAAAAAGGCAATTAAATGCCAGCTTTCAGGGGCAGCATGAAAACACCTATTAAATGCCATTTTTAATTTTCTCCACATTCCCATTAAATCCCAACAAAACTGGCTACTGGAAATTTTCCTATCCAAATACATATTCAATTGCCTTTAAACATTGCAAAAGTATCTGCCTCCATCGCAACCTCTGTCAAATATTACCCCACAGATCTCCTTTAAATTTCTCCCCTTTTGCCTTGAACCTGTTGCCTCTAGCTCACTCCCCTGTCCATTTCCTTCAGAACATTATAAGCCTACATAAAGTCACCCCTCAGCTTCCTACATTCCCGTGAGAATAAAAGAGCCGATCCCATTTCTCCTGATAATTACTGCCCTCCATTCCAGGGAAAGGCTCTTCTGCACTCTCTCTTCAATTTCAATTTAGGCACAGAACATGGTAACAGACCATTTCAGCCCATGAGGCCGTGCCGTCCAATTAACTTACAACCTCCCGTATGTTTCAAACAGTTGGGTGGGGGGGGACTGGAGTCCCTGGGGAAAAGCCACGCAGACATGGGGAGAACATACAAACTCTTAACAGACAGTGCGGGATTCAAATCGCACTCCCAATCTCTGGCACTGTAATGGTGTTACGCCAACTGTGCTTCTGCTGTTATTTACACTTTAGTTAAAAATAACTTACTTTTTTACCTCGGAAAGAAACTAATTTTTCTCAGAAGGAGTTATTCTGCTAACAATGACCCATGTGCTTTGAGAAACCACTCGAGCAGACACATCTCATAGGTTTACACAGCACGGCACATCAGCTTAAAAAGTTCTTTCTCACCTGGCTTAGGATCCGGCCACACTTTGAGCCTGTCATCTCCATGAGATCAAAGATGGGAAAATTCCAGTTGTTGAGTTGTGCAAATATCAGCTCCAGATCTTCTATTAGAAGAGGCTCTGGGGCCAGGATCGGTTTCTCCTGGAAGACGAAAGGGAAACCTCCGTTGGAGTTGATGGGACTACCTTTATTCAAACAGTTCACTGGAGATGGCAGGTGCTGTGGAGTCTGGAGCAAAAGCCAATCGACCGAAGGAACGCAGCAGGTTGAGCAGGATCCATGGGAGAAAAAGAATGGCCGACGTTTCGGGCCGGACAGGACAGAGAACGCAGAGTGGCTCTAGCCCGAAACATTGACCATTTTTTCTCCCACCGACGCTGCTTCAAAAGTTCAGATTCGTCGGCAGAGTACAGACATGACATCCCGTACAACCCTGAGGTTCTTTATCCTGCGGGCCACGCATTATTTTCCACTGAACCTGCTGAGTTCCTGCCGCAGATTGCTTGTTGCCTTCTGGGGGAATAATTCGAACACAATGCGTCGACCAGGAAACTGAAAAAACAATAGACAAATGCTGGAGAAACTCAGCAGGTCAAAAAGCGCCTTTGTGTAGCAAAGGTGAAGAGACAGAACCAACGTTTCGGGCTTGGTTCTGTATCTTCACCTTTGCTACATAAAGGCGCTGTTTGACTTGCTGAGTTTCTCCAGCATTTGCGTGTTTTTTTCCCTTAACAGAATCCTGTGTTTTACCAGGAAACTGAGGGTACCATGCTCGTTATATTTTTATATATATAAAATTTATATTTTTTACATTTTAAATGTAGCTATATAGCACAGTAACAGGCCATTTCGGCCCATGAGCCGATGCTGTCTAATTGATCCAATTAACTGACAATGTTTTTGAACGGTGGGAGGAAAACGGAGCCCCCCAGAGAAAACCCACGCAGACATGGGGAGAACGTACAATCTCCTTACAGGCAGCGCGGGATTCGACCCCTGCTCCCGATCGCTGGCGCTAACTGCTGCGCCAACTGAGCCACCCATATATCGCATCTGATTTTATCCCTGACTGAGGTCAGTAAGTACGATTGAGCAAGATGTAAAAATGCCATTGCACTCAGGTTTCATGGGCGACCAGTCTGCGAGTTTGAACAAAGTGACTCTTGTTATATTTATTCACACATCTTTTATAAATGATGCCAACTTCACATTTTTCATTCATAGGTCCCTCTGAGTGGATTTAGAATAGAAACTGCTGATCTAAACTTAACTTGTCACTGGGAACAGTGATGTACTGCAACTCAATGAGATCACGGCCTCAGAGAGGAAACTGCACTGCACAGTCGAGAATCTGCACAGGAGGATGGCTGGAGACTGGAGACTGGCAGCTGAAGGACTCACACCAGGCCACAGGCTGCTGGGGACCCAGGTAATCAGGACTCGGTTTCAAGAGGGTGACGATGGGTTCCCGAAGGGGCCTTGGGCACTGAAAACTCCCTGATTGTATTGGACTGTACAGTTGCATTGGCTGCGGGAGCGCTGGAGGCGAATCCACAATCTCCTCCATGTCTCTGAAGAGACTTCCTTTGGCTTCTCCTTCTCTTGCTGGGAGGGGAACCGGCAGGAGGCTCCTCTTTGTGTGGCTTTGTGGCAAACGAAGGTGACACATTTAATGTGTTACTTACAAGACAATAAAGGATTCTTAAACCCTTGAATAGATTTGGGAGTTAAAATGGAAAATCTCCAGTTGCTGGGATTGGACCCCCCCCCCCCCCACCCCCGCCCCACCTCGTCCAGTCCCTTCCCATCTACACCCGGGACTCCTCACATGCCTCTATCACTTCAACAACTTCCTGTTCTTTGGGCTAGATTGCTTCATTTTCACCATGGACATCCCCTCCCCCCAAAAGAAAGGTCTCAAATCCATTCATTTTTTTCTCTTAATAACAGACCTAATCTTTTCCCCTGCTGGTGGAAGGGGGAACCACCACTCTCCTCTGCCTGGCAGAACCTCAGAATCAGAATTTATTGTCAGAAACACATCACAAAATTTGTTTTGTGGTGGAATCACATTGCAAATATTCATATAAACTGCCTTACAAAATAAATAAAAAATAGGGGCAGCATGGTTGGCGTAGCAGTTAGCACAATGCCATTACAGTGCCAGCGATCAGGGCTGGGGTTCGAATCCCACACTGTCTGTAAGGAGCTTGTACATTCTCCCCGTGTCTGTCTGGGTTTCCCCCAGGGGCTCCAGTTTCCTCCCACCATTCAAAATGTACCGGGGGTGTATATTAATCGGGTGTAATTGGGTGGTGTGGACTCATGGGCCAAAATGTATGTCTACAATTAAAATGCAGAAGGTCAAAGTAAGGCAGTGTCTGTGGTTCATTGTTCATTCAGGGATCTGATGGCAGCGGGGAAGAAGCTGTCCTTGTGCCGCTGAGTGCTCGTCTATACCTTTTTCCCCGATGACAGCAGAGTGAAGGGGATGGAGGGGGGTCCTTGAGGCTGCTTTCTTAAGGCACTGGCTCTTGTAGATGTCCTTGTAGGTGTTCCTGATGTTGCAGGCTGAGTTAACAACCCTCTGGAGTTTTCTCTTGTCCTGGGCATTGGGATCTCTGTACCAGACAGTGATGCAACCAGCCGGAATGCACTCCACAGTACACCTGTAGAAGTTTTCAAGAACTTGTACTGACCCTCAGTTCTATTGCCCTTGAATTGACTTACTCTGGAAGAAAGGAAAGCTGCAGGAACTTCGATGGTCTCCATTGGAAACTCATCTTTTGAAATTCCAGACGCATATTTGAATACTTGGAGCGATTTCAACCTCACTGTTTTATACAACTGTCAGTTTTTGCTTTCTCCTAGAAAAGCATTCTGATTAACCTTGGTCAGAAAACAGATTGGCTAATGCTGCTGCCCAGCTCTCAGCACTGAATTTAATCCTGGTCTCAGGTGCTGACTGCATGGAGTGTCCATGACCTGATCTAGGTGCCTTGGTGTCCTCCCACATCCCAAAGATGGGCCAGGAGATGAGATGGGTGCTGTCACTTCCACCGAGAGTTGATCGATGGCAATAAAGAATGAATGGGAGTTGATGGGCATTTGAGACAGAAATTGTGGGGGACACAAGGAAGTGATGAGGAGGAATGGGACAAGGAAGATTGCTCTGCTGAGCACCAGGATGAAGCTGAAGGTCTGAAGACCATTCAGCCCACTAATTCCATGCTACCATCAAGGGGTCACACCTAAAATGGTACACTTAAGTACTCTGCGACACCTAAAATGGTACACTTAAGTACTCTGCGATCTTTTCCCTTGTGGCTCGGATGTAAGACTGACCCATACTTGCATTTCCAGTGTCACTACCTAAAGAAAGATTGGACAGGCTGGTACCTGACAGGCTAGAGGACAGAAGAGTGAGAAGAAACTTGCCGTCGAATTATCTTTCAATCATAGATGCATCACAGCCTGCTTTGATAAATCTGAGGCAACCATGAAGAAGGTGCACCACTTTCTAAGGAGACTGGGGAGATTTGACATGTCGTCGGATGCTCCTTCAAACCTCTGCGGGTGCTCTGGAGAAAGCATACTGTCTAGAAGCCTCTCAGCCTGGTTTGGCAATGCAGAATAGCACAGAAGGTATCAGACATAGCCAGGCCCATCACAGGGCTCTGACCATTGCAGACATCGATGTGAGTCCCTGCCACAACATCATAAAGGACCCCTATCACCCTGGTCAGAAACGTCCTGCTACCCTTCAAGCAGCAGGTACAGAAGCCTGAAAACCAGCACCTTTAGGTTCAGGAATAGTTTCTTTGAAACAGCAATCGGAGTCTTGAACCTCCTTATAGCAGGGACTGTTCTACCACCACAAAACCACATTGTAACACCACGATGGAAATTTATTAGCTATATTTTTTTAATATATTATCTCTTTTTAATTTAATTTGATGAATATTTGTTCGGCTACAGCAAGAAAGAAATTTTGAAAGATCATTCAGGAAACAAGTTTCTTCTCACTCTTCTCAACTACGACAATAAACTCACGATCATCTCATGGGTCCCTCTGCAATTCAGGATGGCTCAGAAGTTCCTCAAGTCCCTCAGCAGAACTTTGATTTGTATATCCGCCCATTCTATCCAGTATGGGGGAGGGTGGACCCAACTGGAGGATATCCTTCCTTTCCTAAAGAATGTTACTCCATTAAAACACCTTGTGCATGCATTCTGCATGCACATTTTTGTGCCTGTGATATTTTTCTAGACTTTTTTCTTCACAAAAATAAGTTGGATATTCACAAATGATCAACTGGACAAGGAATGAGATTAACATGCAGTGACAATCATTGGCCACTGGAGTGCGCAGTGGACCTAGTTATTAGCCTGCCCTGTCTGCAGACGCTAAGAGTGTAGGTCATTCATTATAAATAGCTTTGCCTTCTATGACGTTGCACGGCCTGCTGATTTTCTCCAGCAGTTTTGAGTACTGCATTATTATTTATTGTCATGAACTTCGATGTTTTTCTGCAGCATATCATAGCGCAAACATACGTACAAGCCAGCTTACAAAAATAAATAAAAATAGTGCACCAAGACTCAAAGTGAGGCCGTGCCTGTGGTTCATTGATCAACCAGGAATCTGATGGCAGAGGGGAAGAAGCTGCCCTTGCGCCACTGGGCGCACGTCTTCAGGCTCCTGTCCCCTTTTCTCGAGGGTGGTGGTGGGGTGGGGGGGGGGGGTCCTTGAGAATGAGGCTACTTCTTGCAGATGTCGTCGATGGAGTGAAGACCGGTGTTCCTGATGCCGCAGGCCAAGTTAACAACCCTCTGGAGTTTTTTCTGGTGCTGGGCGTTGGCGCCTCCGTACAGCGATGCAACCAGCCAGACTGCTCTCCACGGTCCACCTGGAGAGGTTTTTGAGAGTCTTCAGTGACATGCTTAATCTCCTCAAGCCCGTAAGTATGATTGCATCGATCCTCCCTTCGCAGTGGAGCGACACCACTTTGAAAGATTCTCTCTTGCACTCATTTTTCCAGGCTGTTTGAAACCAATGTCGGCAGATCATTTTTAGACTGGAGGGTCTTTTGAATGACTGAGTTCTAATACTATGTCCGGCTCCCTGGACCCAACTTGTGAATCCAGAGCTTCTTGGAGTTGAGGTGATTAATAATGGTCAAGAAAATTTCAAATCCTTCGCAATCCATAAGGAGCTCGCATGTCCTCCCCATTTATTGGGTGGGTTTCCTCTGGGTGCTCCCGCGTCCTCCCACATTTCAGGGTTAGTAGGTTGTCTGGTCACGTGTGTATTTGGGCTGCGCTGGCTGGTGGGCCCAAAGGGTTTGATATTCTGCTGCATCTTTCTAAAATAAAAATCACTGAACTGTGGCGAAGTATGATTACACTTCAAAGACAGGTTTGCCATTTTTAAAAAGGAGAATTTTCTATTTTGGGGGTTGAGGAGGCTAGACCATTTAAAGAGGATGGGGATAAGCTTTGGGGAAATGGTGCAGATGAGGAGCTGAGGCCCTGGGGTCAATAGGTCACAGTCATCATGAACGATTAGGCCGACTCGAGGGACCAAGCAGCCTCGTCCTATACTATTTTTTTTTAAAATCACGCTCTTGTTTTCCTCCATTTGAAACCACCTATCGGTACATTGGTACAAGTTTGGACACTTGAGCATTAGAAGGTCCCTTCCTGAACCATCCCTCGAAGGCCTCAGTTCTCGCACAAAGCTTCTGCGGCCACCCACAAACCAACACCGGGAAGTATTTCTAGGAGGGAGGTGAAGAACAACTGCTTCTCCCCAAAGAGCAGCCCAAGGAGGCAATCAAGGCACATTAGGGTTACATATACTAAAGACTCAGTTAAGATACATTTTTGCACTGCTGGAGAACAAAGGGCTCTGGGGAACGGGCGGCAGGTAAGTGGAGCAGAGTCCACGGCCACGGTTGCCATGATCTTATTGAATGGCAGAGCAGAGGGCCGACTCCTGCTCCCACTTCTTATTCTAACATAGAGGTACCTCAGCTGGAACCAAATGGTGCAACGTGATGCCTTCGGCCCTGTAGAGCTCACAGCTTGAATCTTTGAGGGATTGCTCCAAGCCCTTGGCTGAGGATTCTTGATCTTCTTCATTCTGCGTGATGTCACTGCTGTCACTGTTATTTGTTTCATGGGTGCTGTCATAGTCGGAGGTTGCTTGGGCAGGGTCATCTGCAAGAGACAAAATGTTCAACCATCCATCGCGGTATTGAGTCTCTGCCCCCTAGGGCAGGAAGTCCAAATGAGCGACAATGGATCTCCCTGCCTACTGCACCTCTCCTGTGATCACTCCGGTATCCGTGCCCCTCAGGATGTTGTTCCTCGAGGCACTGCCTTCAGGCAGGTAGCCACAGACTGAAAGTGGGTGCATTGGAAAGGAAAGTGGGTGAGGGGCCAGGTATGAAACGGGCAGGGGAGCGAAGGAGTGGAGGTGCAATGAAATCAGAATATGGCAAAGTGTGCACCGAGCAGATGGTACAGGGAAGGGCAGAGTGGGGAGCGATGGGTGTCTCCCACGTCTCGACAGGCCAAATGGAGGCTGCAGGGATGAGTCCTGAGAGACTGGTTTCTGTCTGTGCTTGGAGGGTTGACACCCAATCAGAAAAAAATACCGTGTAAGTGGTGGGGAATACAATGAGAATCAGCTTTCTGGTGTCTCACATGCAGAATCCCACATCAGAGGGGGACGGGTCCTGATCCAGATGGGAGCACTGCTCAGCTGGAAACTGTTTGATACAGCATAAATTATTAATTTACTGAGACTGATTGTGAGATCGACTATGGGGGGGGGGGGGGGGTCACTGAGACTGCAAGGGAGGGGCATCACTGAGACCACCGGGGGGGGGTCAATGAGTCTGCGAAGGGGGGGGTCACTACAACCACGAGGGATGGATCACTGAAAATATGAGGGAGGGGCATCACTGAGACCACAGGGGGGTATTACTGAGACCACGAGGGGAGCGTCACTAAGACCGCGAGGGGGGGCTTACTAAGACCGCGAGGGACTGGGTCACTAAGACTGCGAGGGAGGGGGGGTCACTAAGACCGTGAAGGGGGGCATCACTAAGACTAAGAGGGGGGTGTCACTGAGACCGTGGGGGGGTCACTGAGACCGCCGAGGGTCACTAAGAGGGGGACAAGAGTCTGAGGGGTGGGGGAGGGGTCACTAAGACTGTGAATGGGGACTCTGTGAATGGATATGAAGTGTTACTGATGTTTAGACTCTTCTCCCTTGGCTATGGACTGAAGTATGGAACAGAAGGTGAAATGGCAGCAAATGACTTGCAAATGGTTAGCGTTGATTTGTTTGGACAAACCAAGACATCATCACATTACCAGCACCCTGGCTCTAAACTTCATGTGCCTCAGAGCCACTTGCCCCATCTGGTAAACCCACAGCAAACCTTGGTTGTGGCCAGACTGGTGTTGTTGGAGATGGGGAGCTCACCTGTCCGGTTCAGTGAAGACGCTGTTGTCTCCACTCTTCCTCCTATGCTGTCTGAGTGCGTCAACTTGCTGAAAGGCCGGCCGCAACTGTAACATCAAATAAACCCCATTTTAGGGAAATGTAGGCAGCCTTTAAACCATGTGTGGGGCCTTGGCTTTATTTCAGTTCTGCCAAAAGAGAGGTCACAGCCTGCTGTGTGTGTCAGTCGGGGACCACTCACATTCCACCAAGATCAGGGGCTGCAAAGCTTCAGCTTCCACCTTCTGAACAGAATCTCCAAAACTCCCTCCCCGCCACGGCACATCAAGCCACTGTCTCCAACACCATCTCCAAAAACATAGCCAAATTATCTTCTCAACAGGGCCTGGAAACCAACTTTGCACATTCCACCAGGCCAGTGATGGGTAAGCATGAGTAGGAGGGACGAGAAATGACCGTAGCAGTCAGCTTTCATGATCCAGTCCAATGTAAATCCATGTAGCATTCAATGTTACATTTCAGTGTGTGCTACACAATGATCAAGATTGACCTGGCATTCAATCTTTTTAGACAATACACATACAAGGCTTAGTCTAGACTTCGCCTTCTTCCTCAAACCACTGTTCCATTCCAAAGTGTTCTGATGTACTGAGATATAATTCCTCGTGACTGCAACGAGTTTGAAGATCAATTCCCATTTGCCTGCATCAGGATCCACTTACACTCCCTTGTCTTGCTCACTCCTTCAAAGGGATTTTCCCAGTCCAATGTAAATTATCCTAATTGTTTTGCATTGATTCCAATCAATTACTCATGGACTGTAACAAGATGCTTGATTTAAGCTGTGCCAAACGTGATGAACAAAACGCAAAACACAACTTCAGGTGGCAGATATCTAAAATGAACGCAGAAAATGCCAGGGATCCTCAGGAAGTTAAGTAGCATCTGTGAGGTGCGGGGGTGGGGGCGTGGGGAGTGAAGGAGCATTGAGCTGGATCCATTGCACCAACGCTGGCTGACCTGCTGAGTGCTTCCAGGGCGTTTTGACCTACGATGAATGGAAGCAACATCCCACCCGCGGCCATAAAGACTGAATAGATGAGGATGCCATTTCCTCTCCAGGCCAGATGGACATCCTTTCTTTGGTGCACATTGATCAATATCAAATGGACACACCTTCCCCAATGCACACTGATTGATGAATAGTGAGAATCTATTGACATATTCAACATATACACAAGTACAATGAAATTCTGACTTCCTGCAGCAAAACAGGTATGTAAGGAACACCAACTTCAATGGTATACATTAAATCAGTGGTTCTCAACCCTTTTCTTTCCACTCACATCCTACTTTTAAGTATTCCCTATGCCATCAGTGCCCTGTGATTAGTAAGGGATTGCTTAAGGTGGGATGTGAGTGGAAAAAAAAAGTTTGAAAACCACTGTTTTAATTGTACCTGATTGGCTCGTTATGTGCACAGTTTCAATGACAATTTTTCTCAAGCCATATATTTCGGAAACAATTAGGTCTGGAGCAGTGATTCTCAACCTTCCCTTCCCACCCTCATCCCACCTTAAGCAATCCCTTACTAATGGCATAGGGATTACTTAAGGCAGAATGGTGAGCGGAAAGAAAAAAGGTTGAGAACCACTGCATTAAATTGTCACTTCTGCCAAGTAAAATATATCATAAATGTAAAAGGTTTGTTAGATAAACATTCACAGTTGTCATTAGTGTAAGAAAAAAGTGAAATTTCAATGGTACAAACAGATCCTTTGGTGGTTTTGGACTAATTTATGATTCAGGTGTTAGTGCTGCACAATTACTCAGTAAAAGGAGGTGTGAGGTGTGAGGTGATCCTTCTGACCGATGGCCTACTGGTCACCCTTAGGCAAGGTGCGGTACCTGTTTAGCATCCCAGTCAGGGTCACGTCAAGCCAAGGATTGCAGAGGGTGGATGGTTTTTATGGAATTTATGGTTGTAGAACTAAAAATGCTGGGCAGATGTATCTGCTGATCAATGGCCAGGGTTTCCTGTCCAGTATGGACACTGCAATTAAAGGTGGCAACGGGAAACCATTTCTGTTCCCTTGTACAATCATGAACTCAACATCGACCATGGTCTTAGCTCAAAGATGGAGACTTGACCGAAGGAGAACAGCTACAATTTGGAGGGTCAGAGATCATGACGGATGGTGAGATGTGATCACACACACCGAATGGCAGGGCACCTGAATGAAATGAATGGTCAGGCAGCATGGGGAGGGTCAAGAGGTAGACTCAAAAATTGCTCTTGAATGTAGAGGTTTCTGTATCCTCTGCCTGAAGTTAGCAGTGAGAAGCGGCAGTGACCAGGGTGATGAGGGTCCTTTATGATGTTGGCTGCCTTCTTGAGGCAGCGGCTCATGTGCCTTCAATGGACAGTGCCTGCAATGGATGGTTAGCTTGGCCACTTCCCACAGGCTTCTGCGGTGTCAGGCGCGTGAGTTGCCGAACCAAGCTGCAATGCCACCAGCCAGGACTCCTTCCACAGGGCACCTGCGGAGGTTCCACAGGAGTATTGAACGACCTGACAAATCTCCTCAGAAAGTAAAGGTGTGGACTCCCAGGAACTTGAAGGCACCAACACTCTCCATCAATATCCCATTAATGAAGAAGGGTTACAGTCCACAATAAACTCCTTGGTCTTACCGACATTGAGAGTAAGACTGTTGTTCAGGCACCAGATTCTCGATCTCCATTCTGTATTCTGATACATGGTGTCATTTGACAAAATATATGTGCAGACTTTAAACAAATGAGCTGCACATTTTCTCTGCACGAACAGGAAGCATCAACGCAGATGGTCAGCATAAGGGATCAGTTTCATCACTGAATTTAAATCACTTGGAGGGGTACAGCAGGAAAAAAGTCCCTTCAGCCCATCTAATTCATGCTAACCATTAAGCACCCATTTCCATTAAGCTTTTACTAACCTTTCTTCTCCCTATTTTCTCATCAACTCTCCTCAGTTTCTGCCAATCATCCATGCACCAGGGGCAATTCACAATGGCCAATTAACTGACTAACCTGCCCGTCTTTGGAGGAGGGGAAAGCTCCCAGAGCTCCTGGTGGAAACCCACATGGTCACAAGGACAATGTGCAAAATCCTTATTGAGGTCAGGATTGAATCTGGCTCACAGAAACTCCACTCTTTGTGCCACAGTGTCTCCCCAGATCTCATCTACAATAGAGAGGCAGCAAGGAATTCTCCCGCATCCTGCAGTACACAGAAGTTCTGGGAAAATTAAGGTGGTCTGTGAGTGGGATGAGAAGGTTGAGAACCACTGCTCTAGATCCAATTGTTATTTTGCTTGTGAATTATTGTCATAGGCCCATTTCCTCTGGAGTTATGAAACCGTGCACGTAACAAGTCAATGAGGTACGATTAAAACAGTGGTCTTCAAACTTTTTCTTTTCCCCCACATACCACCTTAAGCAATCCCTTACTAATCACAGAGCACCTATGGCATAGGAAATACTTAAAGTGGTATGTGAGTGGAAAGAAAATGTTTGAAAACCACTGATTGAAACTGATGAGGAATGCTCTGCACTCTTTCAAGGGCAGGGAATTCTCCCAAGTTTCTGGCAAACAATCTCCCCTTAGCAAATCTCGTCAAAAAAAAACGACAAGCTGCAGGTCACTCTTATTAGAAGTATAATATCTTTTCCAAAAATATGAACTTATAATGATGCACCCTCCCTTACCATTGCACCAATATCTCAATCTGACTCGAAAAGGTTCCAAAAGATCAAATGGTGCGATACAAAAAGGAATGCATGTCCTTCATTGCAATCCTTCCTCTACAAATGCCAAGAGAAACATCTAAGGAATTAATCCTTCCTTTCATTTATTGTTTTCGGGGATTTTGGAGGATGACAAAGGCAATTTTCAAAATTAATTTACTTGTAAAAACATTAAGTTTAAAATAGTAAGCCATATTGTTAAATTGCATGTTATAATCCTTATATTTTAATTCTTGCTTTGAGAAATATTCTCCCTTAGAAATAGAACACAGAATCAGAATTTATTTGTCCAATAAAAATATCTTAAAAATGAATTTATTATCATGAAGAATTCCTTCCCCCCATGAGACCGTGCTGCCAAAATATTCCAATTAAACAATCTCTGTACGTCATGAAAGGTGGGAGAAAACCACAGCGCCTGGAGAAAATCATTGTTGATCAGCATTACAGGTGCAAATATTACTGTAAATTACATTTTTAAAAATAATCAATTAGTGCAAAAGAAGAGGGAGTGAAGTTGTGTTGTAGGTTCATTTTCCATTCAGAAATCTGATGGCAGAGGGGAAGAAGCTGTGTTTGTCCCACTGGATGCTCATCTTCAGGCTCCAGTACCTCCTTCCTGATGGTATCAGTGGGCATGGCCGGGGTGGGGGGGGGGGGGGGGGTGGAATGTGTGTCCTTGAGGTTAGAGGCTGAATTCTTAGGACAGCGCCTCTTGTAGATGGCCTTAATCTGATGCCCATGATCACCATTCTCCGTAGTCTTTTCCTGTCAGACAGGGATGCACCAGTCAGAATTCTCCCCATGGCCCGCCTGTAGAAATTTGCATGAGCCCTTGGTGACATATGAAATCTCCTCGCGAAGTATAGCCACTGGTGAGCCTTCTACGTGATTTCATCGACTCCGAAAGCCCCAGGATTGATCTTCAGAGCTGTTGACATCCAGGAATTTGTTCTTCACCCTCTCCACTGTTGACCCTTCAATATGTGCATTCTCCTGATCTCCCCCTTCCGAAGTCAACAATCAGTTCCTTAGTTTTGCTAACGCTGAGTGCAATGTTGTTGTTGTGACGCCCCTCAACTAGCTGATCTATTTCACTCCTATCCACTTCCTCATAGAAACCTTTGGTTCCGCCGACGACTGTGGTATCAGTGGCAAATTTGTAGATAGCATTTGAATTGTGCCTGGCCACACAGTCATGGATGTAGAGAGGGTAGAGCAGTGGGCCAAGCAGGCATCCTTGAGGTGCGCCTGTGTTGACCATCAGTGATGTCGAACTGACTGCGGTCTCCTGATGAGGAAGTCAAGGATCCAGTTGCAGAGGGAGGTGCAGAAACCCAGGTTTTGAAAGCTCGTTGACCAGTACTGAGGGTATGATGTGGTTGAAAGCTGAGCTGCAGTCGATGAAAAGTAGCCTGTCGTACATGCTGGCTGAGTGGAGAGCCATCTCCTGTGGAGTGATTGCCATGGTAGGCAAATTGCAGTGGGTCCAGATCTTTACTTAGGTGCGAGTTAACTCTGGCCATCACCGACCCCTCAAAGCATTGCCAATATATTTGCTCTGTTAAATCTTTACTCTGTACATGCAGTCGTAATATGCAAGAAAACCAAAGCAAATTCAAACTTATCACTGCAGGGTGAGGTTAAATGATTTCCCCAAACTGCATTAACTTGAAGCATCAGCTAAACTTTATTTTATCAGTGGAATTTCTCTTCCTGAGACTGCCTCATGAGGTATATTTAAGACACAGTTAGATATATTTTTGCATTTCAGGGGAAAAGCCATAGAATGAAACTGAGTCCCTGACCAGATCACCCACAGTTCGTGAATGGTGAAGCCTACTGGACAGGCCATGTGACCTGCTCCTGCTCCTATTTCTTATGTTCCTGTATAGTTCACAGTTTGATATAAGCGAGAAATGTTTTCTAATGAGGATGCAAAGGGACAGGGCACTTCTAACTTCCAGTGAATTAAGTTGCTCCACCAGCACCAGGTTTCCAGAAAAACTATCAGTTGAAGAAAACATGCCAAAAAGATTTTCTTTGTCATCGGTCGTAATTAAATGGGGGTTTTTACATCGACACATTCCCCTCCCCCATATATTTTGAAGAGTAACACCTGACACGATGGGAAAGCAGCTTTTCACCCAACTTCACCCATTTCTCAGCCAGTGAACTCGTGAATTACTCTCACGGTTTTCCAATTTATTCGTCTGCTTTGCCAAATGGCTTCATTATAGTGTTTGTTGACTTGTTTGACTGGCAAAAGTAAAATCACGGAAAATAAATAGGTAAAAAATAATAAACTTTAAAATTGGTGTCCCCTAATGAATTATTTGCCAATTACGCAACATGCAATCTCAAGCAACTGTCAAATTCACTTATCCGGCACCTACCAATCCCTGAAAGTGCAGATACTGTATTTGCTTTGCTGGATCCAACCAGAAATCTGCTTATCTGTCAAAATGAAGATGTAACCATGATCAGTAAAAGGTACTGTATGAGTTCAAGATACTCAAAGCAAACAGTTTTAGGTTTACTGGATTTAATTTTAACTTTGATCTGTGGATGATACAAGTTGTCAGATCTTCTCAAATATCTTCCATTTCCACTGTAAACTCCTGATTTCCTATCACGCTGTTTCACCAACCAACACAGGGACGCAAAAACTCCCCAATATGGTCTCTGAAAGGAAGAACCTCATTTCAAGAAGTGACGTTTGCAATTTGCAACACAGAAGATAGCGTAGGAAAGGCAAATGCTTACCTACTGCAAACTACGCAGGTGCTCCTGAACTGCCCTGCAACATCCGGTGCACTCTGAGTGTACGTTAAGGGCTTATGTGGGTTGCGGCCTGGTCTGGTCATTATATCTGCGGTGTCCGGGAATTCAACAGAAGAGGTTTTGCTGGTGGGACTACCAGCAGGGGTCCCCTGGATTGGCGAATGGCATGGGGAGGTGAGAGGTGTGATGTTCGAAGAGTAACCTAGTAAGGGAACATTCTTAGTATGGAACCAATCAAATAATTAACAAAAATACCCCAGAAAGTTAATATAACTGTCCACTTAATAATTACAGTTAAGAGTAAACAAAAAAAAAAGTTTCTGGAAGTCTAAAATAAAATCTGAAAATACTGGGAACACTCATTTGGTCAGACAACATCGGTGAAAAGAGACACAGTTAATGCATTGGGGGCAGAAAAGCCTCGTAACTGAAAAAGAGAGAAAACACTAAACTAACTTGAAGGGCTCAAACCTGAAATGTTGGTTGTATGTCTTTGTCACCTCTGAATGCAGTGGGATCTGCTAACTTTCTCCAGCAGAGTTGTGTATAAACTAACTTGCTCTCTCTTTTTCCCCCAGCTCTGATGAATGGCTATGATTTGAAACATCAACACCACCTTTTTCTCTCCATTGATGGGATCTGACCTTGAGTGTTTCCAGCATCCTCCGTCCATGCGCCAGCTAAGATCCGGTTATTAACTTTAAAAATATGTGGGTTTTTAAAAAAAAAGTAACATTTGCTCACCTTGTCGCATTTGTCTTTTGGTATTCACGTGATTAGTGGTGGCAATAGCATGGGAGGCTGAGAATGATCTACTCTTGGAAATGGTCAGCAAGACTGATGGAGAACAGTTGTAAGGCTCTGTATTAAAAGAACTGAGAAGAACGGAGACATAAACCACTGCGGTCAAACGCCAATGATGTACCATCAATAATCACAACTCTCAGGCTTTTATTAACTAAAGATAGAAACTACCATCAACCTCACTGACTGATCGAAGCAAGGAGAAAGGGGAACGTGCAAGGGGCTGTGGGTATGATCAGTCTTGGGAGACGTGTCCAGCCAGCACAACAGTGATTTACAACAACCAGTGAAACAAATATGTCGGCAGACACTGTGATTGCAACAAATTCACAAAATTGCTGGGTAAAGTCGACAGGGACAAAGGGCTCAGGCTCAGAACATTGGTTCTATCTCCTATGGGCGCTGGGAGACCTGCTGAGTTTCTCCCGCAATTTTGTGGTCAAATACCACACCACACCACAAATTTGCAAAGGAAAGGGGACTCGTATCATTTGGAAATTGCAGAAGCGTGACCGTTTTATGCACTGAATCAGGTGATCGACTCGTGTGCATTTACTCTCTGCAAATTAAAACATCTTCCTTCAGATCTGACGAGGGTCTCTTGATCTGAAATGTGAACTTTATTTCTCTTTTCATGCTCGCTGCTTGGCTCATTGAGCATTTGCAGCATTTTCTGTTTTTGTTTCAGATTTCCTGCATCTGTAGTTCCTTGATTGTCAAGTGCTACCAAGGGTTACAGTTAGGGGCTATTTATACACGGTCAAGGAAATGGCTGCAGTCCTAAATTCAAAACCTCTCCAACCAAGACAGATGAGGAGAGTAAGGGTATGGGTTCCCAATCAAGATTAAAGGTTCTATTATTGTCACGTATAGAAAATTTGTCTTGTCTCCTCTATAAAGGCCCTCACGGGAGTGGCACAAGTCCAGCTCCCCCAATCAAGATGAGAAAGAGAAGCAAAAGAAAGCCCCTTCAGGGACACCAAATGTCCATGGGTCCCCTCGTCTCTTGTTGCCGCATGGCCTCCTCTCTCGTCCAGTGGCAATACTCAAACTGGAAGCATACAAGTCATAACTCATTGACCCCCCCTCCCCGATTCTGAACCCTTGATTAAGAAATGCCTGAGGCCCTTCAGGAGCCCTGCTCGCCATTGGCACCTTCATGGGTACTCATCCCTAGAACATGTTCCCAGAAGATGGTAGGAGGCCTTCAACAACACCATCCCTCCTCTACAACTTGCCACCCTGACCTGGAAGCACAAGGATGCTGGGAAGTGATGGCAGGTAATGAGTTAATTGGGAGATTAATTGGAACTGTAACTCTTCCTGAGTGTGGTGGGTGGTAGAAGCAGGAGGGAGCTGATGGGATAGTGGATGAATGAAGTGGAAAGAGTATAAAATTGATCGTCTGACTCTCTTTCTCATTCTCCCTCTCTCTAGAATTTTATTATTTGGCTTAATGTCATGTGTTTCACATCTATTTACTAAGTTATTACCTCAAAATGGACTGAGTGTGATAAGAAGCCTTTATTCCTGAAAGGGTGTGTGAAAATCCATGAACTGCACAAAAGTGCTGGAGAAACTTAGCAGGTCAGGCAGCATCTATGTGAAGTAAATGTATTGGGCTTGAGCCATTTGTCAAGGGATGAACAAAATGCAGGCAAGGGGCTGAATAAAAATGTTGGAGGCAGGAGAGGGGAGAAGGGGCAGGGGGAAAGAGTACAGGCCAACAGGTGAGAGGTTATGGGTGGGAGGATAGAAGTAAAAAAAGCCGAGAGGTGATGGGGGGGGGGGGAGTGGTTCAACCTTTTGGTCCTAAGCCCTTTGCCAATATATGAGCATAAAGCAGGCAAGCGCCTGGATAAAAAGGTGGGTGGAGGAGAGGAGAAGGAGAACAGGTAGGAGGTCATAGATGGAAAGGTAGAAGAGAAAACTAAGAGATAGGGGTTAACCTTTATATCCTATAGATCAGTAGTTCTCAATCTTTATTTTTCCACTCATATCACTAATTCTCTATGGCCATCAGTGCTTGGTGATTAGTAAGGGATTGCTTAAGGTGGGATGTGAGTGGGAAGGGAAGGTTGAGAATCACTGCTCTAGACCCAATTGTTACTGAAATATTTTGCCTGAGAAAAATTGGCCCATTTCCATTGGAGTTCTGAAACCATGCACATAACGAGTCAATGAGGTACGATTAAAACAGTGGTTTTCAAACTTTTTTTTCCCATCCACATCCCACTTTAAGCAATCCCTTACTAATCACTGATGGCATAGGGAATACTTAAAGTGGTACATGAGTGGAAAGAAAAAGATTGCGAACCACTGCTATGGATGTTGTGTGACCTGCTAAGTTGGTCCAGCACTTTTGTGTATTGCAGTACAGGCACAGTGTCTGCAGACATTCCTGCTTAACTCGAAGTAAATCATGAAGACTGCTGTGAGAAATAACTGTGAAGTCATTGGGATTATCTCAGATAAATTTCAATAAAAAAATCAGAATCTGTGATTCCTGGTGACAGAAATTGGCAGAAAATAGTTGAATATTTTTTTTAAAAATCCCATAGTTTTGCTCCTCAACACTTTGGAATTTTGTACTACCCACAACATACTGAAAAAGATGCTTCAAAGACATAATCAGAAAACAGCTGACATTAAGCCAAAGAAGATTTCAGAAATCCAGGGAGAATAAAAAAAAATTCTATCAAAATAGTGAAGTGAGAGGAAGCAGTTCTAAATAAGAAGAGTGGGAGATGGAAAGATCCTATAAATCACATGCTGATCCACACAGAAACACAGATAAGTTTGGATCGCTTGAACTCAGAATTGGCAGAGACATGAAGGACTTTAGAGTGATAAATCCCAAACTGCAAACTGGTTTGTAAATTAATAATATTAAGCTAAGGGTTCAATAAAAGCCATTGTTCCTAACCTGAGTCCACAAGTTTGCTCTCTATGATCATGACCTGTATCTTATTAAATATCATGACCAAATATAAAGCTGTTCAATACCAACAGCACAACAAAGTGCACAAAAATCTGGGAAGTGAAATCAATAAAGGGTAAAGATTGTTGAAAATGATCAGACTTTAATCTGGACAATCGCTCGACATAAAGCAGACAGGTCTCCTTGGCAAAATTTGGATTGAAGCACTGGCTTAGATTTGGCATGTGGGAAAACCTGGTCCATATCCACATTATTCACAATATTTTCAGTGAGATTATTTATGGCAGTGGAACGTTCAACATTTTCCACCAAAATGAGACTTCTGATATTCGCTTCCAGGAAGAGGGCAGTGGAAGTCAAGTTATGCAAAGCCAAGCTGTTTAAATCTGGACCGCTGGTTGAAATGGAAGGGGCAGAAACAGCAAGAGTTTACTCTAACTAATCCAGTCATTTTTCATAAAAGTGACAGTGTTACAAGAATTTCATTTTCTCTCATCTGGAATGAAAAAAAAAATTGCAAAGTCTGAAGCCTAAATGAATTTATCATATCCAATATGATCTTTGTTGAATTTTATATCATACTTCCTGTCACTTCCCTGGTTCTATTGCATTCCAATTTTCTTCCCAATAAGGTGCATTGACCACACATTTGACAAACCACGTGCCCCTCTTTGTAACGTACATGGCCAGAGTAGGATGTATATTGGAGCCAAGTGGTTCAAGGGGACTGGAGATATGATTTTGAAAATCTAGATACCTACTCACAGTAAAATAACATGCAAGGTTATTATTTAGTTGCTCAAGTCCCTCTCCATCCTGAACACCACTGATGTTAACACAACAAGCAAAGAGTAAACATATTCATCCTCTTATTTCTCATGACCTCAGGACTTCCCACAAGTTTTGCCTAAATATTTCAGGTTCCATCAAGGGAGAGACAGGAGCCAATTTTTACTCGGCCTTAATGAGGTAATGTAACCTGTGTTCAGAGACTTTGGCTGAGTGACACACATTAGAACACCAGGAGAGCTCTTCCGAATGCTGCTGCTGAGTTCTTCTACACCCTGCCGGAGGTCCAGACCAGGGGTCGGTTTAACATCTCCTCAGAAGACCACCTAGTTTTGTGGTCAGTCCTCTGGAAAGGGACTTGAATACTTGGATAGCAAGGCATGGCTTTGTAGCGCTGCAAGGGCAGCAATTGCATGAAAGCCACCAATAAATCAGACCAGTCTCATCATAATTATTGACTCCCACCTTTCTCAGCCATTACAATTTTTAGACTGCTTAATTTTATGATTTTATTATTTACAGCTTTCAGTTGAAAAGAAAAGCTAAAAGATAATAATCGAAGAAATAAAATATTAATTATTAACTGCTCGATCAAAGGCACTGGAATTGTTGAGTTTATCTCTGGAGAAAAGGGAGGATTGAACAGTGACAAATGTAAATGTTCAAGTTCACTGTTGCAAATTTTGGACCTGCTTCCAATAAATCTGTTTATTTTGTTACCTAATGACCCAATGAATTGACAAGCATTCCTTGGGGAAGTTAACTCACAATGTCACTCCACACAGATTGATTCTTAATGCCTTTGGGACAGCAAGAGAAGGGTAATAACTATTGTTCCAACATTCCAAGGAACAATGATAAATAAAAAAAAAAATCCAATTATCATTCTACTGCCAAGGAGGTGGTACAGGAGCATCAAAAATCAGGACCGCCAGGCTGAGGAATAGTTTCTTCCTGCAGACAGTGAGATTGATGAACAGTATCCTAAAACCAAGTAAATCATTCCAATATATTTATATGTGTTTATTTTAAATTATACCTTTATGTGTACATGCTGTTTTGTCTGAAGACACATGTATAGTCTGTGTTATATAATCGAATTTGGTGAAACAGGGAAACAGAAAATTCTCCTTTGCCAATTTCATCTTATTGTTTATTCCACTTGTGACTGTTCAGAGCATCAGAATGCCTCTGCAATTAGAATTCTCTCTTGCATCAGGAAAGCCAAACCATGAACATTTAATAAATGCAGATGTCTGAAGAATTTTGTGGCTGAATAAGATTATACGTTATTCTTTAAAAAGTTCTGATAACTTCGGTTTCCCCAACACCGTTACCACTGGAATCAAATTAAGAATGCTCGCACATTTAACACCGATGTTACATTTCATTAATTTTTTTCCTTCATAGAAAATTGGTTTTGGTGAAGTATTTTGATTTTTTTAAAAACACTTTTGGCTAATCTTTCTTGCTGTGCCTTCATGCCACCCTGTGATGTCACAGGGTGACAATTTACATTAATCCCATTTTATTCCACTCATATTTCCATCAATTTCTCCCCCTCCCCCACACAAAGGGCAATTTACACTGACCAATCGAGTTACTGACCCGCAACCTTCGGGAAATGGGAGGAACCAGGATAAACCCACGCGGTCGCAGGGAGAACATGAAAACTCTCCACACATGTAGGGTTGAACCTGCGTTTCTGGAGCTGGGAGGCACCAACATTACTAACTGCACTACAGTGCCCTATTCCTTATTTTATTGATTCTCATTTGACATAGTCTTCTTGTCTATATATTTACCTTGGGCTTTTCTCGCTTTTCATCCATGACAGGCTGTTATTGGCAGATTCATTACTTAGAGGGAGTGGAAGCAGACCCCTATCACCCATGAGGGGTACATAGTGAACCCAAAGAATGATGCACATTCCACTTGGTACTGCAATGAGCTTATCTATACCTGATAGAAGACTTCTCTGAGATGTGATCCCACGACCGGGTTCCATGATTTAAAACTTGCACAGGCAGAATTCCTTTTAAGCACACAGAGAAGTGTGTCCCATAGGTGTTGTGAAAAGCAATTTTTGGATGAGGGGCCTGCACGGCCTGTAGACTATGCATAATTTGTCCGAGTTCACCCGTTAATTTTAATTTTTAATTTTTAAAATTATTTTAATGTAATTTTAGAGACACAAGCATGGTTACAGGTCTTTCTGGCCCATGAACAAACAACACCAAGGGAAGTTTGCAGTGGACAATTAACTTTGACACGGGAGAGGAAATTGGAACACCCAGTGGATCTCGCGCAGACACAAGGAGAACATACAAATGTCATACAAGGATCATGAGGTGGCCAAAGTGAATCTAGGTCATCAGACACATGGGACATCCACTGTAGCAATGTGCCACCTTCGCTGAACAGCCCACCGTTTTGCAAAATGTGCCATTTCCGGGTCACAAAGAGCCCTTGAGTAGATCTCCCGTAATAGGAACCACAGGTCACAAGAATTTATGTGGAAACTAGCAACTGAACCTTTGACACACTTGAACCCTTCCGAGCTTTCCTTTTCAAGGTTGTTGAGAGGCAGGAGTTTCAGAATTTTATCACCGGCCCTGAGAATTACTTTATGATTAAATTTTTGCATCAAAGCAAATTTTAAATGCCTGCTGTGCAGGCCCTGGGGTTAGGAGATGATGCATACCTGACTAATGGAGTCTCATGAGTGGGTTTGATGCTTGAACTGCGGTCTCTCCTGACAGGACCTGGCTCCACCGTAGGTAGACCAGTGGCAGATGTCGTGGTGGTCCACGTGGATGAAATCCGCCTTAAGAGCCCCGGGGGCAGACTTCTTCTCAGTCGCTGAAGAAAATAAAATGGGTCAGCATGTTTAAAACGCCCAGGCTCAATTTTCAATCTGTGCAACAGAAAGAAAGCAAAAGTGAACTTTACTACAGCCATACCTCGACTTACACCCGAAGAAGTCCGATCGCAGATACATCTGAAAATATACAGTGTATCATGGCCCCTAAGAGTCCCCAAAGCAAGCCTCTGGCAGAATCAAAGAAGAAGAGGCGTGCTATCAAATTTGGAAGAGAAGCCAAAGGTGATAAAGTAATATGAAAGTAGTAAAACTGCAACCACACAATCCTGAAGAATTAAACAAAAATTACCCAGGCTGTTAAACTATAGTATTCAGACATGTGTACGTACAATGTAGAGGGCTAGGTAAATCTGTATGTGTGACATGGTATCTTATGTAGTACAATACACTTCACCTATAATGATCGACTTACACCTGAATCAACTTGCGTCCCTACTTCCAGAACGTAACCCGGACGCAAGTCAATCCATGGTTGTGACTGAATTTAATTCAAGTGCCGGCTGTGGAAAGAGATGGAGATAATGCAGGCAACTTGGACGAGTGGGGATGGGAAAAAGGATCGGCCAGGATGTGGTTGGCCGAAGGATTGGCTTCTCATCATGTGCGACTCCATGAATCTAAGGGAATCCCGAAAGTAGTTTGTGACTGGAACAATATCTCAAACTCAATTTCAACTGGCTGTCCAGTCGAAAGAAATGAAAAATATAATTGGAAAAAAAATTGAATGAAGCAAATAGAAGAAAGGTTTTTAAATTATTAGCAGGAACAAATATGACCGTTGGAAAGCAAATGGCCTTCAACCAACCAAACAGGCAAATTAAGTGATTTTGTGAAGAAAGTGAACAATTAATTAGTTGTATTTGACATAATTGCCAGTCTTTATAAAGCTGTGATTAAAAAAAAACCTCATATATTTTCTTCATTGAATGATAATCAGTAGATCAAGGTAACCGTTCTGTAATTGGGGATACATGTTCACAGATGAGAATGGTAATTCCCATTGTTTGTAAGATCTGAAAGCTGTTTATTCATATCACTCTGGTCTTAATGATAGTGAGGAGATTCCCAAAAGCATCATTAACAATGAACAGCGATTAAACCATGATGTCAACCAGGCTGCCTTGATAAAATAAGCCTCAATAAAAGTTTTTGATACACTGTGGGTTTTAACATGTCCTTCAAGAAATTAATGATGAGTTCATTTTCATACATATTGTACAATGCTCATTGATGCCAAAATTCTTACTTGCTGCACCCAAAACAGGTGCAGTAAAATCCCTGCTGTCCCACACCAACTGGAATTGGTGGATGCCGGATAAGTGTATTTTCTGGATGCTTGAGATTTATTCTTACAATACCTAACTAATACACCTGAATTAAGAATAACCAGTTTAAAAAAAATTAAAAACAAAAATACTATACTGTACATACTGCACAAACTTCAATGGCAGGAATATATAAACTTTAAAGCATGTTACTTTATTTTCAGTCACATTCCTTGGGGGGGGGGGGGAAAGCAAGTTGCTGCGACTCCAGGCTCCTCCCCTCCACAGAGCAAAACCGAAAGACAAAAAAATAACATTATAGGTGATAATTCCTCACCCGGCCCTCAAATTTACAGATAAAGCCTCTGTCCAGGGCGACTTACTAAGCAGGGATAAGGAGACACTTTAAGAGAGTCACCTTCTGGGCGACGCCATTTTATTCAAGCACAACTTTATTCAAACAGCAAGACAAAGCCACTGGCTGAAATATTTGCTCCCATCTTCACTAAAGGTTGTTGGGTTACTTCTTATTTTATTTTCATTTTGAAAATTTATTTTTCTTGATTTTGTTTTGCTAGTTGCTTGAATTCCAGATAATAGGGGCTTTGCTGTACTTGTAAAGATAAATTATTATAGTAAACTAATTGAATTGAATTAAAAAGACAAATATATGTGGTTGAAAGTTTGGTTTAGATTAACTTGATGTTAACTTAATTTATGGGTTGTTTATAATGTGGGTGTTAAATTAGTTCCCTGCCACATGTTCTATCAAGCTTGCAATGTGTGAAAAATAGCAAAAGAAGGATCATTATCAATAATATCAGGTTAGTTCCTGGCTAATTTCTTCTGTGAATGCAATGCTCCAACTGTACTTGGGTTAAGTAAAAAAATCTGCAAAGTGCTGAAGTGAATTTCAATTGCTGTCAATCACAGGTGCGAGTTGGCAGCCCCCTCTTGCTATGTGCAGGGGGCAAGCAGCTGCGAGACACTACTGCAAGAAGGAGAGAGTTATAGGGGAGGGGTTGGCAAGGGGGTGGGTAGGAGTAATTCTCCCAACAGAAGCTCAGTGAGGCAGCTTTGGAAACGTCTGTGAGTATGACTGCACTGACTCCCACCTGCAACCTCGGTGTGGTACAAGGATGGCACTGGCCAATAGACACTTCCATGGCTGACTCTTCCAAGATGGAGTTGAAAATGCTGGATGGAGTTCAACTTTCTGTTCTTTCATGTGATTGGGCATCTCTGACAAGGCCAGTATTGAAAAGCTAACCTTTGGTGAGCAGTCTCCCCTGATCTGTTGTTGGACTCTTGGTTGAGAAACCTCTGCAGTGAGGATGGAAAGGGATTGCCAAGAGTTAGTTGCAGTAACATTGAAGCAATAACCAAGGATTCCCAAGTCAGGAAGGGATGTGACTTGGAGGGAACTCTGCAGTCGCCAGAATTCCCTTGTACCTCCTGCCTTTGTAAATCCAGGTTGTGGACTTGGAGGTGTCATTTAAGAAACTTTGAAAAGTTGCCCCAATGCTAATTGGAGGGGCTATGCAGCACAGCCATGGAACACTGATGGTAGAATATTTAGTAGAAGGTAGATTAACCATCAAGCAGATTAAGGATGTTAAGAAAATAGGTAAACACACAAATGGATCATTCAGCCCCACAACCAGGTTCTATCCATTCACTCCTGAACTCTCATCTTGAAGCCGAGCTCCATCACCTGCTAAATTAATATCATACACAGTCACCAGGGCTGTAAAGGGATCTGAAGTTGTATACCCTTAGGGGAACCCAATCACAGGATCAGCAACTACATGATCAAATGGCACTTTCTAAGATTTTCCATGACTTTTTATTATTTCCTTGAGTGATTCCAGGCCATTTGGTCAGAAATTATTTACTATCCCCTGGATGTAGAAATCCCACTATTTCTGTGTTAGGTGGTGAGTGGTCTATCACACTCCTGATAGGCACCCAATGTAAATGATTGAAAGATATCAGGTTGGGTCCCACTCACCGCAGGAGACCCACTTGTAAGTGATGGGGAACCTGGTTAGAACTTCTTGCTGGAAATGTTCATTATCTGGCACTCGTGCCAGCATGAATGTGATTAGCCAACCATAATAATTAAGCCACCTTTTTGAGTACACAGATGACAGACTGCCTGATTATCTGAGAAGGAGTGAATAAAAATGGACATAGAAATCACCAGAAAATATCTCCCATTTCTGGTGGAAGAATGTTCATTAACAAATTAGAAGACAGGTTGAGGACACTGGCCCTAGCGGTTCTTGTATTTCTCAGACTGTTGAAGGGTAAAAGTATGGACATAAAGATAATCAAATAGATTTCTAAGTTATCAATGAACAATCGGAAGTAGAAGCTACCACAACATTCCAAAGCCGTACTGGGTTGGTAGGTGAAATGGTCACATGGATGGATTTGGGCAGCGCAGAATCACGTGCTGAAAGTGTCCGATACTGTGCTTTTTATCTCTAAAATAACATCATACTGTACCTTTGGGATAGCAAGTTTTTCTCCTTGGCATTCTTCGGTATCTGAAGAAACATAAGATTCGCTGAACGATACCAATGGATTTATCCTTGGCTTGTGGATGGGCTGGAAGGTCAGTTGGGTGCTGAGCAGATTGCTGACAGCTCTCAGGGAGGTACTGACATTGGGAGGCAGGGAAGGTTCAGCCAGAAGGTCTGTAATTAGTCCATGAGCTTCACCCATCACAGCTATATCGACAGTGACACTCGTGCCTGAAGACTGGAAAAAAATAACAAAATGCAAATATAAAGTAGGTCGCTTCATGAATTGTAGTCCAACAAGACCAAGCAGTACCTTACTCCTCCTTCTGTAATTTAAATACACATTTTGCCGTTATAATCCAGATTATTTTTCCGGACTTCAGAACCGCAACCAGTCTGACCAATGCTCCACTCATCAGAGTGTGTCTTGCTTTCTTTATTCCTCATTGTTTCATCAATATTCAGCCATAATCCAAACTAAGGGGGTTATAAATGATGATGTCATGTGTAACATTTTCTCCGTCAACTCTCGTTGCAATTTAGCAAAGATACTGCTTTTGATCTCAAGCATAATTTAAATCAACTGACACGCCTTGAATTTACTAATTCATTTGCATTCTCATCTTAATTTAAAAGACTTATAAGTTTGTTATTTAGTATTGATATATGTGTTTTACATGATCATGGCCCAGAACTGATTATTGACTTGAAAAGTTTCTCTTTCAGGGCAAACAAAAGAAAATAATTTTTGTGTCAATAAAATAAACAGAATCTTGAATCTTTCTGTGGATTATTTCTAGAACTTTCTGTTCTTATTTCAGATTTCAAGCATCTGCAGTTTATTTTGCTTCACAACTACCCTCTGATTGAAATTAAATAATTCTTGTTTATATAACTTGAATGTATGATTTGTTATTATCATTCTCATCCTAGAGAAACAAAGTTTGTTATTTATATACGTGTTCTACCTGTTATGAGTCAATCTCCAGTTTGTGGGTATCATTCTACCTTCATTCCAATTACATGTCATTAGTTTTACTTCCATAAAGTATTCCATTTTACAAAGCAGCTAAATGCAAGCTCATGGACCCCACTTCCAATTGGACATGTGCCAGTTTTTTCTAAATCAATATCCAATTCTCCGACTTTTGGTAACTCGATCTTTCTTTCTGTCTGCATAAGAACTGGCCATATTATCCCTGTATTAACTTTGGCTCGGTTTTTCTCTACTACCCCTTTGTTGCCCATGCCCCACAGCCTTTCCATTAGTAACATGGTCAACAGACAAAGAAGTACACTCCATTCCATTACCTTGTGATTCTCACTGCAACCCCAGTGTTAACCAATATGGTCTCACTCAAGGGGAGATATTCCCATTGCTCTCCTCTATAAGACACAGGAGTACAAATAGGCTATTCAGCCCATCGAGTCTGCCCCACCATTCAATCATGAATTGATCCATTCTCTTACTCAGCCCCACTCCCTGGCCTTCTCCCCTTATCCTTTGATTCCCTATCAAAATCTCTACCTTAAATGAACCCAATAACTTGTCCTCCACAAGTGCCTTTGGAAAGAAATTCCACTGATTCACCACTCTCTGGCTAGAGAAATGTCTCTGTATTTCTGTTCTAAGTGCACACTCTTCAATCCTGAAGTTGTGCCCTCTTGTCCTAAACTCTCCCTGCATGGGGAAACTACCTTTCGGCATCTCCTCTGTCCATGCCTTGCAACATACAAAATGCTTCAGTGAGATCTGCACTCATTCTCCTAAATTTCAATGAGCCGAGCTTTCAAATGTTCTTCACATGATAACCTCTTCTTTCCTATTATCATCCTTGTGAACCTTTTCTGAACTCTAACGTTGGCATGTCCTTTCTTAAAATTGATCACAACACTCCGTGAGGTCTCACCAGTGTCTCCCCACCCACTTTGCAGTTGAAAAATAACTTATTTTTCTTCTCTTTCTCCAAGTTCTGACAAAAGGTCTTCGACCCGAAACCTGAACGGCTTGTCTTTCACTGATGCTGCCTGACCTGGGAGTGTTTCTAGCATTTTCTTTTTCGTTCTATTTTAAGCAACTTTTCGACCCGAAACCTGAACGGCTTGTCTTTCACTGATGCTGCCTGACCTGGGAGTGTTTCTAGCATTTTCTTTTTCGTTCTATTTTAAGCAACCTTTCGACCCGAAACCTGAACGGCTTGTCTTTCACAGATGCTGCCTGACCTGGGAGTGTTTCTAGCATTTTCTTTTTCGTTCTATTTTAAGCAACCTTTCGACCCGAAACCTGAACGGCTTGTCTTTCACTGATGCTGCCTGACCTGGGAGTGTTTCTAGCATTTTCTTTTTCGTTCTATTTTAAGCAACCTTTCGACCCGAAACCTGAACGGCTTGTCTTTCACAGGTGCTGCCTGACCTGGGAGTGTTTCTAGCATTTTCTTTTTCGTTCTATTTTAAGCAACCTTTCGACCCGAAACCTGAACGGCTTGTCTTTCACAGATGCTGCCTGACCTGGGAGTGTTTCTAGCATTTTCTTTTTCGTTCTATTTTAAGCAACCTTTCAACCCGAAACCTGAACGGCTTGTCTTTCACAGATGCTGCCTGACCTGGGAGTGTTTCTAGCATTTTCTTTTTCATTGTATTTTAAGCAACTTTTGAGATCTTCCAGAGTTTAGAGTTCACTTTTCTGGCACTCTTGCCAATTGCTTGTGTGAAAATTATCTTCTTGTGCCTTTTCACAATACAATAAAAGCCGATTCTGTTCTCAGGCAAGAATAATAGATATTGTTAAAAAAAAACAAATGAATCTAGTTTAATATATACATTACTCTTTTAAAATAGAATCAGTAAACAACATATCCAAAACTTTAAAATAGATCAATATAATTTATTTCATTAATTGATGGGTTTCTGATACACTTTTACTTCACCTGCAATAATTGTCATTGCGTTCTGCAACTGTTATATTGGCTTTAAGCATTTTAAGTATTTGATTGAATCTGTCAGAGTAGATGCATGACATCACATACAACCCTGAGATCCCTTTATCCTGTGGGCGCGGCAGAATTACCATTAATTGGCAGTGCAAAAAAATAAACTGTACGCAGCATAAACAAACAAATAAAAGAACTGTAACAGATAACGAATGTAAGCAAACAGACTGTGCAATACAGAGAGAACAAAAGAAATTCGATGCAAGAATCCTTAAATGAGGCCCTGATTGAGTTTATCATTGTGGAGTCTGATGGTGGAGGGGGAGCAGCTGTTCCTGAACCTCGTGGTGCAAGTCTCACGGTATCCAGACCTGATGCCAGCTGCAAGATCAGAGCATGTGCCTGAACGTTGAGACCCGATTCACTGCGAGCTTCTGAATGCTCTTTTGTACTCTACACGCTTGTCGTCCATGAGGTGGTTCCCGAGTTTAAAAGTAGAGAATCGTCACTGGTTGATTCTTTTGTAGCTGAGGAAGGGAGTATTTGAAAGGTGCATTACAGAATGAAATCACACAGCTGAGTTTGTATTGTTGCCTGAGATTACTTTCTTCCATTATAAAACTGAATCAATAGATATCTCAATAAATAGAAGGCTAATTTACCAAAAGAAATGGATGAACCATTGCAATCATTGGACTTCTAGAGAGAAAACTCTTTCTTCAATGGTAATTTGCTGATGTTGTTATAAAGACCTACATGAATACCCATAACTTAATTGTCTGAAGAATGTCTCTGATTGATTTCCAACAGTCAAGCCACTGCCAGATGCAATTCTGTAAATGGTGATACCATCAAATTGCATGATCATCGACAGTAAAGTATGATACATGGACTGCTTTCCTGCTCTCTCAAATCCAATTATTCATTCTCCCTTACAGAAGGGAAAAATTTGCTTTCATAACTCCAAACAGACTTCAATTTGCAAAGTATTGACCTACCTAAAAATTATATGCATTCATAATTTGCAGCAATAAATGACTCTGCTGTATGATGCCGCTGCACTGAAGCCAGAAATAAGCTGCTGCTTTGCTCTTTGCCAGTTCTAGAAACTTTTTATACAGAGATGCTTAATTTGGGTGATTCATCCAAAAGCAAATTTTGTGCATAAATAAAGATGCAAATGCAGTGATTTTTTTTTTACAAATCCACTTTTTTGTCTTAAAAGTAAATAGATATTGTTGATATTTTACTGTGTTCTGAAAATGAAATTTCCCCATTCAAAGAAATCATAATAATGGGGTATCTGCAAACTGTAAATCTTTGCTCTGAAGTACATGGCCACTCCAGATCACAAGGCTATGTCTCACTCACAAGCAGAGTGATAAGAAAGTATTGTTTACAAAGCATTATCTGTAAAATAGAAACCGCTCCATCAGATTTGGTAAACTCATGACCTCTATCAAATTACGTTGAAGGTGACTACTTCCCCCCCCGCCCCCCCCCCCCCAGAGAAGCTACAACAGAGTTACATGCTGCATTTGATTTGATAATTTGCAAGTAATTGTAAGTAGGTCATTGTATTGTGAATTTCAAACAGAACTCTTGCTGGATTGAAGCAATTCTTTGTTCTCTGTAAAATAGGAAAGCGTCCGGCCATTTTCCCAGAGGTGTTGCTGATAGAAATCGCAGAGATTTCCAGCATGGAAATAAGCCCTTCTGCCCAACTCGTCCGTGTCATCCAAGCTGGCTACCTCAGTTAAACTCATTTGCTGTGTTTAGCCATTATCCCTCTCAGTCTTTCCTATCCATGTACGTCTAAATGTCTTTTAAACATTGTAATTCAACCCACCTCTACCTGTTCCTCTGGCAGCTCGCTTCATATACCGACTACCCTATGTGAAAAGGGTGCCCTTCATGTCCCCTTTCAATTTTTACTTTCTCACTGTATATTTATGCCTTCCAGTCTTAGGCCCCTCTCCCCTGGAAAATAGATTGTGACCTTTTGCATTATCTATTTGTAAGCAGGAAACATGTATTTTTCCCCTTCTGGTTTTGCAATGCTTAAACTTGCAGATTTCAAGTTCAAATTATTTAAGGACAGTTAAAGCAATAGACATGGGAGTCCGCTCTGAAAGGCAAGTATCTCCCACTATGTTGAGTGGATGCACATGGGTCCTCAAATGGTAACATTAACAATGTCACGTGTCCAATTGGAGTGTCCAAAAATATCGGTTGATTGAGTAGCACACTTTATGGTAAATGTTATCCTTTGTTTCAACTGTTGTTTCCAAGTTGTGGTGGTGAGACTGATGCAGAAAGATTTCTAAATTACTTGCATCAAAGTCACAATTAATAAACTCTGAAAAAGATTCAAGGTAATGGGCACTATTATGTACAGAAAGCTCGAGAAATTGATCGTGACGTAGTCTGCTTACAAATTACTTTTGCAAATGTCTTGAAAATGATCTCCCTCTACAGGTTTTTGCCTTTATGATCTTGGTTATCTTTAGATAACAGATGATAGTGCTTGGCAATGTGAGATTATAGATAGTGCCATTTCTGACAGTGGATTACAGACAATAATTTCTGCAGGTAGAAATCCAACTCAGGTGATGGAATAAAGCAGGAAGCATTATTTCACTCGTCATTCTGCTCCAGGTTCACATTAAGAGTGACCAAAGATGGTTTTCTACGGATGTCCATGTTGATTTATTAAACCCAGGATCCAGCTCACAGGTTACAGGCCAATCTTGCTGTTATTATGGCCACTGGATTACAGGTAGCGATGCTGTTGACACCGGATTACAGGCAGAAATGTTGCTGGCATCGATTGCAGGCAGTGTAGTTGCACCAGTGGATTACAGGTAGAAACATTTGAAGTCACTGGATTATAGGTAGAGTTGTAGGCTTCGCTCGATTATAGATGGTTAAGTTTGCGGCCACTTGATTACAGCTGTGCAGTGGGTTCAGTCAAGCATTCAATCCCATCTCCCATGCGATCAATCAAGGAAAAATGTGTGGTTTGATCCGTGGTATTAACTCCACATCTGAGAAACTTGCAAAGTACAGCATTTCAAGACTATATTGAAAGATGACTGTATGATCGGAATGAGCTCTTCTAACCACCAGAATGTTTTAACATACCATTTATGTTAAATGTGTATAAGTCGAGTTGTGAAACCCAATTCAATAAAATGGTGGTCAACTTATACACCGGATATACTTTTGAGACCTTAAATTCAGGTCAAAATCCAATCCATGCTGTTTTGTGTAAAAGTCGACCATTGAAAAACCAAAATAAAACCTGACTGTGACAGATTTTCATTGAGATTTTTATTAAAAACAACACAATTAGAACCCTTCAAAATCTCTCTCTCTATCGTCGTCTGAGGCAAAGATGGCGGCAAGCACATCCATCATCTCACTGTTTAAACTGTCATTATACGGGTCCCAGTCTGTGTCTAATGAGGCGGTTTCAGTTTCGTCATCAGTGTCCCACAACAAATCGTCTTCCGTGCCATCAATTACACAAGAGAAACCACACTGTTTAAATGATTTTTATCACAGTCTCTACTTTAACTTTGCCCCATGCCTTGAGCATGAAGTTACACAGCACGTCAAGTGACACAGCACGCATTTCCCCGCCTTTTGTAAATGTATTTTCTGCACTCGACATCCATGTATTCTATTCCTCGTGCACATGGTCTTTGAATGGCTTGTTCAAGTAGACATTGAGAGGTTGTAATATAGACGTCGAACCACCTGGGATAACTGCCATGTAAGAATTATGTGGTGCTAATCTACTTTTAGTCTTCTCAGTTAAGTGGCTATAAAACATATCCCAGACCAGCAAACTCTATTCACTGCGTAAACCATCTGTTCCACACATTGTCTATCCATAGTTTTACACTATTTTCATCCATCCATTCTTTTTCATGAAAATGTACAAAAATACTCACAAGGAATTTTATTTTTGGTTTAATTTGGCATTTGAAGATTACTATGGGTCTTAACTTCGTCCCGTTGGCCATGCACGATAACACCACGGTAAATTTGGCCCTTTCATGGGCTGTACTTCTGGTTTGCACAGTTTTAACACATTTCCATTCCACTGTTCTACTGCCTGTCATGTCAAAATTCATGGGGGTTTCATCCATATTTCTGATATTTTTCAATGCAAACTAGTGTTTCTGCCGGTTCCGTCTAATAAACTGGTGAAATCTTACAACTTTATGATCAAGATCGTTTTGTCGTTTCTGTGCAATTTTTTTTTTGATTTTTCCTTTTCATGAAACGATTGCATCAGCCGACTGTAGCCTCCAAATCATCACAGAGGTCTGCGTGTGACTTGGCCCACTGCAGTGCAAATGTTCTTATTTTATTTCGGGTGACTATTTAGCAATCTCGCCTCTGTTTGCGTACCCATTCTGCAACGTGATTTTCCAACTTTAGCCAATATTCTCAAAGAATATTGCCTTTTTGGTATTTTTTTAAAGTCTTTCTTCTTCAATCTCTTTCCAACTTCTCATGCACATCACATTTTCTTGCAGCAGTAAAGTTTTCTTGGCTATTTCTATCAATTTCAATTTAAAATTCGCTTCATACTTTCGTGTGTGCTGTGTTGTGCTGATGGACCTCCCCCGCAAAATAGCAATCACCTCCAGCCAATGTCCAGCAGGTCAATCCTCACAATCTTTGGGAGTCGAGGTATAGGCCGGTCATTGGCCTATCTCAAGCATCGTGATCTTTGAGGGTCAACTTGGTCAATGGGCCAGCTCAGGCATCCCAAAAATTGGAGTTTACTTAGATATATCATAAAACTCTTAAAATGAGGCTGAAAAATATGGGGAGACTTATACGATGGCCGAATTATACACCAAAACATACGATAAATGAGGGTCATTTAATGGAATGATTTTTTTGAGCAACCATTTCGTGAGTATGCCTTTATCACTCTTAGATCGACCACGTGTGAGGAAGGGATTGACAATGAGGGTGTAAGGAGGCAAGATAAATGACATGCAAGTACTGTACATGTGTATATAAAGCAACACAAAATAGGGTCAACATCAGCCTGCACTTTGGGCAGTTTTATTCAGTGCTCCCAAGTCGTAATGTAGAGTTGCTATGGAAACTAATGAAGGACACTACATTTCATTTATTATATTTTAAGACTGTTATGTTTGATTGTCAGACACAGATTGGTGAGCAACACGATGTGGGAATGATGTAAAAAGCACTGCAGCAAAGTCTAATCAGGAGCTAAAAGCCATTGATTTACTGCTTATTATTAAAAGGAAAAAGCATTCATGCTTCAACCCACATTCTGAACGAGATGAGGTAGAGAATGGAAAGTTTTGAAAGCCACATCATTGAACATTTCTTACAATGTCAAATAAGACCTGCCTGTTGTCAGAAGCACATCTTGCCATGATTTTAGGCATCTCAATAATAGCAATTTATCTAGCACCACTAGATTACCAAAGAGAGGTTTTGCAGCAAAAGATATTAAAACTTGGTCTGCATTTGAAAGAATGTTTCAAGGGGAAATGTGAGAGTCAGGGACTTTGAGATGGCATAACCGAGTTTGGGACCTGCGCCGTGAGATGTTTTGGTGGCCAAGAGAAAGATGGGTTATGGACATAGTCATGGAGACTCAAAGAGATACCAGAAGGGAACCAGTCCTCCGGAGCATTGGATCTGCGCTGTTCTTCAGCCACCATTTTCACTAATCCAGCACCAATCCCACTCTTATTCCCCTACATCCCCATCAACATTCACCAGATTCTACCCCTCACACGAGGAGCAATTTACAGTAGCCAATCAACCTATCATCCACACATCTTAGCAACTGATAAATGACAAGGCAAAAAGATTGAAAAGCCGGAGAAGACATCAGAATTGTGGACGGCAAAGGCATGCAATTCGCAGACAAGCAGATTTGAGAACAATTTCCTCCAGGCACTCTGGTTTCCTCCCACATCCCAGAGACAGGTAGCTTGGTGGGATAAATGGCCACTGTACATTGCCCACAGTAAGTTGGTGGGTGGTGGAATCAGACAGGAGCTAAAAGAAAGGTGGGGAGAATAAAATGAGATTTAGCCAGTGGCATCACTAGGGTTGGAGTCACCCAGTCAGGTAACTCATGTTGTCACCCACTCCCCACCACAACCCCTTTACAGTGGACCTCCTCCGTAACTAAGGGGATGCCTTTTTTTGATTTTTTTCCTCCTTTTCCTTTAATTACTACTTCATTCCCAAAAAATGGATACAAGTTCACAAATACTAATCACCGCAATATTGTAGCTAAAACACCAGAAAATTTGACCAAAGCAGCGTCTATAAAAACACTAGCAACAGCGCTTGCTGATGAAACCATGTGATTCAAAGCGTCGTTATCATTGGGTAATAATGACGGCTCCGACCGGACCGCATTACAAGGTTCAAAAAGTAAATGAGCATCGAGTTTTAGCCTTGTTTTAGGTACATGCAAGCTTGGCTTAGGAAAAATGCTTTTGTTGTTATAACTACAGGGATATACACTGCACAAGCATTTTATAGATAGTCATCTTGGTGTTACCTGATGCGGTCCACACACATCCCCTCCCCCCCTCCTCTTTAGTGACGCCAGTAGATTGAGCATTGCAAATGGACATTTGATGGCAGGGGCAGATTCAGTAGATCGGAGCAGCTGTTTCTGTGTTGCACATCTCTTTAATCTTGGATGATCAATAGGGGAATTGGAAATAAACAGAAGAACAGCAGAATTTGAGATGAGCTCAGGTTGGAGAGTGCATGGTAGGCAAGCTTGCAGGTCGAACGAAGAGGATACGAATGAATCAAATGGACATCATGGACAATCCTAAACGGAGCTTGACATTTCATCATGGCATCCCACTGGAGAAAACCACAACTTCAGGTCACCAGGAGAAGAGGCAAGATACCAATGTCAAAGGACCCATTCTTAAAAGAAGTAAACACACAGAGGCTGAAATGCTGGAGAAACTCAGCAGATCAAACAGTCCCCTTGATGTATATACTTTGATGAAGGGCTCGAGCCCGAAACGTTCATTCTGTATCTCTGCCCCTGCTACATAAAAGACACTGTTGGACCTGCTGAGCTTCTCCAGCATTTTGTGATTCAGAAAAGAAAACTGGATAAACTTGGGGCTTGTCTTTAAAGGGGGATGGTCGAGAAATAACATTATTTTTAAATTGGTGCTGCACTGAGTTATAGTCATGTATAGCATACTGACTGCTTAATCAGGCCTCTTGCTGTGGGTGGGGAGAGGGGGGAGGCTAATAGTTGTGAAGTGGATCTCTCTATTTATTTTTCTGGAGCAACAAATAACAGTACAGGCTTTTTCTTCAGACTCCACAGATTCATGATTCCAGCAGCAACTCAAGACTTCAGAGCCTCCAGCACTCCGGCTGCTTTACTCTGGGTCCTTTTGGAGGTGTTGCTCTACCTCTGACTTGCAGGGCCTCATTGAGATTGAGTCCAAACGCTAGCAAGTCTGCATGGAGCACTGAACGTGGAGCCAAGGCAGCTGCATCATCAAGGGAGAGGGAAAGGGCGAGAAAGTCTAAGGAGAATATGGGCCAAATGAAGGCAGATGGGACCAGCTCAGGAAGGCACCTGGGTTGTTCTGGAAGTGTGGTACTTTGCTTTCAGACTTCCTTGCGAGTAGGTCCACTTCATCAATTATGTCCAAATTTTGGATATTTGTCGATCTTCCCTTGATTTTGGGCATCATGAAGAACAAACTTTGCTTATCGTTACTTCTTATACCACTTTTGTGATTTTCTGGGGCCTTCACATCCTGGGGCCAGTTATACTTATTGCTTTTGTAAGCAGATCCACCAGTCGATCCTTTTTTGATTCCAATCAAGACTGTACGATGACTCTTACAAAGCAAATCTCTATCCAAAGTCCGCGAGCAAAGGGCTGCAGACCCATGCAGTTATTTGGTGTGGTAAGTGCTTTTTGGGGTCACCTACGTGATAAGTAATAGGTATTCCAGTCCCAAGTCTCTCTCCTCTGCAACATAACAGTAAAGAATGGGGTGAAGCCAAGGCAGACCATCTCTGTTGTAACATTTTCAAATCTTGGCCTGGGACTCTTGGAAAAAAGCCATGTGAAAAGACAAACTTTGGTTGAAAGCACATGTTCCAGACTTTTTCTATTCATGTTCAGATTGTCTTCTGAGATTTGGAGCAGGCAATGATTTATGAAGGCACACAGTGAAACTCGTCAATGTACCTTCCTTTCTATTGTCTCTTCCAAATTTTAAAGGCAAGTGAAACACAGGAAATGGAACATCTCTCTTCATGCCAATTCATTAATTTTAAAATGATTTATGGTCAGCAGATGATGCATTCAAATGTATAGGCCATTCTTTATTTTATGAATAATGGACCCACGTAATCCATTTCCAAATGATCCAAACTTCCAAGAACATTGAAAAGTCCATTTTGAGTGAACAAGCATCAACAATTTATGAGACAAATGGGAGACTGCAGATGCTGGAACCTGGTCCAAGACGCAATCTGCTGGTTGACCGGCATCCGTGGGAGGAAAAGAACGGTTGACATTCCGGGCCGAACCCCTTAATGGGGACATTCATCTTCATGAAGGGCTCCAGCTCCAAAATGCTGATCTTTGTTTATCCCCCACTGATCCCGCTTGACACACCGAGTTCCTCCAGCAGATTGCTTCTTGCTCAACTATTTACAAAATGCCTTTATCCTAATTGTATTCCTCTTCTGAATTGGTCTTTGACATAGAAATTAAAATGCTAGTTTGTGTCAACCAGGACCTGTGTGTTCGTGTTACTACAACCCAATCCACTCTACCCCAGACTTAGCCTTTCAATATTCATGCCAGGTTGACAGACAGGCATGCCGGTGAAGTGGCAAACAACAGCACAACTGACAGGTCCAAGACACACAATTCCTCCTCATTAGTCAGGAAGGCACAGCAGTGCATATACATCCTAAACAGTTTAAGGAGGGCAGGCCTACCGGCTTCCATCTTGACAACATTCTACAGGAGTACAATTGAGCGAGTCTTGCCTGGCTGCACTATTGGTAGGTGCAAAATATTGGACAGGAAGTCAATACAAAGGACCATCAAAATGGCTGTGAAGATCACTGGGGTTTCCATTTTCTCTATTGACGTTTACTGGGAACATTGCTTAAATAGGTCTCCAAAGAATTATTGAGGACCCTTTCTATCTTTGACAAACTACCACCAGGAAGAAGGTACATGAGAATCAAAATCAGAACCGGCAGGCTAAAAAATAGCTTCTTCTCACAGGCTATGAGTTCCAGAATAACGCTGTTTCGCTTGGTTGTACATGTACAGATAGATGATAAACTGCATTGTCCTTGATATTCAACGGTATTACCATCACTGAGTTCTCTACCATCAGCATCCGGAGGCAGTCAGCATTGACAGGGGATTCAACATAAATACTCTGGCTGTCACAACAGATCTGCATTGTGCAATAAATTACTTAGCTCCAGACACTTTCCACTACATCAAGAGCATTGATGTTCTTCTCTCCATTGGCCAGCTTGAATTTGATTCTAACAAGCTCAGAGACAAGGCAAGGCAAAGCAGTTTGACTAATCAGAAGCCCATCACCTTGGGCATAATTGCTCTGACAGCACAGTGAATCATCAACCAAATGCACTGCAGTTAGTCTGCAAAACTACACAGAAAGCACCTTCCTTCCAAACCCTCTTCAAGAGCAGCAAGTATATAAGAGCACCATCATTTGCTGCCCTCTGGGTGGCACACCATTCTTACTCGAAAACATGTGGTCAATCCTTCATCACCACCAGATCTGGAATCCCTGCATAACAGCATTGAGGGAATATGCTCATCAGTAGAGCACTGCAGCTCACGAAGGTGGCTCACCACCTCTTTCTGAAGGACAGCCAAGGATGGGCGGTAAATGTTGCTCTTCCAGCAATGCCAACATTGCCCTGATGGTAATTCTGCCTCACCCATTGTAAAAGGAATCTCAGGGTTGCACATCATGTCATGCATGTACTCTGACAATAAAATCTGAATAATGTAATTAAAAAAAAAATGCTGTCTCTCATTATGCATCCTCCCACCTTCCAACTTTCCTTGTTAACATATTCAATGGATACTTGAACTTTCAAAACTTGACTCAAATCACATTGCCATTTGAAACTAAAAATGAACTTAATATAAATCATTTTTATAAAATGCAAAGTTTAAACAGCAAAAATGTGATACTATGTACCATAGTCTCACAACTGAACATCAGCAATAGGAAAATACATTATTTAGCAATATTGGCAGATCTCCAGAAACCTGTTTGTGGACTCCAACGATATATTGTTAAACAACAGGATTAACATTAGCCAGCATGTGGTGCAAGAATAGGTTGTAAGATTATTAAATGGAGAAGGAAAATAGAACCTTAAATATGTTGCAAAATAAATTATGTTCAGTTTGACTGAATCAGTCAGAGGGGAAACATTGCTTGTGCATTTACAGTTGAGTGGCTCAGAAAATCAGATGGGGAGAGGAAATGTTCTGCTTTTTTTAGTTGAATTTACAGCTTCCTAAATAAATGAACGTTTCCGATTGGTTCTGTTTCAGTGATGTTGCTGATGTTTACCGATAACCTTAATTTCAAAGACAAAATAAATATTTTCTAATCAGCTAATAATAAGAGGTTGCTCCATCTTTGTTCAGGGTGCAATTTGAGCTAATTACCAACATGCAGCGATACTGGATTTCAACTTAATTTCACACATGCAGTGGGTGAGGCAGGAAGTACAAGTGTCTGAGCGAACACTGCATTACTGGGCACACAGGTTGCACACAACTGCCTGGTCTTAAATGCACCTTTGTCACATTTGGTTCCCCTTCCCGCAGATGCTTCCTGACCTGTTGAGTATTTTCAGCAATTTTTGTTTCAGGTATCCAGCATGTGATTTTGTTTTTAATACCATTATTCAAAAATGCTGGAGAAACTCACCAGGTCTATAGGAAGCAAAGAATAACCAATGTTTGAGCCCTTCATCAAGGTACACAGAAGGGCAAATACACATATTATACTTTTTTTAATATTAAAATTCATTTGCTGCTCCAATTACCACTTGTAATGGCAGAGGTAAGTGCCACGTACATTATCGACTTCATCAACATCAGCTGTGCTAAGACAAAGCTCGTGACAGATTATGTTGTGTTTGGATTGTATATAGATATGTTTATGGGAGTTAAATTGGGGTAGGTTTTTTTTAGTGGTCTTAATTAAAATACTGGAGCTCTGCACATGCTAGAGATGTCGGGGCCCCAGAACCTTTGCAGAAGCTTTGGAGAGTGACCAGGAGACTTCACTAATGGATTATTGTTTACAAAAAGGCAACAGATGAAAGAACATGTCAGAGCCGTAGACAGTCTGGAATAGAACTTGCTGTTTTAGGAGGATCATGTGGTTTTGCAAGCAGAGAGAATAAAACATGTTTTCCTTGTGTGTGTGTGAGTGAGTGAGTGAGTGAGTGAGTGAGTGAGTGAGTGAGTGAGTGAGTGAGTGAGTGAGTGAGTGAGTAAGTGAGTGAGTGAGTGAGAGAGAGAGAGAGAGAGCAGCAGCAGCAGCTGGGGACTGGAACAGGACAAGTTGGCAAAGCTTGTGGAAAACCCCATTTGGAAGACGGCTTGTGAGTGCTTAGTTCAGCCTGGTCAAAGTCCTTGTGGTTCATGCAAAAGGAGAGGACTGGCTGCCTAATGTTTCACTTGAAATAGGGGAAACAAAAAGGAACTCAGTGGTGACCTGAAGAAAGGGGTTATCATCTGGAGAACCCTAGGGGGCAAGTTTCATCAACAAGACACTGAAGTGGCTGATTAAAAAGGGACAACAAATCTTTCTCTGAAAACTGACAAGAACCTTCCTGAGCAGTAACCATTTATCTTTCAAGCACCCAAAGCCTGGTGAACTTTATAAATATTATATTCTGTTCACAGTATAAGAATTGCCCACAACCAGTGAACTTGGAGGAATGAGAAGTGAGATTGGACTGTGAACCAAAGAACTTTTCTGAACTTACGCACACATTACATACATGTGTGCTTAGAATTAGAAGGGGGTTAAGTTAGGTTAGTTAAGCCAATAGTGAATAGTTAAAGTGTGATTCTGTTTTCATGTTTAAAGATAATTAAAAAGCAACTTTTGTTTAAATAAACATTTGTCTTTGTGAATATCTATTGCTGCTGGGTTTTGGGGTCCCCTGGGCTCGTAACAGCCTCAAAGAAAGTTCTGCTTGTGATTTCCCAAATGGGAAGGGCTTTCATGTGAAGTGGGCAATTCTGCAGTAAAATGTACACAAGACTCAAGAGATCGTCAATCCAAATACCAGGTTCTCACATGTGACACCATCAGTCAATGAGATCATCAGTCAGTCAGTGCTCAGCAAATTCAGATCTAATATATTATTAGCCTTTTTCTTTTTGTACTTGACTAAAAGGAGTTTAGATCCATCAACTTGAAGTTTGAATTACATTAGTATACCATTTTGATGCACAAACAAAAATTAAAGCTGTTTGCAGTAAGCCTGTGTGGGGCGGGAGGGGGTGGGGGTGGGAATCGCTGCAAATGTTGCACTTGCTGCTCATTGCAAATAGTTTGTCGGAGTCTTATTCCACTTCAAAATGACAAACTGATTTCCTGCCATAACTCCACATCCTATACAAGTCCACCGTAGACTTCTTGTAAATGCAATGGGGTGAGACTGGGGTCTGGCTGTCTACTTGCCAATCTTACTGACTTAAATAAATAATTCATGGTTGTACAGAACCTTTTGCAATACCTCAAATTGATTCTCAGCCCCAAGAAGCCGTTTTAAAATGTAGTCAGTGCTACAATGCAAAAAAATATTCAACAGCTAATGTGGTCAACTGCACAGCATCATAAAGAATATTTTAGTTTTGCTCAGGTATTTTGTTTGTGTGATTTATGGAATAAATATTCAAAAGAATTTATTAAAGATTGATTATAAGGTTAGTCCTTTTAATAGGTTCGCGTCAACCTTATAGTTGAAAGGAAGTGGTTGCAGAAATAGTGAATGCATTGGTTGACAACTACCAAAAGTTCCAGTATTGTGGAGAGATCCCAGAAGACTGGAAAATATAAGAGAAGGGGGGAGTCAAAGCAGGAACCTACAGGACCGTTAGCCTCATGTCCAGCATTGAAAAAATGCTTGAATCTATTATTAAGGAAGCAATAAGTGGGGCATTTAGAATATCTTAAGGGAATCAGAGTCAGGGAGTTAAACAAGAAACTCTGCAAATGGTGGGATTGAGGGCAATGCACAAACTGGAAGAAGAATACGTGGAACTCGTTGAGGTGTGGGCAAAAGGGGACGAAGGTAAGAATTTCAATGAGGACAGAATGTTCAATGTCAGTGATAGGAAAGCCAGAGGGGATAGTAAAGACTCAACAGGGGTCAGTTGGGTGGAAAGTGTTGGGAGGGAGGGATGGGTGGGGCGGGGGGGAAAGTTGCGAGTTAAAGGTGTCAGGGGGAGGAAGGTGGAAGTTGAGGGAAGCTAGCAAAGTCAAGAAAGGGAAATCAAGTTCAGCAAATTTGCTGAGAGTGGGAAAATGGTTTGGAGTCCAAGATGGAAGAAACCATGCGCAAGATCTCATTGACTGATAGTGCCTGGTTGAAACACGATTGTTCAGCTTTTTATTTAAATTTTATGCCTATGAAAATGAAAGCCTTTCTCAAGAACAAATGGCTAAGAGAATGATATTGTTTTACACTGAAACCTGGAGTACATATTGGCTGCTAAGACCACGAACTAATTTAGGAACTGAGTGATCTTTTTCAGATACTTTATGCTATGCATAAAGCATTAGTTTGAACTGAAAACTTTTCATAGCAATTAAGTTGGTGCTGTTTTCATTTTAAACCAGGTATTTTTGACCTTATGTTGTCATCGAAGTATTTTAGTAAGAGCAAGAAATAATGTGCAAAATAAGAGTCCCTAAATGAATCTCTGATTAAGTTTGTTGTTTAGGAGCGTGGAGGGGTAGCAGCTGTTCCTGAATCTGGTGGTGTGAGTCTTGTGGCACCTACACCTCTTTCCTGATGGCAGCAGTGAGAACAGAGCATAACCATATAACCATATAACCATTTACGGAGCGGAAACAGGCCATGTTGGCCTTTCGAGTCTGCACCAGTTCACTGATTTTGTGCACCCTCTTCAGGCATTGGTCCCGATGGCAGGGTTCCATTTAGATTTTCTTGATGGTGGGGAGAGGTTGGCCTGCGATGTCCTGGGCTGTGCCCACTACCTTTTGCAGAGCTTTCTGCTCTGATGTATTGGTGCTCCCATTCCAGGCCAATGATGTAGCCAGTCAGCACGCTTTCCACACTTTCAAATTCATAGCCCACATTCAAACACACCCTGTCTGCTTGCAGATATTCCATCTGTAAGTACTCGCTCTGTCCATTTTATACAAGCACGCACTCTGTCCACAAGCAGATGGAGCCTGTCCACATGCAAGTACACTCTATCCATGGACAGAGATGGACATGGACACATATGTGCACACCATGGTCCAATCCCCAAATGTCTCCTTCTCTCAATGCTCTTTCCTCATCCCCTCCATCAATACCTCTTCCTCTCTCCATTCCCCTTCCTTCTCTCTCTCGACCCTTCTCTTTCAGCGATACAGTTCAAAGCTTCATGGCAATGTCCTCAATCCAGGCTGCTGCTTCTGGACTTTCCCAGTGTTTGAGTAAGGGGGCACAGAGGTGCCCAGACCACTTGCATTATGACGGCTGAAGCAACCACTGCTTAATTTCCATCAATTTTGCTCATCAATTGTGATGGCAAATTGCTATCAATGATCCCACAACAAAAGCACGATTCTGTCAGCATGTTACTGATGACGCCAAGCTGGCAGGTGCCTACAGCTCCTGATCTGACCCATAATCCACTATAAATAGCACCACCTTAGAGACGCACATTTCCTCCACCAGAAAACGCCAGGACTGGTTTGAAATGGACAACCAGGAGATCCAGCAGTCAATTAACTGCCAAAGCACCTTGTTCCTGGACTGGAAGCAGTGTTGCAACTGACAGAAAACAAACTGTTCTACAGGCAACTGATGGCTGGGGCCCAACTAAACACGTGATCTTAAGCAACACATAAAATGCCAGATGGCCTCAGCAGGCCAGGCAGCATCCAATGGAAGGCAATAGATAGTTAACGTTGGAGGACACAACAGGTCACCCACAATCCATGGAAGGAAATAGATATGCCAGAAATGGCAGCACCCATGGAAGGTTTTGGGCTGAACCCCCTCATTCCTGATGAGGCAGAATGGCCATGTTTCATGCAATGAATTTACGAAAACTAAAATTTGCTTTATTCTGCATGCACACACTCTCATGATGAAGACATCTTAGGCATGACATTTCTATTTCTGTGCAAAGTGGTAACTTGGAGATTGAAACTCTCACCATTGCATGAGGATAATTCAGAGGGCAACATATATAATGGGCACTTTAGTCGTCAGCTTTCAGAATTTGGTTAGTAATTTTATCCTGTTCATTTATTTTATTTGTTAAATAGAAGCTGTCGTGCTTTAATTTGAAGTCTGGTGAAATTCCTGAATGAAAAATAAACTTTTTCAAGCAATAATGCTTAGTCTGCCAAGAGGATTGCCAATTCTGGTGTCTTGAGAGCCTTCACCATGCCTTAAACTATCCCAGCCCCACATTCCCCTCATCCATAGGACACAAATTTCTGATTCCAAATGGAATTAATCTTGCCTGCTGGTCAAACTGCAATTTTTTTTCCCCCTCATCCACACTATTTATACAACTAATAAATGGATGTATACAGACAAAATGATGTTATGTAATGCTCTGCGACTTTTAAAGAATTTGGTTCCTTGTAACAGTAGCCTGGAAATTAATCCAGAATTCCTGGAGGCTCCAGGACAATCCTGGAAGATTGTCAGTCTTCACTAGCACATTTATAAACAAACATCCTATCCCTGAAAAATAACCCTTGGTGTGCCTGTCAGTCAGCACAGCTTTAAGTTAAATTTTGCAAGCTCTCCTGATGTAAATAATTCATTTTTCTTTCCATAAATCCCATTTACATCAAAAACAAGTTGGGTTGAATACCTCAAATTCAACTGACATCTTTACTCAACCACCTCCTGTCAAAATGATGCGACATTACATCAGAATGTCTCTCTAAAGTAGAGCTGTTCATGGGGACCCATTGTTCGCTATTTATTTGACGGAGACAGGCTAGTCATTATAAAAGTGAACCTGTCAGCCTTCATTTTCCAAAGTTCTTCAGATGTTTACCTCTGCCATTACGAAAAGCAAAGGAAGGTCTTGAGGCCATTATAGAAGGAGTAGGTAATCTACCAGTGCTGTTGTATCATTACCAAGTGATCCACAATGTAGAAATGCGAGGGATATTTGTCTTCATCAGTCAGTGTTGATGTAAATACAGTTTCCCAGGCAGCATTCAGCTATGCTGATTTGTATACCTATTTGTAGAATATCCTCTTTTCTTCACATCTCCCCTGAAGTTTTACCAGGCAATGGTTTGCAAAGGGCTGCCAGTCTAATGCATTATAGAGATGTTGTGAGGAAAGACAGACGCCGCAGCAAAATTGTATTTTTCGAGATAAGGAACATTCCTGGAGTCACACCTCCCATTTACTATACTTGTCTGTGGTTGTCCGCACCTTCTGAGCAACCTCCTTTTTATTTAGTATGTTTTCTGAAAATGCAAGGCCCCTTGTTATTCACCTGGGTTTTACTAATAACAAACAACTCTTTGGAAAACCACGAACTAATTTAGGAACAGAGTGATCTTTTTCGGATACTTTATGCTATGCATAAAACATTAATTTGAACTGAAAACTTTTCATAGCAATTAAGTTGGTGCTATTTTCAGTTTAAACCGGGTATTTTTGACCATATGTTGTCATCGAAGTATTTTAGCAAGAGCAATAAATAAGGTGCAAAGTAAGAGTCCCTAAATGAATCTCTGATTCTTTGGGGTTGTAGCGTATCGAATGACTCAAAGACTTGTTGACTCAAACCAAGGCTTTTATTACCAAAAGACTGGAGTGTAGTACATTGAGATCAACTAGTCCAGACTGACCTGGATCTGGTTAGGCGCAGCCTTTTATGACCTCGCCAGTAGGTGTGGCTCTGGCTCTCAGCCAATCATTATAACTATATGCAAATATATACAGTGGTGATAGGATCCTATATTATCACGGGGGTAAAAATCTAAACTGAAAGGGGTCTAGTGACAAGTTTGATGTTTTCACAGTTGTTAATGAACCATTTGTTCAAGGGTCACAGTGGGATCATAAATTAGGTGGTCAGATGTCTGTTTTTAGGCCAGACAGTGTGGCTTTTGAGTCCTCTGTCTTCCGTCTGGTGCCACCACGAGCAGGACATTAATTTGTCATCCATTTGGGGGTGTAGGCCATACACCTCCAAACGGAGGACAAACGAAGGGGTGGAAAGGGGCTTTACCTTTTTTCAGCACGCCCACCCACTTTTCTTCTGTGCGAGTGCCGGCATGCACGATGAGGAGGAAGTGTGATGGCAAAAGAGGAAAGTTCATAGGAGGTAAGCCTCCAATTCCCACTCCCCCCTCCCCCCACCAAGAGAGTTTCGAGTTTGATGCTGACCCTACATGTCCTCTGTTTTGGCAAGTTTGAAATGGCCACCCTAGTTCACACAAGACAAAGGCAATGACCACGGGATGTAGTGACAGGGTAAAGAGGCAAGTCAGAAGTCGTTATCCAACTGAAGGAAGACACATTGTTGGCTTTTGGTTTCATGAGCCAGGTTGCATAGCTCCGCACGTTTTCCCTCAGCTTTGAACGACAGAAGGATAATCTGCCCAAAGTGTTGAAATCAGAAAGGGACATGTTGAGGCTATCCCTGGTTGATGAGAAATGGGGTCTTGAAATGAAGTCCAGACCATTTAGCAGTGAAGTCAGAATGGGAAAATGTAAAACTGATCTTGCAGATTGTGTAAAGGAACATTTTACGAACACAAAGGATGGTAGAAATTTGGAGGTGTAATTGTTGAACCATTTGTGATGCTTTTAACTTTGTGATTGATTAAAAAAATTAAGCAATATACTGAATCGACTGAATTTGACGTCGATAATAATGGAACCCGGGTGAAGATTAGTTACAATCTACAATTTATTGGTCTTGGATTAAGGATCTGAACAGCCTCCCCCTGTTCTTCTACAAGCCATGGAATAAAAAAAAATATTTAAAAAGTTGGACCAAACAAACAAAGCAAAAAGAATCAATTGAGATGTATTAAAAATCAGGCAGAAATACTCTCAATCCATAGGGATGGTGGACATTTTTACTGTCTGTTGGCAGGGTATTTGTGTAAGCTCCCCAGGCAGCTGTCAATTGACAGAGTTCGGGCTGGATATCGTGACACCATTGCATAAGTTCAACCCAAATGTGTGCCGTCTTAATTTTCACAGTTCTCTGGAAGGACTCAAAGTGCAAGTTAAAAAAAAAAGAGCTCTTTAGTTTACATGAAAAATAATCTGTTTAAAATAAGACAACGTTTTAGGTCCTCTGATTACTGCTTCTACCAATTTTTTGAGATCACTTGCAAAGAAGTTATTTTGGAGAGAAACCTAGCAGTTAATTCGGACACAACATGATCCAACAAACAGATAAAAGAGCGACTCTTTAATATTTGTATGTTGATGTGAGTAAAAGCTTCACACATGCTTTGAACAGGGATATTGGCTTTATACTGCATCCCAAAAGGCCGTGCCTTGAAAAATCAGCAGGCCCTCTAACATCAGACATGCTTTTGATGGGCAAGTTTTGAAGTAGGATGGAGATCAACCCCCAACACACATGAAGGCAGGCCGACAGACATTGAGGGTGGTAAAATGATGATAACAAAGGCCAAATTAGACTTACTTTGCATGGAATCCAAGTGTCTGTTTCGTTATCATGAAAGGGGTTAACCATATTTACACAGGACATACTTGTGTGTGAAAATAAATTAAATCTAGATCAGTGGGTCTCAACCTTATGGTTTCCACTCACATACCACTTTAAGTAATCTCTTTGCCATCGGTCTTCTCTGGACATTGTGTAGTGGTACACCACCAGCCTACTGCAGGGGGCGACCTCTGTACCAGCAGAAGAACATGGGAGCACAGGGCAACACCTGGCCGGCTGTCAATCAGTCGACCTGAATGGACAAGCTCCACCTGGTTGGCTGTCAATCACCATCTGGGATATAAGCTGGGTCCGGCCTTTTTGAAGCCCGTCTCAGAGCTTGCACCAGCATTCTCACAGCTAGCTCTGTGAAGGTATAAGTTGAATAAAGCCTGTAGAACAGACTTTATGTCTTGTGTGTTTGCTTCTGTTCGATAGCCCACCACACATTGGTGAACAGATTACTGGCGCAAGTTAGGAAGAGATTTCCAGCTCTGCAAAAGAATGGCAGGATATCTTCATATTGATCTGCTCAGGTTCACCTTTAGGGTTGCCCCTCTGGCAGTGCAGCATTCTCATAGTGAAACAGCGGCTTGAAACATTTTCTCTGGTGTCTCGAGTGGGACTTGAACTAACATCTTATAATTCAAGAGAGGAGAGTTCAGGAGGTGGCAAGAAGCCTTCAAGCAGCAACACCACGGCAACTTTCCTTCGGGAATGACATCGCTGACCTCAATGTCATTGCCAGGCGCACCCAGTGAAACTCATCCTCTTTGGCTCCCAGTGCAAAAATGAATGGTGGCAAAGAGAGATCTGACTCAGGGATTTGACAACTGGAGAAGTAGCAGAAATTTAAAGCTGAAGGAATCCATTCAATATTTATTACAGCCCATTGGGCATTCTAACACTTTATATCAAAGCACATGGTTGTGGCGTGGTCATTGACCCAAAACATTAGCACTAGTTCTCTCCACATTCATTCAGCTTGACCAGCTGAACATCTTCAGCCTCAGTTTTCCAGCACCTACCGTTTATTTTACTTTTTAATCCCTGTTGGTCAGGAAAGATTTCAAAGCATTATGATGACTGACACCCTTCCCCATGAGTGGAGAATTCTTCTGGACATGTTTCTTTCACACTATTCCAAGAAAGTGGACAATAAAATGGACTTGGGGCCTGCCAACTATTTTTCATCTCCCTTGGGCATCCAACCTTAATCCCTCCGTCTCCAGTTGAAACTATTTTACCTTGCAAGCAGTCATTCTCATTACACTAGGTGATTCCCTGTTTCACAAGTTAACATTTCAAGACGTGCCTGGCAATTGTGGGAGGTGACCGTTTTCCAAATTACTTGTTGGCTTTCAGTGACTAAACTCCCATGCCCATCACTGGAACAGGAACTTCCATGTCATGAGAAACTAATAGGCCTTCAGGTTTGGTCTCCCAGCTCTACTGTACTGCAGTCTAACCAAGTCCACTTCTTTTCAAATAGTCATTGAATCTCGATCATGGAGCAGACCCTTCAGCCCAACTTGTCCAGGCAGGCCGAGTGGGCATTCAGGGCTAGTCCCTTTTGCCTGCAAATATCCAATGGTTGAAATAAAAGAAAAATCAGTAAGAATCCAAAGTACAAGTGGATGGAAAAGGAGACTAAATAGGACTTAAACAAATAATATTAATTACAGGTCTGAGTACTCGTTCTTTCTCTTTGAATGCCATATGTAAAATTATGGGACATTGGGAATTGGATGTAACAGATAGTAAAGCTAATTCTGAATATATCTCTTGACTAAACTTTGAAAGCAAGGGACAATTTTGAACAAATAAAATATAAATTTCAGAAAAGTATCAAGATCCTCCCTCATAACACAGAGAAGCAATTTTAATTCAATCCCCTGACAGAGGCAGCTACCCGTGGTGCTTCTCTGAACTCAACCCGGCTGCTACATCTCTCAGGTCTCAGTGAGTGGTCACGGGCACCACACTCGACGAGCTTGGATACAGTTTGAACAAGGCTAGATCCAGAATCAACAGTGATTGAACAAAGGAAGATTTGAACTTGGATTTCCTCTCTGACGCTCTTAACAACACATTGCCAGTGTTCCCTCTACGCCAGGTGCGTGCATGGATTTTGTTTGTGGGCGTGGGCACAGCTCAAAGGGAATACTGATTGAGGGGAGAAACAGTGCAGGGTAAATTCAAGGGGGTGAACTGGAATAGATTTGAAAGGCAGAAAAGACCTTTTTCCATGTTTTATTGAGATTAACAAAAATGCTATGAAAATAATTCTTTAGGCCTTGCAAGAGGACACGAGAAAACGGGAACAGGAGTGCCTCAAACCCATCAATATGATCGTCAGTGATCTGTTCCAGGTCTCATCTCATCTTCTGTCCCAGCTTCTCACAATCTTCAACCCTTCAAAAGTGTATCTACTTCCTCCTTAGATGCCTACAGAGGTTACAAATCATCAGGTAGAGAATATTCCCAGAGATTCACCACCCTCAGCCAGAAGAAAATACAAATTGAAAGTCATGTTTTAAAAAAACTTTACTTCATATTTCTACTCTGGAACGTAATAAGCGAATGAACATCATCACCACTTCTCTGCAAGAAAACAAGTGTGACACCTCTGCCCTTCTCATAAGAAAGGAAGATATTGTTCTCCACTGGACAAGCTGATGCAACATCAATCACTCGAAAGACTACTGTAGAGAAACCAACAGGTTTCTATTCACTTGAGCATTTCCCTACTGTTCAGTTATCCTGTACTGAGCTGCAGGGGTCTGTTAGAACAGCTACATTGGAACAGGAGCCTGTGGGGAGGGGCCACAGGTATAATTGGCCAATAGGTATGCTCGCCCAGATGATTATACATGACGGTGGTTTACCACACAAGCAAAGTTATATTTTTGCCACGAACTTGAAACAAGATTTGTCTATTAATATTTTAATATGAATAAACCCATGGCTCCCACCACTATGGTGTGGTGCGGGCCGGGTAATTCCATTTGCTTCCTTTAAAAGCGCATACACCCCTTGTAAAAACATGTTAACATTTAAAAAAAAAATGAACAGGGAGATTAGAAAAATAATTAGTAATCTTTGGTGGCCTAACACTACATCGATCATTGAAACTACATGACAGCACATAAACAAGAAGGAATGCTAATAAACACACTGGAATTCCATTGAATTGGAATGCCAGATCACATCCTGAGTATTCCATTAAAATGTAGCTTTAACACATAAATAGTTTCAAAGTTAAATCTTAAATTGCAATCCCAAATAACTGCAGATAATTTGCTGTCATAATAAATGATGCCTTCCAGCTTTCAAGTATATTTTAAATGAACACGCTGATCAGGTATAAATGACCTTGACTGTGAGTAAAATTGTGACGTCTACCTTTTATTTTATGCGAGGGATCATCCTGGGGAAATCAGCTTCTTTTCAGAAGCCAAGGCATTAATTCATATGCCCTACACACTGGAGAATTTATTTTTAATTCTTATTGTTTAGAAATGAGCATAAATTATTGACAAAAGTGAGTACAGAAAACCTGACTTTTCAAAGTCAACAACAGATGTAGAAACCATCCAAAGTGTAAAGTTTCCAACAAGTCATATGTTAAATGTGTACACTGCATCCCATATCTATCACAACATGTCAACACTTACATTGTGTGATTAGCTGAACAGATGGTACTGGAAATCTCTCCGCCTCATCCTCAACATTCATTGGAGTGACTTCATCACCAACATCGAAGTACTCGAGATGGCAGAGTCCGCAAGCATCGAATCCACACTGCTGAAGACCCAACTGCGCTGGGTGGGTCACGTCTCCAGAATGGAGGACCATCGCCTTCCCAAGATCGTGTTATTTGGCGAGCTCTCCACTGGCCACCGAGACAGAGGTGCACCAAAGAAGAGGTACAAGGACTGCTTAAAGAAATCTCTTGGTGCCTGCCACATTGACCACCGCCAGTGGGATGATATCGCCTCCAACCGTGCATCTTGGCGCCTCACAGTTCGGCGGGCAGCAACCTCCTTTGAAGAAGACCGCAGAGCCCACCTCACTGACAAAAGACAAAGGAGGAAAAACCTAACACCCAACCCCAACCAACCAATTTTCCCTTGCAACCGCTGCAACCGTGCCTGCCTGTCCCGCATCGGACTTGTCAGTTACCAACGAGCCTGCAGCAGACATGGACATACCCCTCCATAAATCTTCATCTGTGAAGCCAAGCCAAAGAAGATCCTGATCTATATCCTACAAAATATACTGTCAAAAAACAATGATTCGAGTTGAAAGGTGGCAACTATTCAAGGTTGTAAAGTAGAATCGCACAGAACAGCAAAATTCCAACGTTGTAAATGTCGAGAGAGAGAGACCTGAAATTGGAGGGGGGAGAGGGGTGCAGGATAGTTGGGGAAAATTGGGAGTATATGTGGAGTGGATGGGGAAATGGCTGGGGATGCAGTTAGCACAGGATGCAGGGTAGCGGGGGTGGTGGGGGGGGGGTTGTGGATTCAGTCTTGCAATCAATCCAGGGTATTCTGGAGGGTAGGATGACGGTTAGGTTGGGCACTTGAGTCATGAGAAATGAGATGCAAATGCCAACAGAAATGAGAGGATAATTAGCTTGCTGGTCATGGCAACAGAGAAAATCTGAACCCATAGTATTAATACTGAGACTGGCTGCAACTCAAAAGTTCACCCCAGAGATGCCTCTATAAGTAGGCCCACACGGTGCCTGATCACATTGTGATCTTGCTTTGGTGGTTACAGCGCACAAAAGCTCCACGAATCGGATTGAATCGCTTCAGTTGTGAGGAAAATACCCATGTCCAGACCCAAACAATTCACTCAGTATTCTAGCCACTGAAAACCAGAAGGTGACAGACACTCAAATAACTAGGAGAGTACTCCTCCAAGAACTTTAAGCCCTTGTCTTATATTTGCAGAAAATAAATGCAAACTGTACTGAACAACTGCAGAATGAAAAAGAGATACATGCAAACTTATTTTCTTTTAAAATGACGAAAGGTTTTAAAATGACGAAAGGTAAAAATAAGGATAAATACTGGAAACAAAGATTTGAGAATGACAAAAAAATGTTTTGTTGAAAGCAGAGCTGAATCTCAGCATTTGGCCAAAATCTGCTGAAGTAAAAATTGCTGCCACAATTAGCACATCATCAAAAGGGGGCAGTTAGGTATCAATCATGACCAGCTCTTTTCCACACAGGCCTGCCTGCCTTGATCGAAAAAAAACACACTGAGGTAAGTTGGTTGACAATGCCTTTGCAACTTTAAATTCTCCATCTCCCAGAGAGGAAGAACATTCAGAAAACAAAGGAAGGTTGGAGACAAGGCCATAACTTTGCAGTACACTGACCTTCAAGGGTAGTTCCTTGGAGCAAGCATCCTGCTAATATCCTTTGAACTGATTCCAAATACATACGACGACTCCAACTATGAATGATTGTAAATTCTCACAGGGAAACCCTGTCATTGACACTCTGATGTATTGATTGTGAGTTTTTTTTTAAAGTTTGCATCTGTCCAGCAGTCTGGTCTGGAACAACGTGCCTTTTGTGTACAATTCTCAACTCAATCTTTTGATCCTTGGCTTGAATGATTTTTAGGTTTGAACAAATCATCCACCCACAGGGCCAAGAAGCTTAAATACATTGGCAGATTCTTCCCTGATCTCGCCTACTGATGGTTAAAAAACAAAGAGGATGAAAAACCAAAAAATAAACATGAGTTCTGACTGAAGAATAGTGGGAAATCAGTAACTCCATGAACATTTGGACTCTCTGTTGAAATAACTTTAATTTTGAGGTCCACTGACTTTACTTGAGTAATTCTTCCAGCCAAAAGGTTTGAGCACTTGGGAAGATTTGACTTCCCCAGTGCATGACAAAGTTAAGGTTAGAGGGGGAATGCTGCGGATTCTTACATCTGACCCACTCTGGAGTTATGAAGGTGGAGAAGATAATTCGCAGCTGTTTCAACATTACTCGCAGATAGCAAGCGTTGCAAAAGCCCAACACAGGTTTCAACCACCCATTCATTGAAGACGTGTATGTGAAGAAAGTCAACATCAGAGAAGACCCTCCCCTCCCCCCTCCGGTGCCACAGTCACAACAACCTGAAGATCAGGACCTCTAGGTTCAAGAAGAGTTTCTTTCCAATGCGATCAGGCTCTTGTTACACTAATCATGGACTGTTCGACACACAAAGGACTATCCACTCGATTTTAACACTACCTTTTCTTCTGTGTCATGGTAACTGTGAATATTTATTAACTATCTTTTGACTTTTTAAAATTTAATTATATACTATTGCACCTTTTTTTTCCTGGAAGTGTCTGTTTGACCGCAGCAAGAATTTCGGTGTGTAATTTTCTGCAAGTTTAATGAACATCCTTTGCCTTTGTTCATTATTGGGTTAATGTCTGTCATCTCAGAAGTATCAGCCAAAAACATCAGGCCTTATTTTTCTTTTCTAGCCTCCAAACAAGCCTCCAGCTAAGAAGATTTTGTTCCTCTCCTGCATCATGTTTTGACCTACTTATTGTTGTGATGGATTTGACTTTCTACTTGTCGTCAGTGGTTCAATTCTCCTTCTCTCCTCAACTTAAAAGGATCCAAACAAAAATAAATCAGCCTGTTGCACAAATTGGGGCCATGAATAACAGTTGCTGTAGAAAATATTTCGAGGAGCTGGGGCATAGTCTAGAATTCCAATGTCTCTGGCATGGTGTTTGTGTGCTGGAAGGCAAGATCAGTGTAAGTGGGAGTCTGGATGAGGCCAGGGTCTGAGGGCACTCATTCAAGGTTAATGCCAGGTGTGACAGGCTGGACAGTCCCAGAGGCTTGAGCAAGGCCAGCGGAAAATGTCGCCGCAATTTGTCAGCACATACTTGCATTGCTGCCGCGAAGAACGCACTGGCTCTTCCATCTTCTGCCACTGACCACGCACTCCTCCAGAACAATGTTCCAGCATTAGGGAAAGTTCATAGCAACTGGGCAGATGCCAAGTGAATAACGAATGCAGATTTTGAAAAAGATAAAGTCCGTTTTTAACTCTCCCTACTCTTCACTTCCATTGATAACATGCTCTCATTATGAAGCATTTCCACAGCACTCCCTTTCTCTGCTTCTGGAATATTGTGAATGACCAAGTTCAAGGATGCTGGAAATTGTTTCAGAGTCACTGGGCAATCAAGCACCCCCCCCCCCCCCCCCACACCAAAGTTCTGCCTGAGGTTTGAAGCTTGTGTCTTTCACTGAACTTTTGACACACAGTGAAGACACGAGGAGCCAACCAGCTTCCACAGCAGCAACCCCAGTATTCCGATTCCCCATCTCCTATTGCCCTGTGCCCTTCCAACTTGTTCTCTGCCACACATGCCCTGATACATTTTGTCATTATAGTATAGAGTAGCCAGACAATCTACAGCACTACTCAAGGATGTGGGAAGAAACCAAAATACTGAGGGAAACCTGTGTGGTCACAGGAAGAACATGTAAACCCCACACAGACATGTGCAATGCTTTTCTCCTTTCTTGTGAAAAGATGTACAGTAAAATCCCCATTACTCAAGCAACTGGCAGCCGCAAGTAACTTGCAAAAATATTGTAGGAAATAAATAGGTAAAAAATATGGAAGTTTAAAATTGGCGAGCCTAGCAGTTAGTTCCCCAATCATGCAAAATGCAATGTCAAGCTACCGGCAAATACACTTACCCAGGATTTACCAATCCCCATAGGTTCACCATGTGGATTCCAGAAATTAAGGTTTTTTTCTCAAAATGGGAGATAGAGAAGCCTGGTACAAATATTCATTGGAGTTTAGAAGGATGATTGGGAATCATTTCATATAAAATAATGAAGCAAATAGATAAGATAGAATCAACAGTGATATTGCCACCGGCAGATCAGGCGAAAGCTCATGGGCACAATCTCAGTATTCAGAGGAGTATAATTAAATTTTAAATTTAGATGTACATCATGGTAAAAGGCCATTTTGGCCCATGAGTCCGTGCTACCCAATTTATATCCAATGAACCTACACCTCAGTATGTATTTTTTTTGAATGATGGAAGGAAACCGGAACCCCTGGGGAAAAGCTATGGAGACATGGGGAGAACGTACAAATACCTTACAGCCAGCGCAGGATTTGAACCCCCAGTCCTGATCGCTGGTGCTGCGAAGGCATGGTGCTAACTGCTACGTCAACCGTGCTACCCATTAAGATTTAAGGCAGAGGTAAGGAGGAACTGCTTCTCCCAGAGAGTTGCGAATCTGATTAATTTTTTGCCTAATAAAGCAGTAGAGGCTGCTTTATTGAATGTCCTTAAGACACAGAGAGATTTTTGAATAGAGGAATTAAGGGTTATGGGGAGCAGGCGGGTAAGTGGAACTGAATCTATGGCCAGATCAGCCATGATCTTATTTCACGGGAGAGCAGGCTCGATGGGCCAAATGCCCCACTCCTGCTCCAGTTTCTTAATATCTGATGCCCACCCATGGCTTGAATTGAAGCCTGGTTACTGGAACCACCCATGCATCATAGCCAAGAGGCCGCTCACCTACATATTATTGCCATCATTTACTGGCCTACAAAAGTGCAAGGATCCAGCACTGTGTCGGTGCTTGAGCCAGAATAGAGAATAGTCTTAACAGCAACCATCATCATGTAAGCATGGCTCAGAAAAGACATGAATCAGTCTGATAGAGGGTGGAGGAGAGACAAATGTGAGGGCTCTGGGATAAAGGGTAAAAAAATGATTAAACCTGGAAGTTGAGGACCTCAGTACTCAGGTTGGGAGATTGGGTGAGGTTGAGGGCAAGTTTGGAATATCAGAAGGGATTGGGAGTGATCATTATTTCAAGGACCCTGGGGCAGGGTGGGTGTAGAAGATTCAGTTGGGGTTGCAGCCAGGACTATGGACTATGAAGAAGTAGAAAGAAATTTAGCAAAAGCTTGTGGGTGGGCAAAGGCCAGAAAGTCAACTGGATTGGTGAGGGAAGGAGAGGATTAGCAACGGTTCAGAGAAGAATCAAGAAGGAAGTTTGTGTGGGTTGGAGTGGGAGGAGATGAAAATCCTTAAAGGAATCTCTACTTGACAAAAGTTTGACTTCAATGCACAAATGTGCTGGAGAAACACAGCAGGTCATGCAGCATCTATAGGGTAACCAATGTTTTGGTCCTGGGCACTTTGTGGTGCTATTGTAGTCAGGCTCACTGACCTCTACCTTGCCGAGGCAGGATGGCAGCTCTTGGGTACCCCTAAACCTTCATCAGGACCCAACTAAGAAATATCAGGTCATTTGTCTCCTGTCCCATCACTTCCGGTCAACTCCCTCCCACATCCTCTCACCTCAATGTTTCCCAATCCCGTAATGCCAGGTTCAAAATATAGCCACAAAGTATGGGCCCAGTCACAGAGCTCATCTCAAACATTCAAAAACAGATCTCTTATTACCTAGAAATATTCTTCTGGATGCTCTCCAAGATTTTGGATGGGCACATCACCATCACGTCCATGGTCTCAGCCTTGCTGAATAATGTGCTTTCAGAACTACAAAAATCTGCATTTCCTTTATGTCCCTTGCCTGAATGGGAAAAAAAACCCTTTGCTGCTTCTTTTCCATGCAAGCATCAAAAGTGAGCGACTGACATGTCCTCTGGATCATTCTTCCCTGCCATCGCTCTTTGCCTCCAACACTAGGTCAGTCATCCACTTGGAAAGTTAACTCTATTCATTTAAAAATAATCCTGAAGAAAAGATGTAGCAAAGGGTAAAGATACATGACCAACATCTTGGGTGTGAGCCCCTTCATCCAGGCAAGTTTCTCCTGCTGAGTTCCACCAGCGTCGTGTTTTTACTTCACCCATGGTGTCTGCAGACTTTCGTGTTTTATTCCTAACCCTATTCAATGCTTGACACATGCTGAATAAGGCGAGTGTTTTTTTTTTCTTCCCTGCCACTTCCTACTATCCACCTCATCCTTTCACCTCTGGACTCAATTCACATCTCCACACCCCGGGAGAAGGAAAAACCCACATCTGCAGCCAACACAAGACAGATACAAATGACGAGGCACCAGAGGGCTCATCTTAAAACACACATCATCGATTCGAAGTAAAAATGCATCAATGTTAAGCCATGCATTGTGCAAAGCTGAACACGGAGTTCAGTCCACCACTACCATCAAATGGCAGTCAGCAACTTTAAGGTTGGCAGTGGATTAAAAAAAAAAGTGCTGGAGCCAACTCAGCAGGTCACGCGGCATCCATGGGAAGGAAAAGGCAGACGTAATTTTGGGTCGAGCTTTTCTTCAGGAAAATAGGTTCAGAGAAGTGATTCAGTGGTGTAAACAAAAATTACGCAGCACCACCGCCTAATTCTTGCCAACAACTGTTGCTAATCAGACTGACTTTATATCTTTTGACTTGTACTTTTATCTTCATTTTATTCTCTTTGAAATTGCGACCTCAGAACCATTGGAATTATTGTGACCTCAGAACCATTGGAATTTCTTTCCCCCCCCCCCCACCCCCCCCCCCCCCCCCATTAGTTAAACAATGACGCCAAGCAGCCAGGGTCTAGGCAGCTCCCAGAGGCTTTGTTTTATTCCCTTGATCACAGGTAGCTGCCAGATGAGCAAAAATGCAAATTGCGGAAGAGACAAAATTGTCCTCTGATATATCTTTGCATTCTTACCACCCTGCTGGGAGCACATGGAATTGTTGAACACATTCTTTTTCAGGAACAAGGAAAGAAAGACAGCCACATTTTGCACTATCTCCACTGCAAGCTTCCTTGCCGGATGCTTCCCAGCGTGACGTGGAAGCTGTTCAGCTCTCTGTCGGGAGAAGCTGCAGAATGTGGTGAATACAGGCCAGAACATCAAGTAAACTTTCTTCCCCTACATGGACCCCCATGGGCATCTCCCACTGCCCAGAAACAGCAGCCAAAGCACAGAATGATCCATCACATCATACCCCATTAGAGAGAAGGATTATGAGTGGGAAAGTATGCAGCCACAAGCTGAAAGACAGTTTCGTCCCCACAGCCATCAGGCTCCTGTGTGAACTCCACAACAGTGCTATCATGGTGACTTTGCTCTTTGCCCATTCATCTATCTTTTCACTGCAACTCTGTACCGTAAATTGTACTCTTTACACTGCTGTATGAATGCTAGAAATATTCCATTAGTCTGCTTGCAGAAGAAGAATTCTCACTGTGGTAAGTATAAAGCAGCAAAATGAATTTAAACAAAGCTTTGCACAAACCTGGAACATTTCCTTTACTGATATTTTGCCAAAGAATACAGCACAGATTCACTGAAAATCTGCACAAATTTAGTACCTTTCATGAACACAGAATAGTATACAACAATTTATGTTGTAGAATCCAGAGAAATGCAGGAAAAACAGCTATTCCAAGAAATCAGTGAGATTGTGGAATGTGGACCATCTGTTGTGGGCAAGTGATGCGACTGGGAAAGTGAAACAAGGTTGGGAAGGCAGAAGTTTCATTTGGGGGAAAGAGATCCAGACTCCATTACTGGGGACAAGGGTTGGTGTGGGATTGGGAAGGCAACTAGACTAAGCTCCAGTGACGGTGGGGGGAGGGGGAAACTGAAGGACATTGGCAATGAGGGGAAGGGGGTCAGGAATGAAGAATGAATACCGGTGGGAAAGGGGCTCCACATGCTGGATTCTATGCCCTTGGAGTAGGTCAGGCTGGCTCCCTATGATCGCATCAGAAGAGCTTACCGACCTTGTGAGGCCTCACGAGCCCAGACCATTCACAAATCAGACCTGCACAAAGTTCAAGTTGCAAGATCATAAGCTCGTGCACAAGCAGATCATTTGGAAGACCCAGTGCACAGACCACAGGAACCATCCGGTGAGGTTTTCATCAACTTCCAGTGCATAATGCAAAGAAAACTCTGGAAACCACTCACTGACAACATTTCTAGGCCCTGCTCCAAACAGGGAATACTTCTGTCCAGCACCAGTAGGACTAGGCTGGGAGTTCAAGGGTTATTGGCAGCACAGCCCAATCTTCCATCCCCAAAATCACCCATCATGGGTAACTCCCCAACTTGGAATATCATCCAATCAGATGAAAACGTTTGTGGGATTTGAAAACTGGTCATGACAGCCAGAGATATCGCTGGTTACAATTATATCGCCCAAAATACTACCTATAACCTTACAATTATGCAGCGCCTGAAGAAGTTGAATTTCAGCTTTCCATTCTGCAAGACATTGCACATGAGCTGGAAAGCTCTAAATGTGTAAACATGTACTGCCGTTCTCATGTCGATGGAGCAGTCAATAGCAGCAGTAATATCCACCTCCACTGCCTTCACAGGCAGTCTGTTTATGTGTTTAGCACACTGTGTAAAACAGTTAACTATAAACTGTCTGTTCACCCTCCTTCAACTGAGCTCAAGTCTGTACCTCTTTGTTACAAGGCTTGTGAATTCCAAATATCCGAATAAGCTCCCCATTGAACCTTCTTTTCTCCTCTGTATACACTGCCAGTTTCTGCAGCCTCTCCTCACGGCTCAGATGCCTAATTCAAGGCATCAGATGAATTGCCCTTTGCACTGTTCTGTCCCGCATCTGGAGAAGACTGAGTCAGCACTTTGTACAAGCTCACTACTGATGCTACGATAAAGATCTTGTTTGCTTCCTTGGCTGCTGTCATTCATTGTGCTAATGGGCAAACTATGCCAAACTTAGGCTAGAGAACCCACCTCTGTTAAGTCCTATTAGGCTTCCTGAACCTTTTTTTGAAATGCTGATAAAGGTTGAATGTGGAATAATGACCCAGGTTGTTTATGATGGACAGAGATGGAAGGGCACAGCAGTGGGACTGAGGGTTTTATTGGCCAACAGCTTCATGATCTTAATTAATCATCAAAGAATTCAAAACCAGCATTCAAATCCCTCCGTGATAATCTGATTCCAATTTCTTCTTTAACAAGAAAACAGTGGCACCAGTTAAAAAAAATACTGGCTGAATTGTTGGCTTCGGTAATGTACTCAACTGATTTAAAACAGCCTACCTCACTCAGTTTGGTCCACACCTCATTTTCAGTTTCAACACAATTGTCTTTTAATTAGTCTATTGATGGCCGACCAAACATCAGTCGTATCAAACCTCAAGTGTTTTGTTATTTCATGGATTGTTTCACCATTCCCTTTCCTGAACAACAATGTTAGCAATGAGAGAATAGCAGACTCACCAGTCTGTAGCAATGGGGATTATCCTTTAGTCCTGCTTCAGACTCTGGTGTTATGTTCATGACAGAAAATCCACAGACAGCACTCACATTAATAAGGGAGCAATTTGTTGCACATCATTTCAAGTATTCAAGCAAGCCCTCCATCCAAATCCTGCCCGATCTCTATTGAGTTGATCTAAGCCGGTCCGTAATGATTTTTTTAAAATGAAATCCTTATTACAATTATTTAAATTTTCCTCATTTCTATGGAGGCTGTCCCTAGTTTCTTCTACTGCTAAATACACAAAGGTTTCTTTCAGGGTATCTCCCCATCCTCAGAAATAAAAACCTTTGCACTAACTTTATGATGAGTGGCTTAAACGTGTGTGAATTATTAACTGGCAAGAAGGGTGGGATGGCTGCATTTTATAAGCATCTTCTATTTCTTACTTTGCAATTGGGCTCAAATTTTCTATTTTTTTTTCCCCTGAAGGAAGTGGTTGTTTGAGAAAAGAATCTGTGGCAGAAGATATGACCACTTCTTCAATGTAAAGACCAACCCTTGAGGCGTAAGCTTAACCACAGTCTCTCTCTCACCACACATCCTTCCCCCTCCCTGCAAAAAAAAATTATTGCACTTTACTTCACAGTTTCCTTCGCTGTTTCACTGAATAAGCCTTCATTTCAATATCAGTTAAGCATAAATCATCTTCTAATGTGCAATTGTTATTCAGAGGAGGGAGTCCAAACCATCTTAATGCTAAGTTCTTTGAGTTCCATAATAAAATGCAAAATAAGATTTTACTATTAGCCTGTCTTGTGGCATAACTTGGGTCCATTGGAAGCAACAATGTCCAAATATGGGACAAAGAGCCAGCTGAAAGGCTCCCTTGGCTGCACAGTGTGAGTGCTTAGTAAAAGCTGCAAAGCTGCCCCTCTCTCTCTCTCTCACTCTCTCGATGAATGTAAATGAAAAGAGCCACGTGGACCTATAATAAAAGGCTCCTGTCTCAGAAAGTCATTGAAACGCCATCTGGTGATTTCTTTGACGTAAGCAGTTGCGGAAAAAAAAACCTCAAGCGCTTGGTTCGGGGGTGAAGCTGCCATTTGTGGTGATTCTAGGTCGGTACACAAGCATGTTTCAAGATGATACGCTGGTAACTGGGACCAGAAGCGGTGAGGGAGAAGGGGAGAGAGACAAAGTGAAAGTGGAAGCAGGAGAGGGAGAGAAAATGGTTATTGAGCTCACGATCTGAGCTCACGAAGCAGCTACTGATCTCCTTGGCAATGAGAATAATCAAAATTATGCCTCCTATTCCAGTTCATCCAAAGTAAATGTAGGAAGTCAGTTAGTTCATCAAGATTATGTGTTTCTGGCAAAGACAATCATTGATATTAAAACCACCTCGTCACCTTTGCAAACAAGCAGATAGGCAAATGTGCAAATCCACATGTATGATCACGGAGGGACACATGCACAAACAGACCTGCACACACACTCAAGGTACAAGCTCATGCAAAAAATTACAGTGATACACATTTACACACATACACTAAAACATTGTACAAACGTGTAAATGCTATACACCTATGTCACACACATGAGCACACGTGTGTCGGTGTGATAAAGCACACACACACACACACACACACACACACACACACACACACACACACACACACACACACACACACACACACACACACACTGACTGGAAAAACATGGAGTCAATGCTTGCAGCAAAACCACAAAGAGTGGGTGGGGATTAGCCATTCTGTATCCAATTTGGCTGGAACTTCATTTTGAATTAAAAACAAAGCTTCTTAAATGGCCTTAAAACAAAAGCAAATAATTAGCCATTCAAGTCCTGTACCTCACACGTCCAACATTCAGTTTTTGACTCGCTCCCCTTCTCGTTTTGTTCTCCCCTCGGTTGCACCTCCTCCAGGCATACTTTCCCCACCCTCTCTCAGCTGGCACTACCACTCTTGCGTCATTCAATCCCTCCTGACTTCCACCCTGTGACAAACTTTCCCATATGTTCTCTCCCACCCTGTTCTTTGCGACTTAAATTTCCCTCTCTTTAAGAGAGCCATTGACCTGAAATGTTAACTCTGTTGCTCTTTCTCCACAGATGCTGCCTGACCTGCAGAATATTTATAGCAGGTTGGATGAAAAGCACTGGTGCTCAGAACAAGGGCCAAAAGGTCAATGTAATCTCAGTCCATCCCTTGAGAAAGACAGGACTGTGCATATTGCTCTGACCTCCCCACCACTCAAGAAATGTACGTGAAAGGTGTCTCAGGAAGGCAGCCAACATCATAAAGGACGCTCACCAACCTCTTCTCAGTGCTACCTTTGGAAAGACTGAAGACCAGGCCCTCGCTGTTCAAGAATAGTGTCTTCCTAAAACACTAGCAGTCTCTCGAGCCTTCCCTTCTTGGACTGATCTGGATTGCTCTAACACCACAAAAGGACCCTCTGTGCTTATGTAATGCCACTTTTTTTTGCATTCAGAATACTGTGAGAATTTACAATCTACCTTATGTGATTATTGTCTTTTTTAATTCAATAAAGTTATCGATTTGTTTTTACCTGTTTGGTTGCAGCAAGTAAGAATTGCACATTGTACATATTATATGGCAATGATCCCATGATGAGTTCATCATAATACTGGTGATTAAAGTATGCCATCTATACCCTCTGTATAAATATCTACCGTTTGTGTAACATAATTTTATTAGGCCAAATTAAAAAAACATATCCAACATTTCAACTCAGTTTCTGAACCATTGGGAATTGGTCCATTTATACCAGACTCTGCAATAATCTCTATTTTTCCATTGCCTGGTTGGTTGAGATCGGCAGGACCACGTTCAATTCATTCATACACGCAAAATTCTGAAAGAGCGGACAGATACTGATTCTATCTTCACGCCAAACATATGCAGTTCCATGGATATATATTCAATATATTGTCTCAGTCAAGCAATATTTCAAACCTCTCAGAGGATTAGCTCAGCAGGGGTGAAGAACAGGAGTATAACTAGAGCGAGGGCAGGACTGATTATGGTTTGAGGGGGGAACATGTTCCTGGGGGGTAGGTAGGGGAAGCCCAAAATGAAAACTTTGCTTCCATGTTCACCAGGCAGAGGGATCTTGATTAAATGGGAGGCTAATGTTCTCGATCATGTCGAGGTGAAGAAAGAGAAAGTGTTGGATCTTGTTAAAAATATTTGAAGAGATAGGCCCTGAGTCTGGATGGGATATATCCCAGGTTATAACAGGAAGCAAGAGAAGAGATTTCTGACACATTGTCAATAACCCTTCTATTCTCCCTGGCCACAGAAGAGGGACTGGAAGATTGGAGAATGGCGTATGTAGTCCCCTTGTTTAACAAAGGTGATGGAAGAAGTCTGAGAATTTATAGACTGGTGAGTCTTCCGTCAGTGGTTTGCAAATTATTGGAGAGGACTCCTAGAGACAGGATTTACAGGCATTTAGTAAAGCAGTCTTCTCAAGGACAGATCAGACTTTACCCGCCTAATTGAGTTTTTCGAGGAAGTGATAAAAGAAATTGATGGAGGCAGGGTGGGTGGATGAGATGTATATTGGTTTTAGTAAGATATCTGACAAGGTCCCCCAGAGGAGGCTGATTCAGAAAATCGTGAGGCATAGAATCCATGGAACCTTGACTGCATGCATTCGGAATTGGCTTGCCTGCAGAAGGCAGAGAGTGGTAGTAGATTAAATGTATTCTGCCTGGGGGAGTTAGTGACTATTGGGGTCTGTTCAGGCAACCCATGCTTTTTGTCATTTTTTAAATAAATGGCATGGATGCAGAAGTGAAGGGGTGGGTCAGTAAGTTCACAGGTGATGCAAAGGTTGGAGGTGCTGTTTCCAGTGCTCTCCATCATTCATCACCGACATGATAGCAGAAACAATAAGTGCCCTTCTATTGGGCAGACGATACAGGAGATGGAAAACACAAACCTCCAGATTCAAGGATAATTTTTTCCCTGCTGTTCTCAGACTCTTAAATGAGCCTCCCACTAACAAAAGATGATGCCCCTGCCCTATTTTTCATTTATTTTTCTCTTCTATTCCCAGAACAACAATTATAATGTTTGACTTATTGTAACATTTCTCCCTCCACTGTTTTATGCATTTATTTTTATTATTCTTGGACTACCTGCTGTTTGAGTTGACTTGTCTGGATAGCACATAAAATAAATCTGTTTACTGTATCTCAGTACACATGACAATGAACAATTCAATTATAATATCTACTTGAATGCATAAGCCAAATGTGGCACCTTCCATTGATTTTGATGGATACATTCACTATTTCTGAAGCCTCCTTCAGTCATGCTTTGAAAATGTTTTTAAGTTCCTTTCAAATGTGGCTATTTAAATGTTGTAACTTATGGACCCTCATTCCATTCTAGGTTTATCGCAGGTGCAGGAATTTTCATTCTGCTTCACCTGCCCTGTAAAACATCCATCTGTGAAATGTGATGGTGAATTATCCTTCTCCCTTGCCATGATGGTTCCTAAATGATGCTAGTTGCAACTTTTGAGCTCAATGATACAACCTCGTTTACGTTCTCTCCAAACTGTGTGAAGCACATCTCTTGTTCAGCATTACAAAAAACATAAAACCTAATTAATAACGGACAACTTTCAGTTAGCTTTTAAACAGCTAAAGCAAAATGCCGAAAGAACAGCTAACCTTTTGAGGTAAAACAGGTAAGTCTTCAGACACCGATGCTGAATTAAAAACACAACGTTTTTAATATATAGCATGTACTGATGTTTCGGATTTGAGCCCTTCATCAAGGTATGGAAAAATGTTGGCAAGCGTCTGAATCAAAAGGTAAGGGGGAGGCATAGGGGAGGAGCATGATCGCAAAGGCAGGAGGTAATAGGTGGAGCAGGGAGAGAGGGCGCAACAGTAGGTAAGGGGAAGAGGAATGGCTAGATGAATAGGGAGGGAAGGGGGTGGAGAGCTGAGGGGATGAAGACGGCCGAAGGGAAGGGGGAGAGGAGAAGTCGACGTTAATGCCATCTGGTTGGAGAGTGCCCAGATGGAAAATCAGGTGTTGCTCCTCCAATTTATGGGTGGTCTTGGTGGGATAGTATATGGGGCCATGGATAGACATTTGAGTATGGGAGTGGGATGCAGGACTGAAATGGTTAGCCACTAGGAAGTCCCTGTCACTGGTGCGAATGGAGCAAAGGTGCTCAGCCTGCACCTAGTCTCTCTGAAGTAGAGAAGGCCACAAAGGGAGCAGCAGATGCAGTAAATCGATCCTGTAGATATACAAGTGAAATGTTGCTGCACTTGAAAGGGCTGTTTGGGTCCCTGGTCTGAGGTGAGGGAGGAGGTGTGGTTGCATGTGTGGCACCTCCTGATAGGAAGGGATAAGTGCAAGAGGGAGTCACAGAGGGAGCAGACCCTATGGAAGGCAGAGAGGGGAAGATATGTCTGGCAGTGGACAAATTCTGGAAGTTAATTTGTTGGATGCGATGACTGGCAGGGAAATGGGTAAGGACAAGGTGAATCCAGTGTTTGTTGCGTCTGGGATCAAAGGGCTGGCAGATAAGTGTAAAATGGAGGAGATGTTGGTGAGAGCTGAGTTGATGGTGGTGAAGGGGATGAAGGCAGACATTTCAGAAGATCTGGAGTAGAAATCTTCATCGTGGGAGAAGGAGAAATTGTGAGAAAGGAATAGAATCCTTGCAGGGGATAGGGTGTGAGGAAGTGTAGTCAAGGGAGTTGTGGGAGTTGGTGGGTCTGTAATATATGTTGGTGGTTAGCATGTATCCCTAGATGAAGTCAGAGCGATCCAGAAAGGGAAGATTGTTGTTGGAGATGGATCAGGTGAGTTTGAGATTGGGGTGGAAGTTGGCAGCGAAGTGAATGAAAACAACGAGCTCATCGTAGGTGCATGAGGCAGCCCCGATGTAGTCATCAATATATCGGAGGAAGAGTTGAGGGGCCTTGCCTGTGTAGGCTTGCAGCATGGATTGCTACATAAAGTCCACAAACAGGTAGGCGTAGCTGGGACCTATGGCTACTCCTTTGATTTGGAGGAAGTGAGGTATCAAAGGTGAAGTTGTTTAGAGTGAGGACAAGTTCTGCCAGGGGGAAGGAGGTTGGTTGTAGAGGGCGACTGGTCAAGTCTCTGGTCCAGAAAGAAGTGAAGTGCTTTAAGATCTTCTGTATGGGGAATGGGGTATAAAGAGATATCTATTGTGAAAATGAGGTGGCCCATTTCAGGGAATCTGAAGTCATTGAAGAGATGGAGGGCATGTGAGATATCGTAGATGTAGGTGGGAAAGGACTGGACTAGGGGAGAAAAGATAGAGTCAAGATAAGATTAAACTAGTTTGGTGTGGCAAGAAGAAGCAGAAACAATGGATCTGCCCAGATGGTTGGGTTTGTGTATGTTTGGTTAAAGGTAGAACTGAGCAGGGTGGGGATGGGAGACAATGAGGTTGGAGACCATGGGAGGGAGGTAATGAGGTTGGAGATGGTGATGAGTGGAAGTGAGGTCCTATGGAAGGGCTAAGTAGGAGGAGGTATTTGAGAGTTGTCGTTTTGTCTCAGCAAGGTAGAGGCCAGTGCACCTGACCACAACAGCATCACCCTTGTCTGCAGGTTTGATGGGGAGTTTGGGATTGTTGTGGAGAGAGTGGGAGGGCAGAGCGTTTTAAGGAGGTAAGATTAGAGTAAGAGAGGGGAGTGGTGAAGTTGAGACTCAGTGGCAATTGGAGATCCAGAGCAGGCAGCTGACTAGGACAAGGTGTCCAAGAGGAACAAAACGGCTTAAAGCGGGAGAAGGGATCTAGGTTGGGGGATGGAGAGTCAACAGAAGAAGAGTTTGGCACTGAGGCACGTGTGGAACTCATTGTGGGTGGATGGGATGAAGGTAAGGGCTTTACTGAGGAAAGAGTGCTCTGTCTCAGAGAGGGGAAGGTCCAAGGGGATGGTAAAGGTTAAGCAGAGGTTAGAGTGGGAATCGGTGTGGTGGAGAGTGAGGGGGAGGTAGAGAATTAGAGATGTTGTTGTTGAAGAGTGGTGGAGGAGGATTTGGGAGGTCAGAAGAGGAGATGAGAGGCTGGGTTAGGTCAGAGAAGGGAAGAGAAAGGTATGGGGGTTACTAGAGAGGAGGGTAGATGAGAAGGTCTGAGGGTTAGGGGGTTGGGAAGAAGAGGGGAGCTGAAGGTGGAGATGGGGGGTAGAGAAGTAAGAGGTGCAAGGGCCGGGGAAGAGTGAGTGTGGGGGCGTGGAATGAATGAGTGGGATCAAACAGCGAGGTCCGGACCATGGTATGCGGCTGTGTCAGGTGCTACGTGGTAGACGTTAGCACGGGAGGGTTGGTTGCTGAAGCGCCAGGACCTCTGCAGTTAGGCGGTCAGGGTCAATGCTGGAGATAGTGGCCACAGCGTCGGAAGCCCCTCTAAATAGACAGTTGGAAAATCTGCTGAAGCTGGCATCAAGTGCAATTCGCAAAGGTCCTGGAAATAAAAGGCATTCGATGTTTCATGCCTGGGCTGTTCATTGGGAATGTGAAAACACAGGTAGAGGTTCCTTCAGCTCCTCACCCCCTTCCCTTCCTTCGATCAGAGAGATACCCTTCTTAGCCCTCGGTCCTCTCTCCCATCACCTCAGGTTCTCCCCTCTCGACTGTATTTCCTCTTACCAGTTAGTCTGTGCTCCATCCCCCCCATCCCCTTCCTTAGTTCTCTCCTCCTTCCCCCCCTCCCATAACTGCTATTTAGGCGTCAACCTGTCCCCCCCCACCCCCCCATTCCTGTTGAAGAGCCTGAAATGTTGAATTTTAATTTTTGGAAATAAAAATTTAGACTTTCATCCCTTTCAGCCCACAAGCCCGTGCCGCCCAATTAACTTTCAACCCCGGTCTGTTTTGACAACAAGAGGAAACCGGAGCTCCCAGAGGAAAGCCGGGGAGAACGCAAAACTCCTTTCGGACAGTGCCAGATTTGAGCCCCGGTCCCGATCCTCGGCGCCGTAACAGTGTTGCACTAGCCACACCTCCCAAGGTTGATGGCCTTTTACTTCCTCTGGATGCTGCGTGGCCTGCTGAGTTTCCCCATCACCTTTGTCTTATTGTCCTCTCTACATTCCACTACATTGGAACTCAACAAATCTAGAACTTTTTTGAGTTTTGATTACATTTTGTTGTTTGAAAGATGAACATTGGACTGCCCAAAGAAGATCACGGGCACACTGGTCTTCAAATAATGACTTGGGATCTTTAACATGTACCTGAGAGTGCAGAAGGGTGTGACATGCATTGACGTCTTTCATCTGGAAGGATTTCTCATTTAAATTTCAGCAAATCAGTGAGATGACGGTTCTGATTGCAGACCAACAGGAAGGTGCAATTGGTATTTTGTTTGCTTGATTTAGGAAGGATTAACATGGCCCCCTGTCCATTTCATGCCCTGTGGTGTGGCACCTAATAGCGAGAAATATCTTACATTTAAGGAATTCTTGTCGCCCAACTAAAAATGCTGTATCTACCACAGGTGATTGAAACAAGCGACAGTAAGGATGTCTGTGGTGTTATCCTTGGCCAGTGCTGTTTCCTGTGCTTTCAGTGGAATGTTATACTTCTGTCAGTCTTGTTTTAAAAAGTTTGCGCTCACTTGGAATTAGAAAAAAAATCTACAAGTATTTACTGTGGTTGGCGTATATTTGGATACCACTCTAGGCCTCATTCTTACCCTCAGGACTGAGATTACTTCCACTTGCTCAAACGTCGGACCCCAGTTCTGACAGGAGTCAGCAGGGCTCTCGGCGACATTTCAGCTTCTCTCCTTTTGTGACTGAACCACTTTCAGAAATTGAGTCCATGAATTAGCCCTGAGGCAGTAATCGCCTTCTTTATTGGCTGAGGGTAAGTTGGAGATTCACTGGACTCAGCTAAGAACCTAAATGTGGTTTAATTTAAAAAAACATTCGGACTACAAACAGGGAATTTCCCCCCACCCCCCTAATTTAAATTCAAATTTGCACAAAAAAACAACTGAGATTGGCACAGGTCTTCTCCTTAATTCTCAGGATGTGGATATTGCTGGCAAAACCTTATTTATTGCCCATCCCTGGATAGTTGGCTAAGATGGCAGGTGTCTTGATCCCTGAACTACAGCAGTATTTGTGGTGATCGTACTCCCACAGTGGAATTTCGTGGCAAATTCCAGAAAGCTGAATGAATCTATATTCGCGTTGTTTATAAAGATCAACAGCAGTGGCCTACTCATTCACAAGCCCAGGTAGCAATCCTAGTCAGGACAGTGGTGGGTCTTCCCCTCTGCCCCTAACCCTTATTATACCTACTCTCACCCAACTTCAAACCAAATTACGTGGACCAGGAACTAATGACATCTGTTGCTCTAGGCAAGATGGTTTCTGTGGAGATGAATTAAAAAAAAAACTTCATTTTAATTCCCCTTAACAAGGGGGACTTAGAAAAAAATGCTTCAAGCTACTGATTCGAATGTGCAGTTGAATTGCAAATAGTTTGTAAAAGAATCGTATTGATTTTAATGCATGTTATAGTAAATGATGATGAGTTAATGCTCTGTGTTAAGTAATGGAAATGTCCTTACTTTTCTGATCATAACAGGTTTGTTCCACAGAACAGCAATAGATTATGGCATATATAATGGCAACAAGACGACTATAGTGTAAGAAATAGAATCGTAATAATATCAAACGAAGTATTTTTTTAAACAGAAAGAAAGGAAAAGTTCCATTAGAAATTTGCATACTTACCTCCTGAGTGCTCGTTTACACAGCACTTTTGCACTGCCTTCCTGTGTTGCGGAGTTGGTCGGAGGTTTGAGCATTGTATTCATTAGCCTAGCTTCTCACAGAGTTCCTGCGGTCAATTTGGACTGCAGCCACTCCGCAAAAATGCGCAAGGGTCTTGGAGGATGAATTACGGGTTGGAATTTAACGAATAAATTCCATCAGGACATTTTTACACCGCCAGTGGAGCAGGAAATTTGCACAAATTTTCTGCTTCTCAGCAGCTGTGTAAAAGTGCCCAAGGATAGGCCATTATGGCCCTTGTATTTTCTCTGTCATTCAAATGTGATCATGGCTGATTGCTTGGCTCAGTGCTATTTTTTCTGCACCAGCCCCGGAACCCGTGAGTACCTTAAGTAACTTCAAAATATATTAAGTCGGAATGTCGTAAGTTGGGGTCTATCTGTATCTAAAAATGCTATCCATTTCTCTTTTGAATATACACAGGGAAGAGATAATCCAGTCGTCTTGAGTATAGAATTCCAAAGATTCACTCCCTTCAAATATTCTTATCCCAATCTTCAACTACCCTGATGTCTTGGCTCCCCAGCCAAGGGAATCATCATCCCTTTATCTACTCGGCGATGAAACTCATTTGGAATTTTATTTGTCTCAGTAAAAACAAGCCTTCTCACTGCAGCTTGACAGATGCAACAATAAATGAACGAACTCACCCGCCATCACATACTTCCTCCGCTTAATCCCTTCTCACAAAATTAACCTCGCCATCTCTAGGAATCAGTCAGGTGAATCTTCAGTTCACACACCCTGTCATAAAAATATTCTTAAGTGGGCAGATCAGACCTATACACAATATTGAAGATGGAGTCTCTATGTAAATGAAGCAAGTCATCGTTCATTCTCATCCTTGAATAAAATTCAACTATTATCACTACTTGCCTCACCTTGGCGGTAATTTTACTTTTTCGAGATGCAGCACGTAATGGGCCCTTTTGGCACACGAGCCCTCACCACCCAAACACACCTACGTGACCAAATCAACTTCAGAACTCCTTGCTTCTTTGGAATGTGGGAAGAACCCCACTTAGACATGGGGAGAACATAGAAACACTTTACAGACAGCGACAAATTTGGTAATAAGATCTGCTACTCTCACCATGCTCCTCCAAACTCTCAGGCCCCTCTGAATATCAACTGTTCCCAATTTCTCACAATTTAAAAAAAAAATACCCCATCTTCCTATTTTTTGTTCCCCCTGACATTCTAATTCTTCCTGTAGTGGTTTCTGTATGGTGTCAGAACCACTAGCTCAATGCCAAAAAGACACACTGGTCTCTGCATCTTAGAACAAGATCAGGGTTTATAAAGTAATGGGTGGTGTGCCATATCATTGGTATGGGTTCCGTGCCAATTAAGGCATGGTTGCCAGCAACATCAGAAATGCGATGGGCCTGTGACATGTAAAGGTAATACATGTCAAAGTAATGCTTTGAGAATACCCAAGAACTCTGTGTTCACTAAATAATGGTGTTAATCGATATTATTAATTGACCACATGTGCCATTCAATGAAAATAATTGCAACGCAGTCACTTTCGACTCTACATTAAAAGAAAATGTGAATATTTTTGCGCATTTCCAATAAATGGAAGAGTTGACGTTTTCTACGGTTTAGTCAATCTGACCATTTCTCCAACTATTGCTGTGGGACATTTGCAGCACATTCTTGGTTCAAGAAAATGCAATCGGGTTAAAAGTCGGAATGTCCTCAGTCGATAGCATTGAGAGCCAGCCTTTACTTTAATGAACCCTTCAAGAATTTGTAGCTCTCTGAATGGAGACCAGGAAATAAATGAAATTTATGTTTAATCTTTATGCTCAAAAGTGTAACACAGATGATTTTTTTTCGCAAGCGAAGTGCAGATTTTTAAAATATAATGGAGTAACAGTTAATTGGAATTCCCATCTGCGCTGCTCTTTTGAACTTTGCACATTATTTTATTTGAAGCTTATTGCAGATTCATGAAGTGTTAATTAACTAATTTGTGTCCCTTAGCGGCAAACAGCCTGCCACTGCAGTTTATTCTTTGTGGCATAAGTCACAACAAATAGATCTACACGTTTTAACACCCTCTCATGATCTGAAGAGATGAAAAGAAACAGCAATTATCACAGTTACCTGCCATGTGGGACTTTAAAGTGTTTTCAATATTCCTCATAAACAATATAAACAAATCCTCATAATCAAAAAGGGTGGCGGGGTGCGTGTAGTGGTGAGCTCAATGCCTTTACGGTGCCAGTGATCGGGTCTGGGGTTCGAATCTCGTGCTGACTGTAAGGAGTTTGTACGTTCTCCCCGTGTCTGCATGGAGTTTCCCTGGGGAGCTCCAGTTTCCTCCTACTGTCTGAAAGGTACCGGGGGGTGGAAGTTAATTGAGTGACCATTCGGCAGCAGGGACTCGTGGGCCGAAATGGTGCTGCATATCTAAATTTAAATTTATAACCCCCCCAATGAAGAATCACACAGGGGTCCATCCATCAATTCTTTCCTCATCTCTCTTTTACCATCCTCGTGGATATGCAATAGATACACAGAAAAAGAAATAAATGTTTGTGATGACTTTTTAAACACCCTAAAGCACTTCATCTGCAATGAAGTGCTTTAGAGGTTTAGTCACATGGTTTAACTGGTGACTCTATAGCCTATTTGCATATCAAAGTGTGTTTTAGTGGCCTAAGAGTGATAGACACATAGCACAGAAAAGGCCTTTTGGCCAAACCCATCCATGCTGGCCACTCCGGGCTAGTCCCACTTACCTGAATTTGGCGTCTATCCTTCTAGACCTTTCCTGTCAATGCAATCATGAAGAAGGCTCACCAGCGGCTAAACAAATCGTGAGCAGTAATCTCTTGAAAATTTCTACAGGTTCACCATGGAGACTATTCTGTCTGGTCGATTAGTCTTGTATGGAGGTACTAAAGCACTCAGCCTGCGACGTCACAGGCACCAGTCTGCCCTCCATCGAGGACATTTACAAGAGACGGAGTCTTAAGAAAGCAGCCTCTATCCTCAAGGACCCCCACCACCCAGGCCATGCCCTCTTCACACTGCTACCATCAGGGGAAAACGGTGCACAAGGACAACTCCCCCCCCCCCCACCAGATTTCTGAATGGACAATGAATTATATGCAACTTCACTTTCTCTTATTTTTCCTGCACTGTTTATAGCTGAAATATAATTTATAGCAATATCTTGCCCTGCGACGCTGATGTAAAATAAAGAATTTTGTGACATGTTCATGACAATAAGTTCTGATTCTGATTATGTCCATATATCTATCCTATGGCTTCCTCTGAGTGCAAATATTGCCCCTCAGGTCCCCTTTAAATCTCCACTCTCTCTCTTTAAGAGCAGGCCCGAAGAGTCGACACTAACTTAATTGCGCTTGAGTTTCGAGAGGCAGCAGGGCCACCATGATGAAATAATCTGACCAGGTAATGTTAATAGAGGGGTGCACCCAGGAGACTTCCCTGTCAACATCTCATCAAGATGGTGTTTTGAGTGAACTTCAAAGCCACTCAGAAGGGAAAATTGATGATGATTTTATTTGGCTTTAACCTGTTAACTAGCTTTGTCTTCCTATGTGGTTCCCTTGGATCTTGTGGTTTGAGGCGAGGAAAAGCACAAGTCTCAAGACTAATTCTGTGACGTTAACTGATAGAAATGGAAGTGACTAAGAATCCTCCATACATTGTCACTGCTAGATACAGTAAATCCAGAAATGACTGCAGTGGAAGACAAGGGTGATGGAGCCTCAGAATAGTTTTATCCTTAGTAAATGTGCCACAGTGGAAAAAGTAGTCAACTTGGTGACTGCTGCAATTTTTCCAAAGATTTCTGGCATAATATCATCCTTTTACTGATACCCTTGCTTTTCCTGTTCATGGTGTTCTTCGCCTACGTTTCCTTCTCTCATCAGCTCCCCTAATCAAGGATTTGTTTGTGGAGACCCAACGTCTTTGCTGAAAGCAGGCCAAAATTCCTAAACCACAAAATAGCGCGGAGGATCTCAGCAGGTCACGCAGCATCCACGGAAAGCATTGGGCGGGGCAGGAGGGCTTCTGATGAAGAGCTCAAGCCTGACACGACAACTGCCTCATGCTTTGTATGGTGTTGCATGACCTGCTGAACACTTCAGGGCATTTTTTCCAGTTTTTAACCATCTGCAGATGTGGAACCAAAATTTCCTGAAGGTGCTTTCTTACTGCATTTGTAGATTTCACAAGAACAGGGCAAAGCCTTAAATGTTTTCTCAGCAAGATCACCATGGTGGAATCTGTGATTTGCCCAATAATGGAAAACATCAAAGAGATCACTTGGTGCAATGGTAACATCCCATGAGATTGCTGAACTGCTGGCCAACTCAGAAAGCAGCTCTTTAAGAGATGGTCAAGCTTTCCTTCCTCAAATATTCTGGTATGAGAAGCTAATGCCCAGCTGCCCTGCCCGAGATGCTAGGCAAAAAAAAAATAGGAAAATGTGGCCTCGAGCAAAGCCGCAAGATTCAAATTCTTTGTTGTTTGATCCCTCTGTTGTTGTGACAGAATAATTTCCAAATTTTAATTCAGTGGTCACCTGATTGCATTTCTAAGATGATTCACACATTGAGCCAAGGAACAATTTAATCTGAGGTTTGCATGCTACATCACAATCAGACCATCTCTGAATCCTGTGTCAGCCATCAATTATGACACCCAACAATTATGATTAAATGTGTTTTTGAATCCACTTCTCCCACTGCCCGGTGCCGTGTTACATCCACCCCTCCCTTGCCCTTCCTCCCCTCCATTTTATGCTTGCTATCTCCCGTTCCCATCTTCCTCTCAGAAAAGGTGTCGGCTCGAAATGTTGCCTGTCCACTTCTCTCAGCCTGATCTGTGGAGTCACTGCAGCTGCTCACTGATGAGTTTATTGTCATTTTCATTGTACGGTGTGCAGCTCACAAAAATTCTTTGTAATAGGTACTTTAAAAAAAACCTACAATAGCATATTTAATTGAATTAGAAAGAGACAATAAATACAGAATATAGATTTTTTTTCTGAATGTGAACCATAGAACATTACAGCACAGAAACAGGCCCCTTTGACCCCTCTAATCTGTGCCGAACCATTTTTTTGCCTAGTCCCACTGACCTGCACCCAGTTCATAGCCTTCCATACCCCTCCCATTCATCTACCCATCCAAATTCTTCTTAAATGTTAAAATTTGAGCCCACATTCACCACTTCAGATGGCAGCTTGTTCCACACTCCCACCACTCTCTGTGTGAAGAAGTTCCCTCTGAACCTCTCCCCTTTCACCCTTAACCCATGTCGTTTGGCTTGTGTCTCACCTACCCTCTGTAGAAAAAGCCTACTTACATTTACTCTATCTATACCCCTTGTAATTTTAAATACTTCTATCAAATCTCCTGTCTTTCTTCTATGCTTCAGAGAGAAAAGAAACTCCTAACCTTTCTCTGTACCTCAGTTCCTGAAGTCTGGGCAACATACTGGTAAATCTTCTCTGCACTCTTTCAATCTTATTGATAGCTTTCCTGTAGTTAGGTAACCAAAACTGCATACAATACTCCAAATCAGGCCTCACCAATGTCTTATACAACTGTACCATAACATCCCAACTCCTACACTCAATATTATGAAGGGCAATATGCCAAAATCTCTCTTTTTACAACCTGTGACATCACTTTCAGATAATTGTGTATCTGATTTGCCTGATCCCCCTGTTCTACAGCCCTCCTCAGTGTCCTTACCATTTACCGTGTACAAAATAAATAATTTTCAGTGCTTTTTTTACCAAAGATTCCAACATCTGAAGTTTCTCACAATCTAATTCATTACTTTTGCTTCTTTATATAATTTTCTTCAACAGCTAGAATGGAATTTCTATGTTGCCTGACAATTTACCTACATGTAGTTACACCACCACCTCAGCACTATTCTCCAAATACAGCATAAGCAAGCTTAGCTTCTCTTCACTTTGTTTATTTCATCTCTTCAACCTGTAAACTGTACATCTGTGCACTTTCCCTTCCCAATTTACGTATTTTACCAGTTGCAGCCTTCACTGGATCTAGGATGTGGCTGGTCCAGATGGTAAATTGTAACCCAAAAGTTTTACAGAAATGTATTTGCAATGCTTTTTTATTAACCTCCAAATCAATTGTACCAATGTTATACCAGTTATCATTCCATCCTCCAGAGGTTATGAGGCACCGATCATCTAACACTCGGTTCCAAAAATCCTAACCCAATCCATTCAACTCAAGGACTCCACATCCATTAGCTCCTAGATTATAAAATTATTACCCTTACCTTCAAATCCCTCCCTGTCTGTTGACTATTCCAGCCATCCATTGTCTCTTTGTTCCAACCTTATTCCTTGTGACCCATAATTGGTATCCATAACTTGTGGCATGCAAGCTCTGCCCTTCCATCCTTTCTCTAATTATTGGGTCTAGTATCCTAGCCACATCTTTGATCTGTTTTTTTGTGAATTTGTGCTCCTGTGAAGGCTGTTGGGAGATTTTCTGCTCTTGAAGTTTATGGGGTCCTTTTTATAATCTGTAGGATCATTTAGATCTTGTTTGTTTTTTTTAATGGTAGTGAAATTATATGCATTCACCAAATAAGTTCAAAAGAACAGCATAGTATAAATATACTTTATTTAAAATCTGTTTCAATTAGTCACATGTTATAACTGATTAAATAATGACTTGATTATTTCCTTCTTGTTTAACTGTTATGACATCTAGTTGAAATGTAACAGTTTTTCTGATACAGTGTACAAGTCTTTCTTTCGTATACTGATACTACATTTCCTTTACCATATTTACCTCTTTATATTTAGATAAATATGGCTTCTACATTTTATATTATTATTGTAAAATTTAATAAAACTATTGAAGAGAAAGTGCAATATAAATGCAAGCTGTTGTGGCTTTTAATTCAGCTGGGAACCAATGTGTGTTCTCTTTTCTTGAACTCAATGGCCTATCTTACTCTGCAGGAAGCTATCAGCTAGACATGGCCTTGAAGTTTGCTAAATATTTGTGGATAAGTTAGCAAAATTCTTTGATGTTAATTCCACAAAGCAGCCAATACCTCACTGAGCAAGGACAAGCAACAATCAATTGAACTGAAGGATTGTGAGACTAATGCTTGAAGAAGCACAAATGTGAAACAAACACCAGATTGGGCATGGAATCAAATAAAAATGGAGAAGGAAAAAAAATCAATGAGTGAAAGTAGGTGTTACATTTTTTTGAAGTAGAAAAATGTAAATCCTTTCAACAAAAAAATGAACAAGATTCAATGTTCAAGGCTCCTTTCACGTCACGGTAAAAAAAAATGTAATATACACGATATACTTCAACTTTTACCTGCCATAAAACAAACAAGAGTCACCATAATTGTTGCCCCTAACCATAAGAGCAAAAGGAGCACACGAGAGTCCTTTCAGAGACGCTGAGTGACCACGGATTTGCCTCCAGTTCTCCCACACCCTCTGCAGGCTCACAGACTCCTGTTCCATCCACGGGCAACCCATGTTCCTGGTCCAAACCTCCAATACGACCAGGAAGCTTTGAGCACTTGAGGCTTGTTGGGAGCCCTTCATGCCCTCAGCACCCTGAATTCCAAATAATCATTCTGCTTATAAACATTATTTGCCTGCATTCAAACACTAGTATGAATTACCAAGCTATTCCTGACGAAACTGCAGAAATAGCTCAGTGATTTTCGAATCTGAATTTTGCCCTTGTACAGCATAGAGACAGGCCCTCAGCACACTTTTAATTTGGAATCTCAAGAGTACCTCTCTTCACACCCCCTCCAATGGAGCATTCAAGATTTCAGCCACCCACTGGTGGTGAAAAGATTGCAAATTTTAATCGACACCCTTTAGTTTCAGACTCAGCTGAAGGGAGAAAAAGTCCCAACACCGACACTATCTCGGTGCCTCATCATTTCGCTTATTTCTCACCTCAGTCCCATTCCAAGGTAAAATGAGCCAAGCCTATCATCTCTTTCACAGCTGAACTGTTCCATCGCAGGTGATGAACCTCCAATCATTTCCTTGCCGTAGTGTGGTGAGGAGACTGCGTGGAGTACTCCAGCTGTGACAGAACTATCATCTGAGACAAGTCATAACATCGCCTCTGTATTCTTATAATCTCTGCCCTGGCTTAATAAAAAAAATTCTTTGATCACACATGAAATGAAACTGAAGAAATAAAAAGACTGCTGAGAAATGTAAATCAAAAGGGTACAAGGCTCTTGTCACTTAATCAGGTAAGGTATATTGGTGACACAGATGTTAACTCACTCGATGAAAAAAAGCAGATGAGTTTTATTTGTTTAAAACACAATAGAAGTGGATTCCAGCCATTGAAACTGTGTTTTAAATTTCATCCCAAATAACCTACAAACGCGTACATTTTGGAGGGTGAGAAGAAACGGAACACCTGGGGAGAACCTATGCAGGTCACAAGAAAAAGTGTAAACTCCTTAGAGACAACAGACAACAAATTCAGGCTCAGCGGTGCTGTCATCGGGTTGCGCTAAACACGATGCCCATAATTAACAATCCAACAAAGCCAGTTCACATCTCGCTGTGGCGGCAAAATAATAACAACATGGCAATTTTGAAGGTACATTTTCGGGGAACTAGAGACAAACACTTTCAAGGCATGAAGAAGCTTCCCTCCTCTCCAGTTTTGATCAAAGGTTCTGGCCTGCCCTCACCTGATCTGGCCTTTATTGCCACACCTGCATGATACTAAACAGCCCGCTGATATAGCACAGCCTCAGCGTCACTGCAATAGTGGAACAGAAATGGTTCAGAACATGACAAACTGCATGCGTTGAAATATTCAGTGAGTTGAGATACGGCAAAGTCACACCTTGCCAAACCTTCCTCACAAACATCTGAAGTTTGTTGTCTACAGCCTGAAAGATGTCGACTTGCAGAATCAATATTTGGGGATAATCTGCCAGATATCCCCCCTACCCACTTCAATAAATGGTCCTGAGCCAAAATGTTGGTTGACCATTGTGATAGTACAGATTCTATCACCAATGCATGTATGACTGTGATTGGCTGAGAGTGTAGCCACACCTACTGGCAGGTCTTAAAGGATTGCTATCCTAGCCAGACCAGGCCATTCTGGACTGGTCGACCTACTTGTGATATGCTCCAGTCTTTTAGTTAATAAAAGCCTTGGTTTGGATCAACAAGTCTTTCGTTCTTTCGACGCGCACTGCAACCATTTCTCACCCGACTCATCGAGTCCCTCCATTATTTGCTCACAGATTCCAGCATTTACAATTCTCGTGTTTCTCTGCCAGGTAGTTCAGCTGCATGATGGGAGTTCTTCACTGGCCTGGATCTTTGCAAGTCCAACAACTTTGAAGAAACTCAACACCATCCAGTGTAAAGTAAACAATCTGATTGGCTCTCCATACACATCCCTGAACATTCATTCTTCCCATCATTACAGTAGTGTGCCACCCAGAAAATGCATTGCAATCCCTCACCCAGGCTGCTCTTAAACTAGTGACCAGCAAGAACAAAGGGCGGTTCATAACTATCTGCCAGTTCCCTTATAACTGCTCCTTCATATCGCCAGGCCCAAATCCTGGAGATCTCTTCCTATCAGCATTGTGGGAGTTCCTTCACCAGTAGGACTGCAGGGGTTCAAGAAAATAGCTCATCACCATTTACTCCATGGCAATTATGAATGAACAATATATTCTTCCCCTACAAAATTCCCAAAATAAGTAAGCAAGAGGCTTCTAGACTTTGAATGCGATCTGGGAGTGATGTGGAATTTTGGACAGGAAATCCAAGATTATTGTTTGGATCTTGGATTTTTTTTCCCAGGTTTCCCACCTGTTGACCAGTTTGATTGACATTTTGGCAGCCAGGCGGCAATGCTTTGCCCTGGGTGGAGGAAGGTTTCATGAAGGTGCTCAGGGGGTTGGGAGCAGCTTAGATGTTCATGGGGCACAAAGAGTGAAATGTATCCAGGAGAAATCTGGTTGGTGGGGGGGGGAACGAGGTTTAGGGGCTTGCTCCCAGATGGCAGAAAGGTGAGTAAATATGAGTTGAGATGGGAGGGAAATGCAAGGGTTGGGCAGGTCATGGAAGGGTTTACAGGGCCAGCAGGCGGTGTTTTTCTTAAATTCTTAAAGCCATGAAAGACCCCAACAATGAAGACGCTGTTTACATCCGGTACCGCACGGATGGCAGTCTCTTCAATCTGAGGCGCCTGCAAGCTCACACCAAGACACAAGAGAAACTTGTCCGTGAACTACTCTTTGCAGATGATGCTGCTTTAGTTGCCCATTCAGAGCCAGCTCTTCAGCGCTTGACGTCCTGCTTTGCGGAAACTGCCAAAATGTTTGGCCTGGAAGTCAGCCTGAAGAAAACTGAGGTCCTCCATCAGCCAGCTCCCCACCATGACTACCAGCCCCCCCACATCTCCATCGGGCACACAAAACTCAAAACGGTCAACCAGTTTACCTATCTCGGCTGCACCATTTCATCAGATGCAAGGATCGACAATGAGATAGACAACAGACTCGCCAAGGCAAATAGCGCCTTTGGAAGACTACACAAAAGAGTCTGGAAAAACAACCAACTGAAAAACCTCACAAAGATAAGCGTATACAGAGCCGTTGTCATACCCACACTCCTGTTCGGCTCCGAATCATGGGTCCTCTACCGGCACCACCTACGGCTCCTAGAACGCTTCCACCAGCGTTGTCTCCGCTCCATCCTCAACATCCATTGGAGCGCTCACACCCCTAACGTCGAGGTACTCGAGATGGCAGAGGTCGACAGCATCGAGTCCACGCTGCTGAAGATCCAGCTGCGCTGGATGGGTCACGTCTCCAGAATGGAGGACCATCGCCTTCCCAAGATCGTATTATATGGCGAGCTCTCCACTGGCCACCGTGACAGAGGTGCACCAAAGAAAAGGTACAAGGACTGCCTAAAGAAATCTCTTGGTGCCTGCCACATTGACCACCGCCAGTGGGCTGATAACGCCTCAAACCGTGCATCTTGGCGCCTCACAGTTTGGCGGGCAGCAGCCTCCTTTGAAGAAGACCGCAGAGCCCACCTCACTGACAAAAGGCAAAGGAGGAAAAACCCAACACCCAACCCCAACCAACCAATTTTCCCTTGCAACCGCTGCAATCGTGTCTGCCTGTCCCGCATCGGACTGGTCAGCCACAAACGAGCCTGCAGCTGACGTGGACTTTTTTACCCCCTCCATAAATCTTCGTCCGCGAAGCCAAGCCAAAGAAAGAAGCCCCCTCAGGACGTGATGGTCCTTGCATTCGGATTGCCTGTAAAAAAAATCTCCCTGTAAAATTCAGCGAAGGAACAAAGTTGCTGGAAAAGCTGACTCTCAGAAAAACTGTTACTTCAAATAGTCCACCCCCACCCCTAGTGGACAAGTGCACCTTTGGAATGGTGGGCCGGTGACCAGAGTAGACAACGAGATTCAGACAGACAATTATACCATCTGAGGTAGGTGCTTGGAGCTGGGATGATTGTCACTGGAGTGAAACACAAAAGTCTTCAGATGCTGTGGTTGTAGTAAAAACACACAGAAATGCTGGAGGAGCTCAACAGGTCTCGCAGCATCCCTGGGAGGTAAAGATATATTGCCGCTGTTTTGGGCCTGAGCCTTTCTTCAAGTTATAAGCAGAGAATAGAAAAGCATCAGGATAAAGGCTGATGATAAAGGGCTCAGGCCCGAAACGGCGGTAATATATCTTTACCTCCCAGATCGGGTGAGTTCCTCCAGCGTTGCTGTGTAATTCTGCCACTGGTAACAAAGACTTATCATGGAGATGGTAAATGTCAAGACCATTCTTGCAGACTCTGAACCTCACTTTCCTCCTTTAACCGCAGTACTGGTAGGGGCAGTCCCCAGAATGACACTGGAGTATTGGATTTAAGGCTTTTTTCCAATTTTTAGGTATGTTCCAAACCAATTTCTGTTCAATGTCACAATTACATCTGATGGATTCATTGTGTGTCAGTGGAGCACAGCCAACAGCTCCTAAAAGCTGCAATTTAGAAACTTGCAAATTGAACTGCAGTTGGCAAAGCAGTTAGCGCAATTTTATTACAGCACCAGTGACGCGTTCGAATCTGCCGCTGTCTGTGAGGAGTTTGTACGCTCTCCGTGTGACCTGCATGGATTTTCCCTCAGTGCTTCGGTTTCCTTCCATCCTCCCATTCCCATACCTGTTACCCCCCCCCAACCAGTTTGAGCTAGTCGCCAGCAGTCCGATCTTGATGATCTATCCTATCTACGCATCTCATTGTCTAGTATTTCTCTCATGCCACTCCTCTGCTACTTCCTCCATGAAAATGAAAGGAAGCGAAGAAAGTATTTAGCAATTAATTCAAAAAATATAGCATAAAAACCTTGCACTATGCGTTGAACTGCCCTAATTCTGGAATCTCAAATTACATGGAACCTTTAACTTTTGCTCACCCCATTGTTCACTGACTCAATGCCATTGCCACACCATCAATATCTTGCATGCAATTCACTGTGGAGAATTTTTAATTTTCCTTTCTTTAATATTCTTACAATGGTAATTTGCAAAATGTATGTTCAAATTATACACTTTGCTTCTTTTTCTTAACAAAAACTCCTCAGCAATTTTTTACAGACAGATTTTGATTGTCACTGAAGAACAAAGGAAATAAAAAGGTACAATTCTGAAGTTGGAGTAGCTGAATATGTGAAAGTCAGGGCATACAAATGAATCCTTTAACTACACAGCTGATGTTATGCATTTCCCATTTTTTTTAAACTTCATATGTCGGCTTATTATGAACAACAGAGAATTGAAATCCTTCACCGCCCGCTTCTTTACATATAATCAATACACAGGCATCATGCTTTCTTGGTACGCCCTGCGTTATGAAGAAGCCACAACTTTGCAATATCCTCCAAACAGGTTTCACATTTCAGATGGTGAATTTTCAAATTTATCCTTTGTGCATAAATCGCAAAAAGTTAGGTTGCAGGTGCAGCAGGTTATTAAGAAGGCAAATGGAACGCTAGAGGAATTGAATTCAGAAGTAGGGAGGTAATGTTGCAACTGTATAAGGTACTGGTGAGACCGCATCTGGAGTACTGTGTCCAGTTCTGGTCTCCATATTTGAGGAAGGATATACTGGGTTTGGAGTCGGTCCAGAGGAGGTTTACTAGGTTGATCCCTGGGATGAAGGGGTTGACTTATGATGAAAGATTAAATCGTCTAGGATTGTATTCGCTCGAGTTCAGAAGAATGAGAGGAGATCTTATAGAAACATATAGGATTATGAAGGGTATGGATAGGATAGATGTAGGAAGGTTTTTTGAGCTGGCCGGGGAAACTAAAACGAGAGGACACAGTCTCAAGATTCGGGGGAGTAGATTTAGGTCAGAGATGAAGAAAAATAGTTTTTCCCAGAGAGTAGTAAATGTTTGGAATTCTCTAACCAGGGAAGTGGTTGAGGCTGCCTCATTAAACATATTTAAAATTCAGTTAGATAAATTTTTACATGATAGAGGAATTAGGGGATATGGGGAGAAGGCAGGTAGGTGGAGTTAGGTCATAAATTAGATCAGCCATGATTGTATTGAATGGCGGAGCAGGCTCGATGGGCCATTTTTGGCCTACTCCTGTTTCTACTTCCTATGTTCCTATGTTTAACGGCTTGACTCGGGGTACTACAAAATGACCCCTTCTGACATTCTGGTCTGCCTTCAATATACAAGCGACAAACAATACAGGCTGAATGAGGTCTCCCCCTCCCCTCAATTCAAACTGTGTCATTTAATGAACACAGGTCATGAAACCGCCCTGCATCAGCACCGTGACTTCCACGCCTTGCTTATTTAAGTGTTTGTTCGAATATCTCCTGAAGCCTTCGATTCCAGCACCTTGTGATCCAGCTATCAGCCACTCAGTCCAAAATAAACCTTGCCTTCCCATCGCTTGCCACTCATCTTAAAACAGTGCCTTGGAGATACACAGGAGACTGCGGATGTTGGAAGCTGAACGGTCTATGGGAGAAAAAGAATGGATGACCTTTCATCCTGAAGCCTACAATCAATAAAGGCCTTAAGCTTGAAAGGTTGACCATTTTTCTCTATTAGATCTTGCTTGAATTGCTGCATTTGTCCGGAAGAGTGGGGCTTTTTTTGTTACTACCGTTGGAAAAAGATTCAAGATTCAATTTATTGTCATAGTACTAAGCAGTGAGAGCAAAGCCAAAGACAGTCCCCCCCTCCCCCCACCCAGAATCACCGAGTGTCCGTGCATTCGCCTCCAGTGCTTCTGCAGCCATAGTCCAAACCCACTGGCAACCCGAGCTCCAGATCCAAACCTCCAACACAGTCAGGAACCTTCCAGCATCCTCGGCACCTCCTCACATCCCCGTTCCCATACCTGGTTACCCTCCCCCAACCAGTTAGAGCCTGTCTTCAGCGGTCCGATCTTGACGATCCATCCTATCTACACATCTCATTGTCTAGTATTTCTCTCATGGAACTCCTCTGCTACTTCCTCCATGAAAATAAGCTTATCCTATCCAACCTCTTCTGACAACTTAAATTCTCCAAACCAGGCAACCAGGGATGTCGAGGTGATCTGGAAGTCAAATGCCAGGTCAGTGACCGTTAGAGAGAGTTTGAGTCAACAGGTAGAGGTCTGGGGTGTTGGAGAGAAAGATGGAAATGAGAGTGTTTACCCTGTGAAAAAATTGTAAGTAACATTTAAACTATTGCTTAAAATAATTTGTGTTTTTTCATTTCTTTTTATCTTTCTGATAGTTTTTCAATATCGATAAATGAGGAAGCAGTAAAAGACTGTGAGATGAAACTACTACAGGTTACCTAGGCCACCTCACCTCCCAGTGCCTCATGGGCAGCGAGCCTTATCCAGCCTGATCCGCCCCAAACCACTGATGTAATAAACTACCTCCATCAATGCAGCAGAGTTTTGACAACTTTGTTTGGGCTCTTGCCTGCCTGAAAAAATTCACTGGCCAATTTTTATCCCAGAAAAAAAAAATTATGAAACTTTTCTTCTAAATGAAAGTTCCAAAAATCTATGTAAACAACATTTACAACTTCCAAAGTGTGAAGCTGCTACTTTCAAGATGTGGCTTTCCTCAGGGTGTTCAGGTTTCATCCTGCATCCCAAAGATCGGCAGGTTAGTAGGTCATTGTAAAATTGTCAATGCAAATTGCCCATCATGCATTGGTAAATGGCAGATTTTGCAAGAGGAGGGAGGTAGATGATGGGTTTGCTAAGACAAAGAAATGGTTTAAAGTACTCAATAGTCAGTGAGGTCTTGGTGAGAGTTGAATGGCCTTTTACTATTGCCATATCTCTTCCTGATCCTATGACTAATGCCTAGAACATGGCTGTGTTTGTCCAATGGGTCTCATGCACAAAATTGGAAATTGAACCAATTTGAGATTCAGATTTCGGATTTATTGTCAGAGTATATAGTATATGCAGTTAGTGCAGTGCTGTTCAAGTGCTAGCGACCACTGGGTTTGAATCCAGCATTGTCCGAAAGGTCTTTGTACCTTCTCCCAGTGTCTGTGTGGGTTTCCTCCGGGTGCTCCGGTTTCCTCCCACCCTTCAAAACATCAGGATTGCAGGTCAATTGGGCGGCATGGGCTTGTGGGTCAAAAGGGCCTGTTACCATGCTGTACATCTAAAATCTTTAAGAGTTAAAGCTCTTGCAAAAATCACATCCTTTGGAGAACACATCGAGACTATTTGGCCATTCCTCTAACTCCCTGGAGTCAACAAAAGTATTTAACATGTTCTCACTCCAGCTGACACACAAATACGAAGTTAATTCCAGTCCTCTGCTCCAATGGCTCCATTCTTCCCTTCTAGATTATTTAATTGGTCAATTTCATCAACCATCAAGGTCAGTATGGACATGTTTGACAAAATACTGACAAAGTATTGGCATGAAAGCATTTCCATGTTTGCTTGATCTGTTCTCTCTTTCTGAAACACACATACTTGTTTCTTGAATTGTACCTAAGATCCTTCCAAACATTGGTGAAGAGAAAAATATGTTATTGCCCATTCATTCAGTTCTGGTACTTGTCATGCAGTGTGTTTCACGATATGTAAACAACCCATCCCACTCAATAAATCCTTTTATTCTATTTGATTCTTTGGCTTGCCCTGATAAATTATTCCCAATTGTGTTTAAAATTCTAACTTCCTTTCCGATTTCTAACTTTGGAATTCTTAAAATGGTAAATAAATCTTTCATTACAATTTGCTGGTATCAACTGGAAGTTCTCACGATATGGGAATAGAACTAAAAATGTTGATCCTGAGGAGTGCTTAAAATACAACAAATAGCTTGTGTTCGAACAACAAATGACTCATTCTCACCCCCAGGTTTTCCTGGGAATCTGTAAAGCCACAGAGAGTCTCAGAATAATCCTGTTGGGTATATTTGCTCCCTGGAGATAAGAGCACATTATCAAGTTCATTATTATTCGATTGTATATATACAACCCGACAAAACAGTGTCTCTTCTGACCACAGTGCACACTCAATGCACTGTACATAATGATAACATAAATAATCAAAATAAATATGTAAATATTTGGGATGATTGCCCAGTTTGATGTTACACTGCAGTGATTGAGGGAATGTTGCAATATAGAAGGTGCTGTCCTTTGAATTATACCCTCATACTAAGAATTCATGTTCGCTCTGTGGTGGATATTAAGTTCTACTTTGAAACAGTTACCCTGTTGTTGGTTTTTTTAATATATATACACAGCCGCTGCTTTCCGGGAATTATTTCCAATTTTATGGAATGCCGTCTGTGTAAAAAGATTTTAATGGGAACTCTGTGATCCCTAGACAAGTTCATGGATCGCCTGCATTCTAAACTGAACTGCAGGTGATCCGCAAACAACGGGCTAATGAATAGGACGTAAATACCACACTTCAGGTCTTCTGTCCCAACTCGCAGTGTGATATTAAATTTGGAGTTTTGGTTGTTCCTGTGTGAAAGGCCACTCCCGCAAGGTAGGAAGACACATCAGAATGGGAACAAAACACAATTTCTATGTAAAAAAAATAATTGTAGGCAATCATTTCTCAGCTAAAGTCTCTGCAATATCATTAACCAGATTACAAGCATCGTCATGGGATCTTCTTGTGAGTAAATTCACTACCAGCTCTGAGAATAAGGACAGGCAACACTTCCAGAATGATTTGCCAGTGTAAAGTGATCTGAGGATGGACAAAGGTGTAGAGGTGTGAGATGATGAATTTATACTGAATACTTTGAGCTGAGGTAAGGCCTGATTCTGAGTGAAGCACCAGTGAAAGCTGACTCGATATTTTTCTACAGGGAGAACAACGCAGAACCAGATTACGACTGAGATTTGCGGCGAATGAAATCTTTGGTTGCAAATGCACCCCAAGACAATGTGGGCTGCAAAATTTGCCATAAAGCATCAATTAGTGCAAAACGTTGAAGGAATGCAAGTCTTCACATTGCACAGATGTATTCATTTGAACTCCTCTCGACTGGTGCTCATTTTAATTATTCACTAGAATTCAACACAATATTTTAATTTTCTCTATCACGAAGATAGGCAGAGAGACACCACTTTGTCCAGGTCCCCTCACAGAAATGAGGCCCCAAGCGAGGAATGAACTCGCGACCCCTGGTTTACAAGATCAGTGCTCTAACCCCTGAGCTACCAGAACCCTTATGCATTTATAAATATGTCAAAAATCGTGAATGTTCTCAATCATTTTTTACCACTATCCTCTGCCATTCAAGAAGATCATGGTTGACCTGATCATGGACTGTGCTCCACCTACCCTCATGCTTTCCGTAACCCTTAATTCCACTATTATAGAAAAATCTAATCTTTAATAAGGCAGTATCTAGTGCTTCCACAGATTCACTGATCTCTGGGTATAAGAATTCCTCCTTAATGGTCTTAAATCTACTCCCTGAATCTTGGGACTACGTTCTCTAGTTCTATGTTCACTTGCCAATGGAAACAATCTCCCTGTTTCTATCTCATCTATTCCCTTCAAAATTTTATCTGTTGCTGCAGGACCCCTCTCATCCTTCTAAACTCCAATGAATTTAGTTGCAAGCTACTCAATCTCTCCTCATAAACTAACCCCTCAGGTTAACACTGGAGAACCTCCTCTGTACCGCCCCCAAAGCCAGTAAATACTTTCTCACGCAAGGAGAGAGGAATTCCACACAGTACTCCTATTATTTAGATTCTTGTAACTCGTCTTCGTGGCATCACTTACAAACTTTATAAAAGCAAGATGTTTATTCATTCTCTGCAAGTTGATACTTTGGCCATCCAAAATTAGATTTCAACTCCCACTTCTGAACCCTAAATTTAGAAACGATGTCAAGAAAGTACAAGACAAACAGAAGCATTTCCGAAATTTTACTGGGACTGCAAATAGGATTCTTTTTGGTTGATCAGAGATTAAGAGGAGATATGTTAGAGATGTTCATATTTTATCAAGTGTCAGAGGTTTGAAAAGAGAATGATCATGAGAGTCTGGCAGGGAATGGGCTGACAAAACAAAAAGAAACTGGCTGATGTTGATTTTGGGGCAATTTTAAAGAAAAATCGATAAATATTTAAAGATGAAAATTTACTCTTGGATGTGCTAATAGGACACAATATAGAGAGTCTACTGGTGTGCAAGTTGAAAATTAGAATAAAAAACATTCAGTTTACTGAACGACAGTGTGACAATGTGTCTGTATGCTATTTCACTAGTGATATTACAAGGTGATCCCAATAGACTGCTAGGACTATAAAAAGGTTAGAGCTATGGTAGAGCGATGAAAACCTAGAGTCACTCTGGACACCTAATTAGAGGAAAGATATTAATAAGATTGATCAATAAGAGTGGTGAGACCCCAAGACTCCATTGACCAGTCCTGATACTGACGGCTTCGTACAGCATTAAACAGCCTGTTAAAGAAGCTATGGGTTTATTTATATATATATATATATATATATATATATATATACATATATATATATATATATATACATATATATATATGTGTGTGTGTGTGTGTGTGTGTGTGTGTGTGTGTGTGTGTGTGTGTGTGTGTGTGTGTGTGTGTGTGTGTGTGTGTGTGTGTGTGTGTGTGTGTGTGTATATATATCCTGTAACCATGGAGGTGTGTGCCCAACCGCTGGGCACCAGAAACAGGAGGAGAAGCACGGATGATAACCCAACCAGGAACGTGACCACAGCAGCAGACACTCAAGGGGCTCAATGGCTAAAGGACTCACACAAGCTAAGGGTGGTTGGCAACTCGTGGTCAAAGGATGCACAAAGGCTGCAGTCTGCTGGAAAGTGGCTTATGGCGTGCTAAGGGCAAGAAAGGCTCCTGAACGGACTCTGGCACTGAAGGTCCTGGAGCTCCGGCTGCCAATGGTTTAACTAGGAATCTGTGTGGATGCATCAGTAGTGGGAGCGCTGCAAGTGAATCCAGGGACTCTCAATGTGCCTCTGGAGGGAATCTCTTTTCTTTCTCTTATTGTTAGGGGTGCAAGGCAATGCTATTGGTGACTTTTTGTTTGACTTACGGTGAACAGAAGTTGAATTATATCATGTATAGAACTGGTTAGTATAGCGGTTAGTGCAATGCTGTTACAGCACCGGCGATCGGGGCCCGAGTTTAAATCCCACGCTGTCTATAAAGAGTTTGTACACTCTCCCAGTGTCTGCATGGGTTTTCCCAGGATACTCTGGTTTCCTCCCACCCTTCAAATTGTACAGGGGGAGGGGGGTTGTAGGTCAATTGGATGTAATTGGGTGGAACAGGCTGAAAGGGCCTGTTATCATGCAGTATGTTTAAATTTAAAATTAAAATAAATAAATAGAAATGAAAAATAAAAGGAATGTTGAGGAGGAGATTTATAAAGATGTCACTGGGACTTGAACAATTGAGTTACAGGGAAAGTTTAAACAGGTTAGGACTTTATTACCTGGAGTTTGGAAGAATGAGTGGAGATTTGATTGAGGTATACAAAATTATGATGGGTATAGATAGAGTAAATGCAAGCAGATTTTTTTCCCACTTGGGTTAGTAGAGATTAAAAACTGGAAGACATATTTAAGGGTGAAAGTGGAAAAGTTTAAATGGGGGAAGAGTTTTGGGGGAACTTCTTCATGCAAAAAGTGGTGAGAGTGTGGAAGGAGCTGCCAGCTGAATTGGTAAACGTGGGGTCAATTTTGATATTTAAGAAAATTTTGGACAGGTACATAATTGGGAGGGGTATGGAGGGCTATAGTCGAGGTGCAGGTTAGTGGGACTAGGCAGACTATTAGTTCCACACAGACTGTAAGCGCCGAAGAACCTGTTTCTGTGCTGTTCCTTTCCACAGCTAGATGGTTCTCGAGTGCTCCTTATAATTTAACGTGTATCCCAGCAAATCTCCATTGCACGTGAAGGCTGAATGAACAATTTGCTTGTGCCAACAGTGAGTGCTGTGATCCCAAAAACAATCATTATTGATGATACTTAAGTCAGAAAGAATAAAAGCTGAATTAAGGCATAAAAATTCTTGAGTCAGCACACAGTTTCTGTGAAATTCATTGAACTTGGTCTTTGTCGTCCAGTGGCAGACATGCACACAGTTGGTTGACATATTTCAGACGTCATAAGGAAGTTGGCTGTGACTCAGTCAATGTCAAAAAACTTTGAGCAATATTAATATATTTTTAGAGGCTGTAGTGCATTTGTCTAATATGATTAAATACTGGCACTTATTAGTTTGGAAATATAATACAACACAAACACCTGCTGTGAGTAGCACCACATTGCAGCGTAGATCTCTTCAATGTCATCGTGAAGGCAAATTGCACAAGTTCAACTGGGTGGGGGGAACATTATACACAATGCACACTGTATTATTTTCCCACGAACACATCAGAACATCTCTATTTGTCCTCATGGCTTTAACTCGATAACCCCATTAAACTAGCACTGGGTTGATAATAGCAAAGTATTGCTCTACATATTCACTAGGATGTGTTACATTTGGCGCTAACCGGTCCTTTAAAAGGAACGGTGCACTGCTATGACACCATATGAAGCTTTCAAAACGTTTCATGCATAACCTTGTTTCTTTAAAATTCAGGAATGCTGATAGATGGACGAGTGCAGCATTCCAAAGTTGCAATGCACAAAAGAGCAGGAGAAACTCAATATGTCACGCTGCGCCCTTGAGCCCTTCGCGAGGTGACTGAAGGAGTGGGTCATCGGGCATGTCACCAACTATTCCCCATTCTATACGTCTTCCTTCTATACATTCTGAACGACTTAAGGTCAAAGGCAGCTAGGGACAGGTTCGCAGGGGCCTGAGGGTTTGTGAGCCAAACAAGCAACTACAAACCCCCAAGTGCTGCACTCTTGCCGGCAGTCTCCTGGCAAAAAGCATTCAAAAGTCTCTTTTATTAAGTGGTAATGGCACCAGGAGAAACACCACAAAAGGGCTTCTGACTGTCATGTGAACAGATTGAAAATTTTCAACAACATCTGCATGTTTTCTCTTCTTTCAACATATGTAATGTTGGATATGTAAACTATATGTAAACTTTAGGTTATAACTTTAGGAGGATAATGTTACAGGTCAGGAGTAGGTAGCTCAAGTTCACCCTTTGCTTGACCTGAGGGAAACATATTTGGTCCCTGTGGAGATGTAGTCAGCATTCACAGGCTGTGTCCATTTTGGCCTGCATCAGGACTCAGCATTTCCTGCTCACTCCTCAGGCTCTAGGCCTCTATTCACCCTCGACCCACCATCTCTCTACCTGACCAGTCCTTTACCCAACCTCTACTCACCCCTCGCGCCACTCGCTCTGCCTCTACCCACCCCATCCTATACATGCCCCTCTACTGCCTCTCCCCTCAACCTGTTCCTCCCTCTACTGTCTCTCACCCTCTAATCACCCCTCCCCTACTCACCCTGCCCCTCTCCTTTTACCTCTTCCCTATCCACCCCTCCTTCTACTCATCCCTCCCTCTAACTGCCCCTCGCACCACCATAACTTCCCCTGCCCATTACTCCTCACCTACACCCTCTGCCCACCCCTGCTTACCCACCCACTCAGGCCCAGGGCGCTGCCGATCAGCCTTTGCGGACAGCCACCATCTCTCTCTTCACGTGCAGGGCCGAACCAGCCATCCCTGGGGTCCACGCGGATGCAAGCGCTGAAGGCCATGGCGACCGGGAGAAGTGCGCTCACGCTGTGGAAGGGCCGTCCGGTGCCAGTCGCACAGGGCTCGCGCTGCCCGGGGGCCGTGCACAGTCTGCCATGCCCATCGTGCCGACAGGAAATCACAGGCACTCGCCAATCCGCCACACCGCTCGACAGGTAGGAGAAGTGACTGGTTGTGCGGGGAGCCTTCCAACTGGCTTGCCGGCTGATGACATCGACAGACTTCTCATGTTACAATTTCTCGTGTTACAATGAGGAAGGATGTGCATTGAAGGGGGAGGATGGTGGGGGTGACATTACCAAAAAACAGCATCGGTTCTCGCTGCAGGGTGGGCCACCTCTAATACATTTTTGAAATGATCTTGCAGGCCAAATATAATTATATCGCGGGCCAAATTTGGCCCGCGGGCCAGAGTTTGACATGTGTGCCCTACATGGTACAGGCAGTCTCTGTATAGGGTCTTCAATTTCCAACTTTCTCAGCCAAGTATAAATGTCTCAATCATATTTATAATGGTTATGTGATTATCACCCCTGCATTAAAACCAAGCATACTGTAAATACTCAGCAGATGAAAGCATTGTCACTCTATGTTCTCTCTCACTCCTCACCTCCTGATTATTTGCTTTATTTCAGATTTCTAACATCTGCAGTATTTTGCTTCAAATTCTCCCTCTCTCCTTGATCCCAAACACCTTCCAAGATCAGAAAATAACAGTAGAAAATGTAAATATACTCTGTTGGAATGGTCAGTGGGTCAAGGAACATCTCTGAAGCAGGAAACAAGAGCCAGGAACTGCTTAGCAGTCACATGGAAGTCTGATTCGGAGATGAATAGCTGCAAGCCTCTTGGACAAAGGTCACACATTCTCAGGAAGGGATATAAAACCTGGCAGCCTTATTTAGAGCATATAGGTACCTCACTGGCACCAATTTAGAGTTCTGATTGCTACTGGCTAGCCAGTAGACCTCTATAAAGATTTTAATAATGTTATTATGATGTCTCTATATGTTTTATTGTATGTACTGATGATCTCTTTTTTGTGTGCCCTTTGTTCTTTCTGATTAATAGGACACAAAGAGGGGAAGGGGCTCTCTTGATGTTTTACATATGGTATTGCTGATTGTTAAATATATTTAAAATTATAAATAAAAGATTACAAAAGAAAAGAAACAAGTGTTTCAAGCCCGGGTTAGGGCTTGTTAAAGAGCATTGATCCAAGGGGTTCCGTCTGATTCTCTCTCCACAACCTGCTGAGCAATTCCAACCTTATTTTGTTTGGCATTTCAGATTTCTCTCTTGAGTATTAACCAAGAACCTGGGCTTGTCTTTGGCCTGGGTGTGAACCCAAAGGATGTGCCACCCGCAGAAATGCACAAAAGTGCTGGAGAAACTCAGCAGGTCTTGCAGCTTCCATAGAAAGAAAAAAAAAGAATCAACGTTTCTGGCCTTAGCCCTTTGTCTGGAATCTGAAGGGAAAATATTTGGATAATCTTTCTGGAAGTGGAGTTTGTCAGAGGACATACGTCAGAGGGAAGGGTTGGCAAGGTCAAGTGGCTACATTGTAAACATTGTTTAACATCATGGCCCTCACTTTGACTTAATAATTAAACCGCTGGATTTGGTTTTGCTGTGAAGATAATGGTAAAGCTAAACACCACTCACTTTCTTTGTAAATGTAAAATGTACAGCAGCCACATAAATACAATTAAAGGTGAAAGTACAGAAGCACACAATTCCTGGACCATTGAGATCCATATTCCAACAGCATCCCACTGTGTGAAATATATCCGGATATCAGAAAAGCAGGAAAGCCTGTACTAATTTCAGAGATCCAAACTCAACACTGAAAGCTAACCACTTGGACTCCAAGTACCAGTTTTCCAGGGCTACCAACAGCGCATATACTCTGTCCCAGCCTTCCAGGCCTGGTTTTATGCCCAACCAAGTACTGTACTTTACCCATGGACCCTTTCTGGAGTATATTTGATGAAAGGTTAAAAATGGCCAGAGTCTAAAGGGCTAAGACTATCACTGTACCTCCTTTATTCTTTCCTCAATCCTTCTTTTGATTCTTGACTTTACATTATTTGATGTAACATTGACTAAACTGTAATTTCCTCGTTTACCCTGTTGGCTTGATTTTTCTGTCTAATGGGCTCAGGCAATGCAGAGTGGCTTGTCATTTTCTTGGAGGACAACAGTGTGAGATTTGGATAGCAACCAGTCTACAACTTTCCTTGAGGGCGAGGGCAAAGAGCATTATCAATTCATAGTTAAGGGCAAAACCTGGGCTTTGTTAAACTTGGCGTAAGATGAAATAAAATAAGTGAAGGCCTATGCAGAATATAAAAAATGGACCTGGAGCCAGCACGTTAAGAAGGCACAATTTCTAAGAATCTGAGGAGATTTGTCATGTTGGTAGATACTCTACCAATCATCTCCAAGCACACTGTGGACTGGTTGTGTTACAGCCTAGTTTGGGAATTCACGCACCCAGGAAAGCTGAAGGCTACCATGGACAGCAAACATCACAGGCTCCGACCTTCCTTCCAATGAGTATACCAACGCAAGGCATGGTCTCAAGAAGGAAGCCAACATCGTAAAGCAGCTTTACCAACCTGGTCATAACCTCTTCTCGCTGTTACTTTTGGCCAGGGGTAACAGAGCCTGAAGACCAGCAGCTCTACATTCGAGAAAAGTTTTGTTCCAACAGCTATCTCATGTCTAGAATTATCAATTAAATCATGGGGCGATTGAACTTTTTAAAAATCAATACCCTCTTCACCTGCTGTTATTCCCGCACCACTTGTGGTACTACATACTTGCTCACTTGCCTGGATAGCACACAAAATAAAAGCTTTCCTTTGTATCTCAGTGAACCTGACAATGGACAATTCATTGAAATCATTTCAAGAATGGGTCCATATTTCCAGCGAGCGTGTTCCAAAAGTTTCTGAATTGCCTTACGACTTAGAAGGAGGCCACCCAGCCAAGTTTATGCCAGTTTACTGAAAAATCACATTCCCCGCTACTTCTTTTTTCCTGCAACGTATTCTTCCAACATCAAACAAAAGACTGGCCGCATATCACAGCAAGTTGAATGATTTTCACCGAGTTGGTTCAAATGCAGGAAGAAGCAAAGTCCAACCTCTTCACTGGCACAGCAAATGAGGCCGCACAACAGGAAAAATGGCACAGATTTTTTTTTAAAAACTCCAAAGCCCAGAGAAGTGTGTTTGCATCAAGGGAGCAGTTGGCAGCTGGGCTGTTTGGAATGGAGCCAATGAGGAATTGACAGTAAGAAGAGCTGTCCTCTTCAGACTGGCACCAGGAAGTTATTAACTGGAGCTGTTTACATAGCATGCTATCCAGTGAAATGAGTGGCAGGAGAGCTGGCGGTGTCTGCAAGTCATACAGTGCACACTCGTGTTTCTCAATGCAGTCCACTTAAAGCCGTGTTCTTCAGCAGCAATGGTGAACATTTCATTGCACCCATCTGTCTTTTCCAACTGCTGCACTCTGCAAGTCCACCGACTGTTGAAGCAAACTCCTCCCTAGTAATGAGAGAACTTCCCAATGCAACAACGAAAGCACAGATATTGCCAAAGCATCGTCTGTCCCCCCCCCCCACCGGTTTCAAGACTTTCTTTGGTGACATGAGGACCAAATTAATGATACGGCACATCTCTTTTACAACACCTGGTTCTTGCAAAGGTTGCTTAGAGGGTATTGTTTAGCAACGAAGCGTATAATTGAACCTAAGGAGGGGGATTCTAAATGGCAAAGCTAAAAACAACAAGACTTTGCATGCATTTGAGTATGTTGAATGGCAATTATAAAAGCAACACAGCCAAGCTACTTACAAGATCTGCAACTAGATGCATGCATATTATTCTTGCTTTATTTAAAACGTGAATATAGTAGAGTCACTCTAAGATAGTGGTTCTCAACCTTTATCTTTCCATTCACAGACCACTTTAAGTCATCCCTATGCCATCGGTGCTCTGTGATGAGTAAGGGATTGCTTAAGGTGGGATGTGAGTGGGAAGGAAAGTTGAGAATCACTGCTCTAGACCCAATTGTTTCTGAAATATTTTGCTTGAGAAAAATGGTCATTGGCCCATTTCCTTTGGATTTAGGAAACCGTGCACATAATGAGTCAATGAGGTACGATTAAAACAGTGGTTTTCAAACCTTTTCTTCCCACCCACATCCCACCTCAAGCAATCCCTTACTCATCACAGAGCACTGAGGGCATAGGGATGACTTAAAGTGGTCTGTGAATGGAAAGATAAAGGTTGAGAACCACTATCTTAGAGTGACTCTTACTATATTCACGTTTTAAATAAAGTGGTCTGTGAGTGGAAGGAAGAGGGTTGAGAACCACTGAGTTAAACTTTGTCAGAAAGTCTTTTCAATGAGTAAAGAGAGATAGAGAGAGGCAAAGGTATCGAGGAGCAATTCTAGAGTTTTGAGCTCCAGAAGCCGAACATACACTAGCTAATGGGGATTAAAGGAAAGGAAAAGAGTCCAGAGTTGGAGCAATAGGTAATATTCACTTTAAGATAACAGTGTAAAGAAATGTAATATGAAGCTCAGTCATACTTGCTGATACTGGAGCAGAGATTGAAGGCATCAACAAGATTGAGGATAATAGGAAAGATGTTGAGAAAAATTAAGATTTAGCAAAGGGAATCTTAGATTTTAGAAATCTGTATTTTGAAAAGGATGGATTAAGTTAGATTATATGAAAGCTGTTGAAGAAGAACTTATGGTTAAATGTAGCTGGGAAAGATTAAGGAGCACTTAGATTGATGAATAGAGAAGAAATCATAAAGAGATGGAGGATTATCTCATTGGGGCATTGCGAGGCTAATTGTTTATATACAGAACTGGTACTAGGAATTGCTGGAGTTAACTTGCCTTTCAACAAAAAGATTTTTTAATTAAAAAAAGCAAAAAAAATGTTTTCAGTACTTACAACTTTTACTAGTTTGCTAGCCCAGAGAGCACAATAAGTTTGCAAAGAGAGTCAATGTTACTCAACAACTGCATCCACACTCTGGAGAATCATGAGGTATGTGATGGGCTCTCTGTAAATCCAAATTCTCCTTCTTAGGATGTAGTAGAAGGAAGAATTGAACCTGGGCCCCTGACCATTGTGACTTATGCCCCAGTGTGCATTGCCTCATGATTTTGGCATTGAAAAATTGCCTGATGGTGCCCCCTTGAGCCTTACGAAGATAAAATCCACACTCCCAATTTACTTCACGGGGTTCTGACATAATCTATATTTAGTCTTTCTGAAATAGAATTATTCTTGAAATTACACTACAACTCTCAAGATCGAACCAAGAATACTGCAGCACAGATACAAGCCCTTTGTCCCATCTAGTCCAAAGGAATTGAAAATAAAAGGACAAAGAACTTGGCTGTTGACATCTCAGGGGCTGGATAGTTAGGGTCACACGTGGCCCACAGGCATTAGTTTGGGTACCCAAGCATGGAGTTGACTTAGTTGATAAATATGTGGAGCGAATTCTCCTGCCGTTTACAGAAACTATCCATTTTCTATTCCATCAACCTCCACCTCTTTGCTTCAACAATGTTGATCAGGAAAGCACAAGTTCTGATTCCAATGCTCCCCATGGCATTTGTCAGGGAGAGACTTGTTTCTCCACCCTTTCATAGCTTTAATATTAAATTTATATAATATTTGTAAGCCAAGGTCTGAAAGGAAGGTTAGCAGAATGGAGTTGGTTACATCCAATAACTTGTCTCAAGCTTTCCCTTTCAAATAGCATTGGGTAAAATGCATTGACATTGATTATCTGCCAGCAACCTTTCAAACGAAATCACCTGCAAATTGTATCTGACAGAACTTTAACTCTAGACACCAAATATAACATTCCATGCAAGGGGAATAAAAAACAGAACCTCCCATTCTTGTGAAATTTAACTTGGCTCCTAGTTGTGCCTGTTTATTTACTCGTCAATGGAATGTCCTTGTGAAGTTAAGATTCTTTATTTCATTTATACTGGAGTGTTCCATTCAAGAGATAAACCATGATGGACAATCAAGAAATGGCCCTCCATCATGCCCGTCGACTTGTTCAAATCAGATTTTCTGCTTATGCGACAATAAATTCACAAACCATTGAGGTGCATATATTTACGCATTGTAACTCAGGCAGAAATAAAAACGCCACAGAGGATTATTCATTCTCAACTTCCATGGTGTTATCTTAATGAATAGCTAACATTTTTAATCTACTGCCACGCCAAACAGTAAGAAGCCAAATTGAGCAGTACTCGAAAGGATTAAACAGTTAAGCCACATAATTCCATTGTTGCCAAATCGTGAAAACAGAGTCAACTATGTTAATTGTTCACATTAGTTTTGCTTTCCTCTCTGATCATTCGGTGAAAAGGGCAACATATATTTGAATTGGATTTGGATTCTGCACAGTATCATAATTCTGTTGGGTATTGTGGATCTATAAGTTACTGACATGAGAGCTCAATAGTGTGTGTTTTACCCCTGTGCTTCCTTAATGAAATTTGATGTCAAGCAACATTTGTAATTTTAATCTGGTACCTCAAAATTGTCATTAAGTGATTTGCAAGCTATGATTCCTTTGTACCTAAGGTTCTGCTCTTTGTGCAAAGCAATGATGAATCTGAAATCTATCTTTCCAAGATGCAGTGGACAGTTTCGAGCAGATACATCCATCACCAACTTTTTCACACAAGACTACAGACCTGTTTCCCAGGGCAGGACCAGCAAACACCAGAGGACATATGTACAAAGTTCAGGGAGGGAACCTTAGGGGAGACATCAGGGGTACATTTTTAAAAAAAAACAGAAAGCTGTGGGTGCCTGGAATGACTTGCCAGGAACAGTGGTGGTGGGTGAAATATTAGGGGAATTTAAGAGACTCTTAGACAGACATATGGATGAATGAAAATAGAAGGTTATGGGGTAGGGAGGGTTTAGTACTTTTTTTTAAGGAAGGAATATATGGATCAGTACAACATTAAGGGCTGAAAGGCCTTTACTGTGCTGTATTGTTCTATGCGTCTCCAGGAACTTGTGCTCTGCCTGGACCTATGCTACTCTGGACCGAAGGTAGTTTTGTTTAGAAAGCTATGAAGAGGTGCCACATTTCCCAAGCACAGAAATTCCATAGCTCAGTCAGAACAAAAATCCAGCAGAACAAAATATGAGCCATATTAAAATTAGATATAGGCAACACGTCTAGAGCTGTTGTTGCCCAGAAGGAAACATAATTGAGTGTGCGTACATAAGATCCAAAGAGGTCCAAACAGGATGGATGTAGAATGTTTTCTCATGCTGGAGAAGATAGAACTAACAGTTGAGATTTTACAAACAAGGGGTTGTCCATTTAATTCAGAGTTTAAGTGAAATTCTTTCTCTCACAGCATCATGAGATAATTTTCTTCCCTGAAGAATGGCGGGAGTAGTGTTTTTTGACTCTTCAAAAGATTCCCGATAAGTAAGGGGTTTCAAGGTGACAAGAGGGTAGGCAGAAACTTGGATCTAATCAGCTATGGCTTCACTGCATGATAGAACAAGATTGAGGGACTGAGTGGCCTCTTCCAGATCGCAATTTGTAAGTTTTTAATAGTGTCCAATATGAACAGCATCTAATAGGCTGAATACGGCTGAGATGTCTGATCTTGGAATCTCGGAAACAGGTCAAAGTCATGGTGAAGTCCTGCTTTTTCCAGATCCACATCATTGTTAAAATAAAACCATACTTCTCACTCAAGGACCTCAAAAGGGCTAATTCCATCCTTATCTTCTCACGTCTGGACTATACTAACTCTCTGTGCACTGGGATTAGCCAGTCCTCCCTCACCTGCCTCCAACTGGTTCAGAATGCAGTGACTAGGGTCCCGACAGGTGCCAAGAAGAGGGACCACATCATCCCAGTTCTGGCCTCCTTCCAGTGGGTGCTGGTATGGCTCAGAATCAACTTCAAGCTGCTGTTAGTTACCTACAAGGCCTTCAATAATTAGATCTCTGATCTGCTTATGCCCTACTCTGCTCCCAAGCAGCTCAGGGCAGCTACTGCAGGATGCCTGGCTGTTCCATGCACAAGCGCAATCAAAGGGGCGACCTGGCCTTTGCAGTTAAACTAGCCCCTCCCTCAACTGCTTTAAATCCAGGTTAACAGTGTGGATCTGTGGAATGCTTTGCCGCAGAGGGTGGTAGGGGCACATTCGCTGGATATGTTCAAAAGGGAGTTAGATAAGGCTCTTGTGGGCAGGGAAGTTAAGGATTATGGGGATAAGACAGGGAATGGATACTGACAGAAAATGATCAGCCATGATCTGAAAAATGGTGGTGCTGGCTCGACGGGCCAATTAGCCTACTCCAGGACCTACTGTCTATTCTGTCATTAATGTTTAATGTCTGAAACCCTTTGCATGTACCTAACCCCTGAGAGCATTGCACTATTCACTGCAATTGTGCAGGGAACTGGGATTCACCAGTAGTGTGTTGTGTTGATGGCTGGTTCCCCTCTCATCTGCTCACATATAACCCTTGTTTCACGCCTACTGTGAAACCCTACCCATAGTTATAAGCTAATAAAAGTGTTTGTTCTCTCTCCAGTTGCGAGAGCTTTCATTCCTGCTATAATCCGTTGTTCCATAAATAGTGGTTCTAGTTTCGATTGATTGCCTTGATTTGCACAGCACTTTGGTCAATGGAAGTTGATAAAAATGTGCTATGTAAATAGAGAATTTAAGGAGTCCTTTCAGAGACAGAATGGCCAGGGATGGACCTTGCGAGTTCCTGCCATCTCTGCAGCTGCATAGACTCCTGTTCAATCCTTCAGCAACTCGAGCTCCAGATCCTAACCTCCGACACCATCAGGATGCCTTCAGCCCCTGAGGCCCTTCGGAAGCCCTTCTTGCCCTCAGCAGGCTCTCAAATCATGAATTGCATTTACTTACTTCTTTTTAAAGACGACACTGTCAAGGTTCAAATATTTGCACCTGGAAATTCTGTTGCATGGTTTGCATTAACTTTACTGTGACTGCAATTGCTCAGGGGCTGGATTAACGTGATAAACCACTTCTGGGTTGTTTCACTTTACGTTAGAAATTTGACCTGGTGCCTTGAATTTTAGGAGTCGGAATGGGTCAACTGACTCCCTCTTTGTGTGGTAATCCTTTTGGAACATTATGGGAAAACATTTGGCTATGTTGTCCTAGGAGCAAATATCATTCGTCACAAGACAATTTTAAAAATATTTCAGTAATGGGCCAATATCCCACTGAGTTAAGTCACAGTCTGATCCTCTGTCCCCACTACCTCTCATCCACCATGTTAATGCACCATCCTCCTGTCTATCCGACACCCAATTCCCCAGCCACTTTTAGTCCTGAACTGCCTGTCACCCAAGGCACCATTTTCCCTAACCTGAGTCGGCAGGTTCATTCTCCAACTTGAGGCAGTGCCTATTTAGACTCAAGCCTCTGATCACCTGAAAGCATTCGAGAAAGTGCGAGTTGACATATCCAACCACCAACTGGTCTGCATCCAAGCAACATTTCATTGATGACTTGAAAGGAATACCAAGCACAAGGTTTGGCTGCTTGACAGCAGACTGTTTGGAAGAGCCTCAAGCAGGAAATTGCTAGCTCAGGTTGCCTTGCCATCTATTTAGACTCAGACTTCATAGGGGTCCAGACCATGTAGATAACATCTCATGCCGCAGAGTGCTATATCCCATCCAAAAAAGCAATGCTCTGGCAATGGCTTGAAGACTGGCTTAACAAAAGATACACATCACTTGCCAAGAAAGCAGAAATATGTCAGCAAACATTAAGGATCAGGAGACCAATAAGGAGGAAACTCCAGCTCTCCACAAAATCCAGCGAGGGTCAAGCCCAGTTTTCAGTCACGGGTCCAATGAGGGATCCTAATTGGTGCTTCTATCTGGGCAAGGTAAAAGAGCTGAAAGATATTACTCTCCTTTCACTTTCTGGACTCTAATCTAGAGGAATATGGGAGAGCTAGCTGCGAGAAGGACAGAAATTATGCAAGGGAATATGTAAGAGAGCAGACTCTTGGGAGATGGAGTTTAACATGGAGAAACATCAGGGTCACTTTATTCTTTTCTCCCTCTCCTACTAAAGTTGATGGATGTAGAATAGAGTACATTATTGTAACTGGGAGTCCTTTCACCAGAGGGAAAAACATTAACATACAGTACAAAAAGGAATTAGAAAGGCAAATGGGGCTTGGGTTTGATTGCAACAGGGAAGTAGAAATCTAGGGGAGTCTTTCCGCTGCAAGAGAGGGCATTAGTCTCACAGCATTCATGGGAGGTCAAGGTATATAACCAATGTATCTGGCTTGAGGCCCTTTTCAGGGTTCAGACACACCTTCATGAGTGAAACCTACCTGGAATACTGAGAGAAGCACAGCAGGAAATCTCAGCAAGTCTCAGAATTCAAACAATGGGGTGGTGGGGGGGGGGGGGGTGGAGAATCCAGACCAACAAAAGGTCTTAATTGGATATTTGATGGGGAGTAGTCCACACTCCATTATTTATTGTGCATTGGGGGCAGTTGAGAGAATGTTCACAAGGTTGATTCCTGGGTTGTTTTGTGAGGAAAAAAGGTGCAAATTAATTATTGGTGATTTGACTGAAAGAGGGTCTCAAAAGGTAGATACCGAAGGATCTTTCCCCTTACGATATGGTCTCAAAATAAGAGGTTGCTCATTTAGAAGAGAGATTATCGTGAATTTCTTCTTCCAGAAGATTGTGAATCTTTGGAATTTTTTTTTTATTCAGGAGAGATTTGGAGGCGGAATCATTGAATGTGGTATAATTTTTGTATTCAATGTTGTTTTTTGATATAGTACGAGTTGTGATTTAATTGTTTAGTCATTATAATTATAGAATTTGATGTCCTGAATGAAATGTTACGTAATAACTTCGAAGGTGGTGTCGCATGTTGGCAGGATTGCTTTAGAGTATAAATACTCCGAGCTTTCGGTATTCTTAGTCTGTACAAGTTAAAGTATTGAGTAGAGGAGTTGGGATGTTATGTTGAAGTTGTATAAGACATTGGTGAGGCCAAATTTGGAATATTGTGTGCAGTTCTGGGTGCCTAACTACAGGAAGGATATCAATAAGATTGAAAGAGTGCGGAGCTTTACTTGGATGTTGTCAGGTCTTCAGGAGTTGAGTTACAGGGCAAGATTAAACAAGTTGGGACTTCATTCCTTGTAGCGAAGATGAATGAGGGGAGATTTGGTAGAGATTTATAAGACTATGAGAGGTATAGTCAGAGTGGATACGAATTGGCTTTTTCCACTTAGATTGGGGGGGAGATATGCATGAGAGGTCATAGTCTTAAGCCAAAGGTGGAAAGGTTGAGGGGGAACATTAGGGGGGAAAATGGCACGAGTGTGGAATGATGTGGTGAATGTGGGCTCGATTGTGTGTTCTAAGAATAAATTGGATAGGTACGTGGATGGGAGAGGCCTGGAAGGTTATGGAATGGGAGCAGGTCAGCGAGACTAGGGAGATGATGGTCAGCACAGACTAAAGGGTGGCCTGTTTTCTGTGCCATATCATTTCATGGTTCTATGGCTCTCATAATTATGGTTATGGTTCTAAATTTACATTGGGTATGTGACATGGATATGATATGATTTATGTTATCATTCGTTGACGGAGGGTTTTTGTTGAATGCAATAAAAATATTTTAAACAGAAAACAGTCATTGAATACATCAAATCATCTGTAGGAGAGTCAACGATTATGGGGAATAGGCAAGAAGGTGAGGCCAGGCCAAGGCTTGGTCAGCTGCAAAATCACAGAAGGGCAGAGTAGGCACAAGGAGTCACAACAAGCAGAAGCATGGAAACCCTTCAGGAGGTCATGCTCACCAGAGGCAAAACCTCTGCTGTGGTCCTGTCCATAAGAAAGCATTTTTCTTTCCATCTGCCATAGGACAAGAGTAGACATCCAAGAGATGGCTGCCTTTTCGAGAAGATTGGACCAGACCATGGCTCTTTCATATTGTAGAAGCAGGAGATTCTGCAGTGGCTATGAGAGAGCATGCCGTCTTCTTTGGTGCTGGAATAAAAGGCTATCCTTGAATCCACACCTTAAATACAGGTGATGCCATCATTTATTTCCCTGCTGTTAATGGGATGGAACAGAAACTGTACTTCCAAAATAATGTATTGGTTGCAAAGTGCTTGGGTATGTTCGGAGTTATGAAGGGGACATAGTGTACATAGAGACTTGTATACAAGTACATTTTTGTTTCCTTTGAGAAGCCAGAGGAAAGAATTGACAGGAAGATATTGAGGATCTGCAACCAGAGTTCACCTTGTAGGCCACCAATAGTCAAATTGTTGGCTAGAATTTTGTATAAAGGTTCCATTATTGTCACGTAATACATTTAGAATGTAACAGGCATGAAATTCTTTAATAGGGAAGACAGAAGAGTCGCCACTTTGTTCAGCTCCACGTGCAGAAATGAGGCCCCGGCGAGGAACGGACTCACGACCCCTGATTTACAAGACCAGTGCTCTAATCACTGAGCTATCAGAGCCAGTATGCAGCACAGTGATAAGAATTGGAATCAGTCTTTGATGCTTTAAAACTTTCACATCAACATTTTTTGTCTCTCTGGTGAGGGGTGGTAGTGCTTACAGCTGAGCTCCTGCAAGTAGTGGTAACAGGCAGGGTCAGATAACAGAGAATGCCATTGAAAGTAAAATTCCCATTCATCAAAGTCATTCCAAACCAAACAATCCGACTTGCTCACCAAACTTCTTTCCAGCATTCCTGCATTTTTAAAAATATTTGGTTAATTGATGCATGTGAGGGAAATTGAGGACTAGATCAACTATGTCCACCTCATTCAGGACTGAAAGTGCTTCACTTCATTACACACTGGTCCATTAAAGCCAAATTGATACAGGTTATTATTGTGCTGTCAAAGAGGGCTAGATTTCAAACTCAGTCTCAGTTATTCATTGATTTGCTAGCCACAGAGCCACATACTTGCAAAAGCATCCCCACATGGCATGTCAAAGTACACAAGCTGCATGAAAAAGATTCAGCGCCACTCCAAAGCTGTATTCTTGCATATCATCGGGACTTGAGCACCGATTGTCTCGGCCAGCCCCGCAGGAGAGAGCCCAGACAGAATATTAGGAATTGTTCTTCCAATATACCGGTAGCATCAGTTTGGCAGTGCACGGGGCCATGTGTCGGTGTGGGAATGCTACGTGGAATTGTTCTTCACACCCACAGTAACTTCCCTTTGACCTATCTCCAAGTCAAAGGGGGTAGCCGTGGGTACTCGTGTGGGTCCCAGTTATTCTGCTTTTTGCTGCCAATGTGGAAAAATCTACACAGGCAAAGCTCCTCATATTTTCTTCAACTACATTGACGACTACACTGGTGTTGCCACATGATGAGCTTGTCAGGTCTATCCACTTTGCTGCTAATTTTCACCTTGACCTCAAATTCACTCGGTCCATCTCTGATAATGCTCACCTCTTTCTCAATGTCTGTTTCCATCTTGGGAGATTGTATCTCCACATATGTTTTCTACAAGCCTAGCAACTCCCACAGTTACCTCGTCTACGCCTCCTCACGCCTTGCTCCCTGTAAAGATTCTATTCATTTCTCTCAATGCCTCCTTCGCATTTGCTCCCAAGATGATGTCATCCATTCCAGAACATCCAAGATGTTCACCTTCTTCAAAAAAAAAACATCAACTCAGTCCTTGCCCACATCTCCTCCATTTCCTGCACATCTGCCCTGTCCTCCTTCACCCTGAGATACAAGGACCGGGTTCTCCTTGTCCTCATCTTCCACTCTACCAGCTTCTACATCCAACATATTTCGGGCACCTACCATGTCATCCCACCACATCTTCCCCTCCACTTTCTCCCTCGTCCACCCATCCCTCCTCATTAATCCTCCCTTGATACCCACCCCTGTAACTGCAATAAATGCTAAACTTGACCACACCACCTCCCTCATCATCTTTCAGGGCCCAAAATAGTACTTCGAAGTGAAGAAACACTTCACTTGTGAATCTGCATTGGTTATTTAATGCCTCTGTTGTACCTGATGTGGCCATCTCTACGTTGGAGAGACTGGATGCAGAATAGGAGGTAGCTTCATTGACTACCATTGTTTTGCCCACTGCAATAACAAGGACCTCACAGATGCCAACCATTTTAATTCCATACGCTATTCCCACACCGACTTATCTATAGTATCCATAGCCTCATGCATACCCCAACCGAGACAACCTGCAAATTGGATGAGAACATCAAATAAAATAAATTTAAAATTATGTTAGAAATAATCTAACAAAATGGTGGCAACGCTGGACCTGCTATAATGGCAGCGCGGACCTGGAATAGCGGGGAGCAAAGGCGTAGCGCTGCACTCTATGGTCTTACTGCTCGGTTGTGATGGTGACAACAGAGGACAAGCTTTAAACAGCCTATTGGAGGAACCAAAGGTGTTTTTATTTAAACATCCTGAAATCCTGTGGCGGCCTGTGCCCATGATAGCCTGTGCCCAAGATAGCATGACCTGTGCTGGGCAGTGAACCACGAGGGGTCTTAGACTCCAGAGGAGCAACGGACTGCCGCAACACTCCCTGTTGAGAAGGAGAAGCCTAGGAGAATATCCACTAGGAAGGTAACCAATGCAGAGGACCACCAAGGGGCTCATTGGAGGAAGGCTCCATAGAGGCTCCATGTTGCTGGAGAATGGCTCATGGGGACCAGGTATTAGAACGGGAATTCAAGAAGGTGCTGAGAGAAAGAAGGGCCTCGGGAACTGAAAGCATTCTGATCAATTTGGAGGTTTGGATCGGGGGTTGCCAATGGATTGAACAGGTGTCCGGAGGCTGCAGAGGCTGTCCAAGTACTGCCGCGAATCCACTGATGGTCAGTGTCTCTGAAAGGACTCTGTTTTGTTTCCCTTTCTCTTATTATTAGGGTGCCAGACATGCTAGTGATCTCTCTTGATGGCAAGCAAATGTCAACGTATATATTTTGTATTACTCTATGACAATAAAAGGAATCTTGAACTAATATCCCGCCTGGGCACTTTCTATCCAGATGGCATTAACATCAGTTTCTCCAAGTTCTGTTAAGCCCCTCCCTGAGTCTGTCCCTTTCCCATCCCTGCGTCTCCTTTCCTTCAGCTCACCATTCCCTGCTCCCTCCACTCTGAAAGCTCTAACCTCCTCCTCATCTTTTTTTCTCTTCTACCTTCCTATCTCTTCTATCCACTTATCTGTTGTCCTGCATTCCTCCCCTTGCACCTTCCTCCCTCTCCTAACCCCGCCTTTTTCATTCAGGTGCTCAGGCCCGAAGCATTAGTCGCTCTTTACTTCTGAGAGATGCTGTGACTTCATGGCACATGTGTGCATTGCCCTACAATCACAGCATCTGCAAACTTTCCTGTTTGTTCTCCTTTATTTCTTTTAGAGATTTAAACTTTTTTTACGTGTTTATTAATACCTGCTAATTATTTTAGAATATACAATGGACAATGAAGATTTTTCATCCTGAACGCTTTTGAGTGTATTTTATGGATCTTGGGCTTCTGATCACGAAAATCGCCTGAGTTTCCTATCATGTACCTTTTTTTCAGATATAACCTAATTTTGCAATTTCCTACCATATTTTAAGTCTACTTCAAGCGTATAAAAATCATGGAGCAAAATATCATTGAAAATTCATTTTCTGCATTTGCAATTGGACTTTTCTTCCCTGCTGATCTTAGCACAGTGACGACCACGGATAAACAGTATCAGGGTAAGTGGAATCCATCACTGCTGGCTAACTATTATTGGGCACTGACATGAGAGGCATCGGATGTTGAGTGCAAATGAAAATCAGCGCAAAACATCTTTACATCAGTTGAGCTAATGCAATATGTCAGCATCATTATGCGATTAAACATGCTATTTCAATAAAAGTTAATATAATGTTTCTCCAACTTCCTATATGATACAGAAAATCTGAAATTATCTTTGTATTCAGCTTGAGGTTGTCTATCATAATCTCCAAAAATATTTCAGGAAGTCAACCTTATGAAAAAAATTGTTGTTAAGTGGTATACAGAAAATTTAAATTTATTTGGGGTTGCATTGTCTCCAGCAGAAAGGGGCATGATCTTTGCCATACACAGGAAGTCCATGTCCATCGCTCTCACAGATAACAAACACTGAATGTATCAGCGTTAACACCCATTCCTAACTTCTGCCGCCCAAACGATCAGCCACAACTTACAAACTCCAGTGCCTGATGGAACATCCTTTGTAATCTGGACATAAAGCCATTCTGTAAGTGAGTTTAAATGTAACATTCACGATCATATTATTCAGTGGGGATTGGCACACCATGGATTAAGCCAGATCAAAAATATCCTGGGATTCATTGGCTGTTTCCCAGAAATAAAAATTGCAGAACTCCAAGGTTCATCACCTGTCAAAGGTTCTCATCCTGCAATTTCCTGGTAAATGGAAATGATGAGGCAGTACAAGAGATTGTTTTGATGTCAATGGTTTCTTAGAAGTGAGAAGAAACTGTACAGCCACTATTAAAATCATCTTGCTTTACAAACAAATTGAGGGTTTTAAAAGCTGCCAATTAATATCTAATTTAAAAAAAAAACCTCTTCTTCTTCTGCCTGTATTAGAAATGCTTTAATTTCTGTCTTTATTTAGAAGGTGTTAACTGAGGTAGATGGCAATGAGAAAGGAGGATAAAGTTCTCCTGATGTTCTGGCCCATCTTACTTCCTTTTCAAAACTGATGAACACCTAATTCATTTCAGTCATTTGTGCAATGATACAGACAGAAAAAGACCAATCATATGGAACATTCAGAGATTTTTAAATATGAGAGCATATTTTACCAGTGCTGCTTGTAAGATAAAAGTTATTGGGGGTCTTGCAGCACAATAAACAACATTTGACTTTGTGCTCACTGGCGCAACTGTTATTGCTGTTGCTACACAGCTCCTTGAGTTCCAATCCGAAGATGAGCATGGAGTTTGATCATTCTCCCTGTCACCTTAAGGGTTTCCCTTGGTCCTCCTATTCTGGCTGGTAGGTTAAAGGCTGCCCTGGTGCAAGTGGGTGGCAGGAGAGTCAAAGGGAGTTGGTGGGCACGTGAGAAAGAATATGTTGCAGAAAGTTAATTGGGAGAATGGAACTGATGGGAATGTTCTAAGAGATGGCATGGAGTCGAATGGCTAAATGGCATCTTTCCATGTCGTAAGCATAGAATAAAAGAGGGCCTCAATACTTCTGTGTCCATCAATACGTTGCTTTCTTTCTCAGTCCGGCTTATTTATCTTTTCCACAAATTCAAGATTTACCCTTTCACTAGTGGTGTTAATCACCTTTAATAATTCAGCAGAATTGCATGTTCAAAGATGAACAAATTGTCCTTTGCAATGCAATAAATGGCATTGTTATGCAGTGTTCACTCGTTGTCAGCAAACCCATCTGTTACTTTCCCTTTTGCTGCAACACAAGTCTTCATTTGTTTGATATTAAAACCAGAAAAAAAACTATTCCTCAATATAAATTCATCAAGCATTGTCAAGTTGGTCTGAAAATCTCCATAATTGCTAACACTGCTTTGGATTTCACACTGAAAATATTACAAAAAAGGGAACTTAAATCAGGAGGTCATCCGGCAATACTGAGCACAAATATTTAAGGCACAACTGGTGGACGATGATAATTTTCAAGACTCCATATAGTTCAGAAACAGAAGGTCCTACTTAAATGGCAACAATCTCGAAGCTGCAAGTAAAGATTCTTTCGTAAGTTCAGACACTATTCATTTTTTTCATTATTCCTGCAGATTATACACAAGGATATTCAGTCCCAGAGTACAGAAGTAACAAAATATTTAATAGCGAACATCCAAGAGGTAAAATATTTCAAGGGGAATTAGGCTGACTTCATAACAAGTGGATACTTTAGGGGGAACTTCTTCACTCAGAAATTGGTGAGGGTGGAACGAGTTGCCATCCGAAGTGGTCAGTTTCGGCTTGAATATGACATTTAAGAAACATTTGGATAGGTACCTGGATGGGAGGGTGGTGGATGGGAGTGGTGTGGAAGTCTATAGTCAAGGGGACAAGGCAAAATAATAGGTTGACACAGACTAGATGGGCTGAAGGGCCTATCTCTGTCCGGTGGTGTTCTATGAGTTGATAGCATTAAAAAAAAGTGGCTTCCAGTTATTCAGAGTGTTAATCACCACAAAAATTTACATTGCCATTTAAAAATTTCCCCAAAGAGAAAAAAATATATTCTGAGCAATATTTAAAGTTTGGAGTCATTCTAGCCAATGTGCAGGAGGTCCTGGCATATGGTTTTAGAACTGGAACAGCTGGTGCATCTGTGAGGTTGAGAATGACATGGATTGCCTTCTCCATTGATGGCCACCCCACTGCTTAAGTAAGCAGAGGTAATAATGGGTAACAACCATGTTCTTCAACCAAGCTTCCATTTACACAAAGGCAGCCAACATCAGAAAAGATCCCCATTGCCATGATCACAACCTCTTCTCACTGCTATTTTCAGGCAGAAGGTATAGAAGCCTGAAGCCCCGTACCTCGCGTTTCAAAAAATAGTTTCTTTTCAACAGTTATCAGGCTCTTGAACCACCCCTTGTTACACTGATCAGGGACTGCATCAACACCACTAAAGGATTGTGTGCACTATTCCAAGGATAACAAGGATTCATTATCTATGTTTAATTCAATTAAGTATTCTATTGTTATTGTTTTCAGTTGTTTGGTAGGATTTTTTTTTTTTACAAAGTACTTATTCAGCCGCAGCAAACACAAATTTTTGTGCATAAATACATTGGACAATGTATTTGACAATCAGGTGCCTTGCTGTTCGGCGTGGGCGATCATGTCTCTCTATCTGTCATGATCTCTGACCCTCCAAATCATAGCTATTGCCTCTCCTGTTCTCCTTCAGTGAAGGCTCCATCTTTGAGCCAAAACTGTAGATGAGTTCATGATTATACAAGGGAAAAAAACTGAAGTGGTTTCCCGTTGCGTTCTTCAGTTGCAGAGTCCATATAGGACAGGTGAAGCTTGGCCATTGGTCAGCAGATTCATCTGCCCAGCGTTTTTAGTTTTACAACCATAAATTCCAATTTTTAGAATCTGTTTGTAAAAAAAAATCATCCACCATCTGCAATTCATGGCTTTATGTGATCCTGATTGGGAGGCTAAATAGGTATTACACCTTTCCCAAGGCTATTGGACGGAAGCAGCTGTGCAGCACCAACACACCATTCTCACTTGCTAAGTTAGTATTCAGCTCTGCAACATTTGAAGGTAATAATTTCTCTTGGAAATAAATGGAGGACATTGTGCAGGGAGTGTCTACTGAGTCAGTGTGGGTGGAAGTCAGAAAGAGGAAGGGAGCGATCATGCTACAGGCAGTCATCCATAGGCCCCCATTTCGCTCTTCGAGCCCTGAGGAGCAGATGTTGGCAGATTTTGGAATGGTGCAGAAATAACAGGGTTGTTGTCAGGGGAGACTTAAAGTCAGTGGTTCTCAACTTTTTTCTTTCCACACATACAAGTATTTCCTATGCCATAGTAAGGGATTGCTTCAGGGAAAAAAGGTTGAGTATCACTGCTCTAGACCCAATTGTTTCTGAAATACTCTGCTTGAAAAAAAATGGTAACTGGCTCATTTCCTTTGGAGTTCTGCAACTGTGCACATAATGAGTCAATGAGGTACAATTAAAAAAGTGGGTTTCAAACTTTTTCTTCACACCACATCCCACCTTAAGCAATCTCTTACTAATCACAGAGCAGTGATGGCATAGGGAATACTTAAAGTGGGATGTGAGTGGAAAGAAAATGGTAGAGAACCACTGCTCTAAATCCTGACCACTCTGGCTCACAACTTCACCAGAAAATCCTCAGTGTTCAAGCAAGCAGCTCAATGCTACTTTCTCCATGGACATACAAGATGAACTTTAAATGCTGGCTTTGCCACCAACACCAGAATGGAAAAAAAATTCTTCAGTGGCATAATTGTCTTTGACTTAAGGAAGGAAGAGTGCTGGCAATGCCAATGGATGAGGAGAAAAAGGAGTTGATGATAAAAATCTGCTGAGAGAATTTAACTCCTATCCAATGAGAAGGACAAACACCAGTGTGGGACAAGTAAGGCCAGTCATTTCATTGAGATTATGCATTCTTTTCATGAGTCCGAAAGGCATTTACATAAGTCAGGAGGAGTTAGAAAGGCAGAAAGATATTTCCTCATAAATGAGTTGGGATCTGACTCGTTTCAAATCTACACAACACTTATGACACAGACAAAAAGATTTTTTTGGCATCATGGGGGAATTAAAGATAATGGGAGGAAAGGTGGGTAGATGGAACAGAATCCATGGCTAGATCAGCCATGGTCTTGATGAATGGCAGAGCAGGCTCTTTGAGCCAGGTAGCTGACTCCTGCCCCTATTTCATATATTCTTATTTCTCTCCATGGAAAGGAAGCTGTTGTGAGTGAGGAAACAGGTTTGGTAGGTCTCAAGGGCCAGCCAGGACTCTGAAAACAGTTTTGGTAGGGAAGGATTTTATTTATAGAAGGCAAGTGTGGGAAATGGTAACTGGTGCAGTACACACACACTCACACACACATACACATACACACACACACACACATTTTACAGCAGCCATGCGAAAGAAATAGTGGACAATTTATAACAAATGTGGGGAAAATAGCATGGGAACAAAATACACTCACACACATACAATGAACTGGGACATACGATGATCAAGGAAAAATCACTGCAATGCCCCACCTTCCCTTGACTCAGTGCAGGCGCAGCTCTATGCTACAATGGACTCTTATTAAACACTCCCAACTCTTTTAACAGTGCACACCTTACCAACAGTTTCTCCAGTGCCCCTTCACATTTTTAGATCTGGAGTGAAGCAGGGTGGTCCCAAGCTGACAAAGAGAGAGAAAACAAAGAACACATGGCACCTTGAAAGTGCTGGTGGTTCCAGCCCAGGTCATTAGCAAGGACCAATGGCTCAGTGCTAGGAGGGTTAAATTCATTTACAACAGCCAATAGCCCAAGGCCAAGTAAAGGCAGGCTGGAGAGTCCAGTCCAGGTAATTTACATGGTTCCAACAGCAAGGTGTGCACTAATGGGTGAGGCGGAGCCAAATCTTGATTGGCAGCTGGTGTGTCATCCGACCAGGTAGGGGGCAGTGTTGTCAAATGGCAGCCACAACCCTTCCCAATACAGAAGCATACTTCAAACATTGCTCCACAATGCACAAAATAGTTTGAAAATATGTAAACATATGTTCATTTCATTAGGTAGTGACACTGTTCAGTCCATTCCTTTGCACACTACAAGTTTAATCTTCCCTGCGAATACTATGCAATCACAGTAAAGTCTAATCATTATGATGGAGAGACCAATGGTACAGATATTGACACAGAATAGTCAGCATGAGAGCTAATGCACTGGTTCTTAATCTTTTTCTTTCCACTCGCAAGCCACTTTAAGTATTCCCGATGCCAGAGGTGCTCTGTGATTAGTAAGGGATTACTTAAGGTGGAATATTCTCCCAGAATCACAGTGCGGCTTTCGCGCAAACAGAGGAACTACTGACATGGTCTTTGCCCTCAGACAGCTCCAAGAAAAGTGCAGAGAACAAAACAAAGGACTCTACATCACCTTTGTTGACCTCACCAAAGCCTTCGACACCGTGAGCAGGAAAGGGCTTTGGCAAATACTAGAGCCCATCGGATGTCCCCCAAAGTTACTCAACATGATTATCAAACTGCACGAAAACCAACAAGGTCAGGTCAGATACAGCAATGAGCTCTCTGAACCCTTCTCCATTAACAATGGCGTGAAGCAAGGCTGTGTTCTCGCACCAACCCTCTTTTCAATCTTCTTCAGCATGATGCTGAACCAAGCCATGAAAGACCCCAACAATGGAGACGCTGTTTACATCCGGTACCGCACAGATGGCAGTCTCTTCAATCTGAGGCGCCTGCAAGCTCACACCAAGACACAAGAGAAACTTGTCCGTGAACTACTCTTTGCAGACGATGCCGCTTTAGTTGCCCATTCAGAGCCAGCTCTTCAGCGCTTGACGTCCTGCTTTGCGGAAACTGCCAAAATGTTTGGCCTGGAAGTCAGCCTGAAGAAAACTGAGGTCCTCCATCAGCCAGCTCCCCACCATGACTACCAGCCCCCCCACATCTCCATCGGGCACACAAAACTCAAAACGGTCAACCAGTTTACCTATCTCGGCTGCACCATTTCATCAGATGCAAGGATCGACAATGAGATAGACAACAGACTCGCCAAGGCAAATAGCGCCTTTGGAAGACTACACAAAAGAGTCTGGAAAAACAACCAACTGAAAAACCTCACAAAGATAAGCGTATACAGAGCCGTTGTCATACCCACACTCCTGTTCGGCTCCGAATCATGGGTCCTCTACCGGCACCACCTACGGCTCCTAGAACGCTTCCACCAGCGTTGTCTCCGCTCCATCCTCAACATCCATTGGAGCGCTTTCATCCCTAACGTCGAAGTACTCGAGATGGCAGAGGTCGACAGCATCGAGTCCACGCTGCTGAAGATCCAGCTGCGCTGGATGGGTCACGTCTCCAGATTGGAGGACCATCACCTTCCCAAGATCGTGTTATATGGCGAGCTCTCCACTGGCCACCGTGACAGAGGTGCACCAAAGAAAAGGTATAAGGACTGCCTAAAGAAATCTCTTGGTGCCTGCCACATTGACCACCGCCAGTAGGCTGATAACGCCTCAAATCGTGCATCTTGGCGCCTCACAGTTTGGCGGGCAGCAACCTCCTTTGAAGAAGACCGCAGAGCCCACCTCACTGACAAAAGGCAAAGGAGGAAAAACCCAACACCCAACCCCAACCAACCAATTTTCCCCTGCAACCGCTGCAACCGTGTCTGCCTGTCCCGCATCGGACTTGTCAGCCACAAACGAGCCTGCAGCTGACGTGGACTTTTTACCCCCTCCATAAATCTTCGTCCGCGAAGCCAAGCCAAAGATATGGGTAGAAAGAAAAAGTTTGAAAACCACTGTTTTAATCGTACCTCATTGACTTGTTATGTGCACAGTTTCAGAACTCCAAAGGAAATGGGCCAATGACAATATTTCTCAAGCAAAATATTTTAATAACATTTGGGTCTAGATCAGTGGTTCTCAACCTTCCCTTCCCACTCACATACCACTTTAAGCAACCCCTTACTAATCACAGAGCACGATGGCACAGGGATTACTTAAAGTGGTATGTGAGTGGAAATAAAAAGGTTGAGAACCACTGATCTAATGCAACATGTAATTACTTGGTGGGAGGCACATTTGAACAAGGACTGAGCCCATTTATATCTGAACTTTTTCCCTTGTTGGCTTGTCTTTCCTTACTCTGGAATAATTAAAAAACATGCAAATTTACACAATGTCTTTTACAATCTCAATATCCCAAAGTCATTTGGGTGGAATGATTGGAGTAGCAGTTAGTGCATGTTGTAGTGTCAGTGATTTGGATTGGGACTAATCCCACACTGTCTGCAAGGGGTTGGTACATTCTCCCCATGTCTGCATGTGATTTTCCTGGAGGCTCCAGTTTCCTCCCACCATTTGAAACGTTCCGGAGTTTGTAAGTTAATTGGGTGACACGAGCTCATGGGCCTCAATGGCCTGTGGTATATGTTTGAATTTAAATTAAAGTCAATGAGGCACTTCTGCAACGTAAAGAAAAGCTGCTGCTCATTGTTTTTCCTTCAGCATTTTGACTACGATTAATTACTCAGCAAGGCGAGCTATACCTTGCAGTATTGAGCAGTTTCAGCTCCACTTTGCTTCAGATAAGTTATGGTCTTCTATGCAACTGTTCTATTTTTACTGCAGGTATCTCTAATACGCAAAAGCAAGTTAAAACTTGAGACACACGAGAGACTTCAGACACAGGAATTTAGAGTAACATACAATCTGCTGGATCGATCAGAATCTGAATCAACAGGTCTGGTGGAGAATTCTGACCCAAAACGTTGACTATTCTTGTTCCCCCACTGATGGAGCTCGGCCCAGAGTTTCTCCAGCAGATTTTTATTTTTACTTGACTAAAATCTCATCAAATTATAGTACAGGCCATTTGTCCATCTCTCTTTAAAAACCTAACCATCCACTTGGTCTGATTTTTTCAAATCTTTACCCTCTTCCCTATTAAAGAATTTGCTTCCACCATGAGTTTTAGAAAGGCATTATATTTTCAAATAACCCATTTGCTCACTGACTAAATGTTCAATCTCACTGCAGCCTTAGATCTTAATTAAAACATATATTTTTAAAAAGAACTTTATCATCACCTTTATCATCATGTCGAAACATTTCCATCAATGTACATTGTTACATCCGTTCTCTATTTCAAACACTAGGCCTCTGTACCTCCCCCCCCCCCCCCCCCATATCCCCACCCCCACACCCCCCACAACTGGATCCTTGACTTTCTCATTGGAAGACCACAGTCAGTACGAATTGGAAACAATGTCTCTTCTTCACTGATCATCAGCGAAGGCGCACCCCAAGGATGTGTGCTTAGCCCACTGCTCTACTCATTATACACCCATGACTGTGTGGCAAGGCACAATCTACAAGTTTGCCAGTGACACCACAGGTGTCAGCAGAATTACAAATGGAAATGAGGAAGCATACAGGTGGGAGATAGATCAGCTTGTTGACTGGTGTAACGACAACAACCTTGTGCTCAACGTCAGCAAAACCAAAAAGATAATTGTGGACCTCAGGAGGAAGTCAGGGGAACACAATTCAGTCCTCATCGATGGTTTAGTAGAGGAAAGGGTCAATAAATTCAAATTCCTGGGTCTCAACAACTTCAAATTCCTGGGTGTTAACATCTCTGAGGATCTGTCCTGGAGCCTTCACATTGATGCAATCATAAGGTTCGCCAATGGCTATACTTTGTGAGGTGTCTAAAAAGATTTGATATGTCACCGAAGACTCTTGTAAACTTCTACCAGTGTACCGTGGAGAGTATTCTGGCTGGTTGCGTCACTGCCTAGGATGGAGGCGCCAAATCTCAGGACAAGAATAAACTCCAGAGAGTTGTTAACTCGGCCTGCAACATTACAGGCACCAGACTTCAGTCCATCGAGGACATCTACATGAGGCGGTGTCTTAAAAAAGCAGCCTCTATCCTCAAAGACCCCCACCTCCTAGGCCAAGCCCTCTTCATTCTGGTACCATCAGGAAAAAGGTACAGGAGGCTAATGATGAGCACTCAGCGGCACAAGGGCAGTTTCTTCCCCGCTGCCGTCAGATCCCTGAATAATCAAAGACACTGCCTTACTTTTCGTGCATTTTTATTTTCATAGTAATGTCGTAAGATGGTTATGATATGAATGTTTGCGCTACGATGCAGCCGCAAAACACCGAATTTCATGACTTGTCCACGGCAATCAATTCTGATTCTCTTTAGCCCCATTGGCACCACTATGTCATATTGACATTACTCACCCCTCTAGTTTGAGGGACATTCTCTTTGGTCTCAATCAAACTTGGGTCTCATTGTGGGTTCGGACGGGGTGATGAGGCTGATGGAGAGTCTTGCCTGCAGCAATTCCTTTCTCCCCTCTCACCGTACACTGGAATTGGCATAAATCCACATATTTTGCTTCCCTGGTCATGCTTCAGGTGTTGGCTCAGAGACGGGTCCAGCACCCTACCCCCACCTCTCAAAACTTGACAATACAATCTCAGCTGGGTCTCCATGCAAACTTGTGCAAGTCCTGCACCCTGGGAGAGATGCCTTTTCAAGGAGATAGGAAACCCCGGCCACTCTGCCTTCTCAAGTGGATCAAACCATTCCTACAACATTATTTCAAGAAGTATGGAGATCTGCCTTTGACTTACAAATCAATCTAACCGTCTGCACGCTCAGTGTGAGTTTATTATTACTTACAAGCTTTTATTGTACAGATGCGTTGAAATTCTTAGTTGCAGCCAGCCAAACAGGTACAAGAATTAAAATGTAAATGATCACAAATGCTAAGGCACAGAAATAATTCATAAATATCAAAAGATAGAAGGATAAATATGGTTGGGCAGACCGGTTCCAGAGTAGTTCAAGTTAGGGTTCAAGCATTACAGGAAGGTTCAAGAGGCTGATGGCTGTTGGATTATAATCTGTTCCTGAATCTGGAGGCGCTGGTCTATCATACCATCTATCTGAAGATAACCACGAGAAGAGAAGACCAGGGTGATGGTCTTCCTATCTAACATTTTTGGATTTATGGTTAGCGTGAGGTGGGGGGGGGGGGGGCAGTGCCCTACTTTCAATGGACGGGATAGATTTGGCCAGGTTTGCCACTTTCTGCGTCTTCCAATGTTCCTGGGCACTCGAGTTTCCAAACCAAGATGTGATGCAACCAGGTACTTCCTGTAGAGGTTTGCTCGAGTATTTGATGAGATGCCACATCTCCTCAGACTTCTGAGAAAATAGGGACATTTTAGAGGAAAAAAACCCAACAAAATGTCCAAAATGGATTTTTCCCAGCCCTTTGACCTCAGAATTTCTTTTTCTATGACCACTTCACTATTGTAAATAGGACAATGGCTGTACAGGTCAGACTGAATGAAGATGGCAGAATTTGTCCCCATGAGGGCAGTATTTAACCAGGTAATTTTCAAAACAATACACACAAACTAATTTTAGTTGTACTTGGTCTTTTATGTTCCTCAGCTGCCAGTGGAGGGTTTTGAACTTGGTTCTGGAAGAGACCATGATTAGAAAGGTGCATCTTATGGCTAAGATCATTTGTAGACCTGTGAGAAGTTGCGGCATCATTAAGGCAGAGGAAAGGAGAGGAAGGAAATTGAAAGGACAATCGAGTGGGAGGGATCATCTGGTGTGAGCTGGCCTGCTGACATGGGTGGATCCATGCTGAATGGTGGGGACCAATCTCGTGTCCTTTCCAGCAGTAAGCTCACATCCACTTATGTCCCAAGGATGGTCATGGCAGCAAACCCCTTGGGAGGACAAATTATCCAGAACACCATCAGGGAGGCAGTGAAGAACCTGAATAAAGGTTCCCTGTTTTCCTGAGATCTGTTCATCCAAAAGGTCTTAATGGAATGCTGAAAATTTGAGGTGAAGGACATCTACTGCATCCAGGACGTTGCAGGTAACAGCCACTTTGATGTGAACTTTAAGATCCTGGCAGGATGTCAGACTTCCAAAAAAAAAAGGTGAACCTGGCTTTACTCCTACTATTCAAGGTTCCCTCTGCCAATGCAGAAATAAATGAGTGATAATGGTGCATATGTTCACCCACATGTACCAGTCTTGGACACATGCTCACCTTCCTGGGTGGTTTTGTCAAGGGGACCTGTGTGAACATCAAAGTCATGTTTGGAATTTGGACCAGAAAACACAAAGTGAAGGTGAAGCTGAGAGAGGACATCCACCCCTCCCCCCATCGGTGTTCGCCATAGGAGGTACTTGGTCAACATTGGACAGATCAGGGTGTGCAAGCACTGCAATAAACCTGGACATGTGGCAGCCCAATGTAGTGCAGTCATCTCTCAGAGCTGCAAGCAGGAAGGCCACCAGGCCAAGGAATGCAGAGAGCAAGTGCTGCAACTTGAGTGGGGAAGCAAGCCACCTCTACAGAGCCTGCCCAAAAAGCGTAGCTACCCACATGCAAGGAACCAGAGGGAAAACACCACCAGCCCCCAGTGAAGCCAGCACCACTTTGGTCTCCCCCTGCAAGAGAGGCCTTGGCAGAGACTGAGATTGGGGGAAGCAAAGGGTCCCCAAGAACCTCCAACCCTCCCCAGTCTCAAGGTCAGAGAGCTGATGGAGGAAGGAGCTGTAGAGGAAAAATGGCAGAGGGTGAAGAAAAGAATGAAAACCCAAAACCCCTGACAAATGTAGTGGGAAGAAAAGGATCAAGATGCAAACAGAAGCTCTCCTTATCATCCAAGGATGAAACGAGCATGGTGGAGGAATTGCCAAGGCAGAGAGGAAAGAGGATGAAAATGGGTTACAAGTAAGCCTGACTATGGGATGTACAGCTCCGGGAGACTGGGAGCAGGGCAGAGGCAGTGAAACCACCCCCCCCACCCCTGACTCCGAAAGACTGGCAGCAGAACAGATGCCATGCACCCCCCCACCCCCCCCCCCCCCAAACTCTGGGAGGAGAATACAAGCAATCCAGGAGAAGGAGAAGCTGGAGAACAAACAGAACTCCCCTCAGCAACACCCCTAAGTTTTGCCTGAGGAGACCCCACACCTAGAAGAAGATCACCTCCTGTTCCTGAGCCCATAAGTGATGCAGTTCACCAAAGCAGTGGCATGAGGGCACAGTCTGATTGACACCAGACTTTAAGGATTGGGAACTGGAGAATCCCATAAACAACAATCGAGATTAAAATAGCAACCCTCAATGTGTGCAGTGTCAAACGCACTATATGATGTGTAAATGCCTTGTAATACTTTGCCAAGTCAAGGCAGATGTGACTTTCATACAGGAGAGTGGGCTACCACACCTCGGGAACCATCGGAGGTGATGGAAAAAGTGGCCCCATGGATTGTCTGTATGGTCAGGGGGAGAAGAATTGTCAAGCAGCTGGTCTGTGTATCATGCTGCGGAGAGGCAACGTTGTAATCGCCATGGCTAAGGAAGTGGTTTGATGGTATCTGCTCACAGTGGACCTAACACATTGTGCACTCCATTCAGATTGATCAATGTGTAGCCTCGCCTGAGCATTGCAGGTGGCAAGGGTGTCTTCTACCAGCTCCCAGGCCAGTAATTCTGGCTGGTAACTTCAACTGTATCATAGATGTGGATGGATGATTTGGCGGTGCTGATAGCAGACTGGACAGCTTCTCCAGACTCTTGATGGAGCTGGTAAAGGTCACATGAGTATTTCAGCATACCTGTAGGTGGAGCCCAGCTGCAGCCCACCAGGTCAAGAGCGGATGGGCTCAACCTGGTCCCTGATAAACTTCGTGTTGAAGTCCTTCACGGTCAACACCACTGATGTCACGTCAGGTTTCTTCTCTGTCCACTGCCTCCTGTCACCTACAGGAGGACCAGAAGGCAGGTAGGTGAGAGTGGAAGCTGAACATGGTTGCTGACCCCAGAGAAGGTAGATGAACCAAAGAAGGAGTACGCTAGTTGGAGAACTGTGAAGCCCTTGATTGACTCCACAGTGAACTGGTGGGAAGAGACCAAGGAGAAGATCAAGAGGTTCTTTATCCTCAAAAGTGTGTGGAGAATAATACAGAGGAACTGATCCAACTCCAAATTAACCTGCAGCAACTCCTCCTTTTGCAGTGGGGTGGCTATGAGGGAGGAGCTCTGAGAGGTGAAGAGCCGGCAAGTTGGGCTATTCTCCTTGGAGTCCTCCAAGATCATCTTTTAACCCTCTCTCAAGTCTTATTTGTGTCCTGCATAGAGCCCTTTGCTGAATCCATCAAGAAGGACAAGGGCATAAAAGGAGTGGTGTTGCCAGGCAATGGAGGCACTCAGGTCAAGGCCTCCCTGTAAATTGCCAACATCATGGTCTTCTGTTCCGACACAAGATTGGTCCACAGACTGATCAACATCTGCAGCCATTTTGAGTCTGCATCGGGTACCAGGATAAACCAGAAGAAGATGAAGGCAATGCTCTTTGTAACTGGTCTGACCAATCTACCATCCCCTTCAGAGCCAGATCTGACTATCTGAGAGTGTTGGGGATTTGGTTTAAGAACATAAGCCATTGGAGCAGATATGGAGTATTCAGCCCATTGAGTCTGCCCTGCCATTTAATCACGAACATCCATTTTCCACTCAGCCCCATTGCCCAGACTTCTCCCCATAAAGTTTTATGGCTGGACTAATCAAGAACCTGTCGATCTCTCCCTTAAATGCACACAATGACTTGGCCTCCACAATGGCCTGAGGCAATAAGTTCCACTGATTCACCACCCTCTGGCTCAAGACATTTCTCCACATCTCTGTTCTAAGTGGACACCCTTCAGTCCTAAAGGCGAGCCCTCTTGTCCTAGACATCTACATTAACTGTCCATGCCATTCTACATTCAAAATATTTTAATGAGATTCCCATTCATTCTCCTAAATTCTAATAAATTTAAGGCTGTGGATCACAGAACTCACTCTATGAACAATTTGAAAGAAGCAGTGTAGCACGTCTCATCTTGCTCCACTCTAGATTAAAAGCTGAAAACTCTCCTCATATGACAACACTTCCATTGCCAGAATTATCCTTGTGACCCTCCTCTGAACCCTCTCTAACATCAGCACATCCTTTCTTAAATGAGGAGTCCAAAATTGTTCACAACACCCTAAGTGAGGTCTCACCAGTGCCTTATAAAACCTCAATATTACATCCCTGCTCTTATATTCCAATCCTCTTGAAATTTGCCTTCTTCATCACCAACTCAACCTACAAGTTTATCTTTAAGGTATTCTGCACAATGACTCCCGGGTCCCTTTGCATCTGGGAATTTTCAATTTTCTGCCTGCATCTTTTTTCTACCAAAGTACACTTTCCGATATAGCACGTTATTTGTCACTTCTCTGCCCGTTCTCCTCATCTCTTTTGTAGTCCCTCCACCTACCTTTGTATAATCTGTGAACTTGCCACAAAACCAATAAGCTAAATCATTAATATTCAATAGTAGAAGAAGTGGTCCCAACACTGACTGCTGTGGAAAACCAAGAGCAACTGGCAGCCAACCAGAATATGATCTCTGTATTCCAACTCTCTGCTTTTCTGCCAATCAACCAATGGTCATCCCACTCCAGTAGGTTTCTGATTACTTCTAGGGCTATCTTGTTAAATAGCCTCATGTGCGGCACCTTGTCAAAGGCCTTCTGAAAATCTAAATACACAACATTCACTGCATCTCCTTTACCTCGCCTGCTTGTCATTTCCTTCAAAGAATTCCAATAGGTTTGTCAAGCAAGAATTTTCCTTCAGGCCTATCTTGTCATGTGCTCATAATCTCATCCTTGACAATCAACCTCCAACATCTCCCCAACTACTGACGTCAGGCTAACCTGTCTATAATTTCCTTTCTGCTGCCTCTCTTCCTTCTTGAATAGGTGAGTAACATTTGTGATTTTCCAGCCCTCTGGGTCCATGCCAGAATCTATTGATTCTTGACAGATAATTACCAATATCTTCATAATCTCCACTGCTACTCTTTTGGAACCCAAGGGTAGAATCCATCTGGTCTGGGAGATATATCCACCATTAGACCATTCAGCTTTCTGAGCAACTTCTCCCTTGAAATAGTAACAGCAGTCACTTTCTTTCCTGATACCCTTTGACATCTAGCACAATGAAGGCTGATGCAAAATATTCATTTTGTTCCTTGTTTCCCATTATTATTTCTCCAGTGTCATTTTGTTTTGGTCCTACAACACTCTTTTGCTCTTTATATACTTGAAGCTTTTGTATGCTATTGGGTATGAATCTATTCCTTTCCCTCAATTCCTCAGTCTCCAGGGCACCTTGCCCTGCGGCACTGGTTCCAACGCCTCCTCCATCACCAGCATTCAGGGCCCCAACAGTCATTCCAAGTGAAGCAACATTTATCTTGTGAAGCTGTGGGATTCATCTATTGCATTCTGCACTCCCATTGTGGCCTTCTCTATATCAGAGAGACAGGACAACACTGGGAGATAAACTCCCTGAGCACCTTCAATGTCAGGGATTTCCCAGTGGCCCACTCCTGCATGGACAAGACTGCCTCTTGCACTACAAAACCAAGGCCACCTATAAATTAGAGGAACAATGCCTAATATTCTGCACTTCTGCCGTGGTGATCACCAGTGCTGTCTTTCCTTTCATATGGGGATCCAGGGTTCAAAGATTCGCCATGTACAAGTTGCCACATAACAGGCAACATGGCCCTCATCCTGTTGACCACCTTTATGTGTGACTGCATCAGACTGTGCATGAAACCAAAGTACGGGGACTCTAAGTTCTGTGATGAGGTGAGGTGCTACCTGCTCTGGTGTTGTGAAGGATGGGCCTGGCCCCATTTGGCGTGCAATGTCCCAGTCAGCCAAACTTTGCCACATCACCTATCCTTTGTGGAAAAGTTTATCCAGACAAACACCTTTGACCACAAGACCATCAGACAGCAGTCTCGCAGACACCCAGAGACGAGGAATCAATGGACCCGGCAGCGTGGTTCCTGGAGCAGAATGGCCAGGTCATATGGCGGAGTGCCTCATCACCATTGCTCACAAACAAGAACCAAGATTTGGCCTGGTTGGCAGTGAGAGGAGCCCTCCCACCCAGATCCTTCCTGGAACATCACTCACAACACACATTGTCCCAGAGATGACTGTGGTGGAGTGGAGACTGTCGCCCACCTCTTTATAGAATGCAGATTCACTCAGAGTGTGTGGAGAAGGATGCAAGTCCCCTGCAGCAGTGTTACAGAGGACTCTCTGATTTACAGGCTGTTCCCAGGGCTGCGCACAGAATTGCTGGAAGATCATCAGCTCTAAGATTATCTTGTCTGCCTGAAACCTATGGCTCTTTCAGCACACGAATATGTTGGACAGGGAACGCTGTTGATTGGCACATGCCAGGCTGCAGGAGTACATGCTGAGGGATGCACTGAACTTGGTGCAGCCAACACGAGAGGAAGAACCACAGTCTAGAGTCCTTCCATTACTGGGCATTGAGGGGATAAGACTGAGGAGGAGTCCCTCAAACAAGAGGGGGAGTAAGACAAGGCCCCACACTGGTGGCAATAGTGTAAATATAAATGAATGTACCAATGTACAATGATGGAAATATATGGATACAAAACTAAGGGTGGGGAGAGACTTTGAACGGTTTTCCTTTTGTGAATAATTTCTGGTGAATAAAATCTATTTTTGGCTAAAATAATTGAACTTGGCTCTCTGGATTGATGGTCCATAAATCTGCATTAATAGCCTGGCAATTTAACCACTGCATAACACCAATTGCGTTTGTGGGATTGCACTGTGCATGAATTGTCTCAAGAGTTTTCTCCTCCACAATAGTCAGTAAATCTGAAAAGCAGCATTTCGATGAGGAGTATTTTGCCCTAAAGTTGCAAAAGATTGAAAAGGAAGGCAAATTCATGTTTTTCTTATTTGTATATTCTGCCTTGTGAACGTTTCTCAGAGTTGGTACATTTGTACATTTTCTTTTCCTTGTATAATTCGTGGTACAGTCTATCATCTTCAGAAAGTTCCTGCATTGCCATCTCACATAGATGGAAAGGAAGTTCTTGGTTACCTTGAACCTTGCTGTGTTTGGAGGTGTTGGGGCATTGTTGAACACATTTCCTTGCCTCATACTTATTAAACTGTGGAATAAAGGTGTGAGCTCACCCCATCCAACCATTATATATCACTCCAAGCTGTTGGCAACTGAGCCTCATGGATTCAGAAATGTTTCGCGCACAACATTTTATTTTTGTGTATGACCTTTGACATTAAGTCACTGACCAAGTACCAGAGAAGTGAAAAGGGAATACTTCTCCGCATCTTATAATTGAATGCCATATTTTTTTCCTAAAAAATGTCATCTCACAAATCATTTTTGCATTTCATGGTTTAAAATGTTCATCTCTCTGTGAAAGAGCCAGGGATTTGAGGCCCTAATACGGTCAAGTTACTGCCATAAACCCAAGTCCAAGCTAAACACTTGTCCTTGCCATAATTATTGCTTAAATTGATCGCTGCTCTGTAACATGTGAAATCTGGGGGGAGAAATTAGAACTCGAAGCTACGATACACGAGCACGCTAATGAATGGCTCTTTTCACAACACACTTTCAGTGGAATCCTTTCTTTGCCCTGTGGTGTCAGACTCAAAAGTACAAAATGTGCTTGGTTCATCTGGAATGTACTTTCCTGGACTGTGAATGGTCACTTTCCAATTTACATTCAGTGCCAGTCTTCTACGCAATGTTATAACTCACCTCCGTCATAGGCAGCAGATTTGGTGAACAATGGCACACACTGCTTTCCATGTGCATTTAATACGTGAGTCATAGCAGCGACAAGCATGGAGCCAACAATGTTTTTGCATGTACTTGATGCACGTAATCTGATTCCCTGTGGTAAAAATTTAACATTATAACATGTTTACTACAAAACATCCCTTACACCGACCGGTCTGTCTTGGCACTGGTCTGCAGCAGGCCCAGCACGTTGGACGTCAAGGAGGTATCACTGCCAGAGCTACCTTGTGTTCTCTGATCTTTCAACCATTATCACCACCTATGATGATGTTTCAAAGCACTTCCGGTTGCAAGCAGACAAGTAGGTCAAGGAAAGACCCCCAGCTTTTCTTATGTTTCAGAGCTGGAGTAGCAACCCACAGTCCTGTGAGCTTTTCCACGCACATTTGCGCAAGAGTCCTTGTTTGAATATTCAAATCAACCTATGGCTGATCCAGTCAGTTGCCAGGGAGATCTGATAACAATTGTCAGCATAAACACAGGGATCAGGAGAGCCTGTAGCTGTGTTGTAAGATTTGATGACTCCATAACAATGGGAACAAATACGGCAGTGGTACTGAACAATCACAAAACCCATCACATTGAAATTGGAATTGTGTTCCAATTACACTCTGAAAAGTCAGGAAAAATGCATATCAATTTCTACACTAAAGCATTTTTTTACTGAATTCTACACCATTATCAGGATAATTCACATAAACTGGCCTTGAAACCCTGCACTTACAGAAAGACCAAAATCTTTACCAACTGCCAGGAAGTAAAGGAAAAGAATGGAATCAATCATAAGGGCTGGATTTCCAGTGATCTGTAGCCAATTCACCTGGTTGGCAGGATTCTCAGATCTCCCCTCCAGTGGCCTCCTGGAGAATCGGGAAGGCTGATATCCAGGCATAACTACCACACCGAGGGGCAGAGCCTCATGCCAGAAACCACCATTAAATGGAAAGAGTTGAGAAATCAGATGTATTGGCTGCAGGCCAAATCGAGCTCCACATCAGGTATCACATTTAAACCATTCTTTCTTTCTTTTTCTATCATGTAGTTGGGAAGGATTGAGGTCTTTGAGTAAGTGAGGTGTTATGACATTCAAATCATATCATTAACATTATAGAGTTACCTAGTGCAGAAACAGTCCATTTGGCTCACTGTGTCTGTGCCAGACATCAAGCAGCTGTTTATACTAATCACACACCAACCCTACTTTATTCTTCCCCTACTCCTCCGCCCTCCGGATACAACGGCTCAACAACACAGTTGGGGCAATTCAAACTTGTCGGTCAACCCTACCAACCTGCTTGTCTTCAGGGCACGGGATGAAACTGGAGCACTTAGAGGAAATTCACGCAGTCGCAGGGAGACCGTGCAAACTCCGCACAGTTTGTCAAGATCAAACCCAGTTTTCTGGAGTCGTGAGACGGCCACCCCATGAGAGGCAGTTCCCTGCCTGCCTTCTTCATTAAGGATTGACATTTTGGAACAAAGCGGATTTTTAAATGATCACAAATAAAGGATTTGACAAATGGGACAAATCCAAACTTTATAATAACATTAAGTGAAAGCATGTTTATCATGGTAAAAGTGACCCTTCATGGGTCATGGGAAGCATCAACAATCCCCAAATATTCTGGATCCCTCTTGCCAAGAATGTTAACAGCATTCGTTAGAGTTAATTTTGCCTTTGCTGTGCTGTGTAAAAGAGTTTATTTTAAATACTGAAGAGCGGTATTTCTGGACCACACCTATCAGAATTGTTCTTTTTCAACAGCATCAAATGGAATGGGTAGTAGTTAATAAATATGGTTGAAGTTTTAAGTAAAATGACAGTGGTAGGATGTATCAATACAACACTACCCAGTCACCCTCGAGAAGGTGGTGGTAAGTCACCTGATCACACCGAAGTTCTTCTGCTCTCTCAATGATATCAAGAAAAAGAATTACTTGAAAATGAAAGAGTTAAATATGAGCAATGTTTGTTACTTCTATTCCACTGAAAGCCAAACAAAAGTCCTCCACATGTCCTGTGGAAGACAAAAAAGGCCCCACCTAGTCAGTGACTCCCTCTATTTATCCAAGATTCTATATTACCTTGCTTTGACTGATAATTGGTCAAAGCACTTCCACAGATGTAGAAAATTAACTATTTTAGCTGCAGTCAACTGATCCTGCCAGAGACAAATAAAATGGGAATGAAAAACAGATAGATGGTTTGCGCTGCATAAGCAGAAATTGAAAAGAACTGTACATCCACATGGCACCCATTCTGTTTAATGCACTTCAGGAAATGAGTGGACAAAATTGGCGGCTAATTTTGCACACAGCAAAATCTGAATAGTATTGAAGTGATGGCAGAGATTATTGCCCAGGAGGAAAGAACTGTCCACTCCTTTTTTGCACACTGCCCTTGTTGGCAGCATAGCATCAGCATGAGCTTGGATTTGGTGCTTAGCAGCTGCTAAAACTCAGAACTGAACATGCATGTGGGAGTATCCAGTTTCATCACCGAACCCTTCCACCTTTCCCCTCCCAACCCAAGAAGCATACAGCAAAAATCCTAAAATCCCGACTGCTTGGGGGACGGGTCGGTCTGGGTTTTCAGATTTTCTGGATTCTCGAGGAGACACTTACACAATGCACCCACCCATGCACTTCATGCAAACATGCGCACAAAAGCTGAGAGTTTTCGAGAAGTCCAGATTTTTGGCATCTGGATTTTCTGACTTTTACTATGCAAGAAAATTGAAGCACATGAAACTATTACATTAAAAAAAAATGAAAGAAGGATATTTTGAAGAGGATCTCTTTACACCCTTATATACGCAAGACAAAACTTGGTTGCTGGACACTTTTACAATGATTCACATGAACAAGCCAATAAATAAATGGATTAGCAATTGTGAGCTTGCGTTGGGGCATTCTTCTTTGAAGAATCTTTTACATCCACTGAAATGGTCAGTACAGCCTTGGTTTTATGGCTCATCCAAACGAGAGTGCCTGAACCAGTTCAGCATTCCCTCAGGATTGTATTTAAAAAATAGATTAAAGTGTTTGATCATGTCAAGTGGGAACTATGGAGCATTAAGCCATGGACGTACAAGACCAAGGTGACTTTGCCAATGGATGATGCCATTATTGGTTAATCATACATTCCTTTTCAACTTTGGAGAAGCCAATTGGTCCATTGAATTCCATCCAGATTGGCGAATAATCCCATCAATTCCATTCCTATTCATAATTTCCTTTACTGGGCATTGTTCTGGCGAATATACTTTGTTCAGTTGGATGCAGATTGCAAGAATGTTTAAAAGGTAGATTCACTCATTACATAATTTCTTCTCTCCTCCATGCTTCCTTCAAATCCAAAATGGTTGAAAATCTTTGATAAGCTCTCAAGAAAACAAAAGTACTTTTCCTTCCACTCCCCCCAATGATTCTCCTGCCAGCCCACTGCATAAACAGCAAATTACAGAAGCTAACTAACTGACCCCATTCCAGTCACCAAAAACCACAAACATTTATTATGGGAAAATTTTCTTCATTTGTTAAAACCATTTAGCAGACATGGTCCAGATCGTCACCTTTCTCAATGGGTGGTCATATTAACTCTATTAAAATGATTATTTTGCCCAAACTTTTATATGCCTTTCCAATCTTCATCCTCAAGTCATTTTTTGATTCCCTTGAGTTAATTATATCTTCCTATATTTGAAAAAACAAATGACCTCGGAAGAGTAAGCTTCATTTGCAGAGATCAAAATGAATGGAGGCTTGGTATTGCCAAATTTTAGAGACTATTTCTGGGCAATTGATATTTTATCTTGTTTTAGATTCCATATTTTAAAAGATTAGACTGCCCAGTTTGGAATTGAGGTCAGCTGAGATGTATTCCTTCCATTTTATCCTTTTTAAGAATAACACTTCCTTTTTCTTCAGCTAAACTAAAATATTCCTCGCATTTCTGGTTTCAATTCAGGAATATTTTTGATTTAAAAGGTATTTCCTCATCAAGTTTTATATCATCTAATTATGTACTTCCTCCTCCTTTATATGATTCAACATTTGTCAATTGGTATGATAATGGTATTCAGTGTTTTTGAGACTTGTTTGTTGACAGTCTTCTCCTGTCTTTTGAACAGTGAAGTTCAATGTACCAAATTCACATTTTTTTTGTAGATTGGAATTTTTTTTTTACACATTCAATAACCAAATTTTACCATGGCTTGTGACTCTAACATGCTGGATGTAATTTTCAAATTACAACCCTCCCAGATGGGTTTAATAAGCTCTATATCTGATCTGACTTTAAAATTGCATCAGGTCTCCCTCAATAAGATTAAAAGAACATGAGAGCATGATCTACAGTGTTCTATCTCAGACAAAAATTGGGCTTTGATTGTTCAATTAGTTAACACTTCTTCATTATGTGCTCATCATGCTTTTATTCAGTTCAAGGTTACATGTCGAAAGATCAGGAAATATATGGGATAATTTGTCTAAATCCCAGATGTGACAGATGTAACAACAAGGAAGCAACCTTGCTCTGGTCTTATCGAGCTCTTGAACCTTATTGGAAGGAGACTTTTCGTGTTTTGTCAATAATATTATGTGTTAATCTTGAACCTAATACCTTAATGGCTTTGTTTGAAGTGTTAGATGATATTAACAAGCTATTTTCTTCATCTGATCGTCAAGTCATACAATTTACAACTCTTATGGCATTAAGAGCTATCTGACATAAATGGAAAGAACCTGTTCCACCCACTAGTACTCAGTGTCTTAATTTAAAAAAGATCAGGTGTTCTGTGTTGTATACTAACAATAATTTTCATAACATTTGGACTCCTTTTATGGATGATTTTCATGCTCATCAAATCTGTTTGTCTTTATCATTGAATATACTTGTTTATGTACCTGGTTTTTTCCTTCAATTAGTAAGTCAGCGGAACTACACTACCTTTAATTTTATGTCAAAACATCCCTGTAGGGGGTTAGAGTTCTTTTCTTTGTGTTTTTTTTTGGTCATTCTGACAACATTGCATGGGGAAGGGGTATATTGTTTGATTTTTGGAAATATACTTATATTCTTCATATTTGGTAACCCTTGTTCTATAAACTCTTGTTCTATAAAACTCAATAAAAATATTGAGAGAGAAAAATGCAGAATACATATTAAAAGTCAAAAAATAATACATGACCATACCAGTTCATCCAAGTTACCCCGCATTCTCAATCACACAAATTAGATTACAGTCATATTTTATTATAAAAAGAAAATCTAAGCCCACTACCAAAGGCGAAGCTGTTTGGCAGAGAGGGGGAACGAAATTCTTATCAGAGTATTAAATAAATTACCTTATGAGTCAACTCCTCTGCATTATTAGCAAGTCAAAGATTTTGAAAGTCATTCATAAAGGGTCCCCACAATGTTTGAAATTTTAAATTCAAATCAGAAATTGAGCATCTATTCTGCTCTAAATGTAAACTTGGCACAGAGCATCACTTAGCCATTGAGCTTGAGTGTGCGGAGCAACATTCTTCCATTTGAGCAGCACTGCCCGCTTAGCCATAAGAGAAATAAAGGCTAATGCATGCCAGTCAGATGCCTTTAAAGTTATGCTACTCTCTCCAACAGTACACACAGAGAGACAGACACACGGACAGAGAGGCACACAGACAGACAGTCAGACACACACACACACACACACACACACACACACACACACACACAAGTAAAAGGATTAGGCTTAAATTTAACTTAAAAAAGGACAGAAAAAGTCTGACATTCTTTATCTCAGTATTTCCCAAGATTCTGAAACATATGAATTAATGAAGCATCACCAGTGTTGTGCAAAGGTTTTGAGGGTTCCTTTGCTGTTGAGGGGGAGGTGAAGTAGTTAAGAGGGAGAAATAACATTATTTGTCCATTCAGTTTTCAGACATCCTTGATGACAATATTGTTGACTGTAAGCAGCTGAACAAAATGTAGCAATAAGAAGAATATAGCCATAAATGCAAAATATACTGAACAAATCAACTCTCTGGACCTAATCAAAATGTAGTAAGTAGAATCAGAACTTCTTTTGATTATTTAAAATCTGAAGCCACATTACATTCAAATGAATATATTTGCATCAGAATTTATTGTCATGAACAAGTCACGAAATTCATTGCTTTGTGGCCGCATCACACTGCAAACATTCATATAAACCACCTTACAAAAAGAAATAGAGAGAGCACAAAGAAGTCGAAGTAAGGCAGTGTCTTTAGTTCATTGATCCTTCAGGAATCTGATGGCAGCGGGGAAGAAGCTGTCTTTGTGCCGCTGAGTGCTCGTCTTTAGGCTCCTGTACTTTTTTTCCCCATGGAAAGTAAGCTCATTCATAGGAAGAGATAAACAGCCAGACAGAAGAAACAATTTAAAGATCTCTAGTGACTCTTGAAAATCCACGATTGCTTAAACTGGAGAGGGAGTCGCATCAAAAACTACTCGTCTGTGCGTCCAGAGCACACAGAAACCTTGTGTAAGCAACAAATGGAGTGCACCACCTCAGAGCCTCCCCACTCACCAGACACTGCCTGCCCTCATCTACAAATGTGTCAGCAGTTCTTAAGGTAGTCTCAAAAGCCACGTCGGAACGCACAAGCAAGTCATTCTTGATCCCCAAGAGTCAGGACCTGAGATCAACTGCAGTAAAAGTCCAAAGCCAATCTTCGATTTTCAATGACAGCATTCCAGTCCCAGATAACACAGATTAAGTTCTGGACACATTTCTCTCCGAGTCAACATGAACCGAGCAATGCGGCTCATTGCAACTGCTATTGAGCAGTATTTAATGCAGGGGGAGCACTCTGCAATAAAAGACCTGTTTGAGATGATCAAGGTTAGAAAAAACCGCAAATTCATTTATATTTCTCTGGAACAGATCCGAATGCAATAATGAAAGGAATGGTACTTTGAAGTGTAATAGCTAGCATTTCTGTCTTTATAATTTAGATCAACATCTTTCCAAACCCATCATATCTGGACTGAAAACAAAAGGGTACAAACATAAGGATGGTCATTTCGATCAATCTGGATGTTTTAAAAAAAGCACTCCAGATATTACACAGAAAACAAAACAGAAAACAAGGAATATATTTGAACCAGTATCGGCAAGCATTATGCTCTGCTCAAATTATGTCCCATTCCTCCTGACCTAACTTGATCTGCACAGACCTCTGTTCATTGTCCAGCTACCACATATCCTCATGGTTTGCCTCAGCTTGCTTGAATAAGTGCACATTTTCATCACACCCTGGATAAAGACACTTCTTTTGAATTCCCAACTTGATTTCTCAATTACTGCCTTAGATGATTATTTTATTCTCCAAAATTTAAAACATTCCCTCTTATCAGTTTCAGCATAGAAGCCACGGGCTAAAGCGTCAGTTCCTGCGTTCTCTTTTAAAGACTTCCAAAAGGGTGTCCCTCAAATGTTTCTTTTCAGCAAAAAAAAAGGAAAGCCAGCCTATTTATCCTTGCTTACTGGGTATAATTAGATGGTGCAGCTGGCCACTACAAGCTATGGCTCTGTGGAGCCTATAGAGCCGGTGAGGTTATAGCTGTATTCAGGTTAGCACAGAAAGAACACACTGCCTTAAAAAGAACGACACGAACCTCAGCTGAATGTAGTTAACACTAAGCTTTTTTGGGTTCACAGCTCTGCTTTTATTTTCAAGCTGAGGGGCGCGGTCAAAGCCACCTCAGTGCTGATTGGTGCATTTCCGATCCGCTTTCCTTGATAGGCCAGTTAGGCTCCTTGAGTTGTGGCCAATTGGAGGGCAGTGCTGCGGGCCTTGTGCAACCTGTTGGATCGTCGTGTTTATCTTTCATTTTTTGAGGCACCCCAAAGGTTCATTTATTTGATCTAATTTTTTTTATAAACAGTTTCTCCTATGGTTTGTTGATGTTCATCTAGGGGTTTCCAGACAACATACAGCTCACACTAACTGTGGCATCATCTTGCTGAAGGTTCTCACTGCTGATCATGAATAAAAGTCAAGGGGTGCAGTAGAAATTCCTTTGTGGGCTGACTGCATTGTAGACACTGTGTGTAGGGGGGGGGGCGGGGAGTTCAATGGTGAGATCTTCACTAAGTAGACAGAGAGAGAGGATCATTCAGAAAGGGGATGACTGAGACATTCAGACAAAATTTCAAGGGGGTGGGGGCCAGAGGAAGGAATGTAGTTAGATTTGAGGGATGATTTTTGGGGTAGACCAAAGGAAGATCTAGTGGACCAGAATGAGGGGGTTTGGAGGAATGTTGCAAGGGACCATTGAAGGAGATGTGATGAGTCAATGGGCAGATAATAAGGCGGAAGGGGTGTTCAGGCAGAAGTTGAGAACATTCAGATCAGCAGATAAACTGGTGCTGGGCTAATCATGTGGGGCAGATTATGGGTCTCAATGATGCAAGATGGTATTGGACAGTCAGTGTGCGAGGGAAGAAATATCGCTGTGATGGAAGTCATTATGAACTAATGGTCAGGAGTCAGAAATCAAGTTGGGTTTGCAGGATCTTAGCAGTGAGTTCAAAGAAGGAGTGTGGTGGAACAAAGGGATCTGGGAATAAAGATACATTGTTCTCTGAAGGTACCGTCATAGGTGGACCAGGTTATAAAGAAAGCTTTTGCCAATTTAGCTTTTATAAATCAAAGTACTGAGTATCAGAGTTGGGATGATATTTTGTGTTGAAGTTGCTTAAGACATTGGTGAGGCTAAATTTTGGAATATTGTGTGCAGTTCTGGTCAACTAACTACAGGAAGGATATCAACAAGATTGACAGAGTGCACAGAAGATTTACTAGGATGTTGCTGGATCTTCAGGAGTTGAGTTACAGGGAAAGGACTTTATTCCTTGAAGTGAAGAAGAACAAGGGGAGATTTGATAGAGGTTTACAAGATTATGAGAGGTCTAGACAAAAATACAAGAGGTGATAGTTTTAAGCTGAAAGGGGAAAGATTTAGGGGGAACATTAGGGGGAAAGTTCTTCACTCAGAGATTGGTGGGAGTGTGGAATGAGCTGACATCTATTGTGGTGAATGCAGGCACCATCTTAAGTTTTAAGAATAAATTGGATAGATACATGGATGGGAGAGGGTCTGGAGGGTCAAGGAAAGGGAGCAGATCAATGGGACTAGCAAAATAATGGTTGCTACAGACTAGAGAGGCCAAATGGCCTGTTTTCTATGGTGTAGCATTCGATGGTTCTAAGGGAAGGTGGTTTGATCAATGATAGGAAATTAAAAATATCTACCAGGAATAAGGTGGTGTGTGGCACTCTATGGCAGCAGGCCTGCAGGATGCAGCTCTGTAGCTAATGCTGAAGGTGGCCTTCGCCTGACATTATAAACTGCATTCTCTCAGGTCCAAGATTCATGGCTTGACAGGTGACATCAAATAAATCTTGTACTTGACGCATGACCAGTGGCCTCAGTCAGCCTCCTGTCTTAACCTTCCATCTAAAGTGGTCTTCCAAGTCCAAACATTTGGACAACCCGTCTTCATATATAACATGGCCACCAGAATCACACACAAGTGTTCAATACAAATAAGGCTTAACCTCGCTACTGTTTTTATCCTTCAAGAAATAACCCCTTACTTTTGGTTTGCTTTTCTTCTGAACTGCTTGGTAAGTTTGATTGACTTGCATACCAACACTTTCTTCACTCCATTGAGAACATTATTTTCCAGTAATATGTGACCTTTTTTATGACTAAACATTACGCCTAAAATTTGTCTGTGCTAATTATGGTCATTCTCCTCTGATTTTATTAATTAAAATATGATGTGGCATCACAAAGGCTTTTGGGCGTTTACAGTGCTTTCGTTGTTTATTCTCCGTACCACAGTGCTCAAAACGTTCAATAGATATGATCGTGGGTAATAATGATTACCCATTATTTTATGTATGGATTTGGAATGCTTCTGTTCTCTCTTTGCAAGCTTCTGCCTCCTTTTCTCGCTACTGAGGTAAATTTATTGGCGCTGGACTGCTTTGAAATGTTGACGTGATGTGAGCTTTCCACCTGTATATTTACTCCAATGAATCACTGTACAACTCCGATTATCCCAAATCGGTTTGTCTGAAATCCTCAGTTATCCAACTTTTTTTTTGGACCCAGGAAAACATCATTTTGCCTCTGAAGAATTTTGCATAAATGAGGATATCTGAAACAATCAGAAATCCTCAGTTATCTGGATTTATCCTATTTTGGTCAGGTTGCTTTTTTTGGTGAGAATGAAACATTATTTATGCTTAAAAAGTCTTCCCTCGTTGTTTGTTTAAACACTGTTACAAGTGATTTGCTGTTGCTACTGGACTTTTTTTTTTAAAAGACCAGTTTTCCTAAAGTATCTGAAGTAAACCCAGTCCCGACCATTTTGGATGATCGGAGTTGTACTTAAATTATTATTTATAAATAAATGTGATGAAGCACAAGTCAGAAATTAAAAGAAAGACCTTCAAATTACAGTTATATGATTTGACAATTTAGTTCAAGCTTATAGTTGCAAGCTCTCCACTGGCCATCGAGACAGAGGTGCACCAAAGAAGAGGTACAAGGACTGCCTAAATAAATCTCTTGGTGCCTGCCACATTGACCACCGCCAGTGGGCTGATCTCGCCTCCAACCATGCATCTTGGCGCCTCTCAGTTCGGCGGGCAGCAACCTCCTTTGAAGAAGACTGCAGAGCCCACCTCACTGACAAAAGACAAAGGAGGAAAAACCCAACACCCAACCCCAACCCACCAATTTTCCCTTGCAACCGCTGCAACCGTGTCTGCCTGTCCCGCATCGGACTTGTCAGCCACAAACGAGCCTGCAGCTGATGTGGACATTACCCCTCCATTAATCTTCGACCGCGAAGCCAAGCCAAAGAAAGGAAAGAAGAAGAATAGTTGATTCTACTGAAAAAGTATTTGCTACCAATCATGACTTTCCTTCCACTACATTCTGTCAGAGTTTGTAGGAATATCAAGCAAAAACATTTTATATAGCAACGATGTGACTTCAGACAATGAAAAATTCCATGACTAGTACACTCGATGGTATATTTGTCTTGGAATTGTTTGTTTTCCTGATATGAATCAATTTATTTCTCCCCAATAAAGTGTGCGATATCCCCCCTACAAGTACACAAGTTATCTGAACACTGACCTGTGATCCCCGATAGCCACGCTTATGATCCCATTCACAGTGCGAAAGGATCTGAAAAAACAAAATTGATGGTTAATGGAATGAAAATTGTTCTGCGCACACAAAAAAACATAGCACAACAGTTATTTTCATCATGGCAATGGTTTGGTAAAATTTAGTTAAGTCGCTAATCCACTGCTCTCTTGGAGATTGTGAAACAAACTGCATTAAGGTGACAGAAGGAGGAATTGTAAGGAAGTATGTGCATTATTTAAAAACAGGATACATGATCATTACACAGGTATTGTAAATTGGGATGGATGTTCATTTCATGAAAGGTGGTATATTCATTGGCATGAGAATTAGTGCATATAAAATTAATTTTAAAAAAATGTAGAGAAAGCGCACGGTAACAGGCCCTTACCGTGCCACCCAATTACACTCAATTGGCCTACAACCCCTGGTTGAACGGTGGGAGGCCAGGACCCCCCCCCCCCCCACCCACCACCCTGGGGAAAATCAACACAGACAAGGGGGAGAGCATACAAACTCCTTACAGACAGGGTGGGATTCAAACCTTGGTCCTGATAGCTGGCACTGTGCTAATTGTGCCACCCCAAGTAGTGGATATGCTAATTGTCAGAAGACAGGAATATAAAGACCTGTTTACTGCACAGAGCCTGGCAACCTAATGCATCGATCCTGCACGTACTGACCTCATTCTTCAAATGCAATGAGAGGAAAATCTACCTTTGATCGTTCATCTGCTAAACTTGCTATCATTTGATTATGCAAGCAGTGATCAAGGATCCATTATTGTCACATAATGCTACATTTAGAATGTATTATACTGGAAATTCTTTAACTTAAGGAAGAGATAGAGTGGCTACTTTGTCAAAGGATCGAACTCTAACCACTGAGCTATCAGAGCCTCTAAATGGTTCCATTTAGATAGCATCACACTCCATGTACACCAGCCAACAACCTGGCTTATCTAAGCAGCTGTTTGAACAAGCATGCTGTCCACCTGGCTCACTTGGTTTGAGTGCACGCTGATGGCACATAAACAAACTCTGCACTTTGCTGTACAAATCATGTAAAAATAATATCCTGCAGTAATGTCAGGCTGTAATTTTATTTCAGAGTTTGAGGTCAGATAACGGTTACTTACAACATCATCATCTAAATGCTTTGATGAGATTACTGCTTTGCAATCACAATTACTGTCAGTTAGCCATTATTCTCAACATAAATCTTTTTATTCCAGTCTAACCTGTCCCAGCAACAGGACTACAAAACACCTACCCTAATGGAGATCTTTTTGATACGAGGACAAATGCTTTTGCCAATCAGGTTGCACACTAATCTTGAACTAATTGCAAACCCACATCAAATTCAATTAAGTGAGCCTGGCAATGGCCCTGAGAGTTGATCACCAATAAGCACCAAAAAAAAGGGCCTCACAGGAACAAGGGAACAAAGAATGCATTCATATGGCCTTAAGATATTCTAAAGTGCCTTACAAACAATGAAATACTTGATAAATTGTGTTTAATATTAAAATCCTCAGAACTATCTCACAAACAGTGAAGGTGCAAAGATTAAATCATATTATCTTCAAATAATATTGGGAAAAATATTGCCAAATGTGAAACGTCTTTGAAATAATATCATGTGACACAACAGAGCAGAGGGGCCCCTAAATAAACACCTCCATGGAGAGCTGAGACAAGGGAATCGACCTGAATTTGGTGCTCAATCTCTGGGAGGTGTTGATGAATTAATGAACACTCTACAGAGGAAAACTCCAACCATCGACACAGAAATTTCCTCTGAGATGCTGACACTATTTCCTTAGTAGTAATTACTTGAAAAGCAAACCTTGTTCACTTAAACTGATCTTCATCTTCCGTCTAGATAGCCAGTTTCTGGATTCACTATCAAATTCTCCAATTCCCTTCCGACAGAATCAGAATTGATCACTTCTGCTCTCATCATTTTGACTCCGTTTTTCTCACTCTATTCAAATTTGCTTCTCCTTTGCCTGCCGATCATGTCCTACTGCCTCCCTGTGAACAACACATTACATGGACAAAGAAGCTGTTGTTTATCGTGTGCGCTGAATAACTAGACGAGTTGGCAGATGAGGTGGACCAAACAACTTCACTGTACACAATCAAAGAGAGAGGGAAAGAGAGCCTGTAGCTTGGTGTCTGCTCCCTGCTAGCATTCATTTCAACTAATGCGCCCTCGTGGAGTTCATGCATGTGCAGGGCGCTGTGGTGAGTACAGTGGCTGCAATGCGATTGCAGTGGGAGCAGAGTCCCTTTCTTGAGCAACCCCTCACATAGCACAGTCCAAGCCAATTTTAACATTTTAAACTTTCCTTGGGTAATGTTCGATTATTATACATCCAACCGTGTTCAGTCCTGGTATTTCAGGTTGGGTTTATAGATGCACTCAGCGTGTGTCCTGTAACAGCCCTCTGTGGATGTGGAGGCTTGGAATGCCTCGTCCTGAGGGTGTGTAATGTCCATTGTCCCAGGGTGTGTAATGTCCATTGTCTCATTAGTGGTTTCCCCCTGCCGATCTCAGGCTCACATTCCAAGTTGGATCTCATCTGGGTTGGGTAGAGGTGGGGGTGGCTCTCTTTCCGGGAGGATGAGCCATCTGTTTCTTCTGTACACCCTCCCTTCTGAATGCACCAGGTATGACCTGGGTTCCCAGCAGCTCCTTTTGACTATGCCCATGTGGTCGTAGCCCTGTCGAGTCTGCATTCTTATGACCTGCCCTTCTGCCAATGGCTTGAGCAGTCAGCTTGTTCTGTCATAACATTTCTTTTGCGCCAGCCAGCAGCTGGGCCTTGACTTCTTGCAGGTTTCTTGATTGAGGGTCCAGAATCCTCCTTGCCATCAGTAGAGTTGTCCTGGTCTGTCTTGACATTAACCGTTGTGCCGGTGAGCCCAATGTGGCATCAAGAGGGACACTCCTCAGGTTGAGTAGGTTGAGGAACGTGTCTGTCTTTTCTCTGTGAGACTTTTCCATGAGCTGTCTTGTGCTTCTTACAACTCTCTCAGCCCACTCGTTTGACTCTGGGTTCACTGGGCTGCTGGTGATGTCCCACGCTGCTGCAAAGTCTTTGAATCTCTCGTCTGCCATTGTCTGATAGCAGAGTGTGAGGCACCCCATGCACCAAGGAGGGTCGGTTCAGCTCGGTTATGATGCAGAGGAGGTCGCATGCACAGCAGGTCTATTTCGAACCATCCAGAGTACAAGTCAATTAGTACCAAGTCTTGCTCTTTCCGCCATTTGAAAATGTCCATTGCCACAGTCAACCAGGTCTGGTATGGGGTGGAGTTGCAGTGGCTTTTTCTGTTGGTGTGGCTTAGTGCAGGCCCTTGGTCTATGTCAGTGGTTCTCAAACTTTTCTTTCCACTCACATACCACTTTAAGTAATCCCTATGCCATCGGTGCTCTATGATCAGTGAGGGATTACTTAAGGTGGGATATGAGTGGAAAGAAAGTTTGAAAACCACTGTTTTAATTGTACCTCATTGACTCGTTATGTGCACAGTTTCATAACTCCAAAGGGAATTACAATTTTTCTCAAGCCAAATATTTCAGTAACAATTGGGTCTGGAGCAGTGGTTCTCAACCTTCTCTTCCCACTCACATCCCACCTTAAGCAATCCCTGGTCTATGTTTGAGAACAACTGGTCTATGTTTTCCGTCACGCCTGGCCAGAAAACAATGTCCCTCACCCTGCATTTTGTCACCTCTGCACCCGGGTGCCTGCTGTGTAGGATTTTAACATATGTATTCTGCAGTGAGTTCGGGATTACCACTCTTTGGCCCTTCATCACAACCCCTTCGTTGCGAAAGGGAAAGCAGGGTTGTTCTGACTGCGGTGCATCTTCAGCCAGCCACCCTTGATGAACGTGCCTAGGGTGTTTAAAGTACCGTCCTCTCGCTGTGTGTTTTCTTAGTTCTTCCAGCCGGGCTGAGGATATATGAGTGACCATATCATAACATCAAAACGGTCTTCTTCTTTAACTTGCTGGACCATGCATTTTCTGGGGGCATACGATTGCACGTTGCTTCTCATTTGCATAGTGTGGCCTGCCGATCATATCCTACTGCCTCTGAACAACACATTACAGGGACAAAAAAGCTAACTACACCCATTAATTCATTTAGTTTCACCTGATCAGAGATATTCTCTGCCCACCCATCTCCAACCTTTATTTCCTCACTGAAAACTAAATCCTTTATTTCTCTTTTCAAGTTTTGATTAAGCTTCAAGGGACTGAAATGTTAATCATTTCTCTTTCCACAGGCCGTTTCCAGCATTTTCTGCCTCTGTTACTGATATCCAGTAACTGAAGCTTTTAAAAAAATTGTCTTTGTAAAAAGCAATTGTTAATATTTTTTTGGAATAGCTTACAGAAAGATAAACAGAAAATTACAGTTGGAAGTCCAGCTATAATTATACCATTATTTTTGGGTATCTAGATATCTATCTCTACATCTATCTCAATAGCTCTTTATCTCTCTCCATCCATATTTCTATCTCTACATCTATTTCAATAGCTCTCTATCTCTGTATCTCTATCCATCCATATTTCTATCTCTACATCTATCTCAATAGCTCTTTATCTCTCTCCATCCATATTTCTATCTCTACATCTATCTCAATAGCTCTTTATCTCTCTCCATCCATATTTCTAACTCTACATCTATCTCAATAGCTCTTTATCTCTCTCCATCCATATTTCTATCTCTACATCTATCTCAATAGCTCTTTATCTCTCTCCATCCATATTTCTAACTCTACATCTATCTCAATAGCTCTTTATCTCTCTCCATCCATATTTCTATCTCTACATCTATCTCAACAGCTCTCTATCTCTATCCATTCATATATCTCTCTCTACATCCAGCAATGTAGATATTAATATTATATCTTCTTTGGCTTGGCTTCGCGGACGAAGATTTATGGAGGGGGTAAATGTCCACGTCAGCTGCAGGCTCGTTTGTGGCTGACAAGTCCGATGCGGGACAGGCAGACACGGTTGCAGGGGAAAATTGGTGGGTTGGGGTTGGGTGTTGGGTTTTTCCTCCTTTGCCTTTTGTCAGTGAGGTGGGCTCTGCGGTCTTCTTCAAAGGAGGTTTACATACACACTTATACATCTGAGAGCATGACCGTACGTGTAAAATATCTTTTAAGCCAGAAACAATTATTCAATGGTTACATCATCAAAGATTCACTGAGAACTCACAAAATAAAATGCAACATTTTAAACATTTGCCATCAGAAAGCGTAGATATTTCCATCACTGTACCAACTTTCGCCCAACTTCTCTTTACTGAATAACTAACATGATCTTCTCACTTTCCCAGGTCTGGGGCAGAAATGTTAACTGTTCCTCTTTCTTCAGACGCTGCCTGACCTGCTGGTTCTTTCTGACATTTTCCCTTCTTTATTTAGATTTTGTATTACCTTGATTTATCATCAATCCATTGGATAGTTCATTGCATATTTGCGCACGTGTACATGGGAAGTTGGAGTTATATTCCCCTCCCCTCCACACACTTTAGTCCTGCAAAATACTCACCAGATATTCTCGGTCATTGGGCTGACTGAATGGCAGACCCTCTGCCATTTTTGATGCAAATCACATCCCTCTTTGGCAAGGATAAGATCCAGTTTCTTCTTCTTGTTACCAAATCAGAGGCCATTTGACATGGAGACGATTCTTGTGCAAAATGCTCGATATCTTCGACATTTTGACTTTTAGGGAAGGCAGTTCTGAGAAACTTGGGAACAGTTTGTTCCAAGTGCTCTGTTGTCACTTTGCCACATTAACCACTTGGGACAATCTGCACTGTGGCTGCTACTAATATAATCTGCCAATTCTTTTGTAATATAGCTCTGCTTTCCTGTCCAAATGTTTTAAGCTTCATTATTTCCAATGGTAAATTTATCCTCCTTGCAAACATGTTTGGTGTTGCAATAGCATCTATATTTTGCCTCAGTGGACTCCTTCAGGTTCATCTTCCTGGTACCAGATCCAGATTCAGTTTCTCAAACTTGAAACTCCATTCTTCCCTTTTTTTGTCGTCTTAGTTTGCCTAGCCCTGCCCTTAAACTTGACGGCACAAAGCCAGAGATCAAGATCCAGCTGGTAACTGTCAGCCCACATAGTTACACTTTGATTTAGACAAAAGGCAAATGGAAAATCTTCGAGGACAGTCTGATCAATCTGACCCTCCGACAAAATAAGCAAGTTCAACCTTCCTCCCAGACAGGGCAGTTAAATAGCTCAGGACATCCACTGCTAATGTCAAGGTTTCAGCCTGGTTTTGGAATTAACTGCACATGTGCTCACTCGAGGACAAGTCCCTGAGGAAAGGGGGATGCCGTGGGCAAAGTATGAGATGGAGGAGGTGCTGTAACCCGCATCCTCAGTGTATTATGATTCTTTCTCCTTTGTGCCCAAACTGCAACTCAGTTGGGATAAACAATTTCAACCATTCCCTGGGATCTCACGTGTCTCCTTACAGAACAGGATCTCAAGTAGAATTTCAGGGAGATTGTATTAAAGGAGAGAAAAGGGTGAATGTGAAGTTTGTTTGCTTTTGTAATCTTGGAAAGCCAGGCAGTGTATTTGACACATGTTCGTCCCATACTTGGCCCATCTTGCTCGAGGCTTTTCTTTACCAGTGGCTGACTCAGAAGTGCCAACTAAAGTGGGCAAACAAGCTTCCCAACCCCTCTCCTCCCCCACTCAGTTGTAACAATGCATTAGAAACAAAAGAAGGTTTGCAACGGTGGCAATGGTTAGTGCAGCGCTACTGCAGCACACGCGAACTGGGTGAATCTGGTGCATGTTGTCTGATCTCGGAAGCTAAGCGGGCTCAAGCCTGGTCAATACTTGGAGGACAGATCGCCTAGGGGCACCAGGTGCTGTAGGTTTCTGTGAGGGGTGCAGGATAAAAGTTACAAGAATTTCATGTATGTTACATTCTAAAAATGTAGTAGTAGGTGACAATAATGGAACTTTTACCAGTCTGTATGTTCTCTCCATATCTTCTGACCCTTCAAAAATATATGGGGTTTGTGGGTTAATTGGAATATTTGGGCAGCGTGAGCTCATGGGCTGGTAGGGGCTGTTACCATGGTGCATGACTAAATTTTAAAAATAAATAATAAGGGAGAGGTTAAGTAGGTTAGGACTTTATTCCCTAGAGCATTGGAGAATGATGGAAGATTTGACAGAGTTAAACAAAATAATGAGGGGCATAGATAAAGTAAATACAACCAGACTTTTCCACTGAGGTTCGGTGAGACAAGAACTAGAGGACATGGGTTAAACATGAAGGGTGAATTATTGAAAGGAAGTATTATAGAGAATTTAAATTTTTAAATGTACAGATACAACATGGTAACAGGCCATTTCGGCCCACGACTCTGTGCTGCCCAATTAATTCTCCTGTTTCAAACAGTGGGAGGAAACTGGAGCCCCCGGGGAAAACCCACACAGACACAGGGAGAACATACAGGCAGGCCAGGATTCGAACCTTGGTCTCCATTGCTGGCGCTGTAAAGATGTTACACAAAATGGGGCGGCATGGTTAGTGTAGGGGGTGGCATGGTGACGCTGTTTTCCTGTGTCTGCATGGGTTTCCTCCCACATTCAAAAAGTGGGATGCGGGTCAATTGGGAGTCACAAGCTCGTGGGCTGAAAGGGCCTGCTACTGTTCTGCATGCCAATATTTAATTTTAAACTTCTTCACGCAGAGAGTGGCAAATGTGTGGAATGCCAGTTGAAATGTTGAATGCAGACTCGATTTTGATACATATAAAAAAATTTAGACATGTGAATGGGAGGGATATATTGGGCTATGGTCCAGTGCAGGTGAATGGAACTAGGCAGAATAGACTAGATGGGCCAAAGGGCCTTTTTCTGTGATGTTATAATCTATGGTTCTGGAGTGCACCTCTTCTTTCCTGGAGGAAATTAAGGAATGGCAATAAATGCTGACCTTACACTCTGAAAATGCACAAACAAATAGAGGGGGTTTTCTGATGTTTGTTCTGAGGATGCATTCTCCCAAGTATGCCAGTAACCTGGCATTGCTTGCTTCCCCCCAGCATTAACTGGAATGGCTGTTGTCAAAAATAACTCTAATTTCTGAGAAGTTTAAAGGGGTGCCTTTCAGCAGATAGTTTTAATTTATGCTGCTGGCACAGAGGACACATTGCTTGATATCTGACTGTGTTGCACCTGTGCTGGGAGTTCTTGATAGTGACTTTCTGACTAAAAGCAATATTCAATAGTTCAACACTAATACGTAAAACAGAAAGAACCTGTCAGGCTATTTTTCACAGTAACAATGTCCCTTTAAGTGCCTCTGAATAGTATTCCTGGGTTTTAGGTGGTGAGCTACTTTAGTTACTGAGAAACTTCAACTCCAAGGCTAAAGTCGTTAGATCTGCTGATAGTTGACTGCAGGCTTTGCTGTGATGAGTTGAACTCCTTGAGGGCTCTTTGCAGTTTTCCAGTGGGCACAAGAGCCACAAAGTGAAACATACAAGTCTGCAGACATCATTATAGTAAAAAACACACAGAAATGCTGGGGGAATTCAGCCGGTCTTGGAGCGTTCCTAGGAGGTAAAGATGGATCTTATCTCCTATGGATGCTGTGAGGCCAGATGAGTTGCACCAGCATTTCTGTGTGGTTTTATTCCAAGAACTCTGAAGCCAGACATTTCAGAGACCCTGGAGATTTCTTATGAATCACAACACAGGTACAAACTGTAACCTTGTACATTTGGTTCCTGGCTGGTGTCAGAAACTGTGGAACAAACGCTTACATGCTGGTAGAATTCATTAAAGAAATAAGAAGTCAGAACTGAATACAGATAAAAATGCACTTGGCAGTGCAATCGAAAAGACGGCAAAATAATAAGCAATAGGGAATATTGTTACAGTTAAATCGCTTTCTGGATTCACAAGAAGAGAGAGGGGGTAATTCTATACTGGGTCTGTTTTACCCTTTTGCCTTATCCCATGGCTGGGATCAGTCCACACTCCTGGAATGACCGAATCTTCCCTGAGAAAAAAAGTTAGAAATCCAAGCAATTCCATTGTTTATGGGTGAAACTTAGCATCACGACTAAAGTGAAAAGCTCCATATTACTTGCCAAAGTCTTGGGAAACCAAGGTTTTGAGTGTAGCAAAAAGACTCGAGCTATTTTACATCAAATTTGCTTCCACTCAACCCAAAATCACCAAGAGCCCATACTTTTATCACCCGGTCTTGGACAAGTGCAGAAAAAAAGGAAGTAGTCCAATTTCCCAGCAGTCATCCCACCGTGTTCTCCTGCTTTCTCACTCCTGGACCCAAGAGCCCCATTCACAGGCTGGCGATGCAATCATCAGATTCAGATTTCAGACTCATTGCAAGAGTACATATGTGACATCACCTACATCCCTGAGATTCCTTTAACCTGTGGGCGCGGCAGAATTACCACTAACTGGTAGTGCAAAGAATACACTGTCCACAGCGTAAAACATGTAAATAAATAAAACTATAAACAGATAATGAATGTGCAATACAGAGAGAACAAACAAAATCGATCAATAAAGTGCACAAGTAAGAATCCGTATGAGAACCTGATTGAGTTTCTTGTTGACGGGTCTGATGGTGGAGGGGGAGCAGCTGCTTCTGAACCTGGTGGGGTGAGTCTTGTGGCACCGACACCTCTTTCCTGATGGCAGCAGCGAGAACAGAGCGTATGGTGGGTGACGTGGATCCTTGATGACTGCTGCTGCTCTCCAAAGGCAGCAGATGTTCAGATGGTGGGGAGTGCTTTGTCCACTACCCTTTGGAGGGCTTTACACTCAGGGGTGTTAGTGTTCTCATACCAGACTGTGATGCTGGTCAGCACACTTTCCACCACACGTTTGTAGAAATTTGCCAGGGTTTTTGCCATTTGTGCGCTGGCTCCAGGAAAGATCCTCCGAGATAGTGACTCCCAAGAAATTAAATTTGCTCACCCTCTCCACTTCTGATCTCCCAATGATCACTGGATTGTATACCTCTGGCTTTCCTTTCCTGAAGTAAACAATCAACTCCTTACTTTTTGTGACATTGATTGCAAGGTTGACGTTGGTGCACCATTCAGCCAAGTTTTCAATCTCCATCCTGCATACTGACTCATCCCCTTCCTTTATACAACCCATTACCATGGTATCATCGGCAAATTTGTAGATGGTGTTATTGTCGTCCCGAGCTACACAGTCGTAGGTTTAAAGTGAGTAGAACAGGGGGCTAAAAGCACAGCCCTGTGGTGCTCCAGTACTGATAGAGATTGGGAAGGAGAAGTTCTTATCAATCTTCACTGATTGTGGTCTCGAAATGAGGAAATCCATGATCAAATTACGCAGTGGGGTATTGAGTTCCAGATTTGGAGTTTGCTGAACAGTTTTGCTGAACTGTAGTTGATAAGAGCATCTTTGCTATCCAGGTGTTCCATGGCTTTTATAGAGCCAATGAGATGGCATCTGCCATAGACCTGTTACCCTGATAAGCAAACTGGAATTAATCCAGTTTTCAAAACACTTCATCACTGTTGATGTAAGTGCTACTGGTTGATAGTCATTAAGGCAGATTTCTGCATTTTTCCTGGGCACTGGTACGATTGAGGCCTGTATGAAGCACGTGGGTACCATGCTCTGCTGGAGTGAGATATTGAATACCTTAATAAGTTGATCAGCACAGATCTTTAATACTCGGCCAGGTATTCCATCCAGGCTGAATGCTTTCCTTGGGTTCACTCTTCTGAAGGCAGCATGTATGGCATCCTCAGATAGAGACAGGATGTATTCTGGGGAAGTAGGGGTGATTCTTCACTTTTACTGTCATCAAATTGGGAATAGAAGGCATTGAATTCCTCTGGGAGAGAAGCTTTGTTTGCTACTTTACTGGATTTGGGTGTATAACAGATTATGGCATTTAGGCCCTGCTACAGCTGTCCCATGTTGTTTCCATTTTTCATCCGGAATCTCCATTTTGCCTCCGTTTCATTTTGTGTGTGCGAACACCGTCATTACAGTAAGCACACCGAAATGCTGGAGGAGCTCAACTGATCTTTTCAGCATCTAGAGGACAAGGGTATATTGCCGAGATTGGTCTCAGTCTGGCAGTACACGAGTCCATGGACAAGCATGTCCCAGTGGGCGCCCATTTCAACTCTCCATCCCATTCACTTGCTGACACGTCTGCCCATCGTCTCATATAACCGCCCATCTGAGACCACTGTAAATTGGAGGAACAGCACCTTATCATCAGACTGGATTCTCTCCAACTGAATGGCATTAATATTGACTTCCTTGGCTTTCATTTAAAAAAAACCCTCCTTCCCCCATCCATTCCTTGACTCCTTTCGTACAGACATGATCAATTCTACCTAGTCCCTTGACCTATCTAATTAACACCTTTTGTTGGTCTGGATTCCTCCCTCCCCCCCCCCCCCCCCCCCCCCACATTGTTTGAATTCTGAGACATTCTGATATATCCTGCTTCTGCCCTTTCTGATTTTTCCTTGAAGATGGGCTCAGGGCCGAAATATATCTATGTCTCCTACAGATGCTGAAAAGACCAGCTGAGTTCCTCCAGCATTTTGGTGGGTTTACATTTTGTGTGTGCCTCCACTCAAGCACCAACTTTTGGCATCATCAGTGAAAAGCCACTCACTGGTTGGGGCCCTTCCCAGCAACCAGCCACAGAGAATGGAAATCTGCAGCAAAACTGCTGGAAACTTGCAAATGTAAAGAGAGAAAATTAATGATGAAGGATTTGGAGACATCTGCAAAATCTGTTTTACTTTGCTGTGCACAGAAGTGACTGGCATTGAGAGAGCTTCAGAGGCCTTAAAGGCAAGGCCTTTTGTATTCTTCACTGCAGAAGGTGATATTATGCAGAGTGCAGACAGCCCCCTGTTTCCGGGACATCCCGAACCTCCACGTTCAGTGCTGCTCTCTTGTGCCCAGGCTTTATTGCGTGTCTGCCATCTGTCCCATTTCTACAATGTGGTGATATGTATATAATTGTTCTGTGCTGTCCTGTGTATAAGTGGCTGGCCTGCTCGCTGATGACTCGATCCCGGAAATAAAGATTGACCTCCCTTCCCCCTTCCATTCATTCGAGCATTGGGCCAGCCAAAATCTAATGTGCATTAAAGCCTATCATTCCTCACTCAGCCTTTGGAGTCATTGCTAATGTGTATCATACATGAATGGCAATCCTTTTATGTCGTCACTCCCGCTGTCGACAGCTACACGCCAATAACCACGATGTACAAGACAACACTCTTCTACCTAGTTGAAATTGGGTTGGAGGTTCCCACCATGATCAATAGAGGCTGGTGTAACATAAAATGGAGGTGACATTATGTTCTCCTTTGCTCCTGCATCAATCACAGAACTCACACTAAACTTTAGGAAGGTTTGTTTTTCCAAGAGAACACTTTGCCCAGAAGCAAGAAGATTGTTGCCGTGTTTGATGCTGTTATCTGTTTTTATGCTGCCTCTCATCACCTTATTTCCTATCATGAGTCTTTCCGAAATCACTGATAAGCACAAAGTTTTATTTTTGTTTTCACTTGAATTTTATTCAAACTATTCGACTGGTGGGAGAAAATAAGGAACAGTGCAAGTCTAGCAGCTGTAAAACTAGGAGACCTCACAACGAAAGGATGCAAAAGTCAACACCGTAACACGATTGCTTTGCGATCTCTGCTGCGTTAACACAAAATAACTTGTGGTGTTCATGAGTGCGTGAAGTACAGCACAATGTGACCCAGCAGAAGGCCAGGTGCTGGCTGGTGCTACCAATCAGATTAACTGACCTTCCTCAAGTCAATTTTGGGCTTGGTCCCAAGATCACACAGCAGTAGGTCAAAAGGAGGACTAGAGATGCCAAGGGAACATTGGTAAAATTCAGCAGGTGTCAGACACAATGCAGAAGAGATCTTTCAATATTCTGACAGCATGAAAGGTGTAGAGAAGAAAGGGCAAAGTGGAGTTGAGCACAAGGGTGGACGAACAATATGTAGAAATGGAAGGATGACTGTACAGAAGGATTTTTTTTTTAGAAACAGGAAGGCTCTAGTCATTATCAAGCAAGGGATTAACCTGCACCCTTGGTGAATTTTGAACAGTGGGAGGAAAGCAGAGCTCCTGGAGAAAACCCATGCAGTCACGGGGAAAATGTACAACCTCCTTACAGACAGTGCGGGACTCCAACCGTAATGTTGAAGATTTACTGTTCATAAGAGAGTTATACTCCTGTATTTTCTTGCTTTAGTTTACAATAGAACATATTATGCCTTGCATTCGAAGTCAGAGAGAGGCCATTCAGACCATTTAGGCTCTCCTTGCAGATAGCGCCTCTAATCTTGCTGCAACACCGTGTCCAAGTGTTTGCGAAATAATGAAATGACTTCTACCTCCTCCTCCACCGCTCCCTGCCCATGGCTCGTACATGGAGCCTGTGTCCTGTTACCTTAAACCTTGTGTTGACTGTGTTGAGGAGTTTCTAACAAGTATCTGCTCCTCCGAGCATCAGGAATATCTGCTCTTAATAACAGCAAGAAGCTTAATATTGGCAGCAGGTTTTCCATCTGCATTTTATTTCTTGAACTGCACTGGGCTTGTTTACAGTCAAACAGGGTCTAAGAAATGTTTTGTGCCCAATTCCACAACATTTAGTCATGCACCTCATGTGCATGTGGCAACAATTTATGAGGTGTTATTGTGACAGGGTGCCTGGGTTAGTCTTGGCCAAGCTGACTGTTTATAGAAATGGACTGAGAGTCACAAAAGAGAAAACTGGATCAGTGCATGAAAGGGAAAGGAAGGAAAGGTTCTGATGGTTGGGCAAGATGAGAAAAGGGGGAAAGAAAATTTGTGTGGGGTGTAACACAATGGGCCAAATGGTTTGAAATGTTTTACCCATCAGCGCAAGGAGGTGGAGTGTGCCCCACTCAACTGTGGCCATTCATTTAGCCTGTTGGAGCATGGGGGCACAACTTAATTTGCATAGCAGTAAGCACAACACCTTTACAGCTCCAGCAATTGGGATTGGGGTTGGAATCCTGCTCTGCCTATAAGGATTTTGTACATTCTCCTCATGTTTACGTGGGTTTTCCCCGGGAGCTCCGGTTTCCACCCACCCTTGGGCGTGTTGGGTTCATAGACTGAAATGGCCTGTTACCATCTAAATTTAAAGAAAATTAATATAAATAAGAATTGCTCTGACCAGGAAAGGGTAACTGGAGAAGCTGGAAGATCTCAGGAGGTCGAGCTTATGGGCTGGGCAGGACAGAAGATCATTGGGACAGACTTCCTTGAAGCTGTGCTGGAGATGGACTGCTAAATCAGGAAAACCGGTTACATCACTGCCGCCACCACCCTTGGAACATCTTAGTGACTGCATGACATCAGCTGAGTCATTAAACTGAGGCCAATCTTCCTTTCCCTTGGTAGAGAAATCAGAAATCAGGGACAGATTTAATGGGTAGAAAGATGAACTGAAGGGGTAAATCTTTGTTCACAATGCTGAGATAACCATATAACCATATAACCACTTACAGCACAGAACAGGCCAGTTCGGCCCTACTAGTCCATGCTGTAGCAAATCCCCACCCTCCTAGTCCCAATTTAGAATGAAGAGGCTGGTAGAGATCCCCATTGCAGGCAAGGAAAATCAAGGTTGAACATTCAGACATTTGAGCCAGAAGATGACTGCCAAGAGGAATAGCAGCTCTTATTTTGGCTAGCATTAATACAATGGGCCAAATGGTCATATTTCATGTGACATTGTTACATCTGGCTGAACATGCAGGACCTGAGAAGTTCATCTATTTAATTCAGAGGTGCAGCACAGTAAACCAGGCCTTGTGGCCCATGAGGTGCTGCCACCCAAATAATCTTCTAACACATCTTGGGAACGTGGTAGGAAAGTGTAACACCCTGAGGAAACCCACGCAGACATGGGGAGAACAAAATCTCCCTACAGGCAGCTCTGGATTTGAACCTGTGCAGCTGGATGTGCCATCCTATATCTCTGTCCAAGTCTTTGCTTGAGATGTGTTGACCATACCAGACTGAAAAATGGAGGCTTCCTCGTAAATTGTGATGAAAAGCTCCCAAAATATTTGGGACAACTCTGAAATAATGTGTTAGAGTTGACATTAGAGTCATGTCTGAATTTGTGGACACCATGTTCGGCAAGATTGCGAGTGGGTATCTGGGTTGGTGCCCTGTATGTATGACAAGTTGGGTCTCAGATGGCTTTGTATATCCTTGCCATTGAAGAAGGCTATGCTCAATGATAACTAACATTAACCTAAATGGGCTTCTTCCACGATCATGGTGGGGGAGGTCTTGACTTCAGACTGTTGATAGTCAACAAAACCAAAGACGGACTTTATTGTCAGCAGGGTCACTGCAAACTCCTGTGCTGCATTGCAAAGTCTTCTTATGGACATTGGCAGACAGTCAACATTGGGATTGTTCAGACAGGTGGAAACGTTCAAGGGTTTGGGCAGTGAAAATAATTGTGATAATTTCATGCTCAGCTATGACGATGATTTAGAAAGGTGCCTGGATCTAGTTGAATACACAAAACTGCTGGAGAAACTCAATAGGTAATGCAGTATTTATGGAAAACAATAGAGGGTTAATGTTTTGGGCCTGAGCCCTTCTGTTGAAGCTCCAATAAGAAGGTGGGGGGTAAGAGGGAGGGGAAGGATCTGGGGTGATTAGGGGATAGGTAGCTGTGAAAGATGCTCTGAAAGGAAAAAAAATGGAAGGGGTGGGGAGCTGGAGTCAGGTGGATAAAGGAAAGTCAGAAGGATGAGAAATTTTTTTATTTAACCACACAGGACAGTAACAGGCCATTTCGGCTCATGCGTCGATTAACGGGCAACCCCAAGTGCATTTCGAATGGTGGGAGGAAACCGGAGCCCGCCTCCCCCCCCCCCCCAACCAAAGAGAGAATCTATGCAGACACAGAGAAAATGTACAAACAGACAGAATGGGATTCGAAGCCAGGTCTTGATCGCTGGCACTGTAAAGGCGTTGCGCTAACTGCTACAGCAACCATGATTTAGAAATGAGGCTTTCTTGGAGGTCCGTCATATTGGTGTCAACCAGTTTAATATTTTGGGACATTTTTAATTCTGTTTTGGGGCAAACTATTCTTCCAAGCTTGCATCTGAGTATCAGGTGTACTTCTACGGGTAGTTGATCTGAAGAAAGGACAATGCATGTCTGGCCTAAGGAGAGCACTAGGCTAGACATACTTGATTGAACATATATTTCGCTCCCCAAAATCCAGAATTACAAACTTTACGTCTTTTATGACAAAGAAATAAGCAGGAGTATGGGATAACACTTGGGTGCTGTTCTTTCGGCCTTTGTCTGTGAAATTAGGCCTTATGTGCGGAGAAGCAAAAGCGAGAAATGGATAAACAAAATGCAGGATTGTTTTCAGAAGTTGGAATGTGTCATCGCCGAAGCAGTCAGAGCATATTGAACAGGAAGGTTTGGAATTGGAGTTGAACAGATGTTATCTGGACAAAATGTGGAATCAATTGGATCGCGATACAATGAGCCAGCAGCGGCACAATGGGCTGAAGGTCTTCCTTCTAGGATTCCATATCTAATGATCTGACATCGATTCAAGAATGATGGGTACTGTATTCAGAAGAATACCTCGCATTTATCACAGTAGATGCATTAGTGTTCATCTTTTGAAGTCCATGACTGGTTAATTCTGTTAACTCCTTTCAGAAAGTTATTTCCACTCAACCATCCAACAGTTTCTTGTGTTGCATAATCTGGATTTTTTTTTCTTTTTGAATAATTAAAATGATTAGATGTCTTCTCTTCACTCTGATCAACATTGTCAATGATTCAGTCTCTGCCTTGACCAACACCTCCCCTGAACCAACATTTTTTTCCCTTCCAACTTTCCCTACAGGTGGAGAAACTGCATCAGCAACAATAGATTGCTTGGCTTACTCTCATTTTCTGAAAGGAGTACTCATGTACCGTTTGTCACATTGTAGCTGCAAGCACAAACAAGGTGTGTTACAAATCTCTACTTACTTGTCACAGGTGATCCTAAAGCATCTGGAGCCTTGCCTAATCAGATAATGAAAGGTTGAGATCAGAATTTGAACGTAATTGTGAAGTACACAACATAATAAAATGGAAATATTGACAGAACTCCTAATGTGCAATTATCTTCCACACTACTTTTACATTAATTACCAAGCCAAAACCCTGCATTGAGAGAAACCAGCTGATTTCTTCATGCACGGGTAAGTGTCACCATTGTCATGTCCTATGTGTCAGATGGAAGCAGACTGCGAGACTTTTTAACTCTGAGCAAGGATGTTCCATTCTGTAACACTAGATTTTTAAGCAAATAGATATAAACGAAAGACCAATAAAGTACTCCATAAGCATTTAGACCAGTGGTTCACAACCTTTTTCTTTCCACTCACATACCATTTTAAGTAATCCCTATGCCATCAGTGCTTTTTGATTAGTGAAGGATTGCTTAAGGTGGGATGTGGGTGGAAAGAAAAAGTTTGAAAACCACTGTTTTAATCGTACCTCATTGACTCGTCATGTGCCCGGTTTCAGAACTCCAAAGGAAATGGGCCAATGACAATTTTTCTCAGGCAAAATATTTCAGTCACAACTGGGTCTGGAGCAGTGATTCTCAACCTTTCCTTCCCACCCACATCCCACCTTAAGCAATCCCTTACCAATCAAAGAGCACCGATGGCATAAGGATTACTTAAAATGGGATGTGAGTGGAAAGATAAAGGTTGAGAGCCACTAATTTAGACAGTGGCCATCCCTTCTGTGTGTAGAAGCACAGATGGGCAGTGCATGGTTCGTCAACTTTGTGATTTTCTACTTTACTGTAGGCTTAAGGGTCTGTTGCTTAATTGCTTATGAAGGGTCCTTCCTCAATCCAGTCAGCTAATTTTTTAAAAAAGAAATTAGACATACAGCATGGCAACAGGCCATTTCGGCCGACAAGTCCGTGCCGCCCAATCTACACCCCATTAGCTCACACCCCCGGTACATTTTGAAGGGTGGGAGGAAACCGGAGCCCCTGGAGAAAACCCACGCAGACACGGGGAGAACGTACAAAATCCTTACAGATGGCATGGGTTTCAAACCCCAATCACTGGCACAGTAAAGGCCGGTTGTGCTAACCGTTACGCCAACCGTGCTGCCCTAATTTTGGACACACAGCACAGTAACCAGCCTTTTCGGCCCATGAGCCCGTGTTGCCCAATTACACCCAATTAACCTAGGACCCCCTCCTCCCTCCGGTCTGTTTTGAACGATGGGAGGAAACCGCAGCCTCCTGGACAAACCCATGCAAGCGCAGGCAGAATATATAAATTCCTTACAGGTAGTGTGGGATTCTAATCCCCGGTCGCGTGCGCTGTAACAGTATTGTGCTAACTGTTCCACTAACCATGCCAATGTCAGGCTATCGGTTCGAGGTTGACAGGAGATGGCAGGGAGAAACAAAACTCTGGGTATTTTGCAGGAATAAAGACCAGAATTGCCTGTTTTGATGTGGATGTCATTCATATCCCTGATGGCTTGCAATAAACAGCACGTCTTCATGCAGTGAAGTATCTTTAGCCATTTCCTTTCCTTATTGATATAAACTTATTTCAACAATAGATTGTTGATTCACATTGAAGTGGGGCCACTTCACAAAGCAATGGCAGGAACTTATTGGACATATGGATATAAATCCATCCAAAGCACAACTCAAGTTTGTAGCCTCTGTTGTATGAGCTAAATCCACAATTTAGCATCGGGTTTATTCTAATATCTGAAATGAATATATTCTAGGTTGAAATAGGCATCAATGGAGAGCAAACCTGAAATGACCAAATAAAGTCTAAATCAAGCCTAACCTGGTCTGACCCACACTCTGTGTGTGTCCAATCACCCTGGTCTCCCAAGCCCAGAGACAGGTGGTGAGGTAGAGGGAGGCTTCAGCAGTGACTAGGCCTCAGGCAGAAAACTACTAAGGAAGACCCTGACACCAAGAGGTGAAGAACCAGCTCCCATCAAAGTCTTCAAGGATTTATGACTTTTCCAATGCCCCTGATGGACAAGAGAAACTTCTTTAATATGACGTATAAATAAAAATTAAAAAGTCATGTGAAATAAATAGCCTAACATGCCCTTTACTCCCCACTCTTCATGTTTGACTGAGCAGGATCACAGAGATGAGATGATGAGAGTTTATTGTCATATACAGAAGAAAAATGTGCTGATGCATCAAAGTTCTTGCTTGCTGCAGCCAAACAGGTATTCAAAATATACAAAAGTACAACAATATGCCAAGACAGACAAGGAGAAAAAACAATATAAAAGGATGGTTAGGCAAATATTCACAGGTGCAGTTAGTGGAAGAAAAAATAGGTGCCATATCAACAGTGTAGACAGATTTTTAGTGGTCCTGGAGTAGTTTATGGTTAGGATTAGGGTGGTACAGGAAAACTGTTCTTCGACTGAGAGCTACTTGACTTCAGACTTCCGGAAGGCAGCAGTAAGAAGGGGGTGATGGGGATCCGGGGTTGGCGCCAGAACGAATGTTTTTAGAGGGGAAACAGTGGAATGCTCTTAAACTCATTCAGTGGGTGGGGGAGGGGGTGTCCTAGCTGCAAATGTTAACACCATCCACCCCTCTGATGTGGAGACGAGGGCACTGTTTTTAGTGCATCAAGCGTCAGTAGCACATCTATTGACGCAGCTGGGGGGGGGGATGGAGAGTCACTAGTATGCGTCATGCTAGACGCTAGTGACGCAGGAGGGGGTGGGGGCGGTTCTGATTGTTGAGTGATGGCTGCAGCCCTATGGGGGGCCCAGCACCTTGCTTGGGGGAATCAATGCCCATGGATGCCAACCATCCCCCCCGTGGAGATCCTTTATTATGTTGGGTGACTTCCTGAAATGGGTTTCCCAATGTTTAAATTCATTTTTTTAATTTTAAATTTAGACATATAGGACAGTGACAGACCATTTCGGCCAATGAGCCCTTGCTGTCCAATTTACACCCAATTAACCTACACCCCCAGTACGTTTCGAACAGTGCGAGGAAACTAGAGCTGCTGAGGAAAACCCATGCTGAGGAGAATGTATAAACTCCTTGCAGACAGCGCAGGATTTGAACCCCAGTCCCGATCGCTGGCACTGTAAAGGCACTGTGCTAACCGCAACACCAACCGTACTGACCTTGTAACGTAGAGTTTCCCCATAGTTTCAGGGCTCTATTTCTGAACTCTACATGGAGCCGGCAATGGGGCTAAGAGGCAGCTATATGTCCATCAGCTCATCCTGGATTCATGTTAGGGCCCTACGAATTCTGAGAGCGGTTGAATGCAGGTGGCTCTCGAGAATTAAGCCATGTAGCTAAATAATATTCTATTATTTCTCTTTCTTCATGATTTTCTGTTGTCAAATAGACCTTTTTTTTATTTTTGAAACTTACTACTGTCCTTTCAGAAATACACTTTCTTTGGAAGTAATCTTGCAGTCTGACTAGTTGTGGAGAATGATGTATTTACCCATCGACTTGCAGCTCTAAGTGATGCATCTTTCAAAAGCCCGAGGCTCTATTTATCAGAACTGCATCCAATAATGACTATTCCTCCATTCAGGAGATGCAATGGGTGCAGCTTGATGGCACAATGGGTGGCGCTGCTGCCACACAGTCCCAGTGATCCAGGTTCAATCTTGACCTCAGGTGATGGCTGTGCGAAATTTGCACACTATTCTTGTGAATAGACAAGTCACTCCCCCAGCTGCTCTGGGACTCAATACCCAACTGTGAAATTAATCAGGTCCTCACTTTCAGACCACATTCTGCTCTTCTCCTCCACAATCTCCACCAGTACCGAAGCACCACAGGGCTGCGTTATTATCCCCTGCTCTTCTCGCTTTGCACCTACAACTGTACGGCTCGGCACGAGCACAACACCATCTGCAAATCTGCTGACAGTAACCATGGGAGTGGGTTGTATAAAAAGAGGCGATGATACAGGAGGGAGGCTGAAAACTTGGCCAAAATGGTGCACCAACAACAACCTTGCACTCATGGAAACCAAGGAGCTGAATGTTGACTTCAGAAAGGGAAAACCTGATGTGTGTGATCCAGTGATCATTGGGGGATGGGGGGGGGGGGTGGAAATCAGAGGTGGAGAGGGTGTGCAGACTTCACTAACATATATACGGATCTTAAAGCTTGCTTCTTCATTTTCAGTCACATTCTTTAACAACATTAAATGTTCGCTGTACCTCCAGCTTCCTTCCCTTCCACAGGGATGCCCGAAAGACGAACAATAACATTGTTGATCATTAATTCCCCCTCCTCAAGTTTTCACATAAAGACTTTGACTGAGATGACTCGTACTAAGCAGGGGTGACGTTTTAAGAGAGTCACCCCAAAGGTGAGCGGCATCAACCAGCTCTTCATTCTGGGCGCAGTTTCACACAACTTTATTCAAACAGCTGCTATGAGCAAAGCACGACCAAGGCGCTCCATTGGCTGAATATTTACTCCCATCTTCACCAAAGGTAATTTCAGAGAACTACAATTTTAAACTTACGTACTTTACACTTCTTATTTTATTCTTATTTATTTTAATTTGACACATTTATTTTTCTTGATTTTTTTTGTCAGATGCTTGAATTCTGGATGTTATAGGTTTTACTGTCCAGAAAAGGCAAATTGTCCATATTTAGTATTCACGGTTAAAAGGAGAGCCAGTAAAACTTGATTCTGTTTGCAGGAAGGCTGATGGCCAGGATATTGGACGACTTCCACCTGATCTTTGATAAATATATGGGAAGGTTCAACATTCCCTTTATTGTAGGGATGCAGTAGCTCACAGGAGCACTGCTCCGGCACCTCGGGGGGCAGTTCCGACACCTCGGGGGGGGGGGGGGGGGAAGCTCCGACACCTCGGGGGGGGGAGCTCCAACACTTTGGGGGAGGGGTGCTCTGACACCTCCTTGTCACTGCTTTTGTTGAGCTTCTGCACCCCTGCTTTATTATCACATATTAATATAAACGTAATCTGCATGATCTACATCTTTGTTGTCTGCCATAAAGTAAACAAAGAGCATTGCCTGGCACCTCTAACACTAAGAGAAAAAGAATGTCCCTTCACAGACATCGAGTCTCCATGGGTTCGACTGCTGCACTCCCGCCATCTCTGCTGCCTCACGGACTCCTGCTCCCTCCATCGGCAACCCAACCTCCAGATTTAAACATGACAACCTTGAAATGCTGGAGGAACTTAACAGGTACCTCATCGTCCATAGGAGGCGAAGAGATATAACCGACGTTTCAGGTCTGAGCTCCTTTCGAGGTATGAATTAAAAGCAGGATGGGGCCCAAATTAAAAGTCTGGGGAGAAGGAAGGAAAGGGCAGAGGAAGGAGCACAGACAAAAGGTCATAATAGAACATAGATAGGATGAGAATTGATGGGGAAAAGTGTGGCTCTGTGAATGCAGATCTGGAGAAAAGGAGGCAGAGGGGAAAGAGAGATGGAGAGAGAGAGAGCTAGGGGAAAGGATATGGGAGGAGGGGGTTGGGGGGGTTAATGGAGTAATGTAAACTAGAGAAGTCAATGTTACTGCCATCTGGATGGAGGGTGCCCAGACAAAATATTCAACACCTTCGACTCCCTGGCACCAGCAACCTTCACCCTGAATGAGCCTTTCGACCACAGGTCCCAACAGCTTGCAGCTTGAGCATGCCCTTTAGCTGCTGAGCCCCTCATTAGTTTGCTGCCATGGTCACCTTCCTTGTCGGGTCATCTCCCATGCTCCTCCTTCTGAACCGAGGGGTGCTCTACTCGTCGGCGTCAGGATTGGCTGTGGTATCCTGTGGAGCAGAGCTTATTTTTGCTCCCTGCTCTGCCAGGTCTGCCCCAGCAGCTGCACTGCCATTGCAGAGCTGCCATTTTTTTGCACCTCTCCAGAATGGGCAGGGGTTTAACATCCCCTTTCATTGAAAGGTACGTCAGCCAATTATGAACTCCCCCATTATGCTAATTCAGTCGCAAGCCAGATAAAATGTGAGGACTTGAACCTAAGATTCAAAACTGGCAATGGCTTGACCTGGTTTTTGTGCCACTTGGCTGAAACAGCCCATGCTTTGCTCAACTTGAGAATACAATAACCTTGATGCCTCAAACCTGCTTTATCATTCAATAAGATCATGGCTAATCTGATGGCTTCAGTTTCATCTTTCTGTACGTCTCCCGTAAATTCATGACTTCACCATAGTCCAAATGCCTACTTGTTCCAGAGTTGCAGATATTCAACATTCCAGCCTCCAAGGCTCCCTTGGTTGTTCCTATTCCTTTCCATCTAATTTATTCATGGACACCCTCAATGTTCTCCTCCTCCTTATCCCAGTTTTGTCTCAACCATATTTTCACCTCACTTACTCTCTTTATTAATTGCAGGTTCCTTTATGTTGCTACTTGCAAAAGCAATTCAACAAAATACAGTAATAAACAGAGAGTCCTTTGTTGAAGGCAGCAACTCTCAAATAATTGCTATGGCTGGATTAAGATTCATAGCAAAACTTTGTTTTTGAAGGTGTACGCCACAAACCCACGCAATTAATCAAGTTACTTGGATGTGAAATTGTCCAACCAGTTAACTATTTTAAGTTATTGCAATCATGCATTCAATCCGTTGCACACTTCTTTTGCACTCTGCACCCCTCTCCTCTGTCTGCTTGAAGATGATGGAGCAAAGAGGGGTGCTGCAGATGTGGAATGACCATCCAGAGGAAGTGGGAGAGCTGGGTCCAACTACCGCACTCCAAAGATATTTGAACAGGGTAGGAAAGGGTTCGATGGATATGGGGCAAGTGGGATGAGCTCAACTGGCACTGGGTCAGCATGAATGAGTTGGGCTGAAGAGCCTCTTTCTGTGCCGACTCAACACAAAAACACCCTCATTTTCTCAGTTTCCCCACTTGTTGTAAGATCAGTAAAGCCAAACAGTCTTTATCTCGCCATAGATGCTGTCTGATAATGTATTCCTCACATTATCTACTTTTATTGCTTTCAGTACTTGGTATTTTTGTCCACTTCCCTGGCAGATGCGCCAAGCATTTTTGTACTTTCACAGGCGGACTATCAGTCAGCACCTCCTGGACTCCACCAGTTAGTTCAACATTACCCTCTTCATGACTGTGAACACATTACAGCTGGTGCAAGCCTGAACTTAGTTACAGCTCTCTCTAATTTTGGTTGCTTTTTAAAGTTCACCATTTTGGTGTTGTCTCTGGTACACATCTTGCATCTGGATTTCCACTCTCATTCTTTCCTCTTTCGCCTTTGAAGTCACAGGTTCTTCTGCTCCGACCTTTCCTTTCTGGACCAAGGACTACAGATCAGGCAGAAGAGAAAAGTTCAAAACTAAGACCATTAAGAGTTGTTAGCCAAAATGATTAAATGGAATGGAATTATGGAGGCAAAAGGATTAAGATAGGGATTAGCTAAAATTTAATTGAGTGGAGGAAAAGGCCTGGGAGGTGGGAGGGTCCAGGTGTCTTCGGCCTCTCTGCTCTTCAATATTATATGTGTCCTACTTTAAAATAAGCTGCCAAAACTTTCTCCCAGCAGAAAGTCACAAGAATGTGCCACTGATGTACATTTATATGGAATTACTTCTCCAGATCTGGAAAATTGACTAACTGTGGGAAATTGCCAGCAAGGCCTTGTGCAAAGTGATAATCAAGGAATGGCTGAAGGGAAGTATTCCCCACTCCCCAGGTCTCCTGGCTGTCAGAGCTTTCTAGAGCTAGCAATGTTTCGGAATCATGTTTTCACCTTCTGTTACAGGTTCCCAACTAGTTCTGCTTAATTTCTCTGAAATTCAGTAATGTTCAAAAGCTATCAATAATCTAGTAAGCATATCAAATGTTAAAAATGTTAATTAATTAAAATGGACTCATTCTATTTATACAATAGAACACCAATGAAGCAATCTTAATCACCGTATATTTCGGCACATAATCGACCAGCAGATAGGTCAAGCCTCCCCCCCCCCACCCCCTCATTGTAATGGTTTTATGTTATAACCGGTGTATAAGTTGACCCCCATTTTTCAGGCTGTCCAGGCCTCCCAGGAACAACCCAAAATTGTTTAAAATGCCCCAATCACAAGTAACAAAACAAGTAACAAAACTGCCCTCTGGGCAGCAGCGGCGACGGCTCACGGAGCTGGAGCGGCGACATCGTGCTACCGGCCATAGCAGAAACCACAGCCCACCAGGCAGGAGCGGTGACAGCGACCTCAGGGTGCCAGGTAGGAACAGTTATGGTGGCACCCAGCGGCGGGGAGGTGTCGGGGAGCAGAGGCGCCGGCAGTGGGGAGCAACGACTTATATGCTGAATCAAAGTCAATCTGATTTTTTTTGGAGAATTTAAGGTCTCTAAGGTGTATAAGGCAACCCCCCATTTTTGAGTTTTTTTTTTAAACTCGACTTATACACTGAAGTATACAGTAATACAAAAGAATTATACAGTATTACCTTTCATATATTTCAGTCAGCTTGTGATATACTGTATACGTGAACAAAAATATGCAGAGATACAGGGATCATGATGAATATTTCTATCCAGCTATCTATCCTTTTCAGAAGGATTTTTGCAGGTGTCAACTAGAACAGTAATTGAGCCATAGAACAGGTTCAAGGAACTCAATCACATGGAGTGAAACATGAAAGTCTGCAGACACTGTGACTGTAGTAAAAACTCAAAAATGCTGGACGATTTCTTGCAGTGTCCAGAGGAGGTGAAAATATATAACCAACGTTTCTGGCCTGATCCCTTCCTCAAGGTATGAACAAAAGAGTTGGCAGATGCCTGAATGAAATGGCTAGAGGAGAAGGAGCACAGGCCAACAGGTGAAAGGCGATAAATGGACTTGGATACGAGAGGAAGGTGAGAATTGCTGGAGGGAAGGCGTATCTCCGTAAATGCAGACGGGGGAAAGGGAGGGGGAGAGAGAGACATTGGGATAGGCAAGGAGAGAGGCAGAAAAGGGGATGGGAGGTTTCTGTAGTGTAGAGGTTCGAAATCGGGCAGAAACAATTTTCTCAGGCAGCACGGTTAGTGTAGTAGTTAGTACAATGTTCTTACAGCACCAGTGGTCTGGACCGGCATTCAAATCCCGCACTCTGTGAGGAGTTTGAACATTCTCCCTGTGTCTGCGTGGGTCATCCCCAGGGGCTTCGCTTTCCTCACACTGTCCAAAATGAACTGGGGTTGAAGGTCAATTGGGCGGCACGGGCTCATGGGCTGAAAGGGCCCGCTATTTAAACCAATGAAGTCGATGTTAATGCCATCAGGTTGGAGGGTGCCCAGACAGAACATAAGTTTTCAATTCAATTTAGACATACAGCACAGTAACAGGCCATTTTGGCCCACGAGCCCGTGCCACCCAACTGATCTACTCCCGATACGGTTTGAACAGTGGGAGGTAACTAGATCCACCCCCCCGGAGGAAACCCACGCAGACATGGGGAGAGCATACAAACTCCTTAAAGACAGCATGGGATTCAAATGCGGTCCCGAGCACTGGCGCTGTTACGATGTCACACTGACCATGCTGCCTGTGCTGACCGTATGAGATGCTGTTCTTCCAATTTGGTCACAGTCTGGCAGTGCAAGGGCCGTGAACAGAAAGGTCAGCACGCGAACGGGGTAGGGAAAGGCTTGTGTTTTCATCTGGCGTAGCATGCCCATTCAGATATTCCTGAGCAAGATCCAAACTGTGAATGTGGCATAACAAAAAAATCCGGTCAAGAAGTTCATTCAAGCAGCGGTTTTGATAATGAACCAATTGAAAAGAACTCACATTTACTGATCAGATCCAGAATGTCCTGGAACCCTGGCCATTTGAATGGGAAGCACCTTCTATTCTAAAGATGTAAACACTACACCAAAAACATTAGATCATTGGAAAGTCTCCATCTTACGGATCTATTATAGAACGAAGATTAATATGAAAACTCATTGGCTGTAGGTGTGCAAGTGCACAATTACACACACACACACACACACACACACACACACACACACACACACACACACACACACACCAAAAATACTGCAGATGCTGATCATCTGAAATGAAATGGAAAATGCGAGAAATACTAGATCAGGCCAGATGTATGGAGAGAGAAGAGCAGGTAATGTTTTAGATTGCTGGCTTTTAACAGTGAAAGCTCATTGTCCTGAAACAAAAACTGTTTGCCCCCTTTTAGATGCTCCCTGATCTGCTGGGTTTTTGAATATTTTCTTCTAGATTTTGATAAGAGTAAATTAACAACCTTGGCAAACACAATTGTGACTATAATTGTAAAAAGGTATCCTATAAAGCCAATGAACAAAGCCCTGCACTCCCACTCCTCCTCAGGAGGGACACATTAATAATCTCCTGCATGAGATTTTAATGTGTACAGCTAGACCTACTGCCTCATGTTTCCAGCAACCCAGGTGCTATCTGCATGCTTAGCTCTTCTCTTCTTGACTGTATGGGTTTCTTCCCACCTCATAAAGATGTACAGGTTGGTAGGTTCATTAGTCACTGCAGTTTGCAGTGAGGGCAGGTGGTCAGTTCTGGAGGAGATGCTGAGAATACAGGGGAGAATAAAAATGGGGGTTCACCAAATACCCGTGCAAGTGGTAGATTGATGGATGGAGTGGGCTGTGTTTCCCTATGACACTGGCTACAATCACAATAAAATCTCACAATTTGTCACCCGTTTGTAATGTATAATCTATATCTTGCAAATCGGCGACCTAGAAAATTGTCCTGGCAAAGTCAGAGCAAGAATGACCATTGAACTATAGCCTCCACTATAGCTCTGCTTTTGTTTGGCCCATTTGTATCGCATGGAAGTAGTTAAAATCGCCCCCTCACAAGGGTGCCAACAGAAGCAAATGAGAGATTTTATCATCTCAAGTTATCGTCAATATCCAAGGATGCAATATTAGTTTTATTTTGAGCAGGCAAGAGGAAAACCACCAGCATTGGGACCTTCAAGAGCTGCAGCCATGTTCAAGAGTGCAAAGATCCCAATCTCCCTGCCATCTCCTCACCGGAGTATCTCCAACTCTGCTCCAGATATGAAAGAAAGGTCGTGACTGGCAACATCACAAAATTCAAATGAATGAAAGGCGTCCATTTCACCTTTGATGAGTGCAAACAATTTAACATAATTGAAGCATGGACACTGAAGTACCAAAGAGTGGAAAGTCCGGAATGGAGTAAACCATGCATGAAGGGTAACAGTAAAATACCCAGTATCCAAGCAACTGGAAACCCCAAACAACCAGTAAGTAAATAAATAAATACTTTTAAAATAAATAAAAATATACATAAAATTGTAAAAATAAATGTTCTTCAAAGCAACACACAACCGTTTGATGAAGATGGGAGCAAACCAGAGGAGCGCCCCAATCATGCCCTGTCCGCAGCAGCTGTTTGAATAAAGTTTCAATAAAGTTGTGCTTGAATAAAATGGTGGTGCCCAGGATGAAGAGTTGGCTGATGGTGTTTGCCGCTGGGGTGACTCTCCCAATGTGTCTCCTTATCCTTTCCCAGTAAGAGTCTTTATCTTTATTAGTAGATTATTAAGCATATTAGTAAGGCTTTATCCGTCAGCTTGGGGGATGGGGAGTTAATTATGATGGCAGCATGGTTAGCACAACGTTGTTACAGTGCCAGTGATCGGGGTTCAAATTTAAATATTGTAAGTTATGGAAATTACCTGATTAAAGTCTACTTTGCATATTTAGGACTACAACGCTGATTTTTTTTACATTACTTTTAAAATGTTTATTCTTTATGCAAGTGTCTTCATTAGGCATCGAAAGAGTGGATCTCAGACAACCGAAAAATGCGCATATCTGGCATCCGCAATAACCGTAGGTGCCGGATACTGAGGATTTTTACTGTATCACACTTACAACCACATTCAGTTTTTTTTACCCCACTAAATCCAGGTGTGACCCAAATTAAAATCCTCTGTTTTCAAATGGACCACTTTGAACCCATTGTTCTTTAAAAGTGAAACTCAGCCGTTTTCCTTGTATTTTTGCCAACATTTGTTAATGCATTCATTGGGTGGGAAGCAATCACCTAACAGTGTGAGGCACAGACAGCCTGTCCATTAGCTCCCAACATTACCCCACTATTTAAACATATTTATTCTTCTTTGCGACTGTTAGCTGATAGTTAGACACGGATCATTTTCACATGTGTCTTTACTTAACATTAGGCCTGGGTCAGCATTCTGATCAACGAGTTCATAGAGTGTTATAACTGACTTTGCAACCATCTTATCTGATGACTATTTATTCCATAGAATAGCAGACACAAGCCATACTTTATGGCACTGTATATACCTTAGAACGTTTGTTTATACATTTGGCTTGACATAACTATTACTTCAACCAAAATTTCCCACTCTCTTTGTCCAAATTCTTTTATTCCAATGAGAGATATAAATTTTGTTTGATTTTGATCTTTTAGCTTTCCAAATCCTCAAAGCTTATTCATTTTAAACTCCATATCATTCTTTTATTTTACATTCATATAAACATTTCCAGTGTCCTTGCCTTTTGTAAGTGCAACAACGAAAATAAAACCAGGCACAAAGATCTGTTTCCTTGGACTTTGAGGTTAACATGTCGAGCCTTCCTTGGAGCTTGGAGGGAAGGCAAATGATAAACTTGGTGTACAATTTCACTTGTAAGTCAGTGATGCAATTGGAAAGGCCCTTATTCCAGAATAATTTAATGACATGTTTCTCCAACTCTCAGGTCAAGAATAAACTCCAGAGGGTTGTTCACTCGGCCTACGACATCACAACAACCAGACTTCACTCCGCTGAGAACATCTACATGAGGTGGTGTCTTAAAAGAGCAGCCTCTATCCTCATAGACCCCCCCCCCCCACCACCACCCAGGCCATGCCCTCTTCATTCTGCCACCATCAGTAAAAAGGTACAGGAGCCAAAAGACAACCACTTAACGGCACAAGGACAGCTTCTTCCCCGCTGCCATCAGATTCTTGAATAATCACTGAACCAAAGGCGCTGCTTTACTTTTCATGCACTGTTATTTTAATTTTTTTTATTGTCTCTTAAAATGGTTATAATATGAATATTTGCACTGATGCTGCCACAAAACACCGAATTTCATTACTTGTTCGTGACGATAAATTTGGATTCTGAACAGCTCTTAGATGGGCTAGAACACAGCTTAGCTAACAGAGTGGGCAGCAAACAGAGGCTGGAAACTGGATGAATTAATCCAGTACCATTTTGGATTGGAAATTCTGAAAGAGAGCAACTCCGGGATTGACAGACATATTTAACCATTCTGATTAACAAAGATTTTAGAATGCCTACGAACCTTTTAAATTTGGCATTTTTACCAGGTATAAATGGTTGAACCATTCATTCTTTTCCTGTAATCAGATTTCAAAGCAAACTTTGTCAAAAATCGTAACAGTTTGCATAATGCAATTACAGTGCCAGCGCCTGGATTCGAATCTGCTACTGTTTGTAAGGAGTCTGTACGTTCTCCCCGTGACCACGTAGGTTTCCATGGGGTGCTCTATTTTCCTCCCATATTCCAAAGACGTGCGAGGTCCAGAGGTTAATTGGTCACATGGGTGGAATTGTATGGCATGGGCTCGTGGGTCGAAACGCCTGTTACAATACTGTTTCTCAAAATTAATGTTTAAATATCCAACACAAACAAAAGAACTGAGGATTCATTTCAACTGTATATTTTGTTTGAAAATCAATCCACATTTGGCTCACAGCACATCAGCCTGCGATATAATTGAAACAGTCAGCCTTCTTGGTCATATAATAGTGGACACTGTCCTCAGAATTTACCACCAATACTGCCTGGCATTGTAAAGGAATATATGCTTGTGTTGTTCAAGTGACCCTTTCTACAAGACCGATTAAAACTGCTTGACAGTTGCTCACTAATGTTCTGCCCTGCAGGGCTACATTAATGATAAGCTGTGGAAACTGATGCAGACAGAGATGCTGGTAAAAGGAGGCAAACACAGAGAATCAGATCACAGAGCACAGAAACGGCTTCTGCAGCCCACTGTGTCCACGCCCACCGGACAAGGCCTTGGGAAGGAATTCATCTCAGTTAAACTTTACCTCTCCACTCACCGAAACCCTTGGACTCTGAATGCTGGTTCAAACCTCGACGGTTACTGACGTATCTTCCAGCTCAAAGTTCAACCTTCCTGCAGAGCGTAATATATTTTCCAAGAAAATCTATCCGGCCACCCGCGATTCAATAATATGGAAATGGAAAAGAACTATACTGTGGAATTCTATCCTTAGGCTCAGAACTTGCCTGGATAAATTCCTGATGTCACCAAAGGAAAGAAAATACTTCAATCGTGCTTTTATGACCTCAGTGTTTCACAGCCAATTAAAGTCCTTTCAAAGTGCAGTCAGATTGGGTAACAGTTGGACAAAGAGCAACAGTTTGGTTTTACTATTGTTAAATCTGGCGTGAGTTGGACAGGCCAGATGAAGAACTCCCCGGCTCCTTGGTTCAAAATGGGTTCTAGAATCTGTCACATCCACCTAATGGCGGCTCGATTTGACTTGAAATCAGATACTGTAGAACTCCACACAAGTACTGTGCTGGACTGCCAGTCTAGATTAGCTAATCGTGTGTGGAGAGGAATACAAGGGTCCTTGCCATGATTCATCCCCATCTGAAGGCTCTGATGTACACGTGGTTCCCAGGGACTCACGCTGAGACAGTCATCCAGAGCTGCTCGAAGATCATCAACTTGGTGAAAGATGCCCATTGGCCACTGGTTTTCCAGCACAGTGAGATGCTGGTGAGGGAAGGCTCCTTACTCCACATTCCAGGCTGGAGGAGTATGTGCTGAAGGACGAACTGAGGCTTGGCACAGCCCATGTGAGGGGATTGAAGGGAAAGGACCACATCTATTGCGCATTATGGGGCTGAGACAGGAGACAGGAGAGGAGGCCATTGAAACAAAAGAGATGGAGGAACTACAAGAGGCCACAGTACTGTCAATAGGCCCTTTCATATTGCCTTATAAAATGGGGTTAACCAGGCAATTTAAGAGGTACAGGTCTATTTGAAAGGGCCCGAAAAGGGCAAGCCCAGTCAAAATCCACCCGTGTCCCAGACTTACCTGGGAGGTGGTCAAGGAGCCTAGTAAAACCTACCTGGGTGTCCTTCTCCAACTATTTAGAAAGGGAAAATGGCCGACCCAGTTACTCTTCAAACAGAAAGAAAACAGAGGATTTCCCGTGGCTGTGGGACGCGTCACTCACCACATTATCGCAGGGTCGGGATCCCCCTTAAATCGCCAGGTTGGCGATTTAACAGGTAGGTTAGGCAGTTATTTGAAAGGTGCAAGAGGAGGAACTCACAACCCAGTAATCTCACCCGGGTCCCAGGAGGGCGACCTAGGTGCTGCAATTTGGAAGCACTTAATTGATGCGACACAGCAAATTAGATGATTAATATTGCAATGTACAGTAAAGGAATGTATTTATGGTGAACAAAGTTTATTGTTGGAAAATAAATTTGCTCAAGTAGCTCCAATAATTCTGGAGCACTCAACACTCTGACTCAGTGATTCATACCTTACCGTGGAACTGAGGTGACACTCATGGGGAGGCAGTAAATATTTTGGTAGATATGGCACACCCATCAAGGTAACTTTTCCTCAGTAAATCTCCAAACCTGCTGGTAACACCACAGCAGTCGGCAGAATCACAGACAGCAATGAGGAACTGTACAGAAGGAGCGAGATAGATCAGCCACAACAACAGCCTTGCACTTAACGTTAGCAAAACCAGGGAGCTGAAGGAGGACTTCAGGAAGGGAAATATCAAGAAAACGTGAACCAGTCCTCATCGAGGGATCAGCAGTGGAAAGGGTTAAAAACTTCAAGTTCCTAGGTGAAAACATCTCTGAGGATCTGGTCTGCGGCCTCCACGTTGATACAATCATGAAGAAGGCTTGCAAGTGGTTACATTTCATTAGGAGCTTGTAGAAATCTGGTATGTCACCAAAGACTCTTGCAAATTTCTACAGGTGGACTGTAGAGAGTGGGGTCGGATTAACTCAGCAAATGCAACAGGCCCTGGATTTTGAAGGGCCCCCGTGTTTATGTACTATGCATTATGAGAAAGATATTTGTTTTCATCTTTGTGTAGCAGCTATGAAAGTTCCACATTGATAGTCTAGCGATTTTAGCCAATTATCACCTTTAATCGGGGTTAGTACCACAGTCTATGGGTGTGTTGTGAAGCGGCTATGAGATAAAATAGTCTGATTAAAGTTGATAATAGGCTAAAATTGATAACCTTAAAGGGGCACCGCTGTCCTTGCCTCACCCCTAGCCCCAGCCACCTGCCTTAATCCCAGCCCTGGCTGTCTGCCTCACTCCTAACCCCGGCCATCTGCCTCACTCCTGATCCCGGCTCCCCCCATCCCATCTAACTCCCAAAATGGCAGCAGGGATGCAGTGCTGCCAGAGTTCATCTGATCAGGCCGCTTTGGAGCTCGCGGCGACGGCTCAATGTGAGATCAATGGCCGTCTTCATTACCCATAATCCTCCACGCAGCTGGAACTGCTCTACCAGGGCCAGAGAAACGCAGAGCGGTTCCAGCTGCATGGGGGTTTATGGGTCATGGAGACAGCCATTGTTCCTGCATTGAGCCAGCTGCTGCTGTGAGTAAATTTTGTTTTAACAAGAAAAGTTCCATTTATTTGTCGTTCATACCATGCATTGCACCGTAAAGGCATGGCAGTGGATTTACATAAATGTAAGTTAAAATAGAAGTTAAAATATTAAGATATATACAATAAAAGTCCATGGTATAATATCCACGTATGTTCTAGGAGTTCAGGAGCCTAATGGCTTGGAGGAAAAACTGTTGCCCAATCTGGACTCAAGGACCCAAGTGCTACAGTATCTCCTACCAGATGGAAGGAGAAATATTTACATGAGGGGTATGTGGAGTCCTTCACAATTCTGATTGCTTTCCAAATGCATTGGGTGTTGTAGATGTTCGTTATGGTAGGAAGATGGCCCGCTATGGTCTTTTCCACCGACTTCACCATCCTCAATTGGGTCTTGTGGTCTGAGGTGATAAAGCTTCCAGACCAGGCAGTGATGCAATGATACAGAATGCTCTCGATACATACTGTGTAGAATGTAGTGAGGATGGAGGGGATGCACACAAAAATGAGTAACATTCCCCAGATATGCCACTGATAATCACTGAATACATATACATAGTGATCTAGAAAAACTAGTATAATTTTGTTAAGAATAATTAAGACTATTTCAAACTTACCAAAATGAACATGGAGGGTCAGCATCAGAAACTCTCTTTGGGGTGGGGGGGGTCCCCTCATTACGCATGTGTCAGCCTGCACCGTGCACTGCCGACGCAATTCCCCCTCACCGCACATGTGCCAGCCGGTACTATTTAGGGCCCCTTTAAAATAAATGCGACAGGCCCCTGGTGGAGAACATTCTGACTGATTGCTTCACCATCTGGTATGGAGGTGCCAATGCACAGGACAAGAAAAGAAAACAACAGAATGTTGTGAACTTGTCCAGCGTCGTCACGGGCATCAATCTCCTCTCCATCATCGACAAGAGGCGGTGTCTTAAGAAAACAGCCTCCATCTTCAAGGCCCCTCACCACCCAGGCCATGCCCTCTTCACTCTGCTCTCATTGGGAAGGAGGGACAAGAGCCCAAAGATTTGCACTGAGCAGCACAAGGATAGCTTCTTTCCTTCTACTATTACATTTCTGAAAGGACAATGAACCACAGGCACTGCCTCACTTCCTCTTATTTTTGCACTAATTTATTTTTAAATGTAAATGTTTAGCAATGTTTCCGCCGCAGAGCTGCTGCACACGAGTTTTATGAGGTGATCGTGACATCAATTTCTGATTCCAGTTTAATATTGGCTGGAGGCTGTTGAGAATTTCTTGGCCCAGATAAAATGCCGTTCCACTGTCGCTCATGCACTGGTATTTTTGAGTTTGTCTTTGTGCATCACCATGTCTGCAGATGTACGTGAGCTGTTGTGACCGTGACAGGTCCTCAGGTCAATTCACTGAAACAACTTTCATTGTTTATATGTGTACTTTGTGTACAGTTTTTTTGTGCACTACCTCGCCCGCAAGAAAAGGAATCTCAGGGTTGTACGTGATGCGATGCACGTACACTGACAATAAATCTCAGCACTGTTTAAGCCTACGGACATAGTCATGCTCCCATTACCCTTCAAACCCCTTTCTTTATTCAATTTGCCCTTGAAAACAGACACGAGTTCTACTTAACCCATTCCCTGGGATTCCTTGCATCTCCACAAAAAGAAATTTCTCTTTTAAAAGGAAAAACAATGCTTAACGTCTTTCACAACATCTGCGGTGTTGCTGTGAGACAAAGCACCACCAAATGTGGACGCCATTTCAAATGCAGCAGCCAATTCGCTCTCAGTGAGACCCAACAAAAGTTAGTGAGGTAGGGCGACGAATAAACCCTTTTTGTTAATCGGGAAGCTCTTGGTTTAATTTATCCAAGAGGTAGCACTTCCAAGAATAAGGCATTGCCTCAGCGTCATGCTGACGTCCTGTTGCAAGTCACTGGCATTTACGGTCCTGTCATCAGGTTCTCGGTCTGGATCCTTGAACCACAAAGAACAGCATGTTTCAATCCAATAAGAACAGAAATAAACATTGATTTAAGGAAAAAAGTATATAATCAGTGGAAAAACCACTTGAAAAACCAGCAGACCTTTAGTGGCAGTAACAGAGAGACGGAACAGAAATAACTTGAGGCCAAGTTGCTCGATCCTATCCATGTAGTTTGTAATTGCACAACGAGTCTCTGAAATCCCTTTATGGGATGCAGAAGCCTCATGATTTACGATCTGATTTCACCCTGGTTTCCTTTGCGACACAGTCAGCCAAGGCAGACTTGGATTTGATTTTAAGTCTGCCTTTCTTCAACCAGGATTTTATTTTCCAAGAGAATATAATTTCAAGTATATACTGAGTGGAACGACATAAATGTAGTTCTTGACTGATTAACCTGGTTGCGAACAATGTTTTCCCAAAGGCAATGCAAAAATAAAAAATCTTCACAGAAAGCATCGGCATCCATCATCTGAAGGAAAATGGCTGGCGGAGTGCAATCATGTAAATATGACTCCACTCGTGTTCTTAACGGCCAACAGTTCCATTCAGACAGAGCTAACTCAGATTTACCAATTTGTTGTGAACATGCTGATCCCGGTTTAAGGAACTGAACATTTCTTTCAATAAAATACACGAACGTCATCAAATGTTTAACACTTCCTTCTCGAGAGAGAGGGAAAAGAGAACGTTCAACATATTGGCAGCCGTATGAAGAAAGTCGCAAAAGAAGCTGCAGGAAGAATGTTGGGCATCCTTCAATCTCAGGTTTTTGAGGATGCAATAGTGCAAGAATATATTAAAACTAAACACCTGAGAGCGTTCATTTGATTCACTTGGCATAACGTTCTTGACAAAATAACAGGTCTGAAAAGAGTTAGTCAGAGCATAGGGAGGTTAAGAATATATTGCAGGATGACCCATCAAATAATATTGGCAGTTAGAATTGCGTTCGATCAAGCCACTCAAATAAACGATGGCACAAATTTTGCACAGAGCTATTGGCAGCCAGTCATGGAACTACTGACATTTCTCAGTTTAATCTGTAGTGACTTGGAGATATATGTACACAGATGGAAGGCTGGAAGCCACTGTCAGCTCTCTTGTGCTGTTTTCAAAGCCAACACTGCCATTTATGATAGGTAGAGCAACCTCCATCTGGTTCAACCTGGAGAGGAACGGCAGCAAATCCATTGATGGGACAAGAGGCCAAGTGCATCTGCTAACTTAGCCTTTTGACGTGCAGCTGGTGGTAGTTGGAGGTGACGTTCGCAGTGAGTGGCAAGTGGCTGAATCTTCCCTCAGAAATCACTCGCTGTTGCTGAACCCCAGTCCAGTTCAGTGGTTTATGAACGTTTCTGTCAGGAACAATTATGGCTTGTGAGAGCTTTAACAGTCAACTAAGTTGAAAGTCAAAGCTTTTTCAGCAGTTTGTGGGAATTATTCTCACCTTGCCACATTATTTTGTTTTTAAATTCTAATACTTTAGCTTTACACGATTCAAGTGTATTTCAAGCAGAACCCTCAAATAATAACAGGTCACGTGGCTGTGAAGTTTTAACATTTATTTTCTATCATTTAGAAACAACCATTGAGCAAATAGCTCATGGGATTTTAACACAGATTAGATTCAGTGTGCAGCAGTGTGAGCTCATTATTTCTTCCTTCCTGACGTCAGCTTCAAGTCATTCCTCGGTCCTTGAACGCTCACGCTCTTTTTTTTTTCCCCTGACAGTCGACGATTCTTGAATTAAAGCGAGATTCAAGATGGACCTGAGGGGCAACATTTCAACTCAGATGGTTGTCTGCATCTGGAACTCCGGGAAGCTATGAAAGGCAGTACAATGATCTGGGCGAAGCAATACTCTGAGAGCTGGCTGCTGTTCATGGTCTCGTACTGTTGCGTGTTAATTGAACTGCAGATTCTTTGCCCATGTAGCAAGAGGTAGTCTGCCACTTTACTTCCTTTCACTTAGGCAAAGCAGCAAAGGATTGTATTGCATGCCTGGATCGCAAAGATATCCAGTGACACCCGGCTGTGAAATCAGCTCCCTCTTTGTTAAGAAAGATTTTATTTCTTAGATGTCATGAAAGATCAAGGATAATGTTCTACTCCTCATCTCACATTTAACATTTTTAAAAAAGTTCATGATGCAATGAGAAAAACTTATTTAAAATCTATCTTGATGGATGCACCGCACGGTCAGGGCAAGACCATCCGGCTCTGTCTGTCTGGAGGTTATATGCTCCCCCTGTGTCTGCATGGGATTCCTCCTGGTCCTCCGGTTTCCTCCTGGCCCTCCGGTTTCCTCCTGGTCCTCCGGTTTCCTCCTACCTTTCCAAACTGTGCAGGGATTGTCGGTTAATTGGTGTATTTGGAAGGCATGGGCTAATTAGCTGGAAGAGCCCATTACCATCCTGCCTGTCTAAATTAAAATGTATTTAACTGGAGAAAAGTGGTTCTAAATCTTTGGAGATGTCTTTAACACACACACCTAAGAACCAGAAGAAAATGAAGACAAGCCTTGATTTTACCTTGATAAATTCGCTTTTTAATTAAAGCCCCATTTTAAAAAAAATAAATGCACACCTGGAGAGTTTCTCCTGAAGAGGCTTTGTTCACACGCAATATGCTGGAGAAGTTTCCACATGGGTCACTTCAATGTAGGTCATTGACGTCATCAGGGTAGAGAAACGGAGTTTAAGTAGGCAAGCACAAGGGGAAAAACAAAATCCCAAGGCATGTCAATTATCATGCAAACTGCTTCATGCACAGCCCCTTTTGCATTCAACCTATATCAATGCAAAATGCAAAGCTGCTTGTTCGACTCTCCCCCTTTGTCAAGCTAAAGATTTCTGAAATCAAGGCTGATGCTTCTTATCCCATTCCTATTACCACAGAAAGACCATCGTGCAATAACTACTTGCTCCAAATGTCACCAAAGACCGCTCATTAAAATGCAGTCATCAGCCGTGAAACCCTTCTTACACGTTATTTTATTTGATTAGAATGCACGACTCATCTTGCAATATTTGCTGCATGTTTCTCATTCTTTCAGATTGTCACAAAATTTGATCCACCCTGTACATTTCTAAGACCGTGCAATGCTTAATTAATCGACTTCAGTCAAGAATGGAAGTGACAATCAGCCAACAACTCCAAATTAATTGCAATGAATGCATTTAATTAACATAATCAAACCGCTGAGGAGAATGCAATTCCTTTCAAAAGTTTTTCTTTCATGTGCTTCTTTGTTGTTCACTGCACCACACATTTCACTCCAGTCATGATTAAAACCATGGCTCTGCATCGCAGGCCGGAGCTGAACTGTACATGGCTGATTGCAAACATCAGGAATGATTAACTGCTTAACAAGTTCCTGTCAGAACACACCAGTTCCACACCAGAGGAAAGAAAACAATGTGCATTTATATAGCACCCTGGGGGGGGGGGGGGTCTCAGGAACATTCTGAAGTTAATGTGTATGTTTAAAACATACGTATTAAGTGCTGGATAATAAGAACTAATAGCTTGCTCTGGCTATTAGAAAGATGCTCTTCTTTGCCATCCTAAACTTCTTTAATTTTCTGCAATATTCTTCTATTGAATTCATATTCCCTAAAATATTGTTGTACTCTGATTAGTCATGAATGAAGATTTCAACTAGATCCAAATTTTACTGGGTTTCCAAGAATTATTCATCTATTTCCATGGCTATTTCAGTCCCTTCCAGGCAAACGCCCTGCCAAAACTCATCAGTTTAGTTAAGGGAGACTCACAACTTGTCAGCTTATTTGCACATCTTTTCAAAATCGGAGAGAGGCGGAGTTGGTTAAGGGGAACAGTCTTGGCTTTGACGGAAAAGATCAGGTGAAGTACAGGAAACAGACGGTCTGTTTGACAGCCCTCATTTTTCAACATTGCCCAAGACATTTCAGCCCAACAGACTTTCGAAAATGGAACGCCCCACTTGTACATTAATCCTAAACCATCTTTCCTGGAACAGTCAACGAGAGTTCCTCCCAGCTCGCAAGTTCCCAGGTTACTTTCAAGTTCTGGAGGGGCTTCTGACTGTCACTGTTATTGTCTGGAGCAGCACTTTGCTTTACAAGTGCATGATTTACAGATTTGCACCTGAGAACCCTCTGGACATGAATCAGGCCAGGAAGGCTTGACAGAAAGCAGCAGGGTCTTGATGCCGGGGAGAGGCAATGAGGTGCACAAGATGTACAAATTAATGCAGCACCAGCCTCCAAAGTCATCATGTCAACAGCTCCTTGGGGGGAGGGGGGGGCTTTGTTTGCAGGAACTGCAACGCTGGATATTTATTTAACTGTCCTTTATGTATTTGTTATCTCTTTCTTATGCCTCATGTCATATCGTGGTAATTTATTTGATATTATTGCAGCATCTTACATACCAGTGTGGCTGCAGCAAAAAGGAATTTCCGTGCAACTGTACATTGTACTTATGTGTACAGGTACATCCCGACTTACGGCCATAATGAGGACCAAAGCATCGGTCGTATCTCGGAATTGACTTGCATCTGAATTGCATACAATTGTTAAAAAGAATTTTTATTTTTTTTTTAAATTATGCAGTTTATGTTGCATTTGACAAACTATAATAGGGATGCAGGGAATATAAGAGTCAAAATGTGCATACTTACCTTGTTAGTTTCCGGGTCTCTAGGCTGGCTGTGGCCATCTTGATTCCTGAGCGCATGCGCGAGTCGTCAGCTGGTGCATGCGCGGTGGGTTCACCTATTAGAGTTCGGTTGACGCAATGTGTGAGAGTTAAGCCCCCCACAAACAATATTGAATTCATGCCCTTAACTCTCATGCACTGCACCAACCGAACTCCAACACGCAAACTGCACATGCACACAACCTACGGACCCCGGGACACTGACTAACAAAGTAAGTGCATACATTTTGGCTCTTACATACCCTGTATCCCACTATACATCATCAAATACAACAGCCTAAATTTTATATATTTTTTTTAAAGAAATTTTCGGTTGAATGTGCAGATGGACGCAAGTTGCATAGGTAGGAAGTTGGTCTGAGCCCTTGGCTAACTATAGTTGTGTTACCTGGATCCGTGAACTTCGACAGAAGAGAGCTGAGGACAGCGGCCCATCTCACACTCTGCACATGATCAGAGACGAATGATCAGTGAGCTGAATTGAACAAGGTACAGGGGGCAGAAGAAGGCTGGTAGACCTGTGCTCCCAATTGACAAAAGGAGGCACAGAGTTGATCTGTTATTAGTGGGAGAACATCCTAAATCCTCCATCTGCATTCTTTAACTCTTACTGCAGCCATCCTTCCTATAGGAACTTTTGTGGGCCTTTTCGTCTCTTATCTATTGAAACTGTCTGTAAAATAACGAATTGTCATTCTAGCTTCGGAAACACTTTGTTAGAAACACTGTAGTACTTTGTCAAAAGCCTTTGGAAAATTAATGGCATTGCTCTCTTCTACTTCCATTGATCACCTTATTTAAAAAAAACAATCAAGTTCATCAGACTCGAGGCGCTTTGACCAGAAACATTAATGCTGTTTCTCTCTACAGATGCTGCCTGGTCTATCGTTGACTTCAGGAAAGGAAAGCCAGAGGTATATAATGCAGTGGTCATTGGGGGGAATCAGAGGTGGAGAGGGTGAGCAAATTTAGGTTCTTTGGAGTCTCGGAAGATCTTTCCTGGACCCAACACACCAATGGCATCATGAAGAAACCATGTCAGCCCCTCTGCTTCCTCAAGAGTTTATGGAAACCCTGGTAGATTTCTACAGAGGTGTGATGAAAAGTGTGCTGACCGGCTGCATCATGGTCTGGTATGGGTACACCAATACCGCTGAGCATAAAGTCTTCCAAAAGGTAGTGGACACAGCCCAGGACATCACAGGCAAAACTCTCCCCACCACTGAGTACATTTATAGAAAACGCTGCCATTGGAGAGCAGCAGCAATCATCAAGGACCCACAACACCCAGCACATGCTCTGTTCTCACTGCTACCATCAGGAGAGAGGTATAAGTGCCACAAGACTCGCAGGAACAGCTGCTACCCCTCGACCATCAGACCCCTCAACAATAAATCATTTAAAGACTCTTGCATGTGCACTTTATTGATTTTCTCTGCCTTGCACAGTTTGTTTACATTTATTATCTGTTCACAGTTTTTTTTACTTATTTACATGTTTACACTGTGTACAGTTTTTTTTTGCACTATCAATTAGTGGTAATTCTGCCGCATCCGCAGGAATAAGGAATCTCAGGTTTGTATGTGATATAGTGTATTTACTCTGACAATAAATCTGATCTACTGGGCTTGTCAAGCAGTGTCTATCATAATCATTCACAATTCATGCGAAATAACTCGATGTTGACCATCCTATATTCACCCACACTTTGAGCAAATGGCTGTTAATTTTTTTTTTCTCCCAAAGCGTGTCATTCGTCTCTGATCACTTGCAGAGTGTGAGATGGGCCGCTGTCCTCAGCTCCCTTCTGTCGAAGTTCACGGAACCAGATATTTTCCAGCAAGTAAAATAGCCCGCCACAACTTCTGTGCGCATTTCCCACTGGGAACTGAAGATCGATTTCTCCCATTGTTCCAGGAAGCCCTCCCCGTCGCCCACATTCAACATCTGCGAAGAGCATATATGCTTAAATCTCTGGAGTTGAACTTCCAGCTTTCCTGACAGAAGCATAGAAAGCCTTCAGCTTAAAAAGTTAAGCTGAGGCCCTGTTGTCTTTACAAATAATCCCATCTTCTCATGTCATTAGTCTTTTATCACAACCTTTTTTTATGCTCTCGTCATGCCCCCAACTAGTTATCATTTATCGGCGTGCAGGCAACCCATTGGAAGAATGACAAATTCACTGAAAGGCTGAAACAATCCTTAACTACTGTGAACAGCAGCTGACTACCTACATTCCAGGCACAATATGGAGCATAGATTGCATTCACCAATTTTTGCCAACTTTTTCTGATTTCTGCGTAGCAGGTGGATGATAATTGCATTTCCACTCTGTCTGTGCCAAGAGTTCCATCTGTAATAGAGATACTGGCACCAGTGAATAGAGCAGGCTGTTTGTGTCATGAGTTTAGTTTCTCCCATTGGGGAAATCCCTTCGAAGCTCATTCACTTCCAGGTTAATAAAAAGAGACCACATTTTAATTCTGGCCTTTTGGGCATGTTCCATAGATTTGCTTTTTGCAAAAGGTGACACAGATAAAGAAATACCATCTGATTCTCACTACTACATTTGCTTTCACCTATCAGAAGTCCTTTTTCCCACTGGCATCCCAGTTAAATGGCCATTTTAAAGAAGCCATTTTTGCTGTTCCCACTGGGTCACTTTTAACTGGGACACTACCCGCTTTCACGCTGACCACAAGTCATCCCCAGGGATAGGAGAGTTTACCTTCAACTGGAAACGTTCTGTGTGACTTGACCTTTTCATACTGGGCTAATTGGCACACCGGCGTCAGCTGAAGCCAGGGATGTGAGTCGGGGTCGAGGCCGTCAATTCCCAGCATGATTTGCGTGATTTGATGCCGGCGTGTCCATTGATTCACTTTTTGACTCACTGTTGGGAGAGACCAGGTCAACGAGGACCCTTAACCAATAGATTGGCCGCCAATCCCTGGGTCAGGGTGCCAGTGAAAAAGGGGCTAGGGATATTCCCTGTAATCTCCCAATCCAACCCCTAACTTCTCCACACCTCAAAATGAACCTGCTTTTTAACTTTCCCAAGCAATTGATTCAGACTGAGCTGCTGAGTGTTTGAAGTGTTTTTTGTTTTAATTAACTTTTTAACCCCTTTGCACATATTTTGTGGAACATGGAAGCGATGGAAGGAATATGGTTAAGATCCAAATGTAAATTTAATGCAAATCAATTATATGTTAGTAGTCAACAAAAATTGGAGGAGCAAATCTGTAGAAAGATAGCAGACAGCTGCAGGAAACAAGGTAGTGATAGTAAGAGATTTTAATTTCCCATACAGGTGGTCCTCAACTTACGATGAGGTTGCATTGCGGCAAACCCATCGTAAGTCAAAAAATTTTATTTTGATAAAGAATACAGCAATGTATCAGTTTCTACATTGATCCCACTTTCCCACTCTCTCCCCACAGCCATTTATCATTCCCCAAACTGATCCCACTGCCCAGCTCTCCCCTGACCGTGCTGTATCAGACCTCACATCCTCGTTGACCCACTCTCTCCCAACAGTGCTGTCTCAGTCCCCACACTGATCCCGTTGCCCCGCTCTCTCCCAACAGTGCTGTCTCAGTCCCAACACTGATCCCACTGCCCAGCTCTCCCCTGACAGCACTCTTATTCCCACTGCCCCACTCTCTACCAACAGCGCTGTATCAGTCTCCACACTGATCCCGCTGCCCCACTCTCTCCCAACAGTGCTGTCTCTGTCCCCACAGATCCCACTGCCCTGCTCTCTCCCCACAGCCCTGTTCTCTCCCCACAGACCTTTATCATTCCCAACACTGATCCCATTGCCCAGCTCTCTCCTGACAGCACTGTATCAGTCCCTACTCTTATCCCCATTGCCCCACTCTCTACCAAAAGCACTGTATCAGTCTCCACACTGATCCCATTGCTCTGCTCTCTCTTGACAGTGCTGTATCAGTCCCAACACTGATTCCACTGCCCTGCTCTCTCCGGAGAGCATTATATCAGTCCATGAAAGCTTTCCGACTGAACTAAAAATGAGATTGACTATGGAGACTACAAAGAATTCACCTTAGAGGAATTATCAACATTTATTGAAAAAAAAAACAATGGTGCTTGTAATGACCTTACTTTAACATATCACATGAAAGAAAATAACGGCAGTCACTCTATTGTACCATTGTAACTTCAAAAAATTGTAAGTCAGACCATTGTATGTGGGGGAGCACCTGTAAATTGACTGGGACTCCCATACTGTAAAAGGGCTGGATGGCCTGGAGTTTGCCAAACATGTTCAGGAAAGTTTCCCAAATCAATATATACAAGGACCAGCTAGAGAGATCTCCTATTATGGAACAAGTCAGGGCAGGTGACAGATATATGTGTAGGGGAACATTTTGGGTCCAGTGATCATAATGCCATAAGTTTCAAGTTAATTATGGAGAAGTATAGGTCTGGGCCTCAGGGTGAGATTCTAAATTGGAGAAAGGCCAATTTTGAGGAAATGAGAAAGGATCTAGAATGCGTGGTTTGGGATGTTGCTTCGGGCAGGGATGTGCAAGGTAAGTGGAGAACCTACAAAGGTGAAATTTTGAGAGTAGAGGGTTTGTATGTTTCTGTCAGGATTAAAGTCAAGGTTAGGGAACCTTGGTTTTCGAGGAATATTGAGGATCTGGTTCGGAAGAAGAGAGAGGTGTAAGGCAGGTATCGGCAACATGAAGCAAATGAGGTACTTGAGGAGTATTAAAAAAACGCAAGAAAAACATCAAACAAAATCAGGAAGGCGAAAAGAAGACACAAGGTTGCTTGGGCAGACAATGTGAAGGAAGATCTTAGCAGTTTATACCGGTATATTAAGATGATAGTAAAGGACAAAATTGGTCTCCTTGAAGATCAGAGTGGTCGGCTTGGAATGGAGCAAAAAGTGATGAGGGAGATCTTAAATACTTTTATTTTCATCAGTATTCACTCAGGAAATGGGCATAGAGTCACGAAGTAAGGAAAACAAGCAGTGGGGTCATGGCACCTATACAGATGAAAGAGGAATAGTGCTTGCTGTCTTTAAGCAAATTAGGGTGGGTAAATCCCCAGGGTATGGCAAGATATTTCCTCAGACCTTGTGGGAGGTTAGTATAGAAATTGTAGGGGCTTTGGCAGTAATATTTAAAATATCCTTGGCCATGGGTGTGGTGCCGGAGGATTGGAGAGTAGCTTACGTTGTTCTGTTGTTTAAAATGGACTCTAAAAGTAAACCTGGAAATTATAGTGGGAAAACAGAGGTGGGGAAACAGAGGTGGGGAAACAGAGGTGGGGAAACAGAGGTGGGGAAACAGAGGTGGGGAAACAGAGGTGGGGAAATTATGGAAGGTGTTCTCAGAGGTTGGATATGCAATTATTTGAATAGCCAGAAACTGATTTGGAATAGTTAACATGTCTTTGTACATGGTAGATCATGTTTAACCAATTTACAGAGTTTTTAAAGGAGGTTACCAGGAAAGTTGACAAAGGAAAGGTTGTGGATGTTGTCTACATAGACTTTAGTAAGGCCTTTGACAAGGTCCTATATGGGAGGTTAGTCAGGAAGGTTCAGATGCTAGGTATTCGTGGTGAAGTAGTGAAATGAATTCGACAATGGCTGGATGGGAGAAGCCAGAGAGTAGTGGTGGATGATTGCTTCTCAGACTGGAGGCCTGTGGATAGTGGTGTGCCTCAGGGATCGGTGCTAGGACCATGGTTGTTTGTCATCTATATCAATGATCTGGATGATAATGTGGTAAATTGGATCAGCAAGTTTGCAGATGACACTAAGATTGGAGGCATTGTGGACAGTAAGGAAGGATTTCAAAGCTTAAAGAGGGATCTGGACTAGCTAGAAAATGGGTTGAAAAATGGCAGATTGAATTTAATGCAGACAAGTGTGAAGTTTTGCATTTTGGAAGGATAAACCAAGAAAGGACAGACACAATAAATTGTAGAGCCCTGAGGAGTGTGGTAGAAAAGAGGGATCTGGGAATACAGATGCATAATTCCCTGAAAGTGGTGTCACAGGTGGATAGGGTTGTAAAGAGAGCTTTTGGCATATTGACCTTCATATATCAAAGTATTGAATATACAAGCTGGGATGTTGTGTAAGGGATTGGTGAGGCTAAATTTGGAGTATTGTGTGCAGTTTTGGCCTACAGGAAAGATATCAATAAGATAGAAAGTGTGGAGAGAAGATTTACTAGGATGTTGCTGGACTTCAGGAACTGAGCTGCAGAGAAAGGTTAAATGGGTTTGGATTTTATTTGCTGGAGAGCAGAAAAGCATAGAAGCTACACTGGGCAAGTCACATCACCGTTGTAATTGACACCAGGCCAGACACTTTATTCTCTGCTCAATGCCTTCAACAGATCTTTTGTGAGTTGAATTCATTGCACTGAGCATAAAGCCCTCCAAAGGGTAAAGGACACACTCCAGACATCACAGGCAAAACCCTCCCCACTACTGAGTACATCTACAGGGAACACTGCTGTTGGAGGGCAGCAACAATCATCAAAGACCCTCACCACCCAGTATACACTCTGTTATCACTGCTGCCATCAGGAAAGAGGTATAGAAGACTCACACCAGCAAATTCAGAAACAGCTGCTACCCTTCTATCATCAGACTCCTCAATGGCAAACTCAATCAGAGACTCGTTTAAAGACTCTTGTGTACTTTATCGATTTTCTTTTTGTTCTCTCTGTATTGCACAGCCTATTTGTTCACTGCTTGTAGTTCTATTTTATACTGCATTCAATTTGGTTTTTTACACTACCACTATGTGGTGATTCTGCCTCGTTTACAGGAAAAAGAATCTCACCGTTGTATGTGATGTCATGTATGTACTCCGACAGTAAATCTGAAATGCCTTGCACTGGCTTTTATTCTGGCCCAGTAACTAAACTGCAACAATGAGGTTATATGAACTTAATGAGGTTACGAGAGCAGGGAAAGGTTACGTGGACCTGGTCACCGTTCCAACATGCTACATTTGAGAAAGTTGAGCAAGCCATATATTTGTGCCACAATTCTACCAGAAAAGTCCTCAACGAGTAAAAAGGTTGAACAATTCTGTACCTCAGCAAAACAAGCCAGAAGCACACTGTACTGTTCAGTGAATCACTTTTAAGTTGAACTCTGAATAAACTGCCTTGCTGTTGAGAGATTGACTCCAGTGTTGAGATATGATTTGTCCGACAGGCAACATTTTTGCTTCAAGTTACTTTTTATTTTTCCAAGAAATTATATGGTGAAAAATACAAAAATATGGGGTGGTGTAATCCAATTTCGGAGAACTTGCATTCCCACCTGCCATACTTGATGACAGCTACCTTTAGTGAAACTGCTGGGAGCTCATTACAAATTTGTTCCAGTCGCCACTGCACAGGCATGCTGTACCATATAACCAGCTCAGAGCACTCTTAGAACAAAGATCGAATAACAATTGAACCGTCCCAAGCAACGGTGTTGATTAATAATCAGGTTATTTGGAGATTGAGTGCCGAGGGAAAGAAAATGGAGATTGTTAAATCTTTTGACTTGCCAATAAACTCCTTCCATAGGTCACCTATTGGGCTGCCATGTGCTCTGTCAGCACATATGCCAGATTTCTAATTCCTCTCTGAATTCACTCTCTCAACAATTGGTATCAGAAATAGATTTAACAAAGTTATATATCTCCACTTATGCTGATTCGTCTGCTGTGTTTGCGACTTTAAAAGATCAATTGCATTTTCCACCTTATTGCTCTCTTTTATTTATTTATTTTTAAGATTGAGGCTTACAGCATGGTTTCAGGCCCTTTCAGCCTATGAGCTAGTGCGCCCAGTTACACCCAAGTGTCCTATACCACTGGTACATTTCGAACAGTGGGAGGAAACCCAAGCAGACACAGCTAGAACATACAAACTCCTTGCACACAGTGTGGGATTCAAACCCCGGTCCCAGTCGCTGGTGCAAAAATCAGCCTAACGCTTCATTTTCAAAGAGACCAGGAATAATTTCCATGTAGAATGTATTCATTTTGCCTTAAACCAAGAATTGTGGTTCAACAATGATCAGAATTATTACTTTCTCTTCCAAGGTTCATGCAAGTAATGATCTGTATCTACATTTGGATTGGGTCACAAATCAGCATTGCTATTTATTTTGTCAAACAGATTTAATCCCATTTTATAAAAAAATTTACACTAGTGGTTCTCAACCTTTATCTTTCCACTCACATCCCACTTTAAGTAATCCCTATGCCATCGCTCTGTGATCAGTAAGGGATTGCTTAAGGTGGGATGTGGGTGGGAAGGGAAGGCTGAGAATCACTGCTCTAGACCCAATTATTATTGAAATATTTTGCTGGAGAAAAATGGACATTGGACCCATTTCCTTTGGAGTTCTGAAACCGTGCACATAACGAGTCAATGAGGTACGATTAAAACAATGGTTTTCAAACTTCTTATTTCCATCCACACACCACCTTAAGTAATCCCTTACTAATCACAGAGCACCGATGGCATAGAGATTACTTAAAGTGGCATGTGAATGGAAAGAAAAAGGTTGAGAACCACTGACGTACACACTTAATCAAGTGGGCCATTCCTCTTACCAGTTAAAAGCACAAAGGCAGCATTTCTACTATTTGCGATGAGTAGCTTCTGTTTGTGCATCTGGTATGGTTCAGAAGTAGGCAAATGGATTTCTGAATGGAGCATCAAAGCTCTCGACTTGCTCATGCAAACAATTATTACTTGAACCTATTCCACAGGGTCACTTCATTGAGGCAAAGGACCATCAATGAGACTTTTGTTAGAAGGTCCATTTAGCTGAATGTTTTTGCCTGAGGAAAGAAACTGATGGAAAATAAATGGTGCAAAATTAGTTGAGGTTAAAGTTGAAGATGGGTTTGGAACCTTTCTGAGACCTTATACAAAACAAGGAAGGCAGCTTGCAATAATGAGTGTAAGTCGGAGGACTTTATGCTAAAGTGCAGAGGCTATCCCTGCAGTCAGAGGAGCTAGAAAGCTGAGCCGGATGTACAGCAGAGGAATCTCTGCGAAGGGAGAAGGAGAAACTGTGCTCTTTAGTGTTTTATCTTGGCAACAAATAGGGGAGTTAAAGAGGAATATGCAATGCTAAATAACCAGGACTGAGGAGAAGGGTTCAAACTAAACTTGAGGAGATGGGGAAGGAAATTTTAATGATCATGAAAGGATCATGATGTAGTCTGCAATTCAATGGAAAATGGGGCAACTCTGAAAAAAGGTCAGTTCAGGGGAAATTATAAAATGTGAAAATGATGAATGAACAAAGCACTTGTCAAGGAGAACATAGATCAATGGAGATTGCTCACCTGAACTTAACAGACATTATAGAAACATGATGACTAATGCTGGGAATGCAATTATACAAATATTTTTTAAATAGGAAAGGAGTAATTCCCTTAGTAAAGGATCACAAAATGTCAGCAGAGAAGAATGGTCTTCCATCAGAGGAAGTACAGACAGTAGAGTGGAGGCAAGCGATAACAAGATCATAAAACTCTGGAGCCAATAGCTTATCGGCCACTGTGATGGACAGAGCATAAATCAAGAAGTCAGAAAATACTTTAGCAAAGCAAGTGCAATAATTGTGCTTGGCATTAGATTTCGCCTAGACTGCGCAAAATAAACAGCGACTTCGCAGGCAGTGACAGCTGAAAAATGTGGAAGCTGTCAGCAGATCAGGAGGCATTTCTCAACAGGCAGGGCTTCTCTCTCCACAGACGCTGCCAGATTTGCTGAGAGGTTCTCATATTCTGCTGTTCTTTTCATATTAACTCAACATCAAGCCCCAGCCGTCAACAGAATGCTCGGGTTGATGGCGATAGGAGAGTCGGGATTTATTGGACATTATAAATTACGGGAAGGATGTGATAGCACTCAAGAGAGGGTCAAGGGGAAACTCTGGCCTAGGCTGCAACATCTGAATCATTGGGAAACAGTGGCTTGGCTGGGATGAGTTTCTTGGGAACAAAGTACAGTAGATTGAAATGTTATCATGTTGAACCAAATAAAATTGTGAGAAGCCGAGGCAGATGAAGTGGGTGGATGTTGCCTGAAAAATACAAACCCCTGCCTCATTTATAGAGCAGCTGGTTGAGTAGAAGCCCTGCAAGACCAATAACAGGGAAATGGCAATAACCTAATTAGGCCTTTATTTGTCAAACACAGACACAATGGCTCGATGGCCTCCTTTCTGTTGTGCTTGAACTCCTTGAACTTCAGAGTCTCCATTCAAAGGCCATTGGCTGAGGACAAGTTGAAGCTTGAGGAATCACCTCCTGTTATAAGGCTGACGTGTAATCCCTTTCACAATGAGCAACACTGAACTGAAGATTTTCTTCGATTCTGTGTTACCTCATCTCTCCAGGCGACATTTTTTCAGTGAACAAAAAAAAAAGCCTTAAAAATCAGAGGAACCTGCTGTCCTCCGTGGAATGCCATTGATGCAAGAAATAGTGCTGTACATTAATGTAACATAATCAGGTGAGAAAAGGAGAGCATTTTGGCTCATCACTCGATACAGTGGGAAGGCACAATGCACTAATTCTGTCAACCTGCATTGATCCAAGCAAGCAATACAATTTCTCTTCAGGAGTCCTGTGTAATTGAGTCCTGTGATATCTTGCACAGTAAATATATTAATGAAGATACTACATTTGAAATGCAATCCTCTATCTGTAATGACTTATTAATAATAATATACAGCTGCTAATTGCTTAACAATTTGAATCTTAATTACAATTGTTTGTCCCATCCCACGAATCCTCAGAGCAACTAAATGAGGCTAATTAATGTAGTCATCACACCTTGTGGTCCATCTGCCAAGTCGTGCAACAGTAAGACCATGGAAAGTCAGTGTAACCAGAGAAAGTGTCCTGTTCAGGCGCGTCGACCATAGACAGTAGGCATCACAAGGAACACATGGTACAGGAGCAGTTCTGCCCATGACCACAAGAAATTGTCGAGAGTTGTGAACGCAGCTCAAGCGATCACACAGACCCAACCTCCTCTTCAAGAGGTCAGAAGAATAGATGAGTTTGAAAACACAAGTTTTCATATTCCAGGATGGTTTCTGCTGTCATCTGGCTCTTAAATGGGCCTATCATTGGTAAAAGACGATTCACCTGGACTGTTTAACTGCACTTTTCTCTGTTGGTTCTAGTAACATGAAACCTACATTTTTTTTTACTTCATGTAACACCCCCACACTGAACTTTATTATTGCTTTTCACTGTACATGTGACAATAAACAATTCAACTCAACAATGAGGACGTCGCATGTGCCAGAGCTTGAGAATCCAGTCTCATGCTCCTCTGAGAAGTAGCTGCGGAGATAGCGCAGCAAATGGAAACTGAAGGAAGTGGGAGACAAACCACATTTCATTTCCAGGCTCGCATTCTTCCATTAAACTCACCACCCCTGTGCCACGCAAAGGATAAAACTAATGGAAATGGTGGTTATTTTGAAATTTGTTGAGGTGGAATGTACAGTATCCGTCTGCAGTCTGTTAAGTCCAAAGCATATCAATCCTGCTGAGGCCTTCTCACTGCCAGCAGGTATCAGCACAGGTGTTCAATATAACACCTGGTCTACATCCATGAGAAGAAAGTACCAACTGAATTCATTGCATTGGAATTTTGACATGGCAGTGATGGCAAAACACAGCCACCTTGTTCCGCAAAGCTGACGGCTCTGTCGTTATTTCTACGTGAATAGCTTAATGCACAAATCTCAAAGTTACAGTGAGTGATTTAGTTCTCTTCTACAGGCAATATGTTTGCTGCCTTTTCAACTAGGATTGCTGAAACCACAAGAATTGAATTAAATTTATGTTGCTTGCAACATTAGCCCTGCTATAAAATTTTCTGTAAACTTTAGGCTTTATGACGTGGATGTCAAGTCAATATTTAATGTCCTACCCAATTGGTTCCCCATGCATGATTCATCTGGAACTCCTGTTGTTCAGGAAAGGCAATCAACATACCGACGAGCCCATCACTCCTCTTGTTAGGGAGAAGTTTTGAGAACGTGAAATCACACACCAATAAGTTTAACGACAGTTTCTTCCCAGCAGCCGTCAAGGTCCTGAATGAACTGCGCAAAAGTGCTCTCATCCTTCCCTTGCGATGTACAAACTAATCTTTTCATTGCAACTCTGGACTCTGAAATGTTGCTCCACTGTACTGCTACATGCTCATTAGAGAAGACTTGCTGGACTGCTTCCGAAAGAAGTCCTCTCGCTGTACCAGATATAACGTGACAATGAAAATAGAAGGCATTTTAAAAAAAAATCAAAACAAGACAAATTATTAGCCTCCAACTTTTAAGTCACATCCTGGGCCCATATTCTGGAATAAAAACACAATGCTGCAGAAGTTCAGCAGATGAAACCACCTACTTTATACAGCAAAGATAAAGATACATAATCAATGCTTCAGACTTCAGCCCTTCATCAAGGTGAAGTTTCTCCAGCATTGTGTTTTTACTTCAACCATGGGGTCGGTAGACTTTAGTGTTTTACTTCTATATTCTGGAACTCCATTTTCAGAAGCACCAGGTGGACTGAGGTAATGAAGCCCAATATATCCTGCTTTTGTCAACCATGGCACAACCTATACAAAAAATAAAGTAGCAATTGGGAAATGTTTAAAGAGAGTATTTTTTTTAATATGTGCTAATGTCCTGAGGTCGAGACTTGATCAAAATATTGACCATCTCTTTACCTCCATAGATCCTGCTCGAGTTCAATCTGAAGTTAGATATCTGGCTTCGGATTTCAGCATCTGCAGTCTCTTGTGTCCCTGTGCACTTTGTTTAACCAGATTTGCTGTTCTTTTTTTTTTAAAAATGGTTCCCAAGTGACTTCCATGACATCACAGCTCCTGAGATGCTGAGTGTTTGTCTTGAATGAGCCGGCATTGAAAAATGGGAAGTTGTCACCAAGGAGACTGGTATGTTTTTGTGGTAGTTCCCTTCAAGGTCAGAAGATAATTGCTTTACCAAGGTAACGTAGAGAAATGGAGCTGCACAACATGGACAGAGGCCCCTCAGCCCAAATCATCCGTGCCGACCAAGTTGCTCATTTGAGTATGCCCCATTTGCCTGCACTTGGCCCATACCCTTCTAACCTTTTTTTTCTATCCAAATATCTTTTAATATTTAATAATATATAATGGAATCCACCTCAACTACTTGTCTGGCAGATTCCAGGTAAACATTACACTTTGTTTGAGAGAATTTCTCTTTAGGATGATTTCAAATCTCTCTTTCCCCCCCCCCCCCCCCCCACAAAGCTAATACTGGCTCACTAAACTGGATGTATTTCTTTTTTTTTTACCCTTAACCTTTTATGAATCCTTTCTCTGGTGTTGTAGATCTTGAGAGATCATCTTTTTTTATGACTGTCAATCTTTGTCTCAACCCAATCTGCCTTTATCGAGTTGATCTGACGTTTGATCTGCTGAGGAATGAATGGCAGATGCAAGACAATATTTGGATATGGGCGACGTGTGGCACTTTGATAAGTCAAATCACAACAGGATTGCACCACAATCTGGAGAGCCCTGCAGAACAGAGAAACCAAAGTGCACAGGTGCACGGTCCCCTAGAAGTAGCGACAGAGTGGTGATGAAGGCGTGTGGCACACTTGCCTTTATTGTTCAGGTCACTGAGTACAGGAGTTGGGATGTAGCGTTACAACTGCACAAGACGTTTGTAAGGATACATTTGGGATACCATGCACAGAAAGGATATCATTAAGCTGGAAAGGGTGTAAAAAAAGATTCTCAGGGATGTTACCAGTATTAAAGGACTTGAGGCAAAAGGAGAGGTTGAGTCGGCTTGGATTTTTTAAATCCTGCCATCTAGCAGGCTGAGGTGTGACCTTGTGGCATTGCATGAAATCATGGGGGCATAGAGTCAAAGAATAGTCAGGTTTCTTTTTTTCCAGCGAAGACAAGTCTAACATTAGGTAGCATAGGTTTGTTAAGTTGGTGGGGGGAAGGGGTGGGGGGGGGAGAGAGAGAGAGAGAGAGAGAGAGAGGGAGAGAGGGAGGGAGAGAGAGATTTGAAAGCATCCTAAAGAGCAATTCTCTCAAACAAAGTGTAATGTTTACCTGGAATCTGCCAGACAAGTAGTTGAGGTGAATACCATTATGACATTTAAAAAATATTTGGATAGAAGAAAAATGTTAGAAGGGTATGGGCCAAGCAGGCAAATGGGACATACTCAAATGAGCAACTTGGTCGGCACGGATGATTTGGGCTGAGGGGCCTCTGTCCATTTTGTGCAGCTCCATTTCTCTACATTACTATCTCAATCTAAATGCCTTCCCTCTCCTTCAATGGGTTTGAAAAGCTCATTCCAGAACCCTTGTTTTCCTCCTCTGACAACCAAGATAATTAGAGTTGCAGGCTAACATGCCTTGAAGGTTAGTTGGACAAAGTAGGTTTCAAAGACTAGAACGTTAAAAATGTTCCACCATTTTACCATCCATAGCCTAAGACATTATTGAGTAACCAGTAAATATAATTCACCAATGAAGGGAGTTACCAACTCAATAGCATCCAAAAACACTAATCTTTTTCCCCCATTTCTGGAGCTCTTCAACTTGTTCCAAAACAGTCCTCCAGTTAAAGTTAGTGTTCATGTCTTCAGCAATCCAATTTCCTCAATAAAAGCTTCTCTCTTGTATTCTCTCGTATATTCTCTTACAATCCTTCTCCCCCATTGCCACCTTCTCAGCCAAACTACATTTATTTCTCCTTTTTTTTCTATTTCACTCTCTCCCACACTCCTCCCTCTTGCAGTGCAGCTCCCTCCATCTCTCCCACACTCGCACTTCAATTGGTCCGCACCTCGAATAATCAACAGCTTACTTACGACCAATAGGAATAATAAGTCTAATTAAGAAGTACTGAAACAGATCATCTGGACCAATTGGCATGTACCTTTGTTTATACCCTACAAGAGTTCTTTACATCACCTAACCCAGTCTCAATGCATCACCATTTCTAAATCCCTCAGAGTGCACCAAGGTTCCCATTCAACACTTTCCTTCAAATATGATTTCATAGCAAATCCCACATACTCAAGTCAGGATCTTTTAGCTAATGTTCTCCCGGAGAGGTGTAAAAGTGAAGTCACTCTTGTTCAAGATTGGGAACAGGTTACCAAATGAGGATCAAACAGGAAAATGAAGTTGAATCTAAAAATCAAGTCAAACAACATCCCATTGACAGCCATTCCTGATCTGAGCAGTCCTGTTCTCTGTCCATGTTGACCGTTCTAATCTCCACCGTTTTCAAATTCCTATTCCTCTCCATAACAACCTATGGAGATTTTTAGATTAAATCTAAAAACGTATCGACTGCTGACATATTCCTTGACTTCCCTAATTCTGACTGAGATACGAGATGAATGTTTATGCTGTTCTTCATTCAGAGGGAAATAAATGATGGAGCTTGGAATATCACAGGTCAGATGCAAAGGTTAACCCCTCCCCCCCCTCCCAATATCACTTTGGACAATACTCTCGCTCCATCCCTCTTCCTCCCACCATCACCTCCTGCTTAATTGTCCAATCCTCCCAACTTCAAAACTTGACACCCCTCTGGTGTCGACAATGAGCTGAGGGCATCAGATCAAGGCAGCTGGCTTCAGAAATCATGTCAATGTACAGCTGATTTCTCACTAAAATAAGGATGAAAAACATTTTTAATACAGCCCAATGATATCGATTCTGAAAAATGTTCATCAAGCATAAATTTGTGCAAAATAAAACACTATTGACAAAAATGATTTCGTTCGGCTGTTAATCAACAAGACTGTATTCTTCACGTTTAATCCCTGATGCAAATAGAATTATTACCATCCAGCATGCAGTTCATGCATCAAATAATTCAAATGCTGTACTATAAGATGCGTAAACACAAACTATTAAACACTATCAAAAACTGTTGTGTTTTTGTGTTTTACATTGGCAGTGAAATAATGAAAAGGCTTAATTTGATCTCATTGATCTTCATTTCTGACAAAATTAAAATATTTACATCTATATTTCTTGCAAAGTTTTGCCTTGCAATTTGTATCTTGCGGGGTGTCAACATTGAGCGATTCGCTGCCATCGCCAGTATGTTTATATTTGATAAACCATTGCAACGACGGACCAGCAGGAGCCTGACATGACTTGAACCCAAGATATCTTTCTCCCGTTGGTGTCCAGGACACTAACCTTTAATTCCTTCAGCACCCATTTGTATCCTTTAAAATTGCATCCTGCTAAGCAGTTTACATTTGTGGACAGGAAGATCTATCAACTCGCAAGATTAATGCAAGAAATTAATGGAATGGAAACAGACTAATCACGAATGGTGTCCTGTACAAATAAACGATCTCAGCTTTCAAGCATTCCATTTAGTACACGACTCATTAACTCTTCCTATTAAACACATAAATATATTGCCATGAAGAAGCTTTCAACAATAAAATGCTACATGCCTTTAACTGCCCGTGGAAATTTTTAAGAAAACAGTATCCAAATGTTTGCAACACCTTCCTCTCCAGATGACAATTTGTTCTTGAGTTGAAAAACTCGTTTGTCAGTTGACTAATTAGATAATTCGAAGTGATGGGATGAATCAGCAAAGGAGACTGTTCAGCCTTTCAGATCTCTGCCAACTCAATGCCGCGGCCTTGCTCATTCACTTTCTTTTCAAAAGTTCTGCTTCCATCTCCTGCTTGTGCAATGTGTTCCAATTTAAAGCAATTCGGTTCCTGAAATGAAGTTTCATTTTCATTCCTCTGGCTCTTTGGCCCCATTATAGCCCAAATTTCCTTGATTTTTTTTTAATGGACATGGTCATAATAAGCACAATTCTACCAACCAAAAAAAAATACTGATGGTTATGTATCGCTATCTCTGGGAATATAAAGTACACTGTTTGACCTGGCTGAGTTTTTCCACCATTGTGTTTATACTTGACGTTTGACGTGCGAGATTTTATTTTGAGATTTTCTCTTTCTCCAAAGTGCCTCAGCTGCTTTTGCAAGTCAAGAGACAAAGCAAAAAAGATTCACCTTTATCAGTCCTCCCAACCCATGACCTAAGATCTAGTGAAGTGCTTTTGAAGTGCAGGAAATGTAGTATTCAGTTAATGCACAGAGTTTACACAAAAAAAGTTCGGTGACAAGCTGTTGTGATTCGGCGGTCCTGGTTATGGGATGATAATTGGCCAGAACCCCTGTTCTTTTTGTCTGTGCTGCCAGTGGACCTGTTACATCCATCTGCGTGGACAGATGGAACCCTTAATTAATGTCTTCCCTGACCTATAGCAAGACTCCACAGCCATTTTTTTCTGTCAGTTCTGTTTCAAACAGTAAAAGTTTTTTTTTGGGTGAGGGTCCTTTGCTGTTACAATATGGTAAATACTGCATGAATGTTAGAGATGCCACTCTCTGCTCTCTGATATTCAGATTTTATGTGCTGGAGCACATAAGCCCTGGCATTACTTGGCCTGAACACAAGTGAGCAGGCTACTGATAAACAGTTCTCACTCAATGCCAATATCCATGACTTCTTGAATGTGATGAGTCAGATTACATTTTCCTCACTTTTCTGTGGACAGTTTGCACCTTAGCTTCCCCCCCCCCCCACCCAACTTTGTTAATGAAATATTAATGGGAAGCAATGTCAAAACTGTGTATAAAATTGATTGACATTTGACCCGACATATGCTCCAGTTAAAAAGCATCTCTACATACAATTTTTCTTTCAGAGCTATGAGGCACAATTACCTAGCAAGGCTCAGTTTTCCCCTCTTTTAGTCCTACACTCAAGAAAACAGAGCCATAGCACTGGCCTCAACCACAATGGTATTGAGAAGCAATGGTGCTTTCTAATTGCCACATTCGAACCAGCACCAATACTAAATTATAGAGTCGCCACCCTATGAGAGCTCTTGAGCTAAAATGTGGACAGATGATTTGTTTTTAAAAATCCACAGAAAATAGTAAATTCAGACCAGTGGACAACAAACTTCCACTCCATCTACATCGCCCACCACCTTGGAAAGGCCACCAACATACTGGAGGACTCGTCACACAATGGCTGCCTCCCTCGTCCCATCAAGGACAAAGCTCAAGAGAGTGAAAGCAGGCACCAACAGGCTGCAAGACAGTTTCTTCCCTACAGCCATCAGGCTGATGAATATACTGCACAACGGTGCTCCCATGCTGCCCTTAACTGATCTCTCTTTGCGTTGCAACCCCATACTCCGGGAATCGTGCCCTGTCCCTCAGCTATATGAAGGTTAGAGACATCCCGTCAGACGGCTTGCGCAAGAACCCATCTCACTGTCCGAGACAGAACGTGGCAAATGTACTCATTGCACATTTAAATTCTGTATTTTCCGCAGACCTTGTTTTCAAATAAAAAACAGTGCATGTTTTGAGAGCATGCTCCAAGTAGTCTGTGTACAGTATTTATCTTTTAAAAATTGAAATTAACTACCCTCAGATATATGTGAAGCAGTTTCTATTGGAAATGCTTTACGAGGCAAAAGTGGAATCAGGACATGTATGACTTTGAAAATATCATTTTGATTGTCACAATACATTTAAATTTCTGCACCAGACCTCATTACAGACCTCTTGCAGCTCAAATTAAATGAAGCCTAATCTCAAGGCACCGAGCCACGCACGTAGCAAGCTTGTTAATTGCAAATATGACGTCATTGGGAATGATTTATGAACAACGCAGTTTGTGTTTAGATAAAGGCGCATTTATTAAAAGACATGTGGAATTCATTTAGGGACCGCAGGTTTACTGAGCTGTCGTTTTTTAACTCAGATCAAGTAAATGTAGAGACAGAGGATGTTGCTTTCGAAAAGACGAAGCTCTGGTTCTCTTGCGTAGGCAGTCCCTCTGCATGGCTGCCACCAAGATTTCCAATGCTACTGTCAAAATCTTCAGCGCGACATTCGTATGCAACACTCTTAATGCTTCAAGAGAGGTTGAGGGCCTGCTAATGGCATTGATTTAGTGCCAACTGCTGATTAACCATGGACATTGAGATTCATATAGCCCTGGCCCTTTGCAAGGATTTTAATTCCCTGCTTTTCACCAGTATGACAAACGCACGAACCCAGTTAAACCTCTTCTTATGCCTGCATTGTCATTGATGAGGCATCTTTTTGATTTCAGCACAGTTCTTCAACCAAATAGAAAAATTCGATCACCGAAATAAATTGTTGCCACAAGATTCTTAAAAGCATCCCAAAATTAGTTTACGCAAGGCCACAGACACAGCCTAATGCCTCCCCTAGCCAGTGTTGAAAGATGTCATTTTTTTTTAAACGATGCAAAACAGTAAGACGATTCCAGCCATTGAAACCCCTGTTTCCCAAAGACACCCAATCAACCCACCAACCCTGTACATCTTAGAAGCGTGGGACGGAACAGGAGCACCTGGGGATATCCACACGAGTCATGGGGAGAACATACAAACTCCATTCAGGCAGCAGGCAGATTCGAACCCGGGTCACTGGCTCTATAATAGCGTTCTGCTAGCCATTATGCTAACCGTGCCACTCACTTCTTGATGACAAGATGCAATCTTGAAAATACAGTGACAAGTTTGGGCAGCACGTTTAGCGTAACGCTGTTACAGCTCCGGGGTTCGAATCCCGCGCTGACTCTATGGAGTCTGTACGTTCTCCCCGCACCTGCATGGGTTTTCCACAGGGCTCCCACCGTTCAAAACGTGCCAGGGGTTGTAGGTCAATTGGGTGTAACTGGGCAATACAGGCTCATGGGCCAAATGGTCTATTACCATGTTGTATGTCTAAATTTAAATTTAAGTCACAATGTCTTTACGCCTGATACGCCAATCCACTATTACCTTTTCCTTCTCTCTACTGATTACTATGTGATGTACGTTCCCACATTCCTTCCCTGCCTCTCTTCAGCCCGTTGCTCAAGCAGGCAGGAAACAGACTTTCTTTTTCACTTAATTCATGTGGAATTCGTTTAGGGATGCAAGTTGCTCAGCCAGGTCAAATTTCAGGTAGCAGATCGATGTGGAGCTTTATGCTTACTACATATTCATGCTGGTCATTTTTATCAGATCGAAAGATGCTGAGCTGAAAAGAAAATAAGAGTGATTTGTTCAGAGTACACCAAGCATTCACAAGTGCAGTCAAACCCATGTTTTTGTACTATTAATGGTCAATTATGACTACCTTCTGTCTGCCTCCAAGGGAGGCCCCAAAAATTAAATTTAAAGCTCCACACTGTCTAAAAGCAGTATTTCAATACTACCTTCTGCCACTGAACTATTGGCACAAGATTAATAGTTGGACCAGACTTGCTTTGATAGACTGAAAGGCAAATCAGCTTTCAGTTGACATCTGCTTTCTGAGGAGGCTGTCTCAATCCTGGTCAAATGTCATAGTCGAATGGCAAAAAGAAAAGAATTAATGAAGTAGTGAACTTAAGGGGATTGCACACCACTGGGAAAGGCGCAGCAAGTAATGAGAGACTGGATGACTCCAAAATGTGAACACAATTTTCTGATATTGTTGAATGTATCAGATTACCTGGAAGAGTGTGGTTAGGAGACAGGGGATTAATTTCCCTCAGTGTGGGAACACAGAAGGAAGACATCGTTCCTTGGTGATCTTCACAATGCTTCAATGGGAAGGATGTTTTCCTTGGCGAAGGAGCCTTGAACTCAGTCAAGAGGGTAAGGCCATTTAGACAGAAATGAGGCAACATTTCTTCGCCGGTGGGGTATCTTTGGAATTCACTCCCCTGCAGTCTGTGAAGGTTCATTTATTGCATTTATATAACCATATAACCATATACAGCACAGAACAGGCCAGTTTGGTCCTACTAGTCCATGCTGGAACAAATCACCACCCTCCTAGTCCCACTGACCAGCACCTGGTCCATACCCCTCCAATCCTCTCCCCTCCATGTAATTATCCAGTCTTTCCTTAAATGTAAATAATGTCCTTGCTTCAACCATCTCTGCCGGAAGCTTATTCCACATCTCAACCACCCTTTGCGTGAAGAAATTTCCCCTCATGTTCCCCTTATAATTTTCCCCCTGCAATCTTAAACCATGGCCTCAGGTTTGAATATCCCCCACTCTTAATTGAAAAAGCCTATCCACATTTACTCTGTCTGTCCCTTTTAAAATCTTAAACACCTCTATCAAGTCCCCCCTCAAACTTCTACGCTCCAGAAAAAAAAGCCCCAGGCTGCTCAACCTTTCTCTGTAACTCAAACCCTGACATCCTGTCAACATTCTCGTGAACCTTCTCTGCACTCTCTCTATTTTGTTTATATCTTTCCAATAATTCGGTGACCAAAACTGCACACAGTATTCCAAATTTGGCCTCACCAATGCTTTGTACAATTTCATCATAACATCCCAACTCTTGAATTCAATACTCTCGATACTCCGATTTAAGGCCAACATTCCAAATGCCTTCTTCACCACTCTATCTACCTAAGTATCAACTTTGAGGGTACTATTTACCATAACTCCTGAATCCCTTTGTTGCTCTGCACTCCTCAGTTGTCTACCATTCAATGTATATGACCTCTTTAGATTTGCCTTTCCAAAATGCAAAACTTCACTCTTATCTGTATTAAATTCCATCAGCCATTTCTCAGCCCACTTCTCTAGCTTTCCTATATCTCTTTTTAAGCTACGGTAATCTTCCTCAATGTCCACAATACCACCAATCTTTATATCATTTGGAAACTTACTTATCCAATTTACCACCCAGATCGTTAATATATATAACAAACAATAGTGGACCCAGGACCGATCCCTGAGGAACTCCACTAGTCACCGGCCTCCAATTTGACAAACAATTTTCTACCAGTACTCTCTGACACCTCCCATCCAACCATTGCTGAATCCATTTCACTACCTCCTTATTTATACCTAATACCTCCACCTTTTTTCCTAACCTCCTGTGGGGAACTTTGTCAAAAGCTTTACTAAAGTCTAAATAGACAACATCCACAGCCTTCCCTTCATCAATCTTTTTTGTAACCCCCCCGAAAAACTCTATAAAGTTTGTTAAGCATGATCTACCCCTGACAAAACCATGCTGACTACTACCTATCAATCCCTGTTCTTCCAAATATTTGTAAATGCCATCCCTCAGAACACTTTCCATCAACTTACCCACCACAGACGTCAGACTCACAGGTCTATAATTTCCAGGCTTACATTTGGACCCTTTCTTAAACAGCGGAACAACATGAGCCACCCTCCAATCCTCTGGCACTAACCCCGTGACCAGTGACTTCCTAAATATCTCTGTTAATGGCCCCACTATCTGTAAACTAGTCTCCCGGAGTGTCCTTGGGAATACATTGTCCGGACCCGGAGATTTGTCAACCTTTATCTTTTTTAACACTGCCATCACTACCTCCTCGGTTATCCTTATATGATTCATGACCTCCCCACTATTTTTCTTTACTTCAATTGGTACAATATTTTTTTCCCTAATGAATACCGAGGAAAAGAAATAATTTAAAATTTTCCCCATCTCCTCTGACTTCTCACTCAGCCTACCCTCCCTATCTACAAGGGGTCCAATTTTATCCCTCACTAATCTTTTACTTTTAATGTACCTAGAGAAACCCTTTGGATTTATTTTAAAACGTGAATTATTAGATTCCAGGACATTAGTGGAATCAAGGAATTTGGGAATAGGGAAGAAGAATCGTGTTGGGGTAGTGACCTATGATCTTATTGAGGGGCTGGAGAGTCCACTCCTGCTCTTATTTTTTATCCTTACTGCTGTACGGGAGCTGGTCAGAGCCCCCAGTCCCCATGGCAGGTAGAGGGCAATGTTAAAAGGGGAGAAAAACCCACGTTTAAAGGGCTGACAAAGACAATAGCTTCATGTCCTAAATACAGAAAAGATATCAATAAGATAGGAAGAGTGCAGAGAAGATAGGAAGAGTGCAGAGAAGATTGTTGCCTGGACTTCAGGAACTGAGTTACAGGGATAGGTTAAACAGATTATGACTTTATTTCCTGGAGCATAGAAGAATGAGGGGAGATTTGTTAGTATTTTAAATTATGAGGGGGATAGACAGAGTAAATGTTTCCCACTAAGGGTAGGTGAGATACAAACCAGAGGGCATGGGTTAAAGGTGAAAGAGGAAAAGTTTGGGGGGAACATGAGAGGAAACTTGTTCACATAGAGAGTGGTGGGCATGTGGAAAGAGCTGCCAGCTGAAGTGGTGCATGCATCTCAATATTAATATTTAAGAAGAATTTAGACAGGTATATGGAGGGGAAAGGTAGGGAGGGATATGGACTGGGTGCAGGTTATTGGGATGAAGCAGAAAAATGGTTCTGTGCAGATCAGAAGGGCTGAGGGGGTCTGTTTCTGTGCAGTAATATTCTATGGTTCCCTGGATCCATCTCACCCAGGACACACTCTCTTCTCCTTCCTCCATCAAGGAGGTTCAAGTGTCTGAAATCATGCACCAACAGGTTCAAAGTGTATTTTCCCCACTGTCTTACAATTGTGACCGCATGCTGCCCTTGTTCTTTACAAACTGATCAACTATAGCAGTTTACACAGCAATATGATCCTGCTCTTTTATGTTGTCCTAGATGTAACAAAATGCATTGATCACAACCTTCTGTCAGGGAAAAGCTGCAATGGAGTAAAACTAAGCATTTCACAGTGAAAACCTGGGTGCCACAGGTTCGTCAACATTGGCACGCAGACTTTGCCAGGCAGTTAAAATGTCACGATCATTCTGGTACTGTACAAGTCCAAAAAACCAGATGCCAAAAATCTGGACCACCTGAGAATCTGGATTCTCAAAACCTCTTGGCTTTTGCGTGCGTGCATAAGCACCACTGGTGTACAGCGGCAGCAAGCAACCATAAAGAGGTTTGCTGAAATGTATCTTTTTTTTTAATAGCTTTGTAAATTATCTGAAAAAATGTTTCATTAATAAACTATCAAAATTTACCTGTTTATTCTCCTTAAGTTTCAATTTTAAATTTACTGCCGAAGAATCCAAAATTCTGGACCGACCCAATTCTCGAGCAGTCCAGATCTTAGGACTTTTATTGTATTACTAATGGGGCTGGTGGGGGGGGGGGGGGGGGGCGGAGTGGTGTGTGTGTGTGTGTGTGTGTGTGTTTGGATGTGCATATAAGAGAAAAAATAGAATTTTACATGTGTATAAGGAGAAAGTGTGTGGATGTGCGTATAAGAGAGAAAGAATGGGTGTGTGGGTGTGTGGGTGTGTGTGTGTGTGTGTGTGTGTGTGTGTGTGTGTGTGTGTGTGTGTGTGTGTGTGTGTGTGTGTGTGTGTCCGTCCCTCTATTCACTCCTTAGAGTTGAAAATATGGGAATTTAAATTTAAAGGAGAAAATAAACAAGAACAGTTATGAAGCAGAACCGCTCTGATAAAGGGTCTTTGCTCTGAAATGTTAACTCCTGCTTCTCTTTCCACGGATGTCACCTTACCAGTTTCATTGTCAAATTGAAGTGCTTACCTAGATATGTTGCAAGAGTGTCTGCCTTCATCACCCTCTCAAGAAAATGGTTTTAGATTCCAACCACTTTCTTGGTAAGCAAGTTCTTCATCAAATCCTCACTAAACCTTCATCCTTTACCCTGAAGTTTAATTCAACATTGCTCTGAGGTTCAATTTAATATTGCTCTGAGGAAGACTTTCAGACTATCTACCTTATCTTTTTGCATGCCTTTATCAGGCTGCCTTTAGCTTCTTCCATCCCTGGAAAAACAAATCTAAATTATCCAGTCTCTCTCCTGATAACAGAGCAACCCAGGCAATAAACCTTTGCATCCTTTCCAGAGCCATCATCTTGTTTGATGACGTGGTGACAGAACCATACACAGGAATTAAGTTGTGGCTTAACCAATGTTTCACCAAGCTGGACCATAACCTACCTCCTCTCATATTCTATGCCCTGGATAAAGAAGGTTAAATGCCCCAAATCCATCCTCTCAATCACTATGCCATCTTCAAGAATTATTTGACTTGTACACCAAAGTTCCTCAATACTCCTAAAGACCCAATGAAAAACCACAACATTGAGGGGAATGGTTGCTGAGAAGCTAGATCTTCTTTCTGCCTCACGGCATGGCAACATCTTCTCCCAGCAAGTTGGCACAAATCGAAGATTGATCTTCCTTTGTGAGCCTGCTCCCATGTAGCTGACACCTCTGGTTTGGTTGGTGATTCTCGGCAGAAGACAGTTACGGATGCAAAGGAAAGCAAGGCTTGATGGCACCAATAAGATTGGAAGAATTTAGAATAACTGATTGTATTAACGTTAGGGGGGAAAAAAACAAATTGTATTTGACCAACACAATTTGCATTTAAATTTGCACAAATCATTGTGTAAATTTGACTCGAGCATCACAGAAAAATGTGGCACTCACCAAAATGCAAAGCTGCAAGTCATGTCAGCTCAATCTTGCTAAAAGTGAACCAAGATGACCCATTTTCCACCAGTTTAAAAGGTGATTTTCCTGATCGGGATACCCATACTTTAATAAACTTGGGATGGTCCCCTAATTTCTGCAGTAATGCAGGAAAGCTGACTGAAAGAGCAGCTGCTTTTATTAAAAGATGCCCTTTCACGAGCAGAAACCATGCTTAAATTTAGCAAAGAAATTTTACTGCAATGGATGAGAATACTGTCTTCTGCCCCCAGTGTATCTGCTCTAATGGCATACTCTCCTCACTGCCACTTGCCTGAAGCAGGAATGTTACGTGCAGATCATTATTCCCAGTAATAACCATGGGAAATGCCAATAAACGTGACCAGCTGCTGATTGGATAATTGAAATTTCTTCCAGCTCAATTTACAGCTGTACAAGGAAGTCAGACAGAAGTGGGCGCGAGCATTTAAAGGTTCGAAAATGCCTCCTGGCTGCCCACTTGGAAAGCTGCTTGTGGAATCTGCGAAGGATCTGTCCAAAGTCAATGACCCACCAGCGTCCTCCAAGTGACAGATGACAGCTGCAGCAAAAATACTGTTCTGGTTCTCGACAAATTGGCCAAGGAGCCATTTACATCTATGATTTTGGTGATGTTATGTGCAGCAGAAAATTCAACACTTCATTCAAAGTACTCCCTTTCATTTGAATAATTGTAATATTAAATTCCCATCTACCCTCATAAATTATTAATCCAACAGAATTTTTTTTCATAATGTTGCAGTAGGTTTGTTAATATCTTGAAATGACATAAATATTTTGATAATACACCTGGATGAAATTCCACTCTAATTATGTTGCATTGATTTGTCCGTGAACAAATGTTGCTATAATGTTCATGTTCATGTTGCTATAATGGCTGTGACTTTGACAACAATCATTAACTCAATCATTATTGTATCTTTCTTTGGCTTGGCTTCGCGGACGAAGATTTATGGAGGGGTAAATGTCCACGTCAGCTGCAGGCTCGTTTGTGGCTGACAAGTCCGATGGGGGACAGGCAGACACGGTTGCAGGGGAAAATTGGTTGGCTGGGGTTGGGTGTTGGGTTTTTCCTCCTTTGTCTTTTGTCAGTGAGGTGGGCTCTGCGGTCTTCTGCAAAGGAGGTTGCTGCCCGCCGAACGGTGAGGCGCCAAGATGCACGGTTGGAGGCGAGATCAGCCCACTGGCGGTGGTCAATGTGGCAGGCACCAAGAGATTTCTTTAGGTAGTCCTTGTACCTCTTCTTTGGTGCACCGTATTGTTTACTGTAAAACAACCAAGATAGTATTGTTGCCACTGCAATGCAATGGTTAATTTTGAATCTGAATTCTGATACATTAATTATGGGTTCTTCTTTCTATGATTGCTGTTTATAGTATCTCGTTGCGATATTGAGTTGTTAATAATAAATTCCAGTCTCTAACAAAGGGTAATTGAGTCGCTTCTGTAATTATTGAATAATAACATTTCTGTAAGCATGCTCTCAGCGTTTCTGCCATGTTACAACAAGATTTTCTTAATTATGGCCATGTAATGTTGATACTGGAATAGAAATTATTGTAAATGGTTATTATAAGAACAACCACAATGCAGTCACCGGCATTTGCCTCGATTTAATGACCAGGCAGACTGCTTGATCTTTATTTTGGCCGGTGGGCCAGCTGCATTATTCTCCAAGTGTCAATGTAGCACACAGATTGTGTCAGCGAGGCATCTGGAACTGCGTCGATTGACGAATTCTGGAGGACAAGGCAGAGATGAGGGGTACTGATCAGGTTGAACCTGAACTCAACTGTTCTGTGATTAAGATGGGTTAGAGGAATCGCCTCAGTTTTGGTGGAGAATCTTCCATCAACAGTGACGTTTCAGGGCGGAGTGGAAGTTGGGGAGGAGCTTGATAAGAGGTTTAGATTCACTGGTTTTAAAAGTTTAGAAAGGAAATAGTTGATGAAATCATTATTATGGCTACCATAATGAGACTCATCAAAACAATATTGTTTTCCTGATGAAATCAATGCCTATGTTCTCGCTCCAAGAGAGCACCGAGTTCAAGAGAATAACTTTTAATATCCTCTGTTATATTTGCATAATGGTAAAAATAGCTCTTTTGTACACATCCAGGAATGACATAGTCAGTGCCAGTTATCTTGCAACATGGCTAGCTATATTACCTTCAAGAGTGAGCAGCAAACACTCATATAAGGCACTCTGCAAATAAATGACTTTTAGTTAGAGATAAAGCCATTGCTTTTCAAATTCATCCCCCCCACCCCTCCCCTTAAAGAAAAGTCTTTGTGCCAAAACGGAAAGAGGATGTCTATGTTTTGTTTTGGCAATTTAGAAAAGGCAAAGCATTTATCAAAATTATTCTTTGGCTTAAAATATATGACCCACTGGAAACAGGAATCCAGTAAAAGTTCTACTCTTGAGGCGAGCATAAACACTACTCCCTGTGCCCCAGCCTCATTCAGTCAGGGACCGAAACAAACCTGCACCAACTGGGATTACAATATTTTGGTGCAAAATAAAGTCAAACGCCACTTGACAAGTCAGAAACTTTGCCTTGCACTCATCAGGATTACCTGTTAATATGGATACATGGGAAAATCACAGCATTGATGTTCGCAAAATGCTGTCCTAGTGTACTAAGTTCTGCATTGGGAATTTTAGCTTCCAAATGAATGAGCCAATATCACTATGAATACTAAATTTAACACTTTTTGAAAAATTTTAGATCAAATACAGCTCCTCTTCTGTTTAATTTTCCTTCATAGTTTCTCCCTTCACAGCCCTCAAAAAAAACGTGAGGAATCTGGTGCGTTATTCTAGAATTTTGACACTTCTCCAGGGCTTCATGAAAGTGGCCACTCACCAACAGATAAGGGATCTTTCACTGTGAGCTTTGGAAGATCCCAAAGAATTAAACAAAAACGGCAAATATTTAAATTGTCAGTCCGTAATCACTGACGGAGACCTGGCAAACTAATTCAAACAAAAGCAAAACCTTTCGCATGGAATACCGTCCATGCTTCAGTTCTTCGCCACTGAACCCAGCTCTGCATTCAACTGGAAAGTTTAATTCAAAACAGCAATCAGAAAGAGTACCATCCACATGGAAAACGATCAGCAAAATAGCCTTGATCCTCTCTTTTATTTCCAGAGGTATAAAAGTCAAAGTGGCGGACACTTCAGTGCAGCATTCAGGAATTCAAGCACTGCCAAACGTACATGGTTTTTCAAATGAAGTATTAGACCGTAGCTCTGAGATCACATATGATCTTGGAAGGTCCCTATAATATGCTCAGTGCCTTAGGCAATTTGTATCTCATCTCCAGCTTCAGTGAAACCAACTACCTCGGCCAGTTATCCTGCCGATACTGATTGGAGTTTGTTTTCCCCGTATGATGCCAGTTCAGACTCTGGAACTGCTTTATTGAGGGTTTCATTGGTTTGACTGATAAATGTAAGGTTTGTTTATGCAATAGATGTGTATTCAAAGTAAGAGATAAACCTGGCTTTTGAATGTCACAATTTGCATGCAAGTTCAGGACTTCTAGCCTTTCCTCACAGATCTGGAAATATTGTATCCAAATTAGTTTTCATGGAACTGTTTAATTTTCCGGCTCCGCAACCCAGTGGAGCTGTTAATATTAGAGGAGCTTAAATAGCTTTTGACGTTGCTGTACTACCTGCTTTACACATCAGTTCCAGATTCAACAGGTCAGGGAAGACTGCCAAGGACGGAAGTAAAACAGGAAAATGCGTCATTTCAACTCCACTTACGAGGGAGATAGTTCTATTAAAGTGTCTTGCAGTATTTATTGGTGAGTGTTGGTCTGGAAGCTTCTCTCCCTTCCCGCCATCACCCAGTAATTTATTCAAATGTTCTAATTTGGTTGATGGAAGTCAATAAGCTGATCACAGAACCACAGAAGGATTGCAGCACAGAGGATGACTATTTGGCCCTTCAAGTCTGTACCAGCCCCAGCAATCTGTGCTTCCTGAACCTCCTCCCAATTTTTTTTTCCTCTAGTGGATATACGTATATGATAATGATTGGTCATCAGCATTGTCATTTATCACTGATTCAGCATCACGCCGTCTCTTTTACCTCTCTTTCGGCGAGGTGTGCAATTTTACTTAAATGGAAGGATGCTGCCCCACCTACTCACGATCAGTGGCTGCGCAACATCATGTCCTGATGAAAATGGAAAAGATTCGTTATTCAATTAATAATTCAGAGATAAGATTCCAGAAGTTATGGGGGGTGGGGGGGGGGGGGGTGGAATGGTGGAATTTATGACTCACCATCTTACTTTATAATTTTATTCCCATATAATTAAATTGTCTGACTTGTATCTTTTCCATGTTCCTTAGATTATATATATTTTTTAAAACCTTCGTTTTTCTTTTAATACCAGTCATATGTAGCATCTGGCAACGTGCTGAGGTTAGGGTTTGAGTTTTTCTCCTCTACTATTTTATTCTTTCCTTTTTTTATATATATTAGAGGGTTTTTTTCCCAAAATAAGGTATATACTATTTAGAATATGAATTATGGAAATGATTTACAATTTATGTATGTTAATCATATACAGAATATCTTATTTCATTTGTGTAACTGCCCATACTATATTACTGAATTGTACCCTTTTCGTTTGTACGTTCTTTATTAAAATCAATAAAAATATCTTAAAAAGAAATAAAGGAAACTGAAATTATCTCATGGTTTCATGAGATTAATGAAATGGATTCTACAAGACAATAATAGCAGTAAAGGCATCCAAAAGACACAAACTAAATGCAGATTTTGTTTGGTTAAACAGGTGTGTCAGAGTATACAGAGGTGTTTGGGAGATACATTGGAAAAGGTTTGTTAGAGCAGGTCACACACAAACACTTTAAAACACAGAATTTTTGCAGGAGATTTTGCAAGAGTGCTCAGAGACTCATGATGGAATGTTAATTGCAAAAGGTAACAAATGTAACAACAGGCAGTAGCAGCTCTGTCTGGAAAACAGAACTTACTGTCCAGAAGGTCATGTGACCTTTGCAGGCAGCGAGCAGAGAAAAAAGTAGGCTTTGCTCTCAGAGAGGAGGGAGTGAGAGAGAGGAGACACAGACATCAGTTCCAGAGGGAATAGCTGGCAAGCTTTGGAAGACAGCCTGGTCAAAAGAGAGGACTGGCTGTCCGGTGTTTCCCTTGGAATAGGAGAAACAGAAAGGAACTTTGTGCTGACCTGAAAGAAGAAAAACTCTTTATCTGAAGACCAACTAGAACCCTTCTGAGTGGTAACCATTTAACTGTTAAGCTCCAAAGCCTGGTGAACTTTATCAATGTTAACTTCTGTATACAGTACAAGAATTGCCTGCAACCACTGAGATTGGACTGTGAACCAAAGAACTTTGCTGAACTTACACACACATTACACACATGTGCACTTAGCATTAGAAGGGGGTTAAGTAGGTTAATTGAAGTGAGTCAACGGAGATAAGTTTAAGTTTGATTATATTCTCATGTTCAAAAATAATTAAAAGCAACTTTTGTTTAAGTAACCCTTTGTCATGGTGCATATCTATTGCTGCTGGGTTTTGGGGTCCTCTGGACTCGTAACACAGGTACTATTTAAATGCAATCTTGCATAGTAGGGATGCTTTCTTAGTCCCTCTACCCAACCATCCCTCAGGCAAAGATGATAGATACATCCACTGCAGTTCTGGGGTCACTGGCAAAACCAATAAGGGAAACACAGACTCTTCCCCCGATGGGACAGGGAAATGAGTAGTGCGTAAAACATCATTTTTTTTCCCCCCAATAATCAAACTCCTTGCCAACAATAAATAGCAGCCTGGTTGGTCACATGGCTTTTAAAGCATACCCACTAATCACCAAACAGTCCCTCTTGTTCATCGATGCCCTCCTCAGAGAGGTGACAAGAGTGAAAGAGCAAGTAAAGTCAGGACTAGAAAGAATTTAACTTAAATTTACACCATGGTAACATGCCCTTCAAGTCCACGGATCCATGCTGCTCAAATTCATCCACAAACCCCAGGGTGGAAGGAAACCGAGGCGGAGTGCCACAAGACTGAAGCAGTATTTTCGCTGCTTGGCACTTTGAGATTAATTTAACTGCCTGTGGTACAGAACTGTGGGCCTTTGCTGAACGCCATGCACTAATGTGTGTTTGGCAGCATTTGTGGAAGAGAAAATAATTGTAACCAATCAGTATTCTGTCCATTTAGTTCCCTTTTAGTATTAAAATGAAGATTGGGACTCAATATTAGTTATAACTGGAGCCTAAATTGCTTTTATTTTTGGTTTATTTCAGGGTTTTTCAGTTTTTATTATATAAAAATTTTGGTGAAAGAGAAACCTCAGTTATTAAGAAGCATCAATTTTCAGACTACATCGACATGAGGATGACGTACAAACTCCTTACAGACAGTGCCAGATTCAAGCCGGGCCATTGGCACGTTGGAACAGTTGCCCTAACCACTACACTAACTCTGCTGCCGTCACAGGAAAGGAGATGAAGATTCTGCCGAAATAGTCCTGAAGAAACCAAGAGAAATGTAGTAGTTAATGATATTCAAAAATACAATTAGGTGTACAAAATTACAAGGAGCATGAATTGGGTGAATGGCGAGAAACCATCCCCCCCTGTAATGACGAGATCTAAAATCTGAGGTCAGAGTCTGAAGGTGAGAGGGGGAATCGGACGAAAGTTCTTTTCACCTGGGGGGGGGGTGGCGGCTGGCTGCAATCTGGAAAGCAGCGCCTGAGAAGGTGATGAAGACAGCGCTCCATCAATATCGAGATGAGCATTTTGATTACCAAAGCAAACACAGCGACAGATTGAGTTTTGAAGAATGGGATTTGTACCAGCAACAAGCTTGATGAATGGCAAGGTCATGATGGGCTGATGAGTCGGTTTCTGAATGATATTATGCTTCCAAATTCATGACTCTATGACTAATCTACAATCTCCGCAAACTGAAAGCAAGGCGTTGTGAATGATCATTTTAAAACAATTTCCTTGCAGGTTATAATTTAAGTTCATAAAGCACCATCAGGAATTTTTAAAAAATCCCTTAAAATAAGCAGAAATGAAGCCAGCTTTTGTCAGCTTTTATAAACCACAAAGATTCCCATTGGAGTACTCCAATTTAAAAAAAAATGAGCCGCGTGGCTTCTGGTGAGACCTCACCTGGAATATTGCGTCCAGTACTGGTCCCCATATTTAAGAAATTACATACTTGCTATAGAGGGAGTGCAGCGCAGGTTTACAAGGTTAGTTCCTGGGATGGCAGGATTGTCATACGCGGATAGGTTAGAAAGACTTGGATTATATACGATGGGGTTTCGAAGGATGACGGGAGACATGATTGAGGTATTTAGGATTATCAAAGGGCTTGACAAGGTGAAATCAGAGTACATGTTCCCAGTGATGGGAGAGACTAGGACTAGAGGGCATATGTTAAGAATGCAGGGAAGGCCATTTAAAACAGAAATGAGGAGAAATTTTTTTACCCAGAGAGTTGTGGATCTGTGGAATGCATTGCCACAGAGAGGTGGTGGGGGCTGATTTGCTGGATAGATTTAAGAGAGAGTTGGATAAGACTCTTGTGGGCAGGGGAGTTAAGGGTTATGGGGATAAGGCTGGGATTAGTTATTGAAAGAGAAAGATCAGTCATGATCCGATAAATGGTGGTGCTAGCTCGACGGGCTAATTGGTCTACTTCAGCACCTATTGTCTATTGAAATGGGTTCTCCATTTAGCTTGCAGAATCAAATGCACCTCAGGCCATGGCCTGCTAAATATTTTGATTTGGTTGTACTTATAGGAACTGAAAATTGATGCTTCTTATTAACTGAGGATTCTCTTTAAAAATTATTCTATATTGTCAAACGTTCATAAAATCCCTGAAATAAACCAAACATAAAAGGAATTCATGCCCCAATCATCAATAATATTGAGCCTCGATCTTCATTTTAATACTAAAAGAGAACTAAATAAAGAGAATATCTTCTCACTGATCTGTTACAATTATTTTCTCTTTCACAAATGCTGCCAAACACACATTGGTACATGAAGTTCAGCAAGGGCCCACAGGCCTTGTGAAATGCTACTTCACTTTTGTGGGCATTCATTGGGGTTGATCTGTGAATACAATGTTTGGAAGGAGATGAAAGCTTTGGAGAGGGTATAGTACAGTTCCCGGGGTCACTTTTTACAATCAAAGGGAGAAGCTGGAGTCTTTCTCCCAAGAGAGCAGTCCGAAATCGGACTGGGTGGTTTTCCTCATTTCACACTTAAATAAAATAAATTGAAACAGTCTCCCATTGCTGGCAAACAAATAACAAGAGCATATTGATCAAAATGTTTATAACTCAATTCCATACAAAGTGAAAGGAGGAAAGTTTAGAGGAGACATCAAGGTTGTTTTTTTTTAAAACACAGAGTTGTTGGTGCATGGAATGGATCACTGAAGGGGTAGTGGCTGGGACAATAGGAGAGACTCTTAGACAGGCACATGGATGAAAGAATAATAGAGGGCTATGAGGTAGGGTGGTTTTTATTTTGGTAGTATATCTGGGTTGGCACATCATGTGCTGTAATATTCTATGTTCAAATCCAGCTGCTGCCACTACCCCACCTTCTTCCTGTTGCCCTGAAGCTACTTATTCAGATATTTATTAATCTTACTCCAGGAATTCCAGCTCTTAACCCTCTGTCACTTTGGTTTTTATTTATGCCAATCATCTTCTTTTGACATCCCCTGGCTTCAGACTTCTCTGTCAAGTGGGAACAGTTTCCCTCTGGATCTCTGCAGATCTTGGCCCGTGCTGAGGAGAACGATCTCAGTTTTCCCAGTCTATCCAAGAAACAAAGTCCCTCACTTTTGGAATAATTTTGATGACTTGCTCTGGGGCCTTCTTCAAAGCTGGAACATCCTCCCAAGGAGGAGCAGCTCCACAATGAACACAAAACCAGCTGCCGTACCACTGGCCAAAAGGCAAAAGCACAAAAAGAAAACCTTTTATTTTAACAAGAGTGCAGAGAAATTGGAAGGCAGTCTCACCAAGGATGACAGGTGGAGAGCTTCTAAAAGAAATTGAAGAGAAAAAAAATGTGGGATAGAGTTATCCCTCTGGAAAGTTGCCACCATCCTGATAGGCCAAATGGCCTCCCCTTCTACATCTGTCATTCCATGTTTCTACAAGATCAACGAAGCTCTACAAACATAAATTCTTGCTTGTTACTTCTTAAATTCTTCGCTAAAGATGATGCTCCAAGATAAGATACATCTTGACCGCTTTACTTCAATTTTCAAAGATTCTTCAAGCAGCAAGGTTTAATGTTGATGGGAGTGTTGGTAAATGGTCTGGGTAGATTTGAGAATTGAATGATTAAGATAGAATATGGTAATGAAAAGATAATGTAATCAGTGGTGTCTCAAATGTGTTCTGGCTACTTGCAATATTTTTAAATGAAATGGAACAGGGAGGTGGCAGTAGGTTTTAATTTGCTAATCTGGTATATTGAATCATGAGCGCTTCCATATTGAGGAAGAATATTGAGCACAGCCCCTAGGCACATGGTACTTTTCCATTACTGGTGGAACTATCTCATCTGATCTCTGGAATAGCTTCCGCCACTGCTTGTGATAACGTGTTCCTAACAGTCCCTCTTTCCACTACTGTAATTCCTCTTGCATGTCCACGAGAGACCAGTTATGTCACAGATTCACCAGCAAGTAAACACAACCTTTTAGAGTTTATGCTCTCCATGTCCTTTAAACAATGTGTTCAGACAATATGATAACAATGGTTTGAGCTTATCTCTTATATCAAACTCCCAACAGGATAGCAGAGAACTGGCGAGCTAAGGAGCAGTAACCATTGGTCATTTCCTGCAAGCAATCAGCAAGAACAAAACAATCAGCAGGTGACAGAGGGCTTACAAGCAAAATCAAGTTACTTTTTAAAAATAATGGGCAGTTGGTGGGTTGACCAATTCCATTGGTTTGGTCAGTCTAACTCAGAGAAAGATTTAAATGCATGAGATCATAGTTGACAAGGCAATAGGAGCATCCTGCTTGGTCAACTTCACTTTGGAGAAGCCCACGAGTGACCTTCAATTTTTATTGGATCAAACAAGACTGAGGCAAGGTACGGCTCTGTAAAACAATGAAAGGTAAGTAGAAAGTGATCCAAACCACATAAACTTTGGATGAAAGGAGGGTCCAAATGAAGCTTTGCAAGTGGCGACCTGTTGTAAAACAGGTGACCTTACTGAGTATTGGAAGGCAACTGAAGCTCGTGGAGAAATTAACAAAATTGCCTTGAATAATTATTAAAGTAAGAGAGCACCAAACAATAATCCTGATGTGGATGCACTGTGCTTTCATGATGGCATTATAAAAAATAACCTGAAGCATAAATTAAATAGATGTCCGTGGGTATTAGAGGAAAAAAAACACAACTGAAGCTTCTGAAGGCCAGCAACTAAAAATTCAGTGCATCATTTACAAATCTGATCCACAAACAGATCAATAACCAACTTCCCTTGATTTATAACAACTATATTAGACAATTGCATAATTGCAAATTGGGTTCGAATTCAAATATGTGGAATGATTTTTACTTGACTTAAAGGAAGAAATCCTGTTGACAAATCTAGAATCAGGATTTATCGTCATGAGCAAGTCATGAAATTTGGTGTTTTGTGCCAGCATCAATGTGCAAACAAACATGTTATAACCATCTTACGACATTACTATTAAAAAGTAACAGTGCTCGAAAAGTAAGGCAGCGTCTGTGGTTCATTGATTATTCAGGAATCTGATGGCAGGAGAGAAGAAGCTGTCCTTGTGGCTGTAGAAGTTTACGAGAGTCTTCGGTGATGTACCAAATCCCCTCAGACACCTCACAAAGTATAGCTGCTGGCGAGCTTTCTTTGTGATTGCATCAACATGGAGGCTCCAGGACAGATCCTCGGAGATGTTGACACCAGGAATTTGAAGTTCTTGACCTTCTCCACAACTGAGTCCTCGAGGAGGACAGGGTCATGTTCCCCTGACTTCCTCCTGATGTCCACAGTCATCTCTTTGGTTTTGTTGACGTTGAGCGCAAGATGGTTGTCGTTACATCATTCAATGATCTGGTCTTTCTTCTGTACACTTCCTCAGTGCCATTTGTGATTCTGCTGACAACTGTGGTGTCATGGGCAAACTTGTAGATGGCAATGGAATTGTGCCTGGCCACACAGTTGTGCGTGTATAACAAGTAGAGCAGTGGGCTAAGCACCTATCGTTGGGGTGGCCTGCGTTAATAATTAGTGAGGAGGAGACATTTTTTTCCAATTCGTTCTGACTGTGGTCTTCCAATGAGAAAGTCAAGAATCCAGTTGCAGAGGTGGGTACAGAGGCCGAGAATTTGTAGCTTCTTGACCAGCACTGAGGAAATAATGGTATTGAAGGGTGTTAATATCTTGTTCTTTTCCACAGATATTAGGTGGGCCATGTCTCCAGAATGGAGAACCATTACCTTCCCAAGATCGTGTTATATGGCGAGCTCTCCACTGGCCACCGAGACAGAGGTGCACCAAAGAAGAGGTACAAGGACTGCTTAAAGAAATCTCTTGGTGCCTGCCACATTGACCACCACCAGTGGGCTGATCTCGCCTCCAACCATGCATCTTGGCGCCTCACAGTTCGGCAGGCAGCAACCTCCTTTGAAGAAGACCGCAGAGCCCACCTCACTGACAAAAGACAAAGGAGGAAAAACCCAACACCTAACCCCAACCCACCAATTTTCCCTTGCAACCGCTGCAACCGTGCCTGCCTGTCCCGCATCGGACTTGTCAGTGACCAACGAGCCTGCAGCAGACGTGGACATACCCCTCCATAAATCTTCGTCTGCAAAATCAAGCCAAAGAAGAGGTTGATCCATTTTATTTCTGTTGCCAGCAAACAGTGACTTAGACATTTACAGTTTTATCAGAACTTGAAACCTCTGATTCGTCTAACAAGAAGGGAAAACATAATTAAAACAAAGTCAATGGTCAGTGCCAGATCACTAACCTTGAAAATCTTCTCAGGGTCTGCTATCAGCATCTTGACTGTCATGTACAGTACACAACTACACCCAATTTCTCAACTTTTGTTTGCTGTTAAAAATACAGAGGTGTCACTAGTCCAGCCCCCCCCCCCCCCCCCCCACCAATAAGGGCAAGAGAGTCCCTTCAGAGATACTGAAAGTCCGTGGATTCACCTCCTACACTCCCATAACCTCTACAGCTGCACGACCTCTCACAGCGGGGAACCTGGCTCCTAGTTACAAATCTGCGATGTAATTAGCAAAGTATTAACCCCCCCAAAGCCCAGCCATCGGCACCCTCAGGAAGCTTGGTCTTCGGCAGCCCACAGCCTGATTGGAGACCTTCAGCCTTCGAGCCCCTTACTGATCTGTTGCCGTGGTTACCTTCCCTATAGGGGTCCTCTCCCAGGCTTCTTCTTCTTCTTGGCGGGGTGGATATTCTCCTGCTCTACGCCAGACCCGGAGCCCACAGGCCTCGTGGCCTGTTGTCAAGCATGGGTGCTATTTCAATCATTGACATGATAACTGGGCAGTAGGGCTTAAAGAGGTGCGTCATGCGTCCGCTCCCCACTCTCCTGGGTCTGCACCAGCAGATATAGCAACACGGGCATTTTTTTCTCTGGTTGATTATGAATAATATTGAGACGGGGGCCAGGGCATTTTTAAAGTTAAATTGAAAGGCCCTCTCAGCTCACCAACCTGTACCACCCATGCCCCTGGTACATTCTGAAGGGTGGGAGGAATCTGGAGACCCCAGGGAAAACCCACGCAGACATGGGGAGAATATACATACAAACAGCGCGGGATTCGAACCCCAGTCCCAATCGCTGCCGCTGTAAGTGTTGCGCTAACCGCTATGCCAGCCTTAGGGAGGGTAATACCATGGGCATTGTGGCTCAAGAGTCAACAACCAAAATTATAACAGTCAATAATTCAAGCATTTGAAAAGATAAACAGCTATATTTAAACATAAAAAACAATCTAATTGTGAGCATGGTCACACACAAAAAAGAATTATGGATTATAAAAATTCTCCGGATTCAAGGCAGAGCAGATGACGGCAAAATTTATCCCACTTTTTGAGAATGGATGTGGGCAAAAGGCAGTTTGGTCACTAAAGGCCAGGATGCTTAAAGTTTGTCATCGGAGAAAAGTTTGAAACTCTCATGAAGGAAAAAAAGAGTGAGACATCTGGACACTGGTATCACTCGGGGGGTGCGGACCACACTGGGTGTCACCTTCAGAGGGGGTTGATGCCAAAATTGACTGTCTATAAATATTTCTGTTTCAGTAGAAATTTTTTTTTTAAAAAAGGATCCCTGTAGTTACATTTTTCGTAAGCCCAACTTACATGTATCAACATACCTATAAGGCTAAAACTCAATGCTAATGTACTTTTTGAACTGTCCAATGCACTCTGGTCAGAGACCCCCACCCCCCCCCGCCTCCACCTCATTAAGCACCACCACCCCCTGCTCAGTGCCACCACTGCTACCATGCCCCCTCCCCCCACCACTCAGAGCCACTGTTGAGCCCCTCCCCCAGTTCAACACTGCCGCCGCCACCATGGACATACATGCTTCTTCTACACTTGGTGTGTTTATACACTCAGTCCATGGTGGTGGGGGATGGGCATGGGTGACCCCATGAGTCAGTGCACCAGGCGACTCCAATGCTAGTGACGCCAATGCATCTAGATAGGAATTGTTCTGTCAGGCACACATAGCATGGATTCAGGAAGGGCAGATCGTGTTTGATAAATGTACAGGAGTACTTTGAGGATATAATGAGTGCAGTGGATGCAGGGAAGCAGGTGGATGATATGTATTTGGATTTCCAGAAGGCATTCGACCAGGCCCTGCTTCAAAAACTTATCCGTAACTGACGATGCATTGAGTTGGGGGTAATAGATTTGCAAGGATAGAGGATCGGTTAATCAAAAGAAGATAGTGTTCGTAAAATGGAGGCACTGCTAGAGCAGTTGTAAAGGCAGCGCTGCCACTGGTGTGGGCCTGGGAGAGTAGAGAGTGGAGGCACAGCTCTGCTCCAGAGGTTACAACAGCCCAGTTTTAATGCGGGCAGCTCTATACAGGCTTTAAATAGTGTTTATAAATAAAATCTAGCAACCACGAGGTCTGTGCCCAAGATGGTGGCACCTGTGCTTGGCTGCTGCAGACTCCGGGGGAGATTTCAAATAGTGCAGGGCACCAAAAATGATAGGAACTCCCCCACTACACCCCACCCCTCTACCATTTGAAAAGGAAACACAGAGGAAAAGGCTGCAGCAACAGACCAGTGAGGGGCTCAGCAGCTGAAAGACCCACACGGGCTGTGGGTGACTTACGGCCAGGAAATCCACACAGGCTGTGGGCTGCTGGATACAGGCTCGTGGGAACCAGGTACTGGGATCTGAGAGGGTGCTGAAGGCAAGAAGGGCTCCTGAATGGCCTGTCCCCCTGAAGGCTTCCTGATCATGTCGGATCTGAGTTGCCGATGAATCAAACAGGAGTCTGTGTGGCTGCACTGGATGCGAATCGACAGACACTTGGTGACTCTGAAGGGACTTCCTTTCTCTCCCATAGTTAGGGGTACCGGGCAATGCTCTTGGCTGTCGGAAGACCTGCGCCAGGCTGCTGGAGACTGGCTCGAACTGGATGGGCATATACCATGGATTGAAACTGGGATGCGAGGAGGTTCCGGGGTTGCTGAAGGGTTTTTGACCATGTTTGAGGTTCGGATTTGGAGTTCTGGCTGTCAATGGTTTGGACTGGACTCTGTGTGGCTGAGGGGGCACTCGGTGACTCGGGGTGGGGGGAGGAACTCTCTTTTGCTTTTCTCTCTCTTTCTGACTGTAAGTCTGCAAGAGGCTCTTGGGCAATTCCTGCTGGTGCGAATATGTCTGCCTTGCAGCAGGCAAAAAGAAATTTCATGTAATATGGCACTGTTTTATTACTATGATAATAAATTGAATCTTGAATGACAATAAACCTGAATCTGATTCTGATATTGAAGCATTTTAATGGAAGACAGAGGAGCTCATGAAACACAAAGGAGATGGATGTAGGCCAAAAAAAACTAAAATAGAGCAGCCTGTTAGTGTGCTGCAAACTTGGGATAACTCGATAAAGGAGATACAACATATTCCCCTGCAATTACTGCTGAAAGACAGAATCGTAGCTCTCATCATTCTCACGCAGGATCACAATGGAATTAACTGTTTTTCAAGGTGCAAATCTTTCCTAATGTACTGCATTTCTTATTTTAAACACACAATAAAGGCCAAATTGACACGGCGTATCAAACTGTAATGCTGCCTTTCACCTCTGTCGAATAAAGTGCTGGCAATGCCACTTGGATCCTGTAATTAACACAAAGAACCCAGGCAACTCCTTTGCTGTTCATTTCCCCATGCTTATCTGGACTTTAAAATGTGTCCACAATCTAAAGAAGTGCTTTGTGGTGGCACCATCTTAGAAGATAATGTTTCATTCAATTCCCAAAATCAATGAAAAGAATGAAAGGAAACTAAAAGATGCAAGAACTCAAAGCTTGCTTTGTATTGAATGAGATACTGAAAAGAAGATCCCAAGTTGAAAGGGCACTCTGAGAATTATATCCAAATAATAAAATGCACAATTATAAATCACTCATGATAACAAACCATTAACATGATTAGAATGTTAGACTTTTGCACAAGGAGGAGGTGGAAGACGGTGTTGAACATGATATAGGTTATTTTCTTACTGGCATTTTTCTCGACATTTGTACTTGATCATTAGTTTCTGGTTCTAGCGGAAATGCATATTTGTTTTTCTTTTGGTTATATACACTAATGTGATGTATATACAAATAACCACCCATTCCAGGCATTCCCAGCAACAAATACCAGCAGGCTTGAGCTTTTAAAACTAATTACAATGACTTCTTGGTTCACAAAATAGAGTGAACTTCTCCATTGAAAGCTTCTTTTCCAGAATCCACTATGCTAACATGGGGCACCGAATTCTAGAATAGAGACCATTCAAAAGCTTTGCCAACTTCCATTTTGGAATAGAGAATATGTATACTGCAATAACAAAGTGGAAATCCCATTTGCAAATCTGAAAGTATTGCAGAGCCAGGTTCACCCGGATCTGTGGCTTCATGAAGTCTGTGCTTGCATTTCATTTCTGGCCAAATTTCACACCATCAGTGAAGTATGTGATGGGAAGGGATGAACGTTCAGCATCCACCAGAGAAGGTCTAACATTCACACCCTGCCAATTGAGGAAAAGAATATATGAAAGTTGCAAAACTCAGGGTCACAAACTCATGGACGATCAGGTAGCAGTGACTCCTGCCTCCTAAATCAGTTCCACCACTGGGGATTGATTGTCAAGGCGGTAGCTTCATTGGTCAAGTCAAAACTAATCATCTGGGAGAATTTGGCAGTTGAGGTGAGATTGACGTTTGGGGGAGGTGTTTATCTGGTGGCGGTTTTGGAAATAGATGGGGAGAGGGTGATAGTTTTTGGAAAATCAACAGTCAGGGAAAAATTAATATTTTGGGATGCTAGTCGGAAAGTTAAATTTGACGAAGTTACATTCCCTTACCATGTGTAGACTTAGGTTATTTACTTAGGTGGACAAAACCCAATTGTCAGCAACATACATTAAAATTATTCTTTTTTTAAACTGCAAATTGGATGTAACAAAGGGTATGCATTACCCCCACTGGACATTTAAATGGTGCTTTTTAAAAAAAAATTGTACATCAGGTGATGCATTTAAGTCAATAATTTTAGATATATCACAGCAGAAATGCAACGAGGTTGAAATGTCACTCCAGTTCTCAGAACTGCAGGAAAACGACTGACTGCAATCAATGCAGTCGTGATAAAATGAGAAACACGCTTTGTTACAAGAGCAGAGCAGGATGTCCAGAGTATGCTCAATGCACAAAGGGGCCAATGAGAAATGACCTTCAAAAGGAGAAGCCACATGTGACGTTTCCATGTCACTTCTGACAAGGAGCTCAAATTTCAGGAGCAACCTTCAGGTAGAAAGTACCCAAGACTGACATCTAGCATCTCTAGGTTCAAGAACAGTTATTTCCCAATGACTATGAGGTTTTGGGTACTACCCCAAACATAAATTACTCCAGCTTCACAGAAAGACCTGTCTGCACTGTTGAAAAGTCACTATTTTTCTTGCACAAACTGTAACTGTATTTTTCAATCTTTTGATTTTATTATCTCCCTCCATTCGAGGGCAATGTAATGTGTACTGTTATCATTTCTTTTTACAAACGTCCCTGCTTGGATGCAGGAGGTAAGAATTTTGATGCATATGTACATTGTGCTTCTGTGCATGACAATAAACTCATCATGAATATTACATTCACTTTGATCTCAATCTATTCAGTTCATTTGCTCAGTGATCAGATGCAATACAGCAGAATTTTAAGGTGCATTTCCCCTGAAAATAACTGAGGCCCGTCAATCATAGCTAATGACTACGGTTACCAGGCATCCTGATGCACAGTCCCCCCTCCAGCTCATCATGCCAAAACGTCACAGAGACCTGTGAGATGCTTCGTGAACTCGTCATCTTGTTATGGTACGATCACAGGAGAATATCAGTGAGCATTTGTATGGCTAACTTATTCAAGTATTAATTATTTCAAAGCTGCAAGTTTCTTTACTGAGATTACTATTTTTTCAACTGTGACATATAGAGTATATAGAGTACATAGATATGTTTTTGGGAGATAAATTGGATAGGTTTGTTAGAGTAGGTCAAATACAAACACTTTAAAACAGATCTTATTTGAAATACTGGAGCTCTGCTAATGCTAGACATAGTGGCTTTTCACAGCTTTTGCAAGAGCTTTGAAGATTGCTCAAGAGATTGTTGTTTACCAAAGTCAACAGATGAAAGAGAATGCTGGAGAACCATAAGAGGGTCATGTGGTTTTGTAATTAGTGAGAGTCAAACAGGCTTTTCTCTCAGAGAGAGAGAGAGAGAGAGAAGCAGAGATCACTTGACAGTGTTACAGCCAGCAGAAGTAGCTGGAACTGGAACAGGATAAGCTGGCAACCTTGCCCACAGCCCATTTGGAAGATGGTCTGGTCAAAGCCCTTGTGGTTCATGCAAGAGGAGAGGACAAGAGCCTTCCTGAGCAGAAACCATTGACCTTTCAAGCACCAAAATCTGGTGGTCTTTATAAATGTTAAATTATGTACACAATATAAGAATTGTCTGCACCAGTGAACCTGGAGGAACGAGAAGTGAGATTGGACTGTGAATCAAAGAACTTTTCTGAACTTACATACACATTACACACACGTGTGCTTAGAAATAGGAGGGGGTTAAGTAAGTCAATAGTGATAAGTCAAAGTTTGATTTTGTTTTCATGTTTAAAGATAATTAAAAACATTTGTTTAAGTAACCATTTGTCTTGGTGAATATCTATTGCTGCTGGGTTTTGGGGTCCTCTGGGCTCGTAACACAATCCAATGCTCTTCCGTGAAAACAACCATGCCAATAAATGAAACCTAACAGCAAATGGGTGTATTGAATGAAAGAGGATAATTAAAGTTCTGTGAAAACTCAGAAATAAAAGTTCTGGCTGAAGAATTAACATCTGTGCATTTCTCTGAAACTCATGGCTAATCTTTTGTTACTTGCATTCGAAACACCACGTCATTAAAAGCCCTGAACATTCCTGGCCATTTCATTTTCACACTGGTGGAACTTGAGGTGCCTTGTATATTTTGCTAGTGTGTGTGAGCCAGGGTTAAGACGATGATGGAGAAAATGTTGGACTGGTGGCATTTTTGCGGTGCAGCAACACTAGCTTTATTTGAAGTGGAACTAAAGAGGCAGGAGCTCAACTAGCAATGGTGTTCTGTAGAGATTGGGGTTGGAGTCCTAACACCAATCCTTCAGTCAGTCAGATACACACATATACACAATTTGAATGGAAGTAGCTGGGGGTGGGGGGGGGGGGGTGAGAAATTTTGTAGATGGCACAAGGATTGCTGGAACAGTGGACGGTGTACAGGGACTATCAAAAGATACAGATTAGTAGCAGGTTTGGGCAGAAAAATGACAGATGGAGTTTAATCTGAACAGGTGTGAGTTGTTGTAACTTGCAAGGTCAAATAAGACCATAAGACATAAGAGCTAAAATAGGCCATTTAGCTCATCGAGACTGCTCCAACATTCAATCATGAGCTGACCCATTTACCCACTCAGCCCCACTGCCTGGCCTTCTCCCCTATATTTTTGATGCCTTGGGGAATGTACACAGTTCATGGAAGGACTCTTAATAGCACTGATGTGCAGAAGGACCTGGGAGTCCAAGCCCATAGCTCCCAGAAAGTGACCAAGAGTGTATAGAGAGTTTAAAGAAGGATTATGGCATGCTTGCCTCTTGGTCAAAAGTAAAGGTGTCAAGTTTCAGCTCTATAAAACTTTGATGAGTATGTTCTTCATCAGGACTGTGTGCTCAGCCCATTCCTGTTCATGCTACTGACCAAGGACTGCATCGCCAGATCCAAGAGAGTCATCAAGTTTGCAGATGGCACAGCAACAATGATGAGTGGCATTACAGAGATGGAAAATATGGTGCGAGAATAACAACCAGAGTCTTAGCGTGAACAAAAGAGACGATTGTGGACTTCAGGAGGAGCAGGAGGGACCACCCTCCTCCGCACATTAATAACTCAGTAGTGGAGAGAGTTCCTTGGAGTCCATTTAATAAGTGACTTATCCTGGACACACAACATCTCCTCACTTGTCAGGAAGACACAACACTAGCTACACTTCCTGAGAAGACTGGAGCAGGCAAGGCTACCGGCCACCATTCTGTCAACTTTCTAAAGGAGGTCTATTGAGAATATCCAGGCTGGCTGCATCACAGTGTAATATGGTTACTGCAGAGAATTGAATTGACAGAAATAATCACTGGGGTCTTCCACTCCTCCCCACCCCTCCATTTATATGATCTACCAGGATCAATGTCTGAAGTGGGCTTGTAAAATCATTGAGAATGCCTATCACACGGCATACAGCATCTTTCAGCTACTCCTATCGGAAAAGAGCTACAGAAGTATTACAGCCAGAAGTAGCAGGCTGAGAACAGCTTCTTTCCATGGGCAGTAAGATTGCTGAACAATTAAATGAACTGTTCATACTAATTCTCCAAGACTCTACTACAGTAAAATCCCCATTATCCACAATTCATTCAACCAGAAACTCAAACCAATAGGTCAAGGAAATAAATAAATAAATAAGACTGGGTGGACCCAGTGGGATAGTGCTGAGACTTCATCAGGCATGTCCAGGTTTGCCCCGCTGAACTACAAATGCCCCTCATTGCACGCACATCCTTTTCGCAGTTGGCACTTGCATGGGGGAGGGGGGGTGTGAGTTGGGCTGTCAGCGCGAGGAAGGTGTGACGAGGGCTTGACCAGGACACTTGGGTGGAGCTGAGTCAGATTGCATCTTGAGCCCGACTGGGACACTTGCATGCAGGTGAGTCGGGTTGTGCCAAGGATCTGACAAGAGGCACCAGGATGAAGAGATGGTCGATGCTCTTCACTGCTGGGGCACATCTCCCCAAGTGTTTCCCTATCCCAAGTCTTAGCATTGGATATATTAGTAGGCTTTATCTGTAAACTTGGAGGAAGGGATTAATTATGATGGCGACATGGTTACAGCACTAGCGATCGGGGTTCAAATTTAAATTTACATTTTGTGTTACAGGAATTATTTGATTAAATTGAATTTTACAGAATCAAAGTCTACGATACTGATTTTAAAAAAATGCATTACATTTTGCCCCATCTTTTAAATAGTGTATTATTAATGCAGGTGTATTAGGCATTGGAAGAGTGAACATCAGTCCAATGGACAATTTCCACATCTGACACCCGTGATCCCAGTAGGTGCCTGATAATGGGAATTTTACTGTATTTATTAATATTTATTTCATTTTATCGACATATACATGAAATGCATACGTATCACTTGTGTGTCATTTCTGGCTGTGTGTTTGCACGTTTTTGCTCCGAGGACCAGAGAACACTGTTTTGTGGGTTGTACTTGTACAATTTGATGATAATAAATGAACGTTTTCTTTTTGGTCTCTCTACCCTTCACTTTTGTTTTAGTGTAACGCTATCTCCGACGTCTTCCTTTTTTTAATTCTTGCACTATCTGTTGTACCATTTATGTTGACCTGCCTGGATAGCACACAAAGCAAAGCTTTTCATTGTATCTTGCTACACACGACAATAAACAATGAGTTGGGGTAAAATTCATCAACATGGACGTGATGGGCTGAAGAGCCCATTTCTATGTTGTATCTCTGTAACTCATGCATAGGCATCTTCCAGTCCTCCGAACCACAGTGGAAGCAAGGGATTGAGGGACTGTTCAAAAAGAAGTAGCTTCTCTATGGCTGGGCTTGTAAAATGGTTTCCGTAATTATTTCTGTAATTACCACGGGTTCCTTCAGTTCAGAACAGTACATTAACAATCCACCAGCTTGGCAGTGTGACTTTCAGATGCGCTTTACAAATATCCCTGCAATTTTTCATGAATGGGGGGGAGGGGTAAGATTTAAAGAAGTGTTATAGAAAGAGGCCTTCCCCCCCCCCCACCCCCTCAAGCCAAATCAAGTTCAGTCAAGCTATGCCATAAACCAGTAACAAACATTCATGGAAGTGCTGGAGAAACTCAGCAAGCCACGTAGTACCCACAGGAAGGAAAGGATAACCAACAATCTGAGGAAGAGAGAACTTCTTCAGGGCAGGCATCCCTCAAAGAGACTTTGCGGTGGAGCAGCAAAGTCTGCAAACGCTGTCATTGTAGTCGCCATGCGCATCAGAAACCATGCAACATCCGTAGGAAATAAAGAATGGCTAGCGTTTCAGGAGGGTGGGCATTCCTCAAAGAGACCTGAAATGTTGGTTACCCTTTACTGCTTATAGGTGCTGCGTGGCCTGCTGGGTTTCTCCAGCACTGTTGTCTATTGCATTATAATCACAGTAGGCCATTTTATCGGGCAACTCTCCATTAAAGCCAGCTTAACAAAAAAAAAGGTGAATTTATCTTTTTATTGATAAGGCCTACAAGGCTGATCCAGCGTTGCCTTCATAGAGCAGTGTTGGGAGCCATTGTGTGGGAGGTGGGGAAAGTGGTGCAGTAGTGTCACGACGACAAGTGAAAAATTTATATAGGCATGCCTTCCCACCCAAAAATCTTTGGCCATCGCTAATATGAGCAGAGTAATGATGTGATTGATGTGTGTAATAAGTATCTGAACACACTGAGCGCTTTAAAATTGGCGCCCCTGGATCACAGGCTGATGATGTCATCGCAAAATCATCAGCCCGCTCCTTTGCAGCCGCTTTCAGTGGCCTTGCCTTTATGGAGGAGGTGGAGCGAGTCGCTCCACTTCTGAGTGTTCGCACACCCCCCCACCCCCCCCACCCCAGGGCGGATCAGAGTTCACCTGCTGAATTCGCCCTCGGAGCTTTCAAGAAGGTAAGTGAAGTGATGTAAATTCAGAGAATATTCGCCTTTACATTCACTCTTCCCCCCCCCCCCTCCCACTATAAAAATGCCTAGTGTCTGCAGCCTTTCCTGTTTAACAACAAACATTCACAGATCGACATTGTGACGTCAGGTTACCAGTTGTGAATGGAATAGAAAGTATTCGCACAAGATGCAAGGGTCAAGTTCTGATAAACGCTCCACCACTATTCTGACATAATATTGGTGGAGGGCAAGTAGAAATCCTGTTGGTGCCACCTCAGCTTATTTTTCATTGTGCTCACACCAGAAAAACCACTGGACACAAGCCCAACGATATGTATTGGAAGGAAGTGTGGAAAAGGCCTGCAGGAAGATGAGTTTGACACAATTTGACAATGAGTTTAGTTTAGTTTGGTTGAATACATAGAGTCATCGAGTTTTAAAGCACAGAAACAGGCCCCATGGCCCAACATGTCCATGCCTACTAAGCTCATCCCATTGCTTATGCTCTGCCCACATGCCTCAAAACCTTTCCTGTCCATGTACCTGTCTAAATGCCTGTCTGACACACTTCCATGACTTCCTCTGGAAGCTCATTCCATTTACCATCACCCTCTGTGAGAAAAAGTTTGCCTTGCAAGTTCCTTTCAAATCTTTCCCCCACCTGCCTTAAATATTTATCCTTTAGTTTTAGACTCCTCTACTCTGAGGAAACTATCTTATCTATACCCCTCATGATTTTGTAAAACTCTCAGCCTCCACGGAGAAAACAAAGACAATGCCTGTGACATTATGGCTATGAACCGACATGATCGGTTTGAAGGCAGAGCCAGAATGCATGGAAACAGGTCTTTTGGTTCACTGAACCTGTGTTGATAATTAACCATCCATTCCCACTAATCCTAAGCCAATCCCATCAACTTCCCCCCAAGATTCTACCATTCACTAACGCATCAATGACAATTTGCAGCCACCAGTTAATTGTCCTTCGGGAGAAAATCAGAGCACCCAGAGGAATTTTGCACGCTCACAGCATAGACACGGACTGCGTCCAAGATTAGGATTGAACCCGGGCCACTGGAGCAGAGAGTCAGCAGCTCCACTCGATGCCCCACTTCGGCATCCCTTTTAATGACTTTAAGTCAACAATGGATGATCTCCACGGAGAGCAGTGAATAGAGGAAGATGAAAGAGGGTGGAGAATGCATGCTGAAACTGAGAGATGTATTTGTTGGAAATTTAAAACAAAAGAGAATGTGAAAGTAATCAGATCAGATGGAATCTGTGAAGAGTTTGAAAAAAACGGCAAATGCTACAGAGATGACTGTTCTACTGCCATATACTTTTGGTTAGGGACTTAACATAACATAACATAACAATTACAGCACGGAAACAGGCCATTAGGCCCTTCTAGTCCGCACCGAACCAAACACCCCTTTCTAGTCCCACCTCCCTGCACAATGCCCATAACCCTCCATCTTCTTCTCATCCTGTCCAACCTTTTCTTAAGTAATACAATTGACTCCGCCGCCACTATTTCTCCCGGAATTTCATTCCACACGGCTACCACTCTCTGAGTAAAGAAGTTCCCCCTCATGTTACCTCTAAACCTCTGCCCCTTAATTCTTAACTCATGTCCTCTTGTTTTAATCTTTCCTCCTCTTAACGGAAATAGTCTATCCACATCCACTCTGTCTATCCCTTTCATAATCTTAAATACTTCTATCAAATCCCCTCTCAACCTTCTACGCTCCAAAGAATAAAGACCTAATCTGTCCAATCTCTCCCTATACTCTAGATGCCTAAACCCAGGTAACATTTACCCCACTTACCCCATCAGTGCTTCTGGGAGAAGAACTAATATCTGTGGCGGAAGAGCGATCTATTTCCACGCGAGGATGGTGGCTGGCTTAAAGCAGAGACTGCAACTGGTACCATTCCTATGCCCTGCTGTCCTTGTTCATTTTGTTGGAGGGTTGGGGAGATGCTGTCAGTGGAGCCAAAGAAAGCACGGTCAGCGCATTTTGGAGATGGAACAGGCAAGAGCCACGGTGTGCCGGTTTGGAATGGTTGAAGGATATGGTGCTGTTTTGATTTTAGACGAAGAACAGCTCTACTATGTTCAAGCAAGGTTCGTTCTCAATAGATCTCTATGAGAGTCTTTTTGTGAGTTAGTCTTGGTCAAATTCCTGTTATTCCAGATGGCCTCATCGACATGGCAAAAAACATCACCATATTCTTGTAAAAGAATAATGATGCATCACCACCTCATCAAATGGACTAATTTGAAAAGAAGTTAATGTTGATCACATGCCAGATCCAAGCAAGAGTGCAGTAAAACATTAACACTCAATGTGCTGGTCAGTCTGAGCAAGAAATTTGTCAGTGACAAGGCTGAGAACTAACCAAGCGTGTCTCTTAAAATACTATTTGTGGTTAATTGGTAAACAGGAAACAAACCTAGTTGGTGACATCAACGTTCCCACCACTGTGTTAAAACACAACAAGCCTGCAGTTTCTTTAAAAGGGTCTTCAACTGCTAACATTCGCACCCAACTCTAATGACCAACTCGCTGATTGAAATGAAAAGGACGTCGCGCAGTGCTGCGTGGCCACGTTCTGTAGAGAGTTTGGCATTAGACACTGTCTAAATTGGAGCTCCCAAATCTTATTTACATTCAACCATCATGCAGCCACGACGTTCTCGACAGAATGCTGAGTGTTTGGATTTGTAATCATTCAGTGAGAGAGTCAGGATGGTTCATCAGCCAATAAAATTGGTCAGTCTGTGCCAATAAACTGAAATAGCCAGTTATTAAATTGGTAAATAGGCTTCTGTTCATCCAGGAGATTTACCAACAGAAAACTCTCTTTGGCTCCATATCATCTTCCAAATGGAAGGGAACATTTTGAAGAGAAGCAATTATGACCACAAGTGGACAAATTCCAGCTAAGGAGGAAAGCTTGATTTCAGGATCTTTGGAGAGACACAAGTTTGGGGCTTTAAAATGAAGTTTGTTCCTTGGATATGCATTGCATGTTACTTTTACTGCTTGATACCTGGAGGACAACAGAAGTCCTGATGTCAAAGAGTAGATTTGTGAATTGGCCAATCAGATGAAGATGATTGGTTTAATTTATTGAAAGCAATTCGCAAACTACAGTTAAAACCCCTGGAATCCGGCACTTATGAGAATTAGTAGATGCCGGATGAGTGTATTTTCTGGTTGCTTGAGACTTACTCTTATAATGCCTAACTAGTACACCTGCATTAAGGATAAACGGTTTAAAAGACAAAAATACTATACTGCATTTACACTGAACAGACGTCAAATGCATGAATATATAAACTTTAAAGCATTTTACTTTATGTTCAGTCACATTCTTTCAAAACATTTAACCATTGCTGCATCTGCAGGTTCCTCCCCCTCCAAGGAGCTGCCCAAAATATGAACAATAACATTATAGGCAATTATCCCCCCCCCCCCCCCAATTTTACAGATAAAGCCTCTGACCAAGCAGGGATAAGGAGATACTTTAAGAGAGTCACCCAAATGGCGAGCAGCATCAACCAGCTCTTCATCCTGTCCAACACCATTGCTGTTTCACTCAACTTTATTCAAACAGCTGCTATGAGCAATGCACGAACAAGGCACTTCAAAGGCTGAAAATCTGCTCCCATCTTCACCAAAAGTTTATGAGAGAATATTTACTTTTATAATTTTAAACGTACGTAATTTTTACCTATTATTTTATTCTTATTAATTTTAACTTTTAAAGATTATTTTTCTCTTTTGTTTTGCTGGTTCCTTGAGGCTGCTGGTTGCTTGAATTCTGTTTACTGGGGGGTTTTTACTGTATTTGGATATATAGTACATTTCTGATTATCCGGAATGCTTGGGACCGGACCGATCTCGGTTAAGCAGATTTTTCGGATATTCGAGAATTTTCTCTAAGTGGACCAGTAGCATCAGGAGAACACGTATCTGCGGTTAAACAACAACACATCGGTTTTTAAAGCATGAAATAATGACATCAACAGTGCAATCTGCAGACATTTTTGCCATTACAGCTACTGTACATCTTCCAACAGTAGAGTACCCAAGAGCCCCGTTGATTCCAATGCCGCTTACATCGCGACAGACCCCCACTTGAGTTGTACCTTCCAACAGTACACGAGAGCTCCATTGATTCCAATGCAGAGACCCACTTGAACAGTTGGGTGAAATCTTGCCCTTGCAACTGTATCCTGGACCAGTACCTGAGAGCTCTGTTGATTCAAAATGGCGATAACTGTGCGCCAGACCCTCACAAGGTGGGTAAAAAAAAATCAACTTTATTTCAACTTGGGACATCATGTCTCACCTGAAAAAAACTCTCAGATATTCAGAATTTTGGTTGATCAGTTAATCGGAAATGTATAACACAATTCAGTAGCTTTTTAGAGTAAAAAACAATGCTGGCGAAACTCAGCTTTTGAGAGTGCTTGATGCCAACTCACAAGTGTGCTTATTGCAGTGAACTAGGATTCACTGGTAGTGTGTTTTGCCAATAGCTGGCTCCACCCCCATCTCCTCTCTTGTAACCCCGGTTTGCCGCCTAAACCCAGAAGCCTTTTGAAGACAACTGTGAGACCCTACCCTTGGTTATAAGCTAATAAAAGTGTTTGTTCTCCCTCCAGTTGTGAGAGCTTTTATTCACACTACACGTATCTACTCAATTCAATTAAATTCTCCATTGTACCATGTAACTATTCACAGCTACTCAAACATTCTCACGTTTTAGCACCATGACAACTTGCGTCCTTAGCATGGGGAAATCTTTTGTCCTATATTGCTGGAGCATAATCAGAAGAAATAAAAATCACTGCAATGATAATGAGATATTGCGTGAGGAGATGAAAATCTTGGTCACCAGGTTTGAAGGAGGATTTGGAAGAAGGTAGAGAGGATGAAGTTGGAAGTAGCAGAGCTCAGAATCTTAGCAGCTGGAAATATGGCTTTTTCCTGGAGGCTAGAACTTGTGGATGACCACAGGATTGGGCAGCGGTAAGGTTTGTAGGAGGAAGGTGACAGGGCAGGAAACTGAGAATAATCTCGGTGGTCTTTGTGGGGAAGAAGATTTACTATCTGATAATCCAAAAGGTCACCTTCTATGAATAAATGAGTCACATTGGGAAGGTGCAAAGCCAGCATCTTCCAGGCCCAGTCTGGTCCTACCGAATTCTGGGTTTAATCATTTCAACACCGCAGTGTAGGAATACAACAATGAGCCTCTCCCGAAAATGCATTCATGCTGACCCTTCATTAGAATAACTCATTGGATTTAAGATAAGAATTTCGGAGCAGGAGTAGTCCATTTGACATGAAACCTCCTCCATCCTTCAGTAAGATTATGGCTGATCTGGCCAAACACTCAGCTCCACTGACCCATCTAACGCTCCATAGCCCTTAATCTGTCCGTCTTCATCTTAAATGAAGCGACCTCTGCAGCTTCCTCGGGAAGAGAATTCTACAATTCATGACTTTCTGTGAGAAGCAGATCCTCTTCATCTTAAACCTCCCACCCTGATTCTCGAGGCAGTGTCCCCTATTTCTCATCTCACCTGCCAATGGAAACAACCTCCCTGCCTCATTCCTTTCATAATTTCATCCATCCGTAAGATTCTCCCTTCCTCCTTCAAAACTCCAATCGGAACAGTCCCAGGTGACTCAGTCTTCCCTCATAGGAGAGGCCCTTCAGTGCACGTATCAACCTGACAAACCTCCTTTCTGCTGCCCTACTTTCTCAAGCACTGGGACTATATCACGGTGCCACCAATGGAACTCGGGTCCATTAACAGCTCAGACTGCAGAACAGAACTTCAATGTATCAAAGATATTTATTGCATCCAAAATCCACCAATAAATGACTGTGGCAGAATGAAGAAATGAAATTTCAATAACTGAAATATTTCCCGGAAGAGTGAACCTGATAGTTTAAAAATATATAATAAAAGTAAGTCCTTCGGTCTTTTATTTCCCCCTTCATTGCGCTGCCCAAAATGGGGCAGAATTAAACAGTGGATAGTCTTGGCTTCTGGGAGGAGCCCATACAGTCACCAAGCTTTTCTTTTTCTTTCTCTTAATATACTGACCATTCATAAGGACAGTTCAAAGCAAGAGGTGAAAAGCTGTGCAGATAAAAGCAAATGACATATCTAAGCCTTCCTAAAATTACTGTTTGAAGCAGATGCTGGCTGACAATGCAAGGATGAATAATGGTGTGGCCTTGCCAACAGAGCTGACATAGAACAGTACATCACAGTACTGGCCCTTCAATCCATGATGTTGTGCCAACCTAAATAAAACTACTGCATAATCAACCTAACCTCCGTCACAGCCATAACCCGCCATTTTCCTTCCATCCATGTGCTGAGCTGAGAGCCTTTCAAATGCCCCTGTTGTACCAGCTTCCACCACTAACCCTAGCAATGCACTTCAATGCAGCACACTGTGTTAAAAACCTACCTCTGACATCGCCCCTAAACTTTCCTCTGCTCACCTTAAACTGATGTCCTCTGGTATTGGCCATTGCCACACAGGAAACAGGAATTAGATGTCCACTCAATGCCTGCCACGATCTTATACACCCCTATCAAGTCACCTCTCATCCCATTAAGCCCAAGTTTGCTCAACCTTTCCTTATAACACATGTTCCCTAATCCAGGCAGCATCCTGGTAAATCTTCCACATCCCAACCCTCCCATCATGTGAAGACCAGAACCAAACACAATAATTATTCTCTAACCAGAGTTTTAAAGAGCTGCAAAATTACCTCATGGTTTTGAACTAATGAAGGCCAACACACCATAAGGCACCTGAATCACCCTATTAACTTGCGAGGCAGCTTTGAGGGATCTATTGACTTGGACCTAAAGATCTCACTATTCTTTCACACTTCTGAGAAAATAAATAGAAATGTGTAAAGTTCTACTCCAATAAACACAAAAATATTGACTGGTATCACAAACTATCATTAAATAAACTAGTTTCTGGCCTGAGGTCTTACTGAATTGCAAACATGGTTAATTATTGACACAGGAAGAAGAGTGGATCATTTTGCTCTTCAGGTCTGTGCTTCTGTCCCCTTAGAAGATGGTTGGCCTCTCCCTCCATTACCCACCTTTGCCTTTTGAATTCAGTGACCCACCGAGTGACAGCCTTGACCCCAGTATCCAGACCGTCTTGCAGGGCTGATGACGGAGGGCTTGGGAGCTGCAGGTGTCACCACTTTCTGACATCCCTCCTGAATGTCATAGGTTCAGAGGGCCCCTTTTTGTTCTGGATCCTTTCACCAAAACACTCCTGTGTTTCTACCCAAATAACTCCCTGCCTTATTCTCCAATCAAAAAGCATGCGCCCCATTTTAATTGCGAAGCAACCTCGCTTCACTGACAAATTCCCATCAAAAGGCAACCAGGATTTATCCAGTTTCTCCTCAATGGGTGCATAAAACATGCATCCTAGGATCTATGCAACTACTTTAATTTTAAAACCCAGTAACTTTCAGTTTACTATGCAATAAAAACCATAAACTCAATCTTTCTACGCACACACTTTTAATTGCTAACAACATGCTATAAATCCTTCTGACAATCTCTCTTTCATAAAAAGCAATTGTAATATATCTTCTCCTCCTGGAGCACAATTGAGCAAGTGAAAAAGAGCCATGAGCCTTCTTTCATCAGTGCCCACAATCACAAAACTAATGTTTTTTTTGCCATTTTATAGGGGCTGCTTTATTTGTAGTGATCCACAGTCAGAAGAAACAATTCTTTGAGCATTTGCTGCCATTCAATTAGACCAAGAGTCATCAGTGGATTAGCTCCAGATAGGCACCTTGATTCCATATCCCTTAACTAACAAAGTCAAATTAAATACAGGTAGTCCCCAACTTGCATCTGTGTTCCATTCTGACTGACTGGCTGTATCTCAAAATGGACGTCCGTCGGACGTACGATAGCATGGCATTGGTTGATTACCTTAATTTTCAATTCCAAATCGAGCATCACCAGGGGATGTTTTTCCTCTTTCACGACACCTTTGCACACACATTCGCACTCAGCCGTTGTTTTTTTTCCAGTCATGCATATACATATATATATATATATATATATATATATATACACATGAATGGTTAGGTCATAAGTCAGGGACTACCTGTTCATCATCTTCCTTAAATCCATTATTTCTATCTCTGATTTCCTGACATCATCTCTGCTCCCATTTTGGTTTACTGTTCCAAAACACTAATACATGAAAGCTCGGGGAATTAAAAGCCTTAAAGGACTGAAGAACTGAGGGAATGGGACAGATCAGCCATGATCCTTTCCAATGATGCCCAAGGGGCCTGGTGCCCTTCTCCTACTCTTATTTTCTTTTTGTCTTGTGTGAAGGACAGGAGGCTCAGTGGATGTGCCCATTATAAAATGGCCTTCAAAAGTGTTGAAAATCTGGTCACTTTGATGCCACAATTTCCTGATCATTTCTGCTCTGGCCAGGAAACTGTGCATGTCTCAATCTCTATCACATAGAAGTCTGAAAGTCTGTATTGCTTGGGGATTGGGGGAGTTTGGATTTTTCAGGTTTTCCGGATTCTCGGGCTGTTATTTTAAAAATTCAAAATGAAGGAGGAATAAAGAAGAGATGAACAGGTCAATTTTGATTGTTCAGTCATTAGCCAATACAGCATGCTGGAAAGAGTGGGACACAAAATTATAGCGTGGTCACAGTTTGATTGCTCGTTTCAAAATGAAGACTGTGCGGCCGCTTGTTGTCACTGTGCATCTTTGACGCTTACCTAGCCTGCTAGGTTTTAAAAGTTTGGGATTTTTAAAAAAATACAGGTTCTCGGATGGTACAGATTTCTGACATCCTGGCTTTTGGACCTCTACTGTTTAAAATGTGGCAGATACATCTTCAAAAACAATTCCTCCAAATTATTTTTCATTTTTTTTAACAAGACAATAAAATAAAATATTAACAAATCTTATACAGTATAACTCCGATTATCTGAAATTGGATTCTCTGAAATCTTCATTTATCCGGTTTTTAAAAATTTTTGGATAAATGAGGCTATCCACAACAAATCAGAAACCCTCATTTATTCAGATCTGAACTGGCCTCACAGACTGAAAAAAAATTCACCCAGTGTGAAATTAGAACGATGATTGTCCTCGTTTCAGATAACTCCCTCCCCTCTCTTTCCATCTCTTTTTACCTTCCCCTATTGATTTTTCTCTCCAACTCTCCCTTTCAAACTGCATGCCACCGTCTTCCACTGCAAGTAGTTGGAAGAATCCCTTGTCCTGGCACCATCAAGGAGAGTGGCTTTCAGGGCAGGAACTGGACCTCGGGCTCGGGCTCCCTCCCTCCTCTCCCCAGTGTGTGTGTGTGGTAGGCTAAGGGGAGGATTTGGAGTGGGGAGGGGGGTCGGGAGCTCCAGTGACTGGGGAGATAGGAGCCCACTGATTCACCAGTGAGCGTTCCACTGGCCCAGGAAGCCTCCCCGGGGCTCAATGGCAGCGACAAGGATGTGTCGATGATCGGCCATGGCATTTTATTTTTGCTGAGAATGAAACGTTATTTTAATGCTTAAAAAATCTTCCCTTCTTGTTTGTTGTTGTTTAAACATTGATACAAGTAATTTGATGTTGCTACTGGGCTGTTTTTAAAATATGACCAGTTCTCCGAAAAAAATGGTCCCAACCATTTTAGATAATCGGAGTTTTATTATAATAAAAATGATATTGAAACCTACATTACGTTGAAAAGAAGTAAAAAAAAACACTATACTAATTATCAATCCCCTCTCTTCGGAGGCTACTGGCTAAACACAAACTGTCCACTACCAATACTAAAAATGAAGGTAAACAATGGGGTCAAAAATCAGAAATTAATTAATCTCACAAATCTTGAAGAGAGGAACACCATAAAGAAACAAAGTTAAGATTAATTTCAGTAGTGGAACATCTAATTTTTTTCAAAAGTCCAGAGCTGAATAAAAGAGCTGAATATTATTTAAAGGGTGAAAAACTATAGCATGCTCTTGTGCAGAGGGATTTGGGAGTGCTTGTGCATGAATTGCAAAATTGCAGGTGCAGCAGGTTATTAAGAAGGCAAATGGAATGTTGGCCTTCATCACTAGAGGAATTGAATTCAGGAGTAGGGAGGTAATGTTGCAACTGTATAAGGTACTGGTGAGACCGCACCTGGAGTACTGTGTCCAGGTCTGGTCTCCATATTTGAGGAAGGATATACTGGCTTTGGAGACAGTCCAGAGGAGGTTTACTAGGCTGATCCCTGGGATGAAGGCGTTGACTTATGATGAAAGATTAAATCGTCTAGGATTGTATTCGCTTGAGTTCAGAAGAATGAGAGGAGATCTTATAGAAACAGATAGGATTATGAAGGGTATGGATAGGATAGATGTAGGAAGGTTTTTTGAGCTGGCCAGGGAAACTAAAACGAGAGGACACAGTCTCAAGATTCAGGGGAATCGATTTAGGACAGAAATGAGGAAAAATAGTTTTTCCCAGAGAGTAGTAAATGTTTGGAATTCTCTAACCAGGGAAGTGGTTGAGGCTGCCTCATTAAACATATTTAAAATTCAGTTAGATAAATTTTTACATGATAGAGGAATTAGGGGATATGGGGAGAAGGCAGGTAGGTGGAGTTAGGTCATAAATTAGATCAGCCATGATCGTATTGAATGGTGGAGCAGACTCGATGGGCCATTTTTGGCCTACTCCTGTTCCTACTTCCTATGTTCCTATGTTCCTATGCCATCGTATCAGACAAGCACTGAGTGTGAGTGGGAGAGAGAGCATCTTTCCATCTCATTAATATGGCCCTTCCTGCGATAAAGGAGGCAAGGGATTGTGAAGCCGTCAATATCAGACCTGTTGGCCCAATTATTCCAAAGAGAGCAAGAAAAAGATTTGGAGTCAAAGTAATAACGTCAAGGAATGAAATACCCCTTCCCAAAAATTGGGAAGAGAAGGACATAGCCAGAGCATATGATAAAATATAGCTTCTTCAGTTATACATTTATTACAAATTAAAACCTCAAAGTAACTCAGTGAAGATCTGACATAAATAATTAAACTGGTGGTAAGTATTGGTAACTAAAATAAATATTGCTTCAAGTAAATTAATGTGTAGTGAAGGATGGTCATTCCTGGTTCTTCTGAAGTCCATAATCATCTCCGTTATCTAGTCCACGTTGATACTCAGGCTGATATATTCACAGCGCATCACAAGGTTTTCCACCTCTTCTCTGTAGTGTGACTCATTGTTATTGAAGTCAACTACTGTCATGTCATCTGCAAACTTCATAGCTCTGTTTGAAGTGGACCTGGTGTTGCAGTCATGGGATAGTAGTGTGAACAGCTGCAGGCTGAGCACACAGCCCCAAGATGCACCAGTACTCAACATGATGATGCTCGACATTCTGCTGCCAACCCAAACGGACTGTGGTTTTTTTCCCCGTTAGGAAGTCCAGAATCCAGTTAGGGAGCAGGATGTTGAATCCAGGTTTCTCCACCAGCCTCTGGGGGAATGAATCACAGCCTGGAGTACGAAGTGATGTTCTCCAGGATGGGTCAGGATGGAGTGAAGGGACAAGGCTCTAGCTTCATCTGTGGAACGGTTTAGTCCAAAGTGGAATTGAAATGGGTCCAGAGTCTTGGGGAGGGGCAGTTTGATGCATTACATCACCAGATACTCAAAGCATTTCATAATGGTGGAGGTCAGTGCCACAGGCTTATATGTAACGTCAATTAGGTACTCTGACAATAAATCTGAATATTACATGTTTAATGTAACAATAAAAGGTACCTTTGAAGTTCTTATTTCTGTGCTAATTATCAAATCTATCCATTGGTAATTCATCTCCCAAGGGATGTTTCATTCTGTTCACTTAAGTCACAATTACTCCATTGGCAAAACAACCTGTTAGTAAATGCACTGAGGATTCTGGTATTTGTGGACTGGATAGCTAACCTTGGAAACCCAATTACAAAGGACCAATGGCCTATCTATCATATCATAGCTTTGGATTGAATGATTTTTGTTTCCAGGGGGCAGCAGAATTAATTTAAATTCTGCCAAGGTGAACACACGTCTTCGTTTTACTAGAAAAGAAAAAAAGCTCTTAGAAATGAGCAGCCTAGTATAAACAAGGCTCAAGATCTCTTAAAAGAAGCAAAGATTGTCTGGAATACACATACAATTATGTGCATCCACTTTTTATAAATTCTTAATTAATCAAGTTCTTTAAATGTCAACATTATTTTACATAATCATCTGAAAGTTGTAATTCTAACTAGATGTCAAAGATGAAAGCCATTTTATGAGGTTTTAAATATAAAAGCAAACTACCAGATTGCTTGTAAATTTCTCATGGTAAATTTGGGACACATTGTTCAATGTTGAATACAGCACAAAATGAATTATTCTGCCATTAAAATAAAGCTCATTGTTTACAACTTTAAAATCTAGTCGTCCTAAATAACCAACGGTCCAAGGTCAATCGGAGTTTATTAGTTGGGGAAGTTTCCAGATAAACCAGGTGCTTGTAGGTTTTCAGAGCCAGCTCAAATAGCAAGTGACCTCAGAATGAAATAATAGTCTTTCTCAACTTTCAACGTTGGTTGCATTCAAATTTTTTAAAAACTTTATTTATTCGTTCAAAAAACAAAAAATATATGACATATACAGCGATTAAACATGAACATGAACATTTTTTTATATATAGAAAAAAAAAGAACCCCCCCCCCCCTTCAGCCAACTCTCCTAAGGAGAGCCATTAAGAAAAAGAATTTTAAAAATGATGCAATAGTGGCAGTTGCAATGCAAATGATGGTCATTTTTGCAAATTTTACATCAATAGAAGACAGACAAATTGGCCAGAGTTTGAACAACCATCCATCCAATTGATGATAACTGTAGGTATCAATTTTCCAAAACATTGGTTTACTTTTACAGTCTAAACTTACTGTTTTCAATCAAGTAATAATATAAAGTGACCTTTCCACTATTTCTTCTGAAGTGGAAGTATAGCGCAGAAGTACTTCCAAATTAAATTAGTTTATTCGAATTAAAAAACTTTTTTCAAATATATGGACCAAAAAAGAGATTGTCCAAGATGTCTGACTGAATTTTTTTCCCCCAGAATCAGGAAGATCATCTCGGCTCTTATATCAACTGGGGAAACCTAAAAGAGTGTCATCACTTGGAATCCTCTCGGATTCATCACGGCACCTACTGCCCAAAGCAGGGAAATGCTTCACCGAACGGATACACTTCCCAGAGATTTGTCAGGTTAATTTTCTTAATTCATAACTTATCCAACCTTGCTAGCATTACTTCAAATGAAGTCAGAGGAATCCATTTTTATGGCATTTCATGAGATGCCTCACTGAACCAAGAGGAAAAGTGAAATTCAAATTGTGACTAGTTTGTTTGAATGCAGTGTTACTCCGATCTCCACAATGAAACTCCAAAAGACAAATTTTTTAAAAAAAACAACTCCTTTTAAAGATAATAAAACAAGTACCTACATTATAATATTGGGTAAGCAGAACAAACTATTAAGTGAATCAGAACTTATTCTCATGAACAAGTCATGAAAGTCAGTGCTTTGCAGCAGCATCAGGAGTGAAAACATTCAAATTATAATGTCTTACAAGATTACTATAAAAAATGAGTGCATGAAAAGTAAGGCAGTGTCTTTGGTTCATTGATTATTCAGGAACCTGATGGCAGCCAGGAAGAAGCCTGTTTCTGTGCTATGATTCTATGGCTCCAATAACAGCACAAACCCATCAGGTCAACTGACCTGTAAATTAAATGCAATTTCATGCCATCACAGATAGGATGAAGCTGTCCTGAATCACCCAAGTTTTGAGACTCTGTGTCACACTGATATCATTCAAAACACTTTAACCACATGAAGCTTTCTTTAAAAATATCAGGGACACTTTTGTTCCTTCGTACACATTGGATTCTGGTCAGATGGTGCCATACAGCTCAGCTCAACAACATGTCATGCAGAAGAGAATGGGTGGAGGAACTCAGCAGGCCAGACTGCATCTTTGGGCAGGAATGGTCAGTCGATGTTCAGGTGATGATCGTGGCCTTCAGGAATGACCACCCTCCTCTACACATTTAACAACTCTGTAGTAGAGAGTGTGGAGAGCACCAAGTTCTTTGGAGTTCACTTATTTAGTGACCTATCATAGACACTCAACATCCCCTCACTTGTTGGAAAGGAGCAACAACAGATTGAAGCTGGCAACTTTCTACAAGAGTTCTATCCAGAGCATCCTAACTGGCTGGATCACAGTGCGGTACGGTTGTTACAGAGAGATGGATCAGAGGTCAACCCACAGGACCATAAGAATGTCAGAGAAGATCATTGGAGTTTCCCTCCCCATGGGATCATTGTCTGAAGAGGGTGGGCAAAAATAATTGAGGGCCCCTTCCACACTGTACACAGCATCTTTCAGCTGCACCCGTTGGGGAAGAAATACAGGAGGATCAGTGCCAGCACCACCAGGTTGAGCAACAGCATCTTCCCACAGGCAGTGAGAACGCTGAACGACCAAAGGAACTGCTCTCACTAACCATTGGAGACTCATTTCTACAAAACAATAATTTTTTAAAAATATAGATAAGATACTTGTTGTGCATATGTATTATTTGTATGGCATAGGGATTACTTGAAGTGGCATGTGGGTGGAAAGAAAAAGGTTGAGAACCCCTGGGGTAAAACAACAAAAGGTAGGTTTTTCGAGCATTAACCATTTGGACTCCAGCTATTTTTAACCTTTCGCAATATATACTTTGGACTAGGTCCATGGGTAAACAACAGTACTAACACCAGTATGAACCAGCTGGTGATTGGGTTGAAAACCATTCCCAGAAAACAGGGACACAGAGTATATGCACTTATTGATAGTCCCTCAATAGCTGGACACTGAATCCAAAGGGTTAAAATCCTGACAAATAAGCATGTGTTGTGGAACAACTAATCTCCATCTCACACACAGTCTCAGCATGTGGCTCTCTCATATAGAGTCATTAAGTCAAGGGCTTAACTCTTCATTCAGTGCGGAGCACAATCAAAGATATTAAGTGTAGAATACAGAACAGATATCTGCATGGAAACAGGCCTTTTGACCCACTAAATCTGTGCCTGCTGTCTCAAAGATATGCGAGTTGGTAGGTTAACAGGACATTGTCAGTTGTGAGAGGTAGAGTTGATGGGTATAGGGGAGAATAAAATTAGATTAATGCAAAGCAATGGCTGTCAAGAATTCCTTTACACTAATCCAATTTTAATTTCCCATATTCCCAACAACTCTACCTCTCACCCACACCAGGGGGACCTGTTAACTTACCAACTTGCATATATTTTGGCTTTGGAAGGAAACTGGGGCACCCAGGGTAAACGCATAGTCACAAGAAAAATGTGCAAACTCCACATAGACAGCACTGGAGGTCAGGATTGAACCTCAGTCTCCAGAGCTGTGAGGCAGTAGCTTTATTAGCTGTGCCACTATGTCACTTGAAAGACATCAACACTGAACTCACTTAGCTATTATAGAAACCTGAAACCCAGTCTTCCTTGCTTGCAGAAGTATAAAAGATTTGAGCCACACTTGACTGTAAACCGATCAACACTATTCCTGCTTCTCTCATTTTCTCTTGAAATAACATCATTAAAAATTGATGATCTGGTTATCTGTTGCATGTCCACTTTGTTGGACTCTGCCTTGTGCAAAATGATTGGCATTTTCCCTTCAGAGATACATGAACTGACATTTCATTTCCACTGTCTTCCTTGGAGGCTCAGAATTTTCATATCTCACCGCAGCAAAAACCTGGAGGTTTCCTGATTAACAGCACATTTCATAGAAATTGGAATTTAAATAAACAACACTTTCTTGAATAGAAAGCTTATGGGAGACAAATCCGATTTCTGAAGTAGAAAAAGTATGCAAAATTCTCAACAAGCAAGAACGGTCCTCATTTGCAAAGCTTTGCATCTGCTTGTGCAATGACTATTTCACCATTCTTCTGTTTAATATATTCATTTGTCAGCTCCATCCAACTCTCTTAACTGGCAGCACATGCACCTCTAAACAGGTTCCACTTTGTTCAATGCCAGCACAATTTGGCTGCAGTAGAAACACTGCAGAGCAAACTCCCAAGACTCCGTTGACAACATTTTCAACAGTGTGACTCCACAATCCAGAATATTGTGAACAAGCAGGCACTTGGGAGTACCATCACTTTCAATGTTCTCTCCAAAGCGCATGCGATCCTTACCTGGACACAGTTTTCCATTTCTTCTTTTATCACCAATGCTTAATCCTGAAGTACACCACTGAGGGCGCCCCTAGCCTGAACACGCTGGTTTTCAAAAAGGCTCATCCTTGCGTCATTTGACAGACCACAACATCAGAAATGAGGAAGAGTGCTCTGTTGGAACTGAACTTACTTAGCTATTATAACAACCTGAAACTTACCCTTCCTTGCCTGTGCAAGTAAGTAGAAAAGATCTGAACCACACTATACAGAAAACAGAGCAACAATATTCCTGCTTATTTGCAGGCAAAGAGATGCAGGCAACATTGTTCTCTATTCACTGGAGGCCACATCTAAATATTATGGTGGTGGGTAGGGGGGGAGGGGGGTGTTCAATCTTCTGACCTTGCCAATCGCACCTTTCCCCACCCAGTTAGAGTGAGAGCCCTAATGGCCAATCTTGGACATCAGCCACCACGACATGGGCAGACTGGGAACTAGTGATTACAGTGAAGCAGGCCTGTGATGGCCAGTCAATTTTAATTTTTTTTTATAAGCTTAGAAGAGGCACGGCCCAAATTCTGCGCTGAGGGTGGGATGAGAAGGAAGCTGAGAGATTAGTTTGAGAGTTTTTTGTCGAAGGATTGCCCAGCAACAGTAAGTCAGATAGTTTTCTACTGCATCGTAATCTGAACTGTGAGGTCCAGCAAAACATAGAACGCAAAAGGCATTTCTGGGAGAGGTTTCCTTTGTAGCTCAGGCTTCAGTTATTGAATGATCTGCCAATGGCCTGTTTTTGAGATTTATTTTAAATGTGATACCCCCTTTCTGCTATTGAAAATAAAATGCCAATATTATTTTTAAAACGATTAGGGAAGAAACCACTTCCCTGAACCACTGATCACTTAGTCCAGCCTGTTCTATTCCATCTCATCCTGTTCCCAGGCCAGATCCAAAAGCCAGTTTACTACACTAATTGTGAATAACAGCCATCTGTTCCAAGGATCATCTTCCACATAATGTAGCAACAAATTTGTTAGGTTCCATTATAAGAAATAACTATTAGTGACCTGCAGAAGGAATTCTTGGTGTAGTCAATGTATTCACTGGTTATTTACGGAAAATTAAGTTACAGTTCAGTTTAATTTCCCCCATATTTCCATGCATTCTATTCGCCTATCAAATCTTCATCAATTCTCCTGCCACCCACTTACACCAGCGATGGTTGACAGGAGCCAACTGCCCTATCCGCACATCTTTAGGTTGTGGGAAGAAACTGGAGCTCCCAGTCAGAGAGAGAACATGCAAACCCCTCACTGAAAATTCATTGAACCATTCTGCACTATCGTTACCAACTTCAGTAAATGAAGTACCCAATTTAACTGGCAGATCAGTGAAAATTCTATAAGGATCCATTATATAGAGCAGAAGAAAATTATTGCCTTGAGAATATCTAAGTATTACTTTCCCATATTCTCTTTGAAATACAGTTCAAGTAAACCACTTAAGAGGGTCAATATGTGTGGGAAAATATAATATGCTTTGAGGAAACATGGTAGAAACAATAAAATTCTCTCTGGGATGCTTGATGGAGATTAGCCAAATCAGACCGAGTTGCAAGATGTGCCATTTATCTGGAAACCATTCTAAAAGTCGGAACTGTTGATAGCTACCTCCAACAAATATAATGCTTTAAGCCTCATTTTCCTGTTGTTACTTTACATAACGATAAACAGAGAGCTTATTTAGTGGAATTACTCGCTCCAACATCCGATGGAGAGAAGTCACTTCCATTCCTCAATGTCAGAACTGAATAAACAAGCACCCTCGACCCATCCAACTGATAAGCTCAGTCATCCTCGCCCTTGACTCCTTTGTTCACAATGGAGACCCAAAGTCATTGTCTCAGATATTGCAAAAAGGAAGGAGTCGTATTAATTTAATTAATGGAAAGCAAAATCAGAAAGAATTAAGCATTAAATTTATCATGCAAATACCTTACTCCCTTGCAATTTTCATTCTTTTTTCTGCTGTTTTTGGTAAAGATCTTCAAAGGAAAAAGATGATGATGTGTACCTTTGCTATTAGTCACATGCAACTCCATTCGCCTTTTGTGATAAATCTATGTAGCTGGGACATTCTTGTAACACGAAAATGAAGTTCATTGCCAAACATCCCAAAATTGTGTCCTTGTGCCAAAATGCTGTGATATCACTTTTATGACTCAGTCATTCTTAAACCAGGGTGGCAGATGATGGGGTACAGCTGCGAGACTTGGTTTTCATTTGGCAGAGTAAATTCTGAGCTTGCCAGAGGTCTTAAGTAAAGAAAATGTTAAAAAGTCTCCTTGTACTATTTTTAAATGTTTACAATTCTATTGCTTCCTATCTACAAAATGTCGGTGCCAGACCCCCACACAATAGCATTTTCATTCCACCAATCGTAATCATTGCAGTCGCTCAGTTTACTGATCTCATGCAGATGTCGCATTCTGAACAGATGTTGAGGTCATGATGTTATCGCCATTGATGAAGGATGCTCCTCTCTATCCTTGTGTATTTGCATCATATTGATGTGAAAACAAGATGAGGTTCAGTGCATTTACAATAGAGAAACAATTGAGGTTTGATTAGAATTTGAATTAGTGGGAAGAAAATTGGCATTGATATGTAGGATGGAGCAGAATGTCAACTCGAAGCAAATGATATACAATAGAAAATAATGCCTGTTGCATCTTTCTTCTTCTTTGAATGCTTGTGTTAAATACACTACAAGGCAGAGCACCCATTCTTAACTGCCTCATTTGACACAGGATGAAACTTTGGCAAGAAAATTTTATGAACCTAGAACTATGTTGCAATAATAGCAGCCAAGGTAGACAAAGGTCTGTTGCATAAAGCCGGGGAAGTTTGGAGCACTTCTTTTGGGAGCGGTGCAATACCAACATACCTCTTGAAGTGAGTACACACAACAGGCTTCTATCACCCAGTAATATTGCCAAATAATTTGCGGTGCCACCTGCAGAGCAGGACGTCTACAATCTACAAGATCCTTGTGCTTATACTCAAAAGTCACGCCACAGTCCACATGTGGTGAATAGCTCAACCAAGCTAAGTAAATTCTATCATCAGAAAGATGCAACAGGACTATGGCCCTGAAATAACTGGTGTACAAGTCTGCCCGATTTTGGAGGACAAATCTGGATGATGTCTATGATCAAAATAATTTTTTTTTTAGAAATATTTTCAATATTTGATGTCTTTGTGTAAATAAAATGAGAACCCATTGGTCTCAATGACACAGACTAATAGTTTTACTAAACAAAATGGTTGTCCATGCCTCCCTGTATTGAGTGGGAGTATAGGTTTACTCTGAGATTTGATGGGCTGAACTGTCTACTCCTATGGCAAAAGGAAATTATGACCTCCCACGAACAGTACCATCTCACCCTCCTGGCCCATCATTCCTAATTCAGATGAGGGAACTTGAACAATGGGACCAGCATCTTGACTGAAGGAGTAATTAAACATTTTTTTTTCTCCAAACTCAAAGTTATTTCCACCTGAACTAGTCAATAGATCATACCTATTATTTTGATGTGTGCAACCAAGAAAGTGACAATACTTACATCAAAACTGGGCCAACAAGTCTTTCCTAACTATTTTGCCGGCCCCCCCTTGTGCTTCAGAATACTAAGTCATGGATGGAGTTTCTGAAGACTATTATTATTTCATTTCAAATTCTGTGCCAAAACAATTTGCCTGCTAAATCTTCAATGACATTCTTAATAAGCAGAAGAGAGGCCCACACAGGGGACTCTGCGCCGTTCTTCATCCTTGGTCAAAATGGTTTGTGATTGTAACCTCTTGTGGAAGGTCAACCTCATCCATTTCCTGATATGGTCCTTGTGAATGATGTCACACAACCTCAGAACCCGCACAATGGAGTTCTGTCATGAAATGGCAAGGCTGGAAGCAAGATTAAAGCATGTTCGAGAGCAAGAGGTCATCTAAAGACTGACTTGCATTCAAAATATTTAACAGCATTAAGTGTTTAACAAGCATGGAATGCAAGCTTGAATATTGAATATCCATGTTCATTATCCTAAATACATTAGTTCCTTTGATTCAAAGGGTTTTAGACTGAATATATTTATTCCTCAATAACCTAAGAGATAACTAGATATTTCAAATGGTCCTCATGTTACCTCAAACATCGCATATTCACAAATAGATTTCTCAGTGAGGTTAAAAGAGTAATTTCAGCCTTGTCCCTCAATTTCTACTCTGCCAGGCACATGTTGGTGCTTTCACTGCTCTCAGATACACCTCCACGGACACAGAGTGACCGGCCTCACATACAGTTCCACCAGCACAAAGTGACTGGCCTCACGTACCATTCCACAGACACAGAGTGAGTGGTGTCAGACACGGAGTGACTGATGTCAGATGCAGTTCCACAGGCACAAAGTGTGTGGCCTCGGGTCTAGTTCGACAGACTCTGACTTACAGTTCCATTGATTTTGAATGACTACTCTCAGAAAGAGTGCCACAGACACCGAGTCACAGTTTCATAGACTCTAAATGTCCATCCCAGATGCAGTTCCAGCGATTCCAAATGTCTGGGTTCGTGGGCACAGATACCCAATTACTAGATCCACCCCACCTCTTTCCACCCAGTAATATTGCCATATAATTTGCGGTGCCACCTGCAGAGCAGGACATCTACAATCTACAAGATCCTTGTGCTTATACTCAAAAGTCACGCCACAGTCCACATGTGGTGAATAGCTCAACCAAGCTAAGTAAATTCTATCATCAGGCTTCCCTCTTTGACTCTAGATGAGTCCAAGAATACAGTGAAAGATAAAGAATGTATTTAAAAATCACATCTTCTAGTCATCACAAACACTTCATAAAATGAAGCATCGCCTTCTATAAACAGAGCAAGATCCCACTAACTACAAAGTGGTGTTGGCAAAGGGTTCTATAATGGACAGTACACTGGAAACAGCAATATTATTTGTAAAATTTGGATGGGCTCTCCATAGGAGGGAGAGTAAGACTTTCCTTCATGCTTTGTTGACCTCTGTCAATGTCAAGAAGTTCATGAGTTTCCTGATTTTGATGGAGTCTTCAACCTGGAAGATGAGTTCTATTTTTCCTCTCTCCACTGATGCTGCCTGACCTGCTGAGCCAGCTCCCCAGTTCTTTTATTTGCTTGCAAATCCTTGGTGGTCAAATTGCGATCATTGGGCCATGGTTGACAACTTGAGGCCTACACTAGGTACAGTCTCAAGGCACCATAAGCACCACCCACACATTTGGATTGGAAATGGGCGCACCTGAATACTGCAGAAAAGCCAAATCATCCCAAGACTTTTGATCCTTCAAGTGGGTTAGCAGATTAACTGGCCCTTAAAAAAGTGCCCATATGTAGCTCAGGTGGGTGGTAGAATCTGAGGCAAGTTGAACAGATTGTGAGGAGGTCACCAAAAGGAAGATTAGTGGGGAATGGGATTGTTTGTTTTCAACTGGCACAGACTTAATGGGGCAAGGAACCTTGTTCAGTGCTATAAGTAAGTATCACAGAACACCACCTAGTTAACTTGAATCATTCCCAAAATATTAACGCTTCTATCTACTTCAGCCATACATCAGATCCCCAAGTATATCAATGAAAGGAAGTGTTTCATTTTTTAAAAAAAATTAGGCATACAGCACGGTAACAGGCCATTTTGGCCATGGGTTCATGCTACCCAATTAACCTACAACCAGTGGGAGGAAACTGGAGCCCCCCAAGAAAAACCCAGTTAGACATGGGGAGAATGTAAAACTCCTTACAGACAGCATGGGATTCAAACCCCCATCCTAATCACTGGCATTGTAAAGGTGTTGTGCTAACCGCTAGACCAACCGTGCCGCCCACATTAAAGCCAAGCATTCCTAAAGTACAGCTGAACCAACCATTGAAATATCAAACATGCCAGTAATGTATTAATGTTAGTCCCTTCTTGCAAACCAGGGAGTGAAAGTCTCCAAATTTTGCCTGGACTTAAATGTCTAGATACATCACTGCATGATCCAGGAACCATTCTGCCCAAGACTTCAAGAAACTTCAGAGTTGTGAAAGTAGCTGTTTTATGTGGATTGTGGAGGAAAAGGTGGCCTCCCTGCCTGTTTGGAATGTGTGTAATGCAGGTGGTCACGTGTCCTCCCTGTCTGAAATTTATTCGGAAGTCACATCACCTGTCAATCAAAGTTTGATTCCGGCCATCAACTAATGCACGCCTTGCCGTAAGCTCATTTAAATCACCAAGGGTCATTATTGGCTCAGCACCCATATAGAACTGTATAAATCTTCGATGCATAACTTATTTCTTTCTCTCTGCCTTTTAGTCCGAGCCTCGGACATCACTCCATACCAGGAGGCTCCTGTGAACATCGCTGGAAGTGTCATGGGTAAGGTGTGAACTGCACTTAAGCTGAGCCGTAGTACTGTGACAGATCAGTACATGCAGAGAGCCGCAACCCTATTGGTACAGGGAACCAGGAGTGTGTGTATGAAAGTCCCTGTCTGGAGAGTGTGTGAGTGGGTAGACTATAGGCGGCGACTGGTATCGGAGTCTGATGTGAATATCTATAGCCTTGTTTAAGAAATATAGTAATTGAATACCATTTGATGTTCTCCGTGTTTGTCTCCTGTGTGTTCATTAAAGTTACGTGTGATTGTAACACTTTTGTCCAGACTCGTCTCTCTGAGAACCTTATACTCTTCCAAGAACATCAGTAGCTCAGGCCATCACTTAAACTAACTTGCCCTTCATCAACTCCACCTGTACCTCCTGATGTCTCAGTGGGACAAACACCAATTCAATGCAAATAAAACCCTGTCTTTGGTGTTTGTAAAGCTATCTATTGGTATGTAACAATTCTGGCAACACAATTGCAGTGCTGACATTGGGGATTCATGAGTGAAAAATTTTTAAAAGCCCAAATTTCATCTTTTTACCAGCAGGACTGATGGTGGAGGTTAGCAACCATTTTCTTGATGTGCCAACTTTTCAAGAAATCCACCAGAAAGAGGAATGGGAAGAGAATAGAAAATATTACCTTTTAAAAAGTAGATGAATGTTTTAAAATAAAGCAAAAGCAGTTGAGTCTTGAAACTAAACTGAATCCAATTCCAAAATGATTTACTTAGTCTGCCATGGAAGGCACCCATTCAACCCATCAGCTTCATGCTGGTTCTCAGCAGAGTAATCCCATTCACTTTTGCCCTCCCAGCGTATTCTCTCTCATGCCATTAACTTAAACAAAGGGGTACTATGCTGTGGCCAGTTAGCCAGCCAGCATGAGTTTGGGATGTGAGTGGTCACTAGATCTATGCAGTTACAGAGGAAACATGCATCCAAAGTCATGATTGAATTAGGGGCTGGGAAGCTGTGGCACCATTATGCTTGCACAATGGGCTAATTTCTATCAACCTGTGAATTCAAATGCTGTGATTCTCCCCTTCCATATTTCCCGGGTAGCAGCAATTTCCTCCACTGGAGGATGTTCACTTGACAGGCAGGGACTCTGCAGGGTGAGAAACAATGTTGAGGGTGGAAATAAAATAAAGCAAGCATCGAAATTTGATTGAAGTTTCTCATCTTTTTCTTCCAGCAAGACATGCCTATATCCATTTCAACACACTGCAAACCCTTGTCACCCACAGTGCGACAACGTAACGTTCACGTATTGCATCTGAAAGAATCCCCTTTGAGATCTCTTAATAGTCATGGCAGTATCTCAGATCTCTCGAACAACTTTTAGGAAACCTCTCGCTTTCTTTCCTATCCTCTCAATGTTTCTAACCTCCACATTAAAGAGATGTGTATAGATGTAGTCTGTGTGCACTAATACATATTTTCCCTGTGAAAAGTTTACTTTTAAAAAAAATCCACCTGTGCCATGCCATCCAGTTCAATGCTTTGCAGTGATAGTTATTTAATAATGTTGAAAAGTTCCAAACTATTTCTGCAAATTCTCACAAAAGATGCGTGATGATTTAAAAATCCAAGACACAATTTATGGGAGAAACCCAGAGGGTCAAGCAGTATTAAGGGGGAGAAAAAAAAACGGTCGACGTTTTGAGTTTGAACTCTTCATCAGGACCTCAGCTCAAAATGTGAATCATTCCTTTTCTCCCTCTGATGCAGCTCAACCTGTTGAGTTTCTTTACGGATAAATCCAGTTTCGTCAAGTTTTACTATTTTTGATACACAGACAGCCAATCTGTTTGCTCATAGTTTTGCTATTATCTGATTCTACCGGGACCAATACCTGAAGAGGGTGCACAAAATCAGTGAACCGGTGTGGACTCGAAAGGCCACCATGGCCTGTTTCCGCTCCGTAAATGGTTATATGGTTATATTGCGTTTTCCCCCAGATTCCAGTGTCCGCATTCTCGGATGTGTCTCTATTGTGCAGTTGTCTCATTTTTGTGACAATGGATGATGGGTGATTTCATTGAATTGTTTATGGTCACATGTACCAAGATACATGTACCGAGCCCCTGGTTGTTGCGTGTGTCAAGGCAGGACTTAAAAGTACAATGCATAATTCAGTAAAAAATTCAAAAGTGTAAAATACAGCGTCAAAGAATGGAGGGAATCGTGAGTATCTGTAGTAAAATTATAGAAATACTGGAGGAACTGAGGTCTCACAGCATCCATAGGAGGTAAATGTTTTGGGCCTAAGCCCTTCATTAAAACCTGCTCAGTTCCTCCAGTATTTCCGTGTTTTTACATGTCAAAGAGTACAGGGTTTAATGTTTTAGAGACAAAGTGATCAAGAAAAACCTACCATGGACATCTACCACCTAAAATGACAGAAGAAGAGAATGAAAAGAACTGACTCAGTGGAATTTCTTGTTTATTTTTATTGAGTGACAACATTGTTTGACGGGTTTAATGTATCTTAGATTCTGAACTTTAAATGAATGGGAGGGGAGGTAGGGAGGGTAGGAGGGGAAGGGGGGGGGAGAAAACGACACTGTATATATTTGAAAAGGAAAATGTATGTATCTTGATCAATGTGGTTTATAGTGTGAAAAATAAAAAATTAATAAAAAAAGAAAAGAACAGTAGATGGACATTATCTTTCACCAATGAGAGGTCGAGCTCAGAGCCTGACAAGAGCAGGAAAGAACCCGTTCTTGAAGCGGGGATTGCGTTTTGAAGTTCACGCACACATTCCGCCCGACAAAAGGGAGGCGACTGTAAGCAGGGAGAGTTGAATCTTTTTAACGTGTTGACTGCTTTCCAACACAGCAGGAGGTAAAGAAGGGATCAATGGAGGGGAGGTTCATTTGTGTGGTGGCCTGAGCTCCGTTCACAACTCCACAATAAATATTAGGGAAAAGGAGCTCCCTCCTCATCAAGTCCTCAGAGATCTTCTGAACCCTCTTCAATGGTTGGATGGGTTCTCGATACATCAGCATAACCCAAATCTCCAGTACTAAGCTCTGGGTCAGAGAGCTAAGCAGTACTACTTAGCCAAAAGCTGCATGCAATACATGTTAGCTCTGTCACTATTTGACTAATAACATCTCAAATAAGTGTGAACATAAAATCGATCACTTAGAAAGGCTTTGCACCACAAATGAAAGCTATATTCTCATTCATCAATGAACCATCTATATTTGTTTCTGTAGTTCAGAGCAAAATTATGCTCAGTATTTGGAACTCTGAAATGCATCACAAATTTGGAATTGAAGTTCTGGAGCAATATTTAATATAAGTTTATTAGTCAATCCGTAGCCAGCTCAAACCAGCGAAAGTCAGTCAGAATTTAAAGAATCTTCAGTGCAGTGACCCCAACAGCCCACCCAAACAGCTCAGATGTGAAACAAATGCTGCAACCCAGACCTGAGCAATTATTGCCCATTAATATTGCGGTTACTGACCAGACTGAGCATTGATTCCAGCTAGGCTGTACCTGATTGCAAACATTATCCAACTCAGCATAAGACCTCCCAAGTCCTGGTTCACTCCCAGCAGTGAGCAAAACATGTGTGGAGAGAATAAATAAGAGCATTCTCCTTTTCCCCCACCAACGTCATTTAAAAGGAGTTAGCTCCAGGCTGCCCACAAGCTTTCTGATTTAGCAAAAGAAACACTTGCACACATGCAAGCAATATGGAGAGCAGACGGTTAGTGCAAGACTATTACAGAGCCGGCGACCTAGGCTCGAATTTGGTGCTGCTTTCAAGGAGTCTGCACATTCACCTCATGTCTGGATGGGTCTCCTCTGAGTGGCTTGGTTTCGTCCCACTTTCTAAAGATGTGTGGGTGTTCATATTTGGGGGGCGCAGGCTTGTGAGCCGGAAGGGCTGTTACCGTTCTGAATCACTAAATTAAAAAAAAATTCAAGATGAGAAAAGCAGGTCTCTTCAGGTCCATAATCCCTTTTTCCGTTATCCAATCTATTCCTGAACCTTGACACTTTCTGCTTTGAGTGCAAACCTTGGCAAGTGACTTCTGCAGTCTTTAAACATTCTTTAAACGAATTATTTGCTGTCATTGGGCTGGCATTTTATTTCTGCATTGTTGATGTTTCATCTCCTGGAAACATCACTCCTGAGCTATCCTTTAATCATTTTAAACAGATCCTTATCACCATACATCATAATCCGTATTTTTCAATTGAAACAAATTCCATTTTCGAGTCATTTTTTCCTCAAGCCATAAGCATTTCTTTCTACTAGACTAAAAAAGTCAATGTTTTAGTGTTGGTTCGCACACATAAACATCAGTCTCTCAAAATGAGAGTAAGAATTTAGACCAAGTGATTGACAACTGTGGATCATCACATTGGTCTTGGACCAATAAACCATTTGATATAACCAGCAATGGATCCAAAGCAACATTGTTTAAGTGACATGTGCTGTCCAGATAGTGCCCTGCTTAATTTCAGGAAATGAGGGGTAGCGAGAAACAAGACAGTTCCTCAGATAACACAGCCACAGGCTTTAAGAAATTCAGGAAGATTAAAATGTAGTGCACACAGAGCCTTTGTCATCGTGGATTGCCTGCAGGCAGTGAGGAGAGTGAGGCAGGAGTCAGTCGTTTATAATACAGGGTCATACAGCACAGAAGCAGGCCATTCAGCCCGCCAGAATCGACACCAACCATCAAACTCCCTTTTACAACAATCATTTAAACGAAGTTATTGAGCGTTCAAAAAAAAAGCTGGTAAGTAAAAATTCATCAAACTTCAGAAAATTCAGCAAAATTCAGGGGCGGTGGTAGAGGCTGATCAACAAATATTTTAACTGAGAGCCTGCATCAGGAAAATTCTGTAGCACAAGGGGACCACAGTATTGAGTATTACTGAATAATCTTACACTCAGGAAGGTGCTTCCACTCATTGATCATTTGAGAGTACAGCCTCTTATCAAAATCCTTACAGTCAGCATAAACAGTTACCCAAAACTTTAAATTTTAAATGTAATTTTAAATTAAAGTTAGCCATACAGAACGGCAGCAGGCCATTTTGGTCCTTGAATCTGTGCTGCCCAATTTACACTCAATTACGTTTTGAATGGTGGGAGGAAACCGGAGCTCCGGGGGAAACCCACGCAGACAAGGGGAGAACGTACAAATTCCTTACAGACTGCGCGATTCGAACCCCAGTCCCGATCACTAGTTCTGTAAAGGCATAGTGCTAACTGCAACACCCACCCTGCCATCCTAAAACTTCATGAAGTGTTAGATTTATGGCCATAAGCAGCCTCACAAAGGAGCAAAGGTGCAAATTACTGGCCAGCATGGCCTAGGGAGAACTTGTGGCCTTTGGCAAAATATTTATTCAAGAACTAGCACCACTTTCTGAACCACATATTTGCGGAATCATTGTTGTTCATTGTAAACTCCTTCAGACTGATAGTCTGGACTCCACCCACCCCACCACCCCCCCCCCCACCCCCCCTCCTCTGCCATTCATCAGTCTTTAGATGCCTTCTTGCTTTTTTTTGCCTCATTCCTTGAAGAAGAGCTCAGGCCTGAAATGTCGGTAATATATCTCGACCTCCTATCGACGCTGTGAGACTGGTTGAGTTCCTCCAGCATTTCTGTGCGTTTTTATTGCAGATAGTTAACTCGCTGAAACCAGTTACCTTAAGAAGCCAGTATAGCTGCAGTACATCAATCTCAGCCTCACAAAATTTTAAGGGCATTTCTAAAAGTTACACAAGTGCTAAAAAAGTAATAATAAATTGTTAAAATTTATGGGATAATCAGGGCTGGAAGGAAATGAAAATATTGTGACTTCTCCAAAATTAAACAAACAGTGCATTTAACTGCAAATATGCAATGGAATAATTTTGCAAGGCTGTGAATTCAGCCCTCAACTATGCTCCCTCGACATACAGCTGAACACCATCTTCAAATACACTGGTTTCGACATCATCTTCAAATTCGCCAATGACCACACAGTCATCAATCAAATATCAATGATGATGAGATGCACTGGAGAAATGTGATTGAGTTGCCTTGTGGCACGGTGCCAAGATATCATTCCCTCTCGTAACACCTCAGGGCCCACACCCCTGTCCACGTCAATAGCCCCTTTTCCACTGGCATCCCAGTTAATTAGCTGTGCAGTGTCCCAGGATAGGAAGCCCTTTATGCTATTTCCACTGGGGCCCCCCTTAACTGGGACACTAATTGCTTTTACACTGAACACCACTAATCTCCAGGCATTGGAATGTTCTACCATCAATTGGAAATGGGCGACTTTTTGCTGTCCCTTTTCCACTGGTTTTATCAGCACGCCGGGGATAATGAGTAGGGGTAGAGGCCGTTAATCCCTGGTGTGAAATGATGTCATTTGATGCCAGTGTTCGGACAATGTTGCTTTTCCACTGGATCCTGTCCCAGTCAATTCACAGTTAATTCTTGGGACATGTTATCAGTGGAAAAGGGGCTTTCCGCTCTGAAGTGGAGATGGTAGATCGCTTCAAGACCCTGGGAGTAAAAAAAAAATTCCAATGACCTGAACTGGACCACCAGGTTGATGCAACAGTGAAGAAAGTGCACCAATGCCTCTATTTTGTCAGAAGACAAAGAAGTTTCGGAATGTCCCATGTATCTCAACCACCTCTTCATGCACACCAACAGGTTTAGATCGTTTCTTCCCCACAGCCATCAGATTTCTGAATGATCTTCAAACAACACTCTCATTCTGCCCCTTGCTTTGTGCTAATTGATCTTTTTCATTGTAAATTATATTCTTCAACTGTCCACTTGTCCTCTTGCTTTGCATAGAAATATGAATAGATCTGGAGGCTGGCTATAAGTGCAGAAGGAAAACTTAAAACTTGTCTTTCATAGAGCAGCCCTAAAAGGCTGCTCTAGCATCACATTCATGTCGAGCGGCACCTTGTAGCACCCTCTGGATCTGATGGAAGCAGGGAAACTAGTGCCATTGCGCCACCCATCATAAATACACAACAAAGCAATAGCTGTCTTCCTAACCCATAATCCCCCATGCAGCTGGAACCACACTGTGTTTCCCAGAACAGTTCCAGCTGTGTGGGGGATTATGGGTAGGGAAGATGGCCATCGCTCTGCTGCGTATTGAGCTGTAGAGAGCGGTCCCGTAGGCTGAAGTGGCCCATTGAGGCTGTCACAGCCTGCACAGGCTGCCTCCCAACAGCCCCCACTGGACTTACAGCTCCCGACGGCCCATGCTGCCCCGACAGCTCCCGTCCTCCACCCCTGCCTTGAGTGGGGGGGGGTCATGGAGGGAGAGGGATGAGTGGGGAGATGGGTTATGGGCTGATGGCATCATCAGCTGACCTCTAACCAGCCGCTTGCAGTGGCTGTGCATTCAAGCGAGGTGGTAGAGCGCAGTACTTGCTGATTATCCTTCCCTGGGAAGGGTTGGAATCGGTGCCTCAGAGCTGGCCATGGGGCCTTCAGAAAGGTAAGTCTCTAGGCGTAATGGCAGAGAATCTCTACCTTTACAGATGGGCATTTTCCTTGCTTGAAAGGACCTAATGTTAGAGCTGACCTACTAGACTGATCACGGAAGAACTCTTCTCACATGTAATGTAAACTTGAACCCAGTTTACCCTCAACTGAGTAGCCTCTGCAGCCATTTCACTGAGTAAAGAACAATCAGCCTCCATTTTTAGACCAGAGTCACAAAAAAAACCAAACCAGGGAAGATTTCTTTTCTTTGATAATATACGTTACATGAATGTCTTCATTATCAGATGAGTTCCAAAACACGTCAGAGAGGTTGTGTATTTGACATTGTAGAATTCATTGACGAGTCTTCCCATTTAACATGGGACTGCTGCGGAGAGAGGAGGAATGAAGGACTCGGAGACCAGGGAGTGTCGGGAATAGGCTTGTGGTAAGCAAAGTTAAAAAGGGAGCAGAGGGCAATTTAAGTGTTAAACAGAACAGTGATTGGTGGGAGTGAGCATGACAGATAAGGAGCAGTTGCAAATAAAAAGAGGGAAAGCTCAATTGGAGCAGCCAGTGTGGGAGTGGCCCTAGGTAGGAGTGGATCTTTGAGGCTGAGGATGAGCTTCTTTCAGGTAAGCTAAGGCCAGGTAAGATCTTTGGAAATAAACAAAGACTAGGGAATGGAAATGGCAACTAGAGCAGTGGAATGCTCCAAATATATGATGTGGGAAATCTGGGAGACCACAATTGTCCCTGATGACTACACCTGCACCAGGTGCATCCAGCGGCAGCTCCTGACAAACTGAGTTAAGGAACTGGAGCTGGTCGAACTCTGGATCATTCGAGAGGCAGCAGGAGTGATAGACAGGATTTGCAGGGAAGAAGTAGCTGGGTGAGTTAGGAAAGGGAAAGGGAACAGACAGGTGGTGTAGGAAACCCCTGTGTCTGTTCCCGTCAAGAGCAGGAGGGGGGGGAAATGACCTACCATGGACATGCCACAGAGATCAAGTCTCTGGTAATGGAGTCTGGGTCTGGTGGCTAAGAAGGGAAGGGAGGAGAAGAAGTGAGCTGTAGTGCTAGGGGATTTCATAGTTGGGGGGACAGATAAGAGTTTCTATGGAAGGGATCAAGACTCTCAGATGGTACGTGGAGCCAGGGATGGTGATATCTCAGATCGAATTCACAGCATTCTTTGAGCTCTCTTTCAGGGAAGATGGGGCCTGTTCCAACAGGACAATTTGCATCTGAAATGTGGGGGTTTGAAAGCATTGCTTGGATGATTGAAACTAGATTTGCAGGGGGTTGGGAACCAGAGTGCCAGAGCAGAGAGGGGAATAGAGAGAGGAGGGAAAAGATTATGTAAAAATTGCTCATTATATTAGAAGTCAATGGGTTGTACATGGTGGAAATGTACTCGGGTGCATCTACTTCAATGCAAGAAGTATTGTAGGAAAGGCAGATAAGCATAGAGCGTGGATTGGCACATGGAATTATGACATTGTGGCCATTAATGAAACTTGGTTACAGGTGGAGCAGGACTGGTAGCTCAATGATCCGGGGCTTCCTTGCTTCAGACATGATAGAATGGGGGGATGAAAGGGGGAGGAGTTACATTGCTTGTCAGGGAAACCATCACAGCTGTTCTCAGGCAGAACAGACCAGACGGCTCATCTACTAAGTCCATATGGGTGGAGCTGATAAGTGGGAAGATATGACCACGCTCACGGGGATTTGGACAACAAATGTGAAGGGGAATTGGACGACAAATCTGCAGAGAGATAGCAGACAACTGCAGCAAACACAAGGTTGTGATAGCGGGAGGTTTTAATTTTCCACATATTGACTGGGACTCCATACTGTAAATGGGCTAGATGGCCTAGAGTTTGTCAAATGTGTTCAGAAAAGTTTTATAAATCAATATATTGAGGTACCAACTAGAGAGAGTGCAATAATGGATCCTTCAGTAGGGAACAAGACAGGACAGGTACGTAGGAAAATTTTGGGGTCCAGAGACCATAATGCAATTAGTTTCAAATTAATTATGGAAAAGGATAGGTCTGGGACTCAAGTTGAGATTCTAAATTGGAGAAACACCAATTCCGAGGAAATGAGAAAGGAACAAGAATGCGTGGATTGAGACAAGTTGTTTTCGGACAAGGATATGAGAGGTAAGTGGGAGACCTTTAATGGTGAAATTTTGAGAATACAGAGTTTATATGTTCCTGTCAGGATAAAAGGCAAAGTTAACAGGCATAGTGACCTTGATTTTCAAGGGATAGTGTAGATCTGGTTCAGAAGAAGAGAGAAATGTTTTGCAGGTATCAGCAACATTGAACAAATAGGTACACGAGGATTTTAAAAAATGAAAGAAAAAAACTCAAGAAATAAATCAGGAAGGCTAAAAGAAGACATGTGGTTACTTCGGCAGACAATGTGAAGGAAAATCCTAAGTGTTTCTACAGGTGGAGAGGGTGAGCAAATTTAAGTTCTTGGGAGTCAGTATTTTGGAGGGTCTTTCCTGGATCCAACACACAAGTGGCATTGTGAAGAAAGCACGTCGATGCCTCTACTTCCTCAGGAGTTTGCAGAGGTTTGGTATGACACCTGAAACCCTGGCAAAATTCCTACAGATGTGTTGTGGAAAGTATGCTGCATCACGTTCTGGTATCTGGATCACCAATACCCCTGAGCGTAAAGCCCTCCAAAAGGATGTGGACATCACAGGCAAAACCCTCCCCAGTATTGAGAACATCTGCAGGGAACACTGCTGTCAGAGAGCAGCATCAATCATCAGGGATCCACAACACCCAGCACAAGCTCTGTTCTCGCTGATGCCATTAAGAAAGAGATAAAGGAGCCACAATTCATGCCATCAAGCTACCCCTCCAACAACAAACTTAATCAAACCAAAAGGATAGAAAGCCAGAAACTCATTTTGTTAGTGAAGGGGTTGACGATAAGGAAACCTAAGCTTAAAATTAGTTCACTCAAGGTAGTTGTTAGGAAAGTTACCTTCATGTTGAAAAAACAAGAATATGGAACTCATTCCAATAAAAAAAAACAATGGATGCAGAATCCATAGATTTTATCTACCCAAATACATAAAGGGGTTAGGCATCAAGAGTGTCAAGGAAAATTCAGATTAGTTATGATCTCGATGAATAGGAGGGCTCAGTTTAGAAGGGGGCTCTTCCAGTTCTAAGCAAAAGGTCACGGCCTAAATTGCTAACCGCACTTTCCTTCCACAGACGTTGTCTGCCAGCTGAATACAGTAAGACCCCAGAATCTAGCACCTATGGGGATTGATAGATGCCGGGTAAGTGTATTTTCCATTTGCTTGAGATTTATTCTTACAATGCCTAATTAAGACATCTGCATTAAGAACCAATACTATAAAAATACTGCACTTACACTGAACAAACTCCACTTGCATGAAAATATAAACCTTAAAGCATTTAAATTTATTTTCAATCCCATTTTTTGAAAACATTTAACCATCTCTGCATTTGCAGGCTCCTTCCTCTCCATGGACCGGCCCAAAAGATGAACAGAAAATTAACCCCCCCAGCCCCACCGCCAAGTTTATAGATAAAGCCTCTGACCGGGATGTCTCTTTCCAAGCAGGGATAAGGATACACTTTAAGAGAGTCACCCCATTGGTGAGCAGCATTGACCAATTCTTCATCCTAGATGACGCCATTTTATTTAAACAGCTGCTATGAGCAAAGCATGATCAAGGCAGATGCTGGCTGAATATTTGCTCCCATCTTCACCAAAGGTGTGTGTGCTGCTACAGAGAACATTTACTTACATATTTTTCTTGAATTCTGTATTTCAAATATTTTTATTTCCATTGTTGTCCAACAGCTTAAGAGTTTTGTAGATCAGTCATTTCAAAGTTGAACAGTTTTCCACAATCCAAATATTGGACCAAGCACAACAAAGGTCAGGGAAGATGTGTTGAATGGCTTTGAGCATCTGCTTTAGTTACCAGACTGTGAAATCACCACGTCATTGAAGTGGGCCTTCCAAAAGATCGTTGATTTTCAAAAATGCAAATATTATTTTAAATTTCTGCCAGTTTACTCCAGCAATCTGCGACATACAGAGGACCGCGTTAATCTTATGGCCAGATGTGACCTCATCAACATCAGCTCGTGCCTCCTCTGAGGTGGGAATGTCTGAGGCAACAGAGCTTGTTTTTGAATTCCAGCATGCAACGTCTACAGATTCTTTTGTGGTACTTGCACATGCACGTGAAGCAGGTAATAGAATATCCTCCACTGAAGGTGGTTGGACACTAAATAGCCATGTCTGGTACAGCAAACTGTCAACGTGCTGCACTCACTCCTTAAAGGTTAACTTTGCACGTCCGCACGCGACACATGCTCCCTTCCACTTCATCTTGCCCCAGGAATGCAAGACCACTGGTTTTCCAAATTCGGCACATGAATAAATTATACAGCATTTGAAACGGATACCTCAGACGCTCCACTTTTATGGGTTAGCGTAACACTTAGCGCAACACCATTACAGCATTAGTGACCCAGGTTCAATCCATTGCTATCTGTAAGGGGGTTTGTATGTTCTCCCCATGTCCGGGTGGGTTCCAAAGGAGTACAGGATTGGTAAATTAATTAGTCACATGTGTACACTTTAGGCAGTGAGGGGACGTGGACTGGAAGGGCCTGTTACCATGTTGTAACGCTAAAATAAATTAAAATTTATTCACACCGTTAAGGTCTGAAATGCTTTTATTTAAATTTGCCTTGTGTAAATTCATTTATTACCTCAGTACATTCAAAGCCTCTCACTTTTAAAGTAGCTTTCAATTGTATGCGCACCTGTCTATTTGCATGCAGGAAGGTCACACAGACAGCAGCAAGTCCCTGAGAGATATTGGCTGAATCTGCTAGAGAACATCCCTCCTCTTAGAAATTCTGCCTTGCTATCAACTAGGTCCATCCAAGAAGGGAGACGTAATCTAGGATTAACATTTTACCTGCGCGATTTCATCTTTGATAGTAAAACACTCATTTGTCGCTGTTAGTATTGGAAATAATGTTCAAATCTCCCACCGAGTCCGCAAAGGAAGGGCCATTGCGCTGAAGTAAATGCGAACACCTCCTTGCACACAAAATATAATCCCAAGGAATGGCAAACCTTCTATCGGCCCAAACAACAGAAAGCTCTTCTCTTGTCTGGACAATGTTCGACATCATCCAGGGCACAACTGTCCACTGGATTGGCCTGTTATTTACAACTCAAAATATTAGTTCCTTCTGCTGGCTCATTACTGGGCCCTCTCCAACAGTGCCTCCCAATCTTGCAACCCCTGCCACCAGAGAGGATAAGGACAGCAGCTGGAGGAAGAGACCATCCAACTTTGAGGCCCTCTCCAACTGGCACACGATTCTAGCTGTGATGTACATCGCCATTCTATTGTCATCACTGGCAAGAGATCCAGGAGCTCTCCCCCTAACCACCATCAGAGGGACCAGGGCTGTGCAAGGCACTGGCGACCCACCCTCTTCTCAAGGGTTCTTAAGGATGGGCAATAAACGTGCCAGTAAACAAGTAAGAAACATCATGCCAATGGAATTGCCACTGTAAAAAACAACCAACTGAAAAACCTCACAAAGATAAGCGTATACAGAGCCGGTGTCATACCCACACTCCTGTTCGGCTCCGAATCATGGGTCCTCTACCGGCATCACCTACGGCTCCTAGAACGCTTCCACCAGCTTTGTCTCCGCTCCATCCTCAACATCCATTGGAGCGCTTTCATCCCTAACGTCGAAGTACTCGAGATGGCAGAGGTCGACAGCATCGAGTCCACCCTGCTGAAGATCCAGCTGCGCTGGGTGGGTCACGTCTCCAGAATGGAGGACCATCGCCTTCCCAAGATCGTGTTATATGGCGAGCTCTCCACTGGCCACCGTGACAGAGGTGCACCAAAGAAAAGGTACAAGGACTGCCTAAAGAAATCTCTTGGTGCCTGCCACATTGACCACCGCCAGTGGGCTGATATCGCCTCAAACCGTGCATCTTGGCGCCTCACAGTTTGGCGGGCAGCAACCTCCTTTGAAGAAGACCGCAGAGCCCACCTCACTGACAAAAGGCAAAGGAGGAAAAACCCAACACCCAACCCCAACCAACCATTTTTCCCCTGCAGCCGCTGCAACCGTGTCTGCCTGTCCCGCATCGGACTTGTCAGCCACAAACGAGCCTGCAGCTGACGTGGACTTTTACCCCCTCCATAAATCTTCGTCCGCGAAGCCAAGCCAAAGAAATTCCGGGAAGATTTGTATCCACAGCACAGCTGTGTCCGAAGCATGTCTTAACAGTCAGGCCTATAACAGACCATAAGCTTCGTGCTTGCTCTGCCCTAAAATGTAGCTTGTGCAAACTTGCGAAGTGACTTTATGCAATGGAAACTACTGCCCATACAATATTCCAAGCTTGTGTGATGAGAAGACTCCGCTCAGTAAAATATACTGGTGCTCGTCGAATGTTGGTATCAGTGCCAGTAATTTTTTTTTGGACCTAAATTTATAACAGCTTGCTTCAGTTGCACGGGCTAATGGCCGAAACGGATTTGTTTTTTTCGAAGGCTGAGAGTTGATTGTTGCAGAGTATGCGCTGCCACTTTGATGTTGTAGTGCAGATTAGCAAATCTATAATGAAATGTCAGCCATGATTCACTGGACACACCATCGAGACATGACACAGAGCTTCAATTGCTGGCTTTGAAGTACCTTTTTTTTGTCTGTTTTCTTGCTTCCTGCTGAATCACAAATATAAGAGTCTGAAGACATTTATGAGGTAGGTTGCCCAATTTGACTTGCGTCAAGACATTGACTCATTGCATCAAGGTTACGAAAATTGGCATTGCTTTCTTTCCTCCAGCTCGCCACCCCCTTCCCCATCACCTCAGCTTCTTTTTTACCCCCTCTTCCGTCCTCCCACTCACATCGGCTTACGACCAGTTGGTCTCCTCTTCTTCTGTCCCCTCCTCAACTTTTTATTCATTTAAAAAGTACATCAGGCAAAACTCTCCCCACCATCGAGAAACTCTTTGTGGAATGCTGTCGTCAGAGAGCACCAGGATCTACACTATCCTGGACATGCTGTTTGTGTTACCATCAGGAAAGAGGCATGGGTGCCACAAGACTCATACCGTCAGTTGCCCTCCCTCCTCAGAATCCTAAACAACAAAATAACAAACTCATTCAGAGACTCTTACTTTCCACGCTATTTATTACTGAATATTTATTTTGTGCATCGCAATGTGTTTACACTTCATTCTTGATCTCATTTCTCTCTTTTCTTGAGTAAAGCTTTGTTTTGCACTATCGATAAGTAGAAATTTTGCCTGGCCCACAGGAAATAGAATCTCAGGGATGTATGTGATGTCACCTAAGTACTCTAACAATAAACTTGAACTTCAAACTTTGAAGGACCCACTGGCCCATAATAACGAAATACAAAGGGCTTTGAGAGGCATTTCTGATTTTGTCAGACAGGAATCTGGATCCATTATGAGAGGCAGCAGGCAAGACATTTTAAGATGTAATGCCTGACTGGATTTGAGAATTGACCACAAGAGATCACTGACTTTGTCGGATACTTGGACTCCTCAAGGAATTTGGAACATCTGTAGAATAAACAGAGTGGTACAAGAAACAAATCCACTCAGAACGGCTCCACTGGGTTTGTTAGCAATTGCAGAATGATTTACAACCTACTTCATACAACTATTTGCACGATAACAATATTAAACATTTTTGTTAATTTTCTGTATTAAGTTAATGGATTGAGGTCGTAGTCGGTGATGGACTTGGCGATGTGTGCAGCGTTCTGCCTTCCTAGGCACTTGGATTTCAAAACCAGGCTGCGACACAGCCATTAACAAACCAGGCTGTGATGTTACCAGAGTATTAATAAATTTACAGATCTTTAAATGGGTTTCTTTGTGAAGTATTTTAATATTTATTTGCTCAGTTTAAAATTCCATTTGAAATGTCATTGGTTTATTGACTTTCATAGCTTTTGAACACCACTGAAGATCTCTAAATCGTAAGGATTTAATTGGTGCAGTTCTTGCAAACACACCGACCGGACCCTCACCATTTGGAAGCACGAGTCAGCAAGTCAAGGAATTTGCAAAATGGCAAGTGGGGACTCACCATGTCGGTCTGGGAGGAGAATGGGTGGTTCACTACTGTCAGGAAGTCTCCAATTACAGGACCGAGACTTTGCTCTGACAAACTTGTGCACTAGTTGGCGTGCAAAGGCCACCCTGTGTGACAAAGTAATTTGTGTGCAATTTCCACACCCTGATTATGAAGTCTAAGAACTGCAAATTTCAACCCATCAGTGCGAGACGAAAACACTACTTGTAGGTCAGGTTGCAGGTGCAATGGAGCTCTGAATGAGGTCCAATAGGTGAGATGATCAGGTCAAAGAACAAGGCAGATGATGCACTATCTCTGGTGACTTGCATGGGAGTTGAGCTACAGATAGAACAATGGCAGAGAAGGAAAACGTTATGGAGTGAACAGAAGGAGCCATTCAGCCTTTCAAGCCCATGATAACCTGCTTATTATTGTGTTGTTTTACAATTACAACAATGAACTCAAACTGTAACAGTCTTGTGATATCGTTATACAAACAGCAGCCAGCCGTATGTCAGGAGTGTCACATTTCCTCTCAAGCTCTTGACACTGGCCAGTTTTAAGTGCCAGTGACAGGGTGAGTGAGGCGCAGTAATTGTACAATCTGAGGAGCAAAACAGCGCAGTGTTTCTTCAGTCATTATCTCATCTATTAAAGGTACCAACTTCCCTGCCAACTTTAGCCGATAACTCCTCCAATTTTAGCTGTGCTGAAGATTACATTTCTACGATACGGGAAGTGGTTGATGCTCTGCAGTATCTCTCCCATCAGAATGGTGTCATCAACATTGCCACCCTTCAGGGTCATCATCTTGGTGGCAGCTCTTCGCTCAGACTTATTACTTGGTTTTGCTGATGTTTTACTTTATTATTATTGTTGGTGCCAACACCACCATAGCAACTGTAAACGCGCGACTTCCCAAGCAAACTCTGTTTTCAGTTCACCTCCCAGTTTTCTGCTTTTTCACCCAGGGCTGAGAAAACATTCCTTTCCCGTCCTCATCTTTGCATCACTGGTGTTTTCTTGAATAAAACTTGCCCTGACAAGGGACCATTAATTATTGCCCCTGAATATTTTTTTTCTCTCTGGAGCAATCCAATATACAATGCAGAAAATTGACTGTGGATATGGTTAACAATTTTATCAAAGATCTTTCCAAAGATCAGTTAATTATTAGCAAGGCAATGTTAAAAATGTGGCAGTCAGGTCTATTAAGTACAAAGATTTGACAGATGCACGATAATCCATTACTTAAAACAGGTTACTTTTCCGCATCATTTTTTTTTGAAACTCGGAGCACAAAAGAACAAAAAAGGGCCATCCTTCTGTCTAGTGTTCAGCAAGAAACCTCTCCTGCGTCTGTGCTGATGTGAGCCCCGTATCCCATGCAACACGTCTCGCTCCATTCAGAAAGTAAAATTCTGCAGAGGCTGGAAATATTCAGAGAGTTGGGGAGCACCCGAGGAGTGAAAAACAACATTTCAGACCCTGCATCAGAATTCAGATGCTGCCTGACCTCGCCTGCTCCCAGCCGGGATAAACAGCGGCCCAAAGCTTATCCTGTCAATTCCCTTCAAGAGAGAATGGGTCAGTGGCTCAGCTAGGAGAACTGCTGCCTCATGGCTCCATTGCTCCAGGTTCAACCCTGGCCTCTGGCACTGACAGTGTGCAGTTTGCACATTTCTCCCTGTAACCACACAAGTTTCCAGAGAGTTGTTCTGGTTCCCTCTCACCTCCCAAAAATATTGTGGGTTGACAGGTTCCGGACCACTGTAAATTCCCCGTCAAGCCAAGATGAATTGGAGGGAGTTGATGAGAAAATGGCTTCAGTGTAGGCTTCAGTGTAGGATGAAAATGGCTTCAGTGTAGGATGACTGTAAATGGTAGTTGATGTTCAGTGTGGACCTGATGGGCCAAAGTGCTTGATTCCATTTTTGACGACTCTACACAGCCTCTTCAAGATGGGAAAATCGTGCCTTTATTGCGCCACACCTTTCTGTGTAAAAGGTACGAACTTGGAATGGGAGGTCATTGTAGTCTCGCCTTTAAACTGGCAGCAGAGGTAGTCACAGAGCTGAACGCATTATTCTGGCATTGATTGCTTCAGTGTGTAAAAAAAAAGCAAAGCTGGGTTAATAACGGGTCATTTTTACAGAAGTATTGCGGGATCTCTGTGTAAAAAGGGCATATGACTCAGATGACATATGTTTCAATTAAGTCATCCTTAATTTTAAACTCCAGTGAATGTGTCCCCTATCCTCAATCATTGTGCATCCATCAACACCCTCATTCCAAAAGCTAATCTGATGAACCTTCAGTGCACTCTTTCCAAAGCAAGTATATCATATTATAACAAGGTTCCTAAATTCCAGAAATGACTTCATCAAAATTTAACTCTATCCATACTTTTTCTCTCCAAGCTGGAATGATGCTTGTTTAGAAATGCCAAGCACTCATCACATTACCTTTCTTCCCACAAATCCTTCATGGCAAACGAGCAGTCAGGTCACATGACCTTGGAGGAGTGAAAGGCAGGACGTCCTTGGGTGAAATTATGGAGTTTGAAAGCATGTTGGATGAGGATCAAGTTTCGATGGAGGAGGATGGGTTGTTTCTGGAGCTGGGCAGTGGGAGTGTTTCCTGAGGAATATTGTTCAAAAAGAGACTACCCAAGGCACACTGAACTTGCTCAGGCATTTATCCTATAAATATCACACAGACACTGTGAAAGAGGTATTATTGGTCTGCAGACTGCATGTTCCACTTAGAGTGTTTAGAAATTGATGTTCCCCCCCCCCCCCCCCAACTCATATTGCAGCTGCCAACTAGATGTGCTTTTCAAGTTGCAGGACTCCATAATGCCCCACCCAGATTTCCCCCACGCGCCATAAAATCAAACACACAAAGGACTTAGAAGCAAAGTCACGGACTTCATGTCATTGACTTGTGTCCCTTTACACTGTATCTTTGATTGAAATTGAATGAATTGTGTTCAAAATTCAATTATTCAATTTTTTTTCCCCCACACTTTTGAGAAAATCATGAGATCTTAAATATTTGGCCAGACCATTGATCTCAAAATTACCCACTAGTTACCAATGCGAACATGAAACACCCCTGTTTTTTTTTTTGTTGCTGTTAACCAATCCTCAATCCATATGACCACCAATCTCAAAGAGGTGATTATGCAAAATTAGGCCTCATCGAATGCTTTGTGAAAATTTAAACTCACTATATTCCTGGACTCTCCTCTTACCTCCTGGTTACAGCTTCCGTGATTCTGATTTCTCAAGAATAATTTGCCTTCCATAATTCTACACTGATTATGAATTTTATTATTTTGATAGACTCTGGTAACCTTCCTACTGTACAAGCAAGAGGAATATCTGGGCCTTTCTTTGTTCTCTTTTTATTTCTCTCTTCAATAACAGATTCCATTAGGACTATTCTGTAATCCAGGGAATCCTGGAAGTTTAAATTCAACGCATCTCAGTACAGTAATCGCCTCTTTAAACACATTATCTTATAAAAGGCAATCGCGAGAGCCTGTGGGAGGTCTGGAAGTGAATCCATAGACACTCAATGACTCTGGGAGGATTCTCTTTCTCTGACTGTAAAGATGCACGGGGGCAATTTCTGCCAAAATCAAATCTATATTGTCTGCTTTACAGTAGACTAAAGGAAATTTTGTGTCTTATTACATGACAATATAATCTTGAATCAGCAGATCAAGCAGAAAAAAATGATTGGCTAAACCCTCTAACATACGCCAGAAGGCTGTTTTTTTGCTCTAGATTCCTTCATTAGCAGACTCTGGTGCAGAGGTGGGCATGCTATTTTTTTTTTTAATCACATTCCACCTTAAGTATTCCCTATGCCGTAAGTGCTCTCTGATTAGTAAGAGATTGCTTAAGGTGGTAAATGAGTGGAAAGAAAAAGTAAAAAAAAACAGTTTTAATCGTACCTAATGACTAGTTATGTGCATGGATTCATAACTCCGAAGGAAATGGGCCAATGACAATTTTTCTCAAGAAGTTATCAGATTTGTTGTCAGAGTACATACAGGACATCACCTACAACCCTGGGATTCCTTTGTCCTGCAGATGTGGCAGAATTACCACTAATTGGTAGTGCAAAAAAAAACTGTACACAGCATGAACATACAAACAAATAAAAGAACTGGAAACAGATAACAAATGTAAACAGATGAACTGTGCAAATCAGAGAGAACAAAAGAAAATCAACAAGTAAGAGTCCTTAAATGAGTCTCTAATTAAGTTTGTCGTTGAGGAGCAAAATATTTCAGTAACAATTGGGTCTAGAGCAGTGGTTCACAACCTTCCCTTCCCACTCACATACCACATTAAGCAATCCCTTACTAATCACAGAGCACTTATGGCACAGGGATTACTTAAAGTGGTATGTGAGTTTCAAAAAAAATTTCCCATCCCTGTTCCAGCACATTATAAATTGGTTTGACAGCTTTTAAGGCCAATAATTTCTTCCTTGATTCTTTTTTTTTTAAACTCACTAGTACTTTTAGCTTCTTCACGCACAACAAACCACTGTTTCCAATGCTGTTGGAAAACACATCAAGTTTAGTATCGCTGCCACCTCCTTCATCTGCATATTAACGTCGCCAACTTAACAGGCAGGCTCACTTTTCCTCATCCTTTTACCTGAATCAAAGTGCTGACGGACTGATTTTTTTTTTAAGCGTGTTTTGATTGCTTTTTTCTCCTTATTGACTAATATTTAGCTTCCTTCAATGTATTCTGAGACACTTGAACCATCCTGAAGGATTTAAACTTAAAAATATCAAGGAGCATTAAGTTGTAAGAAAACACTATCTTCTGAGGCCCCCTTTTAAAAAAGCCACAAGCAAGTACAATTACAGAACACATAATGAAAATTTTACCAACTGTGCCTCGCAGGTTTTTCCACTGACACCCTAATAGAATCCAATGGATACAAATGGATTTGTTAATATTATGATGCAAGGACAAGAGAAAAGAAGCTTCATCATTCTCAAGGCACTTTACTGCCTTAAGGTCATTCATGTACTCTTATTTGGGGTGCTACCTCAATGTCAGACAGCACTAAATTAACTTTTCCAACACTATGAATTGATAGCTGATAAAGACGTCACTTTCCTAGAAATTTCCAAGCACTTATCACGGTTACAGTGCCAAAGCAAAGCAAACTGAAGGAGATTGCCTGCAGAGGCAAAGAGAAATGACGCAATGGGAAGAATGGGGGGGGGGGGGGGAGTAAAACACCCACTTTACAAAACTGCACAAAAATAGAAAACGTTATAGTGCAAAAAGCAGCCCCTTCGGCCCTTCTAGTCTGTGCTGAAATATTACTCTGCCAAGTCCCACTAACCTACACCTATTTCCATATCTTTTCATACCCCTCCCATCCATGTAGCTGTCCAAATTTTTCTTAAATGTTAAAATTGAGCCCACATTCACCACCTCAGCTGGAGGCTCGTTCCACACTCCCACCACCCTCTGTGTGAAGAAATTTCTCCAAATATTTCCCCTCAACTTCTCCCCTTTCACCCTGAACCCATGTCCTTTAGTTTGTATCTATCCTAACTTCAGTGGAAAAACCTACAGGCATTTACTCTATCTCTATGACTACCAGCCCCGCCACATCTCCATCGGGCACACAAAACTCAAAACGGTCAACCAGTTTACCTATCTCGGCTGCACCATTTCATCAGATGCAAGGATCGACAATGAGATAGACAACAGACTCGCCAAGGCAAATAGCGCCTTTGGAAGACTACACAAAAGAGTCTGGAAAAACAACCAACTGAAAAACCTCACAAAGATTAGCGTATACAGAGCCGTTGTCATACCCACACTCCTGTTCGGCTCCGAATCATGGGTCCTCTACCGGCACCACCTACGACTCCTAGAACGCTTCCACCAGCGTTGTCTCCGCTCCATCCTCAACATCCATTGGAGCGCTTACATCCCTAACGTCGAAGTACTCGAGATGGCAGAGGTCGACAGCATCGAGTCCACGCTGCTGAAGATCCAGCTGCGCTGGATGGGTCACGTCTCCAGAATGGAGGACCATCGCCTTCCCAAGATCATGTTATATGGCGAGCTCTCCACTGGCCACCGTGACAGAGGTGCACCAAAGAAAAGGTACAAGGACTGCCTAAAGAAATCTCTTGGTGCCTGCCACATTGACCACCGCCAGTGGGCTGATAACGCCTCAAACCGTGCATCTTGGCGCCTCACAGTTCGGCGGGCAGCAACCTCCTTTGAAGAAGACCGCAGAGCCCACCTCACTGACAAAAGGCAAAGGAGGAAAAACCCAACACCCAACCCCAACCCATCAATTTTCCCCTGCAACCGCTGCAACCGTGTCTGCCTGTCCCGCATCGGACTTGTCAGCCACAAACGAGCCTGCAGCTGACGTGGACTTTTTACTCCCTCCATAAATCTTCGTCCGCAAAGCCAAGCCAAAGAAGACCCATCATAATTTTTAATACCTCTCTTTATTTTCTATGCTCCAAGGAACAAAGTCCTCACCTGTTTAAATTTTCCCCGTAACTCGAATTCTCAAGTAGCAGCAACATCCCAGATCTTCTCTGCACCCTTTCAATTTTATGAATCTTTCATGTAGGCAGGTGACCAAAACTATGTACAATATTCCAAATTTGGCCTCACCAATATCTTACACAACTTTACCATAACATCCCAGCTCCAAAACTCAAAACGTTGATTTATGAAGGCCAATATGCTAAAATTTATTTCCGGTGATGCCACTTCCAGGAAATTATACATCTGTATTCCCAGATCCCCCTGTTCTACACACTCCTCAGTGCCCGACCATTCACCATGTATGTCTCACCTTAGTTTGCATTTCCAAAATGAAACACCTCACGCTGGTCTGCAAGCTTTGAGCACCTTATTTGCTGTCCACTACACCTCCAATCTTTGTGTAATCACCAAGATCATTGATATAGATGACCACCAACAATAGAATCAGCACTGATCCTTGAGGCACACCATTAGTCCCAATCCTTCAGTCATCCATTACCACTCACTGGTTTCTCCCATGATGCCAATGTCAAATCCAGTTCACTACTTCACCATGAATATCTAGTGTCTCAACCTTCCTGACTAACCTTCCATGAGAGATCTTGTCAAAGACCTTGCTAAAGTCCACGTTGACAACATTCACAGTCTTCACCAACTATCCTGGCAACCTCCTATAATCTCGATAAAATTTGTTAAACATGACCTACCATGCACAAAGCCATGTTGACTGTCCCAAATCAGTCCCCAACTATCCAACTACTTAAATATCCAATCTCTTAGAACACCTTTCAATAACTTACCTATTACTGATATCAGGCTCACTAGCCTTTCATTTCCTGGAGTTTTTTGGAACCCTTTTCAAACAGCGGAACAATATGTGCTTCCCTCCAATCTTCTGGCACCTCACCTATGGTTATGGATGTATTAAATACATCTGTCAGTGTCCCTACAATTTCTTCATGAGCCTCCCTCATGGTCCAAGGGAATACATCAGTCCTGTGGATTTATCTATCTTTATTCATTTTAAGACAGTAAGCACTTCCTCCACTTTAATTCGTATAAGTTTCATGACAACTCTGCTTGTTTGCCTCACTTCTCTAAACTCTATGCCAGTTTTCTGAGTAAATACAGATCTCGTCTCTTCTGGCTTCATATATAGCCAACCAGTCTGATTTTCAAGAGGATCAATTTTGTCCCTGATCTATTGCTCTAAATATACCTGTAGATGCTCTTAGGATTTTCCTTCATCTCATCTGCCAGAACAACTTCATATATTGTTTTAGCCCGCCCTGATTTCCCCCTTAAGTTGTTTCCTACATTTTTATACTCCTGAAAAACCTCATTTGCTCTTTGTTGCCTGTACCCCTCTTTTCTTAACTAGATGCCCTCAAAGTCCAAGGCCTGTTAACTTTGCCTTTAATCCTTACAGAAACATATAAACTCTATACTCTCAAAATTTTACCTTTGAAGACCGCTTACCAAGTGCACCCTTGCCACAAAATACCCTTGCCCAATCCATGCTCTCCAGATCCTTTTTCATTTCCACAAATTTGGCCTTTCTCCAATTTAGAATCTCAACCCTGAGGACCAGACTTACCTTATCCCTCAGTTTCTTGAAACTCATGATATTATGATCACTTTGGGTCCCAAAGTTTTCCCCTACACATACACTGTCACCTGTCCTATGTTTCAACACTGCCCCCCCCCCCCCCCACCACCCCATCAATGTGATTTACTGGGATCATTGTCCTAACAGGGTGTGCAAAATAATTGAGGCCCCCTTCCACCCTGCACACAGCATCTTTCAGCTGCTTCCGTCGGGGAAGAGATACAGGAGGATCAGAGCCAGCACCACCAGGCTGAGGAACAACTTCTTCTCATGGGCAGTGAGAATGCTGAACGATCAAAGGAACTGCTCACACTGACCATCCAAGACTCTCATATTCATGAAACAATAATTATTTGTGGAGATGAAATACTTGTCCTGCCTATGTATTGTTTGTCTGAATATGTGTTATGTCTGGTTGTGTGTCTGCAGGTTTTGCACAGAGGACCGGAAAACACTGTTTCATTGGGTCGTACTTGTACAATCAGATGACAATAAACTGGACTTGACTTGAGGAGATCCAGTATCACATACTATCTATTTGGTACCTCGCTATATTAATTGAGAAAATTTTCCTGAACACATTTAACAAATTGTAAACCATCCACCCCTTTTATAGTATGAGAGTCTCAGTCATTATGTAGAAGATTAAAACCACCTACTATTACGTTATGCTTTGCTCCTCCAATTCTCTCTGACTATTTGGCGGGCTATAATCCAACCCCATTAATGTGATCATAGCTTTCCCATTGCTCAGCTCCACCCATTTTGCCTCAGAAGACAAGCCCTCTAGTCTGTTCTGCCCAATCACAGCTATGAAATTTTCCCCAATAAGCAATGCCACTCTTCCCTATTATATCACACTTACTCTATTGCATCTGAAACAATGGAATCCCGGAACAGTGAGCTGCCCCTCCTGCAGCCAAGTTTCGCTAATGGCCACAATGTCATAATTCCATGCACCAATCTACGCTCTCAGCTCATCTGCCTTTGCTATAATACTCCTTGCATTCAAGTAGATGTGCTTGAGAACATTATTTTCACCACATATAACCCTTTGCTTTCTGTTTCCATATGAAGTCTTAACATCATCTTTTTCCTCTTCTATAGTATGTGCTCGAGGACTCTGGCTCCCATCCCACTGATGCGCCCATCTCTTGAGCCACGTGTTAAGAAGCCCAATCTTCCTATTTCTAACTTCACCAGCAATGCAATAATAACTTCTAAAGGTAAATCAGAGCAGTTTAAAATGACTATCTGTACCATGCAAGACCATACTCCTGACTGCCAAAACTCAGACCAAGTATCGATCATAAATGTGTGCAGATCAGTGGGACTAGGCAGAATAAGAGTTTGGCACCAACTAGAAGGGCTGAAGAGCCTTTTTTTTCCTGTGCTGTTTCAATCTATAGTTGTAAGTGCAAGAGTTTGCTGCAGCAAATTTTCGACCACTTAAAGTCAGGAACTAATGTTCATCGGTCCCACTTTTTTGCTATATTTACTGCCAGGAATTATGTCTTCCCAGCAGGAGGAGATGTCCTTTGGATACAATGGTCCAAGAACTTCCTTTTTCAAAATGATGGATTAACAAAGGAATGAGCCCTTGTGATAAAGGGGTCATGTCCCAAAACACTGAATGATCATTTTCACCTGTGAATTCTGACTAACCTGCTAAGTTCATCAAGCTTCTCATTCATTTGCTCAAGGTTCAGACAACTGCTTCTGTGGTTAATATTTTGTTTTCTGTAATCCGTGGGGGTGACATCTTAGCTGCTGGGTCATGCAGGCAAATCAAAAAATTAAAGTGGTTTTTCCAAGCAAGGATTAAGATCATTGATCTCAGCAAATAGTAGTGTGGTATATGGATTTGTTCCAATTAACAATCAATTCAACGAATTGATAAGAGAATCTTGATCTTCCTTCCAAAGGAACATAAAGCCAGTAGCAACAGTCCTTTGGTTCATGGTTACAGTGAAGATTATTAGTATTATCTGATTTTTAAAAAAATTAATTTGAGACACACAAAGATAAGCATATACAGAGCCGTTGTCATACCCACACTCCTGTTCGGCTCCGAATCATGGGTCCTCTACCGGCACCACCTACGGCTCCTAGAACGCTTCCACCAGCGTTGTCTCCGCTCCATCGTCAACATCCATTGGAGCGCTTTCATCCCTAACGTCGAAGTACTCGAGATGGCAGAGGTCGACAGCATCGAGTCCACGCTGCTGAAGATCCAGCTGCGCTGGATGGGTCACGTCTCCAGAATGGAGGACCATCGCCTTCCCAAGATCGTGTTCTATGGCGAGCTCTCCACTGGCCACCGTGACAGAGGTGCACCAAAGAAAAGGTACAAGGACTGCCTAAAGAAATCTCTTGGTGCCTGCCCCATTGACCACCGCCAGTGGGCTGATAACGCCTCAAACCGTGCATCTTGGCGCCTCACAGTTTGGCGGGCAGCAACCTCCTTTGAAGAAGACCGCAGAGCCCACCTCACTGACAAAAGGCAAAGGAGGAAAAACCCAACACCCAACCCCAACCCACCAATTTTCCCCTGCAACCGCTGCAACCGTGTCTGCCTGTCCCGCATCGGACTTGTCAGCCACAAACGAGCCTGCAGCTGACGTGGACTTTTACCCCCTCCATAAATCTTCGTCCGCGAAGCCAAGCCAAAGAGAAGAATTTGAGATGTGGGCTATTTATTCTCTGTTCATTGTTGTGTCCTTCTTGGGACCAATTGGTCAAACATGGGGAAATTTCAGAGTGAACCACATTAGTGGGTTGGGAGTTACTTGTAGAACAGATTGAGTAAGGGATGGCAGATTCCCTCTCCTGAAGAATAGTAGTGAACCAAATGGGCCTTTTTAACAATCCAATATTATAACTGATTAATTTTAAGATCCAGATTATTAGCTAAATCTTAATTTCACAATGGCCATTAGGGGATTTGAACACTCAGATCTCAGGGTGTTTAGTCCAAGCCTTTGGGCCTATAAAACTAACCACTCCACCACTATCCTACCCTTAAAGTTATTCAAACATTACCGGCGATTCTTAATTTAAAATTGGAACCTAATCGTTTAATTGCTCTTTTTGGAACCTTCTGAGAAGATGATAGGTTACTAACTTCAATTCAAAGCTGCATTTTATCTTTTATTTCATCGATGGCCAGATGTGCAATTTTGATGAAACAGAAAGATAATACTCCATCTACACATACACAATGACTAAGGGATATTATGTCTTGTTTAAATTTGGAAAAGATTTGATATGCAATCAATGATTCAAGAATTAAATTTCAAATGATAAGGGGCTCATTCATGGACTAGTATCATAACAAAATTTAGTGTTATCTGGAATTTTGACATTATGTTGCCTCTCTCCAAGATTGTGCACTTGAATTTGTGAATATTAATCTTCAACCTTGTTTAGGGGGAAGGGGTTTTGAATTTTTTTTTTCTCTTTTGTTGTGTTCTATTTTATTATCAAGATTGTGATTTGGAACTTGTGATCATTTTTAAAACTTCCTTCCTGGTCTTGTAGCACACTTCATAATTGTATTCTTCAACTTTTTTTATTGCAAAATTATCAATTAAAATACTTTAAAAAGAAAAGAACTGATGTGAGTAATTACCTATTAACTTTTGATGTGAGGAAAAGCTCTGCCCTCAAAACTTCACAAATAGGAAAACAAAATAGGGCAATTTGACCCACTTCACTTTATAATTACAAAGCTAAATAAATTCAGGAAAATCAAGTCCAACCTGTGGTATATTGCCCATGCTCGCCATGCAGTGAGATGTCACCATTTCTCCTATGTTTGAACCAATTGTGAAGCGTACGCAAGTATCTGACATGGGGCCTCTACCATCTGCGCACAATGTCTAAGTAAATCACTGTGAGAAATTTAGCACCAGTTAACTCTGCATTTGCATCAAGCTTCTAATCTTTCGACATAACTTGCTCACTGGGGAAGAGAATTCCATCCAGTGTCACATGCAGGACTCCAACATTAGAAAATAGCACAGATCTCAATAAATGCTCTGCCAGAGTATATATAGAACTTTTCATCTCATTGAAAGCAGATATGATGGCCACAAGCATGTTTGTATTCAGCATAACGTGATAACAAAAGAGTCTGCGAGAAAATCTAGCTGCAACTTTGTTGCACGTAAACTGAATATGATCATCACCTCCGTAATACTATGCCCACATTTACTAGCGAAGTCCCACATACTGGGAAATTAAATCAGGGGCTTCCTGTTGTGTCCACTCAAATATCAATGCAATTTCCCATAATATTTCAACAGAAATTATGTCAATGTACACAGCAAGCATTTGGCAGAAATTGGACAAGTAAATTTGTGATTAGAGATATACACTTCAACATGGAATACGTTTGGATGAAAATAATGAAAACTTCAATGATCTAGTAACATCCCTAGATTTCATAATTTTGGGTTGAACATTCACATCTCTAATTCAATGTGATTTAGACATACAGCACGGTAAAAGCACGGCTTCCAGTCCATGAGCCGGTGCCACCCAAATACCCCAATTAACCAACGACCCCAGGTCATTTTTTTGAAGGGTATGAGGAAACTGGAGCACCTGAAGGAAACCCACGTAGACATACAAGCTCCTCATAGACAGTGGTGGATTGGAACCTGGGTTACTGGGACTGTTAAAGTATTGAGCTAATCACTACTAATCATGTCGTCCTGTCATTATTATTTCTCAAAAAACGTCATTTCTGATCATCCTCGGTTCAAATTAAGGCTTCTATGAAGTACCATATTTGTCAGCATACAAGGACCCCCCCCCCCCCCCTCCAATGTCAGCAGGGAATATTAAGAATTTTGAAGAATTAAATTTTTTTCAGTGTATTTACAGGATAAGCAGGTCACATGAGACTTGGCCTTGATGGCTACCATGTTTTATTTGGCATTGTTTCATTGAGATCAAACGCTAGGATGAACAGGTACCTTCTATGTCCAGGATAATGGCAGCAGCACTGGTGGTGGGGGGTGGGGGGGGGAATGAAATCCCTCCAGGTGAACAGTGGGGGAACCCTCCCTCCCTGATGCCAGGGCAGGCGGCAACACCATGCCCTCCTAAATGTCACCTTTGTGTACAAAGACCCAGGGCAGTTTTTGGGGAAAAAAAAGGGGGCCCCTATAAGTCGTCAAATACAGTAACTGCAACTCACACATCCTTCGATCTGTGGCCTAGATGATGCTACTGAATGCAGGAGCTCAAGGCAACCCATGGACCAGGGACAGAACCTGCCTGCACCATGCAATGGTGAGGAGGGGTGGGGGGGGGGGGGGTAAACTGTCTGTTGCAGTTTAGTGGTTCATAGAGTACATAAATCTAAAGTTAAACTGTCTCATTTTTATCCGAACATAAATCTTTGAATGTGACAAGTGTAAGAGGTGATACCTCTTAATTCAAATATTCTGGACCTGCCCTAGCTTAGAAAAATTTTGGAAGGAAGTTTTTCAGTTATTTTTAAATGAAAATTCGAACCTACCCCTTTAATAGCTCTTTTTGGAGTACTTTGTGATGATGTTAGACCAACTTCAATTCAATGTCGCACTTTATCTTTCTCTTCGTTAATGGTCAGATGTGCAGTTTCGATTAAATGGAAAGACAATATTTCACCTCCACATGCTCAATGGTTAAAGGACATTATGTTTTGTTTAAACTTGGAAAAAAATTCAAAATGCTGTCGTTGATTCAAATATCAAATTCTGAACGATATGGGGCTGGTTTATGGACTACTATCATAAATTTAAGAGTGTTGACTTGGAATTTTGGCACAGAGCTGTCCCTCTCCAAGATTATGCCACTTGAATTTTTTAAAAAATGTCAACCTTCAACTTCAGGGGAAGGGGTTTAGAATTTATCTTTTTTTTTGTTAGGTTCTATTGTATCGTTATGTTTGTGCTCTGGTATTTCTGAATTTCCAGATATGATCATTATTTTAACTTATTTTACTAGTACGGTAGCACTAGTATTGTTTCTTTTCTATTGAATAAATATCAATAAAAATATTTTTTAGAAGTAAGAGTTCCCCACTTCCTCTTCTAAGACCCAGGTTTTATTTTTAAAGACCCATTTCCCAGCACCAGTCCTCGACTTCCGTCATTCATGCTTCACCTCTGCCTGGTTTGCCAATCCCCCTCTAACACCCACCACCCTGTCCTCGACACCGATTCTGAACTAATTTCCATCATTTCCCCTTCCCCCACTGACGCTTCTTGATCCACTGAGTCCCTCGAGCAGACCGTCTCTGGCCTCCAATTCCAAAACAAGATTCCTCGCCCCGCACTCCCCTCCAATGAACTTGACCCCTCATCGCTTCCCGTCAGGAAGGTAGCTGTGTGTACAAGACATGCAGGACAGGCTGGAATAACTTGAAAGCAAGTAAGAGGATTTCCATTTTGGGATTGTTTTGGAGAGTTACTATTTGGATGAGTGAAATGAAAGAACATGAATTCCAGAATCTAAGCAAGGTTCAATGCGGTAGATTTTCACAGCTACCGCGTGTTTGAAGAACTGCTGTGTTGGTCAGGTAATGCTTGAGGAGGTTAGCAGATATTCATTTCACTATAATTTGCAATGAAGACTAATGTCCTCTCAGATTTCAGATTTATTGTTAGAGTAAATATATGACATCACATTTTTTTTCTGCGGGCACAGCAGAATTACCATTAATTGGTAGTGAAAAAGAAACTGTAGGTAGCATATACATGTAAACAACTAAAGAACTGAAAACTGATAACGAATGTAAACAAATTGATTGTGAATACAGAGAGAATTTTTTTAAAAATCAATAAAAACTCCTTAAATGAATCCCTAATTGAATTTGCTGTTGAGGAGTCTGATGGTGGAAGGGGAGCAGCTGTTCCTGAACCTGGTGGTGCGAGTCTGGTGGCACCCATACCTCTTTCCTGATGGCAGCAGTGAGAATCCTTGATGATAGCTGCTGCTCTCCATCTGCCACGCTCCCTGTAGGTGCTCTCGATAGTGGGGAGGGTTTTGCCTGTGATATCCAGGGCTGAGTCCATCACCTTTTGGAGGGCTGAACGCTCAGAGGTATTGGTGTCCCCATACCAGATCATGATGCAGCCTGTCAGCACACTTTCCTCCGCACATCTGTGAAATTTTCCAGGGTTTCTGGTGTCCTACCAAACATCCGCAAACTCCTGAGGAAGTAGAGACACTGACATTCACGATGCCTTTGGTGTGTTGGATCCAGGAAAGATGCTCAGAGATGGTGACTCCCAAAACTTAAATTTGCTCACCCTCTCCACCTCTGATTTCCCAATGATTACTGGATCGTATACCTCTGGTTTCCCCTTCCTAAAGTCAACAATCAGCTCCTTAGTTTTGGTGACATTGGGTGCAAGGTTATTGTTGGTGCATCATTCAGCGAAGTTTTCAATCCCCCTGCTGTATACTGACTCATCACCTTTCTTTATACGATCTGCTACCATTGGGATATCTAGGGTATGGCAGCCAGGGCACGTGCCCTGGGTGCCACTGACCTCGCCTTGCATGCCCAGTATCGAACTCCAGAGCTCAACACTGATCCTGCTTGTCGCCCGCCGACCTGACCTCTGATCCTGCCCCCGCTGAGGCTCTGCCTGACTTAACCTGTCATTTAACTCCCAAGCCCGATGTTTCTCCCACCATCTCGCTGATCCTAGCCCCAGCCATCCGTCACACCCGCCCGCCCCCCACTCCATCCATCTAACACCCGACGCCCAAATGCCTCGGCCTCACTGATTCTACCTAACCCCCTCCGTGTCCCCCTAGCCAAACTCCAAACACCTGGGCGCCTTGGCCTTGCTGATCCAACCTAGCCCTATCTGTGGCCACCCCACCCGATAAGAAAAATAATGTAAATATAATGTCATTTCCCTCTATTAAATTTAAATTAATTTGTATTTTGAATCTGAAATTTTTGGAATTGTATGGCTCATGGGTGTGAACGCTGAGGCTGTTTGAAATGTCTGTTGTTATTTTGACTGAACTAAGTCTATTTTAAGGGCTTAATACTGCCAATAAAGTTGAGAAAGGAATTGCAGAAGAGCTCCTTGTCTGCCATCAATGCCCTCTGGTACAACATAAATACATAATTTTAGAGTATACTTCATGAACAATAGAGCTCCTCCAGCAATTAGTTTTTGCTCCATGATTTACGGTGTTAAAAAAAATCAAACTTGAAATGCAAATCTTCATGCTGGTACAGACAGGTCTGATATGGATCAGTACTTGGGGGCTGATGACGGCAAACAAAAGAAGAGTGTGCTGTTGTTTTTGTGACACCTGTGCTATTGGGGGAGTTATTCAATCCTCTCGACAATGCACATCTGTTTTCTGCCTGCTTTATCAGTGAAATTTACTCTGTGGGACTGTGCCATCTTGCTAATCTGTGTACCTGCTGCTCATTTCATGCTCTGGACAAATTCCTTACCCCATTCATGTAATGAGCAGGGACACAAATCGTAAAATGAAAAGACAAACTAAAGCAGCAGGGAAATTTAACTCGTGGGCCATTGCAACAACAAACCAGCAGTGCGCACACTTTTCATGAGTGGTTCGAACTGGTGAGGGATGGCAGACACTGTCGCCCCAAAGGACCACACATCTCACTGACTCAGGCCCTGATTGTCGGCAGAAGCGGTGCGCCTCGGGAGGGGGAAAAAGGGAGAGTTGGCGACTGCCAACCAGCGTTCATGCACGCGTGCGTGAAGTGTCCCTGCCTACCACTGAGGTACAGGGTCAGCGGAACGAGAGGACGAGGAGTGCGTCATGGACAAGTAGGGTAAGCGAAGCAGGTGGCGTGGTGGTGGCGAGGGATGGTAGCGAGGCGAAGGGTTAAAGTAAGTTTTAATGGGGGGAGGTGCAATTTCAACTTGCCCTGGGTGCTATTTTCCCTAGATACACCACTGCCTACTACCATGACATCGTCCGCAAATTTGTATATGGTATTATTGTTGTACCGAACCACACAGTCGTAGGTTTGTAGTGAGTAGAGCAGAGGGCTAAGAACACAGCCCTGAGGTGCTCCGGTACTGATGGAGATTATGGAGATGTTCTTACCAATCCTCACTGATCGTGGTCTGGAAGTGAGGAAACCCATGATCCAATTACACAGTGGGGTGTTGAGAATAGGGAATTAATACAATGAATCAATGTTTCCCTCACGCTGTTTGAATTACACATGACAAGTGATCGGGCTTTTGATTAAAAGAAATGCGCTAAAGTTTCCATGGGGATAGTGGATTCATAGTGGAGCCAAGGAGGGAGCTGCTCAATAGTGGGAGATTATCAGTTTCCCAATCACTGAACCTTTTCCACCCAGAGCCAGCTTCATACATAGCAGAATATTCTCGGTTTCACTGGGCCTACTTCATTAGTTTCAAAGCTAATGTAAAAGGGTTATTCGGAGTTAAATATAATTCTCTGGCATTAAAAATAAAAAAATTCAACACTGGGGTCTGATTTTAATAAAGTCTTCATTTTGGGCAGCACAGCTGGCGTAGCGGTTAGCGCGACACTGTTACAGCATCAGCGATCGGGACAAAGGTTCAAATCCCACATTGTCTGTAATGAGTTTGTATGTTCTCCCCATGTCTGCATGGGTTTCCTCCCACCATTCAGAACATACCAGGGTGGGGTAGGGGGGTTAGAGGTTAATTGGGTGGGATTGGGCGGCACGGACTCGTGCTGTATGTCTAAATTTACGTAGGACTTCTCGCAACCTCGAGGTATTCTGCAGTGCGTTACAAAACAAAGAGGCACTGCACAAGTGTGATTGCTTTTTCAAGGAGAAAGTAACAGGATACCCTCATCAGGGCCCATGTGGCATAGATCTGGAAGGATAAACAAGAAGTGTCAGTGTCCTCTCTCAGGCCAATGCCACCAACATTGGGGCCCAGCTGCACATATTCACTCCAATGGGCCGATCACAGCATTCACATGCCTGGCATTGCACTCCCAAAACTGACACTCCATTCCCAAAGAGCTCCTGAATCGACTTCTGCTTTGCGTCAAAGCTGAACCCACCCACCGCATTGAGGGCAGGGCAGTGTCATTCCTTGCCTCCATTTCAGATTAGGTCCTCTGGTCTAGGACAGCATTTATCCTGCGACTGAAGTCTCACCAAGAAAGAGAACCACCTGCCAGGTTGATAGTTAATTGCATTGTAATTGACATTGATGTGGTTTGTTGAGGTGAATTTAAACTCTTGCCATGCATCACTGGGTGCACTGAATGTATTGAGAGAAGAAACAGAATTCCTGTTTGTCCACGGTCTGGAAAAGTCCACGAGTGAAAGCATCATCAGGTTACATTGACTTTTAATGGCTATTCAGGCTTCTTGCCTTACAAGTAATGCAAAGATCTTAAGGTCTTCAGTGTTCTTTGTCAATAGCAGTGCTGGAGATTTTGAATTATACACATTGTTGTGTCAATTGAAAGGCAATTAAGCTCCAGCAATGTGTTTCTGCAATGTTCTGGTTCAACCAACTGCAAAACTTTTATGTTATAGGACGGTTGGTTTTTAGGAGAATAATCATTATCTAAGTATTTCAGATGAATGTTTTATTTTCCTTCAAAAGAATTTACTCATTATACATTGTATGTCTTCAATGGTTAAATCAAGGCAAGGCATTCAGTTAAAAATATATTGCCCTGGGCCAGGAGTGGTAACATTATTTACCTGGGTTGGTTTTAGCCTGTTGCTTTCCTTTGCGTTAGCTAAAGATTTGTTTCACCAAGACTTTTGTTCTTTTAGGTCACCCCTTCCTCTCAGACAGGCCATGAAGATCAAAGATGACCTACTTCTACTGGAGTTTGCTGGGTCCTAAGGTGGCTCACAAGGGGAAAGCACATCAGATAGGGCAAAAGATGCCCGAGATGATAAGCCGGGATGTAATCGGTGAGGTATTATGCCCCTTCTGCCACGTACATGGAGCTTCTGCGCGCACCCCCGCAAGGTTCTCAACACCATCTGGATTGTTGCCATTCTACTTGGAACGGCCGTGGGGCACATATTCCCAAGACTCGCAGGAGAAGTTGCACCTCCCTCCCCCCCCCCCACCGAGGACATCCTCGGACCTTTCTCTGTCTGGTAATCCCTTTCTCTTACACCCTCATATTCAATGGTAACAAGATATCATGTCACTTCTACGTTTAGAAAATAAAATCAGATCATAAAGTTAAAAATTTAAAGTTTAATTTTCAAAAGACGTGGGGCCCATTCACAGGTCACTATAATCATTTCAAGAATTAATGCTCCTGAGATGCGCTTGCCCACATCTGGATGTCGGCATTCCATCAGATGTATATTATTTACGTTAACTTGTTTAGAGGGAGGGGTTTGATTAAATGGGGGGGAGGGGTTCTCTTTTATTAAAGTCATGTGAAAATTGTAGACATTAATTATATTAGAGAAGGTAAAGTTGGAGAAGTATAAATCCCTTTTTTTTTATAAATGTAAGAGAATTTTATTTTAAACTTAATTTTAAAGGAAAGCATTTTTCTGTCTCAGGTTTTATTGTTTTTTTTTAAAACTCTTCCCACCCCACCACCCTCACCCGTTACTTGAGGATCTTTCTCTTTTCAATATTACAAAGAAAATGTCAATTGTTAATTCAATCCAATCCTAGATTTAATGTCTTGATTAAGATTAAGTTAACTAACAATTTATGACTATGTTTTCGATTTAATGTTTGTGTACACTGTGCGTGTGATATGGCCGAGGCCTTCCACTAGATCATTGTGTACATGGTTTATTTTTAAATTAAACTCAATCAAAATATTTTAAAAAAGGGAAACTGCACCAGCACTTATCCAAATTTATTCTCTCTCTCTTCCCACACTCCAACACTCTGCAATGAGGTAAAACTTCGAAAGGGAATGGGGCATGTTACTGCAAGTGAGGAAAGACTGAGGAGGAGGTTCAGTTGAAGGGGGCAGCAGTACCTGTCACCTATACTAATACCTCAGAGAGTGCATCTCCGGAGATTTTATCGTAGATTGATCCAGCAACACTGCCTCCAGCAAATGAGGTTTCAACATGTAGGACACCAGTGAATGATTTGAGTGGGTGGCATATTCGGGGATGAACCAATCATTATTTTCTGGATCACATCTTTAAGTGCTAAAAGCCACTAATGCAGCCAAATAAGGCCGAGTTTGGGGTTGGAACCCCTCAGTCAAGGAACCACTGTTGGACCAATCCAGTTATTGGGGCATCTTACTCGAAACAGCTCGACAACAACAATTAAGGCAAAGCAGTGTTAATCTCGGAAAAGCAGGAAAAGCAAGCATAGCATTTGGCTAAATAAACAAGCACCGCTTGAGTTACTTCACACCAACTCAAAACCAGTAAATAAAGGTCCCATCTGTTCTGTGCCTCTACAGCAGAAAAAATCTACTTGGGATGATGAAAGACTTCCATGCATAACCACACTGGACCCACAGCATGACCTGGAAAAATAAACCAAGAAGCCTGATGTCTTGCACATTTCATCCCTGCAGCCTCCAAAAGGCAAATCTAATGCACATGTGGTATGCATTAGAGCCCTGCATTTGAAACCAAGTCCTTTTCACAATCCAACCCTCTCAAGACAGCCAGCAAAAAAAATGTAAACACTTACAAGCAAGTAGCCCTCTGCTGGTGATCAATGTACAACTGTGCCAGGACTTCGCTCCTACTTCCATGTGCATCCCTTAGTCAAAGGAGTTTCTTCAGGTACAGTCACGGTTCAAACTGGGCTTACGATAAATGCGTCACCAACCCAAGCAATAAACTTCATCAGGTCCAGATCTTCCACTCCAGTCTACTGAGCCATACTTAAAATGGCAGTGATTTTAGTGAAGTTGTTCAGAGCATAAGAAATTTAAACAATTACTGCTGCCCTGAACCCCAACATTAATCCTTTCTGAGCCCCAAAATTCAGATAAAGGTACCTTTAGAACAACATTGTTGGAGTGACAGCGACTGGGGTTCAAATCTGGCACTGTTTGTTAGTTTGTTCTCCCTGTGTCTGTGTGGGTTTCCTCCAAGTGCTCTGGTTTCCACCCACCATTCAAAATGCACGGGGATCACAGGCCAATTAGATTTAATTGGTGGCACGGCCTGTGGGCTGGAAGAGCCTGCTTCCGTGCTGTATGCCTAAGTTTAAAAACTTTAATAATTTAAAATATGTAATCACATCCTCTGAGTGTCAAAACAGACGTCAAAAACTTTGATGTACTTGGATTATTATTGTGGGTGCAATGAGTTACAGAAAACAAAGAAATGGTGACCAGTGAGGTTGAGCACGACCCTGTATTGTCAAAAGAGAGCTGAAAAGGTAGATGAAATCCTTACTTTATATCTCAATCAGTAGAGATGCATTAGAACTACCTTCAAGCCTCTGTATAAGATATAAACCCAGTACTTTCACCCACATCAAATTAGCTCATACACTTTTGATCCACCAAATAATATTTAGTCTTTGTTCTCATCTTCTTATTCTCAGGCGACCTCCAGCTCCGTGTTCTGTAACTACTCAAAATAGTTATGATGCGCATACACAAAATAATGATGTGCATACACGAAGGTGCTGGAGAAACTCAGCAGGCCACACAGCATCCATAGGAAGTAAAATGTTTCATGTCACGAGCCCTTCATCAGGTCATGAACAAAAATTCGGCAGGTGTTGGAATGGGGGTGTAAGGAGAGGAGGTAGGAAGGGGCAGGGAAGGAGCACAGGTCAACAGTTAAGAGGTCATAGGTGGGTAAAAGAGGCAAAGAGCTGAGGTGATGCGGGGAGAAGGTAGCTCTGTGATAGAAGGGGTTGGGGACAGGGAACGAGAGAGACCAGCAGGAAGGGGTTTAACAGAAACGCCTCAAACCGTGCATCTTGGCGCCTCACAGTTTGGCGGGCAGCAACCTCCTTTGAAGAAGACCGCAGAGCCCACCTCACTGACAAAAGGCAAAGGAGGAAAAACCCAACACCCAACCCCAACCAACCAATTTTCCCCTGCAACCGTGTCTGCATGTCCCGCATCGGACTTGTCAGCCACAAACGAGCCTGCAGCTGACGTGGACTTTTTACCCCCTCCATAAATCTTCGTCCGCGAAGCCAAGCCAAAGAAAATGATTGATAGTTTGGTTATAGCCTCAAAACAGTCCAGTTCGGATATTTATTACCAAATTTGCTGAGAATACCTCAGGATTGCATTGCACATGGACATATTTCCAAGGCTAGCTGTTCTAAAGCATGTGACAAGAGATGACACATGAAGGCTCTCACAATTTAAACAAAAATCTTGCAAAAACACTGAGAGGAATGATATTGGAGATCAGTGTTATTCTGACCACTACCTTTTCACAGCATTAATTTCTGGCACAGATTCCACATTTATGTTTGTTTATCATCCACCCTTTATAAATTTGTGATGAGCCAGCTGCTTCTGGGAGGAATAGCAAAAGAAAGCCCTCCAACTCCAAAAACGTGTGTGAGAGGAACCATTCCCTCTGACAGCAAAGAATCCAAAGGCTCCCATTAAAATGAGGGAAGTGAAATGAATATACAGTGGAGTCGGTGAGTCTTACAGCCTTGAGGCAATTCGGCCCAATTTGTGTCTGAAAACCAAGTGGTCTAATGAAGCTGGTACCTTTTGCCTACATTTAGCCCACATCCTTCTGAACCTTTCCGATCCATAGAGAAGTTTAAATGTTTTTCAAATGTTGCAAATGAAAGTAGGATGAGCATATTCAAATCAGCTGGAAAGACAGACTCTCGAGCAGATGGTTTCTGCTTTAATCTAAAGCTCCAATTAAAGGTCGAGGATGGGAAGAGTGTGCACAAAGACCATTGGAATAGGCTGGTTTTCGATCTGTGGTCTGTGAACTTTTGGTGGTCCGTGGGTTTATGATATGTGGTCCACTCCAATGCGGCAAAGACAAACATTAAGGCAGGAGCTATAGGGAAAGGCTAGATCTTTGTTCCGAGTGTAGGAGGCTGAGGGATGACCTTATCGAGCAGGGGTGGGCAACCTTTTAATTTCGACATACAGGATGGCAACAGGTCTTTTCGGCCCACAGTTACGCATGGGTGGCGCAAGTTCATGGGGCAGCACGGACTCACAGGCTGAAATGGCCTGTAACCACGTTGTATAACTAAAGTAAAAATTAAAAGGTTGTCCACCCCTGGGAGGTTTATAAAATCATGGCGGACTTGAATAAAATTAATACTGACAGTAATTTTCCCCAGGGTAGAAGATTCTGGAATCAAGGTGGCACAATTTCAAGGTGAGAGAGGAGAGGCCCAAAAGGGACCTGATAGGGAATATTTTCATTAAGAGGGTAGTCCATATCTGAAATGATCAACCAGAGGGAGCAATGTAAGATAAAGATTCCATTATTGTCATGTAATACTACATTTAGAATGTAATGGACATGAAATTCTTTACCTTATGTCGACTGTAAGGCAGACAGAGAGTCACCACTTTGTCCAGCGCCCCTCACAGAAACCTACAGCACCTGGTGTTCCTTGGCTGTCTCCCCTCCAAGTAGTGACCAGTCTTGAGCCTGCTTGGCTTCCGAGATCGGACAATCTCAGGCGTATTCAATTGGGTATAATTATGATGTTCAAAAGAGATTTGGGCGTGCATGGGTAGGAAGGGTTTAAAACAGGGATGTCAAACTCAAATTCACGGAGGGCCAAAATTAAAAACTTGGACTAAGTCGAGGGCTGAACTAAATATTGAAAATTTTCAACAACATCTGCATGTTTTCTCTTCTTTCAACATATGTAATGTTAAACATTTTCTTATTGAAATAAATGTTTAATCATAGTTTTGGATAAACTCTTTCCAGAAGCATTAACAAATGAGAAATAAAATATTCAATAAATAATATTTCTCTATAGAGGATTTGTCAAATGTTGCTAGTGTGCTGTCGAATAGTAAAATCTGAGGGCTATTGAGAATGTGGGAGAATAACATGATTCCTGAAACAATCCAATGGGTGACTGATTGTGGGCATGAACTCTAGCAGGGTTATTTGCCATGCCCTTTTTCCATTGGTACAGATATCCTTTGATTTACTTTTCAAGTTTTATGCCTAATGAGCTTGTATCCAGGTGCAGGACCATTTTTAACCAGGAAGATATTGATCACTGTGACATGAAACTATTGGAAGATCGTTTTATCCTGAGATTAAAGTTCAGAATCCTTACTCAGGCCTGTGTGCAGGAGGGCGGGGTTTGCGGGCTGCAGAAAAAAAGAATTTTAGTGCACGTGTACATTGAATGACGTATGTGTATGACGTTGAACTCATCGGGTTGGACAACGACAGTGCGGGGGCATCGGCTCTCGCTGCAGGGCAGCATCTCGGCGGATCAGCGGCCCCGTCACCGTGAGTCACGGGTCGGCCTGCGGCAGGGAGGGGGAGTGGGCAACGGTCCTGGAGAGGTCAGGCCCGAGGCCTCCAGTTCCGGGCGCTGGGAAGCGGCCTTGGCTTCCCCTGACACCGGCCAGGCCCCAAAACCAGAGTCCACGGTGAGACCCTGCAACGTAAACAGAGGAGGTGGGGGTGATTAGCGGGCTGACGCCAATGCATTCTGGGATTTGTTGTATTACTGTGCATGCGCTATACTGGCGCGGCGGCCAGCGGGCCACCTCTAATACATTTTTGAAATGATCTTGCAGGCCAAATATAATTATATCGCGGGCCAAAATTGGCCCGCGGGCCAGAGTTTGACAGGTGTGGTTTAAAATGACAAGGACCAAATCCAGGTAAATGGGGCTTGCGCTGAATCGACGTGGACAAGATGGGAAGAAATGCCTGCTGCATGCCTACTGTGACTCAAACAACGTTGTGAATTTGATATCAAAAAATCTTCTAAAAAAATGTTCTTGCCAAATGTTCGAGTTCCCCAGCTGTCACTCCCCAGCTGGTGGTCCATGGTTCTGTTACACAAGGTCCACAGTAAGTAAAAGAATACTAAAGTTGGACTGTGGGTGGAAAAAAAAACAAGAATCACCTATCTACACCATTTGTGTTGGGTTCCAGCACATTTATCACCATTGTAAGAATCTGATCTCTTGTAAATTATTTTCCTTCAGTGACAAATATCTTTGCAAAGCATCACATCTCAATCGGAAATGCTCTTTTTCTTTGAAAGTCTGTGGTCAGGCATTTGAGATAAAAACGATCTGCAAGATCTCTGAATGCAGGAAGCTTCGCTCACCAGGCAGTGTGCAAACAGTAGAGCTCTGAAGGTTAGTGGGCAAGGAGCTCGCAATCCAGAGATTAGCACAGTGATATAATGAGTTCAACGTCATACACATACGTCATTCAATGTACACGTGCACTAAAATGCTTTTTTTCTGCAGCCCAAATAGGCAGTTTTGTTTTAAGAACCAAGCTTCAAGGGATTACACAAAATTAGACCAATACATTAAAAGATTTTACATATGTATAAAAAAAAGATAGATCAAGAAAAAGATAGCGGTGTTTCAACAGTGAGGGTATTATATCCAGCCAGATTCAACTTCCAACCTTAATTCAGACTTGCACCTCTCTCATTGGGGAACCTCAGTCAGACTATTCAAAACATAGAATGGGGGAGCTCAAAATTAAGACAAGGTCCAGTAAATAATATAAACTTTGTCTCTATTTTTGCCAAAGGGTGGCTACAAAGTGGCCTCAGCTGGCACATTCCAACCATATAAGCAGAACATGTTGGAAACACTCAGCAGGCCCCACAGCATCTGTGAAAAGAGGAAGAGGGAGAGATTGCAATTGGGACTTGAGAGGCTGCAGAAAAGATTCACAAGCACATCACCCGAATTGGAGGCCATGGGTTTCAAAGAGACATTGGACAGGCTGCGTCTGTTTCACCTGGAGCAGAAGGGGTGACCATGTAGAGCTTAATAAAATCTTGAGGGGCACCAATAGAATGGATTATCAATCTTTCTCCCCAAGGAGAGTTTAAAACGATAGGGCATAGATTAAAGGAGAAAGAAGACTAAAGGGGAAGTCACGAGAAACATGTTATTGACATGTAGAGCAGCCACTATACAGAACAAGCTGCCAGAGGAAATGGTAGAATCAGCTGCAATTACAATGTTTAAAGGACATTTTGGACTGGTATCTGTACAATTTAATTGACTAATTTTTCAGTAGGGTAAAGGTGGAGATAAACACAGACTGTATATTGTATGAATGTTAAAAGATTATACCATTTGTTTGAATTTTGCAAGTCTATGAAAATGAAAATAAAATATTCCAAAAAAAATGGGGCATGATTAAAACAGTGGTTTTCAAACTTTTTCTTTCCACTCACAAGCCATAGTAAAGGATAACTGAAGGTGGTATGTGATTGGGAAGAAAAAGTTTGAAAATTATTTTAATCGTACCTCATTTTTTGATTATTTTATTTTCATTTTCATAGACTTGCAAAATTCAAACTAACAGTATAATCTTTCAACATTCATTCAATATACAGTCTGTGTTTATCCCCACCTCCCCACCCTTACCCTATTGAAAAAATAGTCAATTAAATTGTACAGATACAAATTCTGGTGGGGTCATAAACCTCTACAGAAACCTCGGAAATAACCTCAGGGGATAAAAAAAAAAGCAGGATTGCTAAATAACAAAGGCTAACAAAAAAGATTAAAAGGAAAAAAAACGTGAAACTAAACGAAAAAAAAAGCACCTTGTCTCCACCATCGTCCCTGCTAGGACGGATTGCTATCGTACCCCTATTTGGAGGAGGGGGGGTAATCAATCTGTGTGCCAATATATTTCAAGTAAGGTTGCAACATTTTATTGAATGTGTTGTGTTTCTTCCTTAGATTGCATGTGATTTTCTCCAGGGGAATGCAACTCTGCATTTCCATACTCCATCGTGTGGTATTTACTCGGGAGTCCAACTTCCATGAAACCGCTATACACTTCCTGGCTACTGCCAAGGCAACCTTCACAGACAGAATTTGATCTTTGGTCAATTTAAAAGTCATGTCCCCAATATCTCCCAGAAGGTACAACTCTGAATCCTGTGGAAAATCCACTTTTGTAATGTTTTTTCAGAATGTGCTCCAGGTCATCCCAGAAGGGTCTCACCTTTGTACAAAAGGAGTGGACAAAAGTTCCAACCTCCACACCACACCTAAATCACAGGTCCTGCCACCACTCTTCACTGATTGTCGTGCCCAAGTCCGACTCCAATCTTTCCCTCGACCAGTGTAAGCCTGGCTTTGGGCCCTTACTTTGAAATATGTAATACATCTTAGAAATAAATTTACACACATTCCCCTTTCAAATTAGAATCTCCATGTCGTTACATTTAGGTAGGGTCATAGATGGTCCCAATTTTTTCCTTAAGAAAGATCTTTTTTGCAGATAGCAGAAGAATGTTCTGTTGGACAAATTGTATTTGTTTCTCAACTGCTCAAACGACATGAGCTGCCCCCTTTTGTAACAAGCCTCGATACATCTGATCCCCTTCTGGCACCAGGTGCCCAGAATTTTATTACCCAGAGTTAAGGGTATTAAATTATTCTGGATCAAGGGCATTTCGGGAGATATCCCCACCTTCCATCCAACACATTGTTTTACTTTTTCCATGTCTGAAGTACATGTTTAGAATGGGGCTATCCGTTTTCTTTAAGAGTAATTTAGTATCCCACTTATACATGAATTCTTTGGCTATCTCTTCACCTGCCAAGTATTGTCCAATTTATGCCCATGGCCCGGGCCTCCCTCCCTCCCTCAAAGAGTGAGGTGATAAATCTTGCCTGGGCTTTAATCTTAACTCATCGACTCATTATATGCACGGTTTCATAACTCCATAAGAAATGGGTCGAAGACAATTTCTCTCAAGCAAAATATTTCAGTAACAATTGGGCCAAGAGCAGTGATTCTCAACCCTCCCCCACCACCCCCTCACATACCACATTAAGTAATCCCTTAGTAATCACAGAGCACCTACAGCATAGGGAAACCCACTGGTTTAGAGGAATAGGGGTCAGATGCAGACCAATGGGATGAGCTCAGGAAGAGAACATGGTCCCCATGGATGAGTTGGGCTGAATATATAATTCCATGCCTCAGCTGATCAGAGAAACATTCATAGGACTCTCTCTACAAATGCCGCCCAACCCGCTGAGAACTTCCAGCATTTTCTGTTTTTATTTCATATATCCAGCCACTGCCATTTTATTTCAAGTTTCCTCCAAGCAAGTTTCAGTGCCGGCAGGGATAGCTTGCAGTTCAATAAAATCACGTTTTAATACCATATCAGAGCATATGGTTGAAGCTAAAGATGTTGTTTGCAGCTGGAAACTGGTTAACCAGTTAAGCTGAACACTTTAGCATCATTTCTCCTCTCAGTTACTCATGCAAGCCAAAAGTCGCGACAACACACTCGCCAAATCACCATTCTTCCTCAGATCCTGGGAAGAGGCCGACATTCATCATAAAGTGACACGTCTTTTCTCTTCTTATAATCCTGCGCTAATACATGCAGGTAGACACTTTTTAAAAAAAAGAACCTTAAGCTCTGATTCTTTTATCCAGGTGTTTGAATGATTTGGAAGACTGGAAGCTCCTATCATCCTGTTCTTCCAACTCTGAACTGAGTATTGGAACCAGGATGAAAAGCGGCAGGTTTTACACAAATTTCAAACAGGAGATACGAGGGACCGCAAGTGCTGGAATCTAAAGTGAAATATAGTGAAGAGGTACATGAGAAGGCCATTTAGCCCTCTGACCCTGCTCCGCCATTCCATATGCTCAACGAGGACTATGTGGATTTTTCACCATACCCTCCAATTCCTTCTGCCAGCAGGGCCACATCTAACTACCTTCGAAATACAGTAAAAGTCCTAAAATCCAGACTGCTCGGGGATTGGGTTGGTCCGGAATTTTAGATTTTCTGGATTCTCGGGCAGTACTTGTTTAAAAAAAAATTATATTTTTTTATTGATTTTAGTAATGAACTTATACAGTACTTTTAAAATGCAAATTTAAGGAGAATAAAGAAAAAATGAACAGATAAATTTTGATAGTTTATTACTGAAATATTTTGTCACATAAATACAAGGAACAAAAAAAAAGTGTTTGTTCATTTCTGAGACTTCTGTGGCGCTCCTGCATGCACGCACAGAAAAGCGCACTCAATTTTAAAAGTTTGAGAGATCGAGAAGTCTGGATTCTCAGGTGGTCCAGATATTTTGGCCTTTTACTGCATAGCAAATGAAGTGGCCTCAACAAGTTTCTGTGGCAGGGAGCTCTACCAGTTCACAATTCTCTGAGTGGAAAGGTTTCTCTTCATCTCAGTCCAAAGTGGTTTATCGCTTGTTCCTAGACTGTGAGGATACAGTGTTTGAAGAACTTGGTGCAGTGGTTCTCAACTTTTCTCTTTCCACTCACATCCCACTTTAAGTAATCCCTATGCCATCGGTGCTCTGTGGTTAGTAAGGGATTGCTTAAGATGGTCTGTGAGTGGGAAGGGAAGGTTGAGAATCACTGCTATAGACCCAAATGTTACTAAAATACCTTGCTTGAGAAAAAGTGTCAATGGTCCATTTCCATTGCAGTTATGAAACTGTGCACATAACGAGTCAATGAGGTACAATTAAAACAGTGGTTTTCAAACTTTTTCCACATACCACCTTAAGCAATTCCTTACTAATCACAGAGCACCTATGGCATAGGGAATACTTAAAGTGGTATGTGAGAGGAAAGGGAAAGGTTGAGAACCACTGACTTCGTGGATCAAATTGCATTTATGGAGGTCAAAAACCTGCATCAGAACTGGGTGTGCGGATGGTAAAAAGAATACACAAGATGGCAACTATACTGAAGAGTGTGGGACAGAAGTTGGCAGGTGGTAGGTGGAACCAGATAAGATTGGGAATGATGGGCAAATGGGGAGGAGGGATGGACAGAAAAGTGAATAGCGTGGACTGGTGGGCATGGGAAAGGAACACAGGGAGTATGGATCATGCAGAATTTTAAATTTCAATGTTCATAACATTGAGTTCCAAGCTACATGAGGTGTTCTTCTAATTTCCAACAGGCAAAGTCCAACTTCCATTCAAAAGCAATCCATAGTGTCCATTTCACCACAAAGCAAACAAACTATCTCTGGCAAGTCAGCATTAACAAAGCAATAAATGATTCCCCTTTGAACTTGGAGTGAGGGAGGTTAAGGTGAGTTGTGATTGTAGAGAGGAGAATTAGCTTTGATCTGCATATTAGACAATTTCAGCACCTGACCTAATCTTTTTTCCGCCCACAGAAATATCTTCAGGTGTTTTGTTGTGCAAAAGACTTAATTGTCCCCGTACAGCGCAGCCAATTTGTTTAGAATGCCCAACACTGACGCCCTTAACCTCTGTTGGCGTAAATTGGAAAATGCTCATTATACAAGAAGTACAAGCTTGTAGTTTCATTCAGGGTTAAAGATCTTGGCATAGCAGTTGGCGCAACGCCTTTACAGTACCAGAGACCGGATCTGGGTTTAAAACACCCACTGTAAGGAGTTTGTATGTTCTCCACCCTTCAAAAATATAGTGGGGTGTAGGTTAACAGGGTGTAAATTGGGCGGCTTGGACTCGAAAGGCCAAATTGGCCTGTTACAGTCCTGAATGTCTAAATTTAAAATTACAAATCTTCAAAAGGTGCTTTAAAGTGGATTGCCATGTAATGCATTCTGAGATATAAACATTGTCACCTGGATGCACGTAGGGCAATACCAGTAACCACAGAGACAAGCTGAGGATGATAGGTTTTAATATACAGAACCTTGCTGGCCCGGATCCCAGGATAGGAATGGCAGCAAGGGAAATGTGGCTCGATCTTTATGCCCTAGGACCATGGGGGAGGAGTCATAGGGTACGAGTCATCTGTGGGTGGGCCAGCTCCATATATACAACCAACCATGATAACTATATACAATGGAGGAAACATATCACCTCAATGCTCTCATGTATACTTCAGCTTTGCCGTATGTTGTTTTTTCCTTCTGCTTACATTTTTTTTTAAAAAAACAGGTTTTCTATATGAAAAGAACAAAAACCTTCAACATCGTGACATTAAAATAATGACAGCCTGTTGAACATGAAGACCAGTCATGATCTCATTTATAAAGCGTGAATACCACAATTCAATGTTCACAATCACATTGTGGACATTTTCTTCAACGGGCAAAGGCAACTCCAAACGTGATGTTTTCACCCTTTATTCTCCCCATGTGGGGCTGTGATAGATTTTGTTAATCAATAAATATGGGATAAATGAAATGGCAAGAGGTTCTGGCCCATGAGCTTGGAGAGATGAGGGGGCTACTCAAGTTAAAAGCCAGTGTGGATATAAAATGCTACTTCTGATTCCGATTCACAGTTATTTTGCCTGCGCTGCTCGAATGAAAGAAATGAGCTGAAATATTATCATACTGTTGAGCTGCACAAAAAAATAGCCCAAGGCGCAATTTGAAAAAAAAAGGACCAAAAACAGTAATCAATTACTCATGAACCACTTTGAGTTGACTTGAGGCTGCGACAAATTATTTTTAAAATGTGCAGTTTTCCTCCTGCTCTAATACAGTAATGAGGTTTTGTTGGGTAACATGTCAGACAGTTCCAAGAACTGGCACTAACTCTCCTTGTAAAAGCCAGTAACTTTTAAAAAAAAACATTTGCTAATCTAATTGCTTCCTAAAGCCTGTTCAAAATCAACAAACTACCATCACTGTACAACTGAAACATCTTCACTCCTTCAATGGCAACTTGTTCACGCAAACAGCTCAGAGTCCCCAGTAAACCAGACCCAAGACCAGGTGGACAAGTCCAAACTAGAGCATTTCCTGACTAGTCCTTGACAAGACTGCACGCGAAGGAGAGACACAACCTTGCAAAGCACTCACTCTCTTGGTTATGTGGGATGCAGTGAGGAAAGGCAGTCAAAAAATGTAGAAGCAATAACAATTAGTTTGCATTTGAATTCCAGAGGACATAAGCAAACAAAAGTTACGTGCTATTCTGTGGAGGAAAACTTAAGATGCAAAGGAGTTGCGTACAAGTTTTCCAGAAAATAGTGCTGCCGAAGATAGCATACTTTATACCTCTTACAATGCCAGTTAATAAACCCAGTGCTGAAGCTTTAGAGAGCTGTGTGCCTTAAGGATCTGTAAAGTAAAAGGAAGGACTTCCATCCTTTCTCTTGACAGATTGTTATAACATCAAAATAGTCTTCTGCTGACTGTGTGTCTTCTTCTTTCTTCTTTGGCTTGGCTTCGCGGACGAAGATTTATGGAGGGGGTAAAAAGTCCACGTCAGCTGCAGGCTCGTTTGTGGCTGACCAGTCCGATGCGGGACAGGCAGACACGATTGCAGCGGTTGCAAGGGAAAATTGGTTGGTTGGGGTTGGGTGTTGGGTTTTTCCTCCTTTGCCTTTTGTCAGTGAGGTGGGCTCTGCGGTCTTCTTCAAAGGAGGCTGCTGCCCGCCAAACTGTGAGGCGCCAAGATGCACGGTTTGAGGCGTTATCAGCCCACTGGCGGTGGTCAATGTGGCAGGCACCAAGAGATTTCTTTAGGCAGTCCTTGTACCTTTTCTTTGGTGCACCTCTGTCACGGTGGCCAGTGGAGAGCTCGCCATATAATACGATCTTGGGAAGGCGATGGTCCTCCATTCTGGAGACGTGACCCATCCAGCGCAGCTGGATCTTCAGCAGCGTGGACTCGATGCTGTCGACCTCTGCCATCTCGAGTACCTCGACGTTAGGGGTGTGTGCGCTCCAATGGATGTTGAGGATGGAGCGGAGACAACGCTGGTGGAAGCGTTCTAGGAGCCGTAGGTGGTGCCGGTAGAGGACCCATGATTCGGAGCCGAACAGGAGTGTGGGTATGACAACGGCTCTGTATACGCTTATCTTTGTGAGGTTTTTCAGTTGGTTGTTTTTCCAGACTCTTTTGTGTAGTCTTCCAAAGGCGCTATTTGCCTTGGCGAGTCTGTTGTCTATCTCATTGTCGATCCTTGCATCTGATGAAATGGTGCAGCCGAGATAGGTAAACTGGTTGACCGTTTTGAGTTTTGTGTGCAAATTGTGAAGGGGGTAGGGGGTGGGGGGAGAAACACTTGAGGCACCAAGCAATTGTTCAATTCTTCTTGAAAACCACCAACTGAGGGGTCGTTAACTTGTTTCACCTTAAATGGACAGAATTTAAGCATTCTCCTTCAGGCATCATTGCAAGATGAAACAAGAATTCTGCCTGTTCAATCCAAAAACCATATTTCTTTTAATCCACATCTTTAGCAAATGTTTTAATACTGGCATATTACATTCCCGCAATAAGTTCATATTCCACTTAAATATAAACTGGTGTACCTCAACTTCCGAAATACAAGCCATTTCCACCTTTTCCCAACTCGGGGGTTGGTCCATATCCATCAATCTACTAACAAATTTCAACTGAGCTGCTTCATAATAATTTTGAAAATGAGGTAACTGAAGTCCACCTAATGCATATTTCCATGTAAGTTTGTGCAAAGTTACTCTTGCTAATTTTCCCTTCCATAAAAACTCCCGCACCGCTCTATTCAGATCTTGAAAAAAAACCCTTTGAAAGTAAACATGGTATTGACTGAAACAAATATTGGATTTGAGGAAAAATATTTATTTTAATACAATTTACTCGACCAATTAATGTTAACGGAAAATCTTTCCATTTAATCAAATCCATTTTAATCCTTTTTAATAAAGGATTAATTTATATAAAGATTGATAATCTGCATTTACTATTACTCCTAGATATTTAATTCTATCTGACCATTTTAATTTTATAATAATTTTATATTCTGAATAATCTCCTTCCCCAACTGGCAATATTTCACTCTTATCCCAGTTTACTTTATATCCAGATAACTCCCCAAATTTCAACAAACTATCTTGCAAATATTTCAAAGATTGCTCCGGTTCTGTCAAATATACCAACACATCGTTTGCAAATAAATTAATCTTATATTCATCATCCACAATTCTCATCCCTTTAATCATCATTCTGTCGTATTGTCTGAGCTAACAGTTCGATAGCCAATGCAAACAAGGCTGGTGGTAATTGACAACCTTGCCGGGTCGATCATGTCAATTTAAATGGTAAATAAGTTTGACCATTTGTCACTACCCTAGCAATTACATTTGTATATAGAGCCTTAACCCAACCAATAAAATAAGGGCCAAAGTTAAACTTCTCTAACACCTTAAATAAAAAATTCCACTCAACCCTATCAAAAGCTTTTTCCGCATCCAGTGCAACCACCATTGGGTGGTTGGGTTGCTGTCTAGATGCATTGACCAATGTCATCAATCTAAGGATATTATCAGATGTGTTTCTATTCTTAATAAAGCCTGTTTGATCTATATGTATCAACTGGGGTCAATATTTAGCAAGTCTATTCGCTAACACTTTTGCTATAATTTTTTAATAAAGAAATAGGTCTATATGAAGATACTTTCAATGGGTCCCTATCTTTCTTTGGAATCACAGTAATTACAAGATTCCGGTAACAACTGATCCTTATTTGCTGCAATACGTCTACAAATACAGAGGATAAATCTTCATAAAAAACTTTATAAAATTCAACTGAAAATCCATCATCCCCTGGCAACTTTCCATTTGGCATCTCCTGTATAGCTTCTTTAATCTCAAAATCTGTAAATGGAGCTTCCAAGTCGTTTACCTCCTCCTCCCCTAAAACAGGTAATTTTAATTTGGATAAATAAGATTCAATAAAACAAACGTTTTGCTTTCCCTCAGACGTATATAATTTTTGGTAAAATGAATAAAACTGATCATTAATTTCCTGAGGTTTATAGGTAACTACTAAATTCTTTTTAACAGCATTAATAATACGTGATGTCTGTTCCAATTTTAATTGCCATGCTAATACTTTATGAGCTCTCTCACCCAGTTCATAATAACGTTGCTTAGATCGGTGAATAAAACGCTCATACTGGTAAGTTTGTGATGTATTATAACGTAATTTCAACTTCGTTAAAGCAGCTTTTTTTAAAATCTTTTGTAACATCTTTCTGAAATTCCTTTTCCAACTCAGTAATTTGCTTCTCCACTGTTAAACTTTCCACCACATATTGTTTTTTTAACTTTCGTAGTATAACTAATAATTTGCCCACGCAAATATGCTTTCAAAGCATTCCACAATACAAAAGTACTATTTACTGTATTAACATTCTCAGCTAAGAATAAAGCAATCTGTTCCTTAACAAAAGTAATAAACTCTGGCTTTCTCAGTAACATTGTATTAAACCTCCATCTATAAGACAATTGCACCACTTCTGGACTTGCACAGGAGAAAAAAAACATAGAATGATCCGATATAACCCTGCTTTTATATTCAGCCTTTAGAATTCTACCTTGTAAATGTGCCGATACCAAAAAAAATCTATTCTAGAAAATGAATCGTGTCTGGATGAATGAAAAGAAAAGTCTTCCTCTGTAGGATTTACTCTCTTCCAAATATCAACTGGATTCAAATCTTTCATCAGAGCTCCCATTTATATCGCCGTCTTTGATTTCCTTATACTTTTTGGAGATCTATCCAATAAAGGATCTAAAACACAGTTAAAATCTCCCCCAATCAAAATATTTTCCTTGGACTGATTTAACAGTAAAAAAAAGCCTCCAACATGAACTGTTCATCGTCTACATTAGATGTGTAAATATTTAACAAGGTCCATGATTCAGAAAAAAATTTACAATTCACCACCAGAACCCTCCCTGCATTTCCTTCAAATGATTCCAATTCAAACGGTAATTTCTTATGAATTTAAATCGCTACACCTCTCGCCTTAGAATTAAGAAGAAAATACATGACCAACCCAATCTCTCTTCAATTTCATGTGTTCTTTTTCAGTCAAATGTGTCTCTTGCAAAAAATCAATATCAACTTGCATTTTTCTTATAAGCCAAAACTCGTTTACACTCAATCCCTGAACATTAAAAGTTGCAAAGTTCAAATTAGACATTTTGTTAATAATAAACTTCACACTACTATAAACTATTGCTCCCCTTTCTAATTCCCTTAATATTCTAAACCCTCCCCTATATAAAAAGGGGAAAAATATACTACCCCCAAACAAACTACTAGAAAGTAGTAACTCCCTAAAAATCTGGGTGTGGTAAAATCCACCAGTGGCAGATGGGTATAAGGTCTCAGTGTCATCCATCCCCCCCCCCCCCCCCCCCCCGCCACCCACCAGTCAGACTTTCACAAAGTACTTAATCAAATATATTCAACCCAATGATTCCAGTCCCAATGATTGTTCCGGGGCTTCAATGTCAAGTAGACTTTCTGTCAATTCAACTTTCTTTCCAGGTTTCCCATTCCCATTCCCATTTACCCTCCTTTTAGATGACGACAATGGCGACCATCCATTTCTTTGCAGATCCGGCAACGAATGAGCAAAACTTAATGCATCATGGTCATTTTCATGAATTTCATAAATTCTCGGTGCCTTCCAATAATTTCTTGACTCAGATCAGCATAAAAAACCCCATTATATCATAATTAGCATTTCTTTTTCAACGTTCAATAATCATTTAAAGAAATGGAATTCTAAGGGTATAACGATAGTTCAGGACTCTTTTGATGGTGGTCAGTTTCTTTTAACCAATTGAGGGAGAAATTTGATATATCTGTAAATTCTTTGTGTATTATCAACTCAGAGCTCTGATAAAAGACAATTATGGTAAAGAGATGAATTTACCTATGTTGATGAAATTTGAATCTTTGATTTCCTCTATACCAAAGAAAGGTTATATTTAGGATGTGTATCATTTGTTACAAGAAGGTATGGATAAACCTGAACGGGAGAAAATCAAGGGTTAAATGGGAAAATTATTTAACTTATATTATCCCTCAAGAGAATTGGGAAGTAATGTGTTACGAAAGCGTAACTAAACTGATGAATGTAAGATATGGAATGGTTAACTATAATTTTTTTACATCAGTTATATTTGACTCCAGAGAAATTGAAAAAATATGGGTTTAGTAATTTGGATTCTTGTTTTAGATGTGGATTATGTATTAGAACTTTTTTACATGCCATTTGGTCTTGTGTATAACCATTTTGGGAAGTAATTAGGTTGGTTCTGGAAAAATTACCATTAGACCCATCAATTTTTGGTCTCTTTGAAGGGATTGGGGTTGGATAAATTTCAGATTGCATTTGTGCATTTAGTGTTGGCTGTAGCACGAAAATGTGTAGCTAGCACTTAGAAAGATAACGAAGAGATTAATATATAATGTTGGCTTAATGAATTAAGATCTTGTATTATTATGGAAAAAATTACATGCAACTTGCATGTAATTTTGTTAAAATGTGGTCTTCTTATTTGGAATATATGAATTTGGAACTACTTTGAAATATTGTATATATTCTCTTCTGTTTTTATATTTGGCTCCTCTTAAGGGAGCTGGCTGAAGAGGGGGAAGGGTGGGAAGGGGTATTTGTTGTTTTTAATATATTTATATATAAACTGGGGTTTTTTTGGTTATTTGATTGTATACTGTTCAAAAATCTTTTAAATAAAGTTTTTTTTAAAAAAGATTTCTGCCTGTTGCACCAGTTAAGGCAGCTTTTCATCTGCAAGCATTTTTTCCCCCTCTGGTGCCTATTACAGGGGGAGGGGAAGCGTTTGGTTTGTTGTGCCTGTTACAGGCAGAAATCATTCTGTCTCTCTACCATTTGTCGGCCACAAGTATTCACTTTGTAACATCAGTTATAGGTGGCATTTTGTCCGTTGTGCCTGTAACACAGGCAGCAAGCATTCTGCCTGTTGCCCCCATTACAGTGAGCAGATTCTCTCCATATAGCACTGGTTGTGGCTACATGGGAGAAACTCTTGCATGAACGGCTATAGACTATGGATTCAAGTCTCACTCCAGAGAGTTTAAGCACAAATTCAGAGCTGATGTTCTCATGCTGTGCTGATCAACTTTTCAGATGAAATGCCTTGTCTACCTCGTCAGGTGAATGTAACAAATTTGCGGTTATTGCCTCAGGACTCAACTGGCTGTAAAGTGGTCTCGACCTCTCTGAAGTCCCTATAGTCACTTTGGAAATTCACAAATGCATTTTTCCTTCTCCATTTTCCAAAGATTTTGACATCATAGACAGTAAGGAAGAACTATGCCCACCTAGAGTATGTACACAGGCCAAGAAACACATTGGGGCTGGCTCTCCTGCTGAATGCTGCAAAGACATTTCAAGAGAGATCTGTCAATGAGCTTTTAGGTATTTTTTTTTCTTTGTTGACAAGTCAAATCAACTTTATTTATCATTCAGAGCAAAGGTTTTCTGGAGATATGCATGTACATATGTAGAATTAGCCACGATTCTAAACGATGACACAATGTTAAAAGTTTGTAATCTATTTACTATTATGTTTTAATACCGGGTAAATTCTTTATAAATAGGACCAATTAAGACCAGCATGCAGGTGATGGAGATGCCATTTGAAAAGGCAGTATGTAACCAGAAATACCAGTCATTTGCACTTTGTCCATTTATTTACCTTGCCCTATATCCTTTGACAAAGTTTATCAGTCTCATAATTGTTTCTATGACCACAGATATTAGGGGCACATTTTTAAAATTCATCAACCTTCATGTGAAGACATACTTTAAAATCTATTCCTGAACTGCTGGTTTGTTGCATCCAGTCAAATCCTTTAAATGTCTTGATTAGGTTCGCTCTCTCAAGTCTTCCATGCAAATTTCTTCATAATTTCATCCACGAAACCAGATTTGAAACGAGGCAATTACAGAGCTATGGGTGAGCAGGAAGATAAAAATCATTTGTTCCGTATTGCATTGAACTACCAGTCAACTACAATCAGGCAGAGAGTTGTAATTAATAGGGTTTAATCACTTTGAAGTGTCAGCACAGCTGACCTGGCTCCAAGGCAGGCACTGAGAGAGGGATTTGGACTTTATGGGGATATCTGGGAGGGAGGAGTCACAGGTTCAGGGGGGCGGGCCAGCCCTTACATACATCTGTACGCATAGTGGTAGCACCACATGCACAGGCAGGATCAAAATAATCAAATGCTCCTGCTAAGACCACAGGAAGGAATGGAGGTTGATTTGCTTTGAGGTACTTTAAAGCATTTTGGCCTTTCTCAAAGCCACACCTACTTCTGACCTGCAGGGCAAATTCTGGGATCTGCTATGAAGTGAGTGATAATGGGGACATTTAAAAAAGAATAAGAGGATAGGCCAGAGTTGATATGGATTTAGGTAAGGAGTACTGCATTTGACAAATCTGTTGCAGCAACTGGCAGGATAGGGGGGCACAGTTGGCATCGCAATAGCAGAACACCTTTACCGCGCCAGCGATTAGGACTTGGGTTCAAATCCCGCGCTATCTGTAAGGAGTTTACTTGCTCTCCCTATGTCTGCATGTTTTTTCCCCTACCTGGGAGCTCCAGTTTCCACCCATCCTTCAAAAATCGCACCGGGGGGGGGTGTAGGGTAAATTGGTGTAAATTGGGCGGCATGGACTCATGGGCCGTGCTGTGTATCTAAATTTAACTTTAAAAGATGAGAGGAAGAGGATATATGAGAGGATTTGGACTTTCAGAAGCCTTGATTAAAAGTGCCACACAAGAATTTATCAAACACAATTAAAGCACATGGAATTTGGTGTAAAATGCTAGGTTTAAACTGGTCATGTTTTGGATTGATGTGAAGCAGGAATCAGAATTAAGGCCTCAGCTATTAACAACACGCACTGATGACTTGAATGAGCCAATCAGGCATGTACAAGTTGGACAACGATACTAGGCTGGGTGATTGTCTGGTTTCTGAAAAGGATGCTTCGAAGGAATAGGGCTAGAGTAAGTAAATGAATAACAATATTAGCAGATGGAATAACATAGGAAAAAGCACTGAGGGTCATCCAGTCTGGTAGAGAAAATGAAAGGGCTTTGTAAATACTAGCTGTTGGTGCTCAGTTAGACCCAAACTTTCTTGTAAACAAATCACACACAATTAACCTGAAGATACAGCAAACAATTAGGAAGACAAATGGAATGAATGCCTTGTTGATTTCAGTTATTGAGCATATTCAAGATAGGCGTTTTCAGATATTTAGATATTAAGAGAATGGAGGTAATTGGGTTAATAAAAGAAAATGGCACTAAGGTACAAGATCAGCCACAATTTGATTGAATGGGAGGGAGGTGATGCTTATTATGCTCTTCATTTCACATCAGGGAACAAGTGAGGTCATCTAGGACACACTGTGATTTCTGCTCTAAATCTAGAACCAAGACAGCTACAATCATCAAGTAAATGTTAATGGCACCATACAAGGTGCCTGAGATTGGGGGTGGGGGGGGGGGGGGGTGGTTGGTTTACACATATATAAAAGAAAAATAACTTCTTATCTGCCTGCTTTACATCATTTGCCGCTGAATGTGTGATTCACAAAACAAAAGCTGGGATTGACTTTGACACCTGTTTATTACCTAAGCTTTGTACAGTCTAAACTGAGAATTGGACTTTCTGTTCGCGTTAATTGTTGCTCAATATTCATTGTTGTATTTCGATCACAAAGCAGGTGACCTTATTCTCCTTCACACTTTGACAGAACAAAACGACAAACTCAGGGCTAAATCCTTTGTCCTTTGCATTTTTGCCAGAACCCTGGCAAGTGTACAGAACAGCTTGTGCTTGTTTAAAAATGTTCTTTTTAGATAAAGTGCCTTGTTGGGCAGTGCCTTGTTGAGACAGTGGATTGGTTGGGAATGAAAGGGAGAAACTGTTCCTCTTCCAGCGATCAAAGATAATCTATTGTCCATGCATCCATTAAATACCACCTCAAAGCTATCATTGATACACTTCATCCCTCATTCCATATGCCCGGGTGCAGTCTATAAGGAGTTTCCTGGTTTTGTCCAGGTACTGCAGTTTCCTTCCACCCTCCAAAACATACGGGAGTTGTAGATCAATTGGGTGTGTTTGGGCTGTACAGGCCGGTGGGCTGGAAGGGCCTGTTATCATGTTTTATATCTATATTTTTAAAAATTTCCCATTGAGCGTTCTAAGCACAAGATTGTGCCCACAGTGCATGCGAGTCAGGACCAAAGCCCTTGTCTTGGTTTCGTGAGGTGTATGAAATAATTGATTCTCAGACACAGGAAGAGGGGAAGAGCCACCATATGGTGGGCAAGGTTGAATTTCGCCCTATGGAACAACATGGACAAGAGGAAAAGGGAGACTCATGCTACATTGAAAATCTACATTTTTAAACTTTAGACATACAGCATGGTTTTCAAACTTTTTCTTTCCACCCACATACCACCTTAAGCAATCCCTTATTAACCACGGAACACTTATGGCATAGGGAATACTTAAAGTGGGATGTGAGTGGAAAGTAAAAGGATGGGAACCACTGAGATAGATACATGGATATTCAAAGACAAGAGAGATATCTGCAAGCAGGAGAGATTTAGTTTAATTTGGGCTTCATGTTCAGAAGAGACATTGGAGGACGAAAGGGCCTGTTGCTGTGCAGCACTGATCACTGAAGTTCAATCCCCTATAACTCTCTTCGCCAAATTCAAGCCCTCTACTTTTAGTCTCTCCAGCTATCAGTAAAACCAGCTACAATATTTTGCTACTCGAAATTTTGAATACCTCTATCAAGTCTCCCCCCGCCAGTGACCTCCAGAAGTAGAGAGGACTTCAAGACGTGTGCAGCTTAATGAACTGATGGTACAGCTTCAAAGTGAAGGCAGTGCAGTACTGCACGCCAGTGTCATGGGTCAGTAAGGCTCATGGTGGGGGGGAGAGCAGGATGGAAAGAGGTGACTGTGTTTTCGTTGTAGTGTAATTTCCAGATGTTGCTGGTCATTGCTAATAAGTCAACGTGGCAGCAACTTTACATCCCAAGATCAAATGCTAGTCAGGTCTGGCTGAAATTGGCACACAAAAGGCCATTTCAGTTGCAGGAAAGCTGGGGCAATAACAGATTGCTTCCAATTTTGTATAAGAAAGGAGATTAAGTAAAAATGCCACTCACAAGTCACACATAATGTTTGAAACTCCACACCCTACTTCAAATGAAGGTGATTTAGGAAGGGAATGAAGCTGGCACTACTGAAATGGGGTTTGCATTGAGGACCATTTATATTCATTTTGGTCTTCTCTTATTGGAAGAAACAATAATGATTTTTATTTGCAAACCCTGGGGCACGACGTGGGAAAAATCCAACTGTAAAAGTGCAAGATTATTTACATGACGTTTCCTGCGTTAATCCAGCTCACTGCTCTCAACAATGGATTTGAATCTTGGTGCAATGCACAGAAGTGCTGGAGAATCTCAGCAGATCATGCAGCATCCATGGGAAATAAAAGGGTAACTAACATTTCAGGCCTGGAGCCCTTCATCAAGGTACGAACAAAAAGCAGGCAGGTATCTGAATGAAAAGGTGGAGGGAGGAGAGGAGTGAGGAAGGTTCTGGGTGAGGAGTGCAGACAGGAATATGGAAGCTTACAGGAGCAAGGTAGATCAGATTCAGATTTATTTTCAGAGTACACACCTAAACAACCCTGAGATTCCTTTCTCCTGTGGGTGCCGCAGAATTACCACTAATTGGTAGTGCAAAACTTAAACTGTACTCAGCATGTACATGTAAACAATTAAATAACTGTAAACAAATAATGAATGTAAACAAACTGTGCAATACAGAGAATTAAAAAAAAAGAAAATCAATAAACTCCACAAGTAAGAGACCTTAAATGGGTCTCTGATTACATTTGTCGTAGAGGAGTTTGATGGTGGAGGGGTAGCTGCTCTTCCTGAACCTGGTGGTCTTGTGACACCTACACCTCTTTTCTGATGGCATCAGCGAGAACAGACCAACAGGAAAGAGGTCATCGGTGGATCTGGTTGGAGGGTAGAAGTGGAAAAAGCTGAAAATTGATGGGGGTAGCTCTCTGAACTGGAGAGGGAAAGGAGGTGGGAGCTGGAGACAGAGGGACAGGGAAAGAACAAGAGACAAGGAAGGGGCCGAATGGAATCTGGAGAAGTTGACATGAATGCGGTGTGGTTGGAGAGTGCCCAGGGGAAGTATTAGGTGTTGTTCCTCCGATTTGCGAGCATGAGGCCATGGAGGGACATGTCGGTATGGGAATGAGGAGACCTGCTGAGTTTCTCCCGCACTTTTATGTATTGCACTACAACCACAGCGTCTGCAGACTTTCCTGTTTAACTGGAATCTTGGTACTTTTATTCATGAAAACAAATATTTCTGGGTTTCATTTTGGCGAACTTTATTTTCCACTTCAAGGTGCCTGTTGTAACTCTTTATTCTGTTGATTGAATAACAAGTTTTACTCACATTCTTCCTTCCCAGGCCCATAACTAACCCTTGGACTGTTATCCATTAACCAAACAGAAATGCACCCACTGATCATGCCATATAATAATGCTCTGCTTTGCCTCTTATCACGTGGACAAAGCTCACTGGTGCAGTTATTCACAGACTTTTAAAAGAGCCAACTTTGCCTTAGAACCACTGCCCTGCTTGGAAAAAAGAGATGACTTCACAAAAATAAAGCATCCACTTGGTTTTGAGTGTGAGCTCCTCATTAAATGCATTTTAATTTAACTTCCTGAAATTAATACAATAAGGGAATAAGGTGCATTATTTGTGCTTTCTTTCATAGCCTCAGTGTGTCGCAAAGAGCGACATAGTCAAGGAGACTTTTCTCATTCCGGTAGCGTATAAGAGGCTGTGGAGTGACCTGATGAAGTTGTGTATTTATTTTTTAAAAATACGTACAGGACTCCAACAGGCCAATTTGGCCCTACGAGTCTGTGTCGCCCAAATTATTCCCCATTAACTTACACCCCAGTAGGTTTTTGAAGGGTGGGAGGAAACTGGAACCCCCCAGAGAAGCCCCACGCAGACACGGGGAGAATGTACGAACTCCCTACGTGGGATTTGAACCTAGGTCCGGTCCCAATCACTGGCATTGCGCCAAATGCTAGGCCAACTGTGCCACCCTTATTACACAATATCATCAAGAACATAGGAGAAGGAAGAGAGTACAGGTGTACCCTTCTCTTGGAAAGTAGAGTGTTCCAAATGAACCTTTTGTTGGCTGAAATGGCGTAAAGCAAGACCCATTCACTTCCACTGAAGGCTATTTTTGTAAAAGAGAAAGCGCATTCAAATTTCTTTTAGCTAACGAACATGGGTTTCTTCACAAAAGCAAATTAGGGTAAAGTGAGTGTTCATAAAGTGGGAGATACATGTATTTTTCCAGGGTAGAAGAGTTTAAAAGGCGAATATATAAAGTTGGAGGGGCAGGAAATCTAATTTTTAGATTTAAAAAAAATTTAGACATCCAGTACATTAACGGGGTCTTTCGGCCCACGAGCCCTTGCTGCCCAATTGACCTACAACGCCAGGTACATTTTTAATGGTGGGAGGGAAGCGGAGCACCCAGAGGAAACCCGTGCAGACACTGGAAGAATGTACACACTTTTTACAGACAGTGCCAAATTAAACCCTAGTCCCAATCGCTGGCGCTCTAACATAACGTGGGTCCTGAGAGGCAGCTTTTCCACATGGAGAATAATGGGCATCTTGGACAAGCCGCCAGAAGTAGTAGTAGAGGTAGTAAGACATTTGGATGAGTAAATGGATTTTTATAAAATGGCTGCAGGGTTGTGGCAAATTGGACCAGCTCAAATCAGCAACTTGGTTAGCATGGACAAGCTGGGCCTTGATCCATGCAGTACTACGACAATGGTCCAAGAGATGGTCAGGGGTGTAAAGACAGCAGATGAGCTTAACATTACGTGAGCTCAGATTTCAATGAGATGAACACAGGGATGAAGGCAAGGTACCTGCTTTTGTTTAGGATCAGAGAGCAGATATCAGAGTGGATAGTGAGAAAGCAGCAAGGGTGGTAGATGGAGCGAGAGTCTCTGTCTCCCCTATGAAAATACATTCCACACTTCAAGCATCTCAAAGTCTTCTCCAGTCTTCTCTAGACATCTTCCTTACACCTCTGCCTTTTGGTTTTTAGTTACTTCTGCAACAGGGAAAAGTTTCATAGTCTCTACTCTAAAACCATCCCTAATAATATTGTGCCCTTCAATCTGGCCTCTTGTGCTCCAAGAAACACATATCCTGGCTATCCCATAATGAAGCAAACCTGCTCCCTTTTATAAGTATAGGTTTTGTGTGGCAGGGAAAATAAATTACAACTCCTCCATTTACCTTTCCCAAGGGTGGAGTGAATTTGGCTGTTGTGTCTTCTCCATAGTGAAAGTCTGATGGTCATTCAATGGAGAGCGAGAAAGGAGTGGAAGTGGGCAGCAGCAGTTTCAGACCCAACATCGGTGGGGGATATTTAGCCGAGGATTTTGGTGTTCCTTTTGAGCCCAGGCTGCTTGAAAACTCATCAATGCATTGAGTAAGTTTATTTCTTTTCTTCCACATGCGGTTAGATAAAAGGAGGCATAATTCTTCAGCATCTGACTGGTGAGGCCCTGAAGAAACCTTTTGCAAACCTGTTTTCCCACCTGACCAGGTCAGTAGGCCAGCTGGATGCAACAGGTTCAGGTGGGAGAGGGGTTGTTATTCCACTCAAATATGACCTGAATATCCCCATGGCTGACGATGTGCTGCTCCGATGATGGGACACCTAACCTCCCTCACTTGAGCAAAGCTCCTCTCAAATCGTGAAGAGATTCAAATGTTGGACAAGAAGTGACATGGATGGTGATGGGAGTCAGTGAGGCCAATCTGTTGTGCAAGTTGCCACTTCAGGGAGCAGCTTACAAGAGAACGGCAAGTGCAGAGTTCTTGTTGGGTCACCAAGATGGGTTGGACAGAACCTTCTCACTGGGTGCTGGAACCATCGAGCGCCAGGGTGGGTGTGCAGTGCTGGCGGAAAGGGTGGGAGGTCTCCCCTACCCCTTGCCTTAAAATTAAGGTTGGTGGACCTCATCTATAATGTGTTAGCCCCACCAATGGGCTCACAAATCGAGTATTTTGTGTGTGTGTGTCATTATAATTTAGAGCTCATCTTGAAACAGAACTGCATTCGATAAATCAGAGAGAGAAAGGTGTGGACTAAAAGTCCCATAAAAGTTAGCTTTGAGATAAATCATCATTTTCTAGCTTCCACAGTGACTTTCAATATTGCTGCTGCAGGGTTGTTTTTTTTCCATCTCCCATGCCAGTTTTCATGTCTCTTCCAGCTGTCCGCCATATTGAAAGGAAGCCTCCTAAATAACTTACAACAAACGAGACTTGTTTAAGGCTTCGGGATCATATGGTGGCACAGCAGGCTGTGTCCATGCAAGCTGCCAGTTAGCTCGCCTGCAAAAGGTTAAAATAATAAAGACCAACACAACCTTGTCCTGTGAAGAATCTGGTGCAATAAACAGAAACCAGGATCCAGCAGCATGTGTGTCTGTTCCTGTAAAAGCAAAGCATCTCATTGCGAAATCTCACCCCTTCTTTCGATAATTCTGACTCGTGCCCAGTAACTGCACTAATGTAAACGGTGCCTTAAATATAATTCACTTAGTTTAACTAGTCCCGGCACTCATTAAAATCACTTTTTGCTCATTTGCTGCTGTTCTTTTATTTAGTATTATCTTTTTACAGTCTGAAGTGAGCACAAAAGGGCGGGCTTGCTTCAAGGGAAGTAGCATTTGGGGAAGTTTGAAAAGCTTACAGAAGCAAGCGATCTTTCCTTGGGACATCTCTTCATCCACAGTGCAACCAACACCCTCCCTGAAGGGAATGGGCTAGAACCATCTGATGCACCCTGGACAGAACTGATGATAATGAATATTGATTGTCACAAACATACAGAGTACAAAGCACAGATGCATCAAAACTCAGACTTACTGCAGACACATAGGTATGTTTGGCACACCAACTGCAACAGTAGAAATTAAATTAAACACAAAATGCTGAGAGATCTTAAGTATCAAAGGATAGATAAATAATTATTCACGGTTGCAAGAAACTTAGGGATGGCCGAGAACATCTCAATATCAACACGGCTGAGAACATCACTGGGAAGATTTGAAAGTCAAAGCCGAGCAGAGCATCATTTTCTGCTTCCATAACCTCATGATACTGCAAGATTTCTTTTCAGCCCCAACTGGAAATTGGCTCTACTTGTTAAATGCGATAAGATGCTTACATTTGGAATTACACCAGATCTTGGTCCTTGACATTTGACAAGATAACATGTGCAAGAACAATGGTCTGAAATTCCTCTCTCTGTAATTTCATCTGACATATTAACCTGAGGAAATTCCAACAGATTTTGTGTTCCAGAGTAATAACTTGGTTGCACTTCAAATCAGCAAATCAATTAAAACAAATGCTGTCATTGCAAAATCATAACACGGTCATTATAACGTCACAGCACTTCTTAATTAGAACATCGTCACCTTACCATTGTGACATTATCAAATGGCAGGTGTCTTAGCCACATCGTGACATCACGCACAATGTCACCCGCCTTTGCCTTTATAATGTAAAGGGACCAATCAGCTCACCAAACGAACTAGTTTGTCTAATTATTAGCAGAATATAAAACCTTCATCCAATCGAGGGTTTCTGCCTCTCACATCAAACTAAGCAATGTGCTCCAGCCTGCCTCGACTCTTAACAGCCCGCTAACCTTGTGATCAATTAACAATAGAAAATTAGATTATAGCACATAATCAGGCCATTTGGCTCCTCTAGTCTGTGCCAAGCTATTATTCTGCCTATCCTTCCCACCCCTGTACCTGTCCAAATTTTTCTTAAATGTTAAAATTAAGCCTGCATTTGCCACATAAGCTGGCAGCTCATTCCACACCCCGTTACTCCCCTTTCACCCTTAACCCATGTCCTCTTATTTGTAAAGCTTAAATATTAACTCTCTTCTGAAAGAATTATCTCCTTCAAAAGGTTCTTTTTATTGTCATGTAATAATAAATAAAAAATGTAAATACATGTTTACTTCAACTTCTGTCTGCTGTCAGGCAAGCAAAAAGACTCTATGAGCATTGCCCGCCACCACTAATAATAGGAGAAAGAGATTCTCTTCAGGTACACCGAGTGTCCGTGGATTCACCTCTTTCCTATATACAACTCTGGTAAAGCAATGCTCTGTTATTAAATTAAATGTATGATCATTTCTAAATGTTCTCCACATAAAGACGCAGGCAAAAGGGAAGGGCTTCAGAAAAATTCCTCAAATTTAGCATTTGACCAGATGATTCAGTTCAGTCAGGAATGAAATGGAATCTGTTGTCGATATCAGAGAAAGGAAATCAATGAAGCCAACAAATTTAGCCGTGAGATTTCAGCATGCAGAATCTTCTCGCACAAATCTCATCACCACATTTGTCATTTGTTTACGGAATTTTCCTCTTTTTTGTGGGTTCAGAAAGGAGTTTAATAAAATTACTTAGCCATTAGCTTTAAAACTACAATAACTCACTAAATTTGGCCTGACACCCAAATTTTGCACTTGAAGCTTGGCCGTGAGCCAAACTGAGTCACAAATGTGGAAAGTCACCTCGGATGCTGGTGAGAAATTCCTCAACACTAAGGGTAGTAGAAACCTGGAACCCTTTCGCCCATGATAATGTTACAGTCGTGAATCTTAAAACGGGAATTAATGATTTTGTTTGGAGTTACTGACTATAGTCGATGCATTGAATTATATTAAAAGCAATGGACAATTCAAGAGAACAAAAGAGCACGGTCCTAATGCTCCATTAACACACCTGAACTGCCGTATCCAATTCGCAAAGGGGTGTCATTAGTAGGTTACCCCAAAAGAGTAGCTACCCCAAAGATGAACTCAGTTCACTGTGGTTTCATACAACTTGTGCTGAACCATCATAAAGATCAAAAAAAGAACAAGAGCAGATGTTCTTGATGCAGTTATATTACACTCCACTGCAGTGAGAAAATGTGCAACTCATACTGGTTGTGGAATCACAGCAACTGCTTATTAAGTCAATATTTGTTTTAGGTTTTATGGTATGACTGGCAAGGGCAGTATTTATTGCTCATTTCTAACTGCTCTTAAGAGAACAGCTCAATAGGCCATTTCAGAGGACAATTTTAAGACTGAACGTTATTGTTATGGGTCTGAACTCACATGTCAGGCAAGGAGGGCAGATGTCTTCATCTCAAGGACACTGGTGAACCAAATATGTTTTACAGCAAATCGTTGTTACCAAAGCTCGCTGCTTTTTCAAAATTACAGATTATGAGCTGAAGCTAAATTTTGCAATTTGTTTCTCTGAATTATAAACTCAGGCCTCAGTAACATAACCATTGCATCACTGATATAAATGGATGAAAATTTTTCACTCATTATCAACAAAGTCCAGCCTACATTGCTGAGGCAACACTGAAAGCATGCCACAAAAGGTACAAAAAGAGATAAACCTGGGGAGTACCTGATAAAGCAGAGTCTCGGAACCTTCTCTCAATCTAATCCATGTTATCATCTACTGCCATCTTTCATTCAATATTCCAATGTAAAACTTCAGCAATAATTTTAATGTGGTTGGATGTTTAAAGAGCAGCAAATAAATGAATAAATGTAAAGGAAATCGTGTCCAATTTTGTGTCAATCACACAATCCAGGAATGGGGCTGATTATTTTCTGCACCCACAATTAATGTTCTAAATTACTTCAGCAGTAACATTCCAATTCATGTACATATCCGAAGGGAATATTCATTCCAACACATTCCAAGTCCTTCCTCACCAATGTGAACTGTTAAACACAATAACTTTTTACAGCAAACCAATTGTCACTAAAGCGAGCCACTCTTTTTCAAGATTATTAGCTGAAGATAAATTTTGCAACTGGCACACTGGGTATTTGGTTCTCTGAATTATGTCCCTTTTTCCACTGGCACCTTGTCCCAGGAATTAAAGGGTTGAGGGTCCAGTGGAAACGGAAAACAATCAGCATGCCAGGGTCAAATGACGCCAGGGATTGATGGCCTCTACCCTTTCTCATTCCCAACGTAAGCTGACGCCAGTGTGCAGATTAAACCAGTGGAAAAAGGACAACTTTCATCCATTCCATTTGAGGGTAGCATCTCTGATCCCCGAGGACATGTTCAGTGAAAAAAGCAAGCCAATGTCCCGGTTAAAGGTGGCCCAGTGGAAACAGCGCAAACGGCTTCCTATCCCAGGACACTGCACGGCCAATGACAGGCCTCAGTAATCCCATCACCAATATATAAATTGTTGAAAATTCGCCACTCTTTATAAACAGAGTCTAGCCGACATTTCCTTTTGTGTGACGTTGAGGGAGCGCTGCAAACGTGCCACATAAGGTACAATTTGTTCCAGCCAGGGTGTACTTTTACGTAACAGTGGGCAGTTTCTTTGCAAAGCTCATATGATGGGAAATTTCCCTTCGATCAAGTGTGACAGAGGCAATAAATTGGCTTCAAGCAGACTTTACAAATGTTGTCAGTAAAATTGCTGAGAGAATGAAATCAAATGGGAAGCTTGCATGGAACTTGAAATACTAGTATTAGTATTATAATAAAAAAGTGTTGCATTTCCAAAGTGCAGAGTCTAGTTTATCAATGCAATCAGCCAAAAATGAACCGAGGAAACAAAAAAGATAAACACATTTTAATTGTATAATGCTGACATCATGTCGAGTTTCTGTGACCTTTCAGAAGCAATATGTGACAAGTTGTCCCCATTTTCACAACTCACCATGCCACCAGGTGAAAATAATGGACAAGATTCCGCTAATTGTACTCTTCAAATTAAGCTTGACGGGGTTTAAAAAATTTGCCTAACCCGGGAAGGGTTTCATCCATACCAACGAAACTTTTAAAAGTTATTTTAAGAACATCAAAATCAAATTCTGGCAAGTGGAGTCCTAGATACTTAAATTAAAAATGCATACATTTTGTGATAAGTTAATAAAACATGCTTTGACTAGAAATTAAACTTATTTGAATCTGACCGTACGTGCAAAACACAAACAGAAGCAACACAGAAGCATTTCAGGTATGCAATCATTTCTGGCAATGTAGTAATTACTGGGAATTCATATGGAACTTTCGAATCATGACACATGATGGGCAGGTAATGTCATTCAGGGTTCATTGGCCATTCCATTCTTAGCAAGAGTAAATGGATGCCTTCCACCAGCATTTATCACACATAATAAACAAGGAACACACCCTGGAAAAGATTAGGAGCAAAACTTAGTTTAAATTGATCCATTAACATACTGATCTCTCTGCTAATTCAGTTTTATTGATCAATGTATTTCTTCTCATTACAGATGTCCTTTGACTTATAGCAAGCTTTTGCCATTGTTCCCTGCTAATACATTGCAATATTTGTCATTGTGAAAGACCCACAACTTATAGTAAGTTAATACCACATGTGGCAGAGATTTAATCCATGTAGTCTGTTCTAGGTGGGGAGTTGGATGTCCAACCTCATTAGAAGCCATCTGTTTGCCCTTCTCAGTGCTCCTCCCACCCTTTATCACAGCTGTTCTGAATTACAAGTAGCCACCATTTCAAAAGGAGCTGCACAGCAACAATTTAATGCCTGGACCAGGGTGAAACCAAGCTTTATGATTCTTTTGACTAGATTTTTGGCCAACTTCCTGCAGATCACTAACTGGTTGCCAGCTTTGTTGTTTAGCACACCAAATGCTACGTCATCTTCCAGTACCAATAGAAATTCACCATGATGAATAACTATTATTAATAATATAACATCTTACTTAACTCTAAACTTAACCCCAACTATGTGCAAGTGTGGGTCGGGGTGCGTGTGCACGCACGCACACTACATCTTAGGCAAAACTCTGAAAAGTCCATTCAAAGTTCAGTCTCTGAAATCTTGTGTTGAAACTCAGAACCTTTAAATTGATGTTCAGAAGTAATTATGAAATAGGTGAGACACAGAGTCACCAATTCTTGTTGAGTTGCTTTCTGAGAAATGTTCCTTCATAAAAAGGATTTTGTCACACTATCTTCCTTGCAGAGACTTGCAATTTCCGTAATGTGATGCTTCCATGAACCCAGGCAAGGGTTAAATTAAATGACCATTAGAATGATCATGATCCAAATACAGAACTAATCCTGTTTCCTTCTCCGAGACATGGGTCAATCAAAGATGACAATTACAACTGCCAAAGTAGATTACTGCTCTCCTCTGACAAGGATAATGATTAGATGTGACCATCTCACCCAAAGTCACTTCAATTCTGTCTTTCCAGATGACTTTCTGATGAACTAAATACTGCTTTTTCAAGTGTCTCAATCACATGACTTGCTTGATCTATACTGGCTTCAGTTTCAATTTCCCAAAAGCACAAGTCATAAACAGATTGCCTTCTCTTTGAACAGATGTCTTTTTGAGTAAACTTCCATTGTTATAGTCTTTCAATTGAGAACGATAATGCTGTTTACAGGTTTGAATGATGTGTCAGGTTGTCTGTTCAAAATATTGTTATCTGTGAGTGCCTTTCTTTGTTCCAACCCCCAAGGTAACACCAAGAAAGGACAGTCTAATTACGGGCTCACCATATTTACAATTCTATCAATTATTCCAAATGAAACATGAGATCCACTTTGTAAAAAGCAGAATATTGAGGCAAGATGTGGCCATATTGCTAACTCTGCCTTTACCAACGAATATACTGTAAAACCCCTGGTATCCAGCACCTATGCACTTTGGTAGATGTCAGATGAGTGCATTTTCCGGTTGCTTGAGACTTACTCTTACAATGCTCAACTAATGCACCTACATTAAATATAAACAGTATAAAAGATCTTTAAAAATACTGTACTTACACTGAATAAACCTCACTTGCATGATTGCATAAACCTTGAAGCATTTTACTTTATTTTCAGTCACATTCTTTGAAAACATTTAACTGTAGCTGCATCTGCAAGTTCCTCCCCCTCCTTGGAGCCACACAAAAGTCAAACAAGAACGTTATAGATAATGAAAATGCCCCACTCCCCCAAATTTATAGATTAAAGCCTCTGACCACAGAAACTCTTACTAAGCAGGAATAAGGAGACATTTTATGAGAGTCCCCGCAACAGTGAGTGGCATCAACCAGCTCTTCATCCTGGGTGATGCCATTGTGTTTTCACACAATTTTATTCAAACAGCTGCTGAGTAAAGCATGACCAAGGCGCTCCACTGGCTGAATATTTGGACCCATCTTCACCAAAGGTCTATGTGTTACTTCAGAAAACATTTACAATTTTAAACTTGCTTTTTTTTTTAAAACCTATTAAGAATAATTTATTTTAATTCCTCTTCATTTCAATTATGACCAATTTTTCAAGCTTATTTTTTGCTGGTTGTTTGAGGCTCCTGCTTGCTTGAATTCCAGATACCAGGGGGTCTACTGTATGCGGTAGTTTTTGTACACCTCACCTGCTGTTGATATTTTCTTTGTTGACGTAACTTTAATCAGAATTTATTGTCATGAACAAGTCACAAAATTTGATGTTTTGCGGCAGCATCACAGCGCAAACATTCATATTATCAACCACCTTACAATGCTAATATATATATATATTTTAAATTAAAATAGTAGTGCACAAAAAGTAAGGCAGTGTCTTTGATTCATTAATTATTCAGGAGTCTGATGGCAGCAGGGAAGATGAGTACTCAGTGGCACAAGGACAGCTTCTTCCCCGCTGAAAGAACATGTCGGAGCCGCAGCTGTCTGGAAGGGAGCTTGCTGATTTAACCCTAAGAGGGTCATGTGGTTTTTCAAGCAGAGAGAGTCAAACAGGCTCTCAAACAGAGGGGGTGGGGGGGGGGAGAGAGAGAGAGAGAGAGAGAGAGAGAAGCAGAGATCACTTGACAGAGTTACAGCCAGCAGAAGTAGCTGGAACTAGAACAGGACAAGCTGGCAAGCTTGTACACAGCACGTTTGGAAGACAGTCTGGTCAAATCCCTTGTGGTTCATGCAAGAGGAAAGGACTGGCTGTCTAATGTTTCATTTGGAATAATAGGAACTAAAAGGAACACTGTGGTGATCTGAAAGAAAGAGGTTATCATCTGGAGAATCCTGAAGGGGCAAGTTTTGTCAGGGAGACACTGGAGTGGCTGACGGAAGTACATCAATTGTGGATGTCCTGGAACAACAAATCCCTCTCTGAAAACTGACAAGAACCTTCCTGAGCGGTAACCATTTACCTTTCAAGCACCAAAGCCTGGTGAACTTTATAAATGTTAAATTCTGTGCAGAGTATAAGAATTGCCTGCAACCAGCAAACTTGGAGGAATGAGAAGTGAGATTGGACTGTGAACCAAAAAACTTTTCTGAACTTACTTACACATTACATACATGTGTGCTTAGAATTAGAAGGGAGTTAAGTTAGGTTAAATAAGTCAATAGAGATAAGTTAGAGTTTACTTCTATTTTCATGTTAAAAGATAATTAAAAGCAACTTTTGTTTAAGTAACCATTTGTCTTGGTGAATTTCTATTGGTGTTGGGTTTATGGGTCCTCTGGGCTCGTAACAACCTTCGTTACTATGCTTTCACTGAGAATGATTTATAATGTTGGTTGTACCTGGGTTCTTTGACAGATATTTTCTTTATACAAAACAGATAAACATTCAGTCTGAACCATTAGCCCCATTCCTCTCTCCACTAAGCATTTGTTTTTGTCTCAGATTTCGAGCATCTGCAGTTTTTTTTTGGGGAATATTTATTCTCTTCAAGTGCCATTTTGGCTTTGCTCTCAGTGCCTCACGCAAGGGTCAGAAGGTTGTGGGATCAAAATTCCATCCCATGACTGAATCTCAGCTGACAGGTAGCACCAAGAGCATTTCAAGGAGTTGCCGATCTATAAATTAAACTTTAATCCTGTTGAAACTTGCAGTGAATTTTGAAAAAAACTTAAGTCAAAGGAGTAAAACATGAAAATCTGCAAATCCAGTGATTGAAGCAAAAAGGCAATGCTGGAGAAACAGTGTACTTTACATAACAAAGATATGTAATCAATGTTTCAGGCCTGAGCCCTTCAGCAAGGGATACGCTCCTCACCCACCATTTTATACAGGCACCTGCCTACATTTTGTGCATACCTTGATGAACCGCCATCGTGTTTTGAATTATAATAGTCAAAGGGGAGTGGACTGGTTTCCCAGCTTACATTGATCCTTCAGCATGTATAATCAAAAATACAATAACTGATCATTTAACCTACTCCTGGATCCCACAGTGTACAAAATAGCAATGGGACACCAATGACATCCGGTAGAAAAGAACCATTCTTCAATCTTTTTGATATTGGAAGATAAAGCAAAGCTACTTTCTTTCTTAGAAAGAAAAAGTCAACATTTCAGGACCAAGATCCTACATCGGTTCTCATGAAGAATCTTCATTCTGAAGAATTAATTCAATATTTCTTTCCACGATTGCTTCCTGACATTTTAAATGGTTCCAAAATTTTGGGCTTGGTTTTCCCCATTTTTCATCACAAACAAAACACACACAATATGCAGTATATAATGATCATACAAATAAATATATTGACAAATATTTGGGATGTTCGTCACTGTTCATCAGTCTCTTTGCCTGTGGGAAGAGGTTATTCCCCAGCCTGCTAGTCCTAATTTTGATGCTCCTGTACCTACTCCTTAACTGTAAGAGGTTGAAGGTTCTGTGTGCTGAGTGGAAAGGGTCTTCTATAATTCCTTGAAAACTATTTACACAATTCTCCCAGTAAATGTGGTTTATAATAGGAAACGCTGATCCCAGTTATCCTCTTGGCTGTCATACTGATCTTCTGTATTGACTTCCAGTCTGATTCTAGGGAGCTATCGTCCCACACAGTGATGAAGCCAGGCAGGACACTCTCAACTATGCTCCTGTAAAAGGTTGTCAAGATGGAAGCTGGTAGCCTTACCACTCTCAGCCTTCTTAGGAAGAAGTTCTGACTAATGAGATGGCGTCCCTGATATGCACACCAAGGAACTTTGGGCTCTTCACTCTCTCCATGACAGAGCCAATAGCCCTTTACACACTGGCATCCCAGTAAATTAACCTTTCAGTGTCCTGGTTGAAGAAGCTGCTTTTGCTGTTCACACTGGGCCACTTTTAACCAGGACACTACGCTCTTTCACATTGACCTCAAGTCAACCCCGGGATGGGAGAGCCTACCTTCAACCAGAAATGTCCCGTGTCACATGACACACAATAGAAGGAAGTGACATCATCTTCTTCTGTACAATGGCAGGCATAAAACAGGCTGCTTTGGATGTCCTGAAAATGTGTGAATCTATCACCCAACGGTTAGGTCTTATCAGCCTCCTTATCTGCAAGTTGCTTCAAACAATAACAGAGCCTAATCGAACTCATTTACCTGCTCTTAGGTGGAAGAATTTTATTGATATATTGCAGATAACCCAGGAGGGATTTGAAGTAAATCATAAAATTCTGTAAACACCTGTGGTTGAAGGAAAAACACAAAATGCTGGAGAAGCCCAGCAGGTCAAATACAGTCCTTTATGTAGCAAAGGCAAAGATACAGAACTGGCATTTAGGGCATGAGCCCTTCAAAGTATGAGAAAATGCCTGCATGAATCCGAACAAAAGAGTTGGGGGGATGGGAAAGGAAGAGTGGCAAGGCAGGAGGAGAAGAGTCGAGCTGTGCTGAGAAGCCGCCGGAGAAAATGCCTGGTTATAATGAGGTATTTTTAAAACGAATGTAACAGCAGAAGAATATGGAAGAGGGAGAGACCTCAAGGACCTGTGTCCTGGAGGCACCACTCCAAGCAACTCATGGGATGGCTCAGGCACCTCCTTGTCACCGTTTTTGTGAGCTCCAGCACCTAACGAATTAGCACTGCACTCCTGGAAAGCAGCCCTGAGGTCTGTAAGGGCTCAGCATCATGGGGCTTGATGCAGCAATGTGGAGCAAATAACATACTGCTGGAGGAACTCAGAAGCACATATTGTGGGAGGGGGGGGGGGGTGGGGTGGGACGTGGTAGGAAGAAGAACTGTCAGTGTTTTGGGTTGAGACCCTACAATTAAATTGTTTTGGGACATCTCAGACCAATGATCTGTAAAATAGGTTGCAAATCTCTGGCCATACTTCACTATGAAGGATGTCAAGCTGTCACCCTCCTGCCTTGGCTCACAAGAAGGACAGGAACGGTTCAGGGAAAGAATCCAGATGCCTGCATCAGATCCTTTCTTTTGAAGTTTGGAAACAGACAGACCATCAACTGCGCAAGACAGAGCGTTACACAGTGCATCATATATCTGACGGGGGTGGGGGTAGGGGGGATTGTTAAACTAATGGAAACAACAAGTGAGAAACTTCAGCTTCCTCAGGGGTAGTCTCTCAGGCTATCCGAGCAAGGTCATTTTTCAGAATGACAGCAGCAAGCAAAGATATTTTAGTTATTGTTGCTCGATACAGCGCCATCTGCTGCAAAAGCGGAGAAACAATAGATTATGCAGATCTATCAATTCCATTTTTTTAAAAAATCAATCAATGACTGAAAAGGAACTTAAAATTTTCTGAAGAGAAAAATCTGACTGTCATTCAGGAAACAATAATTTGGTTCTGGAATTGAGCCCTGGATACGGACAATGAAATTAAAACACCATTGGGATCAAAGTTAAAGTGTGCAAAAGTTCAAATAATGAGGATAATGGCTTCTTTGGAAGGAGCTTGTCAAATACCAAAGTTAACACCCAAAACAACAACTTAATCTCTTTCAAATGGCAAAACACAAGGCAGCTTTACACCAACATTTTATCTTGCCTAACATGAAAATCACCTTAAAATGTTCCTCTCATGTACTGGATTTTAAATATAACCTATTTTTGTTATTTCTACTTGAAGTATATAAAACCATGAGATGCCACATGTCATTGAAAATTAACTTTCTACATTCTCACTTGAACTTCTTTTCTGCAGACCTTGGTGCTGTCATTGACAAACATGGTGAAAGGTTTCACCAAGGCATTACGACCAAGGAAAAGTAGCGTTTGGGCCACTGGAATCCATCATTTCTGGCCGTCTGCTGTTGGACACTGACACGAGAGGCATCAGATGCTGAGTACAAATGAGGTTGGATGAACTAGTGCAATGTGTTACCATCATTTGACAATTTAAATTCAATTAAACTTAATTTAATGTTTCTCTAACAAGTTAAATTCAATTAAACTTAATTTAATTTTTCTCTAACTTCCTACATGATGTATCAAATCTTTGTGTTCAGCTCAAAGTTGTCCATCAAAATCCCTCATTTATTTTCAGGAAGCAAACTTTTGAAAAATATTTGTTGTGTAGTGATATCATTCTGACTGAGCACTTGAATCCCCAAGGAATAGAAGGCCATAGACCCAGTTTTTATTTGGTGCTGTATGATTCTATGACTTGATATCAAATCTACTGTAACCAATATTTATTGCACAACCAACATTACTTAAAAAAAACACACACACATTTGCTGGTTATTATCACCTTCCTGTTTGTGCAACCTTCACTGCGGACTAATTGGCTACCACCATTTATATATTGCATCAGAGTCTTCAAAGGTCCTTTGATCACTGTGACATATTTGATTCAAGTTCAAGTTGTTCATGCTTTGGTTCTTTCTGGTCTGTTTGTTTCAGTGAGACGATGTTTTCCGAGGCTGAAATAATTCTCACGAGAAAATGCTGACAAGATGCATTTGTACATCCTCCCCTTTTCCACAAGTGCCAAAAATCAAAGCTTTTTCCTCAATCTTCATCTGTGACAAATCCATCCTGTTAAGTTAATGGAACTGGAGAAAGACTGGAAATAAATTTGATTTTTTTTGCACGATTGAATGGAAGGTTCTCTGGAGTGATAATCAAAGTACGACTATCCATAATAAATTTAAAAGATTATTTCTTTGCACCTGCTTCACCCGAATGTAGTTGACTAACTATGTACTTAAGGCTAAGAAACACCGGGCTTAACCCAAAAGGCCTGCCAAGTGTACCTTACTCCTACAGATTAAATCAAAATGAGATTTACAATGGATTTTTTTTTTTACCCAAACCACTTCGACCCTTAGCCGAGTACAACTTTTAAAATGTGAGAGTGTGTGAGCAGAATTTTCACATTGCCTCACTGATTTTCCCTGTTAGGTATTGTAATTATTGGGCCAGTAATAAAACCCCAGTACCATCCTCCCAGAGATCGACTTTGCAAGGAGCTCCTTGTACTGCATTTGATCTTCTCTTGTTGTTTATAATTTAGAAAGATCAATGTGATAGTCCACCCTCTTCATTATTAAATCAGGTCTGGACAGCTATGGATGTTCCACTTTTGACATCTGGTAACTCAGCTCTCCATATGACCTTCAGACATCCCAATTTCTGCTTCTTTTGGAAACGATGAGCCCGTCACTATTCTGCATGTCTAAATTTTAAAAACAATTCCTTTTGGTCTCCTTTGGACCACAGGAACCTTTGCAGGGAAATCCATGCACTGGCATCTCTCAAACACAAATGAATGGGAAAAAAAAATCATCTGCCATAGAAAGAGATGTGGGCCTTTCTATTTACCTCACTAAATTATTTTAATTGAATTCAAGCACACCCATGTGTTTAAAGCTTCCACTCAACTTTAATTTATAATTGAATTCTTTTCCTTATTTTTATTTTCTCCCTGTTCCAGAGAGGAGCCTCAGACAGCCATTCTAAAAGAGCAGTCAGCTCTATTTACCTCACTAAATTATTTTAATTGAATTCAAGCACACCCATGTGTTTAAAGCTTCCACTCAACTTTAATTTATAATTGAATTCTTTTCCTTATTTTTATTTTCTCCCTGTTCCAGAGAGGAGCCTCAGACAGCCATTCTAAAAGAGCAGTCAGCTGCTTGGTCTGAGACAGATCCAGTTATGCCCTGGGACTCTCCAAAATACCAGGAGTCCAGCACCCAACCTAAATCTGCTGACTTTACTGTGCTGCCCCAGCTGGTGGTTGAAGGGTGACCTTTAAAAAGTAATGCAGATGCTGGAAATCTGAAATAAACACAGAAAATTCTGGCGCAAGCCCAGTAAGTCAAGCAGTATCTGTGGTAAGAGAGACAGTTAATGCCTCAGATCTGAGGCCCTTCATTAGAACAGTTTCATTAGAACCAATTATTTGTTCTGATGAAGTGCCTTTGACCAAAAACATCAACTGTTTCTTTTCTCACAGATGCTGCCCGACCTGCTGTGTGTTTCCAGCATTTTCTCTATTTGTTAGACATTTAAGGAGAGGAAGATATTCTGGCTCAAACCACCATGGAAACTGCTGAGAATGTGCACATTTCACCTACTTTTACACCCAAATGATTGAAATTGAAAGCTTGATGAGCCATTACAAACATTGACACAGGTTGCTTTGATTATTCATTGGATTTGCTGCGGTATAAATATTGAGTATTGTTTTGGATGAAAAGGGCAAGGAACGAGGGGAGACGGAAACCATTTTGTTAATACCTCAAATGTGTTAACCAATTGTCCTTGGAGACAGAAGTTCTCCACAAATCTCAACATTGAGAACAACTCTTATATTCAACACCCACAAGAAAGCAGCCCATATACAAGTACATGGGACACACATACTCCGAATCAAAATGCTGGTAACGTCACATTATGAAAAGTACTCCTAAAGGGTCACAATAATGAATTCACCTCAGCCCATCCTGAATAGCTCATGTGGTGACTCTCACACATATCCTGCATTTGCTCCCCACTTGTTTCCCTCCCCAGCCATTGATAATGTGTGTGTGTGTGTGTGTGTGTGTATCACAGTGCAAACATTTGTATAAACCACATTGCAAAATACATAAAAATAGTGCAACAAAACGATAAAGTGAAGTAGTGTCTGTGATTCATTCCAAAACTGATAGCAGTGTGGAAGCTGTCCTTGTGCTGCTGAGTGCTTGTCTTCAGGCTCCTGTACCTTTTCACCCATGGAAGCTTTCTTAAGACACTGCCTCTTTGTAGATGTCCTCAATGGAATGAAGACTGGTACCAGTGATGTCACAGGCTGAGTTAACACCTCTGGAATTTTTTTTCCTAAGCAAAGAGTAAGCACCCCTCACAACTCCCCCCCCCCCCCCACCCCCTTCATATGAGACACTGATGCAATCAGATAGGAATGCTCTCCATGGTACACTTGTAGAATTTTGAGAGCCTTTGGAAGGAAATTATTTCCAATGCACTCTGGCTTCCAATGCACAGCAACATGGAAAGCCTCAGGACACTTAGTTATAATTGTGGTCATCAGCCAACTAGTCTTATTTGAAGTTCTGAAATTGGTAGCGGAGAGAGTTACACGTACCACTGCCGCCTCAAATCAGAATGCCACAATTTCTGAGCATCTGCATTTCCTGATGTGAACAACAGGATCATAAATGAAAATGAAAGTTATTATTTGGCCCAGGGAGCCGAAAAACATTGGCCTCCCTGATTCATTGACACAAGATAACAGACCTGTTATCCATTCAAAGGGAAGATAGATGTCACGATGGAAACAGGAGAGCCATGAAAAAAATAATTAAGTATCCCATTGAACTGGATAATCTTGCTTTCGATTTTCATATTTTTTAATCTCTGTTCACCACCTCTTCCAAGCCATCACCAGCCCTTCCATTATGTTACATGACTTGCAGTTCAATAAACTCCATAAATAGATTCCTTCCATCAGTTCATATTAAATTGGGTATAAAGTAACTGTACACAGTGAACCGAGGATCATTTGCTTTCCTGGACAATAAAAGTCAGGCTGGAGTACGCACAGGTACAATGACATTGTTTACAGGTATCTACAACCTGCAGAGAAAGAAAGGGCACCTTAAATTGGGTTGGACTACACTACTTTGACAATCCATAACATAGTCAGATCAGCGATCACTGGCTCTTTCGCCTTCGAAATAAGCCATTTAACCAAAAGAAATGCAAAAAACTGTAGATGGTGGAGTGTTGAGTGAATAAATTGAGGCTGAAGGGATTGAGTGGGTCAAGCAGCATCCATGGAGAGAACCGAGCAGACAATATTTTCATTCTTTATCGAGACCAATATTCTTCCTTGCCTCTGTTGGCTCTTTTAAAAAGATAACAAATGCATCCTCTCTCTTTATTTTTGCATGTTAATTTTTCTCACCTGCTTTTTTAATGTTTTGATCATTGCAAACATTTTGTCCAGATCAATCTGGTTTCTGACATTTTTTTTTCTCTCTCCTGTTTGTGACACACTCTGAAGTTCATTACAACAATGTTCCCCACTCTCCCATATTAGGTTCATTAGGTTGTTATACTTGCTGAATATGTATCCATTTGAAGAGAAACGGCAGAAATATCTATCAAAGTAATTTCACCCTTGACATGACGTTAATTTTCTTTTTACTTGAAAAACATTTTGTTTTAACTTCAATTATACGAAATCGGATTCTCTAAAATCCTCAGTTATCCAAAATTTTTTTCAGGGCCAAGCTTACCGGGAATGTCGGGCACCCGGCAGTAGCAGCAGTAGACTTCTGGTTCCCAGGCAGGAATGGGACCCTCGGAGGGGAAGTGTTGGTGATCAGCATTTTTTTTTGTGAGAATTAAACATTATTTTAATGCTTAAAAAGCCTTCCCTCGTTTTTTGTGTGGTTTAAACACTGTTACAAGTGATTTGCTTTTGCTACTGGGCTGTTTTTAAAAAAAATGACCGGTTATCCGAAAAAAAAATCGTTTATCTGAAATGGGCCTGGACCCAACCATTTTGAATAATCAGTGTTGTACTGTATTTTGTCATTTTAAGTATATTTAAACAATCAACAATGATACAAAATGTCAAGAAATCCCATTTCCCCATACCCCTCCTCTGTGCAAGACTAATTAAACAAAGAAAAATCCCAATCCGTGCGTACAGTACAACCCATAGAGACAGTGTCTTTACAGAGGTCTGCTGGCTCCTTAGAAGCAATCGTAACCCTACGGTGGCATCAGTGAAGTGCCGATATGTTCTACATAAGTCTGCCAGATTTTTTTTAGGAAGGTGCTCTAGCCTTTCCCAAGACAAGATGTGATCTTTTCAAGAGAAATGCAGCTGTTAATTTCTGAAGACCACCTATTAATGAGGAGAGGGGAGTCAGATATCCATGTCAGTGCTATACATTTCCCAGCCAGATATTAGGCAATTTCTGTCCATTTGATATTGAATGTCCCAGAACTTGTAACAAAGCTCTGGGTACACTGGAAAGGTGACTCCTATGATCTTAGTTAGAGCCTCACCTTTGTGCAGAGCCAGGTAGAGTGTAAGAAGGAACCAACCTCTACACCACACCAAAATCTCATCTCTGACCTCTGGTTTATATTGATGTAGTTTCTATGCGGCAAGCTGATGGAAGAAATTATAGTGAACAAGTCTATATCTGGCATCGATATTAGCCAACAAACTTCCCTGACCTAGATCTGATCAGAGTTGTTTCTCAATTGTTAAATCTGACTCCCATCTCACTCTAGATGAGTGGTTCTCAACCTTTATCTTTCCACTCACATACTTTAAATAATCTCTATGCCATCGGTGCTCTGTCATTAGTAAGGGATTGTTTAAGGTGAGTGGGAAGGGAAGGTTGAGAACCACTGCTCGAGACCCAATTGTTACAAAATATTTTGCTTGAGAAAAATTGTCATTGGCCCATTTCCTTTGGAGTTATGAAACCGGGCACATAACGAGTCAATGTGGTACGATTTAAAAAGTGGTTTTCAAACTTTTTCTCTCACCTTGCAGGTCTCATCTGCCCACCATCCCTCCTTTCTCTAATTCCATTACTTTCTTAGCAGATTCAGTAATCTACACCTCTTCCTTGTCTCCACATCGCCTCTCTCACTGCTCTCCCCCCTTCCTTCCCCCACACGACTATCATCCCCTCCCCACCTCTCACTTGCCAGTTTCAGCCTCACCTCTCTTGATACTTCCTATTCCCACCCCCCATCCTCCCCCCCCCTTACAGCTCAGACCAATGCAGGGACTCAACTCAAAATGTCGACCTTGCCCAGCCCACTAAGTTTCCTCAGCTGTTTGGTTTTTTTTTGCTCCAAGTTCCAGCATTGACAGTCTCGTGCCTCTTGTAAATGATATGCAAACACAAAATGCAGCAAACTCACTACAGGAGTTCCTGCTCTCAAGTGACCTTGAAAAGGAGCACAATCGGATGACAACTCCAGGTCACACAGATGATTTGATAGCCTCATCACTCTGTTATTGTTGGAGGCCTAATCAAATCAGACTTATCTGGAATCGAATACAAGCCTTCAGCATTAGAATCCCACAAATCATTCAGACACAAGACAACCAGTGATGTGGAAAAGGGGCCATTGAAAATGGCCCCGCTGGAAGTGGACAGAGGATTTCATTTTCAGTAGAATGTCAGGACTGAGGGGATCTTTTTGCCCACCTCACAGGTAAATTGACAACAGTGTAATTATGTGAGCACTTTGAAACTTGGGCAGTGGCCATATTTTTTTTAAAAAAGTGCATGGCTCGTAAGCAATGACAGAAATATTTCAATCGTTATCAAAGCTGACATCTATTCTGCGTCACAGAGTTTTAGAAGACAGTTTAACTAATTACATTTTATTGTCAAAGAAATTGCTTTTGGTGTAAACCATCTGCAGAGCTGAATCTTTCAGCTCAAAGTTTCTGATGTGAGCTTTGCATCAGCTTGGATCCAGGAGGCAAATTGAGACAGGATATACAAGGCTGATGCACCAAGTATTGAGAAGTGAGTGTAACTTGGCATTCTTAGATGTGGTTTAGTATTATCAGAGAACGATCCCTCCAAGCCATGAATGTTCTGCCCACATCCAGCAGCTTTGGACAACCCAACAGTGAACATTTATTTAATGAAGCATTTCTTGCCTGATCACCGAATAGTTCTATTACGTTTGAGTTTCTTACTTTTATTCCATCCCCTCACCTCTCTCTTTTCTCCTTGCAACTGAAACTCCATTTTCTTTATTTTTCCATTTTATTGTCTGAATAATGGCCAGAGGTTCATCTTCCTTCTGCTTTCCTCATCCAAGCAGTGAATTTTTTTTTGGAGCAGGCCTTCCAAATACATCCACGTGACCACTGAACCTTTCAACCCTGAAAATGTTAGAGGAAACTGGGAAAACCCACATGGACACAGGAATAATGTACAACCTCCTTATTGATATTGACATTTTGTTTATTGTTTTTAATCATCCTGAGACTCAACACAACTACTTTTGCCATGGATCGGACTGATTTTTGTTGGACATTGGTGTATATCAAAGAAACGTGATTTTTTGTTTGAGGATTGCAAGGCCAAATTGACAAGTTACACATATGAAGTTGTAGCACACTCTCGCGATGCACAAGGTTTTTCCATCAGCACTAAGTTGCTTTCAAAGTACAATCAGAGTTCAAGTTCATTATTCATTGAGGGCAGTGATTCTCAACCTTTTTCTTTCCACTCACGAACCCTAGGCCACTGGTGCTCTGTGAATAGTAAGGGATTGCTTAAGATGGTCTGTGAGTGGGAAGGGAAGGTTGAGAATCACTGCTCTAGACTCAATTGTTACTGAAATATTTTGCTTGAGAAAATTTGTCATTGGCCCAATTCCTTTGGAGTGATGAAACCGGGCACATGACGAGTCAATGAGGTACGATTAAAACATTGGTTTTCAAACTTTTTCTTTCCACCTTAAGCAATCCCTAACTAATCACAGAGCATTTATGGCATTGGGATTATTTAAAGTGGAAAGAAAATGGTTGAGAACCACTGATCTAGGGGGAACTTAGTACATATAACCAGACAAAACAGCATTTCTCTGGACCATAGTGTACATACACACACAGTCATATATATTCATAAAGATATAATTTATAATATAAATATTTTAGAATTATTTACTTGGTTATAGGATACAGTTCATCAACCTCAGAGTCTGCGGGATTTGGCAGATAGGATTTTGATGCCCCTCAGATTTCAGATGTATTGTCAGAGTACATACATGACATTGCCTGTAACTATGAAATTTTTTTTCCTGCTGACCAGGATGAATTGCCACTTATTGGTAGTCCACAAAGAAAACTGTCTACAATGTACACATGAAGATAGATAAACAAATGTAAACAACTGACTGTGCAATTCAGAGAGGAAGAAAAAATATTTTAAGAGTCTTTAAATGAGTCCCTGAATGAGTTTGCTGTTGAGGAGTTTGATGGCGGAGGGGTAACCAATGTTTCAGGCCAGGGCATGACGTCAAGAAGGCAGGTGCCAAAATAAGGCTACCCATAAATTGGAGGAACTATATCTAATATCCTGTATGGGCACTCTCCAACCAGATGGCACGATCATCGACTTCTCCAGTTTCTGTTAAACACCTCCCCCAAGTCTCTCTCACTCTCTCTCTCTCTCTCTCTCTCTATTCTTCTGTCTCCTTCCAGCTCCCTACCACCTTCCCTTTCCTCTCCATTCAGAGAGGGACCCCTCCCCATCACCTCAGCCTTTTTTTTTCCCTCTTCCATCCTCTTACCCATGTCCACCAGTTAGCCTGTACTCCTCCCCCTTTCCCTTTCTCCCTACTCTCCTCCCCCTCCCACCTTTTTGTTCAGGCACCTGGCTGCTTTTTTGTTCACATCTTGACAAACGCTTCAGGTCGGAAATGTTGGTCACCTCTTACTTGCTGTCAAGATGCTGAGTGACCTACTTAGTTTCTCTAGCACATTATTTAATTACAAGGGCAGGGTAGCGCAGGAGATCAGGATTGAACACGGGGTTATTGGGGTTGTGGAGCAAGCCATGCCATTCTTCTGCATTGTTGTTGGGAAACCCGAGAGTTTTCACCAACGTCAACTGATGAATGAATGTGCGTTATGGCGGATTTTTTTTTTTGATGGTGATAATGGTTTGCTGTGAAGCGCAAAAATTAACCAAAGTTCACGTTGTTACATTTTTTGTTGGTCTATATAGATTGATGTGACAGCAAGTCCATAATGTTGCAGCGGAGAAGTAATAATTGTGCGGTTCCTTTTTGGATAGCACAGGGGGACATGAAAATGCAAAGCACTAGAATAAAGCAGTGAAAGATTTATAAACTAGCCACATCCACAGTAAATCTCCAACAAGGCGAATTACTCACCAAAGCTCCTTCTCGTGCAAGCTGTTGAAAGTGAGCTGCCACATTATTTTCAGGTGGTTTTGGGGATGGTTGGTTCAGGAGATGGGGGTTGAGGGGTTGTAAAATATCCACTTGGTACTTGGTGCCTGTGTCTGTTTTGCTCACAGGCAACCTCTTGTCTGTTTTTGCCAGACTACCTATCCTCAGTATCCCCCTCCCCCCTAAAGAATGTTGCATTAGAAATAAAATCAAAAGGCCATTCAGCCCTCCGTGTCTGTTCCACCTTTCACTAAGATCACGCGTGACACACTAATTAATCTGCTGCCTTGCAACTCCGGCAACCTGGATCAACCTTAATTTGGGGGCTGCCTGTGTGGAGCTTGCATGTTCTCTTGATTTCCCCTAGTGCCACTATTTCCTCCTGTGTCCCGGGGTCATGCAGGTTGGTCAGTTGAGTTGGCCATTGCACATTACCACTGGTGTGTATATGAGTGATGAGACCTGGTGTAATGTGGCGAGAATAAAATAGGATTATAGCCTGAGGAGACTCAAAAATATTCTGCACGGACTTGGTGGGTCAATGGGCATCTTTCTGTACTCTATGACACGGACTATGACGTGACTGGTCTTTTACCTCTGCACCACCTTCCTGCATTTAACTCAATACCTTTAATATCTAAAAAAAAATTATCCTTAAATCCACTTTTCCGGTGCATTCACCACAGTAATGTTATGACAGAACAACAATGCAGATTTTCATAATGAAATAAAATATTTCACAGGAACTGTCTCCAAAATCTTCAAAAACCTAGCCTCAGAAAGAGATATGGGGGCATGCGATGGAGTGAGTCGGCTTTACTGAGGGCCCTGCAAGAACAATGTTAGGAGAGCAGGGAAGCACCTATCTCTGGCTACGTCGACTGCCAATTTCCTACAAAAGCAAAGTGAGAGAACAGTTATTAAATTACCTCTCCCATAGGACTTCTCCTGGGTTGCATACTAATTGATCTCCTCATGGGCAAACTGCAATCAGTGTGAACTTGCTACATTGCTGACCATCAACACAAGGGCATTTCAAGGCTGAAAGTTTAGTGTGTTACCCCGCCCCCCCCCCCCACCCCCCGCCTCCGGTCTATTCCTTCTGCACACATAATTATGTGGCCAAGCTCATCTCCAGTGCAATCTATAATTTCACTGGCAACATAACTGTTGTTGGCCAAATAATGGCTGTCAGGTTCAAGGATGATGGTGGAACTATAAACATGCTCTCAGCTTTAGCAAGATAAAGTTGCTTATTATGGACTTTAGGATGGGAAGCCTGAGGTACCACACATCTGTCTTCATATACAGGTTGGTAACAGAGAGGGTTAAGTACATTCAACTTCCTGGAAGTCCACATATCATCTACTACCCGGCTGCCCCTACACAGGTTTAAAGGAGTTCAGTGCCCAAGATGGCGGCAGTCCAGAACCACCAGGGTTACAGACTCTGAAGGAGCAATGGATCAGTCTAGGATGGGAGAATGTCCCTCACTGAGGCAAAGCTGGGAGAAGACACTGTAGTGGGCCTGCCAGAGATCAGCAACCTAGTGACCACCTCATAGGAACCAGGTATCAGGCCCAGGATCTGTGAGAGGATCAATGGCGAGCAGGGCTCCAGAAGAGCCTCAGATGCTGACAGCTTCCTGATCACGTGGAGGTTCAGGATCGAAGGCCAAGGAGAAGCCTTGAGCATAGGTTCGCCGCTGGGCCAGACAGGAGGTGGTGGGATCCATGGACACTTGTTCTCTCTTTTGATTCTTCTTCTCATCTTGATAGTGACGCTTATGAATGGCACCTCTGTGTCCTTTTCCAAGCCAAGCAAAGGACTACAACATTTGTGCATTTAGTATCCGTGACAATAAATGGAAGCGTCTGCACCTTTACTTTCTAATAAGTCAAAACAGATTCTAGTTTCAAGAACAGGATCTCTGGGCTCAACCTCCACTCCCTCATCGATGTAATTATTTTAAAGTGGGCTCTTAACTCAGTGAGGACTCCTACCACCCTATACTCAGCATCTCTCAGCCACTCACGTGGGCAAAGATTTTTTTTTGTATTTAAATTTAGACATAGAGCATGGTAACAGGCCATTTTGTCCCAAGAGTCAGTGCTGCCCAATTAACCTACACTCCCTGTACGCTTCGAGAGAACATTCAAACTCCTTACAGACAGCGCACAGTTCAAACCCTGGTACCAATCACTGCACTAACCACTACACCAACTGTACCACCCCACGCCAAAGAACAACAGAAGTATTAGAGCCAGAACTACCAGGCTGACGAACAGCTTTGGCAGTGAACACTGATGAACAGCTAAAACAACTGAGTTTCCACTATATATTAGTAATATTTATTTTTAAAAATATATGACTGTATTTCTCTGTCAGTGTGTTATATCTGTACAAGTGTTTGCACTGCTGTGTACTGTGGTCCAAAGAACGCTGTTTCATCAGTTGTACTTCGTACAATCAGATGATGAACAAACTACTCCAGGACCACCAAAAGATTTGTCTGCACTATGGAACCACATTTTTTCTTGCATTAACTGAAACAGTGCACTATCTATCCTTTTCTATTGATTAGCTATTTTTCTGTCACAAGAAGGGTAATTCATTTCATACTCTCGCTTTAGTGTGCTGTACATACCTGTGCAAACGTTGCAGCAAGTAAAAATCCCGGGGCTTTTATACACTGTGTTTATGTGCATGGCAATAAACTCATCAATTTTCTGAACAAACTCGCAAGTGTGAGACGCTCAGAACTTGGAAAGCTTGCCTTTCACATTAAAACTACAGGCAGTGGGGGAGGGTGGGAGACCAGTATACCAGTTCTGTAAACCCCTGTGCTCAATGTTTCCCCAAGCACCTCTGTCGCTGTTTGATCCAATCACCTTCACCACGGGCAGCTCTCAAGTCCAGCAACGACATCAAATGAACCTGTTCACTTCCTTGGATCTGACAGAAATGAAACACGGCAAGCAGATAATGTACAACCTTAGTTCTTTCAGACAAAGGTTGTATTTAAGATATATAATGGGAAGCAAAGTCCAAGAGAAGTACACGGATAGAATATTCTCTCCCAAATAGTTCAGTTAATGGTCAGATATATCTGAGCACTCTGGAGTCATCACAGAGTATACCAGAAAGCCAAAAACTTTTATTGTATATTGCTAATGGAAATATTTTCAGAGAATTCCCCAGCAAGTTGCAGGCACGCAGGAGTGGAATCTGAAGCTAAACACACTCCGTTGGAAGAACTCAGCGGGTCAAACAGCATCAGTGCTCCAGGCTGAAACTTCGACCATTCTTTGACTCCCACTGATGGCTCCCACTGAGTTCCTCCAGTTTTAAACCCTGGAAGTTTCTTTCCAAGATGGGGGGGGGGGGAAAGCAAGTAATCAATTCCCTTGGGTTCAATCTCTTTCTAGGCAGCTGGAAACAGGGTCTCCAATGCGGAGATGTGGGCGTGCACACTATTCTGCCACGGAACAGGGCATAGGACTGGTGATCCAAATTTGTCCGCTCTTTATTTATCCCTTTTCTCCATGGAGGATTATGAAGGCCATGTCAGAGCACTTTCACAGAGCTTTAGCAATTGATTCCAGTTATTAAAGCAGGGTTTGCAAACCCTGATCTGGTGTGAAATACATATGCATTCAGTCATTGGATTCTGGCTCACGTTGGCAAAATTACACCATCTTGAACCACTGCAGTCCTTCAAGTGCTTCAACAATGCCATTGGGGAGGGTGCTCCAAGATATAGACTCAAGGACCATGGAGGATCTGCGATTCAGATCCAAGTTCAGGGGGTGGGAGGGTAACCTGCTGTTCTCATGCACTGGTTGCCCTTGTCATTCACAGCGGTGGAGGTTGAGGGCTTGGGAGTAGCACTTTGCACTTGGCAGCTGTGCATCACCAGCAGAAAAAATTAAATGTCCACGTAGATGATGGAATGCTGCTTTGTTTGATTGGCATCTCGGGAGCTGGTTGTCCTGCATTCATCTGTCTACCCTTGACTTACGCCTAAATAAGTTGGATGTAATGATGTGTCTCACACTTCCAGTCGTGCTCTTCAAATCAGTTGCACCATGAGGTGTTTTCATTTCAAAATTTCCAGGCCCACCTTATGTCTAAAAACTAATAGCACAGTCATCCACTGGAGCACCCTCCGAAAACTCAATCTTTTAAACACAACCTCTCTTTCATTGTTTTGTAATGATCTTATAACAAAGTATGTTGGAAGAATTAATTACACATCGAAACAGCCGTGGCGGCTCACCACTAAGGCAGGCGAACCGGCGCTGCTTGTAAGCCACGCGGCGGGGCTGCCAGCCAAAATGGCGCCGTTGGGGAGGTTTCCCTTTCTCCCAGCACGGGGCTCAGAACCCCGCACTGGGGGAGCCATGTGACGCCCAGGTGACATCAACACCCTCCAACCCGGTTCTCAGCCAGGTCCGGGCTGGGAGTATAAGTTAAGCCCAGCAGCCTGCAATAAACCAGTCTGCTCATTGAGCTCAACCCATCTGGTTGTGTGTGTGACACATCCTTTAAGGCCTAGACAGTAGGCATGGCTAAGCTCTCAGCCAATCGCTGTAAGCACAGTCTAGATACTGTAACGATATACACTACATACATTGGTGATATATCTGTACTATCACAGGTACGCCGCAGGCACTACCTGGTGTGTTCGTCAACGCACCTCACAATCCCCAGTGGTTGCCACACGAACTACTTCCTCACGACAGGGCACGCTTGGACTCATTCGAACCCCCACCGCCGCCCAGGCACGGCACCTGCCCATCTCACGTTCCTGGCAAACTTCTTTCCACGGAGTACGTTTTCGTTCAGTGGGGCCCGACCACTGCACCTCTGTAGCGACTGTCTGAAGGGTTGTACAGCGTTCCGACTCCTCGTTCACGCTGAACATTGGTGGCAGGCAGGAGCTGTGTACCGTGGACAGGGTGAAGCCAGCGCACCTCGATCCCACTGAGACCGTGGTCATAACCCAGCCCAAGAAGTGAAAAAGGACATTGGCGCCGGTTCTGGGGGGGGGAGCTGTGTGGCGGCTCACCACTATGCAGGCGAACCAACCCCGCTTGTAAGCCACGTGGCGGGGCAGCCGGCCAAAATGGCATTGTCGGGGATATTCCCTTCCTCCCAGCACGGGGCTCAGAACCCCGCGCTGGGGGACCACGTGACGCCCGGGTGACGTTAGCCAGGTCCGGGCTGGGAGTGTGAGTACAGCCCAGCAGCCCGCAATAAACAGGTAACTGAGCTCAACCCGTCTGGTTGTGTGTGAGCAGGGTGTAGGTGCCGCTACAGCACAGATTGCAGCAAGTCATTCTGATGTTATGTTGGATTCTTAAATATAAACGACCCCCAGGTGACACAAGAGCAAGATTTTTCTTTCAACTTGTAGAGAGCATTTTGTAAAAGGCAACTTATTCGTGTTTCTTGCAGATCTACTGAGGCTTTTGCATACTTTTACAACTAATTCCTTTTTGATTGATGATCTTATACCTTGCAATCCCAAACCATCACTCATTGTTTTCTGAGAACATAATCAAACTACAGGCCCAATGTGTCCCAAGGTAACTGGAGAGTTTTGCAAATTATCATTTGCACTGCCTTCATCGCTGCTCCTTTCAGCACATCTCTTACCAGCATTCACGTTCAATGGTAATGCTGCCATGCTTTTGCTCATGAGTAACTTGGGTAGAGTTGACACAATCCTGGCCATAAGGATCGCTTAAGGACTTTTGCAGTAGAGACAGCCAATTATTTAATGACAGCTCACGGAAAATTTGTTTCTATTCCACATCTGGTCTTTTCCAGCATTTAACGGAGGATGGCAGCCTTCCTGGAACTGAGGGTTTGCTCCTCATTTACAGGCAAAGTTTTCCAGTGGGAATGTCAGCTTGCAAATTACAACTTAGCCAGCGGTCTCCTTTTAATCTGTACTCTCATACACAATCAGGACCTGAAGTTAATCTTTGAAAAACAAAGTATTTTAAACAGACTTAGGCTTTCTACAGGCTGGAACCACATCTACAATTTTCACCTTAAAACTAAGCAGAATCCCAAATCTTCTTTCCACTAACATGCTCTACCCACCCACTATTGACTAACATCAGATTTAAATGATTCCATGCGGATCATTTCTTACACGTATGAGACTGCCCCTTTCACACTGCCAACCATCCTAGGAAGAGGGTAAACTTACCGGGCACCTCGGGGGTCTTTCCCACTGCATCTGGTAAATCCAGCAACCCAGGATCTTAAGTGTGGTTATGCCTCCCTTAAAATCTGATTGTCCTTTCACTCTGTCAGAAGCCGATTAGTGAGTTAACTCAGCTGGGTTCTGACTCTTACCCCCACCAAAAGTTAGAGCCCGATTGAGTTTCATCCACCCGACCTGGTTGGATGTTTCACACTGCGTGATTACCAGGTGCAGACTGGCTAAATTAGCCAGTTAACCCTCAAGTAATCGACAGTGTGAAATAAGATCTCTCAACTCACATAATAGCCCCAGTGTTAAGTCTATCTGTACATTTCTACACATCAACATCTGGGTGCAGAAAATACACAGTGCTATTAATCTGATAACCGAGATTGTTCCACCATGTTCAAATTAAGTAGTAAAGAAACAAATCTGATACCTGCTGAAGGGTAGCAGTCATTAATGGGTCACAATAAATCATTAATAACAGTTTCCGTACAATGACTATTAAGCATCATTGATCATCAAGATTCAGCAAACCTGGAGAACGGCGCCACCAAAATGTTGGCGACCATTATCCAACCTGATCACCACTGGAAGGATCATCCTTCTGGCTTTTATCAACCTTCTGTGAAGCAGGGGTGCTGAATTCTCTAAAATCTAGACAACCTTTTGACTAATCACCCCCAATCATCTTGGGGGCAAGCAGCCATGATAAATCAGCGCAGCAGAACAAATGGAACTGGGCTTGACTAACCAACCCATCAATTTCTGTGCGGTAGTCAATACACAAAAGAGCTGGAGAAACTCAGTAGGTCATGCAGCAATGTAGGAAATCCCATGGCTTCTGGGTGGCCTGCTAAGTTTCTCCAGTGCTTATGCATATTGTACTAGATCCCCACACATACAGATTTTCTGTTTACCTCTGTTCTGAGGCCATTTATTTGGTTCAAACTTCTCTAAAGCTTATCCTCCACATAATCAGCTCCCTCCATGCTAACTCACTCTACCACAACCTTTCCATTGAGAAGACAACTCTACTCAGCCTGCAGAGATGGAAATTACAAGCCAATGTTATTTTTCCAAATGCACAAACATGAGGGATCAGATGGAAAATCAAGTCACTTTTATTTATCATTCATACCATGCTCGCATGGTAAAGACGAGATACCACGGAGCACATTTACATAAGCACAACTTAGAGTTTTCTTTCTTTGGCTTGGCTTCGCGGACGAAGATTTATGGAGGGGGTAAAAAGTCCACGTCAGCTGCAGGCTCGTTTGTGGCTGACAAGTCCGATGCGGGACAGGCAGACACGGTTGCAGCGGTTGCAGGGGAAAATTGGTTGGTTGGGGTTGGGTGTTTACATATTTACATAAATACGTTAAATGCACCCCTCTTTGATGGTGGTTCACATTGGGGGCGCAACAGTGGACTTCCTGGGAGATTCTGTTAAAAGCCATGAATCCGGTATTGGCGTTGATCCTCTGAGGATCATCGTAAGGATGGCATGGTTCACGTAGCAGCTAGCACAATGCTATTAGAGCGCAAGCAACCCAGGTTCAAGCAAGGAGTTTGTACATTCTCCCCATGACCTGTGTGGATCTTCTCTGGGTTCTCTATTCCTCCCCCCCCCACCTTCCAAAACATATGAGGTTGGTAGGTCAATTGGGTGGCAATGGTCAGAATGAGTTTTTACCATGCTGTATCATTCAAATCTTACAAGTTGTAAAGATATCATGGACGAACACTTCCAAACACGTTGATCAAACCCCTTGATTATTATGAGATAGGAAGTTCCTTCAGCTCGGAAGGGTTGTGGCTGGGGCTGAGAGTAACACTGAGTTCAAATTCAAGTTGAACTGCAAAGCCAGAGCAGGCTCCAGTATGTTTGCATTTAAATGATTTTGCAAGTTTTACAAAGCTGCCACTAGGAACAAGATCCTTCAGTTTGTTTTCTTCAATTTGCATCATCAAGATGATGAATTTGCTCAACCATTCAACAGCAAACTCAGCCACATGACGAGGGAAATGCAGGAGATGAATTAGTGCAGCAGAAGGAAGCCAATGACTACACCAATTGGTAGGATACAAAGACAAACAGAAAAAGCCATAAATGCACCTAAATATTAAACAAACTATTTTTTTTGTCAGATCTAAAATGTAAAAGAATGTGTGAAGCATGGGAAGGTGAACCAGAACCCTGCATGGTTTGCGTAGTGGTCAGCCATTACAGTGCTAGTAGAGTTTGTACATTCTCCCCAAAACCTGTATGGACTTCCTTTGGGGCCCCTCCGGTTTCCTCCCACATTCCAAAGATGTCCAGGGTTGGTAGGTTGATTGGTGACATGGGTGACCCACCACAGAAAGACCCAATGTCTAACATTTCAAATTTAAATTCAACAAGAAACCTTCATTACTGAGGCTACACATTTACAGCGTGTACTGAAACATGAGAAACTTCCGAACCACTTCAGGGAAGAAAAAAAATGACACTGTCCTATACAGGTAAACATCGATGAAAGAACAGAACATTGACAGATTATGTCTGCAGAATCCATGCAAGCTTGACAACTTCTTCCTTGTATTTTGTTCCCCATTAATTTTGGTAACATCAAGGCAAAGAAAACCAAATGACTAAATATAAATTAGTTCCACTGACTTTATGCTTTTATGCTTGCAAGGTGATAAAATAATTGTATTTCTGTTTACAAGTCAATTAAACCATGAAACCTTGCACCTTAGATAATCTTCACAATTCCTCAGTTGTTAATAAATAGAAATTCAGTAACAATACAGGTGCATAGAAAGATTTTATCTCAGGCAATCCTGCGGAGTTAAAGATGACTTACATTCACAAAGTGGAAGATACCTGTATGTAGTTTCCTTTCAACATGAGGTGGCACTTGTACACCATCTAATAGATGATTCTGGTCAAGTGACAAGGAGATCAAAGGCAATTGAAGATCAGATCCTGGTTCACAGACTTAGCACACACACATATGGGCGTATACAGTCACACTCACCACACAGCTGCATGATAGATTTCAGATTTATTGTCAGAGCACATACATGACATCGCATACAACCCCAAGATTCTTTTTCCTGTGGGCGAGGCAAAATTACCACTTATCAGTAATGTTAAAAAAAACCTGATCAATGTACATGTATAAACAAATACACAAATGGAAACAAACTGACAGTGCAAACTAGAGATAGAAAAAAAAATCAGGGAAGTGCAAAAGTAAGATTCCTTAAATGAGTCCATGATTGAGTTTGTTGTTGAGGGGTCTGATGGTGGAGGGTAGTAGCTGTTCCTGAACCTGGTGGTGTGAGTCTTGTGGCACCGATACCTCTTTTCTGATGGTAGCTGCGAGAACAGAGCGTGTCCTGGGTGACGTGGATCCTTGACGATTATCGCTGCTCTTCGAAGACAGTGTTTCTTGTGGATGTTCTCAATGGTGGGGAGGGTTTTGCCTGTGATCTACTGGGCTGTACCCACTACCTTTTGCAGGGCTTTACACTCAGGGGTATTGGTGTCCCCATACCAGGCCATGATGCAGTCAGTCAGCACCCTTTCCACCACACATTAATAGAAATGTGCCTGCGTTTCTGATTTCATACCAAATCAATGCAAACTCCCAGGGAAGAACAGACACTGGTGTGCTTTCTTTACAATGCTGTTTGTGCATTGAGTCCAGAAAAGATCCTGAGATGGTGATTCCCAAGAACTTAAATTTGCTCACCTTCTCCACCTCTGAATCCCCAATGATTTACTTGATCATACATCTCTGGTTTTCTCTTCCTGAAGTCGTCAATCAGCTCCTTGGTTTTGGTGATATTGTGCGGGAGGTTGATATGGAGTGTCAGCCAAGTTTTCAATACAGTTTCCTGTATGCTGAATCTTTATACTAATTTGTAGATGGTGGTGGTGTTGTTTGTAGTAATGAGCCGCACAATCTTAAGTGTAAAATGAGTAGAACAGGGGGCCAAGAATGCAGCCCTGCAGTGCTCCAGCTCTGATGGAAATGCTCTTGCCAATCCTCACTGATTGTGGACTGGAAGAGAGGAAATCTAGGATCCAATTCAACAGTTGAGTCCCAGATCTTGGCATTTACTGATCAATTTTGAGGGGAATCATTGTGTTAAATGCCAAATTGTAGTTGATAAGGGAGCATCGTGATATATGTATCTTTGCTGTTCAGGTGTTCCAGGTGAGCCAATGAGATGGCAAATTGAAATGTATCCATGTCACTGCTCAGACAGGAGCTGATACGTTTCAACATCAACCTTTCAAAACACCATCACTGTTGACGTGAGTGCCACTGATCGATAGTTATTTTGGCAGGTTGCCACACTCTTCTTGGGCACTGGTACGATTGATGCCGGTTTAAAACAGGTGGCTAGCACACCCTGCTGAGTGAGACGTTGAAGATATCTGTGAATACATTGGCAAATTGGTCAGCACAGTTTTGTAAAACCCGGCCGGGTACTCCCTCCGAACTGGATGCTTTCCTTGGATTCACTCTCCTGAGCAGCACACACATCATCCTCAGATACAGACAGGAGAGGATCATTAAAGGGACATGGGGGTGCAATGGCATCCCTACATGTACAGCCTTTGTTGTCAGTTATGACATAGTTTTTGTTTTAAGTGATGGCCAAATATTTGGGCGATTTTCCTCACGTTCCAATAGGCTATCTCCTTCTTCCATTTGTGTGGTCAACTAGGACCGTAAAAGACATGAAGCACAGACGCAGGATGAACACATCAGAAGAAAATAACTTGACAGGAGTACATTTCTTGCAAGACCTGGGCAGAAGCCACCCATTCAGACAGACAGGTGGGCGAGTTGCAAGTTTTCAGATGACACACGCATCTCTGAAGCAGTGGAGAGTACTATCAAAGAATACAAAATGGTATAGATCAGTTACGTATATGGGCAGACAAATGACAGATGAAGTTTAACCTGGACTAGTGCGAGGTGTTGCACTTTACGAGGTCAAATGTAAAGGGATTGTTTACAGTTGAAGGCAAGGTTTTTTTTAAAAAGAGCATTATTGTACAGAGGGATCTTGTGCTTCAGGCCCTCAGATCCTGCCACTCTCTCCTACAATTTAAAGTAGTCCATGGGGCTTACATATCTAAAGTCAAACTATCTCATTTTTATCCAGATGTATTTTCTCATTATGATAAATGCAACCATGGAGATGCTTCATTAATCATATGTTCTGGACATGTCAGAGTCTTGAGAAATATTGGATTGAAGTATTTCAATTTCTCTGCTCTTTTCAAAGTTAATTTTAAGCCAAATCCCTTAACTGCTTTATTTGGTATTGTTGGAGAGAGTGACATAACTTTAACAGCATCTGACCTGCATGCATTAATTTCTCTTATGTCTGGGCGGGCGGTGTTGGTCAGATGCAGGGACGTTACTCCACATAATCACGCTCAATGGCCACGTCATATCATGTCTAAACTCAGAGATTAGATGCTCAATTTCCAATTTGAATTAAAAATTTCAAACACTGTGGGGTCCCTTTTTGAATTATTTTTATAATCTTTGATTTGTTATGAAGGTACAACTGTTGACTAATGAGGTAATTTATCACTCTGGTAAGAATTCAGTCTTTTTTTTTGGCCAAACAGCTTCTTTCTTGGTAATGGGTTTATAATAATGTAATATCAATACAATATAATCTGTTTGATGAAAATGAGGGGGACCTTGGATGAAATGATATGATTTAAGTGTAATGTATCCTTTTGAATTTTAACTTATCTGTATGTAACCTGTATTTTTTTGTGTGAAATTTCAATGTTAATAAAAATATTGAAACAAAATGGGGGGGGGGGGGGGGGAAATCATACCAAGAGATAGGAAAGCAAAGACATTACATGGCATATTTGCCTTCATTGGCCAGGACAATAGACAGAAGGTGCTGGAGTAGGCCAAATGGCCTGTCGAGCCAGCACCATGCAATGAAATAAAACTTTGATAGGGCACATTTGGGAGTATCGCATACAATTCATAATGCCCCAATACAGGAAAGATGTGGATAGACTTTGGAAAGGGTGCAGAAGGATATTATCCGAACATCCAGGAGAGGTTGAATAATGGTGGGGTGCTTTCTCTGAAGCAAAGGCTGAAGAGAGATCTGATGGAAGGTTTTAAAAGTTATGAGAGGCATTGATAGGATAGAGAGATTTTTCCCCCACCCCCCCCCCCCCCCCAGATAAATGTCACATACGAATAGACATGCACCTTGAGAGGGTTTGGTGGCTGGAATGGGGTAGTGGTGGAAGCAGATTTGATGGTAGCACTTAAGAGGCATTTAGAAAGACACATGAACATGGAGAAATATGTATCCTGTGCAATCAGCAGTTATTTGGGTATAGTGATCAGTGCAGAAATGTGGGCTGAATAGCCTAGCCTGTTCCTATTCTGTGTTCTGTTGCTTCATGTAAGAAATCCTACTAGGAAAAAAAAATAGACAAAACTGCAGAACCTCAGTATCATGAAAATTCATTGCACAAAACATCACCATGTGGTCCAAGCTGATCAAAACAAGAACCATCACTTTCCAACCCTCATTCCCCATTCCTGTTGGTTTTGAAATTCCCAAGTTTTCAAACCTTTTATTGTTAATGGCAATGAAGATCTCAGCTTCCAACAGCTTCAAGTTCCAGACTCCGGGATTCTGCATGACAATTTATCCTTTCAGCTCCCTACTGATCATTCTACCCACTCTGTCCCTGGTTCTTTACCAAAGGAAATAGTCTCTTCTGGTTCACCATGTCAAAGCCACAACTAATTTCAACATGAGAGAGAGAGAAAGAAAGACAGCCTTACTCAGTCACAAAGATATTCTAAGGGTAGCAGTGACAGTGATGTGACTGGTTTCCCTGGTTTGTGGATCATCTCCACAGTACAGGGCAGTTTCAGGGAAGTCTGACCCAATGTCTTCTGTCCTGTTCAAGATGCCATCTCCACCTCCTGAGATCTTCAAGCTCCTCCAGATACCCTGTCCCATACCCTAGTCAGAGCAACTCTTCATTAATGTTGTACCCCCATCAACTTCGACAGGCTGAATGAACACCCACGGTTGAGTGAGGAAGACACCTCGCACATATCATTAAAGCATTTCAAGCTATTTGGCCCATCTGCTTGTGGACATAAGCTTCTTTTCCCCCTATTTTTTTTTTACCCCATCACATCCCATCATTTGTAACCTCCCATTCCTTTCCCCTTCATGCACTGATCCAGTTTCCTCTTGAGTGTCTATTTCTGTAAACAGCCAGCTCAGTCAAGACTGCTCCAGGCACCCTGTCATGTCGACACCTCACAAACTCTTGCCACACGGAAAGGGGGTGCATGACGACATCTTGCGGAATTGGACACAAGACATTTCTTCGACCCTTGGTACTGACTGTAAATGAGCCCAATGCAGTTCGAAGAATAAAATGCAGATGGGAAACCTGCTTCTTACTGCTTATAAGAGCAAATATTCCCGACTCTTGCAGGAGAAAATGGTTCTTAGAACTTCCCAACGTAGTTAACACAAGGTTTATCAGGTCACACGCTCTGTGATCGAGTCATGGGACTGGGGAAGAGAGTGGAGGCAGAAGTCATTTCATCATTGCACATAACTTAGAAACAATGTTGCAGCAAAAACAGAAGCTATCTGCAAGTATAGCCTAAATGAGCTGAATGGCCTTCCTCTGCTGTTACTCAGAATTTAAGGTATATCAGATAACATTATATCTAAAGCTGAATGCAAATAGGAATGTATGGGTTAATCACTTTCATTTTAAATGCATTTAATACCCACTGTTAGGAATTTTTAAAATTTTTCCCATTATTCCAAGTCTTCAACAAGAATATCATCCATAATTATTTGAAATACAAAAGAATATATCCATCAGAGATGCGATACAGCATGGATGTAGTTCTGGGGCACACATAGCCACACCTACCATCTCACACCTGTTTACAATAATCCAGCACTAATCCCATTTTGTTCTCCGGCGTTCCCATCAATCCCAGAATCGACAGTGATTCTACCAGTGACTGAGACATTCGGGATAACTCACACTGACAAGTTAACCTGTTAACCCACACATATTCAACATTTGAGTGGGAATCAGAGGACATTATTTTTTTTTTAAATGCAGATGCTGCAAAACTGAAATAAACCCAAAAAAGGGTGGAACGGCTGGGTCAGGCAGCACCTGCAAAAAGAATAGAATTCAAAATTTCGGTCCAACAACAAAGAAGGTGGGTGCAAAAAGGGAGAAAAAAAGGAAGAATTATTTTATCAGTTGGGACCAGATTACATTTCTTTACATCTGGATGTAACACACACCGTCACAGTAAGAGCGTGCAAACTCCACAAAGACATCACATCAACCTGATTGCTTCAAGGTAGCAGCTTCATTAGCTGTGCCATGGTAATATCGCCACATCTATCTTTCCTCTTACACTTTACCACATGAAGCCAATCTCTGGATTTCGATCTCATATGCCTACAGTTGTGTTTTATTACATTCGTCTGCGCAGCAAGGATATAAAGACACAGTAATGCATCACTTCATTGGGGGGGAAAAACAGGAAAGTAAGAATGCTAATGTTTCCCAAGAACAAATCTATCCATCTCCCTCTTTTTCTGGGGTAAATCTTCAGTTATAGATCAAAGTTGTGGTGTAATCATCTGGTTGAACGGCAAAAATACCTCATTGCCCCCACTTTTGATGTAAACTTTAAAAATAAGTACATACCCTTCTCAGTGAGGTCATGTTTCGAAATGGACATTAATAATAGCACTCCGAAGATGGTCAATTGTGGACACTCACCACAAGACCAGCAGCATTATATCTTGATGCCCCTGCACTAGTATATTAGCATCCAGCCAAACCAATTAGGTCAATGGCATTCTCACAGGTTTTTTGCACTGGCGCAGGCCTGATTAACCATTAAACAAAATAAGCTTTGGCCACCACAGGAAGGGGACACCACAGTTTTTTTTCCAGTGCTGGATTTACCATGTGCAGCTGAACTAGGGTCCCACAAAGAGCCCCCCTCCCCCACAATATATATTTAATATAGTTGTGGGGCCTAGAAGAAAACTGAATTTTTAATCTATTTCACATTCAGCACTCATTGTGCCTTAATATCGGTCCAGATACATAATGGAAAGGTCAAGGGGGAAACCATTGCTGGGCTGAGCTTAGGGCATCAGTTGGCCATAATCTGGCCCTGCTCTAGCCTAAATGTTTTACTTTTTATTTTCAATGTTTATTCAAACACCAGCCCTCACAGAGCAGAGAATTTACATCACTTAACCTGCAATGATTGTGATTGGACCAGAAATCACACAGATCTGAGGGAAAAAAATGTCCTCTCTCTCTCTCTCTTTTTCTTTTGTGCAGTAAAATAAGAGAGAATGGCAGGACCAAACCACCAACAATTCAAGACAAGCTTGTACAGAAGTAGCAATCATTCAATCAGGGAGATCATGAGGAATTGGGAGGAGACACATAGAGATGACTTCCAGGGTTTTCACATTAAAGTTCAAGGTCGATCCATATTTGCTCAGTTTTGCACCTAAACTGCAGAAAAAGGAGAAACTGGATTAACAAAGCTTTTGTGTGAATCGTAAAAGGATTGGTACCAGTTATCTTTCTCCATTACCTTGGTGGATATGGAGTCCAAAGAATGTCATTCAGAAAGAAGGCCATGCTGGTTACTGCAACAGCAAAGCTGCCATTTCTTCACCTTTCCCTTGCAAGTCTGCAATGTGGACCAACAGGGACACAAAAGGGAGCATGGCCTCATTCAGAACTACATTTCAGTGAGTCTGAGTCAACACTACTCCTTGTGACTTGTTGAGGTTTATATTCTTTTGGCACTACAGTTACTGATCTCTCACAATATAACACAAGATGTTGTATGTACAAGATAAAATAATTTGGTCCGAATGGGTCAATCCAAATTCGCGATCATCTGTTTAGCTTAGGCCTTGAATTACACACTTTGGTCTGCTCAACAGGTTCTTTTCGAACAGAAGCGCGACAATATTAAAACCATCATCGTGTCAGGGAGATCAAAGGGCATCTTTCAAAAGGAATTGGAAACATTCACACAGATATAATAGGCATGACTTCTTGAGAGTTCAAATTAAGGTGCACCAAATTGAAGGCTAAATATTGGACCTGTTAATGCTCATTTTTGTGGGCACCATCCACCCAACCAAATAACTTTGGTTATCCAAGTTACCCGATGCTTTCAGAAATGAAAGCACCCAGTGCAAAGTGGACATGGCAATTCTGGCCATGATTCGCCCTAGTTTATGTGTTGTTTGACCAATGTTTTCATCCAAATCGTCGATGTGTGCAATGCTCATGCCAGCCTCACAAATAACAGTGCAACTTATGATCGGTGTTTTCCAAGCACAAGAACGGTAATAAATATTGTTCAGCAGCAACAGAAAAATTCCTGCTTTGGCGACGCTATTTTGCTACTTTCTTGTGATGGCCCCGATAGGTCAGCATCATGCTTGTATTGGAGATCGTTTCTGAGTTTTCTCAGTGACCTTTCTACTGCTGGGATCAAGGCTGTGCTCCCTGTCCAAATTGCAAGCCCATACCTCAGTGTGAATCAGTCTGTGGTTACATTCACTGAGAGGCGGTGTGGGTTGGTGGCTACAGAAACTAAACACTTGTCCTGCTTCCCTCCCCAGCCACTGCCATGATTCTATACAATAGCTGCCACAGGGAGCTTTAAAGCAATGACTCACCTCCTGACAACCTATTCAGAACGTCACTAATTTCTGTCCACAGAGACAACTGGGAAATGAATTTAGTCACGCAAGTTAAAAGAGAAAGTTTTTAAAAAAAATCTTTATTTTGTCGGTTGTCCTGTTCAGCACACCAAAAATGAGTGAAGACCAACACTGAGCCAGTAATATAAAAGCTGCTTTATAAACCGAGGAACAAATCAGAGTCTGAACTTTGGATTCAGAAAATCTGAACTTTCAATTCACACCATAATATTTGCCTCCAGGCCAAGTGCAATTGATTTCTGTTATTAAAGTTACCCTACGGACTGTGTAAAGTACCATTTTAACAATCCAATTTTGTTGACAGTACTTTCACTCCTGAGTCACAGATCCTGGGTTCAAGCCCAAATAATTTGAGGTTAAGAACAGAATCCAGACTAATATTTCTATGTAACAAAGGAGCAATAGCTTGACAGAGATTTCTTACTTCAGAGAAGACCCTACCAACATCCTATTTTTCTCCACAGGTGATATTAAAGATCGACCACTTTTTATTCACATCCTTTGTTCTCACTGCCATTCCTCCCCTGATTAAGGACACAAAATGGTCAAATGTTCTTCTTTATTACTTTTTTAAAAATTATATTGGCACATCCTTGGCATGAGACTAGGCTTCATACAAATATGAGGTTTTACAATTGCAAAACTTAAAGATGTGCTTTTACCTACTTAATATGAAGGAAACATATATTTACAAATCCTAAATTAAGCCAGTTTATCAGGTGATCATATCGACATCATAGCCAGAAATAATAAACCTGACAAATATCCAATACGGCTTTGAAGTTTGAAACTATGCAGCCAAATGTTAGTGTAGAAGTTTTGACTAATGCTTTAACACCTTAACAGTGATGCACAATTCCAAATTTGGAAGTGCTGTTTAGAGAAGGATTAAGTTCCTTCACAAAAAAAAAACTTGGGAGGTTGTTTGAATGGAAGGCCGCAAGAGATGGGAATTCCCTTGATTCATCAACCTAGCCTTACTGTGAATGTTTCAGTGAAGGAGTCCATATTTCTATCAGTTGTGCTATTACAAACTGAGAAGGGGATATATGGATGAATAGGTTGATAATGCTGCCACAAAGAAACCAGAAGATCAGTCATTTCTATCAGATAATCTGCAGATCCAAAACATTGATTTAAATTTTTTGTGTTTCATTGAAAAGCAATGCAAGATTAAAAATTGTAAGTTTAAAAACAAACTAAAGCTATCTTTAGTACAACCTGAGGCAGGTGCAAGAAAATTGTAGACAATGACCGAGGTAATTAGTTTGGATGGCTAACAAATTGGTTCATTGGTTTCCTGCCTTGTAACTTTCTTCTGTCTGGTCTACAAATCACAAGATTGGCAATGCAACAAAACAAGTCATGGGATACTAACTATTTTTCAGTTTTGACATCCAAGTCTTTTATTGCTCTTTCAGGTAGATGGGTTACTAATCAGGTGCTTATCAAACCCACTCTAAAATTACTTAATTAAAAGCTACATACTTGAGTCCAGAGCATCAATCCCATTGTGTTTCTACAAATGTCCACAACTTAATTGTTATTTTGCTTTCGTTTTTATATCACTTAAGTTACTCAATTTAATTTGTGCCTTAAATAAATTAGCCAGCTTAGATATAGACTAAAACGCGAAAGTCTGCAAACATGATTGCAGTAAAAAAAATATAGACCCCTACCCACCATGTGTAATGCTGTAAAACCACTGTGTTAATGGCAGTAAAATGACAGGCACAACATACAGCACTAAAGCTGCAAGCAATGAGAAAACATCCACCAGCAAACAACTCCATACTTGTTAAAACAGAGAAGAGAATGGGATCAAACCAGTCGATGGTGTCTCGATATGCTCAAAGCTGAAGTTTGAAGGTATATTATCCAGTGTTAATGAAATGAACAGGTTTCTTAATGTGTATGTTCTTCTCCAAATAACAAAATAATGCAAAAACAACCAAACCATCACAATCTTTAGTTCACATTGAAAGAAGTATGCATTATTTGATGAGCTTGACAGTGACCAAATATGCTTCAGCGTGAGAATTTCAATCAAACAAGACTGTTGATGAAGATTTAAATCCCCGGGGGTGGGGGGGAAGAAATGTTTGAAATTTCATGCACCCACTCCATGACCAGGACACACTTGGTAAATAATTTCATCTGTTTATAAATACCCGTCAACCCCATGTGAAAAGAATGATTACACGTTAAATCAAATCATTTCTTTACCTCATCAGGCCCAAACAATGCAGGTTGGCCAAAGCTCATGGCTAATTATTTTGCCTGAGATGAGTGAGCGTTTTTATAGTGGCATAATAGAGCTGATCCCTTCATACTACAAACAAGCCTGACTGCCTGGTTTCCTCTTGCACTTCACCGAGCTGAGTTTCTAACCACCTTTTGACTCTTTCTCGTCTCCCAACGCATCTTCCCGTTATACGCAAGAGTTATTTGCACAAGTTGGCCAACTGCAACAGAAACAGTTCCTTCCATCGGTTCAAGAACACACGAAGCTCCCGCGTTACGGGTCCATGGGAAATGGTTTGTGGGTCGACATACCATTCATTACTTAAAATTGTGTTTTTTAAAGAATTTTCCCCTGCTGCCTGTGAAAATATTTTTGCTGTCAGGTGTGCCCACAACATTTTTGATATCGCAGACTTGGCGAATGCATCTCTCATTGGTATTTCAGCCCAGAACATAACATACTTCTGTAATTGTTTTCTCTCTCTCTCTTTAAGTGGGGTGGGGGGTCCGACTATCACACTTCACGCCAAATCTTTAGACGGAATAACGCGGGGTTCGTGCCCGGGAAAGAACCTTTTATTTCCAACAAAAAAAAACTTGATGTACCTTGTACAAGACCTGGGGGGGGGGGGGGGGGGCTTTAGCGAAGCAACCGGGCATCAGGATTTGCAACTCCAAAGACATGCTCCTTTGGATAGAATGCAACGACCAGGGAGAACTTGCAAATGCCACCTTTAAACGCGGCGCTCGTCCAAGCCAACAGTCCCGCACCAGCAGTTTGATTGGGTGAACAGCGAGTCCTTACCTGGTCCCTGTGAATGCACGGGAGCGATGTCCTGCGGTGGGGCTTGGAGGCCAGTTGACTATTGGGCATCTCGGCAGCAATGACCGAACTGGATCTCCTCCTTCGCTTGACGATGGGGACTTTGTCCTCGGGGGCAGCCGGCGGCTCTCCTTGAGGTAGGATTCGCGCGGCGTACCTGGCTAACATCACTCCCAAAATGCCCATCAGATAAGCCAGGAAGGGTCTCCAGCTGGCCCGCACCCGTTCCAGGGAAAGGAGCGACACGGTCCTCAGGAGGCTGGTGAAGAGGATGGTGCACACGCCCTGGCTCACCCGCAAGACCATGAGAGTGGCGGCGGCCAGGCAGCTCAGCAGCACGGCGGTGGCTCCGAATGACAGCAGCTGCTCCTCGCCCACCAGCAGTGCCTGCAGCAGAGTCTCGGCCAGCGAGCAAGCGGCCAGAAGCCGGGGAGCGAGCTCGCCTCTGCCGCAGCCCGTCAGGTAGAGGGCCAGCCAGAAGAAAGCGCTCATCAAGCTGAAGAGAGGCAAGGCGGAGTGCAGCAGGGTCAACAGCCCGGTGCCCGAGGGGAGCCAGTCGCCCCCGCCGTCCAGCCAGCGCAGCAACCCGGCCAGCAACACGGAGAGCGAGGCGACCCCGGCGGCCAAGGACAAGAGGCGGCCGCTGCTCGCTCGCCCTCCCCACACGGGGCAGCCCCGGTCCCGGCGAAGAGGGCTCACGCAGCCCCGGACATAACCATTGCGCTCTCCTCCTGCTCTGTCCGCTTCGGCGCTCGCTTTACTCCGGGGCGAAGCTGGTTGCAGCCGCGATGCCATCGTCCCCTCTCCTGTGTGTAGTAGAAAGTTTCTTCCCCCCCCCCCCCTCTCTCTCTCTCTCCCCCCTTCCCCCCACCTCAACTCTATTAAACAAACAGCTCTCTCTCTCTCTCACAGTCGGAAGGGAAAGTTCCTTGGGGTCGGTGAAAGGAGGGGGGGGGGGGAGAGAGGGAGGCTGGAAAAGATGCTTTGGAGTCGAAGCCCACTTCTCTCTAACCCCTGGGCGTGAAGCCAACCCGCCGCCGGCTCCTGGCGCGAAACAGCATGTCACCGGGAGCCAATTGACAAGCCAGGTCCGATCTAGGCCGTGCTGAGCATTGCAAAGGGCTCTCCTCCCTCCTCCTCCTCCTCCTCCTCCTCCTCCTCTCCCCCAGCTCCTCTCTCCCCTTCACTCCTTGCCCCATGCGGAATGCACCAGCAACCGCGCCGCTTCCTTCATCCTCACTTGGACCACTGCCTCTCTCTCACTCTCTCCCCTCCTCCGGAAAGATCAGCGATGCTGAACGAGGCAACACCAAGCAGGTTTTCAGGCTCCAACTTCAGAACAGAGCTGGTGCTCATTTCGTAGAGGGCGACGCAATCGGCGGCGACTGAGCTGGATTCTTTCTGCAAGCGTCAGGGAACCGGTGGCCGTGCCATTTCTGGTTAAGGTTGGCCACCCTCTACCACCTCCCAGGATCTGCCGTCCCGCAGTGAAGTCCGAATGTTAAGGGAGGAGGAGAGGGGGGGGGGGGGGGGGGGGGAGGAACACAAGCCATTTCTCGTAATTAATCACAGCAGTTCCTGCTGCCTGCTTGTGAGAAGCGGTTCTACTGTTGTGTTAACGGTTCCCTGTTCATTCCCCGGTTTTAGGAGGTCCGATGCCCTAGTCAAAGGGTACAATCCTTTCAAGAGCTCTCAAGCTATCAGCAGGTGGTCCAAAGCAAAGAAGAGAGAGGGAGAGAGTAAGAGAGAAAGAGAGAGAGTAAGAGAGAGAGAGTGAGAGAGAAAAAGTTCAGCTCCTGTCAACCTGATGTCAACCCAACAGGGCAGGCAGCATCTGCGGAGAGAGAAACTGAGTGTACATCTGAGCATGGAGCAAGTTGGGGTTTTTGGCTTGTTTGGACTTCTGCAGTCCGAAGGGCAGGAAGGGATCTTGGCGCGCTGTATTGGGGTGGAGGGTGTTGAGAAAACTTCACGGGAGATGTTTGAGAAGGGTGTGAGTCGGCGCTGTGGCAGAGAGAGAGGTCGAGATCTGCACACGGTGGTTCTCGCCTTTGCGGAACTGCATCTCCTCCATCCGTCTCAGTTCACCGACCCGCCACCTGTAAGTTCGTATGATGGCTACGTACTAAATTCAGAGCAGATGTTCGGGCCCTGACAACATTAGAGGAAAATCTGCAGGTAGTGGAAACTTGGAACAGAATCAGAAAATACTGGGAATACTCTGCAGTTTTGCAACTCAGGATGGAGATGGTTTTTTTTAAAGTTAATGTTAGAACCAGGCCTTTTCGACAGAATTGACCTATTCCAACACACACTGGAAAGGCCGGGCTTGTTGAATTCTACGGTGTGTGACAGGGGCTGCACTATTGCCAGTTCAGAAGATGATATGTGGTCCCTCAGACTCTGTCTAGTCGAAACTGCAGGTGACCACAGGAAGCCATTGAATGAAGATTCTTTTTTGCAAAGCAGGCACTTGCATTGATTTCTCCAGTGAAGAAGAAACCACAACGTCAACAAAAAAAAAACACCAAAACCTAAGGCTTTATATACGAACCCAATTGCTAGGATGGTGACAAATGGACAGATTTCCTTACCATTTAAATTGACTCGTTCAACTCGACAGGGCTGCCCGTTGTCACCAGCCTTATTTGCGTTGGCGATTGAACCGTGAGCTCAGGCTATTAGACAAAATGAAGAAATTAGAGGGATGAGGGTTAAGAATTAAGATTATAAAATTAACTTATTTGAGGACGATGTGTTGGTATATTTGACAGAACCGGAACGGTCGTTGAAACAATCGCAAGAGTGTTTGCTGAAATTTGGAGAATTATCGGGATATAAAGTTAATTAGGATAAAAGTGACATTTTACCAGTTGGAGTGGGAGATTATTATGAATTTAAAACTACTACAAAATTAAGGTGGACAAGTAAAATTAAATATTTAGGTGTGTTTATGGATACAAATTATCAATCATTATATCGATTAAATTATGCACCTGTATTAAGACAGATTAAAGCAGATTTGATTAAGTGGAAAGATCTTCCATTAACTGATTGGTCGAGTTAATTGTATTAAAATGAATATTTTTTAAAAAAAATACATACCATTGGGTGGATGTCAACCTCTGCTTCACGTGGAAGGAATTATTAGCCCTGTGGATGTTGGAAAGGGAAGAGGTAAAATGGGAGAGTCACCACAAGGAAACAGGCTGTCCAGCCGAATGAAGTTGCACCAGCTATCAAGCACCACTGGACATTTCGTGAGCTTCTTATGCATATTGGCAACTGACCTCTTCCTCCAAAAATGGAGGTAGAAAGCAAAGGGAAGAGTCAGAGATGGTCCAAATGGAAAGTAAGAGCAAGAGGGAAAAAAAACAGCAAATGTGATGAAAATTTCAAGTTCTGAACAGTGCAAATGTGACAACAAGGCAATCAGCAGGGTAATGAGTAAATGTGGGGAGGAATGAGGCCAGAAGCAAGTTATTTTATTCCTCATTGTCACCAAGAGATGGGCATAACTTGGACCTTTGCAAGTTTCAGCAGCTGCATCTGTGCTTCTGAGGAAGGGAGTGGGGTCAACCAGCTGAAGGAAGGGAGTGGAAAGGGAGAGGTTTGGCCTTGAAATTATGCTTGAGTGATCAGAGAATTGGATAGCTGTGGTGGAACTGAGCAAGATGCCAGAAACTATCAATGTTTCAAACATGCCACAGATTTGATCTTACCGGAATAGCCCGGCATGTGGATCTTGGAAGTAAAAGTTGGCCATAAAGAGGGACTTGGATGCTGAAGTCCACAAAGTAATGACCTCCACGGGAGATGAGTGGCAAAGAAATGAGGATCAGATACTCAGAAAGGAGGCATGTGGTGGTGTCCGAGAACTGACATCCAGTTCTGGAGATCGAGCACAGCACCACCACTTTTTCAGCAGGTTCATTACAATATTGGGATTGTCCTCGTGTTGCAAGTTCAACGATGGATGGTCAGAGTGAGCAAGGCAGTGGAGGAATTGAAGCGATGTGTCGCAACAGCACTGAGTGATAAATAGACCCATGAAGGTTTTGCGAGGGTCCAGCTAAGAGTAGCAAATCTGAAATTTAAAAGTGACCCGAAGGATAACTTTTTCCACACAGAGGATGGTAGGGATATAGAATCAGTTGCCAGAGTTATGTACAATTGGAACACTCAAAAGGCATTTGGACAAGAACATGGAAAGAAAGGGTTAAAGGGATATGGGCCAAACCCAAAGGTAGACAACTTGGTTGGAATGCAGGATATGAGCTGAAGGGGTTGTGTCCATGCTGCCCAACTCTGACTCCATGAAGATGGTCATGGGATGAAGGCAGTGAAGGAGCACAGCATTACAATGAGCTTCAAATTTAATGAAATGAACACAGGGTGAAGATGAGGCCTGTTTCTGTTTGGTATCAGAAGAACAAAGGGACATTGAAAATGAGGGGAGGAGTCAGAGGTGGGGTTGAGAAAAGAAAGATCCGGGGGACTATGGGAATTCAAATAATTCAATATTTGAAGGCGACATCCGAGTAGCTTTGACGTTCGACAGTTTTGGAGGTGGAATTAAAGTTTCCCCTCCCCTTCTCTGCAACTTAAAACATCTATTCCAGTTCTGATGAAAGTTCATCATCAACATGAAATTTTAACACTGTCTCTCTTTCCACAGGTGTGGGCCTGAGCTGCTGGAAGTAGAGATAGACGTGAAGCACTTAATTATAAGACAAATAATCCTGCCAGTGCTGTGATCTGTGTGAGTGACTGGCAGGGGGAAAAAATGAATTAAAATTAAGAGTCAATTCAGTCTGTTTCTGCAGATTGTTTTATGAGATGTTAAAAGTAGATTTTGGTTCACGTTTTATCTTATTTGGATCTGCGGATCTAGGCTCCCTTTCCCGATCTTTATTTCCCTTTCTGTAGCAGATCTGTCATCAAGTCAACGACCTTCATGCACCTTCCCTCTCAGGCCTTTCTCTTTTTATTTCCTGGACTTTAAAATCTGATTGATTATGTACATATCCTGTCAGTCATTTCAGCTGACCTGATTCCCTCCCCGTGCCATAATTAGCAACTTAGTGGGAATTATCTTCCAGCTGAAGCAGATGTGGTTAGACTCAATCTGGCCCAGTCTGTTATTGCTAAGGTGTTGAATGGATCTTTTTTTTTGACTGAAAATAGCTTCTGGCCTTTTAAATTTGGCAGCTCGCAAAGGAGGATCTTTTGAACTTGATTATTTTTCCCCCTTCAATACATGGGCCTAGTTAAAACGCGGAGACTTGAGGTTATTCAGGTATTTGGCAAAAGAAGAGGAAAAATGATATTCTGTTAATGCAGCAAGTTATTATAATTCAGAGTGCGCTGTTTGAAATGGTTGTGGAACCAAGATGAATTAGAGTTTTTAAAGGGGTAACTAAATATCAGGTTGAGCAGAAAATTGTTTCCAAAGGACATGACAGCTCTTTCCAAAGTTCAATACAAAAATCATGGATGAAATGGATTCCTTCTCTGCCATGTGAATCCATGCTTCTACAGCTGTCGTTTTATACACCAAATCCAATAGGCCTGGATTTCCTTGTGAGTGATGCTGACAAAGTATTAATTCCCACATTGACATTTGCCTGACATGGAGGAGGTTATGCTCAGGGGAAGAAGAACACAAGAGGATTGTTAGCGGCACACCACGGGCAGTCTTCACTCCATCAAGGACATCTACAAGAGGCGGTGTCAAAAGGAAGCAGCCTCCATCCTCAAGGATACCCCCCTCCCCCCCCACCCACCACCATCCAGGCCTTTGCCCTCTTCACCAGGAAAAGGTACAGGAGCCTGAAGACAAGCACAAGGACTGCTTCTTCGCTGCTGCTATCAGATTCTTGAATGAAAAATGAACCACAAGCACTGGCTTACTTCGAATTTTTCTTGCACTATTTTTATTTATTTTGAATGGTCGTTTATATCAATGTTTACACTGTGACAGGCTACAAAATAACAAATTACATGGCATGTTCATGACAAGAAATTCTGATTAAAGAAGCCATTGCAACCTTCAGATTTTCTATTCCAGTTGTATTAGGTGATACTCAAACTGCTACAGTCAGGGCTAAGGCTCTCTCATCTAGCTCCGACTCCTGCCTTCATCACGTGTTTGGTGCCTCATGTTACTATATTCCACAATCAGGCCTCTCAAATTCAGCCTGAAGGCTCACTCAGCTCAATTTTCTGTTAAAGAGAAGCAGTTGATTTGGCAAACCTGCGCTAATAGAGATCAAAGGGGAGATATTTGAAAATGCGTATGAAATGGAAAGAATGTTCCAAAAAGAGAAGGATTAAAGAGTATAGAATAACTGAAGCCCTTTGCACAGGAGTCGGATTGAAGAAGGCAGAATCTATAAAGTACATCCCATTCTGCTGAAGTTCGTACCACTTACTGTGTGCATCTGTATCTAACTGAAACCACACCAATTAGAATGCTCTTTGACGTCGCTGTTGCTGCACTGCTGAGAATCAGACAAGAATGTGCCACAGACTTCCTGTGCTGGCCAATTCCCTTTCTCCAACATCCCCGGAGTAATTTGGGGCTGTTCGTCTGCACAACTGGAAGAAGGGGTAGGGAGAGGCGGGGTCACGAGTTGGATAAGGGACTGAGAGTGGCACAAAACTGCGCCATCCAATGGATAAGAGGGGAAAGCGTGGCCTGGTGATCTTTTCCTCTCTTCCATGCCTTCCTTCACAAGTATCATTTTCACTCAATGCATTTGGGGCAGTTTCCATCACTCGGCTGCGTGAATTGTAGGTGCTCATTTGATTCACCCATTTCTCACAACTGCAGTGCAAGAAGCCAGTCTGTGAACACAGAATTAACCCCAGAGGCAAGATCTAAATGTAGATTTTAACCCAAAAAAATGGAAATATTACATGGAATATTTCATTTTAAAAAACTACCATTTTGGTTTACAAATCTAGTGGATTACATGTACAAAACCATGTGACAATCATCCAAAATATTTGCTGACCTCTCTGGCTCTCTGGCGTGTTAAGTTTCATTCTATGGAAAGATCAGCAGTTTCCATTTCAAGTATATTAGGTTCTAAAATCAGAGCAGAGATTCAACCAATTGGAGAGCATAACTCATATGTTCAAAGACCCTCTCCTTGCCCTTTAAACACCAGAACCAACTTGCTTAAGAAAACCGATACCTTCACTGTTAGAACTCCAGTTGAATGTGTTTAAACACCCACCTTCTGAAGTGTCGCAATGTAATTTGGAAAAAAAAATCAGAAACTACAGGAAAATTCTCAACAGTTCAGACAGCACCTGCAGAGAAAGGAAACAGCCCACATACTAAAGCGCATTTTTAATCACATTTTCTGCAAATTTATGTCATTGATCACGCAGCAAGAAGCAGCCCACCAAATTCATGCTATACCTCAAGATTCTTTTTTTGACATATAATAAAACAGATGCAATATCACATGAAATTGGAATTAGTCTGCCATAAGGCGGAGAAAGAATTGGCATCAGCAGATATTGACCAATGGCCCTTACAGTCAAAGAGAACAAAAAGAGAGCCCCTTAAGAGTCACTGATTCACCTCCACCACTCCCATAGCTTCTGCTGCCACAACCACTAGCAACACAAACCACCGACACAATCAGAACCCTGCAGAGGAGCACTGTGTCTCCACTCCAGGCTCTCCCCGGGTCCACAGCAGCACTTCCATTGCACCTACTTACACTAATCCTTTCTTGATCTATTTTATTCTCCCTCGTTGTGCACAGTTCCCCCCAGATTCTGCTGCATACATGGAAATTTACAGTGGGCAATTAACTCACCAACTCACACATCTTTGGAACATTGGAGCAATCAAGTGCATGCTCAAGGAGAACACATCAACATTACATCGACAGGCCAGAGGTCAGGATCAAACACAGATTGCTGGAGTTGGAAAAAACAGCAGCTCGATCAGCATGTGGGATTTTTTTTGGCAAAGATTATCTTAAAAAGAGGTGCCAGAATGGAATTAAACCTATCATTTATTTAAATTTGATTTCAAAATTATTTTTTGCTTGTAGATAAACATTTATCATTGAGAGTCAGGCATTGAAAAGGAACTTCAACTCTTTGCTTTAACTTGTAATAATTCAGGAAAAGGTAAGAAGGATGGAAAGGCAACCCACTCTCTCTCACCAACGAACATAATCCTTAACTTCATTCGTACACCCTCTACTGGGCTAACGTAATATTTTCCTTTTGACAAGAAAATGTTTTTTGCCCTTTGGGACTTGTGCCACTGAATCAGTGCCAACTGGTGCCAAACTGAATGTATTTTTTTTATTGTCTTCAGACACCCCTAGATCAATTCACTACACAGGACTCCACGGATAAAGATCTCAAATATACATTCTCAATTCTGAAACTATGCACTTCCTCAAAGTCCCAACTGTAATCTCCCAGGCAGCCTGTCATCTTGTTATGCAGATAAATATGGTACCTGTACTGATAATAAAGCATTTTTCAAATGGATTTACGATTACAATGTGGGAATTTCCGCACCCAATCTGCGGACAGTTAGGTCTCAGGAACAGCAACATGATAACAGCTAGAAAGTCAACTTTAAGATGTTGTTTGATAAAGAAATAATAAACGATGTTGCTCTTCAGAATATAAACAAACCCATTTCCCACAGCAGGAGGGGTTCTTATTTGATACCAAGTTCCTTTTGTGACTTCATTGCACAAAACTTGGTTACAAAGATCAAGCCCTGATTTAGTTGGACTTCCAGTCTTCAGAAAGAAGATCATTCTAGTTACCTACCACTGTGTTAAAATGACCTGGGATGTTTTATTTTCTGTAATTTATGCAGAGGTTGGTGCCTTAACACAGGTGTAAAGATTACACATTTCCCAGCAATCCAATCTTCACCCCAACCAGAGAATGTGCCCTGAAGCACAGTTGGACTGTATTCATTTCTCCAATTTCGAACTGTACTGTGTTACTCAGGCAAGCTGAAATTGAGATGCCAGTGGCTTCAATATTTGAATTATCCTGCTTAACTAACTTGCTTGTGTAATACTTATGCAGCCCTCTGGCTGTATTTATGCAAATAATGTCAAGTTAACTACATTTTTTCTGCTGAAAAAATTTCCATTTTTCTTAATCAACCATTTTTCCATCCTCCACCTACAAAGAAGATGCTAAATGAACAAGTTTGGGAGAGGGAGAGTGTTACTTAAAGAAAAGTAATGGGTTCTACCAGTAAAATCATTAGAAATAATTTTGTTTGGTTATGGATAAATTTCGAGCTCTTGTAAAACTCTTTGGAGCATTTGAAACTTTGAGACAAATATCGACTCCAAGAAAGCCAATTGTACGCACAGTCCCATCCACATCCCAGAAATAGTACAGGAGACCACAGACTACCAAGTTAAAGTGAGAGTGGGATGGAGAATGAATGTGGCAGGCAAATAGAAATCTAGTCATTCCTACAGATTGAATTCAGGTGACCCACAGAGAGATCACCCAACAAGTCATTGGTTTCTTCAATATAAAGGAAATATCACAGTGTAGACCAAATCCAGTGCACTAGATGTGAATTGCTGCTTCACGTGTAAGGACTGTTTGGGTCTCTGAATGGTGGGAAGGGAAGCTTCAAAGGGAGAGGGGTAACCTCCCCTATGGTTGCAAAGTGTCATACCATGAGGAGTGGTCAATGGAGAGAGAATAGGAGACCAGTGAGTAATGAAGGCAGGAATCTAAAGGGGAGGAAAGAGGGATGTGTGGCTGGTGATGGAAATCCTGTTGGAGCTGGTGAACGATGATCCATTGAATGCAGAGGCTGGTGGAGTGGGAGGTAAGAACTGGAAAATTCTGCTCTTGCTCTCTCCAAGAATGAGGTGACAGCAGAAAGAGATGAGTCAAGGACTCTGTCCATTGTGAAGGGAAGCCACAGTTCAAAAAGGAGGAAGGACTGTTCAAATAGAGTGGAATCACTTCAAGAGATAAATTGGGAAGGAGCATCGAACAGATAGTCTGGGAGTCTGAGGGCTGGCAATGGATGTTTGTGGGTAGCCTTTCCTCTGAGTTAGAAACAGAGAAATCCAGAAAGGGAAGGAAATATTTGACAGCCTCTTGTCATTGGGATCAGTATTTAGTTATGTCTGAATAGTCTTAAGTAGATAAATATAACTAATAAAAGGCATTTTATTTGGAAGAGTGAATGAGGAAGCCATTGACGCCTTTCTGTATAAAGTTACAACTTTTTCACCAATTAGACTTTTTCAGAAAAATAACACTGAATAACAAAGTCCTTCCAATATTGAATTGTAGTGATTGTTTATTTATTTATTTTTTTTTTCATTGGCTCCCAAAATCTGTGGTAAAATTTCTCCTAATAAAGAGAAAGTAGCAATTGTCACAGTGGCTTTGACACAGCTCACTTTCTCAAAATTACAGATACCATTTCTAACATCAATACTGTCATCTACCTGCTTCCCTCACTTGTTGCAGTTTTTTCCTTTTTGAACGACATCTACCAGACAACTACTTAATTCATTTCAAGAATGGAGAGATTGCTGGCAAGACCTGCATTTATTCTCCATCCCTAATTGCCCTTGAGAAGGTGGGGGATGAGCCACTTTTTTCTACCACTGCAGTGCCTCTCGTGAAGTCACTCCCACAAACCAGGCGGGGAGGGAGTTTTAGACCAAACGGCATTTCTAAGCACGGATGATGTGTGACCTGAATGGGAACCTGCAGTGTTTCACACATCTGCTGCCTCCTTCCTGCATGACAAAGGTCTTGTCAGAGTGGCCTTGGCTAGCAGGTACAATTCTACTTTGCAGATGGTACATTCCACAGCCATTGTACAAGGAATGAAAGGTTAAGGTGGCTTTTGAGAGGCCAGTCACAATTGTCTACTTTTTTTAATAAAAAAAAGATGCTTGTTGTTTCTTGAATTGTTGATGTTGGCCTCGTCGAGGCCAGTGGAGAGTATTCCCTCACACCCATCCACTGCACCTTAGTCATGATGGAAAATCCTTGGGGTGTCAGGAGGTGAATCACTCGCTGCAGGGTATTCTACCTTTGGCCTATCAAATTATTTATATGGTTGTGTTTCTGGTCATGTGTGACCTCCTCAGGACATTGTTGGGGGGGGTCCTCAATGAGGCGGATGCCACTGAATGTCATTGTAAATGATCAGGCTCTGTTATTGGAGACGGGCATAGCCGGATCCTTTTTTGGCATGAATGTTGCCTACCATTCATCTTTGTGCTGGACTGCCCTGAAAAACAGTTGGACTGATATTGTAGCCTGGGTTTTATTGATAGTGGCTTTGCTATTATGGATCTTGGAGAGCCTTGTATCACTACTCTGCAGGATCCTACTGCCCAGCTTTTCCACCCATTAGTCTCTGATGCAGATTTAATTTCCTGGAGAAAAGGGGTTTTTATGTCAAGATCCTTGGAGGTCTGTTACATCCGAGATGTATTTGGCAGCAGTCATGCCCAAGGGAAGAGCAGCAGATTGGGGCAAGGAACCAGAGTGGGAGAACATTTCCCACCCTCCCCCACAAACACCTCAGAGGAGGAGCTCTGAGCAGCAGCCGACAAGAGTAGGAAACCCACAGCGATAGATCAGGTCTGAGCTGTAGAAATGTGTCCAGAGAAGCCTCTTTTGGCACTGCTGGGTTACTGTATGGACTACAAGCAGTTAAAGGTACTGCTATGCCAGGCTTCAGCTTGGGGCTCAGCCACCGAAGCTGGGCCACAGGCTGATGGCAACCAGCTCTGGGAGCCAGGAATTGGGACGGTGCTAATGCCAAGCAGGGCTTGCAAACATTTAAGGGATCTGGAATCAGGGATCGAGAAGGTGTGATCTGGATACTTCAAAGAGGAGTGGTCTGGATATCTCCAGCCCAGATTCACCACTGAACAGGCTATACATCTGCAGAGGTTACGGGGCTGTGGCCAGCAGCGAGATCGGTAGCTGCTCAACATCTCTGAAGAGACTCTCTCTGGCTTCTTTCTTGTTTTCATAAAGGCACTGGATAACTTGGCCACTTTGTTTGCCTTTACAGGGAAAACAATTTTTGTGCATTTGGGTACTCCCTGACTTATGACCGTAATTGGGACCAAAGGATTGGTTATATCTCGAAATGGATGCAAATTGGTACTTTGTCTGCGTGCATGGAGCACTAAAGTCTTTAAGCAAACATTTGAAATCAAATCTTTTTTTCATCATAGATTTGACCATAACAAAAAGTTTCCTGAACTTGGTCAATCAACCTTGGTGAATCTTTCCACGTTCTGGTCAATGCTTACCTTGTTATTTGGCATCCTTGGGTCTGTCAGCTGGGCACGGCCATCTTGCTTCCTGTGCGCATGAGCGAGTCTTTTGTTGGTGCACGCACGGTGGGTCCGCGTATTGGAGTTTGGTTGGTGCATGTCAGAGTTAAGCCCCCTAATGATATTGAATTAATCCACTTAAGTCTCACGTATGCGCCAAGCGGACTCCAATGCATGAACCTACTGCGGATGCGCCAACTGAAGACTCACACTTGCACACAGGAATCAAGATGGCTGCACCCAGTCTACGGACTCCAGCACACCAACTAACAAGGTAGGTTTGCACATTTTGGCTCTTACATGCCCTGTATCCCCATCATAGTTAGTGAAATACAACATAAAATTTGTATTTTTTCTTATATTTAAAAATATTCGGTCATTTGTGCGGATGGACGCAAGTCACATAGGTCGCAAGTCAGGGAGTACCTTTAAATGGAATCAGGAATCTACAGTGATTCACTTCCAACAACATTATCATCATCTTCCTCTGTGAGAGGACTGACTCCAGCTATTGGAGTGTTGGTCGTTTAATGCCCATTGGCTCCAGTTTTACCTGGGTTCCCTCATGCCACACTGAGTCAAATGCTGCTTTGGCAGCAGGGGCAGTCATGTTCACCTGACTTCCGGATATCAGCCGTGTTTTGAGCAAAGGCCGTGGTGATGTCCAGAGATGAGTGGTGTCAGGCATCAGCGAGTGGATTCTTGGTGAGTGAGTGTGCCACTTCAGAGCACAGCTGATGACAACTGCGATCACTTGGCTGATAATTTGATGCTGATTAACTACTTTGGATCTGACTTGGGCTTTTTTGTGATCAGAACGTACTGTATTGCCTTCAGTTTTAAACAGAATAAAATCATATTAACTGTCCTAATTGGAGCAAATTTTAATCTTTGTCGGTGTCCTAATGCCTTCCCCATTTTCCTCACTGCTGTAATTCTCATTAACCCATCACTTGTCTCGGTAACCCTTTACCCCTCACTCCTGTACTTGTTCTTGAATCTGAAAAATTCCCATCAGCTTCCAACATTTATTCCTTATGCCCACCAATTTGTCCCACCTGTACCATCCACGCACTTGTATCCTCCTGCCCAATGAAGCCTTGCAACTAGCCTCCTACTCCCAGGTCTCAATTCAAGGATCTTCACAAATGGTTTCTATTCCCTCTTTCAAAAATAATGCAGATTTAAGCAATAATGAGCTTTACAGCTTCCGAGTTTCATTTCTGGGATGATTCCCCGAGTTAGCAGTGTTGAGGACTGTGTGACCGTACAGCCTTCCTCAGGCTCAGCTTCAATGGATTTGCAACGTGTTTCACCGATCCCAATGAGTTGCAGCTATGTAGAAACTCCCATCACTTCTGTTTCATTTTGTCTTTCTCCAGCATTAACAATTTTCTCATTGGTCTCTTTGGAATCCCTCATATTTTCATGCAAACTGGAGTTCCTCCCTCAATCTATAATTCAGCGCCATGAATACGGTTTGTGCTTTACTGTCTCACCTCTCATCATATCTGCAAACTTCACATGACCGAGTGCAATGGTTCCCAGTCAACCACAACTTGCAATCTGAGAGTGCTCATAATGTTGCAAAACAGCAACCCCTTTGCAAGTGAATCCTTCATTTCCTCACACTGGAAGTCAGGAACCTGGCTGGTACATCTCCCCAATGATCAGATCGTGGTGCAGCGGTTAAACAACAACCCCAGTGATCAGGACCGGGGTTCGAATCCTGTGCCGTAAAGAGTTTGTACATTCTTCCCTTGTCTGCATGGGTTTGCCCCAAGTGCTCCAGTTTCCTTCCCACTGTTCGAAACATGCCAGGGGTATAGGTTAATCGGCTGCACAGACTCACGGGCTGAAAGGGCTTGTTACTGTGCAGCATGTCTATATTGAATTTATAATTTTTAAAATAAATTAATTTTAAACATTCAACACCTCAAGGATGTGTACAAGTTCTCTACATTCTTCCCTCTACATCCACGACTGTACTTCCAACAATCGGTCCAACTCTACTTTCAAATACATCGGCGACACTACAGCATTCAGCCAAATATCAAACAATGAAGAGAAGGAATACAATGAGGAGGCGTTGAGTTTTAAGGCACGGTGCCAAGATAATACATTCTCTCTCAATATCCAGCAAACAAAGGATTATAGACTTCAGGAGATGGGGTTGAGCAGTGGTTCTCAACCTTTCTCTTTCCACTCACATACCCTTTGCTATTGGTGCTGTGATCAGTAAGGGATTACTTAAGGTGGTTTGTAGGTGGAAAGAAAAAGGTTGAAAACCACTGTTTTTAAATCGGACCTCATTGACTCGTTATGTGCATGGTTTCATAACTCCAAAGGAAATGGACCAATGATAAATTTTCCTCAAACAAATATTTCAGTATCAATTGGGTCGAGAGCAGTAGTTTACAACCTTCCCCTCCCACCTTAAATAATCCCTTACTAATTACCGTCCTCCTATGGCATAGGGCTTACTTAAGGTGGGATGTGAATGGAAAGAAAAAGGTTGAAAACCGCCGGGGTAGAGCCATGTTCCTGTCTACATCGATGGCACAGAGGTGGAGGCAGTAGATAGCTTCAGGTTCCTGGGAGTAAACGTTCCCAATGACCTGACCTTGTCAAGAAAGCACTCCAACACCTCAGCTTTCCCAGAAGGCTTTATCCTCCCTACCCTGTCCATCCCTTGACAAAAGCATCCCAGCTGGGTGCAACCCAGTCCTCCACCCAGGAGTGAAAGAAGCTGCTGGAGGTGTTGAATGCAGCTCGGAACATCACACAAACGTCCCTCCCCTCCAACTCCTGTTACCTAGGAAAGTCTGCCAACAGACTGAACAGCCCATCCCACCCCAGACGCACTCCCTTCTCCCATCAGAATAGAGTGTGAAATTATGCCCTAACAGGCTTGAAGACAGTTTCTTCCCTGCAGCTGTGCGACTCCTGAATGAACCCCAAAATGGTGCTCTGATGCTGCCCTTGCTCGATCAGGTCACTGCAGCATGTGCTCTAGCCCCTGTTCTTCATGCATCTGAATCCACACTAACTATGACAGAAGAACCCTTGTCATAGTACCACAGCATGACAATAAATTTGAACTTGCATGACAGGAGAATTATGGACCAAAATCTGCCATTCAGCCACACAAGATTTGGGATAGGTGGCCAACACAAGGTCTAAAATATTCTAAGAAGCTCAAAGAGAGACAGGTCGAGACATTCACTCATTACAACAAGGAAGGAGGCCATTTGGCCCATTGAATCCAATGCCAGCTCCAAGCACAAGTTTCTGTTCTCCCTGAAACTTACTCCAGCCACGAGTATCTGTGGCAACCATTTCATTTAACTGTTTAATGATTCTAGAGTATGGGGAAAAAAGTGGAGCCCCTGGTGGAAACCCATGTAATCTCCACTCAGACAGCAGTGGATGTCTCTCCGCTGCGTCACCACACCATCCGGTTAGAGTCCACAGCAGCTAAAGGCACTGGTATGTACAGACCATTGTCTTTACACAGACAAGACCAAACTAAGATCTGGTTTCCATCACTAGCCTCTCCCTTATCTATACTTGTTCATCTCTACATGTTGCTCATCATTATCAGGGGTGTCCATTTCAACAGTTGGACCAAAAACTGTTGGATGAATGAAAGAAAAAAAAGAGAAATAATCCTCTTTTCCATTTCAAAAATAAGCTTTTGCCTTGAATAATCAGCTAAATCTCCCATGGCAATATCAAAACACAAGGCTCTGTGATGTACTGGTTTGCTTATCACAAGAGTGTCATAAAGTTTGAATAGTCTAAAACACACTTGATCAAAAAAAATCTAATGTTTAGAGTAGTCTCATTTTAAACCCAACGACTGAAAGATTACAGTTCCCATCACATTCATCTTGCACAAAACTTTGTTTTAGCTCTTTAGCTTCTGTCATTTTATCAAAAAAAAATTCCAGTGCATTTAGAAGAGTTAAGAGTGATGATTTAAAAGCCATTTCAACGCTTTGTGTAGATTTTAAACTGAGTGCAGGCCAGGATACGAATAGTGCTTGAATGAAGAGCGTCTCCCAGTCTGAGAAAATTATGAACCGATACTTTGAAAATACATCCTCCCATTTATGTTTTGTGCAAAATGTGTTATTATCAACAAATAATTTTAACAGACCCATAAAATGGTCACTTTTGTCTTTTCTTTTTGCTGTCAAGGAATAACCCACTGTTAAGGTAGGGTGAAAACCTGATTCCTGGCTTTTATTTCTGAGTTTCAGCATCTGCAGCATTTTTTTTAAATGTTCCTATCCACATGTAAATTTGGACATCCCATTTAATTCCATTTCTAGATCATTGTTCATTTAAAAAAATGCTTCTTAATATATTTGCAACAAAGATTACTTCTATTTTCATACCAGTCCAGGTCTTGAAGTGAATTATTTGCATTGGTTTATCCAAAATTCAACAGTTTTAACAGATTAGCGTGGCTGCCCATTAATTAGCAGAGAACTACTTCACATGAGTGGCTTTTGTCACCCAGTGTACACACACCTATAAATCTGGGCTCAGTTAAGTTATTTTTCTTTTAAAAATATTTTTATTGATTTGGTAGGGAGAGAAATATTACGTGTTATATATTGTCTACATTTTAGTTAGATAACTTTTACATAATGCAATACAGAATAGGAATCATGTGATTTATACATCGTCTTGTATTCAATGCTCGAATAAAGTAGAAATAAACACTTTTTAGACCAAATCTAACCCACCCCTTGAAGCCTGAATCTCAAATAGATGGTTGAAAAAGATGATTCTTTATAATAGGGCTAGCAAGAGAAACATTGAGATAACCGAAGAATTTCCTAAATTGTGCCGAAATTCTCAGTCTCATTGTCGGATTGTCTGTTAGTTTTGAAAAGGGTAAAGAAGAACCTGAAACTGCCAACGTAACCTCATTTTTAAGAAAAACTTAGTTCCATTTCTACCCAAGAAGGATGATCATCTGAGATATCAAAATGTAATAGCAATAATAAATTTCATATATTGACTGCCCAATAATATCTAAAATTTGGAAGAGATAAGCCCCCCATTGATTTTTGTCCTTTAAAGATGGGGCTTATATAGTCAAGACATTTTAAACTGATCAAATTGTAATGTTAGCGCATTTAGTAGCTGAAAATAAATTCACTTGCCTTTCATTAATGCTACCTTCCAAATTTCTGAGAAATCATGTTCATGTTGGCTCAACCAATGACAATCCAAAAATTGCAATTGCTGGAAATGTGCAATGAAACCGAAAATGCTGGAAGTGCACAATGGGTCAAGAAACGTCTGGTCAACGGCCTGAGGGTTGATCACACACATTTCTTCCAAAGTCACTCAAGGACCATGAATTTAAATATATGGTCTTTCACCTTCCTGGGTGGCCTAAAGCTTGCCATTTCAGTGATTTTTTGGGAAGTATTCCGGATTTGGTTACTCCATTATGCGGAGTAGATGGTCAGAGTTGGATGCACATGTATCTGTTGGAGCGTCAGATATCCAGCAAATAGCATTTAGGGCAAGGCTCAAACTGGACAAGTTCCCTCCACTTTCTCCCTCCACGAAAGCAGAAGGCGCCATTTTAAACCTCAATTTGGCCCATCATTGACATTTTGATGGCAAACTCTTTAACACTGGACTCATCAGCTTACCAGACATACCGGTACTTCCTGCTGTTCATGGCAGACTTTTCTATCTCTGTGGCACAATGGATGCAGAAGTATTGCTGTAACAAATATAAAGGCGCATTGCATGTGTCCAATTGTGCTGCTGTCTAAGGAGATGAATGCATTTGCCATTGCATTTAAGCTTTTATCAGTTACATGGTGCATAAGAAATATGCGCAGCACAAAAGAATTTCCAGTCCTAATCAGGAGATAGGAATATAGTCATTGATTTTGGCTTTGGCGACTCATTGGCCTTCACCACAGAATTCCCCCCCCCTCCTCCCCCCCCCCCCCCACGATTTGGCCATGTCTTCACCTCAGAATCCACCCCCTTATTTGGGCTGCTGACTGAGAGTCCATCCGTTCCATCATCAAGATGATCAACTTCCTCCTCCACAACATTGTCCATATTGCTCATCTGCCTCTCCAACACATTGCTGCCTTTGGACAACATTGTCCATGTTGATCATCTGCCTCTCCAACACATCCCTGCCTTTGGACAACCTTTTCCATGTTGCTCATCTGCCTCTCCAACACATCCCTGCCTTTGGACAACATTGTCCATGTTGATCATCTGCCTCTCCAACACATCCCTGTCTTTGGACAACCTTGTCCATATTGCTCATCTGCCTCTCCAACACATCCCTGCCTTTGGACAACATTGTCCATGTTGATCATCTGCCTCTCCCACACATCCCTGCCTTTGGACAACATTGTCCATATTGCTCATCTGCCTCTCCAACACATCCCTGCCTTTGGACAACATTGTCCATGTTGATCATCTGCCTCTCCAACACATCCCTGCCTTTGGACAACCTTGTCCATATTGCTCATCTGCCTCTCCAACACATCCCTGCCTTTGGACAACATTGTCCATGTTGATCATCTGCCTCTCCCACACATCCCTGCCTTTGCCTGGATTGTTTCAAGAGAAAGAAGAAGAAAAAAAGCACCTTGAATTTGACATCACACACCAATTACAGCGAGTGGAGAGCATTTTCTATTGTTAATCGATTTTCATTGTTTGTAACTCAGCTTATTTCTGTATGAATTATTTCACAGGAGCCAGGGCAAGCTTGGAATAGAATTCAGAGGCTAAAGACAAGGTCCCTCCCCAGCTTCTTTGCCCATCATACAAGTACTGGCATCCCCTTTTTTTACTTTCATCTCAATAAAGGGCCCTGAAACATTGACTGACCATTTCCACCCATGGACGCTGCCTCACATGCTGACTTCCTCTAGTAGCTAGCTCATTGTTTGCTCAAGATTCCAGCACCTGTAGTTTTTGTGTGTCTCTTTGGAATAGAGTTTGTTGTTCGATTCCACCATCTGGGACCTCTCTCCACAACTATCCCCCACCTTCCAGGATACTCACGAACCTGCCTTTTCTCTACACTCAGAGCACATATCAAGTCCATAAATGATCAAACCTTACATTCATCCACACTCAAGGTTCCTCTTCTGGTTGGATCCTGGGATACCTTGTCACTACAGCGGACAATCTCAGGCATAAATGATCATGGAGGTAGCAGAAAGAAGCAAGATGTTTGTGGACTAATCGTCAGTGGGATTTCATAATGGATCAAAGACAAGTACAACCAGACAGTGGCATCAGCAGGAAGAAACATTCAACAACTGCAGGTCTGATTGAATTGGAAGGTGTTCTCAGCAGTACATCAAGGAGACTGTCGATGAGCTTGTATCCAAAGGTCCTAAACACTGAGGAGATCAAGAAGGAAAAGATCATAAGGAGGAAGGACAGGAGAGATGCAGTGGATGTTGAGCATTTGGACTTTCAAAAGGCCTTCGATATGGTGCCAAACCTCAGAAAATGAGAGCCCATGCAATTACAAGAAGGGTACTAGCATGGGTAGAGCACTGGCTGATTGGCAGGAAATAATAAGAATAAAGGGATATATTCTATGTTGGAATGTGTTCAGTCATCAGGGGTACAGTGGTAAGTTTTTTTTATATAAAGGTGCTGGAGCTCACCGAAAAACAGTGACAAGGAGGCCTCGGTGGCCACCATGTTGTTTTTGGAATTGTTTAACTGAGTGAATGAGGAGGACAGTCATGAATTAAACCTTGTACATCCAGCATAGGGCTCAGCCTGGGGTTGGGGGGGGAGGGCACTGCTTCCTGGAGCGATGAGGTGCCAGAGCGGTGAGACAGTGAACTCTGGCAGCGTTGCACCCCTGACAGTCATGCACTTTGGAGAAGAAAGAGATGGACAAACTATTATTTAGACGGGGAGAAAATTCAAAATTCAGAGGAGCAAAGGGACTTGGCCTCCAGGTTGAGTCAGCGGTGAAGAAGGTCAATGCAAGGTTGGCATTCATTTCTAGAATACAAGAACAGGGATCTAATTTTGAGACTCTATAAAGCACTGGTGAGACCTCACTTGCAATATCTTGTACAGTTTTTGGTGCCTTAATTGAGAACAAAAAATATTGGCGCAATCGTTCCTCATACGCTAACCCTAGAATGATACCAGGAATTAAAGGGTTAAGCATACGAGGAGCGACTGTCAGCTCTTGTACTGTATTCAGTGGAGTATAGAGGATGAGGGGGGACCTCAGGGGGATATCAAAAGCTGAAAGGCCTGGACAGAGTAGATGTGACCAGGACGTTTCCCATGGTAGGTGATTCTAGGACAAGAGGGCATAACTTTAGGATAAAACAGATGTGGAAAAAAAAATTTTAGTCAGAGGGTCGTGAGTCTGTGAAACTTGTTGCCACAGGCAGCTGTGGAAGAGGGGTCTTTGGGTGTATTTATGGGAGAGAATTGACAGGTATTTGATTAGTCAGGGCATGAAGGGTTATGGGGAGAAAGCTGGGTAGTGTGGTTAAAGGGAGGATGGATCCACTCATGATCAGAATGGCGGAGCAGACTCAATGGGCCAACCTCTGATCCGAAATCTTGTGAAATGGAAGCAACCAAAGTATACAATATTCTGGTGATCAATGGCAGGACACAAACCCAACTGAGGATAAAACGTGGATGGAACCAATGACCGAGGATGGTAATACTTGTTTTCAGTCCTGCTGTCCCCACCCTATAAACTCTCTCCTCCACCACCAAACACTCCAGGATTCTGTACCCCTTGTACCATCTATCTTCCTCTTAGCCCCCTACCCTTTGCACACCTTCCCCAACTACTTAAATTCCTATGTATTTCAAACCCTTAAACCCCACACTATGTTGTGCTTAATATTCTTCCACCTTTCAACCTGGTTCTCCTGACTCCTTTAGCTCAGCTGTTATATCTACCACTCACCAACACAAACTCATACACCCCCTTCAAACAAATGCAGCTCACAATACTCTCATGACCTCACTCCTTTCAGTCCCTGTCTTTTCACATCCACACACCACATTCACAAATTCACCCTAAACACTTTACACACCATTCCCATTGACCCACAACCATACCACACTCCCATCTCTGACATCCTGTACTTTTAACCCCCCCCATTCCACAAATCACATGGCATTCCTCTATCACACCCATCTCCACTCCCATCCCACATCCCCTCCACCTCATTCACCACCCTTAATCGCCCTGACACTCCCCACGTTTATCCCAATCACATACACTCAGACCCTTTATGGCTTACACACTGACAAAGCTTTGTCGTCTTACCTCCTCGTACCTCAGCCCAACTCATATTTTCCAACTTTTTCTTACCCTTCCAGAACTTTTGCAACCATCATACCCTTTACACCTGTCCTACCTGAACCTTTACCAGTTATTCTTTAACCCAAACCTCATACTCTTCCCTAAATTTTATCCTCCCCACACCTTACTTCATCCCAGACCTTATCATAGACAGATACCATTAAGACTGGCTTTGTCAGTAATGAAAGACCTTGCAGGTTGAACACCTAAAAGAAATAGGAGCAAGAGTGGGCCATCTGGCTCATCGAGGCTGTTTTTAAACAAATCAACGGGTGATTTGGTCATGGTCTCAGCTCCACTCATCTGCCTGTTCCCCACAATCCTTGGTTCACCAAATGTTTCAAAATGTATCTATGTCTTAAACACACAATCGACTTCTGAATGCCCAATTAATATGTCACCTTTATTCTCATTCTCGAAATGTCCCTTTGACAGAAACAGCCCATTGGAACTCACAAAGTACCCTCATTGGTCCCATTCCCTCACTTTCAGTGCCCTCCATAATGTTGGTGAAAAAGACATTTTTTCCTCTTTATTTGCCCCTGAGCTCCACAGTTTTAAATTTGTGATCAAAAAATTCACATGCAATTAAGGCGCACATTCAATATTTTATTCAAGGTTATTTGTGCACATTTTGGTCTGACCATGTAGAAATTACAACACTTTTTAAACAGTCCCTCCATTTCAGGGTACTATAATGTCTGGCTTTGCAGGTGTTAGTGAGTACTCAGGTCTGTTTAATTGCAGGTATAAGAGAGCTTGAGTTGCCTCTAAGCTTTTGATCACCTTTGAAGTCTGTAGTTGCCATTTTTCGCCATGCACTTTCCTCATTCTTTTTTTGCAGAAACATCAACAATTTCTGATCAGCTGTCTTCCCTAAGAGTGTGCTATTCTGATCGACTGTGGCCAGATCCTCTCTCATGCAACTGTAATTTCCTTTACTCCACTGAAATATCGACACGTCGGACTTTAGCCTTTCCTGTTCAAATTTCACAGTGACTGTACACAGTAACAAACAAAATTACATTCCTCCACAGTCCAAACCATAATGTCAACTGCACATCAGGAGATTACACAAAAACAATGTCGACAACACAAGACTAAACTATTCCTACACCAGACAAAAGAAAAACAAACTAAGAGGCTGAAACTACGGGAATAAACAGTGCAAACAATGCAGTAAAAGATGAAAAAACTAGACAGCAATCACAGCGGAGACAAGTTACATTTTAAAAAGTCTAGCAACTTGAAGTGAAGAACCACCACACAGTTCACAGGTCCATACGGGCCCGCAAGCTTCGGCACAACAGCGATAGAGAGACCCAACGACCTCCTCACCAACCCCACCATCCACTGCGGGGCCCCGCTCTCCAAGACACCACAGCCGCCAGAATGTCCAGGCCAGGCATTCGACATGGCCGCGCCAGGCTCCCCTACACTTCCACTGCAAAATGCACAGACCTCCAGATCCTCCCCGCCGGGAGCACGACACAGCCCGCTCTGGCACGCCTCTGCAAAACCCACCACAGCATCTCCTCCTCAGCCACTGGCAGCAGATGACGAAGTCCCCACAACAGAGGCCTGATCACCACAGCAGACCACTGCGTAGTCCCGCAGCTTTCTTCTGAAGGTCTGTACCTTATGTAGCGGTTCACACATTTCCACATCGCTCTAATTTTCATCAAATTAAAAATTGTTGCACGCCACCTTACTTAACCATTGCAGTGGCGTCAGGTTCGGAGAAGCCGCTGCAGCCACTACCATGCTGCCATCATCCAGAACTGCCTGATGTCACTATTTTTGCCCTCACTAGGACGAGAAACAGGCAGTAATCCTGAGATTACCACACTGGAGGTCCTACTTCTCAGCTTCCTTTGTAATTCCTTGTATTCTCCCTTCAGGACAAACATACTGATCTTTAGTACCAACATGCACCAAGACCTCTGGCTGTTCAATCGCTCTCCTCAGAATGTTTTGGTCCCGATCAGAGATATCCGGTGCTCTGGCACCTTGGAGGCAACACACCATCCACAGTATCTTTTTTCTGTCCTCCTCACTATAGAATCACCAATTACAACTGCATCACCTTCAACATCACAGTGCCACAGAGTCATTGCTGGAGTCCATCATTAACATTGCTATCCAGGACAATATACCCATTGCTGAAGGAGACAGCCACAGAGGATCTCTCCACCACTCCCTGTAGCTCTTCTCTATTATCTCTCTCTAATGAGCAGTCAAGCAGCAGCTTCAGTTCCTTAACACGATCCCTAAGGACCTGCATCTTGTTGCAAATGGTGCAGATGTGGGCATTGGGGAGGCTTGGGAGTTTCTCAGGGATCCGACACATGACACTCACCACAGAGCACGAGTCCTACAGACAGACTGCCCATCTATTAACAGTTTAATTAGCAATACACAATTTACTTACCTACACTATAACCCTCAACTCTTACCTGCTCTCACCAGGCCACTCCCTCAATGACCACCCCTCTCAGGGATCTTCACTTTGAAAGTGATGGCTTCTTCCTCCAATCAGCATCTTGCTGTTGCCTCGCTCCTTTTTAAATTCTAACTACTGACAGACCTTGTCATCTGACCTCTCTTCCCCAATCAGCTTCTTGCTGCTGCTCCCCCCTTTAAATTCTAACTGCTGCTCAAGTCACCTAACCTGTCTTTCTCCAATCACCTTCTTCCTTCAATCAACTTCTTGCTGCTGCCTTGCCCCTTTTTTCATTCTAACTGCTCCTCAGGTCACCTGACCTATCTTCCTCCAATCAGCTTCTTCCTCTAATCAAATAGACTACTGAATGCCAGGTCATGCTGTGTGGTTGACCTGTTTCAGGCTACTTGTCCTGGCAGAGCTGAGGATCTGCTCTTGAGTTAGGTACAGGAAGTAAATATGTTTCAAGAGATGTAGAGTGTAATTACTGTAATTTACTTCATTTTATCTGAGCCTTTGCTCTTGTACTGCCCATTGCTTAAAGTGTTGGTACCCGCATACCCTTGGGAGTTGCAGAGAGACTGACCAATAAGGTGACATGAGATTTATCACCCTCCTTCTCTGCCACAGTCATGTGACCAACCAATGCTCACCATTATGTGAAAATTCTGACTGACTCGGATCAGGTCGGGTAAGGTTTCCAGTGTCCAGAGAACTATCAGTAAGGCTAGAGGGAAGGAGGAATGATGTGTGAAAATTTAGAAATGACAACAAAACCTTTGTTCAGCAAGTTTCTTTGCTAATAATCAGAAAGCTGTCAAACAGTTAGAGGAGATGCAATCAACATCCAACACTGCTGGAAACCTGATAGTCAGTATGCTAGAGGATTTTGGAGAAGAGAAGAAATAATGATTTCAATGAATGCATCGATTAATAGCAACAACACCTGGCCGGCTGTCAATCAGTCGGCCTGAATGGATCAAGCCCCACCCAGTTGGGTGTCAATCACCCTCTGGGATATAAGCCTGCGCCGGCCTCCCGAGGCCTCACACAGAGTTGCTGCAGCCACAACCAGCCTGGCTCTGTGGAAGTCTTTGTGGATTAAAGCCTGTTGTACAGTCTTTACCTTGTGTGTGCCTGATTCTGGCTAACAGCACACCACAATTTAATCCACAAAATTTTCCCACGGCTGCCATGGAAAAACTCCTGAGCACAGGGAGCCTCGAGGTTGACCCACACCACCCGGAAGCCCAGATATGCTTCGAGATCTGGCAGCATGCAGTCAAGGCAATCATCGAGGTACCCGAGGGCGACATCCTGGACTCTGATCGGAAGAGGTTGGTCCTACTCCGGTCAAAGCTGGGTCCCCGCGCCTTCCAGGTAACCAAAGGCTGCTCCACGTACAAGAGCGCAATGGACACTCTTGAGAACTTGTACAAGCCCCCCATGAATGTGGTCTGTGCAAGGTACCTCCTCAACACCCGAGCCCAGCAACCCAGGGAGACGGCTGAGTCTTACCTGGGACAGGTGCGAGAGTTGGCCCGACGTGTCTGGCTGAACCTGGGGTAGGTGTAGAGGAGGGCAAGAGGCTGATCCGGGATGCCTTCGTCTGAGGGCTATGCTCGAGGGCCATCCGGCAGAAACTGCTGGAAGACACCATCTATGCCCTAATCAGGACTGTGGAAGTGGTCCAAACCCTGGAAGCAGGAGCCCTGCATGTCGAAGTCTTCGATTCCAGGTTCCCCCAGGCTCCCTCATGGCCCTCTCACACTGCAGCTGCAGCCCCAGACCAAGCTAGGGAGAAGAACAATGCTGCGGCAGGTGCCCGGCGCCCCTGTAAGTACTGTGGGTCCTGGTGTGTGTCAGATTGACGATCGTGCCAAAACTGCCCAGCCAGGAACCTGTATTGTTCCCGATGTGGCAAGAAAGGCCACTTTGCAAAAGTGTGCCTCTCTAAACATGCCGGCAGCTCAGCGGCCCTCTATGACCTCCCCACCTCCCCCGCAAACCCCCCACGTGTGCATGCCGGGCAACGCAATTGTCCCCGCGATGACTTCCCCCTTTCCCAACGTCAACCGCGCAACATCTGGCCCCACCAGCGACTGTCATAGCGTGTGCCAAGAGCATCTGCACCAGACCCCCCACCTCACCGGTGCCGCTCACTGAGAAGTACAGTGATGTCACTTCCGGCTCACGGTGTGACGTTATTTCTGGCTGACGTAACTATGTCACTGCCGCCAGCAATGATGACGTCATTACCCCCAGCACAGCAGACACGGCTATGGAAGGAGGCCAGCCATGCAGGAGCTCCCCATGTGCTGCTGCCATCTTAAGCCAGGCAGCACCCGACACGGAGGGCTCCCGATGATATTGAGAATGATGTGGTCAACACAGGCGATGATCAGGCTGCCCTATCGACACTCCCCATGCCTCCGGGAGCCATCAGCTGCTGCACGCCGCACCCAGCAACAACGTGGTCAACACGAGCGATGACCAGGCTGCCCTACTGATGCTTCCTATGCCTCTGGAGGCCATCGGTTACCGCATGCTGCACCTCACGACCGATGTCAATTTGGTCAACATGGGTAATGACCAGGCCACCCTATTGATGCTCCCCATCCCTCCGGATAGCGACAACTCCGACTCCGAGACAGTCCTGACCGCCAACACACTGACCAGGGACATCCCCCACGATCTTGGGCGCGCGATGATGGGCGTGTGAGTCAATAGGCAGGTAACAAAGTGCCTGTTGGACAGTGGCAGCCCCAAGAACTTCATTCACTCGAGCGTGGCCCATTCCCTAAGGTTAAAGTTCCACCCCATCAACTGCTCAATCGCTGTCGCCACCAAGGATAAGACTGTTGGCACCCTCGGGTATTGCTTGGTCCATATAACGGTGAGAGGGGAGACTTACACAGGATTTAGGCTCCTGGTCATGCCCAAACTCTGCGGACCACTCCTTCTGGGCCTGGATTTCCAGTGCCACCTGCAGAATGTCATCCTTGCCTTCGGGGGGCCCCAACCTCCACTCACATTGCACAGCACGCCAACCTACCAGCCCTGGCCAACCTGCAGCCTCTCCACACTGCGCATCATTCCACCTGCGCTCTTCCCACATCTTGCACTAGGCTGAAAGCCGATCGCCGGCAGAAGTAGGCACTATTGCACTGCAAACAGGGACTTCATCAAGGCAGAGGTGCAGCGACTCCTGGCAGAAGGTGTTATAGAGCCCAGTAACAGCCCTTGGAGAGCCCAAATCAAATGGGGAAGTAAGCCAAGGATGGTCGTGGATTACAGCCAGACCATTAATCGGTGCACCCAGCTGGATGCCTACCCCCTGCCGAGGATCACTGACGTGGTCAATGAGATAGCCCGCTACCGGGTTTTCTCCATGATTGACCTGAAGTCGATGTTATCACCAAATCCCTATCCACCTGAAGGACAAGCCTTACACCACCTTTGAGGCAGACGGGCGCCAGTACTAGTTCTGCCGGGTTCCTTTTGGGGTTACGAATGGGGTCTCCATTTTCCAGCAGGAGATGGACCGCATGGTAGACAGGCACAAGCTGAAGGCAACGTTCCCATATCTGGATAACGTTACTATCTGCGGCTGTGACCAGCACGACCACGATGCTAACCTGTAAAAATTCCTCCAGACGGCCGCGTAGCTGAACCTCACTTACAAGGAGAAGTGTGTGTTTAGCACCACCTGCCTCACCATCCTGGGGTACATCATGGCTCACGGAGTCATCGGCCCAGATCCGGAAAGGATGCGCCCATTAAAGGAATTACCCCTCCCCCCCACGCTAAAGGCCCTCCACAGGTGCCTGAACCTGTTCTCTTATTACTCGCAGTGGGTCCCTTGCTACCCGGACAAGGTCCACCCACTGGCCCTAGCCACAACTTTTCCCCTCCTACCCGAGGTGCAGGCAGCCTTCACCCACATCAGGCAAGACATCGCGAACACCACGATGCAGGCTGTGGATGAGGAGAGCGATGCCTCCGAGGTGGCCCTCGCTGCTACCCTCGCTGCTACCCTCAACCAAGGGGAGGCACCCCATTGCCTTCTTCTCCAGGACCCTCCACGGCTCCGAGCTAGGGCACTCTGCCGTTGAAAAGGAGGCCCATGTGATTGTGGAAGCAGTCTTCCACTGGCGCCACTACCTGGCCGGCAGGAGATTCACACTCCTCACGGACCAGCGGGCCGTGGCATTCATGTTTAACACTCCCCACAAGAGCCTGCTCTGGAGAGTCGAGCTGGCAACCTACAACTACGACATCCAGTACTGCCCCAGGAAGTTTAACAACTCCCCTGATGCCCTCTCTCGCACCTGCGTGTCTATGCATGATGACAGGTTACAGGCATTGCATGAGTCCCTCTGTCTTCCGGGCGTTACCCGATTGTACCATTTTGTTAAGTCCCAAAATCTGCCGTATACCATCAGAGGCCTGTCGGGCCTGTGCGGAGTGTAAACCCTGCTTCTTCCGCCCCCCCCCCAGGCCCAGGTTGTAAAGGCTACTCGGCCTTTCGAGTGTCTCGGCGTGGACTTTAAAGGGCCCCTGTCTTCCATGAACTGATACGTCTACTTCCTCGCAGAAGTAGACGAGTACTCACGCTTCCCTTTTGCCATCCCTTGTCTGGACACCTCCACAGCCACTGTCATCAGGGCCTTGTGGCAGATTTTCACTTTTGGCTACCCCGCCTTTATTTACAGTGACCGGGGGTCTAGTTTCATGAGCAACGAGTTGTCGGCGAGGGGCATCGCAACCAGTCGCACAACAAGCTATAACCTGAGAGGCAATGGGAAAGTGGAATGCGAGAATGGGGTGGTCTGGAAGGCAGTCCTCGTGGCTCTCAGGTCAAAAGGGTGGGCCGTTGAGTACTGGCAGGACGCCCTGCCCGAGGCACTCCATGCCATTCAGTCACTGCTGTGCATGGCTACCAACGAGACACCTCACGAATGTCTGTTCTCATTCCCCAGGAAGTCGGCAACTGGAATGTCACTCCCAGCATGGCTCACGTCCCTGGGACCGGTGCTTCTGCGAAAGCATGTACAGACACACAAGGCCAAAGCCCTGGTAGAGCAGGTTTTCCTCCTTCATGCAAATCATAACTACGTTAGGTTCGGCAGTGGCAGGGAGGACACCGTCTCAACCAGGGACCTGGCACCAGCAGGAGCACCCACCACACCACACTCCAACCCAGGACGACGCTGACTGGGCATACATCCTGTCCCCAGGCAGCTATGGAGCATGCAGGACCTCCTTGACCACCAGGGGCCCACTTCGGCCTTAGGAGACAAACCCGCCCCCCCACCTATCCAATATGACCCACATACGCTGACCCCAGTCCCCCTTGCCACCCCTCTGCGCGGCATCACATCCCTGCCACCAGCCCCCCCACTTCCCCTCTGACCAGTGACCAAGAACCAGTCCTATAATGGTCACAGAGACCCTGGTGGCCACCGAATCATCTCAACGTGTAAATATTGTATGTACATAGTGGGTGCAATTCCTTGTTACTGCCCCCCCCCCTTTACAGGACAATTTTAAAGAAGGGGGTGAATGTGGAGGTACACCACCGGCCTACTGCAGGGAGAAACCTCTGTACGCAGGAGTGTAAGGGGACAGGACAACACCTGGCCAGCTGTCAATCAGTCGGCCTGAATGGATCAAGCCCCACACGGGTCAGTTGTCAATCACCCTCCGGAATATAAGTCTGCGCCGGCCTCCTGAGGCCTCACACTGAGTTGCTGCAGCTACAGCCAGCCTGGCTCTGTGGAAGTGTTTGTGGATTAAAGCCTGTTGTACAGTCTTTACCTTCTGTGTGCCTGATTCTGGCTAACAGTGCACCACAGTGTAATAAACAGTGGCAATTTTAACAATGGATGGAAGATTGTGAAACAGCCATCACTCTAACTTACAATGCCTTAAAAGTCTAAAGCATACTGTGAGCAAATAATTTTATGTTTGTCATGTTTGTCTTTTAGTGGTTAAACAGTACATTTGGAAAAGACTCAATTGGAGCCGCGATGCCATGAACTGAGTGTTTGGGTATAAATAAACACAATTAAAAATACATCCTTGTCAGCTGTTAGCATGAACAAAATAAAACTCTGTGGTTTAGAAACGTGGCTGCTTTACACAAGAACGGAATAAAAATAATTCACTTGGCACTGGGAATGAGAAAAAAATGTTTACACGATCTCTATGGAAATGACAATGAAAACACAGGGACGCTGACAAAGTGCCTCTCACAGAAGTACGATTGTTTCTATCCGTCTGTGCTTTGAATTCCCTGCCGGAGTAACAGAAACTTTTCACATCAACATCTTGACCAAAGAATCCATCATCTTTTGAGGTAAGCTACCAGCCCTTTTGCTCCCTGTTGGCAGGCCTTGTCGCAGACTCAAGGCACTGCAGGCATTCAATATCATATTTATTGCTTAATGTTAAAGAAGGCAATGCCAAGGGTAGAGTTTTCTAGCTATCCTACCCATAGTCAGGGGTCTTCAACAGCAGTAGGCATTTATAAACCAATTTGCTATATTCAGAATGGCAAAAATATTCATCCAGATTTCTTTTTTTCTTTCTCTCACTCTACACACACACACACACACATATATCTTTCTTCATCCATGGCTCATCCCTTCGCAAGCGAAGATGAACACAGTGCCTTGTAGCTTTTCAGCTTTAGGCACCGTGTGCCGGGGCAAGGACTTGGAGGCGAGTGCTTGCCCAGGACAAACGCCTCCCTCTGGGTCCCACGCCACTGAGCCTGGTGGAGCGTGAGGCACGACAGCCAGCATGACATGGGATTGCCCTGCAGTGGACTGTCTCCAGACCATGCTCACCGTCTGTTGTCCTTACAGGATCTTTCGCCCACCAAGTTTGCTGCTGCAGACCGCAATGGAAACTGTTTCCCATGCTCTGTCACAGCTCCCAGCCCCTGCTTCCAGACTGACATGTGCTATTTTCCCATAGCTAGGGCCCTTTCCAGGTACTGACGGCTGGGTGAGTCGAGCCCGGGAATTTGAAGTCACTGTGGCCTTCTCCTAGCCTTGGCCTGAAGAGGCAAAACCTGCAAGGCAGCAGATATAGATATATACCTATCTATATATATATATATATAGAGAGAGAGAGAGAGAGAGAGATAAACTATATATATGTGTGTGTGTGTGTGTGTGTGTGTGGGTGTATGTTCATATAATTAGATAGATGTAGAAACAGGAAACAACTGTACTGATGTAATTCCATTCATTCAGCATCTGGAATGAATAACAGGGATAAAATTCCAATTTGATGTCCAATATTCCCCAAGGACATGATCCAGTGGAGGCATATAGATCTGAGGCATTATATAGAGTGAGAGAAAGGGGTAGAATGAGAGAAAGTGAGAAAGAGAATGAGGCAAATGATGGAGAGTGAGAAAGAAAGAGATGGAGATGTTTATTTTTTAATGAAGTTGCAAGAAATAATTTGTCGATCTGTTCCAAAGGCTCAAATGGATCGTTGCACGAGCGCAGCAGAACTTCCTGGTGGTACTGTGTCACTGGTTAGGTTCAGAGGGGCGGCCTTACCTGGACACTCTCGGACTTGCATCTGTGTCAGCCCACCTGTGATTACAAGTGACCAGTAACTGAATTACTGCTGGTGTGCAGATGTCTTGCCTTGGGAACTTTAGTACCAGTAAATGAAAAGTAAACACATTTCATTCTTCAATGGTGCTTTGCTTGAATATGAGGGATTACAATAATCTTACTGTAACACTGAATGCTAAGACGGCCGTTCATTTCTCTCCACCTCTCCTTGATAATGAGCTAAAATTGCATATGCTCACAACTGTCCAAAGGTCAATTTGCCTCAATTCAATAAGGCAGAACTTCTGATGACTGACTAGCCTCCTCAGACTTCTTGCCTAACAGCTTGCCATCAGTGAAGATGGGGAACATCTCCTGCATGGATGCACTTAACACTGTCACTCCTCAAGGATGTGTATTCAGTCCACCGTGATACTCCCTCTTCTGCATTCTAGCTCCCTCTTCAAATTTGCCCAGAACACCACAGTCATGGACAAGTTATCAAATAGCCAGTAAAGAGAGTGAAAGTCTAGTGGCATGGTGCCCAGATAACAGCTTTTCTTTCAATGAGACGAAGGAGATGATCATTGACTTCATGAGAGGGGGTAGAGACCACATCCTGTCCACAATAATTTAGACATACAGGCCCTTTTGACCCATGAACCTGTGTCACCCATTATACTCTATTGGCCTACAAACCAGTTATTTTTAACGATGGGAGGAAACCAGAGCCCATGGGGAAAACCCATTCAGATGCAGAGAATGTTCAAACTCCTTGCAGACAGTGAGGGATTCTAAAACCGGTCCCAATTGCTGGCACTGTAAAAGCATTGAACTAACTGCACCATAGATCACTTCAAACTCTCAGAAATAAATATCTCCAATAAACTGAAATGAGACAATCACATCGACCCAATGGTCAAAAAAGCTCAGCAATGTCCCTACTTTCTAAGAAGACGAGAAGAAGTATGGCATGCCACCTTTGTCCTTCAACCCCATTTACAGGGACACCATCGAAAGCATAATCATTGCGGCATTCGAGTTGTTCTGCTCAAAATTCGAAGAAGCTATGAAGGTAGAGAATGCAGCTCGGAACTCAATGCAAAGTCACCTCCCCCCCAGGACATCTCGCTGCCTTGGAACGGTAACCAATATACTGAAGGACTCATAACACCCCTGATACACTCTCTCCCCTCTCCTTCAATCAAGGAGAAAGGTTAAGAGTGTGAAAACACACACCAACAAGCTTAACGTTTCTTCTCTGTCGTCATCAAGCTCTTGAATGACCCTATAACAGGGCTCTTTTGCTGCCCTTGCTTGGGGCTAATTAATGTTTTTGCCTTGTACTATTATCTGTAAATTGTGCTCTTTTCACAGCACTGCTAGTTGGAACTAGAATTTATCGTCATGAACATTGACATCATTGTTGTGACAGTGCAACCTTACACCTTTTCTTCCCTTCCCCTTTCAGCATTCTGCAGGATTCTATTCCTGACTCCCTGCTGACCTGAAGAAATTACCTACCTCCCTCAACAACTTTGACAAATGCTCCATCGAAGCTATCTTGGTAGGATGGATCTCTCTGTGGGACGGGGACTGCCCAAATTTGCATGAAATTGCAGGGAATTGTGAACCCACCTCAGACCTTCATACAACTACCACTCTTTTCCCCTCCGTCAACCCCATCTACACTTCCACTGCGTTGGAAAATCAGCGAGCACATTAAAATGCTCATCCCACCGTGGCCACACTCTCTTCCCCATCATCCCATCAGGAAGAAGATTCACACGTACAAAATCATGTACCTCCAGATTCAAGGACGGCTTTTTTTCCTGTCACTCTCAGACTTCTAAACGAACCTCAAACAAGCAAAGTAATATTTCCTTTCCTCTGTTCTTACTGGTCTCTCACTCTCTGTAATTCAATACTCACAGTTAGCGTAGGGACCAGAGTTCGAATCCAGCACTGCCTGAAAGGAATTGGTATGCTTTCCCCGTGTCTGTATGGGTTTTCCCCAGGGGCTCCAGTTTCCTCCCATTGCTCAGAATGTACCGGGGGTTTGTAGGTTCATTGGATATAATTAGGCTGCCTTGGCTCATGGGGAAAAATGCCCTGTTACTGTGCTGTATATTTAAATTTAAATTTAACACTCTGTACTGTGGTTTTAATGCTGTAATCCTTAAGAGTTGATGATCTGGATTGCTTGCAAAATGAAGCTTCTCACTGTACCTCAATGCAGCAATGGACTTGAACTTGAGCTTGAGCTTGACCTCTTCCGTGCCAAACAACTGTTGCCCCTCCTCAGTCACATTCCAACAAAATTTACAGGAAAATTCTGCAGGGGTGACCCTGAACTTCCAGTTGCCTATCGCTTTCATTCTCCATTCGACACCCATTCTGACCTATTTGCCCATAGCCTCCTGCACTGTTTCAATGGGGTCCTACACACATTTGAGGAACAGTATGTCACCCACCATTAGGCTACAAGGAACTCCATTTAACTGCAGCATTTTCAATCTAGAGACCTGCAGCCTGGAGCCAACACAGGTGTCACAATCACAGGCAGTCAGCTGCACCCCCCCCCCCCCCCCACACACACACACACACACACACACACACCCACAGACTGTGAACCTTTGGCTCAATTAAAGCATCCTGAGATGCTTCACTTTGGGTCGATTTCTTGAATTATAGGCCACAAACTCATTCTTCTTATCCAGCTCCACGACAGATCTATTCGGTTAGGTATAGTTAGCCCTGATACAATACCTATCTAATTCTACCATTTTTGTAATGGTTGGAAATTCTTGGCTACATTTAATGTAATCTTTATTGTTGTTTGAAAACCCAAATCTTAAACTGATGGATAGTAAAGATAAGAAGATTTTGCTCCTTATTCCAAGCAATTATGAGATTGTTTATTTTTCTCTTGAAAAGAAAATAACATTTACTTATTTTGCATCAGGTCTTCATAACCATCATTTCAAAGTCTTTCAGAGGTGATGCCTATTTTTGATGATCGGAAAAACTATCACAAATGTCATAGTCTCACAGAAAGAACAAAAAACACAAAAAATAGAGCAAGTCACGCAGATCCTCTGCCATTCATGGTTCATTGTGACTCATCCTCTCCAAGCCCTACACCCGTCAACGATCTGATCTTTCAAAAGGCCCTTTCACACCCCTAATTCCATGTCGGTTAACCGGATAATTTAGCAGGCCCGTTCACGGTAATTGCATGGTGTGGGGGTAAGAGTCAGAGCCCAGCCCGAGTTAACTCACTTACCGCCTTCTGGCGCTGTGTTTAAGGACAACCAGTCTTTCCAGGTACGATTAGTGACACCAGCGCCTGCTTGCATGTGTCACATTGGCGGGAAGGAGGTCAGCGAAGTGTGCAGAGAGGAAAAAAAGGTCAGTGAGCTCTTGTGTTTGGAAATATACTTGTAAATGTGTAGTCTACTCAGTTTTCATTTCCAGAATAAGGAATTTAGAACATTTGTCGGAGAACAGTGTATTCTGACAATCTTGAAGTCTTAGGAATTTATTTTAAAAGCACAGTAAAGACCTGAATTCAGCATTTTCAGGTCACATCATGCTGAGGTCAGGGAGCTGCTTGTGATGGGGTGGGGGAGGGGGGGGGGAGCCCGGTGGCCAAACAATTTTCACAGACTATGAAAGATGGGGCAATGTATGAGCACATAGTAGTCAGGCTGCAGGATGTGGGCTTTCAGAAGAATAAGACGCAGGGAATTAACCAACTGAAAAACCTGCGAAAGAAGTTCATGCAGGCCAATGACCACAACAGCAGGAGTGGCAAAGGCAGAATCGAGTGGCCTTACCTCAACTTGGCCTATCAGATTTGGAGTGTCAGCCCATTGGCATCCCCTCTGACTCTGCTCTCTAACATGGAGAGGCCATGGACTAGCGACAGCCCCCTGTGCCAGTGAGGCAGGCATCTTCACAGCAACAGCCACCTCCTGTGACACCGGAACCCCATGAGAGAGCTGCAGTGCGACATCCATCACATGCACGACCCCTGTTGCCTGCGAGCCCAGTGATGCAGCACAGGCCAGTGGGATAGAGAACTCCATGGAGGTGCCCTCCCCCCTTCCCCTGCAGCGCGACACCCACAGCCAGCTTGAGGAGCCCAGAGTCCATCCCATCAGCAAGTGCAAGGAGGGACGTGTCCACAGACTCCTTGGATGCCCCCAGCACATCCAGGGCAGAAGTGCATCCTGTCTTCTTCAGCCGGAGTTTCCAACATACCATTGATAACTACGTTGGTGAGACTTGCCGACTTTATAATAGAGCAACGGTGGCAAGGCCAGCATCCGAAAATCATTACCGTTTGCTATTACTAACTGCACGATTAGACTTTCTGTGAGTATGTATCTCATCACATCCAATTTCACCGCTGTCACCCCTTAAAATGCCCAGTTGCCAAGTTACCAGTAAACCATGGTTGCTGTGGGGATGACTCCCGAAGTGCAGCATGCCCAGTAAGTTTACATACTTCCCAGAAGAGTTGGCAATGTGAAAGGGGCTAAAGATTTACTGAACTCCACCTTAACCCTTAAATACTAATGATCTCGTCTCCATAATTGCCTTGAATAGGGAATAATTGTGGATGAACTTGCTCCAGTTTGCTAAAAACATACTTTCTCCAACTTCCCAGCTCCTATCCTGTAGCCCCACTGTGATGTGCTGCAGTGCGAACAAACAAGCACGAAACACTTAAAAGTTTACACAAGGTTCTGTATCCTTTCTGGCTCTGTGTGCTCTGCCCCTACACAAGGGCCGATGTGAGCCTTTATCTAAGGCCGGCAGGGAGGAGGTAGAGCCAGTTTCCAAGGTTACCTCCCTGCAGGTACAATGGGTTTCCCCCTGCAGTAAGCAGTGCAGGAGTCCGGACAGGCGCAGGCAGTCACCGACAGTCCGGTAGTCGAATCACCACACCTGCAATCTTTCTTTTTTCACATAAACACTTCCTTTTTTCCATCTGGATGTGCCATTATTTCAAGCACCACATTCTACATTGCAACAACTTGCTGTTTTAAAAAAAAAATTCCTCGAATTGCTCATTCCTATCATCTTGAATCTGTTTCCCTCATGTCACTGACCCTCTTGCCAGTTAAAATCATCTCTGGCCACCTACTCCTTTAAATCCTGAGAAGGTCTGGTTGCTCCAACTTCTCCAAAACTCGAGTTGATCTCTTCTGCACCATTTTCAGATTTTGGCACTCAGAGTTGTACACAATACAGCAATCAACCTTTTATCAATGTTTGATGCCGTGACACCTTACTTTCAGAGCAGGCAGAATCCTGGGAAGATATGCAGATATATCCCAGGAAGATATACAACAGATTACACAAGGAAACCTGCAGATGCTGGGGTTGAGTGCAATACACAACTGAGCAGGGGAAATCCGCTGAGTTTTTCTAGCATATTTGGGAATTGCAGTGAGCTGGATTGAATCTTGCCAGTTTAGCGGGACACCGCTTGCCAGAGAAGAGTCAACTACCAACTGTTTTATATTTTAAACAATCTTGCACCTCATAAGCGGGAGTGATGTCAGCGTGTTGCACAAAGGGAAGTGATGTCAGCACGCCTCATAAAGGAGAGTGATGTCAGTGCACCTCATAAAGGGGAGTGATGTCAGCGCGCCTTATAAAAGAGAGTGATGTAGCACACCTCACAAAGGGGCGTGATGTCAGCGCGCCTCACAAAGGGGCATGATGTCAGAGCGCCTCACAAAGGGGAATGCTCAGCGTGCCTCATAAATTGGAGTGATGTCAGCACACCTCATAAAGGGGAGTGATGTCAGCGCACCTCATAAAGGGGAGTGATGTCAGCGCACCTCATAAAGTGGAGTGATGTCAGCGCACCTCATGAAGGGGAGTGATGTCAGCGCACCTCATGAAGGGGAGTGATGTCAGCGCGTCTCATAAAGGGGAGTGATGTCAGCACACCTCATAAAGGGGAGTGATGTCAGCATACCTCATAAAGGGGTGTGATGTCAGCATGCCTCACTAAGGGGAGTGATGTCAGCTCATCTCACAAAGGGGAGTGAAGTTAGTGCACTGCAGAGTCTTGATCTCTCTGGCAACATGCCAGCAGGGAAGCAATGCATTTCGTCAACCCGCGCGGGTCTGCAAATGGGCAAAAAAGGGGAGCCCACACCATTCTGCGCCAGATGCTTGGTGCGGCGATTCTGCCCATCCAGCTGTGCAGCTGCTCGGTCCGCCACGTCAGCAAGGATTTAGCTGCTAAAATGACAGTAACTTCCACGTTAAATATGCAAGTCCAGGGCTTTCTAATGCGATGCGATGTCCACTGACAAAGCCTCAGTATTGCAGAGATTCCCCTACATTGCACAAGCTTAGCCTGCTCGAGGGTCTGAGGTCAGTGGATATTGTGGACGGAGGTGTATCTAAGTCAATGGCAAACACAATCAGTGCAAACGATACAAAAAGGAGCTGTTGGCAATACAATTATATTGTGAAAAATTTTTAAATAGTTTCACTCCTGAAAGTGAGACCAAGGCTTAGGGGGAAGAAAAGGAGAAGTTACTTAATTTTGTTAAATATTTTAATTTACTGTCATGTTTTTAATTAATCGGGAAGGGCTGCCCTATGCTGGACACTTAGCTTTTGCAGCTGCTATGATCCCATCTTCCTGCTGGCCTCTGTGCTTGGGGTGTTCAAAGAGGTTGGGTGGGCTGCGAGGCCCCAGGCACTGGAAATGGAGGCTCCACCCAGAGACCACCCTGGAAGAACGTCTGACAGCTCGTGCTGCTGACGCCTTGCCACTATTTCCATGCTCAATGTTCAGAAACACGTTGAAGCTGGGAGGGGAGGGAGGGGAAGAGAACATGCCAAATAAAAATATAATGAACAAAATAGGCATTGCAAAGGATATTCAACAAATGAAAAGGAATTCAAACGCGATTATGAGAGTGAAAATAATTGAGTGAAGATGAGTGAAACTACTCCAATCAGTCGCGGCTGATGTAAAGCTAAGGGGTCACATGTGGTCCTGGCCTTTCCTTTCAAAGCAAACACACTGAGGCAACCACAAAGAAGCATGCCGAAGCCTCGACTTGGTAAGGGTGTCTGAGGAGATTTAGTTCGTCAAACATCTACACATGCACAGTGCCTGGTCACATCACAGCCTGCTTTAGGAATGCAAGTAGTCAGGAAAACAGAAGACACGTCCATGACAGGATCCAGCCTCCCATTCCACTGAAGACATCTACGGATATGAGACACTGTGTCGGCCATCGGAACGGACGCCCGCCGCCCTGGTCACAACCTTTTTCCTCACTGCTGCCTTTGAGCAGAAGGTACAGAAGCCTCTCCAACAACGATTGGGCTCCCAAACCTTGCCTCGGTACTCTAATCGTAGACTACTCCAACATCACAAAAGGATTGTTTGCACCATGGGAAGCCACTTTTTTTTGCTACATTAGGATCACTGTGAATACATAAGATCTATCTTGTGTATTTATGGCCTCTGAATTTAATCCAATTAGCTGACTTTTCTCTTTTTTTTGCAAGTATATGTTCAGCTCTAGCAAGTGAGAATTTTGGCATGCATGTACATTGTACAATGTGTTTGACCACGAACTTCTCATCACCACATTACTGAACCACCACTGAGCAGGTCAGCAGTGCATCTCATAACCTGCTTCTCCACAGAAGATGATTATACATTCATTTTTAATTGTTTCTTTTCAAATTTTTAATCGGTTTCAGATGCACATCAGAGAAATCGCAAGTGAGGGCAGCTTTTACAGCTCCACCTGTCTATCAAAGGCAGCCAGGGAGAGTCCCAAAGCAGAACCCTAGTCACAGACAAGAGTGGAACCGGCAGCCCAATTCTTGTGAACAGACGAGGAACATTCTTTGACATCGCTCTTATGTCCGAATGTTTATGTTTGTTTGACGCAAGCCAGAGGATGTGGGTTAAGGGTGAAAGGGGAAAAGTTTAGGGAGAACTTCTTCACACAGAAAGTGGTGGGGGTGTGGAACGAGCTTCCAGCTGAAGTGGTAAATACAGGCTTAGTGTGAACATTTAAGAAGAATTTGGACAGGTATATGGATGGGAGAGTTATGGAGGGCTATGGACATGGTGCAGGTGAGTGGGACTAGGAAAAGAGATGGAATTGCTGCAACTGTTCTATGATTCCAAATTCATGTCTTGGCACTTCTTAGAAGGTCCTCTTGTGAACTGGAGGTTTTAAATAATAAGTCAAATCACTCTTTGGATGTGTAGATAAAATAAGCTGCAAATGCATAAGATCCAGCAATTAATTTTCAATCAGAATGCACCGTCACACTCTTTCTGGAAGATCCATTTTAGCCTCAGTGATGCAGTAAGTTGCTGCAGTTGGATTTCACTGAGGAGCTGCCCTTTTAGAGCAGCTGGTTCCCGTGGCTGGAGTGTCAGTAATAATTTTCAAAATAAATTGAGAATTTAGTGGCGTCACGGGGGAAGCTAATGTCTCACTTGCTAATTTTAGTCGTCACGTTGAGTTAAAACAAAACAAAATCTCTTGGCAAACATCAAATTTGGAAAAAAAGATCATTAGTTAGCTCTCCCACCCCTCATTGATAATGCTGTTGGCCATTGTTCATTTGGACAAATAAAATAATGTCATTAACTCAATGCCATAAAAGTAAAATCAAAAATGGGTTGAAGATTTACCAGTAATCTTGATGTTTTATCTCTCTTCCTCTCTGTGACTTCTACGAGTTTATTGTTTATTTTAAACAATAACTTACTGATATATTATTTGGGACCACTTGACATTGAAGTAATTTTAAGACATTTATTAAAGCACTGACATGATTTAATTTATTTCTACAAGTTTGGTCATGATATTAAACCTCTGTTCTTTTATTGGTTCAGAGGATAATGTTTCTTGATACCTCAGCTTGTTAAAGGTCTATTAATGTCACCTCTTAAATAGGAATTTTGTTGAATGATATGATTGAACCATCTGCAGTAATGGTGTTTGGGACTGAAATACTCGCCAGCTCTTCAGAATTATAGGGAGGAAAATCGGCTGAATTTTCTGCTCCTCCTGGACCCCAACAAATTTCCGCCCACCACCATTCACTTTAAAATTCACTTGCCTTGCATGGTGGATCACGTCAACGGAAACCACCATGCTTGTCTGTTTTCAATCGGAAGACTGAGAACAACTAATTTCAGCCAGCATTGAGGAATTAAATCATCTCAGCAGGATCAGAATCAGGATTTGTTGTCATGAACAAGTCAGGAAATTCGGTGGTTTGCAGCAGCATTGTAGTTCAAAAGTGAGGCAGTGTCTGTGGTTCATTGATTATTCAGGAATCTGATGGCAGCGGGGAAGAAGCTGTCCTTGTGCCGCTGAGTGCTTGTATTTAGGCTCCTGTAACTTTTCCCCAAGGGTGTGGGGGGCATGGACTGGGTGGTGGGGGACTTTGAGGATAGAGGCTGCTTTTTTAGGACACCGCCTCATGTACATGTCCCCGATGGAGTGAAGTTTGGTGCCTGTGATGTCTCAGGCCGAGTTAACAACCCTCTGGAGTTTATTCTTCTCCTGAGAGTTGGTGCCTCCATACCAGGCAGTGATGCAACCAGCCAGAATGCTCTCCACAGCACACCTGTTGAAGTTAACAAGAGTCTTCGGTTACATATCGAATCTCCTAAGATACCTCACAAAGTATAGCCGCTGGCGAGCCTCCTTTGTGATTGCTTCAATGTGGAGATCTTGACCCCCAGGAATTTGAAGTTCCTGATCCTCTCCACTATTGAGCCGTTGATGAGAACTGGGTCATGTTCCTCTGACTTACTCCTGAAGTCCACAATGATCTCCTTGGTTTTGTTGACATTGAGCGCAAGTTGTTACACCATTCAACAAGCTGATCTATCTCCCTCCTGTCCACTTCCTCATTGCCACGTAATTCTGCCAATAACTGTGGTGTCATCGGCAAACTTGTAGATGGCATTGGAATTGTGCCTGGCCACACAGTCATGGGTGTATAACGAATAGAGCAGTGGGCTAAGTTCGCATCCTTGGGGTGTGCCTGTGTTGATATTCAGTGAGAACGAGATGTTTCTAATTTGTACAGACTATGGTCTTCCAATGAGAAATTCAAGGATCCAGTTGCAGTGGGGGCTACAGAGGCCTACAGTTTGTCGCTTCTTGACCAGCACTGAGGAAATAATGGTATTGAAGGCCATGCTGTAGTTGATGAAGTGCAGCCATATGTATGAATTGGTATCCAGAGCTGAGTGGAGAACCAGCGATATTGCATCTGCCATGGAGCGAATGTGATGATCTCTCATTAAAAATTCCAGCCCATTGCCAACGGGCTTCCTAGAACTGAAACTGTTGTTCAGCCTGGTCTGGTATACCATGACTCAATACCCATACCTCAGTTTGTCTCTTAAACCAATCAGCCTACCACTGGCTCCCAGGTCTATGGAACAAAAGATGTGAGCACTGTCTACAAAGAGGGTTGGACTTTACTGTGATGGGCTTTCGTGACTTTCTAGTCATGAAGCTCCAATGGTCTGATGTAGAATGGGCAGGGAATGACCCAAAAGTTATCGCTACACTGAGACAAAGTGCAGGGGAGGCAAATTCCTGATCAAGCTTACTTAGTGCTGCAATTATTAACATCTATCAAGTAATTTACTGAGAAGGAGATTCCAATTAAGCAATAGGTGAAAGTCGGAAAAACTGCAGATCTTGGAAATAATAGAAAATGGTGGAAGTCGGGTAGAGCAGCATCTACTGTAAAAGAAAATGATTTCATGTTTAATATTTGTTTGGAACTGGGGAAAGGGTCCGCTCATCCCTCCTCACTATTCCTCCGTGATCCCTGGCACTCCCCCCCTGCAAATGCAGAAGGGTTCTTACACATCCTCCCTCACCACGATTCAGGGACTTTCCAGGTGAAACAAAGATTTGTGTGCACTTTGTCCAAACTCATCTGCTGTATCTGGTGCTCCTAATGTGGCGTCCTCTGCCTTAGCGAAATGCAATGAAGTCCAGGTGACCATTTTGCAGAATGATCTCCCGACAGAATGCTAATTCAAATCATGGCATATTGTAGTAAGTTACTGTTTCACTTGGTGTATTTTACATACCGTTTGGTGCATCTGTACATTCCACTTGTGTACATGATAGCAAACTCATACACATTAATTGCACCCTGTGGTAATTATGCACTCAGCGGCAAACTTCACTGACTGTTAATTATAATTTATTTTAATGTTACACCGATAATACTGATTACCAATGTCTTGTCTGCACAGTGATATTTTGCAGTCTTGTTGTTTTTTGAAAAGCTTTCAACAGAAGGTGAAGCTGAGTTATGAAGTATTTAAGATACCACAAAGAATGTATTTTCATTCCACTTTTGAATCCCATTTCTTCTTATTGGGCTAATTGCAGCAGACAGGAAATAAATGAAAACAAGTATTCAGCAAATGTGGCTGAAGATTAATTACTTGTGAATGTCTGAATATGTATCGGTCCTACAGGGTTCAAAATAAAATGGGAACCCTAACTTGACTTTACAGGCAAAGTACAGTATTGAAACAGCATATTGTGATATACTCTTGCACCATGATATTTATCATGGTTATGCAAGATTGAGGGCTCATTTCTCGAGACAAAGAAGCATTTCCAAAGTCTGTTTACTTTTAACAATGATGGATGCATGGTTGATGGTAGATTACAGCATTCTTGTGCAATATTGGACAAGCAGACCACTTTTAACATCTCCAGTTTTAGCATTTCCAAGAACAGCATTATTATCCACAATGTTTTAATTGTTTCATTCTTCCCTTCCTGTATCTACTCTCACAAAAACGATCAGAGGTTTTTTTCCTGAGGATATAGCAATATTTTGGGAAGAACTGAAATCTCTCTGGTAAATTATTTTGGTTTAGAATACCCTTCTGTGTGATTATCAAGTGCCCACAATAAAAAAAAGAGTTTCATTGAGATTTAAAATTGTTCGATCGGAGCCAAGTTTTGGCTCCAAATAGCTCAAAATTAAAGGAGAGTCACGAAATGCATTAACATTTTCAAAAAGGACAAATCATTAAGCAGCCTCATGCTTATAAAGAGGCCTTGATAAGCATACTAGTAGGCTGTTGATAGATCAGTGCCTCTCAGCCTTTTTCTTACCACTCACATACCACTTTAAGTATTCCCTTTGCCAATTGCTCCGTGATTAGTAAGAGTGGTACGTGAGTGAGAAGAAAAAGTTTGAAAACCGCTGTTTTAATTGTACCTCATTGACTCGTTATGTGCACGGTTTCAGAGCTCCAAAGGAAATGGCCATGATAATTTTTCTCAAGCCAAATATTTCCGTAATCATTGGGTCTCAAGCAGTGGTTCTCAACCTTCCCTTCCCACTCACAAGCCTCCTCAAGCAATCCCTTACTAATCACAGAGCAACGATGGCAGAGGGATTACTTAAAGTGGTACGTGAGTGGAAAGAAAAAAGGTTGCGAACCACTGTGATAGATGAACTGAAACAATCCTGAAAACATTTCTTGAAGCAGGAGCTTATAAATGCCTCAGTATCAGGTCTATCAACAAATGAAGAAACCACTGGAATTCAAATAAAAATGGATTTAAAGACTTCCCCAGGAATGCACATTTGAGCAAGATGGAGAGAGGGGGCAATATTGCATGACCTTCATGGAACGATGTCCATACACCACAAAATTGTGTGAAGCATTTATTTCCATTCAAAATGTCAGGTAAAGGAGCTCAGAGTAAAATACTGAAATGAGACCCAAGTTGGAGAATGGCTGATGTATGTTGGATGCACAGCTTTTACTCTAGAATCTAGATTCGGATCCAATCATTTGCTGGAGAAAATGGGAGATAGACTTTCCATCGGCTCGCCCAATTCGAGCGAGTTTCCAAAATCTCAATTCATTCTACATCAGTCAAGAAACAATTCATCCTGTGGTAATGAGTCCACAATTTGACTGGGAAAGGGTTAAGGAGAAGTCCAGGACACTTCCCTGACTTTGAGCATGGGACACATTGCCAGTTAACTTAAAATAAATACAATGTTCCTGAGAAGAAAACTATTGATTCCAAATATTAGCATTCAACTTTGAATACATGAAGGTAATTTGTACTAGTTCAAACAATTCATCAATCCAAGATTTCCTTTAATCTGATGTACTTCTATGTAACTAAATTAAATGACAACTGGAAAATTACATTTAGGAGGTGAAAAAGCAGAGGTGTTCAGTTTAGAGATCATTGGGGGATCAGAGCTGGATAGGTGAGCAAATTTAAATTCCTAATGAGTTACTATTTCAGAGGATCTTTCCTGGTCCCAACACAATGAGGTCATGATGAAGAAATCGCATCAACGCCTATACTTCCTCAGGAGTTTGCAAAAGACTGGTAAGACATCGGAAACCCTGGCAAACTTCTACAGATGTGTAGTGGGACATGGGCTGACTGGCTGCATCACAGCTTGGTATGGGACACCAATAGCTCTGAGCAGAAGGCCCCGTAAAAGTAGCGGACATGGCCAAGTATATCGCAGGCAAAACCTTCCATATCATCAAGGAAAAATCTACGTGGAACATTGCCTTTGGAGAGCAGCAGCAATCTTCAAAGATCCACACCACCCAGGGTATGTTCTATTCATTCTGCTGTCATCCTGAAAGAGGTATAGGTGGCCACAGGACTCAACCACCAGATTCAAGCACAATTATTACCCGTCAACCATCAGACTCCTAAATATCAAACTTATTCGGAGACTCACTGAAGAGCTTTATTCTGCACATTATTTATTACTGAATATTTATTCTTTTTTGTAGTTATGTCTCATTTCTTGTACACTGATTTTTTGAACTACCTATAAATGGAAAGAATCTCAGGGTTGTATGTGATGTCATATACATACTCTGACAATAAATCTGAACTTTGATGTTTGAACCTGATTTCCCAGTTTATTTTTGACAGGTCATTTTTTTTTTAATGGAGAAAACCAAGTTCCCTTGTAACTTCACATACTGACACCTCAATTCATAAAAAGAACCGATGGCAGGCCAGTCGTTCCCTATTGTCTTTGATGATCATCTATCTGCTTTATTTCTGACAATGCAAATGCAAAATGTGTCAGTATCGGCTCAGAAATAACTTTTATCAAAAGCAATGAGTTGCTGTCAGTGTTAAGAGCAGATGAAAGGAATGAAGGAAGGAATTTGAAATACATTGCAATTTTGTTTTTACACTGTCAGGACATCAACAAGCAATAAAATAATTTATTGGTTTTAGATTAGTGGAAAACATCTTAATCCAAAAGCTGGTTTAATTGTGAAACATTATGACCTCCAAGTGACTGGCAAAGAAAGCTGAAGAACAGGCCCCTTGTGCAGCCATGGCTGAGGTGAGGAGACCCTGTCAATGGTGAATGTACACAGGCGGTGGGACCAGACCACATACCTGGCTGGATACTGAAGGACTGTGCAAAGCAACTGATGGAAGTCCTTGCAGAACTTCCAACACGTTATTGCAGCAGTCCATCGACCCCGCAGGTTTCAATGCAGCCATCATCATCCTGGTACCCAAGAGGGTGGCAGCAGCAGGCCTCAACAACGACCGTCCAGTGGCTCTGACCTTCACCATTACAAAATACTTTGAGCGTCAGGTGATAGAACGCATCAAACTTCACCTCTCAGGAACACTGAACCTATTTCAATTCGCTTACAGACAGAACCGTTGCACTGTCAATGGTATAACCTTGTCCCTCAACTCCATTCTGACCCTCCCCCTGAAGAACGATGCCTCATATGACAGGTTGCTGCTCAATGACTTCAGCTTGGCGTTTAATAAGATCATTCCACAGAGGCTGGTGGAGAAGTTCTCCTTGCTGTAACTGGATTCTGGACTTCCAAATGGCAAAACCGCAGGTTGGTAGCAGAATGTCAAGCATCATTACGCTGAGCACTTGTGGTGCACCCAAACCGGTGTGCTCAGCCCACTCCTGTTCAAAACCAGATCCAGCTCAAACTGAGTCATCAAGTTTGCAGATGACATAACAGTAGTTGGTAGCAACAACAAAGAATCTTGCTAGAGAAGAGGTGGAAAATCTCTGGAAATGGTGCGAGAATAACAACCTGAGTTTCAACGTGGACAAGAGGAAGGAGATGATTCTGGACTTCAGGATGACCAGCGACAACCGCCCTCCACTAGGTATTAATTGCTCAGAGAGATTGGAGAGCACCAAGTTCCTTGGAGTCCAATCCGAGGAAGAGACCAATCCTGGACACAAAATATCTCCACACTTATTAGGAAGACACAACAGTGACTGTACTTCCTTAGAAACCTGAAGCAGGCAAGGCTAACAGCCACCATTCTGTTGACTCTTGAGCATCCTGGCTGGCTGCATCACACAGTGTTGAATGGTTGCTGCAGAGCATTGGATTGGACTACTAAAAGCGGCAGAGAGGATCACTGGGGTCTCCCACCTGCTCCATTGATGTGACTTACTAGGATCATTGCATAAGGAGTGTTCGCAAAATCAGGGAGGATCCCTACCATGCCAGATGAGCATCTTTTAGCTACTTCCATGGGAAAAAGGTAAAGGAGTATCAAGCTAAAACCACCAGGGTGAGAAACAGCTTCTTCCCATGGGAAGAGAGACTGCAATTCTCCACAACTTTACGATTTATATATTTATAAAAAAATATTTGAATATATGCACACATGTACTGTGACTATGTATCATTTGTCTGTATGTGTGTTATGTCTGTACATGCGTTTTGCACGATCCTGCACTGTGGACAGGAGAACGCCGTTTTGTCCAGTCGTACTGGTACAATCCAATGACAAATAAATTTGAAAGTGTTGTTGAATTTCAGCCAACTTTTTAAAGTGACATTTGCTCAAAAGTTACAAGTGTTAAAGAGTTCAAGTTTATTATCATCTCAGGGACGGCCCAAGGTGGGGCTTCTGCTGGCATTGCTCCCCCAAAGCAAGGTGCTGTGCCTCCCCCATATGGTTGCGGCCATCATTCCCCCTCAGACCTGCCCCTGCCTGCCTCACCAGCATGGATCAAGCGTTACTAATGTCTAGCTTGACGTATGCTAGTGTTATGAGCTCCCGATTTAGTAAAATGGGATTATCACTGTAAGGGATAGTATAGACAGGAGGACCAAATGGTCACAGTTAATATTTAAGACAAGCACAACACAATTCACTGCCAAGCGATAATTCGGTACATTGGAAGAACTGAGGGAAGGTTTGTCACAGTCTGTTCCAGAATTTGATACATTTGCAAAGAAAAAGTGATTTTGCAAAGGGAGAACCATGCTGACTGGAGAGAAAGCAACTCTTTGAAGCAGCTCTTGTGGCCAACAATTTTTGTGGAATTCAGAGTGAAGCATGCTCTGTGAATGACTGGGCCTTTTCAGTGGATTGATGATCTGTGCCAGGAGGGTCTTTTGGGAAGCAAAGTGCCTCATTTTGATTGTGACTAACAGTGAAGGTCACTTGCAGAGACTGCTTCAATTTAAGTGTGACTAGCAGTGAAGAAACTTGGAGAGACCGGTGCCAGGGTCTTGGAAGCTTCCCTGTTCGAGTCTTGTCTAGAAAAGGATCAGGAGTCTGATGACCACAGCTCATGTGGATGGTCATTTCTTCAAGACAAATTTGTAAGTCTGCAGCAGCCACAACTCCAGTCTTCCCATCAGTTCAATGTTCATTCTTGGCATCAAATTTCAAAGGCCTGCACTTCAACACTAAATTTAAAAGACTGAACTTTGAAGTAACTTTCCAGATTTTGGCCTGGACTGTAATGGTTTGGACATAACACACGCACGCACGCACGCACGCACGCGCACGCGCACGCGCACGCGCACGCACGCACGCACGCACGCACGCACGCACGCACGCGCACGCACGCACGCACGCGCACGCACACGCACACGCACGCACACGCACCTAACTAGAGATGGATTTAGTATTAAGGATAGTTTAAAAGTTAAGATGGTAGTTTAAGAGTTCGAAATAAAATGAGTGTTTTTAAAATGAAACACTGTTCATTGCCTATTGCTGCTCGTTACACATGGTTTGTAACACCAGCAATAAAAGCAGCGCTTTTGTCTGCTCTGTCGGAGGGACGGAGGACTATAACATTTGTTGGCAGGTAGTTACCAGCATCCAACCACACCCCTTCCCCCCGCCGGCCCTGCTGTGCAAGTTTATGAGTGTTGCCCACCCTAGTCATGCTAATGGCCCCCTCGAACTCTCGCTCTGGCGCCGACCCTGTATCATCTGACTGTACATATAGAACCAGACGACGCAGCATTTCCTCAGACTATGGTTCACATACGTGCACTCATCATGCATTTCTCACACAGCACAGAATAATCACGTACATACAAAGAAATATAATATAAAATAAATATTCTGGAATTACGTGGAAGAGGGCATCAGGATGGCAATTAACACTGACCATCCAGTGCATGCTTCATAATTTTGTATACATTTTTTTTTACAGAAGGGAAGGTCACTCAGTCCATCAAATCTATGCTATCAATCCCACAGTGTTTCCCTGAAATGATTCTCTCTCACTCTGCAAGGAATTGATGCTGTGATGTATGCACCATCCAGGAGATGAAAGAGTTGAAGAGAATACATGGAAGAAACAAATATACGCGTAAAAGTCGGCAGAAGATGTTGCTTTGGACCCAAAATAATTAGGAAGAGGAGAGGCTGGTCATTTTGCCCTATAGAATTGGAGACTGAGTGGTGATCTTATAGAGATAATATAAAGTCATGATATATAAAGGCATAAATGTCTTTTCCCTGGAGAATGAGAGTCTAGAACTGGACGATGTGGATGTAAGGTTGAGTGGGGGTGGGAAGGCGAAGATTTAAAAGGGACCTGAGCAGCAGGTTTTTTAGAGGTTAGTGTTATATATGGAGCGAACTACCAAAGAAAGTGGGATAAGTGAATACAATTAGGACATTTAGAAAACCCCTGGACAAGCTCATGGCGAGCTAAGGGTGAGAAGGATATTGGTGAAATGTGATTCGCACAGATGGGAAACATGGTCAGTGTGGAGAGTGGGCTGAAAGGCTGGCTTTTGAATCTGTACAGTTAAATTACTCTATTTTCCTTCCAGTCGATCAGTGAAGCATAACAACACATGGTGTTTCTATCGCTTATCTCAATGATGTTATCACAAACCCATATCCTTAGGGCTTAGCTATAGATTATACAAAATGCACCACATATAATCCAGGCTCCTTTTGGAATGCAGTACTGGAGGAATGCTCCACAGTCTGCAGAGCTATATTTTAGAGGCGATGTAAAGCACGAGGTGCCTCAACTCACTGTTCAAACAAGACCAATAAGATTCTCTTCTGAAGGTTACATACACAGCCTAACTCATGTCAAAAGCACACAAAAAGCAAACAACCTTCTCAATTATGTTATAATTGTTTCATAACGGGTGGCACAGTTAGCGTAATGCTGTTACGGTACCAGCGACCGGGGTTCAAATCTGGTGCTAAGTGTAAGGAGTTTGTACGTTCTCCCTGCACAATTTAAATTTATAACTGCTTTAAAGGGCTTGCTGGAAGTCAAGAGACTTCTTTTTTTTTCCCCCATTTAACAACATTTAATTGGCATAGAATATCAGCTGCCAATGGTGTTGAATAGAATAAAATATTTGACAGAAATTTTGAGCTTGCTAAAAACCAAATAAGCATAATATTTTCTCTCTGACCAAGAATTTGATGACAATTTCATTCTGTAATTACATTTCCTTTACATTGATGAACTGCATCTCAACATGACATCATAGAGATTTACAGCATGGAAGTAGGCCCTGGGACCAACATCCATGCTCACTACATTAGCCCTCCCCCATTTTCTTCCCTGCTTCCATTCCCCTAGCTACATCTCTCTCTCTCTTCACTTTTCCCTCCATCTCCTTCCACAGACCCAAAATCAATTCTCAGCTTTCTTCTTATCATATCCAATTCAGACTTTTTGTTTCTTGGTCTGGTTCTTCTCTTTCCCATTCTTCCAATTTCTCTCTGACTTTATCCAGACATCTCCCTACTTTTTGCTTATACCTTGAAGAAGGGCTCAGGCTCGAAACATCGGCAATCTGTCTTTACCTCGGATGGATGCTGTGAGACTGGCTGATTTTCTCCAACATTTTTTGTGTTTTTTTACAATAATCACAGCATCTGCAGAGTTTCCTATTTCCCCTGACCAAGTTATCGACCTGTAGTGATCTGGGGTTCATTAGAAGTGTTCTTTTACTGACGACTAGTCCCACCTCCCGGCTCCTTCCCCTGGGGCCTGTATATAACCCCAGTTTCCTGCCTAAACCCAGAATCCGTCTGAAGCCTGTTCATGAACCCGACCTGTGTTGTGAGCTAATAAAAGCATTTGTTCTCCCTCCAGTCAAGTGTGAGCTTTTATCTACGCTACATTGCCTTGGCTAGCCCATGCTACATTTGATCCATAACCTTCTAAACCTTTCCTGTCTTTGACTCCACTAAATGTCTTTTAAACGTTTCAATTTGCTTGCGTCACGACTACTGCTTCTGACAGCTCCGTACATATACCCTCTACCCTCTGTGTGTAAAGTTGCCCTTCGTGTCCCTTTTAAATTTTGACCCTCTCACCTTTCCAATATTTTTATTTAAGTTTCAATAATAATAAACAATAAGTGACATTAAACAGAATAATCACACGTAAAAATGAATATACAAGTGTAGTAATTATATGTAGAAAAAACATATATAAACAAACAGACTGAAGGCCTTTTTATAGTGAAGAAATAAGCGAGTGTAAAGGTGGATATTCTCTGCCCTTTCATCGGTAAACCTACCTCCATAAAACCTCTAAGGGTGGATCCATCGTGAAGGTACAGTCAGCAGTAAAGCACAGTCACTCCACCTCATCCATAAAGGCACTGCCGCTGCAAGCGGCTGTAAAGGGGTGGGCTGATGACATCATGACCGGGGCTCCCACGGATTTGTCCTGGGGTTAGGGCTCTCCCCTGCCACCCAGAAATGTCCTCTTTTCACTCCTCTTCTGCCCCTCACTCCTTCACTGAGCCAGAAGGAGCCAGGCAAGTTGCACGGCGGAGTCTGGCGGGGGCGAGCCTCTTTTGTTTTAATGTGGGTTCAATGGCCATCCTCATTACCTATAATTCCCCCATGCAGCTGGAACCGCTCTACGTTTCCCGAAGCAGTTCCAGCTGCATGGGGGATTATGGATAACAAAGATGGGTATTGCTTGGCGCATAAATTTGACTTCACGGCGACAGGCGGCGTAACTGCACCACTCACCCCGCCTCCAGCAGCTTCAGAGGATGGTTTTTGACGCTGCTCTCCATAAAAGCAATGCTGGATCAGTCTCTTAGGCCTTCTCCATAAAAGGTAAGTCCACCTTTTTGAGCCGGCTTCAATGTGGCATTGCTCCATAAAAAGGGCTTAAAAGAAAAACAAAAAAAGTATATTATGCACTTAAACAAATATAAAATGGCTAATTGAAAAAGACAAAAAAAAGATATTACTAATCTACAAAATCTATTCCCTTCCATTCTGAAGTTGTTGGTAGTTGTTTATAATTTACTACCATATAGAGAAGACGAAAACAGAAAACAATATATCAATATTCATATAAATTATGAAAAAATTTATAAAAGGGCCCCATAAATTAAAAAAAATTCAAACCTGTTACATTGGGAGAGCATATAATTTTCTTCCAAGGTTAAACATACCATCGTATCCGACAGCCATTGAGTATGAGTAGGAGGGACAGCATCTTTTCATCTCTTCAGTAGTGAACATCTAGCCATAAAGAAAGCAAAAGAGATTACGTGGGAATTGAGAGACTGTTAAATTCAAGTCAGTTATTTTAGTTAATCCAAATAGGGAAATTAAGGGATTTGGTCTCAAATTTGCATTAAAGACTAGAGATGAGGTATGAAAAAAATCTTCCCAGGGAACGAGAAGTAGAAGACCAGAACATGTATAAGAGTGTGCCTACTTCAGTCCTGCACCTGTCATATTGTGAAGAAATGTTGGAGTAAAATTTTGCCAATTGAACTTTAGAAAAGTAGGCATCAATTGTAAAAGCCCTCTATGGCCTCTAGTGTTAGTTTCTCATACCCTGGGAAAAAGACCATCCATCTTATCTATGTTCCTCATGACTTTATAAACCTCCATAATTGCTCCCCCCCCCCTTCAGTCGTCTACGCTCGAACCTATCCAAACTCTCCTCATCTATTCTTTGTCTTCCCAACAAGTTTAGTCAAGTGATTAGGATCTTGTTAAACAAATCCTTTTATCATGGCAAGGAAATGTTAATACCACTTAAGGTAACAGAAAGTGAAATCTTCCAAATTCAACCTTACACATCAAATAATGAACAATTTCCACCAAACAAACTCATCAAGGTCCAGCATTATTTTATCATTGCTTGTATTCCGGATAACAGGGGTTTTACTTGTTACTCTATACCCCCTTACAGTAAAAGAATAAGAGAAGCAAAATAAAGTATTTTTTATTATATGTTGTTATTATATTTTATTAGAATATGAGAGGTAGTTCAGCCCTTTGGATATTAAACCTATCATTTTGGTCCACAGGAAAACTCAATTAGTCTTGATTTTTGTAAGACGAATTTTAATAAAGTACAATTTAATTTACTCTTTCTGAAATCTCTTGCTATATGGGTTGTTTTCTGTCAGCTGCACTGTTGTTAAGTGGTAAAATGCTGCTCTAGGCGACTCAGTGATGTAGCTGTGGACCCATTATCACACTGCTCCAGAGACCTGGGTTGGATCGGGATCTTGGGTGCTGTGGAGCCAGGCCAGCACCCAAAAGATCAATGTTAAGATTATCTGACTATACCCGATACAACCAGATGAAACGGAGTTTCTCCGGATTATGGTACACACACTCACTCAATGCACATCACAAAATAATCGTAAATGTAGATAAAGATCATAATATAAAATAAATAATTTACTTGTTTCATTTATAACAAGTGCTCACCTGACATTAGCCTGGGGCAGAATGTATAGAGCGACTAGAATGATGGCAGTGAAATCCCTTGGCAGATAGAATGGATGACATTTGATTGCCAGATGTTCCAGGTCTGGGTCACAACCTTCATGTTTGTGCACCCACGATGAACGATGACCAGATGCTGTCTCCTCTGGTTATTCCTTTTTTTTTTTATTTATTTTATTTTTTTACATTTTTTATTTTCCTCTGGTTATTCCTGACGCCATTGTGGTGGAGGAAAACCTTAGTTCAGCCATGCCTCGGTGAAGAACATCACACAGAAACCTCTAATGTCCCTCTGCTGCTTTTCTCTAGCTCTGAGGTCATTCAGTTTATTCTCCAAAGATTGTACATTGGCCAAGAATATGGTAGGGAGCAGAGCATTATGTAGCCCTCCACTGCATCAGTGTGGTTGGGCCTTCTTTAAATGGCCCATGTGCCCAGCTGTTCAAATCGCCCGTGGACTTTAAATGGCCCATATGTCGGCTGTTCGAATCATCTGTAGTCTGCAGACTTTATACTAAATTCAATCTTCACATCCCACCTTTCTCTAAAAAGAACTTGTTTTATCACTTCACTCAGATTAGTTAAGATTTCTCAGTTGCTTGCTCACTGCTCCAGAAATGATTATCAACTACCATATTCCCTCAGTCACAACTGCAGACAAAACCATTTTGCTCCTGTTAGGGTCCTGCTGAATCCGCTGGGTGAGAACTCATTTTCAGAAACAGACACGACGAACTTCAGCCAGTTTCTCTTGGTGACTCCAGTCTAACGGAGTTCCCTTTTAAGCAGCATGATGGCTTGCTTTCTACACACTTGTATCACTTGCACTCGCTAACCTGTGGAACTGATACCACCACAAGTGTTTCTGGAGTTCGTGGTTTATATGTTCAATGGTTGGGCAAGCAGGTCATCAAGTTTACAGATGCTGAACCGTGCCCCGGTAGATGATGGCATCAGGTGGGACTGCACACCAGGGTGAAATGAGGCCACCTCAGGCTAAATGGAATCAGCAGTGGACGGAAGTTGCTCGCGAAATCAAGAACAGGAGCTACATTCCATCCAACGCCAAAATTTCCATGACCTCCTTCTTGTTAGTGTCATGCCCCTTCAAAAATTGAACAGATTAATTCAGCCCCACCACGCTAGCACCTTTAATGCTGCCTGCAAATTTCACAGCTCACCCATTCTGGGACAAGGAATACGTAGCCCGCAGGAGCCGAGAGCCTGCGTACTTCACCATCATATGATTTCCTCCTCATGCCACTGAAGGGTTTGACTTGGTCCATGTACATGTCTTCTGGGCATTCTTCTGACCAGGGCAGCTACCTCCTCATTACATTCATCACTTGACACACATAGGAAATTCCATCTTCCCCAATAACAACTCACCAACTCCGATGTGATGGAGGAGCCCAGCTCCAAAGTGAAAGATGAGGACAGTGAGTTGACGTGCCTGGCATATCCAAAGGCTAGCTCAGCCCCAGGCAATGTACAGATGATATAAGTTGAGTTAAGCCCACATGTTTGACAGGATAAGACATGCAATCAGGGAGCTATATTTAGAACTGAGGGTCATGTGGCCACTACCTAAAGGATGAGGTCACATATTAAGCTCTTCTCCAGAAGATATGGATGAGGACGGTGAGAAAAGCCTGGAGTGGTTGCCCATGGACATAACTGTGCAGATTATCCCTATCAGTATCGAAAGGACATCCACTATACCAAAATCAGGGAGACCTGCCTCAATGACTATTAGCCAGTCTGCCACAATGGGCTGAGAGATTGATGTTGGAGCCGATCTGTCACAGGAAGGACCTGAACTTACTTCCATTTGCCTACTGTCAGGGCAGGTCCACAGCGGATGCCATTTTACTGGCCCTCCACTCGGCGATAGATCACCTGGACCACAAGGACACTTACATCAAGCTGCTGTTCATTGACCACAGCTCAGCTTTGAGTAACATCATACCAGTAAAACTAACAATCAAACTCAGAGATATGGGACTCTGTCCCTCACTGGGTAACTGGATCCTCAAATTCTTCATCGTCTGAACCCAAACAATGTGGATTAGCGACATCACATCCTCCTTGCTGGCCATTAACCCAGGCTCACCTCAAGGCTATGTGCTTGTTTCCCTGCTCTATTCCCTGTACACTCACAACTGCAAAGCCAAGTTTAGCTTCAACACAATCCACAAATCTGCTGATGACACCACCACGTCGGTTGAAATGATGTCAGAATATCAGACACAGATCGAGAATATGGTTGCGTTGTGCCTGAAAATCTTTGTTTCAACATCAGCAGGAAGTTTATTGTGGACTTTTAGGAAGGAAGGAGGGTTAGGAGAAGGAGATAGGATGGCGGTAGAGAGGGCTAGTACTTTGCATTTCTTGGGAATCCACACATAATGGAGGACCTCTCCTGGAGCCATCACATCAAGGTAACCGGAAAGAAGGTGCACCAAAGGTTCTGCTTTCTATGAAGTCTGTGGAGAGTTTGCATGCTGTCAAATACTCTATCAAACTCTACAGGTGCCGTGTGGAACATATACTGACTAGTTTCAGCATGGTAATGGTTTGAAAATTCGAGTGCCCAGGAATTCAGGGAGGTCACAGTAAGTGGCAAACCTATTCAAGACCATCACAATCACTGACCTCGAGACCATTAAAAACATCTAGGTAAAGGCACTGCCTCAAGAAGGCAGAAAACATCGCAGAGGACCCCCATCACATCCTCTTTTTAATGTTACCTACAGGCAGAAAGTTTAAAGCATAAGGTCCACCACCTCAAGGATCAAGAATAATAGTTATCAGACTCTTGAATCTTCCCATGCTACCTTAACCATAACTCTACGACCAGCAAAAGATACGTCTACGCTATTGAAATGCCACTTTTTTCTTGAACAAACTGCAATTGTGAATAGTTATCTATCTTTTTTCTTTAATTATCTCTTTTTCTGTCTTGGCCTATTGTGTTAAGTTAACTTATACTACTGTCGTTGGTGTATCTTGCATCCCTGCCTGGCTGCAGCAAGCAAGAATTCCAGTGCATCCGAATACTACACTTAGGTACATAACAATAAACTCTCCTCTCATCTGCTGCAATGCTCGAGAGGACAGAGAGTGGTGGGAAGGGGTGTCCAACTTCAACATCTCTCAGACCCTTCAACAGAATCGAGAGCTCCATCAGTGAAGTAATGAGTAACTCCATGCCCTCAGATCAACACACTCCCACAGCGGCTGATGGGCCACAGAAGCATAGGTGCAGCCACCCCAACTCCACATGCATCACCAGAAGCTTGGTCGGCCCACATCATAGTCCCACAATCTCCCAGTGAAGAGGAGCTGGCTGGTATTCAGGACCAAGCAGCCATTGACCACGGATCTGCCATTGACCACCGGCAGTTACAGAAGCAACATTATTCCACCTATGCCATCGGATGCCTGGGCCAAGAAAGCTTCCGTGTCTCCTCGGAGCATAAAATACATTGCCCTCTCAGGGTTACAACACCTGCACCCCCACTTCTAACCCTTCGACAATGACCGTGCATGTACCTCTTTGACAGCCAGCTCGTGCCAAAATGTAGTCACCCTCGTGCCAAAATGTAGTCACCCTCTGGTGGTCGTCAGCTGCCTCACCACAGCTCACCATTGCTGGAGTAAGATACCAAGGAATTGGCCCAGCCATAAACCTGGAAGACCGCAAGTGGAGCACCAGGATAATTTATTCTATTTATCACGCAAAAATTGGATCAGGAGTAAGTCACTCAGCTCTTCAAGCCTGCTCTTCCTTGAAAGATGGCCATAATTGATCTGTCCCACGCCTCATCTCTCCTTCTACACGAGTTCCTTACACTCCCCAATTCCTTTATCTTTCAAAAACGTATCAACTTACTCTTTTAATACCACCAACGATCCAATCTTCACTCCTTTCCAGGGTAGAGAATCCCAGAGATTTTCCCCTGCAAAAAGATCAGTTTAAGTCACCACCTCTAATCGTTTCACTACATCCCTCTATTGTTCAAGATGCTCGCAGGAGATCACAGCATCTACCCTGTCATGCCCCTTGCAATGTGACATTTTTTCCTTGAGCTCAATTCTTCTAAACTCTGAAGAACACAGATCTATTTTTCATTGAATTAGACAGGCTCATTGTTAAACTTGCAAAGCTCCGTCAACTTCAGCAGTCAAATTTTAACCAATTGTCTTGATGGGCTCGAGTGTTAATGGATTTGATAACTTGGTGAATGATCCAGTAATCTTGTGATTTTGCGCACCAGCTCAGACCTTAATTTGATGCATGTGCATAACTGCAACCACACAGTGGGGGAGAGCATTTTGCGATGAGTGTCAAGTTGCAAAATCCTCCATATCATTTCCTTCCAAACCTAAACAATTCTTGCGCAGAAGCAAAGTGACCTTTCGCAGAATTATGCCTCAGATAAGCACAAGGTTTTTAAGTGCAAAGAAATCATTTTATTGTGGAAGCTGCATGGAGAGAGTGCATCCCCTGATGTTGTATGCAAGGAAACAATGAACTCGTGCTATTTTACAATGTCAATGTTGCAGCCCCTCTACAACTTGAGGCACTTGGTGAAGATTTGGAGGAGTTTCTTTCTGACACATGTTCTAATTAGCAATCAGACTAGATGTGATTTCAAGTGATGTAGCACAGCCTGAGAGAGAGACTAAACAGCGTGTACCAGGGGGTCAAGCATAAAGCAGATAACTGGACCTTGACTAGACATTACACGTCATAACACACGCACATGGAATAGACCTGGGAAAAAGTGACGCACTGCAAGTCAATAGCAGATCTTAATTCTCCCCCCACTGTGTAATTGTTCACAAACCCACGTACTCCCCGAGTCTGATAGTCCCACTCAAGTAAAGGGAGATAAGACCCACAGTGCAACAGGGAGTCCCAAACAGTGATTATGTGGGATATAATGAGCAGCCTCTTGTAGTTTGGAAGTCCAGGATAACAGAAGTTAGGAATGTATGGGCTGGCTCTTGCTTCAAGATGCAGGCATGATTGCGCTTAACGAACTGGGTCTGCAGTAATAATTCTTCTTTCAGGTTCTCTGTCATGCAGAAATTCCCTCTCACTCCCAGCACTCGAGGGACTATCACTGACATACATGTTGCAAAGGGTCCAAATCTGAAGAAATCAAGTCAAGTTTATTGTCATCTGATTCTATAAGTACAACCTGACAAAACAGCATTCTCTGGTCCTCAACTGCAAAACACGCAGACACACAATCAGACATAACACACATACAAACACTACATATGCAGAACAAGTATTTCATAGAAATAAATAAATAAATACATCCAAGAGATTAGGATGGTCAGTGTAAGCAGTTCCTTTGGTTGTTCAGCATTCTTACTGCCCATGGGAAGAAGCTGTTCCTCAGCCTGGCTCTGATACTCCTGTACCTCTTCCCCAATGGGAGCAGCTAAAAGGTGCTGGGTTCGGAGTGCAAGGGGTCCCCAATAATTTTGAGCACCCTCTTCAGACAATGATCCCAGTAGATGATGTCAATGAGGGGGAGGGAGACTCCAGTGATCCTTTCTGCCCATCTTATGGTCCTGTGGATTGACCTCCAATTCATTTCTCTGCGGCAACCATACCCCATGGTGATGCAGCCGACCAAAACGCTCTCAAAAGAGCTCCTGTAGAAGGTTGACATAATGGTGGCTTGTTGCCTTGGCCACTTCAATCTTCTCTGGAAGCACAGTCACTGTTGCGCCTTTCTGACAAGTGAGGAGATGTTGAGAGTCCACTATAGATCACTTGTTAAGGGAACTCCAAGAAACCTAGTGTTCTCCACTCTCTCCACTGCTCTCCTGAAAGTCCACGATCATCTCCTTCATCTTGTCCACATTGAGACTCAGATTGTTGCTCTCCCACCATTTCATGAGACTTTCCACCTCACCTCTGTAGAGCGACTCATCATGCAGCTCAGTAAACAGCTTGCATCCACTCCTGAGGATGAGGTGTACAATGCGGACCAGCTTTGCACAAGCATCGCTGTAAATCAGACACAGTTTACCTCTTCAAAATGATATGGCTACCACCACACACTCCACTCTCAAATGTAAAACGCACTTTAACAGCCAATGAGAATTATTGTTTTCCCTCACCAGTGCAATTTCTGCATTGAAACCATCCACCCAAACAGCACACAACGTGGCACAGCAAAGATGAATTTCCAGCAACTTCATTTTGCATTTTACCCATTTCTCAGAAAAATTCCCTTTTGTTTCTTTGCCTTTATATTCTTTTACTTCCCTGCATGATGAGGTTAAAATCAGGGTTTATTATACAATTTGTTTTTCTATCTCATGACCTCAAGAATATGGAACTCTTTTATATTTCTGTGGGTTTTGTTATTTTTAATGCCCTTTAACCACAGCCCTTTGTTATTTTTAATGCCCTTTAACCACAGCCATAGTTTCCTGAGGCAAAGCAGCTGCAGTGAGTTAAACTCAAAATCTGAATCAGAATCAGGATTCATTGTCATGAACAAGTTATGAAATTCAGTGTTTAACAGCAGCTTCATGGTGCAAACGTTCATATTATAACCATCTTACAACATTACTATAAAAAATAAAAATAATAGAGCACAAAAAGTAAAGTCGTGTCTGTGGTTCATTGTGTCGCTGAGTGCTCGTCTTTAGGCTCCTGTACCTTTTTCCCCGATGGTAGCAGAGTGAAGAGGGTGTGGCCTGGGTGGTGGTGGTCTTTGAGGATAGAGGTTGCTTTTTAAAGATACCGCCTCATGTAGATGTCTTCGATGGAGTGAAGTCTGGTGCCTGTGATGTCACAGGCCGAGTTAATGACCCTCTGGAGTTTATTCTTGTCCTGAGAGTTGGCGCCTCCATACCAGACAGTGATGCAATCAGCCATGGTACACCTGTAGAAGTTTATGAGAGTCTTCAGTGCCCTACTGAATCTCCTCAGACACCTCACAAGAGTAGCCACTGGCGAGTCTTCTTTGTAATTGCATCAACATAGAAGCTCCAGGACAATGTTGATACCCACTCCACTACTGAGCCGTCAGTGAGGACTAGGTCGTATTGCCCTGACTTCCGCCTGAAGTCCACAATCATCTCCTTCGATTTGCTGTTGTTGAGGGCAAGGTTGTTGGTGTGACACCACTCAATTTGCTGATCTATCTCCCTCCTGTACTCTTCCTCATTGCCGTTTGTGAAACTTCGTTACATTTCACTTTCAACTTTTCTTTTGCAAGGCAAACTGCTGAAATGAAAACTGATAAAAACACAGCAAGATACTTACAGATTACAGGCGAGGAAACAGAGAAAACATCCTCCAAACCAGTTAATTCAAGGATGGTACTTAAAAATGTAAGGGTGCACAAGGAAGTGCATGATATATTGGCTGAATTCTATGTGCAACATCAAGTCCTGCAAGAGAAGCAAAGAGTCAGAAAATTTTTTGGAACGAAAAGTGGAAAAAGGAAAAGAAACATGAAAAAAATCCACTGCTTCAATATGATCTCCCAGTGGGTCATTTCCTTTACCGTCATCAGAGTGAGGCAAAATATAAACTTGAGGAACACCAGATCATGATTGGCATAGTGGTTAGTGCAATGCCTTTACAGCACCAGCGATCGGGACTGAATTGGGGTTCGAAACCCACACAGTCTGTAAGGAGTTTGTATGTTCTCCCCATGACTGTGTGAGTTTTCTCCAGGGGCTCCGGTTTCCTCCCACCCTTCAAAACCTACCTGGGTGTAGGTTAATGGGATATAAATTGGGGAAGCGCGGACTTGTGGGCCAAAATGGCCTGTTACCGTACGGGATTTAAAATGTGCCTAAATTTAAAAAATAATAACAATATGAAAACTAATGGCCATCCTAGTACCAGCTGCAAGAATTTAAATCTACCAGAGCTTTTTTTTAAAAATTTTTTCATCTACATCTGCTTAAAGATAAATTATTAAAAGAACTGAACATACTCCAGCAGATGACACTGAACACAGGAGGATGAATATTATGATAATATTATTTGTGTTAATCTCCTACAAAAACAACAGATTACAATTGTTCCTGGAAGTGTCTTCATATTTAAATTTCATTAAATCAAATAGGCAGCTTGGTGGAACAACAGCTGAAGTTAATGTTTAGTAATGACCTTTCAATAATTTTATAGACAACTATAAAATGCACTTCCTCACCAATAAAGTGTGGTTTGGTCTCCATTGGGACAATTAATTTCTAGTCTTTATTTGAGGTTTGTGCAAATTTTAAAAATTTTCTTTCTTTTCCCCTCCCCCCCCCCATCCTCCCTGAAACTTCTTATTAACTTGTTTTCTCACTTTTCTGGTTTGTATAAAGGAGTTTTGACCTGAAATGTTAGCAATTTCTTTTTCCGTAGGTATTGCATGACATGCTGATAGTCTTCAGTGTTTTTTATTTCCATCATTTGAGATTTTCCAGTTAAAAGGATAACATTTCCCCTGAGGGGAGGTTGAAACAAGAGGCCATGAGTTAAGTGTAAGGGGGTTACACTTTAAGAGAAATATTAGAGGTGGCTTTTTCCACTCAACGAGTGGTGGCAGAATGGAATGATATTCCGAGTGAGATAGTGGCAGCACGGTCCCGTCTGTCATTTCAGAGAAGGTTGGATGTGTACATGGAGGTGAGGGGGGTGTTGGAGGGTTATTGGCAGAGAGCGGGAGGTTTGAGCTAGTAGAATTGTTCTATTGAACCGCTGCGGACTCGAAAGGCCGACATGGCCTGTTTCCGCTCCGTGAATGGTTACATGATTATATGATTATGATTCCTCCTGGACAGCCTTAAACCCAATGACATGAGCAACAAATTTGTGAATTTCAGCAGATGCCCACCTAGGTACAGTTCAATGTCTCCTTTAACTACTTCTGTCCTTACCTTTCTCTCTAAAATTCCCCTCACCTTCTGTCCAATACCATATTACCTCTTAGCTTTTCTACACCCCTTTATTTGGTCACCAACTTCCCTTTAATTTTGATAGTGTCCCGATCCAAAGTAACGACCATTACATGGACCACAGTCTAGAGTATTTCTGCTACTGGGCATTGAGGGGCAGAGACTGGAAGGAAAACCACTCAAACAACTGAGGGGGGGAGTAACTACAAGGGTGGAACATAGCAAATAAAAGGATTAATGCAACAATGTGCAGTCAATATGGCATTGAAGCTGCAAAAGGGATGACATTACGTACAGGTAAGAAGTTGGAGAGGGGCCAAGCGGTGTAAGCCGTTGGTCGTAGGGTGTTGGACAGGGAGTGAGAGAGGTGGAGAAGCAGGTGGAGGGAAATACCTCTGGGAAGAGGAGGATAAGTTATTTCCCCAACTTCTCAGTTCTTTCCCTTTTTTTATATATCACATCAACTTTTTCATATGTATTACTTAAGTCTCGATAAAGGATCCAGATGTGAAACATTGATTGGATGGATTCGGTGTTCACAACATCTCCTCCCTTGCCAGGAAGGCGCAACAGTGACTGCATTTCCTGAGAAAACTGAAGTGGGTAAGGCTGCTTCACAGTGTGGTACGGTTGCTGCAGAGAAATGGATCGGAAGTCAATCCACAGGACCGTAAGAGTGGCAGAGAGGATCACTGGGGTCTCCTCCCCACGCCCCCCATTAACATCATCTACCTTTGCGTACACATTTGGCTTATGGACAGACCCAGGTAACAGAACTCATTTTTAACCTGGGGACTGCCTGTATATGTGTGATATGTCTGGTTGTGGGTCTGCGTATTTTGTACCAAGGACCGGAGAATGGTGCTTCGTTGGGTTGTACTTGCGCACTCAGATGACAATAAACTTGACTTGAGCTCATTGTTATATGATTGAGGGATGGAAATTCTCCAAATACAATCAAATTTAAAGGAATGAGAAACCACATAAAAGAACTTCACATCATTCCATTAATTTCTACGGCAAGGCAAGCAGAGATAACATTTTTTGTAAAGTGAGAAGTGATCACAAACCAAGAGGCAATGAAAGGAAGACTCGTATCTAATGTAGTCACCCAACTGATAACACATGGGAGATTCCTATCATGAATGGATCTAGGGATCTTGCAGCCATATAACAAAATTGGCATGCTCATGGGAGCACGAGTCATAAGTACTCTGGTAGCACAGAAGGAAAGAGGAGTGAGGTGATTAGATGGACATCAACACAATAATTTAAAACCTCTCACTTCCATGAAGTAAATCTTTTATCTACAAGAAGCAATTATCATTCATCTGGATTAGATCATTTTTAAAAGATAACTGCTTTCAGAATCTATCATTCAATACTTTAGTTTGATAATAACTGGTCTCTCACACAAGAATCAGTAATGTAATTTTTGTAAGTGAACAAATGTTTTTTACACAGCTGCTGCATTCTGGGAAATTATTCCCAAATTTACGGAATGCAGTCTGTGTAAAACAATAGGAAAAGAAATTAGGGAATCATTCCCGTTCCAAAATTTTACCACTTGGACCCCTAGAATTTTTTTACGGAATGCCTGCAGTCTAAATTGAGCTGCAGGCGATCCACTACAATGGGCTTATGAACAGGACGTATTGATGGCGCACGATGCAGCAGCACCGACTGCAGACCTGACAGACCTGGGAGTTAGCGTGGGTCCTGAAAGCTCGCAGTCTGTCTGGAGTCCCTGGTAATCCCAGGGAAACACTGGACTTGAACCTGTTCCTCTGTTTGGGGCATTTGTACATTAACATAAGATGTATTTATCTCATGTATCTCGAGTATCTGTCTGATCTCCCTATAAACATGGATCTTACACGTTATCCCTTAGAAATTGAAATATTCTTTTCTTTAAAACAAAAATAAGCAATCTCGTTGTCTGTGCTGTGCATGTCCATTGGATATACAGTAAATGTACTTTCCTTTGCCACAAAGTTCTTAAGACTTGGAGTCGATTTGGATTAAGGGATGGCCAGCCGCCGCACACATGTGGGGGAATCTCCAACACTGATGATCTCGTTGTTGCTGATCCAAATTGACCTCCTTCCCCAAGTCAAGCTTCTTCGGTTTTTCAGGGATATATTATCATTTTACTTCATCCCAGAATCGGATATGTAACTGCAGATGCTGAAGGGAGATTTCAACACTTGATCCGCAAGCCCTGGGAATTACTGGAGCATTTTCTGAATGGTCTGGCAGGCCGCGCAGAGCTGATGTTGGAGAGAGGAGCAGGTTCAACGCCAGGCACTGGTCCCCATGAAACAGACACTCATCTCCAACAATAGTCGTGCACCAAGGTTCAATGTGTGCCGAAACAGTTGGGGAAGAAAATCAGGAAAATGTTTTTAAAAAGCGGCTGCAATAAATTTTAAGGGATAATCAGTGTCCATCTGCCATGTAAGGTTGACAATGGCGGTCATTTCCTGCACTGACATGTGAAAATCGCAAAAGGTGGCAAATGTCTGAACATTGTCCTGAAGAATGAATAGAGGGAAATAAAAGGCAGGGAATTTATATCATTGAATAAAACGTCAATGCAGTGATGCTGTAAGTCGCATGTAGGTTATATGTTAATGTCGATGTCAAAACAGTGGTGTCCCAAGTCCAACCTATGTAAATACCACACTTCAGGTATTGAGCCTAAATTCACAGTGAAATGCGGAAATTTGGAATTTTGGTCATTTCTGTGTGAACAGCCACTCTGGAAGATAGGTGAGACAATTCCAAACGGAAAGAAAAATGTAAAAACTATTTTTAAAAAAGCTGTAGGAACTTAACGTGGCAGGTAGTATCTATTGAGTGAAAGTCAGCCAACATTTTGGGTCGGGACCCTTCATAGATTTATTGTCATAGTCTTTCTACATTTAGTTGCCTCATTCTAAAACTTCGGGTAATATCCATTTGAAAATACTTGAATAATTATGGACAAGCAAAGTAGTGCACAATCTCAAATGGTTTTGTTCTCTTTGAAGCAAGGTGCATCTGCTATCAAAGGTAAAAGGTGGAGTCATAATGATATATTGATATACAGTTAAACCACCAGTGTCTGGCACCTATAGAGATAGGTAGATAAATGTATTTTCTGGTTGCTTGAAACTCAATCTTCCAATGCCGAACTAAAACATCCGCTACTTACATGATTTTTGCTCACCAGATAATTCTAATACACAGATTTATTTTGCCGGTTGCTTTAGGCTGCCGGTTACTTGAATTCCTGATAACAGGTCTTTTACTATGTCTTCTTCTTTTCTTTGGCTTGGCTTCGCGGACGAAGATTTATGGAGGGGTAATGTCCACGTCAGCTGCAGGCTCGTTTGTGGCTGACAAGTCAATGGAGAAGGATTCAGAGAGCTCATTGCTGTATCTGACCCGACCTTATTGGTTTTCGTGCAGTTGGATAACCATGTTGAGGAACTTTGGGGGGCATCCGAGGCGCTCTAGTATTTGCCAAAGCCCTTTCCTGCTCACGGTGTCGAAGGCTTTGGTGAGGTCAACTATGTACTGTGCAGTTAACATGCAATACTTTGGCAATGAGACTGTATCTATTAATTAATTGCAGAGTGGTGACAACAGACACTTTTTTAAAAAAATTGCACCTGTTGCGAAGCATTTTGTACAGTTTTTTTAAAACCACCAATGAGTGGTAATTCTGCCTTGCCAATATGAAAAAGGATGTGATGTCATGCATGTACTCTGACAATAAATCTGGAATCTCACTTGCTAGATGTTTCATTTTAATTTGCAGATCAGATACCTGCCTCTACCTTCGAATTCACTGATATTGGTCTTCTATTTGAAAAGGAAAACTCCAATAATTTTCTATCCCAGCCCAGCTATGGATAAGTTTATTACTTTTTGTAAATTAAAAAAAATTTGATGTACAGCTTGGTAACAGGCCATTTCAGCCCAAGAGTCCATGTTGCTCAATTTACACCTTCAGTACGTTTTGAACGATGGGAAGTTCCCAGAGAAAACCCACACAGACTTGGGGAGAACATACAAACTCCTTATAGACAGCGTGAGATTTGAACCCGTCCAATCCCAACTGGTGGTGCCGTAAAGGAGTTGCACTAACCACTACGCTCTCCTTTGTGAAATCATTTTTAAATATTTAAGTGCAAGTTACCATGCCATATTACTTTTTTAATGTTTTGTTTTGGATGAGAAATTATCCAAAAACAGCTGGTACTGAACATCTGTAATTTTTGTGTCTGAATTCTCTTCCGAACCTCTGAAGACTCCATCTTTTAATTGTCACTTGTCAAGAAACCACAAACATGACCTCTTATCTTCCCAGTTCAGCACTTTGGGAGCTTAACCAATCAGGAAGTGCTCTCTAGTACTTAACGTGAAGCTATAACAACATATAGTTGTGAATATTCATTTAAATCTAATTGACAAACTTCAATTGTTAATAAAATACCACTGTTCCACTAACAGCATGGTGTAGATTTAACTCACTGTGAACTGACATTAGTTTGAATTAGTCTGAAACGGTTCCAAATCGAACAGTAAATTTTTGTTTATCTGGTATTTATGCCTCCAGCATCTAAGTGGACTAAAGTTTTCAAGAAAATTAAGTAACTTCGCATATATCATAATTACAAGTGTGCTACAAAATAAGTGGGCAAAGATATTTTTAGTTAATATTCAAAGTTATAGGCTTCAAATCTTCTTTGAAGATTGGGCACTTCATGTGAGTACAATCACTTATTTGATTTATTTTTCCAATTTACAGGTGTAGAATTACCGCAATTTAGGAGATGAAAATTCACTGGTGCAGAATTCAAAATCACAAACATCTGAAATATAGAATAAAAAATACTCTTTACAGAATTTATATTTCAATTTTTATTTTATCTTGCATTTCTTAAGGCGTGCATAAACGATGGGGCCATGTTAGGGAAAGTCAAGAAAAGACGGTTTCCTGGGAACACAGCCCTTCCATAACCTGGAGGTTGTCTGTCTTACACTAACACTGCTTAGCTTCAAGATTTTGAAATGAAGTGTAAATGTTATTTAAAAAGATTCTTCTTCTTCTTTGACTTGGCTTCACGGACAAAGATTTATGGAGGGGTAATGTCCACGTCAGCTGCAGGCTCGTTTGTGGCTGACAAGTCCGATGCGGGGCAGGCAGACACAGTTGCAGCGGTTGCAGGGGAAAATTGGTTGGTTGGGGTTGGGTGATGGGTTTTTCCTCCTTTGTCTTTTGACAGTGAGGTGGGCTCTGTGGTCTTCTTCAAAGGAGGTTGCTGCCCGCCAAAATGTGAGGCGCCAAGATGCACGGTTTGAGGCAATATCAGCCCACTGGCGGTGGTCAATGTGGCAGGCACCAAGAGATTTCTTTAGGCAGTCCTTGTACCTCTTCTTTGGTGCACCTCTGTCACGGTGGCCAGTGGAGAGCTCGCCATATAACACGATCTTGGGAAGGCGACGGTCCTCCATTCTGGAGACGTGACCTACCCAGCGCAGTTGGATCTTCAGCAGCATGGATTAGATGCTGTCGGCCTCTGCCATCTCGAGTACTTCGATGTTAGGGATGAAGTCACTCCAATGAATGTTGAGGATGGAGCGGAGACAACGCTGGTGGAAGCGTTCTAGGAGCCGTAGGTGATGCCGGTAGAGGACCCATGATTCGGAGCCAAACAGGAGTGTGGGTATGACAACGGCTCTGTATACGCTAATCTTTGTGAGGTTTTTCAGTTGGTTGTTTTTCCAGACTCTTTTGTGTACTCTTCCAAAGGCGCTATTTGCCTTGGCGAGTCTGTTGTCTATCTCGTTGTCGATCCTTGCATCCGATGAAATGGTGCAGCCGAGATAAGTAAACTGGTTGACCGTTTTGAGTTTTTGTGTGCCCGATGGAGATGTGGGGGGGCTGGTAGTCATGGTGGGGAGCTGGCTGATGGAGGACCTCAGTTTTCTTCAGGCTGATTTCCAGGCCAAACATTTTGGCAGTTTCTGCAAAACAGGACATCAAGCGCTGAAGAGCTGGCTCTGAATGGGCAACTAAAAAGATAAGGAGCTAACAAATACTGATAATTGATGTAAAGGTGTATGTGTGGAATATTAGTGTGTGATGTACAATAATGTATTTTTTTAGTCATTCTCAAGCCGCCTTCATATTGATGAAAGCGGCACTCCTTTTCCATAAATGGTGAATGGTTGGATGTATTTTACGATCAAAAATTCTGGAATAAGTCACTTTGGTATTGATAATTGGAGGAGGGTATACAGTAGAGAATTCACAATGGTTCCTGAAGGAAGCTACAAGGGAAAATGAAACAAGAGGCAAGCAGGGAATCTGCAAGATGTGGCCATTTTAAAAGATGTTTGTAAGTTTCTATCCGATGGGTGATTTGAACTCCATTGTACTTCACTGACGTCTTGGGCATTGATGATTTCACCTTCAGTTCAATCAGTGTTTCACTAATTGGATACATGCTTTTATTAGGACAGGAAGAACAGAATGAAGCACCCATTATTTTGCTGGAGATTTGTTCACCATCATCTATGGACTAACATACTAATTCATGGATAAAGAAGGCAAGGAAGAAATCAGTGGCTATGCTAATGGAACGAGTGAGTTGATAGAGTTGTCATCTTTGTTAATTATGCATAGAAGCCTGATATTTGGCCCATTCTGGCTTATGGAGTAACTCTGTTCCCTGACTTAGTTTTCACCTGCAACCATTTCTTCCAAATAGGTCGCAGAGAAGGTTACAGAGGGTAGCACCCGGACTCCACACAGAAAACGCCAAAGGCGAGGATTGAACCCAGGTTTCTGGAAGCGTGAGGCAGCGGCTCTACACGCTGCCACTGCAAATAAGGTAATGGATTTCTTCCTTATTGCTACTTTCAAATTTATATGAATCAACAAGGTCATATTCTTGAAGGAGTGTAGCATAAGCATCACTTGATTTCAGTAGTAAATGCTGTTTGCAGTGGAGATGAGTCAGACGTCCTACAATTTCAATTACACAATCTCAGACAAGGACAGGTTCCAGAGCTAAGGATTTCACAATAAACTATAACATCAGTGGAATTATTATGGCTGTGTGACCCAGGGGAAAGTAACTGACGATGTCATCAAATGATAAAGAAAAGTTCACCGTCACATTTAGTGTCATCACGAAATTCTCTTTTCCAGTGTTGAGCTCATTGGACCCCTTTACACTGAAGCCTTCCTGAGAACAAACAACTTACAGTCATGAAAGCAAAGGAGGAATTACTGCTGCCTCATGGAATGCACTTGAAGGGCAGGAATTTTCCAATGTTTTTTTTTCTAAATTGGTGGTGTTCCCATATGGATCTTTCATCCTCATTCACAGCTTTCGAGGCTGTGGATTTGAAAGGTGCAGACAGTTAGTAACTGTAGTAACCTCTCAAAGATCTTCTGAGGTAACTTCAAGACAAGAGAGGCAATAGATGCAACCCCCTAACATAGAATGAGCATAGATCAGGCTAACTCAGGAGTGTTCTGATGAACAAAATGCTTGGAGGATGTGTTGGTCATAAACAAACATCTTGCAAGATTTTGGGGAACACTAAAGGTCATCCCTCCAACTAGCAAGTTTGGCAGGAATAGAAAAATGATAATGATTTTACTGTTATACACGTGTACACATACACAGAAATTCTTACTTGCTGCATGGTTTTGTGGTGGCTTTACTTAACAAAAGTTCAATTTTTTATCATTCGACTGTAACAGCACAACTCGGCGAAACACCGTTCTCCAGTGAAAACACATATAATCACACAACACACATGCAAATGATGCATGTTTTTCATACCCATGCTCTGCTGGGACCAAGGAAAGCTGCCTCAGGACCTTCGTGATGCCATCATCATCACCCTGTAGAAAAACAAAGGCGAGAAATCAGACTGCTCAAACGACAGGGGAATCACGCTGCTCTCCATTGCAGGCAAAATCTTCGCTAGGATTCTCCTTAATAGACTAATACCTAGTGTCACCGAAAATGTCCTCCCAGAATCACAGTGCGGCTTTCGCGCAAACAGAGGAACCACTGACATGGTCTTTGCCCTCAGACAGCTCCAAGAAAAGTGCAGAGAACAAAACAAAGGACTATACATCACCTTTGTTGACCTCACCAAAGCCTTCGACACCGTGAGCAGGAAAGGGCTTTGGTAAATACTAGAGCCCCTCGGATGCCCCCCCAAGTTCTTCATCATGGTTATCCAACTGCATGAAAACCAACAAGATCGGGTCAGATACAGCAACGAGCTCTCTGAACCCTTCTCCATGGACAACGGCGTGAAGCAAGGCTGCATCCTCGCACCAACCCTCTTTACTATCTTCCTCAGCATGATGCTGAACCAAGCCAATAAAGACCTCAACAATGAAGACGGTGTTTACATCGGTACCGCACGGATGGCAGTCTCTTCAATCTGAGGCGCCTGCAAGCTCACAGCAACACACAAGAGCAACTTGTCCGTGAACTACTCTTTGCAGATGATGCCGCTTTAGTTGCCCATTCAGAGCCAGCTCTCCAGCGCATGACGTCTTGTTTTGCGGAAACTGCCAAAATGTTTGGCCTGGAAGTCAGCCTGAAGAGAACTGAGGTCCTCCATTAGCCAGCTCCCCACCATGACTACCAACCCACCCCCCCCCACATCCCCATCGGGCACACTGAACTCAAAACGGTCAACCAGTTTACCTACCTCAGCTGCACCATTTCATCTGATGCAAGGATCGACAACAAGATAGACAACAGACTCGCCAAGGCAAATAGCGCCTTTGGAAGACTTCACAAAAGAGTCTGGAAAAACAACCACCTGAAGAAAAAACACAAAGATCAGCATGTACAGAGCCGTTGTCATACCCACACTCCTGTTTGGCTCCGAATCATGGGTCCTCTACCGGCATCACCTACGGCTCCTAGAACGCTTCCATCAGCGCTGTCTCCGCTCCATCCTCAATATTCATTGGAATGACTTCATCACCAACATCGAAGTACTCGAGCTGGCAGAGTCCTCAAGCATCGAATTCATGCTGCTGAAGACCCAACTGCGCTGGGTGGGTCACGTCTCCAGAATGGAGGACCATCGCCTTCCCAAGATCGTGTTCTATGGCGAGCTCTCCACTGGGCACCGAGACAGAGGTGCACCAAAGAAGAGGTAAAAGGATTGCTTAAAGAAATCTCTTGGTGCCTGCCACATTGATCACCACCAGTGGGCTGATATTGCCTCCAACCGTGCATCTTGGTGCCTCAGTTCGGTGGGCAGCAACCTCCTTTGAAGAAGACTGCAGAGCCCACCTCACTGACAAAAGACAAAGGAGGAAAAACCCAACCCCAACCAACCAATTTTCCCTTGCAACCACTGAAACCGTGCCTGCCTGTCCCGCATTGGACTTGTCAGTCACCAACGAGCCTGCAGCAGACGTGAACATAGCCCTCCGTAAATCTTCATCCGCGAAGCCAAGCCAAAGGAAGGAAGGATTAAAAATAAACATTATTAATAAATATCAGAGTCATTTTAGCAGATCAACAATATTTCCGCAGTTTCACTGCCTGTGGAAAGAAGCTGTTCCTCAGCCTGGTGGATGTGGATCTGATATTCCTGTTTCCCGACGGGAGTAGCTGGAAGATGCTGTGCACAGGGTCCTTAACAGATTTTGCGAGCTCTCTTTAAACCACGACCCCGGTAAATCACATCAGTGGGAGAGTGGGAGCGCTCGCCTCAAGACCTCAGATCTTTTGAGCCCTCAAAAGTCTATTAAATTACCCCAGTTTGGAAATAGATAATAAATACCTAAAAGATAGATCGATAACAAAATATACACACTTACAGCTAAAAAGGTGGTGTTTCAATAGTGCAGAGTAGTTTACAATGAGTGTAGCAAGGGGAAGTCCATTTAAAACAAAATGTTCTTGGATCAAAAAGTGTTGGATTTCACTTCTTCCAGAAGGTAGTAGTAAGAGGGGTGACGGGGATCCTTTTAGATGATGGCTGCCTTTAATGGATTTGAAGTGGGACCGCGTGATGGACTTGGCTATGTTTGCTAGTTTCTGCAGCCTTCAGTATTCCTGGTATTATATCCCAACATACAAATAAGTTGGAGGCTCTATTTCATACCCTCTTCAAGCCTGCTGAGTTTACGTGTCTGCAAGTGTGGCCCTGTAGAGATTTCAGCCGAAGTAACATCGAACAAAAAGCAAATCAGTGACAAGGAAACAAACCCCTAAAGCACTGGAATTTAACACTCTGAATGGAGAGAGAAGTGAGGGGGTGGGGGGGGTGGGGGGGGGGGGGGAAGAGCCAAAAGCACTATTTCGTTAAGAGAAACCATCATCCAATTACATAAATTACAAACATTGCTCCTTCCCCCTCCCATGTAATTTCATATTATTTAACCAAATCTTTAAAATACGCTGGAGATCTCCTCCCTCTAGCCTACCAATCATTGAAGTTGTACAAGATCTATCACTAGCCACTATCCAACTTCTCTTCTTTGGCTTGGCTTCGTGGACGAAGATTTATGGAGGGGTAAATGTCCACGTCAGCTGCAGGCTCGTTTGTGGCTGACAAGTCCGATGCGGGACAGGCAGACACAGTTGCAGCGGTTGCAGGGGAAAATTGGTGGGTTGGGGTTGGGTGTTGGGTTTTTCCTCCTTTGTCTTTTGTCAGTGAGGTGGGCTCTGCGGTCTTCTTCAAAGGAGGTTGCTGCCCGCCGAACTGCGAGGCGTCAAGATGCACGGTTTGAGGCGAGATCAGCCCACTGGCGGTAGTCAATGTGGCAGGCACCAAGAGATTTCTTTAGGCGGTCCTCTGGCACCTATGACACGATGGCCAGTGGAGAGCTCGCCATAGAACACGATCTTGGGAAGGCGATGGTCCTCCATTCTGGAGATGTGACCTACCCAGCGCAGTTGGATCTTCAACAGCATGGATTCGATGCTGTCGGCCTCTGCCATCTCGAGTACTTCGATGTTAGGGATGAAGTCGCTCCAATGAATGTTGAGGATGAACGCTGGTGGAAGCGTTCTAGGAGCCGTAGGTGATCCAACTTGCACTGTACCTATAAACACACCATCATCAGCACTTGGCCTTGTATAGAGCAATGTTTGTTTCCGGCACTGGACGACAACTGAGATCATTGCCGTTCTCATGGTAATTCCCTGCTTTGAAAACAATAATAACTTCATATGCTCCCAAGGTCAATATCCCTCTTGGAACTCTTGGGGAAACCATTTAAGTCACTATCCTCATTTTACAGAACATGGGCATCAGGGGCTTATGATCTGTGCAGATGAGGGAGAGAGAGAGAGATGCGATGACTTTCTCCCTGCTGCTGTCAGCTTCCAAGCATCAACCTTCTTGCTTTTCAGAAGCATCTTCCATCCAGTGGGACAAATGGAGCAACTGGTGGTCACAAGGAGATGAAGCAAACTCCATGGAATGACACATTACAAGGCAAGGTTAACTCTCTGTCAGTTGAGTGGTGGGTGGACTAGTATATCACTAGTCTAGAGTGCATAAATACCTTTCCTTCTACTTCAGTCTCCCTCTTCTTGGAGTGAAGTGTGCTGCAAAGATTTGGCAAGACTTTATAATTCAACAACCCCGGATGTGCCATCAAGTATATTAGTTGGGCCAGAAACACTGGCATCTCTTAAATTTAGCCGAGTTTCAATTACTGAACCTCATTCCCAACTCCAGGGCCGGGGACTCAAAACCCCACTGTTTCATTGGATCCTGGATTTCCTTACCTCCAGACCACCATCAGCGAGGACTGGTAAGGATCTTCATCGATACCAGGGTGCCACAGGGCTGCGCGTTCCTAGCTCCCAATCTACTCACTATACTCCAAAGCCTGTGCAGCTCAGTACAACAACAACACCATCTACAAATTCGCTGACAATACCATAGTAGTGGATTGTATAAAAAGGGACAATGAGTCAACATACAAGAGGGAGGTTGAAAACTTGGCTAAATGGTGCACCGATAGCAACCTTGCACTCAGGGAACTCCTCAACAACAAACTCAATCAAGGACTCATTTCAGGTCTCTTACTCTTTATTGATTTTGTTTTCTCTTTGTATTGCACAGTCAGTTTGTTTACTTTTCTTTATTTGTTTACATGTGCGACCAATCAGTGGTAGTTCTACTTCACCTGCTGGGTAAAAGAATCTCAGGGTTGCATGTCATGCCATGCATTCTGATGATATTGGCTTGCCTTTTCCAGTCTGCCCAACCCTTCTTCCAGATTCTGCCACACATTGATCTCATTCAAGGCTACAAAGAGCCTGGGAATGTCCCGCAGCCAACCAGGGATTATGAGGAAGGGATGGGTGCAGGCCAAACTCCAGAGTATTGTCAATTATCTGTCAATAAGTCCGTCAAATATGTCTGAGACTGACTTTCTACCACCATCGTTCAATGTGCATACCTCATGTTCAAATAAATGAATCACTGCCTTCCAAACTGATCTGCAATAAGATAGTTTCTAGAAACAGGATACTAATCCAGGAATAAGACTTGATTCATTGTCAGTTTGACCTTATAGAAGTGCATATTCTTATACAAGAATATAAAATGACTTTATGGAGGCATATAAAACAAACTTATGGATGTCTATAAATTTTGACATTATAGAGGTCTATAAAATTACGAGGACATAGATAAGGTGAACCGAAAGAGTCTTTTACCCAGAGTTGGGGTGCCTAGGCTGCAGAACATAGATTTAAGTTGAGATTGGAAAGATTTACAAGTGGCCTCAAAGGCATTTGCACACAGTGAGAAAGGGGTATATGGAATAAACTGCCAGAGGAAATGGTTTAGGCAGGCATAATTATATTTAAAAAATATTGAGGCAGGTACATGGATAGGAAGCAGTCATTTGCCCAATACAGGCAAATGGGCTTAGCTCCGGTAGATAACTTGGTCCTCATGGGTATGTTGATGACCGATGTCCTTGCCATGTAGTTCTCTGACTCTGTAATTACCACAAACCCTGAAGAATCCATTATGTTTTAACACTAGCACATTTCAGAGTACCTCACAGGTTCTATCATTTTCTCCCTGAGAAGCCTGCCTCCGGTTTTGGTTTCATTGAACCAGGCATTGTAAATCCATGGTGGAGTCTTGGAATCAACACATTTTTAGCATGGGTGCCTTTCAACATACCTGGCACAGCTTTTAAAACATTGTCACAGGTTCCTAGCATCTCTTATAATGTCCAGCCTCACCCATCAAATGCAATGACCTTCCATCAAACCAGTGGAATTTCTTTTGGTCAGCCTGTCCCCAGTAAGTTTGGTTCAGACCATGCAACACTGATGGATCGTGATGCTTTAAATCAGTGGTTTTCAAACTGCGCCCTTCAACTCACATTCCACCTGAAGCAATCCTTATGCCATAAATGCTCTCTGATTAGTAAGGGATCACATAAGGTGGGATGTGAGTGGGAAGGGAAGGTTGAGAACCACTGCTCTTGACCCAATTGTTACTGAAATATTTTGCTGGAGAAAAATTGTCAGGTCCTTTGGAGTGATGAAATTGTGCACATAACGAGTCAATGAGGTATGATTAAAACAGTGGATTTCAAACCTTTTTCTTTCCACTCACATTGCACCTTAAGCAATTCCTTACCAATCACAGAACACTTATGGCATAGGGACTGTTTAAGGTGGAATGTGAGTGGGAAAAAAAGGTTGAAAACCATGGTTTTAATTGTACCTCATTGACTCGTTATGTGCACGGTTGCATAACTCCAAAGGAAATGGGCCAATGACAATTTTTCTCCATCAAAATATTTCAGTAACAATTGGGTCTCGACCTTTCCTTCCCACTCACATCCAACCTTAAGTGATCCCTTACTAATCACAGAGCACCGATGGCATAGGGATTACTTGAAGTGGTATATGAGTGGGAAGAGAAAGGTTGAGAACCACTGATCTGATCCCTTGAAGCAAATTTTCTTTCATATTTTATCAATTATGATCAACTCCTGAACATTGCCAGCATTGGAATGGGCATTAAAATTACTATTTCAATATAAATCTGTCCAGACACCATTTGAACTAATTCTTTACAGAAATGTTCAAACAAAACATTTCTATCATTTTATATTCTTCAACACTCTGACCATCAACAATTTTTAATGTTTAGTCAAACACATATCATGTTAATCCCTAACATAACTTCATTTGTCTCTCTTCCCTGCACTGACATAAATTTTCAAACATTTTACTATGATAAGCTTTGCTGAAGAATACGAATTTCAGTTGATTTTACAAATCATCCTAATATGGGTAAATGCATTTAAAAGAACAGTCACCAACCAGAAGTAGACAAAAACATTTAAGTACAAGAAGCATGAAGCATACTAAGTAATCTCAACAAGGAAAATGGCGCAAGCCAATGTATTTTGATCATTATTATAATTTGTGTCCTCTTAATTACATATTTTAAGAAAAACTGCATTGAGGACTGTTTGTGCTATGGTTAAAATGGCAAAACAAGTCTATTTACAGTTCATTAATTATTCAGCCTTGTGATTGTAATGTTCAAATCTGGTTTCTTTCCTGCAGTGACTAGATTGTTATTATAGGTCAAGTTTGTATGGCTTACTCACAGCCAGTCTACCATGTGACTTAATTCATCTTATCACACACAGCCCTGTTCAGAGAAACACTGTTCAATTTATTTATGGCCTGCCTTGGCTCCACTTCAGCCGGTGAAATCTATCTAATTCATAACTTGGCCCCGTCAGAATATTTAGAGAAAAGGAGTTCAAGACGATGGACGAGCTCACTAGTTTTAGACGTTCTGTTTATCATCCTGAGAACTGGTGTTCTGCATTTCCGTGAGGTCCCCAAGTTACCAGCTCCAAATTTTACAAAACTATAATTTTCCTACAATCCCAAAGGGAACTGGGAGGTATTATTTCAAATTGAGGTGAAAGGCGTGGCAAGTAAAGATCTTGAAATAGCAGAATTTGAAACTGCTTATTTTGGATGATAACGGAATTGAATGGGATTTCAATTGCTTTTTAAATTGAATGTTGAATTGATCATTTATGATGTGAAGGGGAAGGAGAGAATGATAAATGTGGCACAAGCTGTGTAACATTGTTTCTCACTTTACCAGATATAATAAACATCCCCAATTTCAAAAGTTTCCATAAATTCAGTAGAAAATCAAACTTCCAAATACATGGAAATTGAATAAGGTTTCACTGATTGAGGCAATAAATTAATTATTAATGATTTATAGGCAGATTATTCCCTCCTTTTGTCCACAAGAAACAGAGCGAATTGTAATTGGACTGAAATTGATTGTTCAAAAATCAGAGTAAATCTTGAATTAATAAGAAGGAAGCTTGGGGTGTGAAAAGAGCAAAGAGTTCGCAATCATGACTCTTGTGTGTAATTCTAGGACCAGTTTTCAACCATTCTCGGTCCAGTGTGCCACTAATCCATATCATGGAGCATTATGTCAACCAGTGCAAGATTGGATCCATTCCAGGGCATGATTGATAGGGCCTGTGCTCCTCAAATGCAATATGAAATCAAACATATGCTGTAGTTTGATTTGCCACATTCACGTTTGGCTTCAAACAGCAGATTGGTCCTGGTTTTAACAGCAAAGCTGACTTGGATGGGGTCCCTTGAGTCATGACTGATAAAGTGGCTGGTTTGAATCCACTTTTAATAGATTCAAATTTATTGCATCACATACAACCCTGAGATTCTTTTCCCTGCAAGTGAGAAAGAATTACCACTTACTGGCAGTGCAAAAAAAAACCTGACACATGTAAACAAATAAAGAATTTTAAACAAATTGACTCTGCAATAGAGAAAGAAAAAAAAATCAATGAAGTGCAAAAGTAAGAGTCCTTAAATAAGTCCCTGATTGTGTTGGCTGTTGAGGATTGATGGTGGAGGGGGAGCAGCTATTCCTGAACCTGGTGGTGCGAGTCTTATGGCACCTAATCCTCTTTCCTGATGGTAGCAGGAAGAACACAGTGTGTGCTGGATGGAGTGGGTCTTTTGATGCTGCTCTCCCATTGCAGCATTGCCCGCAGATGTTCTCGATGATGGGGAGGGTTTTATCCATGATGTCCTGGGCTTTTAACTCGGGCGCATTGGTGTAGCTGGTCAACACATTTTCCACCACATATCTGTGAAAATTGGCTGAGGTTTCCAAACCTCCGCAAACTCCTCAGAAAGTAGAAGGACTTACACAATATCTTCATGATGCCATTGGTGAGTTGGGTCCAGGAAAGTTCCTCCGAGATAGTGACTCCAAAGAACTTAAATTTGCTCACCCTTTCCACCCCTGATTCCCCAATGCTCACTGGATTGTATACCTCTTAACTTCAGGAAGGAAAAACCAATCATCTCCTTAGTTTTCGTGGCATTGAGTGCAAGGTTGTTGTTGGTGCACTATTCAGCCAAGTTTTCAATCTCCCTCCTGGATGCTGATTTACATGGGGCTCATCAACTGAAATTTCTCTCTTCACTGTTCTGCTCCACCTACGATCAAAGGCTTGTTCAAACTATCTAGAAGCTCTGCATAGTAGGGTAGTTCAACCTTTGATGATATCTCTGTGGAGTTTGCACCTCCTTCCAGTGACCAAGTGGGGTTTCTCTGCTGGCCCAGGTTTCCTCCCAAATTCCTAGGACAGGTCTGTTGGGAAGTTAACTGTTCTCTATAATTTATGGATGAGTGGGAATATGGGGAGAACAAAATCTGCCCATTTATTTATTAGTCTACTTTTAATTTGGACATACAGCACGGTAACAGGCCACCTCAACCCACAAGTCTGTGCCGCCCAATTTACCTACACTCCTGACATGTTCATGTGGAGTCCATTGCTCTTTGACTGTACCTAGTTTCCCAAATCACAACTTTCTTTGCATCCCGCGATCCGTACTTGCTGCATCCCACAGTTCCAAAATGATTTTTTTCTTCTCTAACTACCCGTGTTCACTTATTAATGAAATAGAGGTGAAAACATTGTACCACCAGGATAATCTTGGTCCCCATCGTATCACAGGCGTCCTCTTCATTCTTTCCACCATTCTTACTCACTACAACATTAAACACACTTTGTCGGTATGGCTGAGTTGGACTGAGAGGATGTATCTGGACTGTATAAACCTATACCTCTATGACCCTCACTTTCTCACTTCGCCAGTTCCAATGAAGAGCCTCGGCCTGAAACGTGAACTCTTTCTCCCACCAGCATTCACAGAGCCCTCTGTTTCATTAATTTTGACCCACTCAGCGCAAATTCTTTTAACAGAATTGCAGGATTCCAGTTATTTACTTTGCAGCTCCGTTCTTACTTTAAGACAGAAATGGCCAACCTTTTCATTTTTAATTTAGACCTACAGCATGGTCACAGGCCATTTCGTCCCACGAGTCCATGCCATCCATTTAATCTAAACCCCCGGTATGGAGTCGTGGGCTGAAATGGCCTATGACCGTGCTGTAGGTCTAAATTAAAGATTAAAAGGTCTGCACTGATAGTAGAAAAGTAGGTTTAGTTTGCATTGAATATTTCTCAAATTATATTTAAATAAGACTTTGACAAATCACATGAACATGTGCTGTATTTAAATACTGTGCAGAAAAAAATGTTTAATTCAGGTATTAAAACTTTGATAAATACAAAAGCTACAAGCGAATACTGTGACATATAACTATTTTTTTTTTGCATTATCTCTGAATGCTGCTGTGGTAATTACCTGTATTTTTTTTGGCACAGAGCAGTTTTTCATTCAATTTCATACTGAAAACACATTACTTGACTGAATACAGCATGTTTGGAAGCCACATAGGCATCCCATAGTGTGTATCCTACAAGTGCACTGCCTTGAACGATACAGTTAATAAATTAAAAGTTATAGATTCAAGTGAGGTTAACAGGACAAGCTAATTGCCAGGTAATTACACCCAAATTAACCTACTGTACTGGCAATAACCACAACAGCAATGTGAGTACAAGACAGCTCTAATAAACTAATATGTACACTAAGAGGTCTTGTCTCTCTGCAAGACAAACCTGAAAGGCTAGGCTGTAGCTCTGGACTGCTTTATATACAAGGTCACCGGGATGACCCCTGGTGACCTAGTGGTGTAATTACATATCACCACACCAACAACCATGTACATTTTGGAGGGAGGAAGGAAACCGGAGCACCCGGAAGAAATCTACACAGATGGGGGAGGGGGGGTGGTGGGAGAACGTATAAACTGCTTAGAGGCAGCGTCAAATCTGAGCGCTGTAACACCATTATGCTAAATGCTGTGTTAAACATGCTGCCTTATTATCAAGTCCTCAAATGTCACAGAATGCATTTCAATTTGATACCATGGATGCAAACGGCACTGATTTGGGGGAAACTTTTGAGGGTGCCCCTGCTGCACTCTCTCAGAAATTGTTCAGACACTTTACAAAAATAAAAGTTTTATTTCCTCTACCGATAAACATACACAAAGACTCCAAATTAAGCCTGTCAGAACAAAGATGTGCAATTATCCAATTCTACTGGCTATTTTGGAAGCTTTGCATAACAGTGACTCAAATAACAGACCTCAGTTAATGCCAGGAAGATTTAATGGAGTTTAGGCTAATATTATGAAACAGCTACAACTGCTCACAGGAAAGGTAAATCCTTGATATTTTCCAGAAAAAAATTATCAAAAACATATTGGACCAAATCAAATTTACCTTTGGTGTTTCCAAAAATTGGCAAGGGTCACTTGTGAACTGGGACACTCACCGTGAGTTAGAGAAATGTAGAGCACCTTGAGTGAGGAAGTATTCAATTATAGGAACATGGGGCAGGAATGGAAGAACGTGCACCTGAACATGGGGCAGGAATGGAAGAACGTGCACCTGGACACATAACGTTGATCTTGTCAACATAACGCTACATATGGACCTATCCATTGCTGGAAAACATGGAAAATGTCGAACAAAAGAAACTGAACAAACTTGGTGAAAGAAAACATACTAGCATGGATGAAAATGAGAAAAGGAATTTAAAATATGTAAATAAATCTTATCATTCATATCTGCAGTAGAAGGTATGGTTTGAAAGAATGCAAAACAAAAGTATTAATTTGCAAATTCAATGGTTGATTAGAGAGGACAAGGGCAATGGATTTTAAAAATAGGTTTTCTGTGAGATATTTTGACAACTGTTACAAGATCAAACCAGCAACCACAAAGAAAGCATATCACACAGGGATAAAGATGAACAATTACTTTATTAACAAAAAATTCACCTTCAAACTTTAATTGAAAATCCCCCCTTTTATAACAATGCCCACTGGTTACTATGCAAATTTCTATAACAGTGTAAAACTAATAAATTCTCCAGCCTAAATATAACATATGCAATTAAAGTCTAAGTTATATATCCAACCAGCCCACAGACAAACTTAAACACAAAACGAACACAAAACACACAAGACTCACAAAACTTCGATCTCAGCTGAAGCAAAGACCATAAACAAAATTCAGTTTGTTTGGTAACTGAAGCCAAAAGATTTTGAGAGAGAAAGAGCACAAAATTCGAAGTTGTCTTGTGTTGTTTGCAGAGAAAGGAACCACTGACTTGGTCCGGATCCTTCTGGCTGCCTTTGGAATCTTCATCCTTTTTGAAATGCCCAACATTCTAAACTGTCCTCCAGACCATGACTCATGCTCTGGGCCTCCTTCCACTCCACAGCACCACCTAGTGGTGGTTTATCGTCCAAGTCCAGAATTTTTTTCATTTTCTGCACATGTTCAGTCAGTCTCCCACACTCTCAGCAGTCCACCTTCACCTTGGCTCTCTAAGGCAAACTGTCACTTTTTAACATAAAACCACACAACACATAGGCCAATACACAACACAGAACTCTGTAACATGAAGATAGAAATCAAATCAAAAGTTGGGGGAGCATTTGGGAAGATTGAATCTGCAGAATTCTCTGCCCAACAAAGCAGTAGCATCTGCCTCATTAAAGAGATTTATGACACCATTTGATACATTTTTGTATGGTAGGGAAATGAAGGGTCCTGGGGAAAAGCTATGTAGCTGGAGCTGAGGCAGATCAGCTACAATCTTATTTAATTATAGCGTAAAATAGCCCTTTCCTGTTCTTAAAAAAGACAAGGAATGTGAAGGAAAGTCTTAGTAGAATTAGAAATAATTTTACTAAGCAAGTATTTGGTAACGGGGTAGTTAGGTTTCCAATATTCTCGCCACACATTCATTCAAAGTGCTAAATAATTGATCCTCTCTCGTTTAATGTATTTGATGGATTTTTTTTCTGATACATCTATTCCTTCTTTCTATCTCATGATTTGCCACTTGTGGCTGAGAATTGACTTCCCTTTCACATGAACATTACAGTCCACGAAGTCCCGGTAAACTTCCTCCTGATCCATTGTCTTTGTTATACAGATGATTTTCTGAATGACCTATTGATTCCCTGAGGTTCTACTGATCTTCTCCCAGATCCACTGCCGTCCATGAGGTTCTGACCTTCTTTCTGACCCACTGCAGTCCATTGGTTTCTAATGACCTCCCTGACCCACTATAGACTGTGAAGTTCTGCAGATCTCCTTTCTGACCCACTGCAGTCCATTGGTTTCTAATGACCTCCCTGACCCACTATAGACTGTGAAGTTCTGCAGATCTTCTTTCTGACCCATTGTAGTCCATTGGGTTCTAGTGACCTTCGCACTGCCCCTCTATAATCTATGAGGTTCTGCTGATCTTTTTCCTGACCCACTGTAGTCCATGAGGGTTTGGTGACCTTATTCCTACACACTGTGGACCATGAGCATCTTCTTGACACTCTGCAGTCATAGGGTTCTGGTGACTCTTTCTCTCACCCACTGTAACCCACAAGATTCTTGTGACCTACTCCCTGACCCACAACGGGCCATGAAACTGCAGTGAACGTCTCCCTGGTATACTGCTGTACAGGGCACCCTGCTGATCTTCTCATTGACCCAGTGACTCAGTGGTATCTTTGAGGTGACAGTGACTTTTTTTCTGACTTGCTTAAGTCATTGCAATAAATACAGAAATATTAGTCACAATGAGCATGTTTCATCTACCAAGAGGTGACTTGAGCTCCGATTTTCTTGAATTTTGGTGTGACTGGATAATAACTCCAGCAGCACTTCTAATATTTCATTGTTTTGAACAGGTAGATTCTATCAGTTATTCTAAGCTTTCCTTTATCTGAAAAAATCTAATTTTGGTGTTGATTGGCTGACAATGTGCAGGCAGAGGTGCTAATGGTGAATTAAATTCGATAAAGGGACCTGATCCAAAATGACTGAACATTTCTCTCCATGGACACTGCCTGACCTGTTGAGTCCTTGTTCATTGTTTGAACAAAGTGTGGTGATTAGTCCGGGCACCTTGAAAAGCTGGAAAGTCAGGTGTGAAGTGTAAAATTTGGGAGAGAAAAAAAAAATCCAAAAGCAATGAGATAATTGACCAACATCTCAATGAATGGCTTTGGAACTTTCAGTAAGAGAACAGAAGCAGCAAATGAAGGAAGAATTAGAAATAAATGGTGAACTTCCAAACTCTGATTGCAAGGGGCACTGGACAAGTTCCGCTGTTAATGAATTGTCTACCTTACAGTTGACTAAAGTCCGTGTAATAGATATTTTGGTTTTTTTTTAACATGACAGTAAAATAATTATGAATCCTGAACATTACGAAAAAGAGAAATTTACCAGCAGTGGCTTAAACCTTGAAGTTCATAGCAGGGCTGGACATGTCCAGGAAATAGAGAAGTGATCTTTAACAAAATAATTTTGGAAATAGGTTGGATAAAATGAAGAGAGCTTTCTTTTTCCTCAAAAGATATCAGTCAGCTGTGGAATTCCACCTTTAGGTACAAAGGGATTTCAGCCAAAGAACATGGAACAGACCCTCTGGATTGTTGGACTCAAAATGCTAAAATATTGCCGTTTCTTTGTCATGAGATGAGAGTGGAATTTAGGGTTGAGCTTGTCTTAGGCAGAATATTTCCACTCATCTTAATTCCTGCTTATTCTGCCTTGGACTCAATCTGTGCACTTTTACTTTAGACATACAGCACAGTAACAAGCCCTTCTGGCCCATGAACCCATAACCACACACATACCCCAAGGAACCTACAACGCCTGTATGCTTTGAACGGTGGGAGGGAATTGGAGCACCCAGAGGAAAGCCATGCAGACCCATGGAGAACATCCAAACTCCTTACGGACACTGCCTGATTCAACACACATGCCATTGGCACAGCTCTACCATTGCACTAACCGCCACGCTAACCGTGTATTTAACTGTTCCTGGCCGATAGTTCAACAAGGATTCACTGGCCAATTTGGAAGCCAAACTATAATGAGAAATCATTAAGAACCAAAATACTCCTGGAATTTGCTTTCTGAGTTTCCGCTTGGGAGATTGAACCTTTATGCGAGTCTCTATTTCCTCTGATCAAACCATAAACCCTGCTTGCTTTATCTCCCCAACCCCCCCCCCTCCCAAAATGCATATGACCAAGTTGGTGGAATCCTGAGAAAAAGAATGGAGTCAAAATGTTCAGGCCAGAATAAATCAATATTAAACTGAATGATGTCTACAAACTCATTTCTAGTGACAGAAACAACATTTCTGAGCTTTTCCATCATCTTCATTTTCTCTCACACATAAATCTAATAACTGTGTCCAGTTTCTCAAATGAGATCATTCCCTTTCTTTATCGTCAACCATTTACCTAGTATACGTTCACATTTCCTGATATCCTCTTTACACTAGAAACTGAGCAGGGGTGTTTCTGCTGAAGAAATGTGAATGTTTCCTGTTGAGATTAAAGTATCAGGTAAGGTTAAAGCAAATTGTATCTTGGGAATATATCATTACATTGTTGAACTTCATTATAAAACTGCGTGTCCTCGGAACAAGAAGTGGTGAAGCAAGATCATTTAGTTATATGTGATGAGCAGAAAGATGTATATTTAGGCTTAGATGTTTGTCATAAGCCATTTGAATTTCACCTCGTGTACATCACGTTTTCATCTCAACTCCTTAGGAGTTTCCTGTAATCATTGCCAAGTATCTCTGAGTTTCTGTCATAATACTTTGTATTTTTGGATGTGTTGACAGTTCTCAGAGATCAATCATTAACACATTTCAAATAATGGAGCCTGGTTTCCTAACTCAGTCAAGAGAATTCTTCCAGTGTTATCTTTCGTTAACTGACCAATACTGATGAGTGGTCTGTGAAGATCGATTACCTTGAGTACCTCAGCCGAGTGCAAGCACTTCCTTCATTCACTTTGTGATGTCAGATTTGGTCAGAGGGTCATATGCTGGCCAGAAAGCTGAAGCCTAAACAATGGCAAGGTTTTAATCATGACTTGTCATACTTACTTTCAGATCAGGCAAAATGAGGGTAATGACACAGAATTTACAGCACAGAAACAAGCCATTAAGCTAAACAAGACAAAGCCAATGTTTGATCCCACCTTGGTTTCATCCCATTACTTTTCATATTACACTTCCACCATTGGCTTCTATCTTTTCCTATTTCTTGATTTCCCTTTACCCAGTTCTCCTGAATCACATCTCTTGGTTTCCAATTCCATATCCCAACTTTCCTTAGCTTTCTCCTGACCTCCCCTTTGCCTTGTTGGCAACTATTCTACGTTTACTGTATCAAATGCTTCAAGGTTCATCCTCACCGATCTCCGCTTGATCTGGCAGAATTCAGTCCGCAAGCTTTGATTCCACATCCAGCCAGCAGATTTACTCAGCCGGCTATCCCAGGAGCTCAGGGTCTAAACGAGTACAAGCCACAGGGAAACACAAAAGCCTGCAGATGCTGGAATGAGAAGCTGGAGGGACTCAGCAGAGAGAAATGATAAATTTGCTGAGCTGCCATTGATTCTTCTTGTTCCAGTGAGGTCAGTTGTGGGGGATCTATGTACTTGCCAGAAAGGAGTGCAAGCAATTTCATTAGTTTAGTTCCAATCAGATTCAGCAAACTATGGCAGAATTCTACAGAATTTAGAATTAAAAATGTACAAAAAAGGGGCTGATGGACTAGATGCATGGATGATCTTTTCCTTCAGTTAGAGGCCAGGACCTGGGAGCACAATATGAAGGCAAGAGGTATGCCATTTTTAGGAATGAGCTGAAAACAAATTTCTTCAGTCAGAAGATGATTACCTTTAGGGATTCCATCAATGGAGGTCTTTTGTCAGTTCAGGCATTCAAAACACAGAATTCTGGAGATACAGGAAATGGCCCTGTGGTAGAAAATTAGCTCTGATCTTGATGAATGGCTGCGCAGGTTCAAAGGCCAGATGACCTCCTTCTATTCCTGTTTGTGAAATTGCTACATCCCCCTTAGGATGGGGGCTTGATCTCTATTGGGTTCCCAGCATTTGAGGAAGAATTGTCATGGTTTGACTTGTCAATCAAGGTATGTGTTAACAGTTGTATTCCCAGTTGAGAAGTTCACCAGCTGTTTATCGTTGAGATTCCACTAATTTAACAACTGATATGATTTTTAATACAATCCCTTAGTCATTGACTAGTATTCTACTGATCAACGCATGGGCTTCTGTTGGTTGGGAGTACCAGTTTATCCTGAGGCAGTATCTCTTTCATGGATGAGATTATCTTCAGTTACATATCAATGACTTGGTTACAACTGAAGTCCAAGCAGCTACAAGCTTCACTGACCTTATCTCACTTGTATCCAGCACCATTATTTCTGATTTTTGTATGAGGTGGGGAGGAAATCGTCACTCCTCAATTATAAACTCAATTAGGGGCTCAATTAGAGCCAACTGTGGAATACAGAGAGAATTATAAAAATCAATAAATTTCACAAGTAAGAGTTCTTAAATGAGTCCCTGATTGAGTATTTTGTTGAGGAGTCTGACAGTGAAGGGAGAGCAGCTGTTCCTGAACCTGGTGGTGTGAATCTTGTGGCACCGGTACCTCTTTCCTGAAGGCAGCAGCGAGAACGGAGCATGTGCTGGGTGGTCTGGATCTTCAATGATTGCTGCTGCTCTCTGACAGCAGGATTCCCTGTATGTGTTTTCAACCATGGGGAGGGTTTTGCCTGTGATGTCCTGGGCTGTGTTTATTAACTTATGCAGGGCTTTCCACTCAAGAGTTATAGTGCCCCCATACCAGGCTGTTCCAGGTCATCAGCACACATCTGGAGAAGTTTGCCAAGGATTATTAAACCTCCGCAAACTCATGAGAAGCTTTTATACGACCCATTGCTGTGTTATTGTCAGAACATTTGTAGATGTTGTTCTTGTCGTACAGTCATAAGTGTAAACGGAGTAGAGCAGGAGGCTAAGAATGCAGCCTGGTGGTGCTCTGGTACAGATGGAGATTGTGGAGGAGATAGGTTTTTTACCAATCCTCACTAATTGTGATCCGGAGGTGAGGAAATCCAGGATCCAGTGGGGTGTTGAGTCCCAGGTCTTGGGAGTTTTCTGATCAGTTTTGAGGAGATGATGGTGTTGAATGCCGACCTGAAGTCATAAAGAGCATTCTGATATATGCATCTTTGCTGGCCAGGTGTTCCAGGGCTTTATGTAAAGCCAGTGGGATGGCACCTGTTGCTGCAGCAGGCAAATCAGAACAGATCCATGTTGCCGCTCAGACATGAGTGGCAATGCTTCAACACCACCCTCTCAAAACATTTTCATCCTGTGGATGTGAGAGCCCCTGGTTGGTTGCCATTGAGACAAGTTACCACACTCTTCTTGGGTACAGGTACAAATGAAGGCTGTTTCATCCTGCCGCAGTGAGAAGTTGGCAGGTTGGTCAGCACAGCTCTTTGGTATTGGACCGACTACATCATCTGGACCGGGTGCTTTCCTTGGATTCACTCTTCTGAAGGCAGCCGCACATCAAGCTCGGATACTGACAGTAGAGGATCATTGCATCGCATGGGAGTGCGCAGTGGTTCTTCATTGTTGCCGACATATGCCAAACCTAGCACCTGTTGTGATTATAATACTAGGATTGATTGTATGATCAGGGATATAAAGCTTCCTCCCTGTAAATCATACATGCATTCACTTGGGCTTAGAATTAGAAGGGGGTTAAGTTAGGTGAGTTAAGTCAATAGAGATGTTAAAATGTGATTCTGTTTTCATGTTTAAAGATCATTAAAAGCAACTTTTGTTAAAGTAACCATTTGTCTTGGTGAATATCTATTGCTGCTGGGTTTTGGGGTCCTCTGGGCTCGTAACAATACATATTATGTAAAGGTTTTGAATTTCCTGCAACTTTGAACATTTAGATCAGACTGGTAAATAATCTAAATGATAAAATATCACCACATCTATCAGAACAGATAAGAAACTTTGAAAACCATTTCAGTAACCTTATAGAGTAAAACCTCATTGGAACGTGGTAGCTGGGGTCCAAGATTTCATACTGCGCTACAGCCGAGTCGTGGAACTGATGCATATAAGTCATGATTCAGGAAGCAGGAAAACAGAAAACTGTGACTCAAAACCTTTAAGACCTTTAAACTCCACATATTAACATACACATCTAGTAAATGAGTCATACGAGTCCATTTTTGAGTTTGTGGCTGTTGGCCACTGTTAGTCTGGCATCCTAAATCAACGTTTGGGGTCCACAGGCACCCGCACTATAAGCCATTCCGTTGATTAACGAATCACGTTCTAACGAGGTTTCACTGTATTTTCATCTCAAATAGAACCTACCAGTGTTTGTGCCTTTCAAAGAACATAGTTTGCCTGCTAATTTATTGATCTTTGCATTTTTTTTTAAAAAAGGTTTTTAAATTTCAAATTTTAAAATTTTTTAAATTTTAGACCTACAGCATGGAGGCAGGCCCTTTCAGCCACTCAACTGACCTACATTTTGAAGGGTGGGAGAAAACCGGAGGAAACCCACATAGACACAGATGGGGAGAACATATAAACTTCTTATAGATGGCGCTGGATTCAAACCCCATTTGCTGATGCTGCAACAGTGTTGCACCAAGCGCTACGTTACTGAATCAGAAAGACGAGGGCACTCTTTGTATTATGAATCATGGCCATTGATCTCTTGACACCAGGAGTCAAGATGGACAGGAGATCCTGCCTCCACTGAGCTCCTTCATGCACAGGTACATTCTACTTTGATAAATCAAAGAAATGGAGCAAGTATTATGACCTTCAATAAACAAAAAAAATGTCATCATGTCTAAATAGCAATGAAGAGAGCCGAAAGATGGGCAAGAATTTTTTTCCTTGCTTTTGTCAACTTCTACAATAGTTTGCTGTTGGCAGCAAAATAATCAAATTGTCAACTTCATTATTTAAATACTATTACAAAAGATAATGACTAATGGAAAGATTTTGCTTCAGATGCCATCTATCCCTGGATATAGTTAACGGAGCTATAGATTAATAGCTTATGTGAGAAATCTGCCTTGTGGAATTGTGTCCACAAGAGACTCGGCTTAAAGTTGCCAGTAAACATATCCTGTGTGACCTCTGACCCAAATTAATGAACGGCTGCCAAATAACTGATGACTTCCAGAGATCTTAAAGACTCAGTGAAAACTGCAGAATACAGAGCAGTGACACACGAGAAAACAAACTCCTGATCCAAGAAAATAAAAATACAGCCCCATCTTGAATGGCCTCACAATTTATAAAAAAAATCTAATTGCAAAGTACTTCATTAGTCATAAAACTGAGATGACAAAGGCAGCTTTGAAAATATTTGTTGTGATAAGTACAGTACCTATAGGCGTTTAACTCTTTGCACATGGAGAGTCAAGGATTTGCAGTGCTTTTAATGGAAGTTGGTTGGCTGTTTTCCGTTGCATTGTGACAGCAAGGAATGAAACAAATAACTGTCGATCTCAGGCCTCCCAGTGAGATAGATAACAGGGAAAAACAAGGTTAGACTCTGATAATGCCTTAAAATGTTCAAAAATATGCCTCGTCTTAGCAGAAAAAAATGACAGTATTATTGTTTTCATTTAGCAGCAAAAAAAAAATGCCGGACAGGAACGTCTTGAATTGATGTTAGCCTGGTGGTCAGTGCAACGTTGTTACAGCACCAGTGATCTGGGTTTGAATCAGTATTGCTTGCAAGGAGTTTGTACGTTCTCCCCGTGACCTGCGTGGGTTTCCTCCGGCTGCTCTCATTTCCTCCCTTGTTCTAAAAACGTACAGGTTAGTAGGTTAATTGGTCACATGTGTGGATTTGGACAGTGGTCGTTACCATGCTGTACCTCTAAAATTGTGGGAACAGGCATTGTTTGCTGCAGTTCTGTTTGATGAAGTCTTTTTGAACATTTAATATATTTGCAACAATAAAATTCCTATCTTCACTGAAGGGATGGCTGCAGAGATAGTTAGGACGTTGAAGTTCGTGGGCATCTAAATATTGGTGGACCAGACCTGCAGCCAGCACATTGAAGCAAGCCTGAAGAGAATGTACACCAATGCTCCTACTCTCTCTGAGGGGTGAGGAGATTTGGCACATCACTGAATACTTTGTCAATCTTCTGCTGGTACACTGTGGAAAATAACAGGGTGCATCACAGCCTGGCTTGGGAATCCAAGTGCCCAGGGATGCCGAAGGCTGCAAAAAGTGGCAAACTTAGCCAAGTCAATCCCATCCATTGAAGACAGCTCTGTGAGGTGGTGCCTCAAGTCAAGTCACATTTATTTATCGCTCATGCCATGCTCACACGGTAAAGACGAGATAGCGTTTCTCCAGGACCACTGAGTATATTTACATAAGTTTGAATAAAAGTTGAAATAATTAAATATGAAGACGCATACAATAAGACTCCATGGTACATTATCTGCATACGTTTTGGGAATTCAGGAGTCTGATCGCTTGGGGGAAAAAAACTAAAAATGTAAATGGTTATATGGTTATATATGGTAAGGGCCCGAGTGCTGCGGTACTTTCTACCAGATGGCAGAAGGGAGAACAGTTTACCCAAGGGGTGTGTGGAGTCCTTCACAATGTTTATTGCCTTTCGCCTGTATCGAGTGTTGTAGACGTCCTTCATGGAAGGAAGAGAGCTCCCAATTATCCTTTCCACTGACTTCACTAACCACTGTAGGATGTAGGGTCTTGCGGTCTGAGGTGGTACAGCCTCCAAACCAGGCGATGATGCAGTTGCTCTCAATACATCCTCTGTTGAATGTAGTGAGGATGGGGGGAGGTGGGGGGTGGGCGTTGGAGATGAACTTTCCTCAGCCTTCACAGGAAATAGATGCGCTGCTGGGTTTTCTTGGATTTGGAGCTAGTGTTAAGGGACCAGGTGAGATTCTCTGCCAAGGGAACTCCAAGGAACTTGATAGTCTTGATGACCTCCATGGTCGAGTTATCAATGGTCAGTGGAGCGTGGTCCCCTGGGCCCTCCTGAAGTTGACATCCATCCCTTTCATTTTATTAATGCTCAGATACAGGTTGTTGGCTCTGCACCAGTCCGTTAGTGACTGAACCTCATCACTGCACACTGACTCCTCATTATTACTAATAAGGCCCACCACGGTCATGTCGTCATTAAACTTGATGATGTGGCTCAAGCGGTATTTAGCTGCACAGTCTGAGTGTGAAAGGGCAGGACACAGGTGACCTCTTCGGCACAAGGACAATGGTGGTGGCTTTGAAGCACATTGGGACCACGGCACTTCTCAGGAAGATGTTAAAGATGTCAGTGAGATCATCTGCTAGCTAAGCCACACATCCTCTGAGCACTCTACTGGGAATGTTATCTGGTCCAGTAGCTTTTTGTGGGTTGGCCTTTCCTAACGTTCTCTTCACATCTCAAGAAGACAGCCAACATCATAATGGATCTCCATCACATCCTCCTCTCACTGTTATCATTGGAGAGAAGGTTTGGAGTCTAAGTCCTCTGGGTTCAAGAACAGATATTCTCCACCAGTTATCAGGCTCTTGAATTTCCTTGATCATTTCTTCACAATAAACTACTGCCAAGAGACCTGTGTGCACAATGGAAATATCACTTTTTTGGACGAATTGAAACCGAATATTTATTTATCTGCCCTTCTCGATTTAATATTTTTTGTCTCATGGTGCATTAAAATTTAATTTAGACGTTGCTGATGAATCTTCCACACCTGCACGGCTGCAGCAAATAAGAATTTCACTGGTTCTGTACATTGTACTTATGGATATGACAGCAAACTCTCCATGTGTTGAAATGCTTGGCCCCCTCAATCAGCTAGACTGACATCAGAGCCCCAGCTGTGACCACCAATTCACAGAGGTGAATTAAGGTGGCTAGTGGGCACAAAGTCCCATCGGGTGGATGTAAGTGAACTCGGTGAGCAGCAACTTCCAAAGTCCAACGTGTGAACCAAGAGCTTGAGAAAAGTTCCAGGTGGCCCCACATCCTGAATTCATCCAGCATTCCCTGGAGGTGGCCCAATGAGCCAATCAATTATCATAGCCTGAGTCCCAGGGCAGCAGGGGTTTAATGACCTTGTTCAAATGTTTAAGGTTAGTGGAGTGATTCACAAAATAACAACTAACAGTGTCAGTGCTGGAACAGTCACACCTATTCCCTGATGTGACCAAACTCAAAAACACCAAAAAAAAAATCACAGTTCTCATGCCAGAGCAACCATTCCCTGCAAACACATTGAATTAAACCTTCTGAAGGCAATTAGTGTCTGGTACTGGAACAAAAAAAAGAGGACAGTGCTCCTTCCTGTCAAATGACTCTTTCCGAACCCGCAGTCCACATGTCAGCTGCATATTTTAGCCACAATGACTCATGGAGTGCTGGACTAATCCCCCTTCCTTTCTGGGGCTCCTGGCCTCATTTCGGCGTCCTGCTCTGCTTACAGAGAAACAGCACATCCCAACTCAAGGCGTCACGAGGAGTGGAGAAGAAGATCAGGTTCCAAAGATAGGGATTCCTCTTGGGAAGGTGTCACATTTCAAGTTGCACGCGGTGTTTTCTTTTTAAACAATCGAGCCATAACGACGGCATAATCCTTGCAGCGCGATGAACTGGAGTAAGATCAGGTGGCTGGGGCGGCATGGGAGGAAGACAAGCTGACAAGAGGCCCTCAGAAGTCATTGCAAAACTATCTTCACCCATTAGCTACTCTGATACCTTATTGAGCGCCAACTTGTTATAGCGCTCTTGTCCAGATATCACTGGACAACGAAGATATTGCTTCCTGAACACTTTTGAATGCACTTTGGGCTGCGGTTCTTGAAAATCCTCTTAAAATTTTCCCAGCACGTAGGTTGTAGCTACATTTTTGTGATTTCCTGTAAAACTTTAAGTCTACAAGCATATTGCCCAAAAGAGCAAGCTGTTTTGGTCAGTCCAAGCAAAATCAGTACAGATGTTATGCAAGTGTTGTCTTAGGCCTGGCCATGCTTGGAAGGCATTTAAAGATGTTGGTGAGAATTTTCTTGATCACCACAGAGCACCAAACTGCACGATTGATAACATGCTTCAAGCACACAAAACCACGAAGTGTAACGTGTCATTGAAAATTCATTTTCTGCATTTGTACTTGGACTTCTTCCCTGCCGATCTTGATGCAGTCAGTGATGGAAGGTTTCATTGCGACCATGGAAAAATGGTTTCAGGGCAACTAGAATCCATCAACGCCGGCCGACTATCATTGGACACTGACGCAAGAAGCATCAGACAATGATTGCAAAAGAAAATCAGTCACAAACCATTTTCAGTTAATCTGTCAGCATCATTATGCGATTAAACATGCTAAATTCAATAAAAGCTCATTGAACATTTCTCCAACTTCCTACGTGATACAACAAATCTGAAATTATCTCTGTACTTATTTTGGCATTGTTGATCATAATCCCCAATGTAGTTTTCAGGAAGTAAACCCTTTGAAAATGTTTGTTGCCCAGTGCATTCAAATCCCCAAACATTAAAATAATTGTAAATCCAATCCTCCCTAACACTGCACTACACACCTGGGTGCCAGGAATCTCACAGAAACCCTTACTTCCCTCATTGCTCTGCTCTTACCATTTCAAGAGCCTGCAGCTAATCCATATCTTCCACCAATACTCGTTTGCAAAGAGTGGCCTCTCAGCATTGGAGCCACTATTCCTCTCCCATATTTACTGGTCAACGATGACCATTTATAGAGGCTTTGCTTATGAGCAAAACTGCCTCTCGAGTTTCTCACCAAAAAAATAACGAATTTCAATCACAATTCATCGGGCATCATCAGGAGATGATGAAAGCATAGAAATGGAAAGAATGAAGTGATAACAATAAACCTGAGTACTCTTCACCAAAATTAATATGCATCAGATTAAAGAGGCCCTTGAATGCACCATCAGAGCAATACACTTCCAAGTATACACGGCACACTAACTAATCTCTAAATATAGACGCTGCAGAGAAAGAAAGGAGAGGTTGTACCGAATGAGGCAATGCAAACTTTTATTACAACATGCTCTATTTAATTAAGGCTTTAAATAGCTTTGTCACCAAAGGAGCAAATATAGATGTCCCAACATGATGCGCTGTCAGGTAGCAAATAAGCAGCAAAAGGATGCGATGATGGATTTCACACAATATACAAAGGAACAGTTTGCATTGTGGCTACCTTGGCTCATTTTACTGAGGTGAGGGTGCCATAGAAAATTACCGCCAAAATGTTTGGAATTATTCAACATGGTTTACTTTGCAGGTTTGATGTCAATATTGGGCCAAGGTTGGAGCAGGGTAGAAGGAACACAGAGAGACTATTGAAGGAAGTCGCAATTCAGCTGGAACATTTTGCCTCTCCACTTCTCTGCCTTTATTTCTCCCGATACCCATTGCATTAAAAAAAAATCCATTGCTGTCGGTCAGGAAAATTCCACTAGCTCAGTATACGTCGTCTTCAGGGAGTGAGGCACAGCCTTTATACGAGGTGCTTGCTTCCACTTTGTTGATTTCATTCACAAATAATTGAGCTGCAACTTTAAAGCAAAAGCAAACAGTAAATGCTGGAGCAACTCAGGCGGTCTCGCAGCGTCCAGAGGAGGCAAGGATGTATTACCGGCGTTTCGGGCTGAGTCCTTCTTCAAGGAGCAATCAAAGAACAGGAAGGCATTAGAATAAAGAGCGATCAGGGGAGGAGTCCAGGCCAGTAAAAGGTGTTCATTGAATATGATAAGAGGAGAAGTGAGAATTGATTTTGGCTCTGTGAAAGGATACAGAGGAAAAAGGGGAGTGGGGAGAGAGAGAGAGAGTGCAAGAGCTGGGGAAGAAGTGGGAGAAGGGGGTGGGTTTAACAGAAACTGGAGAAGTAGATATTAATGCTATGTGGTATTTACACTTCAAAAGGTATTTACATCGTATCCTTTACTGCTTATTTGTTACCTGGCAGCACATCATGTTGGGACATCTATTAAAAGGTCTGCCCCATTGCTAGAAGAAATGCTTTCTCTGTATCCAGAAATGTGGCTGGTGTAGGGTAGGGGAAGCAGACGTTCATCTACATCTGAGCTAAACCACACTGAGAATAATGTTTATGTATCAGGCTCTGTTTGTGAAATGAGACAGCATCATCTCAATAATCAGAGAGTTATCCTTGATCATTTCTTTTTGTAGCTCTCCAACCATATCCACTTTTGTCCACTCAAAACCTCTCTCCCAATTCACTGACAACTAGGCTTAGTAGCCATCTTCAAAGCCATTGAATCAGATTGGAAGCAAGACATTGAGAGACCACCAAAGGCGGCAGTGGCTACCTTCAAAGAAGGATTTTAATTAGACGTTAAGTGCTTCAGCATATCTGGAAACAAAAGTGTCAGCTTTCTGTTTATTAATTAGAATTGGTCTCACGGGACTCTTGAAATCACTTCATTTTACTGTTAGCACGGTACAAGATCTCTTACAAAAACTATTGTTTTAATACATATGTGACCTCTTTAAAAAATGGAAAAATATTCAAAGGCACTCCAGAAAAGTATGATCAGATAAAAATTGACATTGAGCAATTGAGGACAGCTTCTTTCCTACTCCTATCATCAAAGATGATCTCTCGTTTTCACAAGATTCAGGATTCAAGATTCTTTTATTGTCATATAATAAAAAAGAAAATGTGATATTACACAAAGTTTCCTTTAGCCCACTGTAAAGCAGACAAAGATGTGCAGAAATTGCCCAGTGCCACTTTCAGCCAGAGAAAGAGAAGCAAAAGACATTCCTTCCCCCCCCACTCCCCCACAGTGTCAATGAATGTCCATGGCTTCACCTCTAATGAAGGTAACCTGAGTTCCAGAATGCACACCTCTGTCACGATCAGGAAGCCTCCAGGGCCCTCAACCTCAGAGCCTCTCACTGGTTCCCCCACTGTGGTCACTGTCCTCCCCTGCTTCCCCCTTTCAAATGGGGGGTGGGGGGTGGTGGTCTCCTCACGTTCTGGTGTGCTGCTTCCCTCGTGTCTGCAACCCCTGCCTATCATAGGTGCGGCCATCTTGGCCCCGGTCGCAAGATATTTTAAATAAACCACCTCCTTTAATGGGCCGTTTAAAGCCTGTGTGGAGCCAACAGTAGTCCGACTGAGCAGTTGGACCACTCTCTGCGGGTCCGCACCAGCACAGCCATTACAGCAGCTCCGGCAATGCTGCCATTTTTCCCCCCCCCAAATGGAGCTTTCACTGTTATAACTCCATTTATCTGATTACATTCTGCCACCCTGTGTTCTGCAGTATCGCTTCCTTTTGCATGACTAGTTGTTCCCAAGTAGGAGTTGACTTTTTTAGATAGCAAACACATCAAACTCTGTATTTCAATACACCTGACTATGAGGGACAATTCAAGAATTAAGGAGTACTCGTTTAGGAGTGGTGTGGGTTTTACAGATGAAATAAGACTGAGCCAAAGACCTAATTGGCTGAAGTCTCTCCACTACATAAGGATAAGGCTGAGAGTGGAATGTTATTTTGGAAGGACTATTGATCCTGTGGGAATGAGTGCAAGAGATGAGCGAGGTCATGGAGAAAGTTGAAGACAAGCATGAAGGGTTTTAATTTCCAGTTATGCCGAATGAAGTCAGTGAGATGCACAAGGCCCATCAGTCAGCGGGACTTTGGATGACCTCAAACTTAAGAAAGGTGGAGGTTGTGGATCAGTCAGGGCCTGAAGGAATGACAATTTGAAGGTGACAGAAATACAGATGAGCATTTCAGAAGCAGATATATTGAGGTGGAACCATGCATGGGCAGGGGATATTGTAGAAATAGGATTCTGCTGTGTTGTGGAAGGATTTGGAGTCCTTCCACTCTACAGCAGCCAAAACTCATGCAGAAGCCGCCCGCATGATAAACTGCATCAAGTAATCATTGCTGTTGTGTTCCCTGAGCTTAAAAATAAAATGCTATCAGGAACTCTGACAAGGATAGATCAATGTTTAAATGGAAGGGACAGTGCTTTCATTCCTATTCTGATGCTAGGTTTAGAGGAGTCTCTATTCTAATCGATCAAAACCATTTGTACTTCATAATAGTCTTTCAGACAAACAAGGTCATTTTATTATCCTAACAGTAAATTATATAATAAAATGGGTCGTTTTGGCAAATGTTTACGTCCTGAATATCGATGAGCTGGCATTTTTGGATTTAAATCAGTACTCATTGATCTTGAAGAGTAATGCCAATTGATGTTTAAATACTGTTTTAGATAGTTCTTCTTCTGAACCAGTGGTTCTTTCCAAATCTGCAGTTGTAATTCACTCTTCTTTTTATTAAATCATGTGGTTTCAGACGTATGGCTTTTTTAAAAAAAAATCCTAACAGAGAATTTTTTTTCCAAATGTGCATTGTTCTTATTCTAGAATTGATTATTGTTTTATTGACAACCAACTGATTTCTTTGACCAATTCATATGAATACCAAGAAATAGTTATATCTGATCCTGTTCCTGTCACTGAATTTTTTTGATATTCCTCTTACAAAAAGCCAATGTTCAACTCCACTTTACTTACAGACAAAGAATGTTTTAATTTTTATGGAGAGGCAAATGCATTTTTTTTTAATATACTAACTCCTCACCAACGACATCTCACTTGATCATTTGGGACACAATGAAAGCTTATTTGAGAGGACATATTATCTCTTATGCAGCTAATATTAAGAAGACGATCAATAGGAAAAGGCTGGAATTATTTAATCAGATTAAGCAAATTGATTTACAATTGGCTCAAGATTTTAAAAAATTGATTTATATAAAAATAGGATAGAACTAAAAACTAAATTTGATCTTTCTACCTATTCTATTGAACAGCTGAGGAGTAAGAGTTACTTTCACATTCATGGGGGGGGGGGGGTGGAATCAGATAAGTTGCTGGCTGCACAATTAAAGCGATTGTCTGCTTAAAAAAACCAAATTAATCAGATTTGAATGGGAGATAGTAAGACCACCACTGACTTTCTTTTCTTTAAATTATACTTTAAGCGAACTTTACTCCAACCTTTACATCTCTGAATTTAATAAAGATTATACTTTAAGGTCGGACTTCTCGGATTGCCTTCATTTAACTTTGCTTTCTCAGAATACAAGTCTGGAGGCTCCTCTTTCTCAGGAGGAAATACTAGCAGCTGTTTCCTCCTTACAATCAGGTAAATCTCCAGGTCCAGATGGTTATCCAGTTGAATTTTATAACTCTTTCTCCAAATGGCTTGAACCTCACTTAAGTTCAGTGTTTGATGAATCTTTTAAAGATAGGAAGCTCCAATTATCTTTTAATGGGGCTTGGGGGAAGATCCTGTCGAATGTGCTTCATACAGACCTACTTCATTACTCAATGTAGACAAAGATATTATCTAAAATTTTGGACTATAGAAAGTATTTTACCATTAATTATTGATCTGGATCAAATGGGTTTTATTAAAAGTTGTTATTCTTATTACAATATACATCAATTATTGAACATTTTAATATTTACCCTCTACTTCATTAGAAGGGTGGGGGAGGAGGAGCCAGAGATAAAGATATGGAAAAAAGAGAAATTGGTATTTTGTGCAAACTTGGCTGAAAAATAATATTTGAAGACTACCAGCCATCTTAGTTAATATTCCCAAGCCAATTTCTTTTGTGAACTGGTTCTGAATGAGCACAAGTTTAGGGAATTTAGAGGAATTTTTATGGTGTAATGCCACCTTGAAGGGAGCTCAATGAAGAGAAAAACAGTTGAACTTCCCTTTTTTATTGAGAAGGCCTACAAAGTGGATCCAGCATTGCTTTCAACTGAGCAGCATCTGGAGCCATCTTTTGGAGGTGGGGCAGGTGGTGAAAAAGCTCCGCCCATCACTGACATCATCCATATGCACCAAGAAGGGAAAGTGGCCTACACCTGAAATGGCGACCAAAGAGCAGGTAAGAGCGTTGTTGACCCCCAGCCCCCCACCCCCCAGGTGGATTGGAGACTGCCTCCTGAATCCACCTTTGGAGCTTCAACAATCCAGAGAATATCTACCTTTACATTCACTTGTTTTTTTAAGACTATAAAAAGGCCTTCAGGCTTTATGTTACTCTAGGAAGAATCATGCAATCAACCAATTTATTATTAACTGGAAAATATTGATATCTAAAGTCATCTGATTGGGTCAACCATATTGCAAAGGGAACACTGCAAGGAAGATCATCTACAATTTTAACATTGAGAAATTACTTTGGTGATTAACTATCAAGACACTCTAGCTCCACCTCAATGATATTCCAAGATTCTGCTTGCACAGCCCTTTGAGGAAGAGAGTACTTAAAACAGCGGATCTTGACTTGCGCAATCCCAAAACATCCCAAAGTGATGAATCTCGGCAAGTTATATTCCAAATAACATGCACTTACAACTTGGATAGATTCAGCTATTTCCTTCACTGAAATTGTGTTTTTACTCCACTCATTGTTATCCAACAGGTCAAACAGTGTACTTCATACAGCAAAGATAAAGATACATAACCAACATTTTGGGCTTGAGCCCTTCCTTCATCAAGGTATGAGCAAAATATAGGCAAACGTTCAAACTAAATGGTGGGGTGAGGGGCAGGGGAAGGAGCACAGTCCCTTGTGCTCTTGAGTGACCCATGTGCATGTTGACAGCTTGGCGCTGGCCATGCAAAGGCTTCGAGGGAAAAGGCTGAAGACAAAGGTCGTGCTTGCTGCCAGAAGACATAGCAGGGCTAGGTCCTGAGTTAAAGCCTCTCAAATGACTTGGTTTATGTCACCCAAAGAGGACAAACATGAGTGTCAATGACGCTTTATACTGTGCATTGAACATACTAACATTACAAAGATTTGGACCTGAAAACACCATGAAGGTATGGACTAAATGACGGTCTGAAGAAAAGGAAAACACGCATTTTAGATGTTATTTTAAATGAGTAAAATTTATTTTTGGAATAATAAAAAAAAGACTGTCAGAGTGTAAGTGAAGCAGAGAAAATAATGCCTTCAGATATGTTACTTGTGCCATCTTTAATTTCTGCATATGGCATTTGGCCCACAGAAAATCCATGCTTTCATTCTTTTTCTTCATGAATACAATCACACGTGTTCTTGTTGCAAGCAGGTAATTTTAAACAGCTCCAGGTTAAAATATCAAAGAGCAGCGTAATTCACTGGGGGGGTGAGTCACTCTTGGTTTGTGTCAGTTTTGGCTTTATCATCTGATGCACACGGGCACCAGTTTCGAGAGAGGGCAAAGCCAAAAGCATGTTTGCGCAATGTTTTACAACGCTCGCCAAGATCACACCAGTGAGATCCATAAACGCTGTTTCAACATTACTCGAACATCTAGTCAAAATAAATAGATTCCCCCACACCCCCCACCGCCCCACTGATTTCAAGCAGTTTCTCATTATCAACAGTGTGCAGACATAATCAGAAGCAAAGCGGGAATGAAATATCTACCAGATCGAATGGCAAAGTCCTCAGCTTTCTGCTGCAGACTGCTAAACTAGCCAAATTTTCATTCATGGCCAAGTCAAGAATAGGTATGCATTGCATCATAAAATCGTGGAAAGAAATAGAGATGACGGTGAGATGAAAGCTGGTCAAAAGGTGTTGACAGATAGCTTCATTTGAGTGACAACATCGAGCATTTGAAATTGTGCTTGAAAATCCTACTGAGTGTGAATGAAGTGTTCTGCAGTCAGATAAATCCCAGAGTAATCCGTGTTCCTTATCAGTGTCTGCTGCCATCAATCACCTCGGATTAGAAATGGACTTCAATATTTGGCGAGCTCCATTTCAATATTGGCATTGCAGACACATGTCCTGAAAGGGCCACAAAAGGCCAGAAGTTGTTTCGGGAAGCGACTGAACAAAGAAATGGGCATTAGTTGGGCTGCAAAACCTGTAGCCACTTCTCTCTTATCCAAATCGCAGACAATGATTAGCCTCAACAAACATTATTAGAAGGTCTATATACAGTATAATAAGAACTCACTGAACTAATTTGAACTGGATTATAGGTGAACAGTTGATCTCTGTATTATTGGCCATGGGAATTATAGAGTGGCGTTATATTCAGAAGTGTATGAAAGAAATTGGGGCCAATCTTGACAGCTAATTTAACAATTATAATGTGGAAATGGCCAGAAAATCTCAGGATGTTTAATGCACCAATAACAGGCATTCGAGACATTGCCATAGTCTTTCCTGAAGTGACTCTGTTTCAAAGAAGGAACTCTCTTTACAAATTATCCTGAGATATAGTTTAGTTATATATTTAATGCTGCAGCCAACATGTCCTAGCAATGAATGGTCCAAAGATCATTCCTTAACTTGTTAGCTAAGTTGAAGCTGGTCCGTATATAATTTATACAACCAGGAGAGCAGCAAATGGCCAAAAAGACTTTTAGGTGATTTCAGCTTGAAACCATGGAAAGTTTGTCAGTGCTCTTTCTAAACTTCTGTGCGGTTTCAACTTACTAAATGCCAGCAGATACTTACAGCTGGCCAAGTGAGTCTGGAAAACTCTGGATTTAAGTGAAGAGTGAGGTTGATTTTGGCCCTGACTGGGTTTTATGTGGATGGGTGGTGGCAAGCTGAGAGTGATGCAGTCAGGGATCGAAGTTCGGGGTATCCACCGTCTACCCAAATGAGGGTGGAACAACTACTGCAATTTTGGGACAAGACCACGTTCTCTGACTCAAATTCACTGGAATGATGGCTTCCATTCAATTTACTAGGAAGATAATCCAGAAATTCTGGAGATATGAATTAAAACCCCATCACGGCCTCAAAGAACTTTAAATCTGGTGAATAAAATAGCATGGAATTAAGAAGATAATGACAGAAGTAGTGGCCACATGGATATTGAATTTCAATAAAAACACACAGTTTCCCAGTGTCCTTTGGCCAAGAAAATCCCATTCAGTATCCACGTGATTTCAAATCTATAGCAATGTGTTTCATTCCACATCCTCTCTTGTATCAACCCTTAACAGCAAAAGATAATACAAATTAAATTCGATACCTCGACCATGAGATAAACTGTTCATGAAGATCCAAGGAGCATCTTCAACAGCAGCAGGTCCTTTGCTCAACAGCAGGGAGGACAAAAGAGTGTGGCCAGAATTTTAATATGTTGGCTGCTTTCCCAAGGCAACAGGAAATGTTCACAGAGCCAACGGAGGGGAGTTTCATTTGCATGGTGGCCTGAATTGCATTCACAACTCTCTGAAATTTCTTGTAGTCTTCAGCAGACCCATTCTTGTGCCAAGCTGATAGGCGTTGGACAGGATTTTTTTTTCTGATGGATTTCAGAAAATTGGTAAGAGACACTGGGGGACATGTTAAATGTCTTTAGGAGACATTTGGTTGTGGTTGGACCAGGACAGATTGTTGGTGAAATTTTCAGACTATGATGCTGTCCTTGCATTGTTTTCACTGAACATTTTCTCTGCACTTATGTACTCAAGGAGAGGTAGACTTGCCTGGATAGCTTGCAAACTAAGTTTTTCCACTGTATTTCAGTACTTGTGACAATAAATTATTCCATCAACAGTATTGTAATTCCACTGCAATCCACTGTAACCAGCAAGGCACACAGAGAGGCACCACTACCCCAATGGCCTCACCAATAAGAAAAGGAGAAGCAGGGAGATACTTCAGAGATGCTGAGTGTCAGTGGGTTTGCCTCCAGCACCCCTATAATTAGGATTGGACCGAAGCAGCATCAGGAGCACCTTGAAACAAAATGCGGACCTGTGGAGTGTCAGACAGAATTACATTATACAGCAGGCTCTGCACAAATGCATGCTATGCACAAACGCAAGTGATCACACATCCAGTGGGTAAGATCGACAATCTGTCATTCTGCTACATTCAGTTGTAAGTGGCAAGAGATAATTTAACACCAAATGGAAGTGGCAACTTAAGGTCATTACTGGCGCTGCACAGCATTTGAGTGCGGAAGGCAAAGTGAAAATGCCTTTGGTTGGAAGCGTAGAGTGATCTTGGGCTCCTTTTGAGGTTCCACCAACACAGGAGCAATCCTCATGGTATCCCACATCACAAGTCAGGAGTGTGAAAGAACACTGACCATTTGCCTGGTTATGAATATCTCCGACTGTCAAAAACCTCGGCACTATGGAGAACAAAGCAGCTTACTTGTTCAGCACCCTTTCAACCAACTCAACACTATCAGTGTCTCATGGCCACAAAAATTGAGAAAACATTCCTCAACTGGAATGAGCAAAGTGTGGACCTCAAATGCCAAGGAAGACAAGCAGATGCACGCAAATACCACCAGCCACGTCCCACACCATCTTAGCTTGGGAATTTATCCAAATCCGATCCAGTAACTCCTTACAGAAGTGCAGCATGGAAGAGAGTCCACCTTGGAAACTTCACTGGGAACCTCCCCTGCAGTTTATTTTGTCCATTGAAGGGCTTTGAGAATACGTTCCTCCCATTGCCACCTTTACTCATTCTTTGCCAAGACTCTCACCATAGAAAAAGGATGCTTGTTCTTTGGTAGTGCAAAGCTTTAAGGGCTACTGTCTAAGAAGACTGAAAGATCACAGCAGCAGTAACCCCTGCCCTGCACACTATCTGAGACATGCACTTCCTTCATGAAGACACCTCAAAGCACTGGAGAGATACAACCAACCTGTGTAATGATATGATTTATTGCATATACAAGCCAGTATAGGCATGGGCTGGCCCGCCCTCCTAATGACATCCTCTCCTAGACTCCTCCTTGGACTCCTCCCGTGACCCAGGCCATAAAGGTCGAGTCACCTCTTCCTTCCCTAGCTTCCCGGGCCAGCAGGTCTTGTGTGTAATAAAGCCTATCGTTCCCCTCAGTCTTTGCCTTTGTGATTATTGGGGCAACTGGAAGTGCCCAACAACCTGTTCCTGCAAAAATCCTTTAAATCAATAAGAAATTATGGCATCATCCCCAAGCCAACATCTCCCACACTGATGCCATACCCACAATCAACTGGCTCTTGAGCACGTCACATTGTTCACGTACTTGGTGGCAGAAACTCTGCAATAGGAAAAGGTCACCATGTAGACAGAGGAAAAGATTAAAAGATATTCTCAAAGCATTTTTAAGAAGAGGAGCACCCCTTCACCCTGATCTCTGGCCCACGGCCACTCAGAATGGAGAAGCAGCCAATGGGCTCACAAGTACGCTCATCAGAAGCCCTGCATAAATGGTGGAAGGAGTGCATCCACAGCTGCTAATACACCCACCCTGTCAAGTGCCTTCTGCCTCACCTGTGGCAGGGTCTGCAGGGTCCACATTGCCCTCACCAGCCAGCTTAGAACCCATGGACCAAGAATGAAAGCAAGTCGTCCGAGTTCCCGAAGGACTGCTAAAGACAAGGTCAAAGCCGTGTTGAAAGATGCTACCACTACAGTACACTCAACTCTAAAACCAACAATTTCTGACAGAGAGCAGCATTACATGAGAAAGCCATTGCAGGGAGAGCCGTCTTGGAATAAATTTAATTCTTTTTAGGACTTTTTTTAAAAAACCCATTCAGGAGATCACCAATGATGTTTGAGCATTGGAAAATAGATCAGATAAGTGTCAAGGCTAACATTCTCACCAATTTTCCATGACTTCATGATAACCTACAAACTCACCCTGCAAGTTAAATCATTAAATTTGTTCGAAGCTCTCAGCTGGGCTGACCTGTTTTGTTTCTGTTCCTGAAAAATTAACTCCAGGTTGGGTAAAGTTGTGCTCACAGGGTGATATCAGCAACCATGAGGACCACTGATCCTTGTCAGAGTGCATGCTTTGTCCTTCAAGTTCTTTGTTATCATAATTATAATGGGTGTAATGAACCTTGACAATGGCCTTTATGGCATAATGTTAACAACTATTGCAATGTACATACCTTAATCTAAGATACATAGAATCCCACAAGTATTACATGTTAAATTTTAATTGAAAACAGATATTATATTTAACAAGCACTTGAATGTCAGAATCAGAATTTGAACCCCAATCACCCCAATTTTAACATTCACACACACACGTGTGTGTGTGTGTCTGACAAAATACAGAAGATTTTTAGCACAGATGTGTAGGATTTCAGTGCACGTGGGAGAATTAGCACAGCAGTGGGAAAGGTCAACTATTGACTGCAAATCTTCAGAAATGTTGGTTGGAAGTCCAAGCCAAATTGAGGAGGTAAAAGTCCTGCTTATTGCGATAAATCTGAATAAGAACATTGGGTGTTTCAACTTTATAAGCCATGGGTTAAACCCCGGGTGTGCATGTTTTAGGCATCTTCCAGCAGTCCCAGAAATTGAATAATGTTTAATGTTAAATTGTAAGGGAATAATTTCAATGTGCCATTTTAAGCGAGATTTTACCCATCCCCTTCACTCTTTGCCTGTGGCTCTCATTGATCTTTCACAATCTTGGCATTATTTATTGCCTATCCCTGATTTCCCTTCAGAAGTTGGTGGTGTCTTTCTGAACTGCTCAAGAAGGTGCAAAGTTCCAATTTTAAAAAAAAATTTAAACATACAGCACGGTAACAGGCCATTTCGGCCCACGAGTCCATGCCGCCCAATTTACACCCCTGGTACATTTTGAACAGTGGGAGGAAAACCCATGCAGACAAAGGGACAGCGTACAAACTCTTTACAGGCAGAACTAGATTCAAACCCTGGACCGGTCCCAGTTGCTGGACTGTAAAGGCCAACCATGCCAATGTTTTGTCCTAGAAACAGTGGAAGGGTGAAAACTTATCACCAAATCACTTTGGTTCACCACTTGGAGGATAACCTAGAAGTGCTGTTGTTCTGGAACACATGTACTTCTTGGGAGATTCAGTCAGATTAAGTCCAGCAATATTATGTGAATGGCACACACTGTGTGCTTCTGAGAAGGAAAAGAATGTTTAAAGTGGTTGATGAAATTCTAAGGGAAGGTCTCAAGTGGATGGTTTTTGTCCCGAATGGCTTGTGACTTGTGGATACTGGAAAGGCCTCGAGAGGTCAGGAGCAGAGCCAATGGCCACAGGAATACCTGGCCACTGACCTGCTCTTGCATTTAAGGTGGTTTAAGGGTCAGCGCCGTGCTGTTTGATTCGGGCGGTGTCTATAAATAGCTTGTATGTGCTCTGTGTGTTTGCGTGGATTACCCCTGGGTGGTCCCTTTTCCTCCCCCATCCATAGAAGACTGGGGTTGTCAGTTAATTGGGCAGTATGGGCTTGAATCAAATTATGTGGCTGGTTCAGTTGAGTTTCTGGAGAATTTTCTGTTGAATCAAATTGTTTCTGTGCACACCAGTGGAAAACTCATTTTGTGAGCTATCCAAGCAAGCCAATCTCAATATAGTACAGTAGGTAGAGCAAGAATAAAAAACAAAATGTCATAATAAAGGTCTAGGGTATAGTGCCACACTGGAGAAAAGTGTTAAAGAGAACAGGACAATTTAACATCCTCTCATACCCAAGAGTGTAATAACAAAAGGAATGATGCCCTTGATTCTGGAAGGATGTGTTTTCAACCTTGTGCATCTTCTGCCTGAAAAGGGGGAGGAGCGGGGAAGAGAGAGAAGAGATTTTGATCAGCCTGGGGTATGTCTGTTCTCATGTTTGTAGCTCTCCCGAGGCAGCAGAGGGGAGGCTAGTTTGCGTGAGGTCTTGAGCTATATTCACATCTCTTTGCAGTTTTATTTGTGGTCCTGGGCAACTCAGTTCCCAAACCAAGAGGTGATGCATCCAGGCAGGGTATTCTCCATTGTACCTCATGGAAAGGAAGATGAGGTGATGAAATTGAATGGCAAGGAGAGGTAGTTGGACTTTCACTTGTCGGAGATGGCCTTTTCCTACCAACAAAGAGTCCCACCCCGCAACTTTGGCTGTTCATCTATCTCCATGACCCACTGAGTCCCTCCAGCTTCTCGTTGGTCACAGAAGGGAAAAGGAATCAATGTTTAAAAGACCTTCCCTTAGAATTGAGAAGGTGAGAAAAGATGCTTGTTGGGCTGCTGAGAGAGTGGGTGAAGAGGATGTTTCTGATAGGGTAAAACTGGGGTGACCACAGGGAGCAGCTGTAAACAAGGCTACGTGGTCAATGAGTGAATGGGAACTCTTAGTGAGTGAGAACATGGAGAAAAGAATGTAGAAATGCAAAATAGAGAACAGAGGGTCCAACAGTTCTCTACTCCCAGAGAGGAAAAACAAAACAAACTAATTGAGCCAATATCAGAGATGAGTCAGAGAGGAAAATGCAGTTCATAGAAACATAGATTCACAGCAACGAGGTGCAAGAGTAGGCAATTCGGCACTTTGAATCTTCTCTACCACTCAGAATGATCATGACTGATCATGTACCCTCAGTATCCTATTCCTTCTTTATTTCCATACTGTAAGGTAAAACATCATGAGATGGGAATGTGTAAGGAGTTACCCTGTACAGGGCTGTAACAAGATGTAAATGCATCCTTGTACTTACAAGATAAGAGAGACATTGATGGATTGAGAGGCAGGAAGCTAGCAGGGAAAGGATAGCAACAGTTTTAGTCATTGGACAAGTAATGATATGATGATGTTCTAAGCACGTATCCAAGGGTATAAAAAATCACCATTTTGCTGATAACGGCAGAATGCATTCTCCGACTAACTTTGTTAGTCGCAAGTGTTACAATCCGGTAATAAAGAACAAAGAACCCTGATTTCGACTCAGTCTGGTGTTTGTCTCACTCATTCATGAACAAAGCAGACCTAACAATACCCCTCGATTCCTTTAGCTACAAGGGCACAACCACCTTTCTTTTGAATGTATCTAACAATCTGTCACCAGCAACCTTGTGTGATGGGGACTTCCACAAGTTAACAACTCTCCAAGTGTTGAAGCTTCTCTTCATCTCATTCTTGAATTGATCCCCTCAACCTCAGACCGTGACTCCTTGTTCTGGATTTCTCCAACATTGGGACCTTCTGCCTGCTTCTATTCATTCGAGTCCTGTCAGAATTTTAGACATTTCAATGAAATTTCCTCATTTTTGGAAGTTGTAGATTTTAACATGGAGTCCGAAAAGCTGCAAGATGTCCAGATGAGAGATGACATATTCTTAATTTTAATTTTTTCTATTTAGAGATGGCCGTTGACCCTACCAGAGGGTTTGTCCGCCCTTTGAGAGGTCTAGTTCTTCATCCTGAAGGGTGTTTAGCCATCCTCTGCACGAGACAAGCCTGGTGGGGGAGCCAGTTTAGTCGCCGACCACTCAACCATGTGACAGGTAGTACTGGGTTACATGGTACGAGTAGCAGTCCAACAAGTGACCTGACAATAAGCACCCTTACCACTGTACCAGCAACAACTAGCTCAGTTTGAATTACTTCTCACATTTATGTTAAACTCTTTCACATTTCACACTGTGTACTTTTTCTTTAGCTAGCCACATGTTCCTATTGTTTATACAATCTGCTTCCACAAATGGTATACAGATTATTCCAAGCTACCTTGTACATTTTTTCTTGGCTTTCCCATTCACACAATAAGTCACTCACTATCTCTTTTACAGGATAAAGTTACACACAACAGAAAGCAGGCAAACCAAGAGGATGAGCACAGAAAGGTCACCAGATGCCTACCTTTTTTTTTACAGCAACTTCCGAAGGTGACCAGTAAGAAGAGTGAACTGCAGACCCAGCTTAGACAATGCCCAAGGTTTTTATTGTCTTTTGTGAGGGCCACATAACCACCCCTTCCCTCCCTCCAAACTATTTACCTTGCATGGGGACACCTGCCATCAGTTCAACCACTAATCAAGGGAAATAAACCAGAAAGAGGTCATTTAAGAAAATACCATGAGCCAATAACTCAGTGAGAATTAGATTATGGGATTTGGATTAAACTGATTCAATTATGAACAACAAATTATTTAGGGGTAAATTTGAGTTTGGATATTAGGTAGTTGGATGGATTTGGGCCAAAACAAAGTTAGAGACCAATAATTTTGCTTATTATTTATTTTTGGGTGGAGAGGGTGAGAGATCACGCACCTATCCACATCAATGGGATGGAGGTGGAGAGGGTGAGAACCTTCAAGTTCTCTATCTCTTTTCCTGGAACCAGCATATTTAGGAAATGATGAAGAAGGAACAAATGCCTCTACATTCTAAGGAGTCTGAAGAGATATTCTATCATTGAATACTCTATCAAACTTCTACAGGTGCTCTGTGGAAGGTGTAGATTTAAAAAAAAACTAGTTTGTTGTAAATTTCCTACTCACTGCTGCATGTACTGTGTGGAACTCTGGTCAATACTATCATCCCTCTAGACTGCTGAGTTGAAGTGAATCAATCCCACCCAGTGTCACAAGATCACCTGATCTCTATTGCCAAATCAGCTTCCTGCTGATCTGAGCTTTTCAAATCCAGCTGCCTGAGTCACCTGATTCCAATTGCCAGGGGCAGCCTTCAGATAAAAATCCCTACTGAAGTCTACTACAAAGGTATGCTGGCTGGCTGTCTCACAGCCTGGTTTGGTACTTCAAGTGTCCAGGAACACATAAGGGGGCAGAATGTAACAAAAACATAGTCAGGCCCATCACAGGCTCTGGCCTCCAATCCATTGCAGGCATCTATGTGAGACACTGCCTCAAGAAGGCAGCCAATATTGTAAAGGATCCCATCACCTTCATCTCAATCTCTTCTTGCTGCTACCTTTGGACAGAGGATACCTGAAATCCAATGACTCTAGCTTCAAGAACAGTTTCTTTCCTACAGTTATCAGACTCTTGAACCTCCCCTTGGTGCACCAATCATAGTCTGGTCTGACATAAAAGGACTGTTTGCACTACTGCAAGTCACTTTTTTGCACTAGGATCACTGTGAATATCTACTATTTATCTTGTGTACTTATTTGCCTGTTTAATTTAATTCAAATAAATCACAATTATAGTTTTTCTTTACAAGTACCTATTGGGTTGCAGCAAGTAAGAATCTCAAGGCTTACATATATATTGTCCGCTGCATATGGCAGTAAACTCTATTATTATGGAATAAGATTAGCTGTCTATAAAACATTTGATTTATAGTGGAGATGTTTAATGGGTTTCTGATCCAATTAGATCTGTTTTATATTATAGGTAAAAGTTCAAAGATTTGGCAGTGTGTAAATGATGCTGCAATAGCAAGTGGCATGAACATCTTTGGGAACAGCTAGTCAGTGGTTCTCAACCTTTTTCTATGCCACTGGTGCTCTGTGATTAGTAAGGGATTGCTTAAGGTGGGATTTGAGTGGAAAGAAAAAGTTTAAAAACTACTGTTTTAATTGTACCTGATTGACTCGTTATGTGCACGGTTTCATAGCTCCAAAGGAAATACGCCAATGACAATTTTTCTCAAACAAAATATTTCAGTAACCATTGGGTCTAGAGCAGTGATTCTCAACCTTCTCTTCCCACTCACATCCCACCTTAAGCAATCCCTTACTAATTAAAGAGCACTGATGGCATAGGGGTTAATCAAAGTGGTGTATGAGTGGAAAGAAAAAGGTTGAGAACCCCTGAGCTAGGTTATAGGAAAGTTTAATAAATGGACAAGGTATTTGACATGACGAGTAATGCAGTATTACTTCTGTTGATGGTAATGGAACTGGCATAATGGCATTTACAAACATAATTTCTCAATAATTGCAATAATTTCTCAGTAATTGCAATAGAATATTTACATTGAGAAACCTTTTTAACGAAAAGTTAAGAGAGAGGGAAAAGAGAGAAGAATGTGCTCGTCCTCTCAGGTCTACACCACCATTCAATTGAAGTAAGCTTGATGTATGTTCAAGGTCCCTTTATCATCATGTAATAATACATAAAATGTAATACAGGGACTCCCCGACATACGTCCATGTTCCATTCTGGATGACTGATCGTATCTCGGAATGGACGTATGTCGGACCTTCCCTATCTGTGATACTGAAGAGTAAACCAATCAATTTCCTTCTGTTCTTGATCTCAAAATCCTTCTCATTCTCTCTGTTGCTGCGGACCCTGACCACCCTGCGGACTCTACTGGCCTCTAAAATCTGTCTGACCGCCAGAAATACTGAGCCACAGAATCAGAAAAATGGGGCACAAGGAGTTAAAGTGCGGTGAAATGTCTCAATGTGGCGGCCACTAGCCAGCTCTTGCGAGAGGTTGGCCTCTGCTGCCAACCTCTCGCAAGAGACATTATTTTCCATAGATAGGCCCGATTTTCACCATAATCGCATAAGATTTACACTTTTTCTTTTTTTAAAAATTTCAGTCGTATGTATGGATGGGCATAGGTGGCAAGACAGGGATTACCTGTTCTACACAGAACTTTCTTTTGCTTGCCACTCATATTGACCACACCCCTTACCATAAGAGAAGTGAAAGATGCTCAAATTCATTGACCTGCCCCTGCTCGCTTCCTCTTGTTACAGATGTATTGTCAATAAAATAAAAATGTATTGACTTCAATCTCTGTAAATTGGTCCTTGGGGAGGAGACTCCCTTTTGTGTGAGGGCCTCACTGCCAGTCCTTTACCCCCTAGTCTCTCAAACACTTACCATCTCCAAACTGTTCGCACATTCCCAGCAGCTTCTGGTAGCCAACTGTGCCAATGCATACAAAATGAAAACATAGAATTTTTCATTATAAAAATAAGTTAAAATGATAAAATTAGTAACAAACTAGATAACTTTTAAATTATTGGCATGAAAGGGAATGAACATTTATTCATTCCACTCAGTAACTGGCAACTTCCAGCTCAGTTTATAATCCCACCATTAAATTGAACTGGACATTGGGTATTAAATTTTATCAGTTCCTTTTATGGGGTGAAAAATCTTTTGAAATGGTTCTCTTCAAAGCAAGTTATGGCTAGAAAAATGTTAATGATCAGAGGCTCTAAATAAAATATCGGTTAAATCAATAAAAGCCAAAAGGTGGGTCTACAACATAAAAAGTGAAGGAGCCTTTTATTAAGGCTAGACACAGAATGAAGAACTTAGAATTTAGTTTTATTGCACTATTCCACTGATATAGTTGCAGTATATTACAGCTGTATTACTTGATAGGTATTTTGAAATTGGTAAACAAAAGCTTTTAGATAAAGGTAATAAAAAAGCCTGCTTAGTGTCTGTTCCAAAGGTCAATTGCCCTAGTGCCCTGTGTTTAACATGAGCAAACATTCAGTTTAAGCCTCAGGCAGCTGCTAGTTTAACTCCTTTTCAAAATTTCATAGATTCTCAAAGTATTATGTAGCAATACAGAAATCTGAAGCATGGCAGGAACTGCATTGACTGTCAATGTATAAAACGATCGATCAGTGCTTCCATGTCATACATTCCCAGCTCAGAGATCATCACCATAAAAAATAGCAAAGAGAAGCAGGCTTGGGCAGTCGATTTTTTAAGTTTGCTTTATAAGGATTTTTACCGCTGTGCTACTTTTCTGCACGAACCCTTGATTCCCTTAACATCTCAAAGTCTATCCATATTCGCACTGAATATGATGAACTCTCTAGGGTGGAAACTTCAAAAAATGCAGCGCCCACTGATGAAGAAATTTCTTCCCATCTTTGTCCTGAATGGTTGGTATCTTATTCTGAAACCGGAGCCCCATTTTGAAACACCCCACCCAAGCGATAGATCGTCCCCTGCTCTTCTCTTGGCGAGTCCTGTACATTCCAATGAGATCAACAGTCCATCTTTTGACCTTGAGGGACTTGGTGCAGGAGGGAGACTTTGCACTGGGAGGGGTAAGAATCAGTTGTCAAAGTCCCCGTGGGAACAAGTGTCATCAACATGACAGCTAAGTGGAGCCTCTGCCTCACAATGCTTGATCCCAAGGTCTCATGTTGTCCGTGTGGAGTTGGCATGCTCTCCCTGTAACTGTGATCCAAATTTCTCCTACATCCCACAGATGTACAAGTTAGCTGGGCAGTGCAAATGATCCTGAGTATGTAGGTGAGTGGCAGAATCAGGGGGAAGTTGATGGGAAAATGAGTGGGATCAATGTGGGAATACTACAATAATTGGTTGATGGATAATGGGATGAAAGGCCCATTTCCTTACTTTATCTCCATAAGATTAAATAAATAAAAACATGAAAAGTAGTCAGCTCTGGTGTTATGAGCCCAGAGGACCCCAAAACACAGCAGCAAGACAATGGTTACTTAAACAAAAGTTGTTTTAAATTATCTTTCAACATGAGAACAGGATCACACTTTAACTTATGACTATTGACTTAACTAATCTAACTTAACCCCTCTTCTAATTCTAAGCACACATGTATGTAATGTGTGTGTAAGTTTAGAAAAGTTCTTTGATTCACAGTCCAATCTCACTTCTCATTCCTCCAAGTTCACTGGTTGGAGGCAATTCTTATACTGTGCCCAGAATTTAACATTTAAAAAAGTTCACCAGGCTTTGGTGCTTGAAAGGTAAATGGTTGCCGCTCAGGAAGGTTCTTGTTGGTCTTCAGAGAGAGATTTGTTGTTTGTAGGACACCCACAATTTTTAATCAGCCACTTCAGTGTCTTGCCGACAAAACTTGCCCCCTCAGGGTTCTCCAGATGATAACCTCTTTCTTTCAGGTCAAGTGAAACATTAGGCAGCCAGTCCTCTCCTCTTGCATGAACTACAAGTCTGAAGTAACCATTCACAACCCGTCTTCCAAATGGGGTTTTCCACAAGCTTGCCAGCTTGTCCTGTTCCAGTCCCAGCTGCTGCTGCTGAACTGTAAAACTGCAGAAAAGATCTCTCTCTCTCTCTCAGAAAAAAACCTGTTTTACACTCTCTGCTTGCAAAACCACAACAAGTTCCACTCTAGATAGTCTGCGACTCCGACAAGTACTTTCTTCTGTTGCCTTTTTGTAAACAACAATCCATTAGTGAAGTCTCTTGGGCACCCTCCAAAGCTTCTGCAAAGGTTCTTGGTGCTGACATGTCTGGCATGAGCAGAGCTCCAGTATTTTAAATAAGATCTGTTTTCAAGTGTTTGTATGTGACCTACACTAAAAAACCTGCCCCAACTTATCTCCTAAAAGCATATCTATATACAAAACAAACACAACATAATCTGTCACACCAGATTACTGTCTGAACCTCATGCAAATGCCATGAGCTGAATGGGATCAGAGATGTGAATGTGTAGCCCTAAGTTTCATGAGGCTTTGGCACTCATCCAAGAAAAAAGGGAGATGTTCCTTTGGGACAGGTGTCAATTGAATTGCACTGGAGCCAACATCACAATGATTATGGATCAAGACTCCAGAGAAGGATTTATATTAAATCCTTACACGAAGGGGTTTATAGGATTTGGTGAAGGAATTGTAGAAAGTTAGAAAGAAATGATAATGATATCCAGAGTGTTTCAAAATATAAGAATGTATCTGGAATTAGAAACAGAATCAAAAGCTCTTTTTCTGATAGCACCTATATTAATAATGCTGGCAAATTAATTGCATAAATCGAAATTATGATTGCCAATTAGTTGCCGCTACATGGTTTCAAAGTAATCATGTTTGAGAAATCATATTCAGAAGCAAAAGGCAAAAATAGCCAAAGAAGCAGGGTGGTCCTTGTCACATTTGTGGCCCGAAATGTGAAGTTAATAAAACATCAAACACAAGTTACGACAGTATATCACGCGTGGGTTCGAATCCCATCCTCGCCGCCAATGTCACATTTGTGGCCCGAAATGTGAAGTTAATAAAACATCAAACACAAGTTTTATCAGGTAAACTTCTCAGTGTCTTTATTTTCCAGTTTCCTTTGTTCTCGAGCTTGTGCTCTTATCTCTCTCTCATACCATGTGACTTCCGGTACATCTCATACATATTCATTATCATGACAGTCCTGATTTTAAATTTAAATTTGAATTCAGATGTACAGCAGAGAAACAGGCCCTCCCGGCCCATGAGCCCATTCTGCCCAAATACACCAATTAACCAACAACCTCTGTACATTTTGAAAAGTGGGAGGATGGTGGGGCACCCACCGGAAACCTGGATAGACACAGGGAGGACTCCTTACAGACAGCACCACATTCAAACCCAGGTTGCTGACACTACAATGGCGTTGTGCTAACTGTACCACCCTAAGAATGGAATGAATTAAAGAGGAAGGACTGTAGGTGGAGAGAAAAAAAAAACAAGTAGATTCTGTTCAGGTGGATCTAGGAAATAGCAAGGGACAAAAAAAGGTTGGTGGTAATGCTTGACATGGTGTCAGCAGGAAATTAGACATGCTTGCAACAAAGATAGTGCCAAAATCATGAGGGGCTTCAATCTATCTGGACTGTAATAATGTGGAGGACAAATTCATGGAATGCATTTGATTTTATTGTCATTGAGTTCAGATTATTTTAGATCCAGTATCGTTAAATGAGAAAGTGTAAATTGATGAATTGACATTTAAGGGTCATTTAGGGTAAAATAATCATCATATTGTACATAGATATAAAAGCTAAAAATTATTCAATTCAATCTGGAACCGTGCTATTAAATAAAAATAAAACTGTCCAGCTGTGAAGCATAATTTGGTTATGGCTCACTGGAAAATCACTTTAAAAGATACTGACAATAAACAAGCTGTGGCAATTTTTAAAAAATGCAAGATTCACAGGGCACATCTATCACTTTGAGACAGAATAGACCAAGAGGAAAATTGGTCCAACTTTGGCTGCCAGGAGGAGTTAAAGATAGTATGAGAATGATAGAAGATATTGTTAACCTTTAGCTTGCAAAGAGAGATAATCAGCCTGGGCACTTCATAGATGGGCAAGGGACCAGAGCCAGGACCCATACTGTGGCCAGGGAGGCAGCTCTGACCAGGACTATGGCTGACAACGTAAAGCCGCAGGTCATGTTAGATATCCATCCACCTGCTGATGACCGATAACCTCACTCTCATTATTGTTATGGTGTCAGGAAGCTGCCGTGAATGAACCTGATTTGCCTGTTATGTTAAAACACCAGAAAGGTGACTGATATCAACATCAATTTTGTAAATTTGATTTCAACAATTTTATAAATTTAAATTAATAAAAACAGAGCACGTTGACTTTATGGCAATGACTGGATAGTACCGTACTCAGAACTATGCGTTTTACTGTATTTCTACATGCCTGACAATAGACTAAACTCAAAAAGGATGAACAATTCACTAGAGGTTCCAAGTTCAGATTTATTGACATCACATACAACCTTGAGATTCCTATGTCCTTTGCGCCAGGCATAATTTCTGCTCGTTACCAGCGGGAAAAAAAACAACACTCAAGAAAAGATATGTAAAAAAAAAAATAAATGTAAACAAATAAATCAAATTGATTGTGCAATATAGAAAATAAATATTTAATCATAAGGAATGTGGAAAGTAAGAATCCTTAGATGAGTTTCTGAATGAGTTTGTTGTTTCAGAGTTTGATAGGAGGGGTAGCAACTGTTCCTAAGCCTGATGGTACATGTTTTGTAGCAACTATACTTCTTTCCTGATGGGACCAGTAAGAACAGAGCATGTCTTAGGTGCTGTGGATACTTGAGGATGGCTGCTGCTCTCTGACAGCAGGGTTCCATGTCCATTTTCTCAATGGTGGGGAGAGTGTTGTCTCTGATGTTCTGGGCTGTGTCCACTACCTTTTGCAGGGCTTTCCACAAAGAGTTATTGGTGTCCCCATACCAGGCCATGATACAGCCAGTCACTACACATCTGTAGAAGTTTACCAAGGATTTAAATATCATATGATAAAGTAGGGGCGCTGACATGCTTTCATAATGTCATTCAGGTCCAGGAAAGGTCCTCCGAGATAGGGAGTCCAAAGAATTTAAATTTGCTCACCCTCTCCACCTCTGATCCACCAATGATCACTGGATCGCACTCCTCTGGTTTTCCCCTCCTAAAGTCCCCAATCAGCTCCTTGGCTTTGATGACATTGAGTGCGAGGTTGTTGGTGCACCATGCAGCCAATCTTCCTCTTGTAGACTTGCTCATTGCCCATTTTTATCCATCATGATTAGAATATAGTTGAGAGTAACAGTTGTAAATATTTCTTATTTTCTACTACATTAGGAGCCAGATAAACTAACCAACTTTGAAAACGTTGTATTGCCAAAACTTGCTTATTCGCTTAATGTTTAACCAAGTTAATTGTGAATAAATCCTTCTCAAAGTATGTTGTGGTATAACTCTGCCACCTTCTGAAGAGAAGTAAGATCATCTGGGAACAGGTGATAAGGAGCTGAAAGTAACTTCTATAGTGTGGCAAAACTTTGTATTTATATAGAGTCATATTGGATTTAAATATCTGACACATAGACCAATTGGTCTATTGTGTAATTCATGTTGCATATGAACCCATCCTCCACTGAGCAAACTAGAACTTTCCACTCTTCTTTTTTATCCAAATTATCTTAGTTTTCCTTTAAATAAATTCCTTAGTGATCTCAGATCAGTTAAATCATTGGGCCTACTTGAAGAGGCTGAAACCCCTTGACCTTGGGAGATCTGTTTTGATAATTGGCCAAACTAAAACATGCTCTGGGTCAGTGGTTCTCAACCTTTTTCTTTCCGCTCGGATACCACTTTAAGATTTCCCTATGCCATCAGTGGTCTGTGATTAGTAAGGAATGCTTAGGGTAGTGCGTGAGTGGGAAGGGAAGGTTGAGAATCATTGCTCTAGACCCAACTGTTACTGAAATATTTTGCTTGAGAAAAATGGTTATTGGCCCATTTCCTTTGGAGTTCTGAAACTGCACACATATCGAGCCAATGAGGCACGATTAACAGTGCTTTTCAAAGTTTTCCTTCCCACCCACATGCCACCTCAAGCCATCCCTCACTAATCACAGAGCACTGATGGCATAGGGACTACTTAAAGTGGGATATAAGTGGAAAGAAAAAAGGTCGAAAACCACTGCTCTCGGTGTTGTACAGCATGAAAGTTTGGAGACTGTGATTGTCGTAAAAGCACAGAAATGCTGGAGGAACTTAGCAGATCGCGCGGCGTCCATTGGAGGTAAAGATATATAACTGATATTTTTGTCCTGAGCCCTTCTTCAAGAGGTCACCTGACTAGAAACTCAGAAACTGGAAGTTATATGGCATAAAAAAGAGACGACAGATGCAATCAAAGTGGCACCATGATAAAACTTTCTCTGAATGGGACCTGTGTTTAAAATAGGCGGAGTATTGTAAGATAAGTTAGTGAGCATTAGATCTGGTTCAACCATGTAAAGAAAAGTTCCAGAAGAATCTTGTTGAAGGGTGAATTTCCCTCATGAAGAGACTCCAAGAGCATCCACTTAAAAAAATTTGGGGGGGAGGGGTGGGAAATTAGAAAGAAATAAAATATTTGGTTTGAACTCTGCGAAGCTTCCATCAAGGTAGAAAGGAATAGTTCCAGAGGAAAGGGTAAAGGTCATGTTTGGGATTAGGTTACTTCCACGTAGCTTAGATTAATTGAAGCCTCACTGATATTTTTAAAAATTTTATTTACAGCATGGTCGAAGCTGATTTTGGCCATTTAAAACTGTGCCACCCAATTACACCCAAATTAATATTCAAGCCCATACATTTTGGAGGATGGTAGGAAACTGAAGCTCCCAGGGGAAGCCCGTGCGCATGGAGAACGTGCAAACTCCTCACAGACAGCACTGGATTTGAACCTGGGCCACTGGCGCTGAATAGTGTCATGCTAACCATAGAAAACTACAGCACAGAAAACAGGCCATTCAGCCCTTCTAGTCTGTACCAAAACATTTCTCTAGCCCCAATGACCCATTCTGTAACCCTCCAGACCACTCCCATCCATGTATCTATCCAATTTATTCTTAAAACTTAAGAATGAGCCCACGTTTACCACATCATATGGAAGCTTGAAATAAACTCCCACCACTTTCTGAGTGAAGAAGTTCCCCCTAATATTCTCCCTAAACCTTTCACCCTATAGCCATGTCCTCTCATATTTATCTCTCCCAATCTAAGTGGAAAGAACCTGCTTGTATTTACTCTGTCTATTTCCCCACATAATTTTGTAAACCTCAATAAAATCTCCCCTCATTCTTCTAAGCTCTAAGGAATAAAGTCCCAACATGTTTAATCTTTCCCAGAAGACCTGGTAACATCTTGGTAAATCTTCATGCTCTTTCGATCTTACTGATATCCTTCCTATAGTTTGGAGACCAGAACTGCACGCAATACTCCAAATTTGACCTCACCAATGTCTTATACAACCTTACTATAACATCCCAACTCCTGTACTCAATACTTTAATTTTTGAAGGCCAAGTTGCCAAAAGCTTTCTTTACAAGTCTGTCTACATGTGATGCTACTTTCAGGGAATTACCTGTATTCCCAAATCCCTTTGTTGCTCCACACTTCTCAGTGCCCTGTCATTTACTATATATCTCCTACCTTGGTTAGTCCTTCCAAAATGCAACAACACCTCAGTGGTCTGCATTAAATTCCATCTGCTATTTCCTGGCCCATTTTTCCAGTTGGCCCAGATACCCTCTGCAAGCTTTGAAACCCTTCCTCACTGTCCACAACCCCTCCGTTCTTAGAGTCATCCGCAAATTTGCTGATCCAACTTCCCACATGAACATCCAGATCATTGATATAGACAACACACAATGGTCCCAACACCGATCCCTGAGGCACACCACTCATCACAAGCCTCCAGTCAGAGAAGAAACCATCCACTACCACTCCGTCGTCTCCCATTCAGCCAATATTGAATCTATTTTACAGCCTATCCATGGATACCAAACATTTGAACCTCCCATGGGGGACCTTGTCAAAGGCCTTACTAAAATCCATGTTGACAACATCTACAGCCTTCCCTTAATCTCTATATGTTCCATGGCACGACTGCTTGTTTCCCTTCCTTCCTTATGCACAATGCCAGCTTCCTGATGCAAAAAAACTGTTTAAGATCTCCCCCATTTCATTAGGCTCCACACGTTGATGACCATTCTGATCTTCTAGGGGGCCAATTTTGACCTTCACTAACCTTTTACTCCTAACATACTTGTAGAAACCCTTTGGGTTTACCTTCACATTATCTGTCAAAAGAACCTCATGTCTTCTTTATGCCTTCTTGATTTCCTTCTTAAGTATTCTTTTACATTTTATCTCTATTCTCCTCATTTGCTCCTTGATGCAGAAACCTGCTAGACAGCTCTCACTTCCTCTTTATCAGCTTGTGAACATCCCTTGAAAACCAAGGTTCCCTATACCTGTTAACTTTGCCTTTAATCCTGACAGGGACATGCACTCTCCAAATTTTGCCTAATCGTAGCGTAATGGCCACGTGATATTTATATCCTAATATTCTCCAAACCAGAATGCTTTACCGCGAATGATTTACTTTAAAAGTGTTGGAGCTATTCGACTGAAGGACATACTGTTGGTTTCCATGGAGATGTTGCAGACAAACTTCAGAATTATAATCACCATTATGTTTCAATGAATGCTGGGTTGAAGGATAAATATTGGCTGCTACAGCAGGAAGAGCATCATGGATTTTTTTTTAAGGTCCATCAAAGAGAGCAGACATGAGCAAGAATGGAAGAAGGGGAAAGATTCAGAAACATAGGTGGGGATGTCTTACTTGTGGAAAAAGGCACAGGAGCCAGGTTTGAACCATGGAAATAGAAGTGCATCATATAGCCTCTTTAATTTGCTCAATCAGTTATTGCCTATCACTACATATGGGTTTGAAAAGTTCTACCTACCCTAGAATTACTCCAAATGCAATTAAACCATGAAATGATTCACCCCACATTGTAACCTGGTATCGTCAGAATTGTCTTGGAATCTCCACCCTGCAAGATGATAGAAAGAGCAATGTTAATTGTTGCACTCTGTCACAGTTTATCGCCTCTTCATCTTCTTGTGAAGTTTTGAGGTGACAAGTTGAAGATTGAATAGTGAATACTGAAAAAAAGGGGCATCAGATTGGAAGATCACTCGTGATTGCTGCTGCTCTCCGACGGCAGTGTTCCCTGTAGATGTTCTCGAGAGGGAGCAGAGTTGAGCCTGTGATGTCATGGGCTCTCTTCACTACCTTTTGAAGGGTTTTATGCTCAGGGGTATTGGTGTTCCCATACCAGACTGTGATGGAGCTGGTCAGCATACATTCAACTGCACCTGTAGAAATTTGACAGGGTTTCTGGTGCCATATCAAACCTCCACAAACTCCTGAGGAAGTAGAGGTGCTGATGTGCTTTCTTCACAATGCCATTCGTGTGTTGGGTCCAGGAAAGATCCTCCAAGATAGTGACTCCCAAGAACCTAAATGTGCTCATCCTCTCCACCTCTGATCCCCCAATGATCACTGGATTGTATACCTCTAGCTTTCCTTTCCTGAAGTTAACAATCACCTCCTTAGTTTTGGTGACACTGAGTGTGGTTGTTATTTGTTGCACCATTCAGTCTGTCATCACCTTCCTTTATACAACCCACTACTGTCATATCACTGGCAAATTTGTAGATGGTGTTATTGTCGGACCGAGCTACACAGACATAGGTGTAAAATGAGTAGAGCAGGGAGCTAAGAACACAGCCCTGCGGTGCCCCAATACTGATGGAGATTGTGGAGAAGAAGTTCTTACCAATCCTCACTGATTGTGGCCCAGAGGTGAAGAAATCTATGATCTAATTACACAGTTGGGTGTTCAGTCCCAGGTCTTGGAGTTTGCTGATCAGTTTTGAGGGAATGATGGTGTTAAATGTCAAACTGTAGTCGATAAAGAGCATCTTAATGGATGCATCTTTACTGTTTAGGTGTTTCAGAGCTTTATTAGAGCCAGTGAGATGACATCTGCCGTAGACCTGTTATCCTTCTACAATCAGCTTCTCCACCCACCTCTGGGGTACGATGGCATTAAACGCTGGTTGAAGTCTGGCATACGAGGCGTCGCTCTCCAGTTGGAAGAGGACAGAGTGAAGAGACAAGGCCATAGCATCAACAACTGCGACTTATAAAAGAATTTATAGAAAATATTAGAGCAGAGAGGAGCGATATAAGATTGCCAATTGAAGCAGCAAAACTGTTTTAGAACGAGGATTTCAGCAATGAAGAAGATTAAATTAAGAGGCAAATAGAGTGTGAGCATCATATGGAAAATAAATTGTAAAAACTTCTGCATATAGGTAAATGGAAAAAAAATGCTCAATCATGTGAAAACCAAGGAAGATGAAGAACTAAATTAAATTGAATTTATAAGAAAATAAGAATGGAAAAATTAATGCAATTAAGAGCCATTATATCCCTAGAATATAATAATGATCACATCCAGGCACTAAAGAACAAAATGATGGAAATAGTGGATGGTTTGGCTATCAATTTTCCAGAATTTTATACAAAATGGAATAGGTCTCTAAAGACCAGAAGTCAGCAAATGTAATGTTACAACATGTAAAAGGAGAGAGAGAGAGTAAATCCGTTGCTCCAGTTAGCCCAATAGCAAGAAAGAAATATCATTAAGGAAGCATCGATTTGCCCGGGGGGTTGTTTCATAAAGATAATAAACTTTTTTTGGGGAACGCAGCTTAAAGAATGAAAAACACGGATGTGATGTCCTTGGATTTTGAAGAAGCTGTTGATGCAAAGTTAGTGTGAGGGGGTCATGCACTGGCATCAATTGAAAGCTGATTGGCAAACAAAAATAGGTCTATTGGGGGAGAGGTGGCAGGCATTGCATGTGTAGTACTGTAGGGATCAATACTTGGGCCTCAGCTCTTTGTATGAAATCAATGGTGTGGGTAAGGAAACAGAATGCAAGGTTTTAAAGTCTATCAACAAGCCCAAACTGAGATGGATTGTGAATTGTGAATGGTAAAGAGGCTTCAAGGTGCCTGAGATTGAGTGGCTGAGCAAAGCAGTGAAACATAGGTAAATGTGAAAATAGCGATTTTTGGCAGAAAGTAAATGGATCTCCGTGAAACTCCGTGTCGGGGGTAGACAGACCAATGAAGGAGCAAAGCTTTCTTGGACTGGGGGGTGGATTTAGAATTAGAAATCAAAGTCTCAGATTACAGGGCAAAGGAGGACTGGGAGGATGAAAAACTTCCTCTCAGTGAATGGTGAACCTGTGGAACTCATTACCATCAATGCTACAGCCTGAGGAGAGTAGGTCAATGAATTTATATCGAAGGAAGGGATAATCTTGTAGTCACAAACGGCATCAAAGAGCATGGGGAAAGACTGGGGATATGGTATTGAAATAGAGAAGTCCTGAAAAGCCAAGAAGGTTATACATCCTCCTCCGATTTTCTGCATCTAACTCATGGTTAGGAAAAGGGATGGTGTTGCATCTCAAAGTTAAATTATGTTCCAACTGCAAGGACTGAGAAAAGCTCTCAGTCAAAGCAAAAGGAGATGAAAAATGCCTTAAATTGAAATAAGAGCTGCTGCATTATAAATTGAGCTCACTCTACTTGGGAGACAGAATGATATTAGATATAACAATCCATGTTGAGCAATATCAATCAGTGACAGTAGAACACTGAAGAACATTAAATATTATGAGAAGTTTGCTGGGAACTACACTTCCCAATGGACTGGAGGACATTGTCAAGTGTGATAATACTCTTCAGTAAAATCACAGTTTGACATATTGACTACCTTTGAAAGTATTTCATACTGATATGGATGAGATTTAGAAACCTTCTCTTATCTGGTGTTAACATCACACTGAGGATGTAGTAGTAATGAATTGCAAAGATTGATTCCATGATTCCCATGTCCCTCTCTCATCTGTGAGCATAAGGTCCTTCGGTGATAGGTATTTGGTTTTCCAGCTTGACATCCATATCTTGGCCATTTTATGGAAAAGGACTAGCGATGTTGCCTGAAAAGACAATAAATAATTTCAGTGGAAAATTAACTCACTTCGCCTGGTCAGTGGGATTAGTGTTTAGCAAACGTTCAGGGAGGTTTGAACAAAGGCTCTCTGTACAACTGGTGACGCTTAGTTTATTGCTTGGTATCCAGGGAGATCTCACTATATTGGCTAAAGTTTCCAAGACATTCACATTGACTTCCTTAGAGGAGCAGAACGCCTGTCCTGACAAATGCATTGATGCCACGTTATTGATGGGCAACTGCTGTAATAAGCAGAAAAGAAGGACAATGTCGAATACAAAAGATTGGATCAAAACATTTTATTAATGCTTCAGTTCACATTGATATAGACAGTGAACACGTTCTCTGGGTGGAATTATGACATTTATAGATATTGCTGGTCAGGGAAAAGGCACTTGGTTTCTATTTGAGAGCCGTGACCAATCAATTAATATACCTGGATGTGATCCATTGCCAGTAATTCTCTGATTTTTTTCATGTAATATGATTCTCTTTTGTTTGTCTGTGTACATTTCCTGATAATGTGCTCATTATTAAATGTGTGTATGTATATAAATATATATATGTGTGTGTGTGTGGGTGTAAATATATGTGTGTTTTATATATATGTTTGCATGTATATATGTATATAAATATATATATTTATGTGTGTATAATATGAGTGTGAAATATGTATATAAATATATGTGTGTCCGTGTGTGCATTTATTTATTTTATATTATATTGCCACCTACGGCTCCTAGAACGCTTCCACCAGCGTTGTCTCCGCTCCATCCTCAACATCCATTGGAGCGCTCACACCCCTAACGTCGAGGTACTCGAGATGGCAGAGGTCGACAGCATCGAGTCCACGCTGCTGAAGATCCAGCTGCGCTGGATGGGTCACGTCTCCAGAATGGAGGACCATCGCCTTCCCAAGATCGTATTATATGGCGAGCTCTCCACTGGCCACCGTGACAGAGGTGCACCAAAGAAAAGGTACAAGGACTGCCTAAAGAAATCTCTTGGTGCCTGCCACATTGACCACCGCCAGTGGGCTGATAACGCCTCAAACCGTGCATCTTGGCGCCTCACAGTTTGGCGGGCAGCAGCCTCCTTTGAAGAAGACCGCAGAGCCCACCTCACTGACAAAAGGCAAAGGAGGAAAAACCCAACACCCAACCCCAACCAACCAATTTTCCCTTGCAACCGCTGCAATCGTGTCTGCCTGTCCCGCATCGGACTGGTCAGCCACAAACGAGCCTGCAGCTGACGTGGACTTTTTTACCCCCTCCATAAATCTTCGTCCGCGAAGCCAAGCCAAAGAAAGAATTATATTGTTAAGCATACATGTGACTATTATGTATAGTGTTTTGAGTGTGAATGTGTATGACTATGGTAAGGAGAAACACTCTTCTGTCGTGTTATATATGTACAATCAGATGTTAATAAACTTAATTATAGGATTATGTGGATTAGATTAGAAACGGTGTTATGAGAATGGAGCAGGGTGGACAATCAATACTGATATAATAGTTAATTATTCTCATTCAGTATGCGGGGCGATTTATTGGTACATCAAATAATGTGGTGCTGCATGCCTTAATGTGATACACAAATGAACCGAGACTGCTTTCTTCTGCTGTCAGTACATTAGTTAATGTTTTACATTTCACCGAGGGAAGCACCCGACCAAATGTCATTTGAATTGCAGGAGTGATGCTTCCAATTGACTGGGTTGCTGAGATGAAATGTCATTGCTACTCTTTATTATGTTATAGCTGTGAGGTTAACTCAACCTCGGTAACCTTAAATCAGCCTTAAGTGGTCCTGACGCATTTCCACCTCCAGCCAACTGCATTCGGAAATATATTTGCTATTATCTCACAGTTTGGCTTCTGAATCGTCGAAAACAAGCTATCTTTGCTACAAATATAACCCCAAAATCAGGTGGACTGGCCCTGTTCTTTCTGCAGAAGACACTGATAGCCAAGAGAGAAACATTCCTAATGTTAGAATTCTGTCTGGTCTTTCGCTCCTGCTCCCCATTCTTCATTAAGTGAAATTTTCTAAGTCATAAAAGCAGATCAAAATGCATTATTTGTATTGTCCCATTGAGAGAATGTGGCTATTGCGATCGTGTAAAATACATTTGTAAATCAAAGGCACATGGTCCAGTTGCATTTTTCCAGAAATTTATTGTAAATCAACTATCTGTACGCTCCAAAGTGCATGTTCCAGAAAGTATATTACCTACCATTTCTATTAATGTATAATCTATCAAGTAATTATTCAAGTCAACACAAGGGCTGAGACATTTGTTGGCACAATCATAAAAGGGATCATTGCTGCCCAGTTTTTAAACTCTACAGTCCTTTTCAACATCACTGATATATCAGAATTACCAGGTTTACCAATCCTATTTTTCCTGATACAATGCAAGTTAATACTTACTGCATTTGACAGCATATAGAACCCCCATTTTTCCTTCAAAAATCACTCAGGGTCCGATACACGAAGGTGACATTTTGGTGCTGCCATTTTGGGTACCAAAATACAAATGTAGTGGAGGCTTTCCTCTGCAAGATGGCGACAGGAGGAAAGTGCTCAAACTACTCCCCCAGCTTATAGATGTCCGCGGAGGTGCTGCGGCTGTCCAGGAAGTGGGCCCGCAGCTTCGCGGGCCACCTTCCTTCAGGTGGCCCGTAGTCTCCAGAGCCACCACCGCCGCTCACTTTTCCCGTTGAGAAGGCCCGCTCGATTGATTGCTTGCTCCCGCCCAGTCTCTCCCTTCCTCCTGCCCACCCATTCACTTTCTTCCTCCCTCCCTCTTGCTTGCTCACTTTTTCCTACAGTGCTTTGAGCCTCAATTATCAGTCTTTCTTTGATGAGCATGGCTCCTGAGCAAATTGAATGAGGTGTGGGGTCAGGTGGCAGTGAACAAACAGCCTGTCAAGCTCAGCTCAACAGGTGTCTCACTCACTGCCACCCACCCCTCCCCCCCCCACCCCATGCCTCATTCAATCTGTTTTGGGAGCTGCGCTCGTAGAACAAAGTCTCAGCATGGAGCCTGGTCACCGAGGCCTAGCGCTCCACTCAAAGCAAGCAATCTATCACCTGCTCCATGCGATGGTGGGCCTGGGCCCTGCCCATTCCACTGGCATCTCTTTCTCTCCTGTCCTCAGGTCCTGGCATGTCTCTCAATCAATCGGTGTTTGGTGGGATGGAAGCAGCCTGAGCCTTGGTGTTTGGTGGGCAGGACGACATCTTGGTGCAGTTGCTTGTGTGTGAGGAGGCTTCGGCATCTCGGCCAATGCAAGGCGTGAGGGTTTCCATCGAGGTGAGTGAAGGTAAATACACTATAACAATTTTTTCCTGAAATCTCGCTAAAAATTGGTGGGGGTGGGTTTCAGGTGCGGGTGGAGGTGGGTTCCTATATGCCGTCAAATACAGTATATTTCATTCCTGGTAGGTTTCTCTCCTGCAGCTCCATTGCAATCAAAGGAGGCGGATTAGACAACACATTAGTGCAGTGGGTAGTGTTATTGCTGCCCAGCTCCAGTGCTCTAGATTCACTCCTGGTCCAGGGTGGAGCTTGCACATTTTCCCCATGAATGTATGGTTTTACTCCTTGTCCACTGTATGTATGTATGTATGTATGTATTGTGTGAGCTGACCCGCCCCCTGAATCTCCCTCCCTCCCCATAAAAGTTGGTACGCCTAACCCCCTCCCTCAGTACCTGCCTTGGAACCAGGCCAGCAACATGCAAGTTGTGTTGATGTCTTAAAGTGATTAAAGCCTATCAATCACAACTTTCTGTCTCATGTGGTTGATTGATAGCGCTACATTCCTGCTGCCAAAGATGTGGCATCTGTCATCGGGATATTTCAAAGCTTTATTGCACAATGAAACTGAGTCAATTTGGTTTTATCATATTTGTTGAAGCTATTGAGCACCAGCGACATATTAAATATTGGTGAGTTTAAATTTTAAATTTAGTCATACAGCAAGGTAACAGGCCATTTCAGCCCACGAGTCCATGCTTCCCCAATTTATACCCCTTTAACCTATGTCCTGGGTACATTTTGAATGGTGCGAGGAAACTGGACCCCCTGGAGAAAACCTACGCAGACACAGGGAGAACATACAAACTCCTTACAGACAGTGCAGGATTCAAACTCCAGCATTGAATTCGCCCATCGTTATTGAATGAAGATCTACCGGGACCAATGCCTGAAGAGGGCGCACAAAATCAGTGAACCGGTGCGGACTCGAAAGGCCAACATGGCCTGTTTCCTCTCCATAAATGGTTATATGGTTATATGGTTTGGTCCCGATCGCTGGCGGTGTAAACATGTTGCGCTAACCGTTATTAACCATGAATATGTTTTCTTACAAGAAAGTTTACAAGCTTTGAAGGGATATTTTAATCCAGCACCTTTAGAGATTTTTTTGCAAATGGCAAATTTAGTTATGTGAATCCAGGGACCAAGAGATGAAGCAGGAAGTTATGTAAATAGGTTAAAGGATGAAAGATGCCCTTTTTTTAGATTGGGCACAGCAGGATGTCTTGGCAAACAAGTAATTTCCAGCAAAACTGCTTGATGTCCTGGATCTGATCTTTGAAGGAGCATATCACATGGTATTCGGACTGTCATAGATAGGGGCTTGGTAAAGGAATAGAAAAAATCCATAAAACATGAATTAGCAGGCTGTTTTCTAGCTAGAGCAGAAGTCCCTTTGTTTTCAAACTATGTCAATGCTCTGGATTAGAAATCACACAATATGCCGATAATATAATTAATGCATTGCTGAGATACAGAGAATTTTCAGAGGGAATGAGCAAGTAAAGGGCAGATGAAGGAGCATCTTAAAAATTGTAGGGTCATCCACTTTGGCAGAAAAAAAATAGACATACAAATTACTTCGAAATTCTAAAGTTTAAACTGTTGGATTTCAAAGAAATCTAAATATTCATATCCATTGAAAGTTAACATGCAGGTCGCACATCAGAGCTCAAGAATAGTGAAGCATTCCTCATATATTTAGGGCATCGAGATTACAAATTCATTGAGTTATACAGCATGGAAGCAAGTTCAGTCTCTCCCAGACTTATGACCATCCGTACATATGAAGCGGAAAAAAAAAATCGGCTGTGTGCACTCAATAGTGACCATCTCAGAGTTGCCATTTGGCAAGCGTGGTCAGCTTGCCAAAGAAGATGGCGAGCAAGAGGAAAACCCCATCCCCTGCTGATAGATCTGGCAAGAAGCTGAGGAAGACGCTCGATTTGGAATTGAAAGTGACCTGATTTTTTACTTCTACTTATGTCTATTTCGAGATACAACCAGTCAGTCAGAAGGAACTCGGACGTATGTCGAGGAATAGCTGTACTCCTCCATCTTGACGAAGATTTCGAACTAAAATAATCCCACCTGCCTCTATTAACCCATATCCCTCTAAACCTCTCCGATATATGTCCAAGTGGAATATTTTATACACATCTCGTCTCCATAGAAAATTGTGCACTTACAGTGGAAAGACCACAACAAAGTTTCACAAGATTGATTCCTGGATGGCAGGTTTGTCATGTGATGAGCTGTTAAGCAGACTAGACCGGCACTCCTTGAGTTTATATTGAAACATACAATGTTCCCATGGGTGGAAGCAAGAATGATATTTCCCCACAGAGGGCGTCTAGAACCAAAGGTTACAATCTCAACGTCATTTGGGACATGGATGCAGAGAAACCTCTTCGCCCTGAGGTTGACAAATCTTTTGAACTGTCTAGCCGTGAAGGCTGTAAAGGCTCAGTCACCGAGTATATTCAAGATTTTTAAATATTGAGGGAATTAAACTGCAGTAAAGAGGTTGACAAATAAAGGTCTTATTCATTACCATCACAGACATGATGGACCAAATGGCCTCACTCTGTTTCTATTTCTTGTGTTCTTTAGGATTCACAGTATTGAAATGTAAAACATTTCTGCTCGAGATTGCACCAAGCAGAAACCTACAGTAACGTTTTTTGCAAGCACATTGTTAGGAAGAAAGATTTAGGGAGTGGTGGGTGTCTAGAATGCATTGCCAGGGGTGGTGGTGGAGCCTGGCACAATCAGAACTTAAGACTCTAAGATAGGCATACAAATGCAAGGAAATAGAGTTATGAGTGTATGGTAGGAAATGGTTAGATTGTTGAGGAGCCAGCGTAACAAAGGGTCTATTCGGTGCTATAATGTTCTATGTTTTGTGTTCTAAAATAGGTCACGAGGCCAAAAGATGTAAAGTTGTGAATTGTATGGCTAGATTAAGAGAGAGATCTGAATATCACTGATCTGGAACATCAGAGTTCTGGCTCAGGACGGCTGAAGAGGACAGACTATACACCGCAGAAGGTAATACTGTTCAGGGCAATCCTGAGAAAGCAATCACCAAATTTGGGAGTTGGGAGAGTAATATGATGGAATTGTGCATGGCAAAATGGAACCAATGCAGGAAGGACTCACAAATTATGGTAGAAATGAACTGTTAGGTTGTGAGTGGAGGCGCTTGTTGCCTCGGGCCAGGACAGGAGAGCTGCAGTGATACACTTTGACGGGAATGAGACCGAGACACTTTTCAGGGATTATGTGTTTCGAAGGATTAGATCGTTGGCTGGAGCTGCCTTCATCTCACTTCGCGATGTTGCCACTGAATCCAGATCATCGATCGTCAAGGATCCACCCCACCCAGCACGCACTCTGTTCTCGCTGCTGCCATCAGGAAAGAGGTATCGGTGCCCCAGCAGGTTCAGGAACAGCCGCCCTCCCTCCACCATCAGACTCCTCGACAACGAACTCAATCAGGGACTCGTTTAAGGACGCTTACTTGTGCATTTTATTGATTTTTTTATTCTCTCTGTAAGGGTCAGTTTGTTTACATTTGTTATCTGATTACCAGTTCTTTATTTGTTTACACGTATTGGCTGTGCACAGTTTTCTTTGCACTACCAATTAGTGGTAATTCTGCCTCGCCTGCAGGAAAAAGAATCGCAGGGTGTTATGTGATATCATGGACTCTGACAATAAATCTGAAATCTGAATACTTTGAGGGAATTATTTCAGAAATATTCTCAAAATTATCAGGGTACATTTTAGCAGAAAAATAGACTCTTGAAAAACGTACTGATCAGAAAGCCTGTGGTTTTCCTTATAAAGGGATAACTTTTGGACAGATTCCCGGAGAATGCTGTGTTGTTTTTCATGAATCTGTTTTACATCAGATCAGCCCTCATTTAAGCCTCCCGCCCACAACAATGAAGAGATTGCATTAGCGTGGAAGCCCATGGAACTTACTTAGGAATATTAACATTCACATTTTTAAGTCTTGAACCTGCAAATTTCTGGTTCGGAAGCAAGAGGTAAATAAGCTAGCAAGATCAAATGATAAATGGCAAAAATTGGCTGTCCTATAACTGTAACTCCACTGTAAACGATTTTGCTTTCACTCAAATGTAATCCTAGGTCCTGATCCTGTCACACTTCGCTCTTAGCTCCCTTGTTGTAGTAGACCACTGCCTCACACAAGTCAAAGTGATTTACTCATGATGCCCACACAATCAAAAGACATTTTAATTTTTTTTTAAGTCCGAAGAGCTCACATTTTACTATGCAGTAATGTAAAACACAGTGCATTTGGAGAAGAAAACTGCACTGACAGTTTTTCAAGGCCACATCATCAATATTTAAAGGACATTGCATTAGAGTTGTGCACAAATGTGTTCAATGACATGATCAGCCATGTGAAAATGTCATTACTGCAAAGATCAAATCCATCCAGAGTTATTCTAGCAACAGAAGTGGAAACTGAAAAGGAAAACAATGTACAAAGTTTGAAATGTCAGCTATCTAGTGTGGAATTAAAATGTTTGGGTTTTTTCTTTAAAAAGCTTTTTCTGTCTTTATCCTATAGCGATTAGATAACATTACCTGAACTCCATAAATTCAGTTTGGGATTATTGAATGTTTTAAATCCAACCCCCTTAAATGTGGTGATTAAATGTGGCTGAGTTTTCACCCATATATATGAGGAATGTCAAAACAGTGAAAACAAAAGCGTAGGACACCAGAAACAGGAAGAACAGCCCCCGTCGAGAAGGGAAAGCAGATGAGACGTTCTCACAGGACGGTGACCACGGCAGCGGGCCAGGGAGGGGCTCAGCGGCTGAAGGGCCTGCGCTGGCTGCGGGCAACACAGCTGGGGGACTCGCACGGGCTGCTGGAGCCGGACTCAAGGGAACCAGGTGCTGGAGCTGGGATTTGAGAGAGTGCTGAGGGCAAGAAGGGCTCCCAAAGGGACTTGGGCACGGAAAGCTTCCTTTCCACGTCAGAGGTTTGGATCGGGTTGCCAATAAATCGAACAGGAGTCCACAGCTGCAGAGGCTGCGGGAGGACTGGAGGCAAATCCATGGACACTCAGTGACTCTGAAGGGACTCTCTTCTCCTTCTCTCTTCCTGTACCTGGCGCCGGGTGACAATAATGGTGACTCTGCCTTACAGCAGCATAAGGAAATTTTGTGTAATATTACATGTACCTGACAATAAAGGAATCATGAATCTTGAAATGTCCGGTGATTCAGACGATTTGAAACTCTTTGTGGTGGATCATAAGCTGCTGTGTCCCAGACTGGAACTGACCTCACCATCCCTGGTGACCTCTGCACCATTCAGACCCCAACCATGCACCTTGCATCCAATAATCCAGGGCCGGCGCTGCCATCAGGCCAACTAGGCAGCAGCCTAGGGCGCAGATCTCAGTGGAGTACTGTTGCTGAAGAGATTCCAACAACTCTGGGACCTCTGCGTCATGAGCGACGTGGTTCTAACCAAGGCGCCATTGGTCATACGTCCGAGTTCCTTCCGACTGACTGGTCGTATCTCGAAATAGACACAAGTAGAAGTAAAAACATTATAGTCTGTTAAGGCAGAGGGAGGAAGTGGTACGGCGTATGTCGAACGTCACATCAGGTATTGGACCCACTGCTCAGCACTCCACCACTGCCGTGCTCAGTCCAGCCTAGGGCGCAAAATAGTCAATATCCATACTTCACATATCAAGTTGCTTGGGTATAACGCTTCATAAATAAACCAGTAACAAGTCAGGCACCGCAGGGATCAGTACTCGGGCCCTCGTAGTACATTACCTTCATTTGGATGACAGCACTAAACCAAGAGGGATTGCAAATTGCAAAGAGATGGAAAGAGGCTCCAAGGACATTTAGACAGATTTAAAAAGTGGGCAAAACATGGCAGTTGCAGCATTCAACCAGCACATATGAAGCACAAATCAGAGAGGAAGAGCACCATTTAAAAGACACTGAGACTTGAGTGTTCTTGTACATCTGAAATGGAAAGCAAATTCGGGCAAAACAATCAGTTAAAAGGCCAAAGGCAGGTTGGCCTTTTGTAGCAAGAGAATTCGATTAGAGGAGCAAGGGTGTCTTGCTACAATCATGTGGGGCTTTGATGACATCGCACCTGGAGAATGGTTTATCTGTCACTATGTACCTCGCACAGTGAGAAAGGCTCACTGTGATGAGCAGGTTATCTCTAAATTTCAGGCAGCCAAGTAAAGAACACAACTTGCAGAGTATAATATTACCATGACCAGGAATATCAAGCACAGCAAGTTAACTTTATTGTGGGGTTCACTCAGGATCCTAGTGGCTGCAGGGAAGCAAATGTATTAAATTTAAACATACAGCACGATAACAGGCCCTTTCAGCCCGCGAACCTAATGCTGCCCAATTACATCCAATTGACCTTCAACACCCACCCCGGCGGCACGTTTTGAACGGTGGAAGCACGCAGACACGGGGAGAACATACAAAGCCCTGACAGACAGCGCTGATTTGACAGACAGATTTGAACCCCGGTCCCGGTCGATCGTGCTATTGCGCTAACCGCTACGTTAACCGTGCGGCTATATTTAAAGCAGGCTTCCACGCTCTTGAATCTTCTTCCCGAGAGAAGGAGGGAGAAGAAAGGCAGTACATTGGCTGCCTTCCTGAGGCAGCAGGAGATATAGATGGAATCCATGCAGAATGTGGAGTTTTGGGTTTCCTTCTCCAGGAGGTTCTCAGCTTTGAAGGAGTAAAATGAAGAGGGCAAGAAAAATCATTGAGGAAACAACATCTTTCAGCTGCTCCCATCGGGAATAAGATACAGGGGTATCACAGCCAGCAGTGAGAATGGTGAACAACCAGAGGGAACCGCTCACACCTACCATCTGAGACTCTCATATTCATAACCTGTATGTTGGGCACGATTAGTTGCCCCAATAATTGCAATGACAAAAACTTGAGGGGAACGATAGGCTTTACTGCACAGAAGACTTGAGCTGGCCCAGATCCAAATTAGGGAAGTGCTGAGAAGGGAAAGGTGGCCCGAACTTTATGGCCTGGGTCCCAGGGGAGGAGTCCAGGTAAGAGTGTCATCAGGGGGCATGCCAGCCTGATCCAATTAACATATACAATCCATACCATTATAATGCATTTATTTGTTTATATGAATACTTGTCCTGCATACGTATTGTCTGTCTGTATGTGTGTTATATCTGGCAGGGTGTCCGTGTCTTTTGCACTGTTGACCAGAGAATGCTGTTTCATCAGGTTGAACTTGTGCAATTAGATGACAATAAACTTGACTTGATGCCTCTATAGATGATAGTCTCACAAAATATCACATTGTGATCTGCGTACCACTAGTTACACCAGCCTGATGGACATGCTCATTAAACTGTGTGCTTTATGTGGAGAGCAGAGCTTTTTAAGCAAGCTGCGACTCAGCAGGGCACACAGAAATGTGACAACAAACCCTTTAAATAGTTGCACTAGAGATTCATTGACACATATTCCATTGGAGGAACGCAAGGCCATTCTCCAGCTCATTACTGGTGTATAGTTTTTGTTGACAATAGCTTGGAGATGGAGCTTGGGGACTATGATTTTGCAGCCTTTACAGGAGAATGGAGTCACACCCATTTTTGACAAGGTTTCCTTTCTTTCTCAGTTGGTGTTGAGGATGTGGATGTAGAACAGGGAAGGTAGGAAACCCTGGAGGCGAAAACTGATAGGGAGCATTTTCCCCGATGTTTGGCTTCTGAGGAACCCATTTATTGGTGGAGATACTGCTGTCAATGGTCCAGGTCTGTGGCGTGGTAATGGCGTTGGCTGGTCACTCAGGAAGGATTAGAGTTCTTGGGTTTCAAGGCAAGGACGTGACCACCTGCAATGTACCTTCAGAAGCAACACATCCTCACTGGACCGGCTGCAGACTCAATGTTTTCATGGCTGTCATTATTGAGGCCATGTGACCTTCTGCAGCAAGAACTTTGGTCATAGCCTGGACTTCAAAGTCGCATTGTGCTCACCAACTAATCAGGCCAAGTGCCTGCAGTAGTCATGTCTCCCATTTATACGCTCATTACTGCATTACCTCCAGGCATCCAGGGTGTGAAGGAACTGCTCTTTCTCGCTCGGGGTTGGGAGCCTTTTGATCTTCTTTCATCTGCTGCCCTTTAGCAGGGTCACCTTGCTGGCCTCCCTCTGGTGCCAGCTGGTAGGTCACGTGATTGTCTAACATCCTGATGAGGATGTCTCCCCGCCTAAGTAGTATGTACCATGGGGCAACAAAGTCTCACACCATTCCAGTGCTTCCCACTGGAAAATTGTAGAATTCCCTTGTAGCTGATTTCCCCTCCAGGGATGTTCTTCCAATAATCATGGCATTTACCATTAGGAATTTTACTCTCGATCCAAAACATCTGACTGATGAGGGAGTGGACATTTTTCCTGTCTATAAAAGCCTGAGTTGAGCTGTAACTAGCTGCCCGTAATGCTGGTAAATCCCAGTGCCTGGGATGTCTATAGTTTTCCCTGTAACCTATTCTCTCTCAAGCCTCTCTGATGCCACACTGAGCAGAGGGTGGAAGCAAAGTACTGGTGCAGAAACTTAGAGTGTTCATCTGACTAATACAACGTGGCTTTGACCTTCTGCACTCAATGCAAAATTAATCAACTTCAGGAAACTCGCTTCCTCTGTTGTATCACAACTGGCCAGTTCTGCCGTAAGTTATCCACCTTTGATATCAGTTTGCTTTATTTTTCTCTCTCTGCATTTGACCAGCCTCACCTGCTGGGCAAGAATTTTGAAAATTTGTATATTTATTCATTCTCATTCTCTGTCTCCCCCACCATCAACTAGATGACCATTCCCACTTCTCTCCACAGCAACCCTGGTCTCACCTTATCATAGATCATCCTTTGTCCTATCTATTGCTCTCCACCGCCTCTGCAACTTAAGTCTAACTGCTTCACTCAGTTCTGACCTGAAACGTGATCACGACTTCTCTTTCCACAGCCACTGCCTGACTTGCAGACCATTGCTAGCATTTTTATCTCGTGCTTCCATCATCTGCAGTGGGTTTTTTTTCATTTCTGGTTGGGAAAAAAAATCAAAACAACTTTATCCTCTGTAATATTATGAACAAACACTGCAATTAAGAATAAAGACAACTGTTGTGACACAGTTGCTGTGTTGACTGGGTTAAATTTTCCTTCAAGAAATGTCCTTATTTTCTACTTTCCTATTTTTTTTTTCAGCTTAAATTCTTTGTCACTGATAAAAGTCCAGAAAATTAGTCTTCTCAGTACTTCAATATCAGATGATTAAGGAAGGTAAGTGGAACCTATTTCAAGAAGCTTTATTCTTGATCATGAACTCAGATTTATGAAGGTGAACCTTTCTTTGCTTCTAGATTATCGGATAATTTTGTTGTCAGATATATATTGAGAATTTGGTTTCAATTCAGGAAACACATGGGTACCATAGATTCTTTTTAGTTAGTCTTATTTCAAGTAATTTTTTTCCTCAGTTCAAGACATTGGTTTCTATCAATGAGCAATCTTAAGCATCCAATCTTGAACCTTTTTAATCAACCATAATCTTGCCTCTTTAGAACAACTATCTGCTAAATTTAATGATATGTGGAAAATGTATGTTTTCAACCAGACCATAAATGGCTGTTGTCTGCCCTGTATGAACTACTTTTGCTATCTTAAGGATGAATTTTTTAAAAAAACTATGGGAACAAGATTTGCAACTATTATTTTCTGAGATGGCATGGGATTCTATTTTGAGATGTGTTCCTTCATCTTCTCTTTGGGTTGGACTTTCGCTATTGCAATTTAAAGTAGTACATTGTGCTCATGACTCCAAAACACAATCAGCTAAATTCTATCCAAACTTATCTTCTAAATGTGATAAATGTAAAACTGGAGATGGTTCACTGTATCATATGTTTTGGAAAAGTGTCCCTCTCTTCTCAATTATTGGGAAGGTGCATTTTGGACACTCTCTTTAGTTGGTAATGTTAATTTGGCCCCATCTCCTTTTGTTGCCTTGTTTGCAATATGTGGGCCCAATGATCAGATAGCGAATTCTTCACAATCCCATGCAGTAGCTTTGGACTCCCTGATCGCCAGAATGAAATGGAAAGATGCCGTCCCTCCCGCTCACTCTCAATGACTGTCTGATACCTTGGCTTGTTCGCTTTTAGGAAAAATTAGATGCTCCACTACTGTAATGAATATAAACTTTTTTTTTTAAATGGGGTTCTTTTTAAAATTATTTTCCAAATTTGTAAGCTTAACTTATTTTTGATTCTTGACCTCATTGTTTATTTTTCCTTTCATTATCAGATAGTGGACGATACATTTTTCCAACAGCCTCTGTAGAAAGGAGGTCGAATTTGTAGAAGAGAATAGCTAGTTTCTTTTTTTTCCCTTTAAGCATTTTTTTTAAAATGACACATGGGTTGTGTCATTACTGTTATTAGTACATTTAAATTTAATCATTGTTCTATTCATATTTATTTACTTGTATAACATTTGTTAAATGAAATGAATAAAAAATAGTGAAAAAGATTTGTGAAGGCGAGGAAATGAACGAATGAATGAATGAAGGTGCGCTTGTTGAAAACTTCTTTAGAAATGGTCCACATGATACGTCAGATGCTACTCTGGGAATCCCAACTTGCTTCAGCTCATTGCAATGTTCCTTGGAAGATCTCTCAGTACGTACATTAACTGCTGTTAATTAGCCAATCAGCAGGGTTTAGATAATTCCGAAAGGGACATGAAAGGTACTTGGATAATCCTCGCGTTTTCTAGATCATTGCCTGAGGCGCAATAAAAGCAACTCAAAAGCCTTCCGATCTTTTTTAAAAAAAAACAGCCTTTGCTACGTGTTGAGACACAAGAAATTATAGAGGTTGGCATGAAAAAAAACAATTTGCTGGAAGAATTGACGATGAAAGATCTTGGGCTGAAAAGTCAACTCTCCATTTCCCTCCACAGATGCTGACTGACGCATGAGTTTTTTTTAATGCTTTGTTGCTTTTTCTTCATAGGCAGCCTCTTGGGATTGAAGGTGATGTCATATTTCTCAAATGGCATGGAAGGAGGCCATTCAGCCCATCAGGTCAGTGCCAGCTTTCCCATTAAAGTTCATCTGCTCCCACACCATCCACTTCCCTCAAATAACCAATGAACCACCTGCTTCCACTCTGGCTCTGTTAGTCCTGATGTGGCAAACAAGGTTAAAGCGGGACCATGGGAGGGAGAGCAGGAGTTGCTTTAAGAGTGTGGTGATACGACCACCAGCCGACTGCAGGGGGAAAACTCCGTACCTGCAGGAAGACCACCTAAGGGGCTGACTCCACCTGGCTGACTGTCATCAGTCGACCTGAATAGACCACCTAAGGAGCTGACTCCACCTGGCCGGCTGTCAATCAGCTGATCTGAATGTAGACCTGAGCCGGCCCCTCCTGAGCCAGTCACACAGGAAGCCACCATGGCTTGAACTGGCATTCAGACTTTCCCTGGAATAAAGCCTGTTGTACAGTCTTTTGAGTTTTGTACTTGCTTGCTGCTTCCTCAGTGCACCACAACGAGAAGCTTAATAGCCTGAATACGCCTAAGGTTGTCTGATGTCGGAAGTCAGGCAGGCTCAGGCCTGGTCAGAACATGGAGGGGAGACCATCCAGGAAAACCAGGTGCTGTAGGTTTCTGTAAGGGGCACTGGACAAAGCAATGACTCTCTGTCTGCCTTACAGTGGACAAAAGTTAAAGAATTTTATGTATGTTACATTCTAAATGTGACAACGGAACCTATACCTTTACTACATTCTACTGAAGGTTGTCACCCAATATAATTGGGAAAGAGCACATCAGAAAGTTGGAGATTTTCATTTCTCATGGCTTATAGGCTAGTGGGGATAATAATGATCAAACAGAATAAAGTAAAATAAAACTGCTCCCTGCTATTACATGTAACTGTATTTACTTGCTTGCCTGGGCAAGCATGGCGTCGGCAAGTGCAACGACAATGGGCGCCTCCTGTTGGAGCTCTGCGCAGAACAGCGGCTTGTCATTACAAACACCCTTTTTCAGCAGAGGGACAGCCTTAAGACCACCTGGATGCATCCCCGATCCAAACACTGGCACCTCCTGGACTACATCCTGGTGCGAGAAAGTGACAAACAAGATGTGCTCCACACCAGGGTCATGCCTAGCGCGGAATGCCACACTGACCACCGGCTGGTTCGTTGCAAGCTCAACCTTCACTTCAAGCCAAAGCCCAGGAACAATAAAGCCCCCAGAAAGAGGTTCAATGTTGGAAAACTGCAGTCAGACGAAGCGAGAGGAAACTTCCAGGCAAACCTCAAAGCAAAGCTCGACGTTGCAACCCGCCTCACGGACCCGTCCCCTGAAACCCTCTGGGATCAGTTGAAGGCTACCATACTGCAATCCACTGAAGAGGTACTGGGCTTCTCCTCCAGGAAAAACAAGGACTGGTTTGACGAAAACAGCCAGGAAATCCAGGAGCTGCTGGCAAAGAAGCGAGCTGCCCACCAGGCTCACCTTACAAAGCCGTCCTGTCCAGAGAAGAAACAAGCCTTCCGTCGCGCATGCAGCCATCTTCAGCGCAAACTCCGGGAGATCCAAAATGAGTGGTGGACTAGCCTCGCCAAACGAACACAGCTCAGCGCGGACATTGGCGACTTCAGGGGTTTCTACGAGGCTCTAAAGGCTGTGTACGGCCCCTCACCCCAAGTCCAAAGCCCGCTGCGCAGCTCAGACGGCAAAGTCCTCCTCAGCGACAAGATCTCCATCCTCAACCGATGGTCAGAACACTTCCAATCTCTTTTCAGTACCAACCGCTCAGTCCAAGATTCCGCCCTGCTCCAGCTCCCTTAACAGCCCCTAAGGCTAGAGCTGGATGAGGTTCCCACCCTGGATGAGACATATAAGGCAATCGAACAACTGAAAAGTGGCAAAGCAGCAGGTATGGATGGAATCCCCCCAGAAGTCTGGAAGGCTGGCGGCAAAACTCTGCATGCCAAACTGCATGAGTTTTTCAAGCTTTGTTGGGACCAAGGTAAACTGCCTCAGGATCTTCGTGATGCCACCATCATCACCCTGTACAAAAACAAAGGCGAGAAATCAGACTGCTCAAACTACAGGGGAATCACGTTGCTCTCCATTGCAGGCAAAATCTTCGCTAGGATTCTACTAAATAGAATAATACCTAGTGTCGCTGAGAATATTCTCCCAGAATCACAGTGCGGCTTTCGCGCAAACAGAGGAACCACTGACATGGTCTTTGCCCTCAGACAGCTCCAAGAAAAGTGCAGAGAACAAAACAAAGGACTCTACATCACCTTTGTTGACCTCACCAAAGCCTTCGACACCGTGAGCAGGAAAGGGCTTTGGCAAATACTAGAGCGCATCGGATGTCCCCCAAAGTTCCTCAACATGATTATCCAACTGCACGAAAACCAACAAGGTCGGGTCAGATACAGCAATGAGCTCTCTGAACCCTTCTCCATTAACAATGGCGTGAAGCAAGGCTGTGTTCTCGCACCAACCCTCTTTTCAATCTTCTTCAGCATGATGCTGAACCAAGCCATGAAAGACCCCAACAATGAAGACGCTGTTTACATCCGGTACCGCACGGATGGCAGTCTCTTCAATCTGAGGCGCCTGCAAGCTCACACCAAGACACAAGAGAAACTTGTCCGTGAACTACTCTTTGCAGATGATGCCGCTTTAGTTGCCCATTCAGAGCCAGCTCTTCAGCGCTTGACGTCCTGCTTTGCGGAAACTGCCAAAATGTTTGGCCTGGAAGTCAGCCTGAAGAAAACTGAGGTCCTCCATCAGCCAGCTCCCCACCATGACTACCAGCCCCCCCACATCTCCATCGGGCACACAAAACTCAAAACGGTCAACCAGTTTACCTATCTCGGCTGCACCATTTCATCAGATGCAAGGATCGACAATGAGATAGACAACAGACTCGCCAAGGCAAATAGCGCCTTTGGAAGACTACACAAAAGAGTCTGGAAAAACAACCAACTGAAAAACCTCACAAAGATAAGCGTATACAGAGCCGTTGTCATACCCACACTCCTGTTCGGCTCCGAATCATGGGTCCTCTACCGGCACCACCTACGGCTCCTAGAACGCTTCCACCAGCGTTGTCTCCGCTCCATCCTCAACATCCATTGGAGCGCTCACACCCCTAACGTCGAGGTACTCGAGATGGCAGAGGTCGACAGCATCGAGTCCACGCTGCTGAAGATCCAGCTGCGCTGGATGGGTCACGTCTCCAGAATGGAGGACCATCGCCTTCCCAAGATCGTATTATATGGCGAGCTCTCCACTGGCCACCGTGACAGAGGTGCACCAAAGAAAAGGTACAAGGACTGCCTAAAGAAATCTCTTGGTGCCTGCCACATTGACCACCGCCAGTGGGCTGATAACGCCTCAAACCGTGCATCTTGGCGCCTCACAGTTTGGCGGGCAGCAGCCTCCTTTGAAGAAGACCGCAGAGCCCACCTCACTGACAAAAGGCAAAGGAGGAAAAACCCAACACCCAACCCCAACCAACCAATTTTCCCTTGCAACCGCTGCAATCGTGTCTGCCTGTCCCGCATCGGACTGGTCAGCCACAAACGAGCCTGCAGCTGACGTGGACTTTTTACCCCCTCCATAAATCTTCGTCCGCGAAGCCAAGCCAAAGAAAGAATTTCAAAGATATCTCAGAGCATAGTACTTTGCTGTCCGAGTTCTTGACCTGGAGAATAAGTAACTGCTCTTAATTGTAAACAAACATGGCCCAGGACATATAGATCCTGAAGCTAATCTCTGCCCTGGGAGCCAACAGCCCAAAGGTTGTACAAATGTGGCAGCTGTCACTTGAAAAATTATTTGGAAGGCGCTGCAGTCACTGTCAGTGCTTTCGAGAGTCTACTCCTATGGGTGTATGCATGCATGAATTGTAAAAATACCTCAAGGCATTTTGCTGCTGTAGCTAGTGTTTTCTCCTGCCCTGGAATTTATAATGTCCATCTGTCCTTTAAGGGGCTGCCACAGGTCCTCCGGAAACAGTGATGCTCCCTGACCTGCTCAGAAAGAAGCTCAGCTCTCACGTCCTGCCACTCCAGGTTGACCCTGACACCAAAATCCCCCAAATGTTCCCCAAGAGCCTGGACTTTAATTTAATCTGTAAGATCTCACAGAGCCAGAATAAAGGGGAAAACATCCCCCATAAAATGATGAAATCCTCCCATCCCTGGGTGACACTATGTTGGATTAAACTAGTTTTTGCTCTGTGCAGCCTGTAACTGGTGAGGTAAATTCCAATGTACGATAAGGATGATTTCTCCATTTGTTTAACGCAACTGAACTCATGGGTGAAGAAAGCACGTCAGCGCCTCTGCTTCCTCAGGAGTTTGTGGAGGTTTGATATGGCACCAGAAACCCTGGCAAATTTCTACAGAAGTGTGGTGGGAAGTGTGCTGACCGGCTGCATCACAGTCTGCTATGGGAACATCAATACTCCTGAGCGTAATGCTCTCAAAAAAGTAGTGGACACAGCCCAGGACATCACAGGCAAAACCCTCCCCACTAGTGAGAACATCTACAGAGAACACTGTCAATGGAGAGCAGCAGCCATCATGAAAGAATCTCACCACCCAGCACACGCTCTGTTCTCACTGCTGCCATCAGGAAAGAGGTGTAGGTGCCAAAAGACTCAAACCACCAGGTTCAGAAACAGCTGTTACCCCTTCACCATCAGAATCCTTAACAACAAACTCATTCAGAGACTCATTTAAGGACACTTAATTGTGCACTTTATTGATTTTCTTTTTGTTATCTCTGTATTGCACAATTTGTTTACATTTGTTAGCAGTTTACAGTTCTTTGTTTGTTTACATGTTTTACACTCTGTACAGTTTATTTTTTTGCACTACCAATTAGTGATAATTCTGCCACACCCGCAGGAAACGGGATTCTCAGGATTGTATGTACTCCGACGATAAGTCTGAACTTAGTCCATCTCGCAGCGTCCAAAGGAGGCAAAGATATATTATCTTTGGGCCTGAGCCCTTTTTCATGGTATGAGGGAAAAAAAGAGGCAGGCATGTGTTTGGAGGCTGGGGGAGAATGGGAGGGGGAGGAGCACAGTCCAACAGGCAAAATGTGTTAATTGGTCCATGTAGATCCATCATTTCCACCTGATCCTGCCCCATCGAACTGGGATCGACTTCAGTTTGTTAACCCTGGTCCAGTCCCTTCCCAAACTACTTTGTCTACAAAACAGTCTGCTGAAGAAAGTAATGAATTGCTGGAGGAACCTCAGCACATCAGGAGGCATCTGGACCCTTTATGGAGAGTAAAGAGAAAAGGGGTGATATTATCAAGATAAAGGATGTAAAACACTGGGGGGAGGGGACAAGGCGTGATAAGGTATGGGACAGTTGAAGAGACAAGTAGAGGGGGAGATCAGTAAGAAGGGGGGTGAAGAAATATTTGTGAGAGATGAAAACAATAGAACCATATGGGGATGGGCAGGGTCAGTGTCAGCACAAGTGAGAGAGGAGGGCTTTAGGGTAACTGGGTGGGGCACAGTCATAAACTCGCTCTACAGGGGAGGAGGAGGAGCGGGTGCGGCCTTCCTACCTAGATGGGGGAAGAGTACAGCAGTCATAGACTCGGTCAGCTATGGGGGCGGGGAGGTGCTGGTGGTGGCCTACCTGCTGCCAAGCAGGCGCAAAACTCCTCCATCCCTCTGACGTAGCAGCCAAATGTATTACTTTTATTGTGTGGAGAGTCACGAGCGTGCATCAAGCTCGACGTTAGTAACGCTTGGTGCACACTAATGACATGAGCGATGGCCGTGAGCATATGGTGGGGACAGCTCCTCATAAGGAGGGGCCTCACCCACGAAGGCCCCCCCCTGGATCCAGCCCAAAATTTTGACCTTTCTTTTTCTCCCACTCTGTTCCTCCAGCAGATTGTGTTTTCACTCCAGATTCTAGCATCTTGTGTGTCCATTCCTATGTTTGGGATCATCTCCTTGATTGTCCGCATTGCCTGATTAGCAAGGGAATGGGATGGAAACATAGAATATCCTTCGAGATCTACACAGAAAGTTCCCTTCAGCACTTCACCCAAAGGGACAGCTGGTCAGAATTTTACTTCCGTGAATGTGCTGCTGAGGACAGCTCATTTATTTCACTGGCACAAAACTATCATGTCAACCTTGCATGTTCTGCAGTTAGCCAAAAATAGAAATTATTCCCATCATAAACGGATTGGTATCTACTTCCCCCAATGCACCATCCTTTACCGACTGCCCTCTTCAACTCATACTTGCACACAGGGTTGTTTCTGCCATTCTGCGGATTTCTACCTGCATAAGACTGTTGCCATGACAGTTTTGGGGTCAACCTTTTATCAGCTGCCTGAGGTTCATAACGTGCGACTGGTGATGTTGATGCTTGAGAGAGGTATCTAAGAAATATGATAAGCTATCATGCTTTTCCTTGGGACAAGCATGGGAAACCTTTTGAAGGTCTCTCTCAAATAGCTGGCAGGGACACACTGGGCTGAAGAGTCTTCAACTCAATGACATGAAATCAACTGTACAATCTGTGGTACTGGGTTAAGGGGATAGCAATGATGATCTTCTGCCTAGATACTGCACAGGGCATGTCCTACCAATCAATTGTTTATTGTGGTGCTTACTGAGAAACCGTGAACCTGTGCAGGTAAGTCACACCTCCATATAGTACAGCAGGTAATGTAACTATAAACAACTGGTGTTAGAATGCAATGAAAGTATAGGACAGGGGTGGCCAACCTTTTCATTTTAAATTTAGACATACAGCGTAATAACAGGCCATTTCGCTGTACCGGGGGGTGCAGGTTAATTGGCCAGCGTGGACTCATGGGCCGAAATGGCCTGTTATTGCGCTGTATGTCGAAATTAAAGATGAAAAGGTTGGCCATCCCTGTAGGCTATGGTGTCACATAAGACAAAAGTGCAGAGCTAAAGGGAATGAAACAGTGTAATGGGGGAAATAACAGGATATTCACAGGATGCTTGTTGAATGCCTTATGGCACAATAAAGATGCTCTCGGTACATCTTCAATCCAGCCATTACTACAGTTTTCAAAACTTTTGATATGCTTGTTCTTGTCAGGCAAGTAGTCCGCAGAAATAAAAAGCAGTTATGTTTTAATGTCAGATATTAGAGGCACAGCAATGGAATTTAAATTCCCCTCGTATTTTATCCCACCAGAAATCTTCAGGTAAAGGCAGCAGCATCGATGAAGTGTCACGAAGTGTTCCTGCCATGCAAGTGTTTCAGAGCAAGTCATTAATCATGAGCTTGTCTCTTGAAGCAGGTACCAGCATGTGAAAGCAACTTCCACGATTGTGTCCCAATGTCAGTACCAGGGCCAAGTTAAGGTGGCTGCTCACCTATATTCGGGTCATTCAGATGCACGAGTTTTTGTCATCCTACATATGCTAACAAAAGATGGTTCGGCATTTGTATCAGGAGTGGGAATTGCAAGCAAGTTGGGACAGCTGGTGACTAATATATGGGAACTATACTGAAATATCGGGGGAGTACGGTTGTTCGATGTGTTTTTCACTCTCATTGGGGCCACTCAATGTTCACAATTTTAATAAACATATTAAAATAACAGTCTCTGAGAAATATTAATGTGATGAATTTCCCCAAAGAATAGAGCACACATATGTCCATACTAACCAAGTTATCAACTCGATTTTGTCCTATTTACCTGCATTGCCACCCTCTGAACCTTTTCTATCCACCACAGATGTCATCAGAACCAAACAAAAAAAAATGCGTATTGCAGTGACATAAATCAGCTCGTTGAATGGTGTAACCTCAATATCCTTGTGTTCAACATTAGCAAAAACAAGGAGATGATTGTGGACTTCAGGAGGAAGACAGGGGAACATGACCCAGTCCTCATCGAGAGCTCAGTGGTGGAGAGTGGCAAGAACTTCAAATTCCTGCATGTCAGCATCTTCAGGGACCTGTCCTGGAGCTTCCATGTTGATGCCATCATAAAGGCGGCTCGCCAGCAGCTCTACTTTGTGAGATGTCTAAAGAGATTTCGTATGTCACCCTAAACTCTTGAAAACCTCTACAGGTATAGTGGAGAGCGTTCTGGCTGGTTGCATCAGTGTCTGGTATGGAGGCACCAACTGTCAGGACAAGAATAAACTCCAGAGGGTTGTTAACTCAGGCAGCAACATCACAGGCATCAGACTTCACTCCATCGAGGACACCTACATGAGGCAGTGTCTTAAAAAAGCAGCCCCTATTTATCCTCAAAGATCCCCACCACCCAGGCCGTGCCCTCTTCACTCTGCTACCATCGAGGAAATGGTACAGGAGCCTAAGGACGAGCACTCAGCAGCAGAAGGACAGCTTCTTCCCCGCTGCCATCAGATTCCTGAATAATCAATGAACCAAAGACCCTGCCTCACTTTCGTGCACTATATTTCTTTTACATAGTAATATTGTAAGATAGTTCATTAATATGAATGTTTGTGCCATAATGCTGTTGCAAAACACCGTATTTAATGGCTTGTTCATAATAAATTCTTATGAGGAAGTTGTTTTCTAGGTTTCAAGAAACAAATGACTTGCACTTTTTCTTGCACTTTTCACAACCTCAGATCATTCCAAACTGTCTTAGACTTTGTGTATTTTCCTTTGAGATGGAGTTACAGTTTGACAAGTGGGGAATATTTGCACAAAGTCCCACAACCGCAAGGTAATAAAAGCCAGATAATTCCCTTTAGTGAGAATAATACGTATAAATATTGGTTAAGCACAGAGATAAATCATCTGCCCTAATTCAGAATGGTGCAGACGGGATCGCTGAAATCCATCCAGGGAAGCCCATGAAACCTTCGTTTGATGTCTCATCTGAAAAGCAGATCCTCCAACAGCACCTGGAGTGACACACAAGGGTAAATATTTCAAAACCGTCTCTGGAGTGCATCTAATCTATAGCATACTGTCTCCGAGACCCAACCTTCCGCACATAGTTTCTCATCCTCAGCGAGAACCCCAGCAAATTATTGTGAAGCAATTCGAAGAGGGTTGCATCACTGCCTGGTATGGAGGCGCCAACTCTCAGGACAAGAATAAACTCCAGAGGGTTGTTAACTCAGCCAGCAACATCGCAGCCATCAGACTTCACTCCATCGAGGACACCTACATGAGGCAGTGTCTTAAAGATGCAGCTGGTCAGGATGCTCTCAATACAGCTCCTATAGAAGGCTGACACAATGGTGGCTGGCAGCCTTGCCTGCTTTGGTCATCTCAGGAAGTGCAGTCGCTATTGCATCTTCCTGACCAGTGAGGAGATGTTGAGTGTCCACGATAGGTCACTTAAGTGAACTCCAAGGAACCTGGTGCTCTCCACTCTCTCTACTACAGAGTTGTTGATATGTAGTGGAGGGTGGTTGTTTCTGGTCCTCCTGAGTCCATAAACATCTCCTTCATCTTGTCCATAATGAGACTCAGCTTGTTATTCTCGTACCATTTCACAAGATTTTTCCACCTTGTCTTTAGGTGTTTAACTTACTCAGCCTGAAAGATCAACAGTACAGCGAAAAGGGCCTTTTGGTCTGTCCGAAACCTGTTTGTCTTCCAGCACACTGAGATATCAGTGAGGGAATGTACATTCCAGGCTGCAGCAGGATGTGCTAAGGGAAGCACTGAGGCTTAGAGCACCCAACACGAGGGTGCTGTGGGGAAGGACCTAAGTCCAGACCTTGGGGGGCAGAGACCAGAGGGAAGTCCCTCAAACAACAGAGTTGGTTGGGTGGGTGGGTAACTTCAAAGAACCACAGAAATGGCACTGTGGTGCAACGTACCAAATTAGAGGATTGATGTAACAATGTAAAGTAATGGAATTTTTATATGAAAATGACACTGAGGATGCAAAAAGACTCTTCACTGGTACATAATTGTAAATAAGGTTTATTTTGGGGAGGGTAAAAAGGTGTGAGCACACCATGGTAGATTGGCTAATGGGGCAGCTGAGGAACTGAATGCAAAATTGTTTCAGGAAGAGGCAGGTCAGACATTGGTGCACATCCGATTGACAGAGGTCTTCACGGACATCTTCAATACCTCCATCATTCCTGTAGGGTTCAGGACAGCCAGCATCAAGATGGTGACCACAAGAGGCCTCAGTGACCCCTGCACTGTGGCAATGACCTCCACCATTATGAAATGTTTCGAGCGTCTGGAGATGCAACGCGTCGAAGCACACCTCCCAGGGACACTGGATCCCTTTTAATTTGCCTATAGGAAAAAAAAGCATTCCACAGACAATGCTATAGCCTTGTTGCTTCACTCCATCCTGGCCCACCTGGAGACTGACGTCTCATATTCCAGGCTACTGTTCATCGACTCCAACTTGACGTTTAATGTGATCATTCCCCCAGAAGCTGATAGAGAAGCTGTCCTCACTGAGACTCAACACCCGTCTATAACTGGATCCTGGACTTCCTAACGGAATGATCAAGTCTGTCCAGGTTGGTAGCAGAATATCAAAAACCATCACACTGAGCTCAGGCCACTCCTGTTCATGCTACTGACCCACAACTGCACCATCAGATCCAGCTCCAACAGTGTCATCAAGTTTGTAGATGACACAGTAGTTAGTTGACCTCATCATCACCAATCATGAGTCACACTACAGCAAAGAGGTGGAAAAATCTTGTGAAATGGTACGAGAATAACAAGCTGAGTCTCATTATGGACAAGATGAAGGAGATGTTTAAGGACATCAGGAGGACCAGGAACAACCACCCTCCACTACATATCAACAACTCTGTAGTAGAGAGAGTGGAGAGCACCAGGTTCCTTGGAGTTCACTTAAGTGACCTATCGTGGACACTCAACATCTCCTCACTGGTCAGGAAGGTGCAACAGTGACTGTACTTCCTGAGATGACCAAAGCAGGCAAGGCTGCCAGCCACCATTGTGTCAGCCTTCTATAGGAGCTGTATTGAGAGCGTCCTGGCCAGCTGCATCACAATGCAGTACAGTTGCAGCAGAGAAATGGATCAGAGGTCAAGCAACAAGACCATAAGCGTGACAGAGGATCACTGGAATCACCCTCCCCTTCATTGACATGAAGGGATAGTTGGTCTGATTGATTTGGGGACCCCTGCTGTAGGGTCACCATGACATGCAAAGAGTCACACAAGCCAGAAAGGTAGACTACAGTGAGATGTCCGAATCCATAGGAGAGACCATTCTGAGCAGCTGAAGTTCAAGACTACCTCTTGGACAATTGTTCAGCATATTCATGGCAAATATTTAGACTTTGCAAGTCTTAGTAACACACAATTTGGACAAAGACCCAGTTGTATATTCAGAAAATATGAAATTAAGGAAGAAAAGATCTGGAAGATGTTGTTAGATGCAAGTGAGGTAGAGAATGCGATGGGGTGTTAAAAAGCAGGTTGGATAAAGTGTAATGTGATGTGGCTTTCCAATGCTATTTGCTTGATTTTCCACTGAAAGGAAATCATGAAATTGTCTTTTTTGGACCGTTTGTTTCCTGCACTTTAAGTGAACTGTGCTGAGACACTGGTCTGAGGTGCGTGACTGATTTTGGATAGGCTTGGGCTTGCCATCTGAAATTCTGACACATACCAGACCCCATTACATTGAGTGGGCTATACTTCCTGAAAATAATAGAATAAAACCATTAATGCAGCCAATGACAAAGTAACAAGCATTCTACCCATTCCTTGTTTTCTTCACCCAGAGAGCAATGAATTGTTACAATTCTCTACCCAGGAGGGACATGGAGACTCAGTCATTAATGTTATCAGACTGAAATGTTGGGGGGGGGGAAAAACTGAAAAAATTAACATAATTACTTCCACGTGGCCATTCACACTGGCCCCTTTTTAGACTGGAAGTACCCAAGTGCAACAGTTCTGGTGGTTGGACATGCAGTAGAATGAATGACCGCTGCTACAGAGTTCTGTGTTGTTTATTGGCCTATGTATTGTGTGGTTTTATATTAAAAAGTGACAGTTTGCCTTAGAGAGCCAAGGTGAAGGTGGACTGCTGAGAGAGTGGGAGACAGACTGAGCATGTGCAGAAAATGAAAAAAAATTTCTGGACTTGGATGATAAACCACCACTGGGTGGTGTTGTAGAGTGGAAGGAGGCCCAGAGCAAGAGTCATGGTCTGGAGGACAGTTTAGAATGCTGGGCATTTCAAAATGGATGAACATTCTGAAGGCAGCCAGAAGGATCCAGACCAAGCTAAGTTGTTCCTCTCTCTGCAAGCAACACAAGACAACTTCGAATTTTATTCTCTCTCTCTCTCTCTCTCTCACAAAGATATTTTGGCTTCAGTTTACCAAACAAACTAAATTTTGATCTTTGCTTCGGTTGAGATCGAAGTTTTGTGAGTCTTGTGTGTTTTGTGTCTAAGTTTTTCTGTGGGCTGGTTGGAAATATAACTTAGACTTTAATTACATATGTTATATTTAGGCTGGGGAATTTATTAGTTTTATACTGTTATAGAAATTTGCATAGTAACCAGTGGGCATTGGTATAAAAGGGGGGATTTTGAATGAAAGTTTGAAGGTGAATTTTTTGTTAATAAAGTAAATGTTCATCTTTACCCCTGTGTGATTTCCTTCTTTGTGGTTGCTGGTTTGATCTTGTAACACCGCCAATGAATTGACTCTGCAGTCTTCCTCCAAAAAGTTGTAGAGATCCTGCAGGATAAATCGCGGTGCAGGAATTGACTCAAAATTCCTGCACATTCCTTTTTAAGCGGTAGAATTTCTTGATTGTCCCAATCTACCATAACTGAATGGTAATGCAGCACCTACCATTGTAAGGAGATGCATTTGCATGCATTTTAAGGAAAGTTGGATACGTGCATGAGAGACCAAGGAATAGATGTGATCGAGTTAGTTGTAGAGGGAAAAGAGGAGGAATGAACTCTGGCAGTGAGACCAAATTGTTCAGCTTGACCAAATGTCTGTTAACATTGTGACTCTACATAAAGCATTGTAAGTTCTACACGGAGAAGTACAAAAGTTTAAAATCTGTGGGCAGCATTTGAAAATGAGGAGCAATTTTCTTCTTTGCAACCAATCTAATTTTGTACCAGCAATAAGTTCTGTTTGTTTCAAGTTTCCATGGTTACAGATAGCTTAGCCCACAGTCTCAACACTTAATCAACTTAAGGGCTGTTTATTATCTCATACACAACCAAATGTTATTACTTGTAAATATAAACATTGCTTCAGATTGGCGATAGACGATTGAATAATTTAACACAACGCCTTCTCCCGTACTGATTGACTGGCAGTTACCAGTGATTGAAAGAGTTGCAGTTAGTTATTGGTGATTTATATACTTGCAGTTTCAGTGAATTATAAATCACTTCTTCAGATAATACTTCAAAATGCATGAGATGACAGAAAACTTGAGAAAATTTTTAGCATGGAGAACAAGAGAGCAAAAACTTATTTTAAGATATTTCCTTTTGATGTAATCACATTTAAATACCAGTGGTCAGTAAATTATGTGCTCATGCCAAGATTACACGTTATTCAACTCTCACCAAATTGACAGGTGCAACATCAAAAGCACATTTGCTGGGTGCATCATGGCTGCTCTGCTCAAGATCTGTAATGAATGCATCTCAGAACATCATACAAACATCCCGTGGACTCCATCTACACTGTCAAGGGCATACTCAAAGACCCATCACACTTTCCTCTCCCTCCTCCTATAAGGGGATGGTTCAAGAGCATGAAATCATCCACCAACAGGCCATGTTCCCTCTAATTTTTTAGTCATCCTGTGACAAAAGTATATGCACACTGAAATCTTGTGCAAATGTAATCTTGAAATTGTTTCAAGATCATTTTGGCTCTAGCCAAAGTTACAGACTTGTGTTATTATTAATATTCAGGTTATGTGAGTGAGTGATATCTTTGTGGGGTGGGCAGGGAAAAACACACATCATCTGGAAGCAGACACCTAGACTCCATCAAGGAGAGCTGAAGTAGCTTTTTAATGTTCAGTTAAAATCAACCATGGGCAATCATCTCCAGCCTTCCCCACTATCGAGATCAAGTAAACAGGGGAGTCCATCGTCTCCAGCTCTATTCATTTTGGCTATAGAACCATTGCCTGAAGCCATACAACAGGATCCAGACATCAGGGGGTTCAGTGCAGAATGTGATGAACACAAAATCAACCTATTTGCTGAAGATGTGCTGATATATCTGACAGACCCAGCAAGTTTGCTGACCAAGCTCCATTCTACTCTGGAGGATTATGGGGAAAGTCTCTGGGTACAAGATTAATTGGGACAAAAGTGAAATTATGCCACTTATAAAAGAGGACCATAGTCAATTAGTCAATTGAACAGTCAAAGACAAAAGGGATCAAATACCCGGGAGTCGGGGGAACAATAATCTGCAAAATTATTGAATATAAATTAAATTATACCCCTTTCTCAAAAAAAATTGAGGGGGGCCTAAACAGATGGATGATGCTGCCTATCAGATTGGTGGGCAGTGTTAATTGTGTTAAAATGAATGTGTTGCCAAGGCTTCAGTAACTTTGCTCATGGCATTGCCCTAGAGATTCTTTCAGAATATTATTCACAAATAGATTCATTTGGAATAGGAAGGTGGCCAGGGTCTCTGTGTAGCAATTAGCATGGGATTGTAGTCTGGGTGGGCTGAGATTACCAGACTTTCAGAACTATTATTGGGCAGCTCATCTTCACTCTTTGAGGGAGGAGGTATACTTTCCTGGGCACAAATTGACCTGAAAAGATAGCAGGAGTCTTTATTTTTAAAGAGGACTCTAAATTGTTAACTGGTGACAAAAAGACACCCTCTTATTAAAACTATCATGAGAAATAGATGTTACGTCATAGACCAGCAGCAATAGAAATTTACCAAGACCATGATATCTTCAAAACAATTTTTGTTAATGACTTTTAATAATATAGAATCTTAATTAATTTTGTGTGTGGAATAAAATTAATCAATATATTGGACTTAAAGTGTGGTTGTCTCCAAAAACACCCCTGACCCTGTCAATAGATAACAAGATCCTGGATACCTGATGTCAGAAAGGGATCAGGTGTATCGAGGACTGTCATGTCATTTCAACAGCTAAAAAATAAATATGATTTGCCAAACAGGAAATTCTTTCGATATCTTCAGTTAAGGTCTTTCTTAAGGAATATATTAGGTCCAACCATGGTCTGCTGTTGTATTCTCCTTGTCAAGAGAGGAACATAATCAAAGTGGTTTTGAAAAAGATGGCTACTTTGCCTCTCTTTGTTAATAGAGAGTAGTGCTACTGAGGCCATTGTAATAGTCATTTCTTCCAAAAGCCTTGCCTGAGTTTGTGAAATCATTGTGGAAATCACGTTTAGTCACCTCCATGCAAGAGAGGGGAATTGTGGAAAAAAACCATTCATCTGAAGAAACATTTCTCTGAAAGCAACTCTACAAGAATGTATGTTTTGTGAAGTCAGACCTCACCTACTCCATAATTACTTTTGAACAGCAGTTAAAAGATTTTAAGTTTCAACACAAAAGATTTATAAGACTGAACTTTGAAATGTTCTTTTCAGAATCGTGCCTGAACTGTAATGTTTGGGTTCACACACACACAACCCCCAACAGTGTGTGTGTGTGTGTGTGTGTGTGTGTGTGTGTGTGTGTGTGTGTGTGTGTGTGTGTGTGTGTGTGTGTGTGTGTGTGTGTGTGTGTGTGTGTGTAAGTAAGTTTAGAGTTAAGTAAGATTCTATATTATTAAAAGTCATTAACAAAAATCGTTTTGAAGATATCATGGTCTTGGTAAATTTCTATTGCTGCTGGTCTATGACGTAACATCTATTTCTCATGGCAAATAAAACTGTATTGGAATGTTTTAATATAATGCAAGTATAATTGTGTTCTAAGGGATTATTTGCAGTATAATTATTAATTATGACATTATTTTAGGTCACTAACTTTGTGTGTACACATTAATTTCCCTTGTGCACTGGTTGCAAAACATGTGCACAGCTTAGAGGAAACTGTGCCAACAGGGTTGAGGACCATTTCATCTCCCCACAGTCATCAGGTTCCTGAATGAACTCCACATTAGTGCTCTCATGCTGTCCTTGCTTGGGACTAAGATACTCAGAAAATTACACAGCCGTATGAATATTAAGATAACCTGTGAGACAGCTCGCAGAAAAAGCCTTCACACTGTACGGGGTATTTTGTTTAAAAAAAATTGATCGTTGCATTCACAGTTCAACTGTAACACCAGTGCAAGGTGGTTACATTGATGTTTAATGCATTTTATTAATGTTTAACTCAAAGAATGTGTGTGGACGTGATGATCTACATCAACATTGAATGGAGGGCAGTGGCACATCCCTCAAAGGAATGTTAACCAACTGTCAGGTCATGCTTTAGCTCCAGATTAAGGCAGTACTCATTCTATGAAATCAATTTATGCCCCAATTATGGCAAGAATGCATTCTGAGATTCACTGAAATTTAGGGTCAATGCAAGAGTAAGAAACTAAATTGGTCAAATTAACCACACAAGATAAATGAAAAGCCAAGTCAGCATTTCGGTAACCTTTGTCTTTTGATGAAAACTTAATATTTTTCCTAAGATTAGGCTTGTGTGGTCCTACCACTATGTGTATGGGTTGGCCCACCCCCTGAACCTGTGACTCCTCCCTCCCAGATAACCCCATAATGTCCAAGCCCCTCCCTCAGTGCCTGCCTTGGAACCAGGCCAGCAACTTCAAGCTGTGCTACACTTTAAGGTGAGTAAAGCCTATTAATCATGATTGTCTGATTGATAGTACAATTTAATCACCTCAATTTTAGGCCATGGACAAGATAGTATGGGAAGATAGATTAGACACCAACCCCAAAGTTCCGGAGGCCTTGACTAAATTCGACTCATGGGTGCACTGCCTCAACACATTCATGAGGCGCAACGACGTGCGGAGCGAAGACGATGAGAGGGAATTGCTCTTTGCTTAAGTTGGCCACTGGGTTTTTCAAGTTATAAGAGACATTATGACTTACTCTGAACTAATGGAGTTCCTCAGAAAGAGTACCAAGCCCCGATGAACGTCATATATGCACAATCCCTGTGCAGCCATAATCAGGGATCGGGTGAGTTGATTGACAAATATATGTGGGGACTATGGCAGCTGGGGTGAGCCTGGGACTGCCAAGAAGTCTCTGCGGCTGCCTACCTCAAAGGCCTAATACGGAACATGGGCGTGGCCAGATTCAGTTTGGACTATATCAGACAGAGGCTCCTAGAAAAGGGCGATCGGACCCTGCAGGAAGTAGTGGACTTGGCAACAAAGTGCCAAAGCATTCTCTTCAGGTAACAAGGCCACCACATGGGGGACACAGGCCCCACCATTTTGGAATGTGGGGTCCCACGTCACTGCCTTCACTATCAAGTGCCAGAGGTGCTACTTTTGCAGGCATGGGAAGCACAGCCCAAAGTGCCATGTTCTCCGCTTGCGGGAAGAAATGGCACTATGCCAAAGTGTAAAATTCCCAACCTTCCCCCAGCAGCGCCGCATGCGGCCAACTGCTGTCGCCATCTTGGACTGCCCCACTTTCTGCTCCACCTCAGACGTCATTTCCGGCAGCCGGAGACGAACCGACAGGGCCCTGGGGATTACAAGCCATGGCAGCGCCTCTTCCCGTGGCAAGGGACAGCACCGCGTGCGCGACATGGGGGCAGTCAGCTTGGCGAGCAGCCCCGAATCAACACAGTAGTGACTCAGAGTGACTACACACTCACCTCCATTATTCTCCATCAAGTCAGCCTGCACCAACTGGCCAAAGCCAAGATGAACAGAGGTAAAATGGCCACCCTACAAAATGTTTATTTGACACTGGAAGCACCATCCACCCCGGTACTGTATAGCAATACTCCCTCGTGGTAACCCTGATGCAATGTAGCCTCCTTGGCCTCCCAATCCCACTCGGCTGCACTGTGACTTTGACTGTGCAGGGCACTGAGTACAGGAACTTAAAACTCCTGACATACTGCACCTCTGTGAGACATCATATTGGGATTGGATTTCCAGTGCCAGCTACAGAGCCTCTGCATGCAGTTCAACGGCCCCCCATCCACCCTTCACTTTCTGCCATACCAACCGGCCGAACCCCTGAACACGGCCTGCGGCCTCTCAACTCTCCGGGTCCCACCACCATCCCTGTTCAAGAACCTCACTTCCGACTGCAAGCCAGTAGAAGCAGATGGTACAGCCCTTGGGACAGAGCCTTCATTAAAGCAGAGGTCAAACGACTCCTTGTGGAAGGAGTGATAGAACCCAACACCAGCCCATGGAGAGGCCAGGTAGTAGTGGTAAAGAGCAGAGAGAAACAATGCATGCTCACTGATGAGAGTCAGACCATAAACCACTTCACCCTGCTAGATACCTATCCACTTCCACCCCCAGCCCCCCCCCCTCCCCACCATCACCGATATGGCCAACCAGATCGCCCAGTTCCGGATTTTCTTGACCATCGACCTCGTCAGCTTACCACCAGCTACCAATTCAGCCCTTACACTGCCTTCAAGGTAGAGGGCCACCTCTAACACTTCCTCCACATCCCTTTCGGAATCTCCTGAGGGAGATGGACCACATAGTCAATGAATATGGACTCAAGGCCACATTCTGCTACCTGGACAATGTGACCATCTGCAGCCATAACCAGCAGGACCACGACGCCATCCTCCACAAGTTTGTCCAGGCAGCCAAAAGCCTCAACCTGACCTACAACCAAAAGTGCATTGTTAGCACTTCAGGGCTGGCCATCCTGGGCTGCGTGGTGGAGAATGGCATCATTGGGCCAGACTCTGACCGCATGCGCCCCCTGTTGGAACTCCCATTACCCCAGACTCTCAAGGCCCTGAAAAGGTGCTTGGGCTTCTTTTCCTATTATGCCCTGTGGGTCCCCAATTACGCGGACAAAGCCCACCCCCTGGTGAAATCGGCCACTTTCCCCTTGTCGGCAAAAGCCCAAATGCCTTTCACACATGTCAAAGGCGACATAGCCAAGAGGACGATGCATGCTGTAGATGAATCCATCATCTTCCGGGTGGATAGTGATGCATCTGACTTTGCCCTGGTCACCACGCTCAACCAGGCACATGGCATTCTTTTCCAGAACCTTCCAGGGCCCCGAGCTCTGGCACTCAGCTGTTGAGGCCCAAGCCATAGTGGAAGCTGTGCACTATTGGAGGCACTACCTGGACAGAAAACTATTCACCCTGCTGACTGACAAATATGCAGTCACTTTTACGTTTAACAACAAACAGCTGGGAAAAATTAAGAGCAACGAGATCCTGAGGTAGAGAATTGAGCTGTCCACCTACAACTACGGGATCTTGTACCAGCTCGGGAAGCTCATTGAGCCTCCTGATGCCCTGACCCTGGGGACATGCACCAACACACAGCTGAATCACCTCCAAGTCTTCCACCACGACTGCTGCCACCCTGGAGTCAACAGGCTCTACCACTTTGTTAGAGCCTGCAATCTCCCCTACTCGGTTGATGACATCTTGGTCTGCGCCGAGTGCACACCCCAGTCAGACAAAACCCACCTTGTCAAAGCACCTCTTCGAACAGCTGAGCATGGACTTTAAGGGACCCCTCGCATCCACCAACAGGAATGTGTACTTACTGAACATCATGGACAAATACTCCTGCATCCCCTTCACCATCCCCTGCCTGGATATGACCCCATAAAGGCACTATGCGGCATCTTCGCTCTATTCAAGTACCCACACTGTATCCATAGTGACTGGGCATCCTCTATGAGCGAGGAGCTGTGCTAGAACCTATTGGCCAAGGGCATAGCCACAAGCAGGATCACAGGCCAAACCCCCGGGGAAACAGGCAGGTAGAGAGGGAAAATGCAACCATTTGGAGGGGAGTTCTCTTAGCCCTCAAATTGAAAAGACTGCCCACCTCCTGGTGGCAAGACATCCTCACCGATGTGGTCCATACCACCAGGTCCTTTCTCTGTATGGCCACAAACTGCATGAAAGGCTCTTTTCATTCCTCAGGAAACTGACATCTGGAACTATACTACCGTCCTGGCTGATGAACCCTGGGACTGTGCTGCCACAAAGGCACATCAGGCACCTCAAAACTGACCCACTGGTCGAGAAGGTCTACCTTCTCCACACCTACGTGGAGTATCAAGATGGTCAATAGGTCACCATCTCCATCCTGGACCTGGCGCATGCAGGAGACCCCTCGATCGACCGACCAGCCAATCCCCTCCCCCAGTAACCCCGGCCAAATGGCCCCACTATGTGCCTGATTTCACGCGCCAAACCAACCCAAACAGTGCCACAACACCGACACCCCCTCAACCACCGGAGGCACCACCTGTTGCACCAGACACGCCCGGGAACCGACAGCTATGCCACAGCAGACCCTGCGACAGTCGCAGCGACAGACAAGACCACCGGACGGGCTGAACCTGTAAGGGACTTTGGAACTGCAATGAACCACCCCGCCGGACTTTGTTTAAAAAGGAGGCGTGAATGTGGTGCTACCACTATGTGTACAGATGTATATATGGGCTAGCCCACCCCGACCTATGGCTCCTCTCTCCCAGATATCCCCATAAAGGCCGTCACGCCCAAACCCCTCCCTTAATACCTGCCTTGGAACTGAGCCAGCAACATACGAGCTGTGCTGACACTTTAAGTTGATTAGAACCTATTAATCACGATTCTCTGTTTGATTGTGGTTGATTGGTAGAACAGCTCGACATGGCCCAACTTTCTGCAGCAAGAAGAAATTTAAAAGTCAGGTGTTGGGAGAAACAAGATAAAATTTGCAGTTCAATTTTTTTTATACACAAGATACAGAATCAAATTATGGCTTTTCATATTAATTGAAAATAAAGTATTTTATTTTTCTACTGAGTGCATTAGTTTCCTGTTTCTTGAGCCGGGGGTAAATATGATTTAGCTCACAATTATGAAACTTCCAGTGATTCTTTTGCAATGATTGTGGGTCATCAGGAATATAATTGAAAAAAGCTCGACAACTTGGTCAACATTTGCTGCTGGAAAGTTACTGTGAAAATATCACCCAGTATCAACAGAAGTTCCAATTGACGAAGGTATACAACCTTCATGAAAGGAGAAAGTCATAGTTCCAGTATTTCTGCGGTGTAATTACATCTCCGCTGCCACCACTGCACACGAGCTTTCTTGAATGAAAGGCTTGTTTGTAATCCGAGTGGGCTCCTTGCCAAATTGCTACAGTTCCAATCGATGTCAATATTGCATTTGTTTACACTTGACATTTGAGCATTGTAAAAGAGCTTTCTTACAACTAAACAAGCATTGCAAATGTTTATTAGTTCCTTACCAAAAAAAGAAATCAAGCAAGGTCAACAAAGCCTTACAGATTTGAGAACACCAGATGGAAAAAAAACAAATTCTGCCGAGAAAATTAAATTTAGGTAAACCAAATGAGATCAGGTTGTATTGTTCTTGGACATGCAGACCAAGGACGGATACTTTGGAACCCTTTCAATTATTTTTGAAATGCAAGTGATGAGCAGGTAAATGTTAACATTTTCAACACACAAAGGTTTGGGCCAAACCCAAAAAGCATACATTACATCAATTTGCTTTTTTTGGAATTCCTTTTTACACACAAAAAAATATAATCTTCCAATTAGCACGGTCATTAAGGTGGAAAATAAAGTACAAAATGAAACACCACAAGCGTTTGCATCACCTTCGCTTTGTTGCTTTTACTGATACATTTAATGATACTTGATCACCTTCGACTCAGTGATTCCCCCTGCACAGAACAACTGCCTTTAACAAGGGCTAAAGACCTTCCTGATTCCACCCCTAGTTAGAGCCTTAGGTTGCACAAGGTTGTCCATTTCAGTACAGCAAATCATTTCATGTTAATCAGAACAGCATTGCCTGACATTTCCTGATTTTCCCCAGTCAATGTTTATAATTGCAAGTGTGCAACAGGCTAGTCTTGCGTCCTGTTTTCACAAATCGGTCTCCTGATTCACAGTCTCTTTGAATTGAGAATACTGGGCTGCTTTCAATCTGCTTCCAATAATCCGTGGCTATGGGCTCCTCTGGGAACATAGTTCGCAAGGTCAGGGCATCATGCAAGCCTTCTCACCATATCAAGGTGCAGTCGCTTACAACAATATAGTCGTTAGTGTAGAACAAGGTACAGCAATTCCATCTCTGAATATGCTTCCTCCTTAAGGAGAGGCCCCAGGTCCACCTCTGTGGTCCAGGTCAGACTCTTAATGTAAAAATAGCCCTGTATCTGATGTTCGATTCCCTCACAACCCTCCAGAAATCTGTACAAACCTTTCTGACCACTATTTCTTGTCAAATGTGACTTGTGACAATGTTTGTTAATTTCTGTGCCACTTTCGTGCTTGGGAACTCACACTTGCTTCATCAGAGCATGAGAAGCACAAGCAAGAACAGCCCATTCATCCCCCTGTGTCTGTTCTCCCATTCAATAATATCATGCCCAATCTTTTATCTCAACCCCACTTTCCTGCACTAACCCCAAATCCTTTCAATCCAAAATTCTTTTGGTTTCCATCTCGAATTTACTCGCTGACTCTTGGATGGAAAGCTCCTGTTCACTCTTTTCTCATATCCTTCCAAGCATCTAACTCATTAATCTGAGACAGTCACCTCCGTTGCCAAGTCGTACATTTCAATGAAATAAATCCAAAACCTATCATGAGACTTGACATTACCTCAGAGTGATCAAGGAAAGGCATTTTCCGTTCTGACCAAAAGATAAACTCTCCTTCCTTTCTTTATAGATTTTACCTGACCTGTTCAGAATTTCCAGCCCTGACTAGTGTGCAAGGATCCAGTAAATACTTTTTCTTGGAACTTTGTATGTATTGAACAAAATACTGAGAGTGACAATTGTGGCTCTAAATCCAAGGTGTCACAAACAAAGAAAGTGATCACCTTTTCTGCCCATTGACAGAAGAAGGTTGTGACATGCTGAGAAATCTCCACTCAGTAATCTTTCTGTGTGTCACAACATCAACATGAATTAAAAAACCCCAAAGGAGAAGATGCCTGAGTGGAGATTTCTCAGCATGTCACAACCTTCTTCTGGACAACGTTGTTTAAATTGGGCACAATTTGAAGCAGAGAAATGTAAAATTGCACATTTCATTTCAGAAAGGATAGTGAAGAAAGGCAGGTAAATGGAAGGGAGTCCACAACCGTATCAGGCATGATGCTACTGAATGGCAGAGAAGACTCGATGGGCCAGATGGCCTACTCCTCCCATTTCTTATACTTCCTCATGAGCCATTTAATGGGGCTTCAGCTGTGTCCCATAGCGGGGGAAAGGCAGGTAAATGGAAAGGAGTCCACAGCTGAATCAGGCACGATGCTACTGAATGGCAGAGAAGACTCGATGGGCCAGATGGCCTACTCCTCCCATTTCTTATACTTCCTCATGAGCCATTTAATGGGGCTTCTGGCTGTGTTCCATTGCGGGATTTTTGGATACATAAACACTGAAATGAAGGGGTATTTTGAAACTATATACACGACCAGAATTAAATCACAAATTTAATTTTTTCACAATGGAATAGGATAATAACTAAGCAAGAATACACAAAGGGGAAACTTGAGGTGAACTGCAGAATTGTAAAAATATCTTGTTTGTTTCTCAGTGTGAATATGCTGTTTTAGTTCAATTTAGAACGATTTAATCTTTTTGGCAATGGGTCACATGTGCTCTTGGGAATATTATGATATTTCCATTGCATGAAAGACCTGGAGAAGATGCTGTATTGGGAAAGGTTGTGGCTGTCATGTGACAACCCTGCCTCCTACCTCGTCTGAGGACATACTAGCTGCCAATCACAGTTTGGTCACCCCCTCCCCTCCCCCCATTAGTGCACACCCTGTCATTAGCTCCATGCAAATTACCTGGACTGAATTCTCCAGCCTGCCTGTACTTGGCCTCGGGCCAGTGGCTGTTGTAATTGGATTAACCCTCCTGGCACTGAGCCGTTAGACCCTGCTAACACTAACACTTGGCTGGCCAGATTTTCTCTCTTTGCCAGCTTGGGACCACCCTGCTTCACTCCAGGCCTAGAAACATGGAAGGGCTCTGGAGAAACTGTTGGTAAGATGTGCACTGTTAAAAGGGTTGGGAGCATTTAATTAGCGTCCCTTGTAGCATGGAGCCGAGCCTGCACTGAGTCACGGGATGGTGGGGCGTCATAGTGAATTTTACTTGATCATTTTATATACCGGTTCATTGTTCCCATGCTATTTTTACCACGTTTGTTATTGTGTCTCTCTCCGCGAGTCTCTCTCTCTCTCTCTCCGCGTGTGCGTTGCATCTGTTACCATTTTCCACACTTACCTTCTGTAAATAAAATCCTTCCCTACCTAAATTGTGTGTCCAGGCTCCTTGCCTGTGAGATGTACCCAACCTATTTCCTCACTATCTCGGCTGCACCATTTCATCAGATGCAAGGATCGACAATGAGATAGACAACAGACTCGCCAAGGCAAATAGCGCCTTTGGAAGACTACACAAAAGAGTCTGGAAAAACAACCAACTGAAAAACCTCACAAAGATAAGCGTATACAGAGCCGTTGTCATACCCACACTCCTGTTCGGCTCCGAATCATGGGTCCTCTACCGGCACCACCTACGGCTCCTAGAACGCTTCCACCAGCGTTGTCTCCGCTCCATCCTCAACATCCATTGGAGCGCTCACACCCCTAACGTCGAGGTACTCGAGATGGCAGAGGTCGACAGCATCGAGTCCACGCTGCTGAAGATCCAGCTGCGCTGGATGGGTCACGTCTCCAGAATGGAGGACCATCGCCTTCCCAAGATCGTATTATATGGCGAGCTCTCCACTGGCCACCGTGACAGAGGTGCACCAAAGAAAAGGTACAAGGACTGCCTAAAGAAATCTCTTGGTGCCTGCCACATTGACCACCGCCAGTGGGCTGATAACGCCTCAAACCGTGCATCTTGGCGCCTCACAGTTTGGCGGGCAGCAGCCTCCTTTGAAGAAGACCGCAGAGTCCACCTCACTGACAAAAGGCAAAGGAGGAAAAACCCAACACCCAACCCCAACCAACCAATTTTCCCTTGCAACCGCTGCAATCGTGTCTGCCTGTCCCGCATCGGACTGGTCAGCCATAAACGAGCCTGCAGCTGACGTGGACTTTTTACCCCCTCCATAAATCTTCGTCCGCGAAGCCAAGCCAAAAGAAATTTCCTCACTTACAACAGATGCTGGGAGTTCAGAGTGAGTATGGAGAGTGCAGTACACAAACATGTGGGAGAAACTCAGCATCTATAGGAAGAAAAGGGAACCAACATTTTGGGCCCAGGCCCTTTATCAGGTGCAAGCAAAAAACTGGCAGGTGCCTGACTAAATTGGTAGGGGCCAGGAGAAGAGGGAGGGGGAGTAACACAGGCTAACAGAAAGTAAAGATGTAAGATTAGGAATTTGATTAACAGAGGGCATCAAGGCATTGATCAGAGCAAGAAGGAAGCATACGTCACGTAGAGACTCTTTGTATCAAGAGAATCCTTTGGCATTTACGGGGGATGGTGGAGAAAAATTCAAGAAAGAAATTAAGGCAGCAAAATGGGGCCATAAAATAATCTTGGCAAGTATGATCAAGGAAAATCCTAAAATATTTTATGTATATTAGAAGCAAGAGGGTGGCTAAGAAAAGAAAAGGTCCCCTCAGTGACCAGAGGCATAATTTCTGTGTGGAGCCAGAGCTCCAAAACAAACAGTTCACATCAGGGAGAAGGAGACAGGGGACGGAGAATTAAGCAAGAGCTACGCTGATATTCTGTAATACACCTGTGTCAGGAAGGGGGACGCGTTGGGAGTTGTCATCACGCATTAAGGGTAGATAAATCCAAAGTACCTAACGGGATCTATCCCAGAGTGCTCTCAGAAATAAGGAAGTAGATTGCTGTGGCTCCAATGGAGATTTTCTTCTGCATCTTTGTTAGATGGGGTGGGGGGGGGGGGGGTGGGAGAAGATAGTCAATGTTGTTCCCTTATTCAAAAAAGGTAAAGTAAGGGCAGGTCAGGAAATTTGAGGCTGGTGAACTTTACGTCAACAGCCAGGAAATTATTCCAAAAAAAAAATTGAGGAACAGGACCTGCATTTTCTTGGAAAGACAGGGAGTGGTTAGAAGGGGACAACATAGTTTCCAGATTTTCAGCCAAATATTGCATATGGACTTGCCTCTTCCTACCCGATTCTTGGAGAAATCAACGCGTGACGAGCGAAAGTGAAACAGTTTTAGAGCGGACGGCAGTCAAATATTATTCCCCACAGCTCCAAATTAATCCACTTTCTTGTGACATTATTGCTATTGGGTCTGAAACTAATCAAGGGTCTACTCATGACAGTCCCACTGAAGTGGATGAATCGTGTTTTGAATGCAGGCATGAGGAAAAGCTGCTTCCCAGAGCACTTCTTCCAAAATGTGAATTCTTCTTTAACGCTCAACATACCCCCATTCCCACCCCTCCCCCACCCCACTTCATCAGTTCAGCTGGTTTTCACCTCACATTGTAATCATGGCACCACAGACTTAAAGCCTCTCCATATTAAAAAAAAAATTCTTATTAACCTTCAGAACTAAATTATGCACTGAAAATCCATCAAAATTATAGACTAATTGCTTCAATTCTGTTTTTCAAATTTTCCTACCATTCAATCTTTTTTACTTCAAGCTTTTGTTCAATTTTTTTCCGTCGATTTCCAGAGAAATATTTAAAACTTTCATCTCCTTTCGGGAAAACAGTTGTCCAAACAGGAAAATAGACATTGTTAAAAATAGGGTCGTTAACTCAGCCTGCGACATCACAGGCACCAGACTTCACCCCATCGAGGTGAGGCAGTGTCTTAAAAAAAAATCAGCCTCTATCCTCAAAGACCCCCCCCCCCAAGGTCATGCCCCTCTTCACTCTGCTACCATCGAAGGGAAAAAGGGTACAGGAGCCCAAAGACGAGCACTCAACAGCACAAGGACAGCTTCTTCCCCGCTGCCATCAGATTCCTGAATAATTAATGAACTAAAGACACTGTCTTACTTTTCATGTATTTTTTTTAAAATATAGTAATCGTTGAAAGATGGTTATAATATGAAATGTTTCCACTGTGATGCTGCCACAAAACAGCAAATTTTGTGACTCGTGTTGTTGTGGAGAATTAAACAAAGTTCCTGATTGACTCTTGATCAGAACTCTTGTTTCATTTTATTTACTGGGTAACAATTCCAAGCATTTAACTTCAAAACTTGAAAGAGGTATTTAAAATTATGAAAGGAATAGATAGACTAGACATAAACAGACTCTTTCCCCTGAGGGCAGGGGAGGTTGGAACAAGAGGCCATGAGTTAAGGGTAAGGGGACAACACTTTAGGAGAAATATTAGAGGTGGCTTTTTCACTCAGCGGTGGTGGAAGAATGGAATGAACTTACGAATGAGATAGTTGCAGCAGGGTCCCGTCTGTCATCTTAGAGAAGGTTTGATGTGTACATGGAGGTGAGGGGGTTGGAGGGATATTGGCGGTGAGCGGGAGGTTTGAGCTAGTGGGGTTGTTCTAGTGAACCGGTGCGGACTCGAAAGGCCGACATGGCCTGTTTCCGCTCCGTAAATGGTAACATGATTATATGGTTATATGGTTCCTGACAATAAATCCTAATTCTGAAATGGGAAAGAACAAAAAAAAATTAGACAATTGGAAGAGAAAGTTGCCACAGCAAGAAGCTGAAGCAGAATTTTTCAATACAAAACCTTCCTCAGACTTGCTTAAACATCATGAATGAACAATTTTCCAGACACCTCAAATTTCAAAGACATTATAAGGGATATCTAATTCCTTGCTCTAGTGAGGAGAACAAGGGTGACGAGCTGAGTGACTTTGTCTCCGTATAACAACAAAACCATCTTCAAGTTTGCTGATGTTACCATGGTAGTGGGTTGTATAAAAAGGGACAATGAGTCAGCATGCAGATGGGAGATTGAAAACTTGGCCAAATGGTGCACCAACCTTGCACTCAATGTCACCAAAACCAAGGAGCTAATTGTTGACTTGAGAGGAAAACCAAAAGTGTATGATCCAATGAGATGAGAAAATTTAAATTCCTGGGAATCACCATCATGGAGGAACTTTCTTGGATCCAACGCACTAATGCCATTGTGATGAAAGCACACTAGGAGTTTGCCAGGACATTGGAAATCTTGTTAGACTTCTACGGAGGTGTAGTGCAAAGTGTACTGACCAGCTGCATCGTGGTCTGGTATGGGAGCTCCAATACCTCGAAGCAGAGAGCCTTGCAAAATCTAATCGACGCAGCCCAGTACATCGCAGGGAAAACTCTCCCCTCCGTCGAGAAAAATCGACGTGAAACGCTGCAATCGGAGAGCAGCAGCAGTCATCAAGGATCCATACCACGTGCTCAGTTCTCATTGCTGGCATCAGGAAAGTGGTATAGATGCCACAAGGCTCGCACCACCAAGTTGAGGAAGAGTTGCTACCCCTACTCCATCAGATTCCTAAATCAAAGACTTATTTCAGACTTTTACTTTGCATATTGTGCCATACAGAAAAAATATTCAGTGATAAACAGTTTGTTTACAATTCTTTCTTTGTTTACATTTCTCTTGTTTAAATGTACCTTTTCTTGAGTACTGTGATTTGCCTGGCCTGGAGGGCCCTCGTCAAAGAAAGGATGGGCTGATGATGGAGAACGTTCAGAGAAATTTCACAAGGAGGATTCCAGAAATGAAAGGGTCATCATTCGAGGCAACTTTTGGTGTGTAATTGTTGGAATTTAGGAGAATGAGGAGGGACCTCATTGAAACATTTTGAATGTTGAAAGGCGTGGACAGAGTAGAGGTAGAAAGGTTGTTTCCCCACAGTGGGAGAATCGAGGACAAGAGGGGAGAACTTCAGGATTGAAGGGTGTCTGCTTAGAACAGAGATGCAGAGGAATTTCTTCACCCAGAGGGTGGTGAATCTTTGAAATTTGGCTGCCACAGACAGTTGTGGAGGCCAGGTCATTGGGTATATTTAAGGCAGAGATTGATAGGTTCTGGATAAGCCAGGGCAAAGGTTATGGGGAGAAGGTAGGACAGTGGGGCCAAGCGGGAAATGGATCAGCTCATGATTAAATGGTGGGGCAGACTCGATGGGCTGAATGGCTTATTACTGCTCCTCAGTCTTTTGGTCTTATTGTGGAACAATAGATTGCAAACATCGCCTCTTCATGATATCATTTCCGTGCTAACCTTGATTAAAGACCTATTGAAACACAAATGTGAAACTTCTTTCTTTCTTGCCAACTAATCTTTGAGATTTTCTGGATTGATGAACCAATTTTTGATGCAGAGGAGCTAATATAGAGCAGTAGAATCATACATAGTGCAACAGTGCCACATTCTAGTCAGATCAAACTGCACCCATCTCTTCAATTCAAAGATGATGCATTCATGCTGCCACTTTCAAATAGGTCGCTTTGATCAGAGTTCGCTCGCTCAGTTACCAACTCCATTAATAACATAATTGGAACCAACAAACACCACCCCTCCCCCCCCCCGACAGGCCATATAACTGTACAACTCTACAGTACAGAAACAGGCTGTTCAGTCCTTTTAATCTGTGCCAAGCATATCCCTCCCGTCCATGTACTTCCATATTGTTCCCAAATGTCAAAGTTGAACCTGCATTTACCATTCAGCTTGCAGCGCGTTACACTCTCCTACCATTCTGTGCAGAAAAAGATCCCCTTTAAACTGTTACCTTTTCACCCTTAACCCATGTCCTCTAGATTTGATCTCATCTCATCTCGGTGGGGAAAGCTGGCTTCCATTTACTATCTATCCCTATCATAATTTGCATACCTCGATGAAACCTCCCCCAATTCTTCTGCACTCCAGGGGATAAAATTATAACCTGTTAAGCCTTTCCCTGCAAATCGGTTCCTGAAGTCCCAGCAGTATCCTTGTAAATCTTGCATTCTTATTGATATCCTTTCTGTAGTTGGGTGACCAAAACTGCACACAATCCTCTAAATTTGGCCTTTTATAACTTTATCATAATACCCCAACTCTTCTACTCAATACATTGATTTCTGAAAGCCAATGTGCCAAAAAGCTTTCTTTGCAACCCTATTCACCTGTGATGCCAATTTCAGGGAATTACACATCTGTATTCCCAGATCCCTCTGTTCCAGAACACTCCCCAGTGCCCTACCATCGACCATCTATGCCCTACCTTGGTTTCTCCTTCCAAAGTGCCTGCATCAAATTTCATCTGCCATTTTGCAGCCCGTGTTTCCTCAGCTGATCCAGATTTTCTGCAAGCTTTAAAAGTTTCCTCACTATTTACGCCACCTCCAATCTTTGGCCGGCAGAGACACAAGTTTACAGTTTTGTCAAGAGGGAAACACAAAAGCTGAAGATGCTGGCATTGTGAACAAGCAATGAATTGCTGAAGGAACTCGGCAGGTCAGATGCGTCGAAGTGGTCGCTCTTTCCATTTCTATTTGGGGATGCTACCTGACCAGTTGAATTCCTCCAGTGTTTCATCACTTTTACAGTTCTTTCAAGTTGCTGATGGCTTAAAGGCACTACGAACAGAAGTATCTGGATTATGGAGTAACTATGAATGCAGCCATTGTAGTGTGGCTCAATGCATCTCTCTCTACCATCCCCCAGCCCAACTCCCAGGGGTTTTGTGAGAACACTGTATTTTCGGGACAAGCTTGCCAGTAGATTGACTCAGATAGAGGCTTTCTCAAGGCTGATGGACAAATGTGACCAAAAGGAAGCATTTCCCCCACAATTTGCAGATGTAGCCATCAATGGATTTCTTGTCAGCTGCCGAGTCCATTCATTGTTCAGGTTCCAAAGACAGACCTGAGAGAAAGGAATGGAAATTCATCCCCCCCCCCCCAAAAAAAAATTGCATTGACATTTAAACGCAGTTAATGAGAAAGAAGGTCCATTTGAGTTCCCAAAGGAAGAAGAATTAATCTAGTTTAGGTCAGGCCTACTACCATATTGTCTAAACCATTCCCAGCATTATTACCTCTAGTGGCCATGTGTGGAAGTCCAAGCCTGATTATTTTAAAAAAGACCAGATGCCACAGATTTAAACTTTTGGAGAAAAGAAACAGAAGGAAGGATATTTTTTTTCCAGATTTTGCTCAGTTATTATGATCAAGAAATTATTAGAATAAATAAGAGCTTTCAGCAACTTAAATGAAGATACTTGACTGAAGGATCAGATGACTAGTTTGATAGGATAGCTCTCCCATCTTCTGCGGCTCTCCCCTCAGCCTTTGAACACCTGGATGCCAAGGTCAGACTACAACTCTGCCTGCAATACCATCGACTCCAGCAAACACATCGACAGACTTCAAGATTAAGACCTCAGCACCTCTCCTATCCCCTACCCCCACAACCATCTCCTCCACGATCACACTCAAGACTGGCACTCCTTACGGATGTGCATTCAGTCCACTGCTATTCTCGCTCAGCATCCACGACTGTACAACAAAACACCATTCCATCTCCATATTCAAATTTTTTGAAAACTCCACAGTAGTAGGTTGAGAATACAGGAATGAAAGGATGGTGACATGGTGTTAACAACTTCTCTCTCAATGTCAGTAAGATGAAGGAGATGATCATCGACTTCAGGAGAAGGGGGTAGAGACCACACCCCTGTCCATATTATAGATGCTTAAGTCAAACAAATAGATCACATCAGGTTCTTGAGAATAAATATCTGCAATGATCTGAACTGACCTGGGACAAACATATTGATGCGATGGTCATGAGAGAAGGTCTTCTGCTTTCTCAAAAGACTCAGCAAATTCAGCATGCACCCCTGGTCCCTCAACAATTTTTACAGGACACCATCAAAAGCATGCTTTCTGGATGCATCACTGCGTGCTATTGGAACTGCCCAGCTCAAAGACAAGAAGCTGTAGAACAATGGTTCACAACCTTTGTCATTCCACTCACATACCACTTTAAGCATTCGCTCTGCCATAGGTGTGAAAGATAAAGTTTGAAACCCACTGTTTGAATCGTACCTCATTGATTCATTATGTGTATGGTTTCCTAACTCCAAAGGAAATGGGCCAATGACTATTTTTCTCAAGCAAAATATTTCAGTAATGATTGGGTCAAGAGCAGCAATCCTCAACCTTCCCATTTACATCCCACCTGAAACAATCCCTTACTAATCACAGAGCACCAATGGCACAAGGATTACTTAAAGTAGAAAGACAAAGGTAGAGAACCACTGCAGTAGAAGGTAGTGAATGCAGCTCAGCACAGAACAAAAACTTCCCTCCCCTCTATGGACTCCATCAACATCTCCCAGGAAAGGAAGGGAACGTACTTAAAGACCGCAGATACTTTCTTCACCCAGAATGTGAAAGCACACTCCCACAGGCTTAAAGACAGTTTCTCCAGTGCAGCTGACAGGCTCCTGAACAAGCACCACAACAATGCAATCAGGCAGCCTTTGTTTGATTTTTCATTACAAATATATACTCTGCAACTGTGCTCTTGACGTGACTGTGTGAAATGTTCACGATAGCCTATATATCAGGGTGCAGAAGAGCACTTCTCACTGCACCAGACAGATAGATGGATGGAATATGTTCAGAGGGATCTGGCTGGAACAGCTTTGGCCAGGATGAGCCAAAGGGCCTGTTTCCATGCCGTATGGCTCCATGTTAAAGCAAGCTCTATGATCTGAACGGCCCCCTGCAGATCATTACTATTCTGTCTAGTTTAATGAACGATCCCCAGATCTTGACCATTCCCCTTTCTTTCAGACATATTGAAAATTACAGTTTATTACAGCTAATGTGTCAGTTTCATCAGCTTCAAATTGACAGGAACATTTATGTCACTGGGATCTAGGCTTTGCTACCAAGTCCAGAATTGATTGTGCCCATGAAGTGCCAGTTAATGAAGACGACAAAGGCTGTGTAGTTAACCAGGAATCATGGCTTTTATTAGCAGAAACTAGTGGCACAATAATGAAAGACAATGGGTGCACACACAGTTATACCCAAGGGGAGTGTCTTTAGTGGTAGAGATAATACACGTCCAATATCAGTAAAGCAGACTAAGCGCAGCAGGGACTGACACATCAACACAGAATCACTACAGCCTCACTAATTGTGTCTGAGAGGGTGTAATGGGATGCCTGCCTGACACACTAGAATGAAGGTCCCTCTATAATGCTGTTGGCTAGGGATTTTCTGCACTTCAATACAGCGTCAATGAAGCAATATAGCATCAGGTGCGTTAGAGGGGCTATTGAAGAAGCCTTGGCGAGCTAATGAAGCCGAAAATAGAACTGAATAATGTGAAGACGTCAGCAAGCAACCAGAGTCTGATCTCTGGTTTCTACCCTCATTCAATCTTAAATCAAGGAAGTTGTGCTAGGTACATGTTCAATGCACTGGTTCTTTCCTGCATTTTTCAGCTCTTCGTATGTCACAAAATCTATTAGCTTGCTGCATTATATTCTTCCCCCCCACTCCCCAACCTTCAAAGTGATCTCAGCATCTTCTTCATTCTGCGATGAAAAGGATCGATTGAGAGTCGTTTTCTCTACCGATGCTCTGCATCAAGAGACGTTGTTTCCATAAGTGCCCTGGAAAGCTGAGACTAATTAAATGTACCATTACACTGCAGCTCAGGAAACTCAGCTACAGTTTGTGAAGATAAATGACTTTCACTGCATGTTTCACTTTCATTCACTGAGGTACAGAGTGCAACTAATTTTTATTATTTAATCAAGCAGTGCCAAGTTTTACTCACAGATACTACTAAAACTTTGATTTCCCTCCTCTCCTCACCCCCAGATCTCCACCCCACTTAATTTCCGTGGCTCTTCCCCCCCCCACACCCAATCTATGGCCTCCTCTCCCCAGCCCCAACCCCACCTCTCCACCCCCCTAATTCCCCCCTCCCCAGCACCCCCATTTCTCCCTCCCTCTCTCCTTCCCCCCCCACCCCACCATCTCTGGCCTCCTCTCCCAAGCTTTCCATCCTCATTTCCCCCTCCCCAGCACCCCATTTCCCCCTTCCCTGGCTCCCTCTCTCCTTCCCGCCTCCGGCCTCCTCACCCCAGCCCCATCTCCATCTCCGGCCTCCTCTCCCCAGCCCCAACCCCACCTCTCTACCCCCCCTCCTCATTCCCCCCTCCCCAGCACCCCATTTCCCCCTCCCTGGCTCCCTCTCTCTTTATTCCCCCCCATCTCTGGCCACCTCACCCAAGCTCTCCAACCCCTCTCATTTCCCCCTCCCTGGCTCCCTCTCTTTTCCCTTCCCTTCCTCCCCCCCCACCCCCCAAGCTCTGGCTTCCACGCCCCTGGGTTTGTTGCATGTTGTCCAAGGTGACACATGAACTCAACTATTACTGATATAATCGACAAGCAAAATAAGATTGTAAATTTGGTGGAGGAAAAAAAAACAATTTCTCAAAAATTTTCTCACAAGAACAAAAGTTCTAATCAGTGGTCAGGGCAGGGACTTGAGCCCAGCTCTAACGCCCACCAATCATCCCTGGGTTTGTAACAAGTGATCCACAGTAAGTAAAGGTTGAGACGTACTGGCTAGCAACATTACAGGATGGAATATGGAAACACAGAGTTGCATTCCTTGGAGAAAACCACACACCATTTAAGGAGGAAATTGTTAGTGCGGCAACCTTATCTGAAGTATATTGGTATGCAGATATGTCTATCCCCCTTCAGAACCAGGATACTGAACAATCCGTCCCAGCAGGGAAACGATAGGGATCAAGGAAGTGGGACGAGGCACAGATGACATGCTCTTTTGGTTGTTTTTTTTAAATTATTCCTTACCTTTTGTTACTTAGTCACCTTGGTTGATTTTTCTTAAGTTTTTGTCAGGGTCATTAACCCCACTGGTATTTGTGTTTTTTTTTGTATCTGTATCATTTGCAGAACTTTATTCTCAGGTGGGGGGGGGGGGATAAAGACAGACTCTGTATGTCATATGGGTGTTGAAAGAGATTGAATTTATTAGAGTCTTTGAAAATCAAGACTATTCCAAAAAATGTGCGGCGGTTGGCACAACGCTATTGCAGTACCAATGATCTGGGTGCATATCTGACACTCTCTGTAAGGGGTTTGCAAATTCTCCTGCATGGGTTTTCGCTGGGTGCTCCAGTTTCCTCCCAGTTTGTAGCATGGGTTTCAATGGCTAGACGGGCCTTCGACTGGGGTGTATGGATACCATTTTAAAAATTAAAACAAATTAAATGCCTCAGGGGAACTGTGGAATACACCATTTCTTCCACTTTATGAAGGTCCACGTCCCACAACAATAAAACCCATTTATCCTTTGTACTTGAGATTAGCTGTGATATATATTTCCTTCCTCTCTTTGCTGATTTGTCAATCGCAACAGGCAGCGCAAAAGTAAAAACGTAGCTACAATAAAACAAACATGTTGGGTACAGTATCACGCAAGATAAAAGTGCAGTGTATAGGGTTAAAGTGAGGAGCATAGTTAAACAGTGCAAAGCAAAGTGCTTGATGAATGGGAGTCCACACAAGACTCTGATAACAATAGGATAGAAACTGGCCTTGAATGTTTTAATACTTGTCCGAATGGAGGGTGGAGAAGACAAAGTGTTAAGTCTTTTTTTAATATGTTGACTGTCTTCTCAAGGCAGCACAAGGTATCGATGGAGTCGACACAGGGGAGATTGACTTGCACAATGGCCTGAGCTGCATTCATAATTCTATCGTTTCTCGCAGTCTTGGGCAGAACAGTTCCCGCTTCAAGCTGTGATGCATTTGTACGGAATACTTTTGACAGACCGCCCATCTTTAAAAGTGCCGAATTTCCTCGGGTTTCTGCAACAGTAGAGGTGCTGGTGCATTCTCTCATCGGGCACGTTAATGCAGTTGAACCAGCTTGTGGCAGTGACCATTCTCCAAACCAGAAGAAGAGTCAATCTTGTTTTCCTGCCCTACCCAAATTTCTGTTTGCTCTCTTAAACTATGATTGCCAAGAGACTTTTCACAAGCCATTCAGCTGAGAAAGGAACAGGGGGTAAGTCTTTTAGCCCCTTGAACCTACTATGCCATTCAATAGGACCCTGGAAGATCCAATTCTCGTTCCCCCATAAACCTTTACCCTTCCTGATTAACTATTTGTCTTGGCTATGAATGTACAGTATTCACAGACTCAGCCCCCAAAGCTTTCCATGGCAGAGAGTCCCAAGATTGTCTTAAATGGATGCCCTCAAATTCTGTTCCTGTATCTCCCATCCAAAAAACTTTCTTCAAATATTTACACTGAGAAGCCCACTCAGGATCTTTAATGTCTCGATTGGATCAACCTCCATTCTTCCAAATTCCAGTGGGTACCAACTCCAGCTATTCAACCCTTTGTGATAAGGCACATTGTGCATGCCTGGTATCTTTAATGTCTCGATTGGATCAAACTCCATTCTTCCAAATTCCAGTGGGTACCAACTCCAGCTATTCAACCCTTTGTGATAAGGCACACTGTGCATGCCTGGTATCTTTAATGTCTCGATTGGATCAAACTCCATTCTTCCAAATTCCAGTGGGTACCAACTCCAGCTATTCAACCTTCTGTGATAAGGCACATTGAGCATGCCTGGTATCTTTAATGTCTCGATTGGATCAACCTCCATTCTTCCAAATTCCAGTGGGTACCAACTCCAGCTATTCAACCCTTTGTGATAAGGCACATTGTGCATGCCTGGTATCTTTAATGTCTCGATTGGATCAACCTCCATTCTTCCAAATTCCAGTGGGTACCAACTCCAGCTATTCAACCTTCTGTGATAAGGCACATTGTGCATGCCTGGTATCTTTAATGTCTCGACTGGATCAACCTCCATTCTTCCAAATTCCAGTGGGTACCAACTCCAGCTATTCAACCCTTTGTGATAAGGCACATTGTGCATGCCTGGTATCTTTAATGTCTCGATTGGATCAACCTCCATTCTTCCAAATTCCAGTGGGTACCAACTCCAGCTATTCAACCCTTTGTAATAAGGCACATTGTGCATGCCTGGTATCTTTAATGTCTCGACTGGATCAACCTCCATTCTTCCAAATTCCAGTGGGTACCAACTCCAGCTATTCAACCTTCTGTGATAAGGCACATTGTGCATGCCTGGTATCTTTAATGTCTCGATTGGATCAACCTCCATTCTTCCAAATTCCAGTGGGTACCAACTCCAGCTATTCAACCCTTTGTGATAAGGCACATTGTGCATGCCTGGTATCTTTAATGTCTCAATTGGATCAAACTCCATTCTTCCAAATTCCAGTGGGTACCAACTCCAGCTATTCAACCCTTTGTGATAAGGCACATTGTGCATGCCTGGTATCTTTAATGTCTCGATTGGATCAACCTCCATTCTTCCAAATTCCAGTGGGTACCAACTCCAGCTATTCAACCCTTTGTGATAAGGCACATTGTGCATGCCTGGTATCTTTAATGTCTCGATTGGATCAACCTCCATTCTTCCAAATTCCAGTGGGTACCAACTCCAGCTATTCAACCTTCTGTGATAAGGCACATTGTGCATGCCTGGTATCTTTAATGTCTCGACTGGATCAACCTCCATTCTTCCAAATTCCAGTGGGTACCAACTCCAGCTATTCAACCCTTTGTGATAAGGCACATTGTGCATGCCTGGTATCTTTAATGTCTCGATTGGATCAACCTCCATTCTTCCAAATTCCAGTGGGTACCAACTCCAGCTATTCAACCCTTTGTAATAAGGCACATTGTGCATGCCTGGTATCTTTAATGTCTCGATTGGATCAAACTCCATTCTTCCAAATTCCAGTGGGTACCAACTCCAGCTATTCAACCTTCTGTGATAAGGCACATTGTGCATGCCTGGTATCTTTAATGTCTCGACTGGATCAACCTCCATTCTTCCAAATTCCAGTGGGTACCAACTCCAGCTATTCAACCTTCTGTGATAAGGCACATTGTGCATGCCTGGTATCTTTAATGTCTCGATTGGATCAAACTCCATTCTTCCAAATTCCAGTGGGTACCAACTCCAGCTATTCAACCTTCTGTGATAAGGCACATTGTGCATGCCTGGTATCTTTAATGTCTCGACTGGATCAACCTCCATTCTTCCGAATTCCAGTGGGTACCAACTCCAGCTATTCAACCTTCTGTGATAAGGCACATTGTGCATGCCTGGTATCTTTAATGTCTCGACTGGATCAACCTCCATTCTTCCAAATTCCAGTGGGTACCAACTCCAGCTATTCAACCTTCTGTGATAAGGCACATTGTGCATGCCTGGTATCTTTAATGTCTCGACTGGATCAACCTCCATTCTTCCAAATTCCAGTGGGTACCAACTCCAGCTATTCAACCCTTTGTTATAAGGCACATTGTGCATGCCTGGTATCTTTAATGTCTCGATTGGATCAACCTCCATTCTTCCAAATTCCAGTGGGTACCAACTCCAGCTATTCAACCCTTTGTGATAAGGCACATTGTGCATGCCTGATATCAATTGAGTAAAAGTGCTGCCAGTGATATAATTTTAAAGGCAGAAATAGAGGGAGAGGGAAAGAAAGATAGCAGGCAAGGAGAACGAGAGTGAAATAAGGGAAGAAAGAAAAGATTTTGATCCCCTAGTTAACTCTAGACCAACTGCCCCCCTAAAAGCACATTTAACCGTAAATAATCCCAATGCCATCGGTGGTCTGTAATTAGTAAAGGATTGCTTAAGGTGGGATGTGAGTGAGAAGGGAAGGTTAAGAACCACTGCTCTTGACCCAATTGTTACTGAAATATTTTGCTTGAGAAAAATTGTCATCAGCTCATTTCCTTTGGAGTTATGCCATGGTGCACATAACGAGTCAATGAGATACGATTAAAACAGGGGTTTTCAAACTTTTTCTTTCTGCTCACATTAGGTAATCCCTTACTAATCACAGAGCACCAATGGCATAGGGATGACTTTAGGTGGAATGCAAGTTTAGGGTGGAAGGTTGAAAAGCACTGCTCCAGACCAAGAGCCCGTTATGTTATAACGCTTTCTTGAGGACTTTTGTGAGGTCACACAGCAGGGAAGCTCTTCAGTTGATATGATGGCGGAGTCCTCAGTGAAACACCCAGATGACAGCAATTTTTTGCCACTTGTGTTACCGTCTATATTTGACAGGAATTCACCATTTTCCTGTTCCACCATCAGTTGACAATCTAACATTTCCATCCTGGCTCTGAAGATATGGTCAAGTGAAGGTCACCCATAACAAGGGATGTCCAATTACATACAAACTTGATGAATGGAGGAATTACCAAATCATCTCCATTCTGGCCATCGCACAGTCACTACCTATTGTCTTTCATTAAAAATGATCCTGAAGAGTCCGAGTGAAAATACCCCTCAGGTAACCTCTGTGCATCAAGTAAAACAAACGCCACACGTGACCCGAAATATAAGACAAGGGCAGACAGCTGGGTTATGGAAAAAAAACAGACTACGTAGAAGCCTGATCTCTGATGGCCTGAATTTAGATTCTGGGCTTTCTCTAAATAAACTAGCAAAATAACAATAAGCTTGAGACATTATGCTATTGACATGCTCAAAGAACCAAACCTGTTAGCTTTGGTGTCCTTGAAAATTAATGAGAAAACTAATCACAGTATGTTACAGCCCATTTGGCCCATGATGTTGTGCTAATCTATACAACCCTACTGCACAAACTAAACCTTCCTTACTTCACACCCACAGCTCTCTATTTTTCTTCCATCTAAGTGCCTGCCTAAGAGTCTTTTAAATGTCTCTATTGTACCTCCACCACCACTACCCCTGGCAATGAATTTGAGGCATCCACCACTTTGTGGAAAAAGGTTTACCTCTGACATCTCCCCCAAATTTTCCTACCCTCACCTTGTACATACTTCCTCTGTTGTATGCTAGTCTTGCCCTGAAAAAAAAAGTGCTGGCCATCCCCCCTATCACATAATCTTGTAGACCTTTGTTAAGTCACCACTGCTTCTTTGATCCAATCCATGCAACATCCTAGTAAATCTCCTCTGCACCCCCATCCTTCCTGTAATGAGGCGACCCGGATTGAAACATGCAGAACCACAGGCTTTCATGTCTCATTTACAAATCGTGTCATATTCTGAATGTTTTTATGTAATTTCACATTCTATTTATGCCAAAATATTTATAGACAATGGATGATTTAATTTTTAGAGATGTAGCATGGTAACAGGGGCTTTCTGGCCTAAAGCCCACACTGACCAAATACTCCTATGTGACCCATGTTACATCTTTGCAACACAAGAGCAAACCTGAGCACCCAGAAGAAATTCCTGATCTAAAAATCTCTGCATGGATTCTTTTATGCCCAGAGAATATGTCAGGAAGAAAACTTAAACAAGTGAGTGAAATGGATGTAAAGAATTGTATACTTTAAATAACAAATGTGAGAACCTCCTCTGAATATCGTGTGAAATTCAGAGCGTATATTCAGACACGATGCCATTCAGATGTGCCTGCTCCTATGAATCAAACCTCACATCTTTTGAGATAAAAATAAATTTTAACCAAGCTGACTGAAATGACGTACTTAAGGTTAATGTGATGCTTTAAAAAAAAAGAAATCCAGGACATTACCTCAAAACCTTGCAGAAGTATTAGCATAAATTTATGATTCTTCAGATTCTTTTAAATTATTATTTGCAATGTTTCAATCAAGCAGGATGTTCAGCAATGGATGTTTTGCAGAATTCCAGTCTCCTTCGTGGCACAAACTCTCCAATCCCTTTATTTCTAGCCGCCAGCATTTAGAGTTGTTAATGAGAGTCTTGCAGCTTTGCCATTGATCAGCCTGCTTGCGTCATTAGCTCTACCTGTGATGGCTGACGCTGCAGAGCTTTCAGCTGAATTGCTGATGTCAATCAATTATTGTCAAATAAGGTTGGATCTGTGCCACTTTCCTTCAATGGCACCCAACAAATGCTTTTCATCTGCAAACTCCTGCAGTGACAAGTATTACCTCTGTTCTGTTCCCATCCATTATGCAAAATAATTCTGCTACAAGGTTGCCCTACTTTCATGTAGTACTAATTCATGATCAATGATTACCAGAGGTTATGAACACATTTAAAACAGTATGGCCACTTGGTAAATAATGATCAAAATTAATTTTGTGCTTGATCTCTTTTTAAATTTCTTCATGGGCATTAAACCTTGCAAAGAGTTGGTGCATTTATTTACAAAATATTAAAATGGACCATTTAGCCCCTCGTGCCTGCTCTGTCATTCCAATCAGATTGGTGCCAATACTTTAGTTCAGTGCTGCTATCCTGCACTAACCACTTAATCACATGATTGACATCATATTAGTAAATCTGTGACCCCTGTTTTAAATATACCTAATCACTGTGCCTCCACAGCTGCTTTGGGAAGAGATTTTCAAAAGTTCCTCCCTTCTTATCATCCCTTATCCTGGAGAAGTTGAAATTTGGCCTCGTCTTTGGCCAAATTGGTGTTTCCACATTTTCTGGGCTTAGCAACCAATGGCAACATCAACTCATCATCTGCTTTGTCAAGCCCTGAGTGTGCTTCAATGAGATAATCTTCAGAACTCAAAGTATACTCTCATTGTATAACACAATGGTTCTCAACCTTTTTCCTTCCACTCACATCCCATTTTAAGTATTCTCTATATCAGAGATGCTCTGTGATTAGTAAGGGATTGCTTAAGGTGGGATGTGGGTGGAAAGAAAAAGGTTGAAAGCCTCTGTTTTCATCGTACCTCATTGACTCGTTATGTGCATGGTTTCAGAACTCCAAAGGAAATGGGCCAATGGTAATTTTTCTCAAGCTAAATATCTCAATAACAATTGGGTCTAAAGCAGTGATTCTTAATCTTTCCCTCCCACATACCACTTTACTAATCACAGAGCGCCGATGGCATAGGGATTACCTCAAGTGGTATGCGAGTGGAAAGAAAAAGGTTGAGTACCACTGGTGTAATATCTCCTCATTGAATAATCCCTCCTTCACGGGAATCAACCAGGTGAATAACTATTGCATTCCCATTATTACAAGGGTTTCCCCCCCAACCCTTTAGACAAGCAAATCTAAACCAGTGTACACATTCCAAGTGTTGTATTGTGAGGACCAGAGTCCATTTTTACTCCTGATATCATCTCAAGCCACGAGACTGAAATACGAACTATGGGCTAAACTGCATCTGTAGTGTTTCATTATTCTGAAACCCTCACTGTGCAAACCTATCTGCGAATTGAATTTGAAGCAGTTCCATCCTGTGGATTTGATATCAACTCTGGCAAATTGAAACAAACTGTCGTCTAATTCTTCATCACCTTGATTCATTAGGATAGAAATCCGTAGCAATCATCCTCCCTTTTTCTCAAGCTCAATTTTAATCCAAAATCTCCAGAGGTATAAAAAAATGGACCAAATTGTTTTATATTTGCCAAGTTTCCGAAACAGCAATGAAATTCAAATAGATTAAATACAGAGGAGCATTTTGTTTTGAATGCAGTTCTTTTTAATTAAAAAAAAATACCTCATCAAAAGACAGCAAGTTTCTGACTAGGTCAAAGGTGGTTTCTTGTGGTGAAATGATGTTCAACGCTGCCAAGTTCAAAATCCTGACCATTGCCACCCTTCAGTGCGACTGTCTTATCTCCAGCACAGAATTTCATTAATCATGCAGACTGCAGATACAAGAGCAAAACATTAAGGTGGCAGAGGAACTCAGTCGGATGCGGCAAGTATTTGAGGGGGGAGTAAGGAATTGTCAGTGTTTCGGGTGGAGACTGCATTTGGGCTGAGAGTGCAGAGAGAAGATGAGTCACATAAAGGGGAGAGTGAGACACGGACCTGTAGTTGATGAGTGGAAAGAGAAGGGGAATGCATGATGGGTAGATGGAGCAAGGTGTTGGATGGGAGAGGGTGTGGGATGGGAGCTGCACTTTTCCTCCATATTGATAGCCTGGGGCCCCTTCAGAGTTAATGAGCGACATGTTGGCTCTGGCAGATGGCCATAGGCCTGGTTTGATCTTCGAGCTGTAGTTTTTAGAGCATATTCCAGAAGACATCCACCTCATGTTGACCGAGGAGGACTAGGATAACCCTCAAACAGTGGCCGCCCGTGCAGACATGTGAAACAGCAAGGCCCACAGAATTTCGTGCTGATTCACACCCAAAGACCCAGGATCCACAAGTAATGCCGACAAGGGCGCATGTGTCCCTGACGGAAAAGCACGACTCCGTGACAATCACCTGGTGTTTTTTTTTAAACCATCAACACTGGGGTACTGGAGCACACTGCTGCCAACCCCCTTGCACTTCTCCAGGAAATGCCATGGCCAGTCGTCTCATTTCTACAGCTGCTGGCCACCGTAACAGCCTACTCTATATCTAGGACGAACTTTCCCAGCACAAATTGCTAGTCGACACGGGTGCAGAGGTTAGTGTCCTTCCTCCTTCAGCCTTTGACACCCATATCAGGAGTGCAGGTCCAGCGCTTGTTACAAAGAGTAATAAATAGTTCAATTCGTACATACAGCATAAGGATTATTACCTCTGAAATTTAGCAACAATAAAGTTCACATGGAAGTTCCTTCTTGCTGTCATCTCCCGGCCGTTGCTGGTTGCCGATTTCCTCAGAGCCCACTCACTGATGGTGGGCTTAAAAGGGTGCCAGTTAGTGAACACCACAACACCCTTCATCCCAAAGGAACTCCAGAAATGTGAGCTTGTGTTTGTGCATAGAGGTGTATACAGACCACTCTTACAGAGGACATACTAGGTCCCCTTCAGAGGCAAAAATCGCACTGCAAAACTCCCCTTATTCATTGGGTATAATTTGACTTGCTCAGCATAAGACAAGCAGCACAGGTGTTTTTAACTATAATCAGTGTGTCTGCAGACTTTCATGTTCACACGGTATGATTGAGACTTATTTGAAGCAAACAGGTACCATGCCCTGCTGACGCGAGATGTTGAAGATATCCATAAATACATTAGCAAGTTAGTCAACACAGGTTCTCAGTACTCAACCACATACTCCATCCAGATCAATGCTTTCCTTGGATTCACTCGCACAAATCATCCTTGGATACTAGCAGTAGAGGATCATCAGGGGTCATGGAGGGGGATAATGATTCTTCCTTGTTCTGGATTGGCATTGCATTCATCCAGAGGTGAAGCTTTGCCATCTTCTACTACACTGGATTGGGATTTAAGCTATGTCATTTTAGGCCCTGCCACAGCTCATTGAAGATGTTTACACCAAGAGTTATCCCTGTTGGCTTACAAGGTGAGGGAAATGACCACAATTGGATAACATTTTTGGAGGCTCAAATTTGATGTGATGATGTAAAGGACAATGTAGCAGGCTGGATGGCGAAGTGGAGGTTTTTTTGGGATGGTACGAGTAACATTTTACATGCACACCAGTCCTAGAATGATTGCATCACCATCCTCTATTAATTCAGAGCTCAATTTATCACATCTTGAGACAGTCAAACTTCTTTGAATATTACTCAATGAAGCAGCAATTCTCACTTTTTGAGGAAACAATTATACGCACTTCCTCCAGAGCTTTTCCAATTATGACACTAGCATGTCTCCTCTGCACAACCACCCTCTCTCATTCAATATCCAATTGAGTCAAATGGAGAGTGTCAGAGGCTCCCCACTCCCCGAGAGGCCTTGCCAATCACAAAATTGAAGAAGAGTGCAACAGGTCTCACACCATCCATGGAAAACAAAAGGCAGTCAATGTTCATTCTGCTGAAGAGCTCCGGTCCAAAACGTCAACTGTTTTGCTTTCCATGACCTGCTGAGTCCATCCAGCACTTTTGTGTAGTGCCCCAGTTCCGTTCCCCAGCATGTACAGACTTTGTCTTTACCCACCTTTAATGACCAGCAATCTTCTGCTTTTGCTGAGCAACAAATAACTTCTGGCTCCGCCAACCGGGCGAGATCCTAGCGGGAAACAAACAGCAAATAAATAAAATGAAAAATAAAGTAGTAAACAGATCATATGAGGAGTTTTGTCCATTCTCCCCCACAACCTGTGTAGGTTTGCCCACTCTTGAAAACATATGGGGGTTCTATATTCATTGGGTATAATTAGGCAGCCTACATTTCAATGGCCACAATTGACTTCTATTATAATGTATCTTTTTTTTAAAATAGACCCTTGTCTGTGTTATTTTCACCAAGTTTAATTCATCTTTCCAGGGGATCTGTTTGTGCTTTACACCAGATACACTTTGCGCCCAAGGTGGCGTGCAACTCAGTTTTGAGTGCCGAACAAGTTCGACACAAGATTTGAAAAAAAATCCAAAAAAATCTGCAGATTCTGAAAATTGCTGAGTATTTTCCTGATTGCTAACACATGACATTAAAAAAAAAATCTTCTCACTTTGCTAGACTGAAGAAAGCCATTTATAGCTGTTGTACAATTAATACGATATCAGCCAGTATAGATCAACAATGATTTTCTACCAGCCCCTTGTGAAAAAGCATTTTGTCACCAGAATTAACCTGCTAATGGAAATAATGCTTTAAATTGAGCCAATACGTTGCTAAATTAAGTCTTTCTCATACCAATGGCCTCATGAGAAGGTTGAATGTTTATTTTATGCCGTTGCACAGGACTTTTCTCGAAACTTTGTACATTGCCATTTTAACACTACACCCTGCATTCTTTGACTTGATGTAACACAACATCCCCTGCGCTTTTGTTTAATTATTGTGCTATGATCTGCTGTACTTTAGTATTGGCCAATTTGCCTGGGTAGCATGTAAAATATCAAGCTTTTCACTGCATTTCAGTACTGTGGAGCGCATCGAAAGAACCAAAGACTTGTTGATCCAAACCAAGGCATTTATGAACTAAAAGACTGGAGCATATCACAAGAAGCTTGACCAGTCCAGAATGACCTGGTGTTGCTAGGAGCAATCCTTTAAGACCTGCCAGTAGGTGTGGCTACACTCTCATCCAATCTGTACATATACACATTGGTGATAGAATCTTTACTATCACAAGTACACATGACAAGGAACAATTCAGTTCAAAAATCAATTCAAATGCTTTGGCAAATTGTCAGACAGTTCTGGAAACTTTGTACATTGTGAGCTAGGTGATAATATACTCTGCTTCCGAGTCTATGCTTATCACTTTGTGTATGTAGTGCAAGATACGTTTCTGCAAATAGAAAAGAATAAAATGTAAGGGCTGGCAGTGATTTTGGTGAATCTGTTCTTCTCTGTGGCATTTGACAACATTCTGCCCAACTCCCAAATTATTTTCATCGAGCGTTTCCTTGGCATCTGGAAATCTTTTCACTTCTAAAGCGAGCAAATTTGCTACCACTTGGAATCACATGGAATTTAGACCACTGCTCCGTGCTTGGGTCAATGTTCCAAAGAAGCCGTCTTCCCTGCAGCCATCGGCACAGCCTCCTCATTCTTTCATTCTTCCTCTGAAAGGCGTGCACGTTACCTGCCTTGATTTCTCCTTGTTGTGGAGAGTGGAATCTTTAACCATTCTTTTGAGATAGAATTTCCCCTGCATTTTTTTTTAAATGGTAACTTACAGTAATATATTTATCGTTTGTTGGTTTTCACTGACCTATTTGGTGAACTAGGATCTCCACACCTACATTATCAAAACTTTAACGATGTCCATTAGCAGAACTCTTGGACTTCATCTTTTCTAGAGATCCATTAAAACATCTGCAAGCAAACACTTGAAAAGTGGAATCCACTCAGGGCATTTCTAGTGGTCTGTTTAGTTGTGGTTCCAATCTCCATGTATCAACCTCCTCAGATCTCCAGTTTTATTCAGTAACAGAGAGATCTGATCACCAGTGATGTTTTGTAAATCTGTTTACAATGAGAATATCGTGGGCAAATGAACAACCAGTTTATGCTAGAGGGCAAGTTTTCTCGTGAATATACACTTGAGAAGTTACCTTTTCACATCACACAAGGCCAAAGTCCCAGAGCAACATTATTATTTTAATTGAACATCCTGAAGGGTTTTTTTCCCCTTATTCATTTCTGGGGTTTCTGCCATGCCCAGAGTATATTGCCAATTCCCCATTGTGATAGTACAGATTCTATCACCAATGTATATGTACAGATTGAAGCGTAGGATGACTGTGATTGGCTGAGAGCGTAGCATACCTACTGACAGGTCTTGAAGGATTGCTCCTAGCCAGACCAGGTCATTCTGGACTAGTCGACCTACTTGTAATACACTCCAGTCTTTTAGTTAATAAAAGCCTTGGTTTGGATCAACAAGTCTTTGGTTCTTTCGACGCACTCTACACCCATTGCCCTTGATAATGGATTGGTGAAGCACCCAAGCCCCTTTATGCAAAGATTTTTTTTAAACCAAGGAGTTCAGGATTTTGATTCAGTAACAATGGGTGGGGGGGGGGGGGGGGAGAATAAATGACCAATACATTTCCAGATCAGAACGTTGTGTGTCAGAGTAGAGCATCTAGTTCCATTAGGTTTAATGTAAAAAAAATGCTGGAGGAACTCAGCAGGTCTTGCAGAGGAGATCAAGATATTTAACCAACGTTTCAGCCTTGTGCCTTTCATCAAGGGATGAGTAAAAAGCGGCAAGGCACCTCAATCAAAAGGCTGGGAGAAGGAAAGAAAGGGCAGGAGGAAGAGCACAGACAGGGGTGTTAAACCCCAACCTTCCCCTGACAAAGTCATGCTGACCATCCCTAATCCTATACTTGTGCAGAGCTACCATGCAAATGGTCCCTGAACATTTTCCCCCCTTCTACTGTACTTCTCCCCCCCCCCACCCCTGAGTACACATGCTCCCAAGCTCTTGCCTAATAGCATCATATGTTCCCTCACCCCAACTAAATGTTTTCCCAAATTGTCTATTTCTGTACTTCTCCATCACTATGGTAGAGTGTTGGGATTAATTTCTCCCAAATGGCTGCCCATTGAGGGATCTGGCAACTGGGCTAGTTCATTTCCCAATACCAGGTCAAGTATGGACTATCTAACTTTTCTGGACACACCTACATTCCATGTAAACCCTTCATCCCAAGATGGTGCTAACCAATATTAGAAAGTTTTTAAAAATTACCATCAGTACAACCTGATTATTTTGGTACAATTCAAGAATCTGCTTCCCTATCTGTTCAATATCTCCATTATTAGGGGGTCTATAATATAGAACTAGTATTATTGTCCCCTGCTGGTTTCCAACTTCCACCCACACTGACCCAGTATACAACCCCTCCACGACAGTTCCCTTTCTCCAGCTATGATGGAATCCTTGATCTTATTTATGATCTACGCGTGATTGAAATAACCAGCATGGTTAGTGTTAGTGGTTGGCTCAGCATTATTTCAGCGTCTGCATCCCAAGTTCAAATCTGCTGCTGTCTGTAAGGTTTTTGTACATTCTCCCAGTGTCTGTGCAGGTTTACTCCTGGTGCAACAGTTTCCTCCTATATTCCAAAGGCGTGCGGGGTTAGTAAGTTAATTGGTCATATGGATGTATTTGGGCAGTACTAGTTTGTGGACCAGATATTACCGTCCTCTATCTCCAAATTAAATTTTTAAGATGTTACAATTCATTTAATTGGCCTAGTCATATTTCCTAATGATTACTTTTAATAAGTTGGTCCACATCAACTTCACTTTAAATGCAATGTCATGCATCATAAATTCCTTTACAACTTGAGGTCCGATGAAAGGACACTTTATCGTGCAAAGACAGTATGGATGTGTCCCACCTTGATGGGCAGTCCCCACATTTAAAGTTTACCTGTAATCTAACTTCTAATATTTAATTGCATGATTAACTGGTTTATATTTGTTACGGGCCCAGAGGACCCCAAAACCCAGCAGCAATAGAAATTCATCACGACAAATGGTTCCTTAAACAAAAGTCACTTTTTAATTTTATTTATACATAAAAACAGGATCAAACTTTAAATTAATACTATTTTTAACTTAACCCTCTTCTAATTCTAAGTGCATATGTATGTGATGTGTGAATAAGTTCAGGAAAGTTTTTTGATTCAATGTCCAATCTCACTTCTCACTCCTCCAAGTTCACTGCTATCAGACAATTCTTATACTGTGCACAGAATTTAAAATTATTAATTTTCACCAAGCTCTGGTGCTTAAAGATAATTGGTTACTGCTCAGGAAGGTTCTTGTTGGTTTCAGAGAGAAATGTTTGCTCGTTGGACACACACAAACTGATTCCCTCCGATCAGCCATTTCAGTGTCTTGCTGAAGAAACTTGCCCCATCAGGGTTTTCCAAATGATAACCTCTTCTTCTGCAGGTCACCACAGAGTTACTTTTGTTTCCCTTATTTCAGGTGAAACTCTAGCCAGGTATTTCCCCTTGTATGGACCACAAGGGTTTCAACAAGCTGAACTCAGAACTCACAACCCATCTTCAAAATGGGGTTTCAACAAGCTGCCAGCTTGCCATGACTGCAGAAACCATATCTCTCTCTCTCTCTCTTAGAGAAAGTCTGTTTTGTCTCTTCTCTCTCTCTCTCTCTCTCTCTCTCTGTTTGCAAAACCACATGACCTTCTTAGAACAGCAAACTGCAACCAGACGGATTGCGGAACCAGACCCAAACTTCTGAGTCTATTCATCTGTTGTTTTCAAAACAATAATCCATTACTTCACAGCATGCCCAATGAACACCTTCTAGTGAAATCTCTTAGGCATTCTTTAAAGTTTTTGCAAAGGCACTCAGAGCCTGGACTGTCTGGCTTGAGCAGAGCTCTGACATTTTAAATGAGATCTGTTTTGTGAAGTGTTTGTTTGTGATCTACACTACCCCCACTGTCTATCTCCTTCAAATACATATTTATATACAATATAAAATATAATATAATCCATCACATAGTCCTTTGGATTTTTTTAAAATTGCTCTTAAATAGTCATCTCATTGCATGGTTTGATCTTATCAGAAAATTGAGACTATTTTAAGAAATAACTAAAAGGACACAAAACATTCTCTGCTCTGAGGTAATTGCCAAATCTGTTCTTCGTTAACGAGATAGACAACAGATAGACAACAGACTCTCCAAGGCAAATAGCGCCTTTGGAAGACTACACAAAAGAGTCTGGAAAAACAACCAACTGAAAAACCTCACAAAGATTAGCGTATACAGAGCCGTTGTCATACCCACACTCCTGTTCGGCTCCGAATCATGGGTCCTCTACCGGCATCACCTACGGCTCCTAGAACGCTTCCACCAGCGTTGTCTCCGCTCCATCCTCAAAATTCATTGGAGCGACTTCATCCCTAACATCGAAGTACTCGAGATGGCAGAGGCCGACAGCATCGAGTCCACGCTGCTGAAGATCCAGCTGCGCTGGATTGGTCACATCTCCAGAATGGAGGACTATCGCCTTCCCAAGATCGTGTTATATGGCGAGCTCTCCACTGGCCACCGTGACAGAGGTGCACCAAAGAAGAGGTACAAGGATTGCCTAAAGAAATCTCTTGGTGCCTGCCCCATTGACCACCGCCAGTGGGCTGATATCGCCTCAAACCGTGCATCTTGGCGCCTCACAGTTCGGCGGGCAGCAACCTCCTTTGAAGAAGACCGCAGAGCCCACCTCACTGACAAAAAACAAAGGAGGAAAAACCCAACACCCAACCCCAACCAACCAATTTTCCCCTGCAACCGCTGCAACCGTGTCTGCCTGTCCCGCATCGGACTTGTCAGCCACAATCGAGCCTGCAGCTGACGTGGACTTTTACCCCCTCCATAAATCTTCGTCCGCAAAGCCAAGCCAAAGAAAGAATTTTTTCCATGTGACCAGTCAACCTACAAACCCCACACGCCTTTTAGAACATGGGAGGAAAGCTATGCAGTCACGGGGAGAATGGACAAACTCCTTAACCGCATCTCCAGATCGCTGTCTTTATCATTTGTGCTGTTGATTGTTCAGCTATCAAAGCGTGTACCAGGCAAGATTTATGTAAAGGTAAAGATTCCATTATTGTCATGTAATACTACATTTAGAATGCAACATGCATGAAATTCTTTAACTTTTGTCGACTGTAAGGCAGACGGAGAGTTGCCACTTGGTCCAGTGCCCCTCGCAACATGTCTGTTAAATGTCATTAGATGTATCTGAGTACTAAAAGAGCCAGCTCCAACAATCGGTCTTCTGAAACAACCATCCCCGAGTGAGACAAGGACATAGCAATTATGACTCATGAAGACAATGCAAGTTCTACTTGTAATACCAAGAAAAAACTGCACATAATTTGTCAGGAGATTGCTGGACCTACCTATTGCCTGGCCTTGCTGTTCAATCTAACCCTGATCGCACGAACATCGAGTTCACCCTCTTACAATTAGGATGGGGGGGGGGGGGGGGCGTCCCAGAGGCAAGCTAGGCTCAGATGTGGACCTGTTCCATAGTGCACCTTGACAGGCCATGACAGCTTTTAAATAAGGGTCAGAGGCCATTGAAGCACAATTTAAAAAGATCTAAATAATTTAAAAATAACTACTAAAAAAATTTAAAAATACAAATATTTTACAATATTAACACATAATGAAGAATATTAACTCTACAATTTGCTAAAATATCATTTATCACAAGACTGGCCACGCATTCAAATGAATGACGGCAATGTCTTTAAACCATTTAATATGAGTTAAACTACAGATGTAGATGCTGCGTGACCTGCTGAGTTTCTCCAGCGTATTTGTGTATTGCACCATTCAATACAATCGTGGCTAGTCTGTTACCTCAGTGCCATTTCTTTGCGCAGAGCTGTGGGGACGATGCAGCCAGCCCCTACCCTTGCGCTGGGAAATGGTGGATCTATTGAAGGATCTGACCACCAACTTATCCCATCCTTCTACATCCAGGTCTGAGTCCTGTATGGTGACTCTCTGTAGAACTGGAATGTCAGCCCAAATGAGATTTGATGACATCTCTACAGGCTGCCAATCTTCTGTTGAACTATGCAAAGACTTTACCCGGCAGGACAACAATGCTTTCCCTGGCTGGGGAACCATAGGTCACAGCCTCAGAATCAGACATCTGCCATTTAGGACAGAGATGAGAAGAGACTTCTTCATTCAGCGTATGTCGGACTTTCGGACTTCTCCATCTATGTGGAGTTTGCATGTCCTCCACGTGACTGTGTTTCCCGGGGTACTCCAGTTTTCTCTCAGGTACAAAAGATGTGGAGATTGGTTGTTGGGTGTTGTAAATTAGCCATGGTGGGTCGAGGGACACTCAGTTTGGGAAAATATATCAGAAGTGAAGATTGATGGGATAAGAGATGACACAGGATCAGTGGTTCAAGAGATAATTTCTGTGGTAAGGAAAATTTTAAAAAACCATACAAATATGAGAAATATGTTTGGAATGAAATCATTATGATCAATGCAGGAAAACAAGATTTGTTTGGTGTGGCAATCAAACCAAACAAAAGGAAAACTTCAGTCAACAAAAGTGATTATGATATTTTCAGATTTCGGAGTTGATTGCAAATTATGCTTCCCTCGAAGAAGGTTAAAAGATAAAGATGTTTTTCCCATATGCTGGAAAAGTCACATTAATTTCCTCTTTCATCAACATCTGTAAACCATCATTTTGGAACAGAGAGAGAGAGAGAGAGAGAGAGAGAGAGAGAGAGAGAGAGAGAGAGAGAGAGGAGAGAGAGAGAGAGAAAGAGAGAGAGAGAGAGAGCTTCGACTTCTAGGTCACTGTAGTTTGAGTGATCAAACAATTAGGTAAATCATTGTATTTCAAAGGGGAAAAAAAATAAAAGAAACATGGGGCATTTTGTCATGTGTAAACTGATTTAACAAGTGAGAATCTGTCTTTGAAGAACTGCAAAACAGTAATTAATTGTTGGAGCAGAGGAGAAATTTACCGAACAGTAAACTCAGTCACCAGCTGGACCCAGGTAATCAGTCTGACCAAACCTGTTTCAGTGTTAACTAACCTTTAGTGTGATTATTTCTGATGTTACCCTTGCCTGTCGCTGTCTTATAAATTGGAAGAAAGATTGACTGGCCTTGATCTAACTCTGATCACACTAACATCGAGTTCACTCTCCATGGCTAAGGATCATCTTGCAATTAGGATGGGGGGTGGGGGGGGGGGGGAGGTCCCAGAGGCAAACGAGGCTCAGATGTTGACCTGTTCCATGGTGCACTTTTACAACAATGCTCAACCCTGTACAGCCAATGAGACAATTTTTCAAGTGCTACTGGAAGATTCAGGGTCAAAACCTTGTCTGCATTTTGCAATGTTTTATCTTATCTTGATGAGGTTATCTCATTCTCTCCATTGAAGCTATGACTAGAGGAGCCTTTTAACATTTTCTTCTTTGTCCATACTTTCTTCACTCTTTGTGGTCTAACCATTATACTTCAAGTCAAGTTTTGTCTTTGTTTCTGATATTCTTCTGTGTTTCATAATAAACCTTCAGGGTAGGATGTTTTCTGCTATGTGTATAATTCATCTGGAGTCACCGTGAACTAATTAATTCAAAGAGGCTTGGTTTTTGGCCCAGGTTGCCATGCATTGAATCAACCTTATCTGGAACTTCAGCAAACTCTCAATTAGTTTCCATTTCCATGTCATTTGCTAAGTTAATTGATGTTTTCTGTGCCATGAATCAGAAGTTTCCGATCATCAAATCTAGCTGAGTGACCAATTCATTTTGTTTTGCAGTCAAAAAACCCCACATTTCTTCTGACTAAGGTGCCAAACAACTTCACTAACTTTGCAGAGCCGGGCAACAGGAAACATGAAATACCCACGACAGTAGTGTGCAATAGTTATTGAGGAAATGGAACAGAAAAATAAGGAAATACAGCCAGTGCCACCTGCTGTATCTTGACAATGCTGGGTTGAGACATGGATCCACATCTGTGTTCCAATCTCAAGAGGCAATGAACTGGATTGCAATCTCACATCTGGAGCTCCGACAGTTACATTATGGCAGCAGAATTAAAGTGGGAGCAGGAAGAAAGGGAAGTCGCTGTGGATAAAACACAGTGTGGTAAGATGCTTGAATTGTGAGAACGATTTGCTGTGATTAGCCAACCTTTGCCTTCCCACCACACACCTATAATCGCAAGGGTTGTATTCGGCACAGTTGGCACAGCAGTTAACACAACAACTTTATAGCGCCAGCGATCGGGACCGGACCGGCGTTCGAATCCCGCGCTGTCTGTAAGGAGTTTGTACGTTCTCCCTGTGTCTGAATGGGCTTTCCCCCGGGGGCTCCAGTTTCCTCCTACCATTCAAAACGTACTGGGGAGGGGGTGTAAATTGGGTGGCACAGACTTGTGGGCCGAAGTGGCCTGTTACCATGCTGTAGGTCTAAATTTACTCCCAAGCCCAGTCCTTCTGAACCAACAGCAATCTGGATATCTCCTTTCAAGAATCAGGGATCGGTCTTTTCGAGTTCAGTCATCGAAGCTATGCTTTGTTCAGGCAAAGTCTATGCTAGGGCATGCTAACAATGCACCATTTCGTGGGCTGGTCCTGGCAAGGTCGCCATTCGCCTCATCCAATGTCCGGGGAGCTGAGCTTCACAATTTCTGCAGTCTCTGCCCAGGCACTCCTTCATAATTTGTCAGCTGGTCTCCAGAATGAAAGTTGTGGCAGTCTCAGGCCTCCTCAAACCACTGCAGCTGTTCTAAGACATTCCATCGCCATGTGTTGCACCAACTAGTTAAGCAGTCATTCAGGTCTGAGTAGGCTTTCTCCTGCTCCTATTGCTTATGACCTTATGGTTTTAGGTTATTCACTTGATTGAAGAGTACAAATCTGCACCCATAATATTGGACTCAGCACAGAATCACACCAGAATCAGAATTCATTGTCATGAACATGTCACGAAATTCACTGTTTTGCTGCAGCGTTAGAGGTGCCAATATTGCTATAAATTTACATTTTAAAATAAACAAATACATTAGTGCAAAATAAAAGAAAGTGAGGCAGTGTCTATGGTTCACTGTCCATTCAGAAATCTGATGCCAGCTGTTTTTGTGCCACTGGGTGTTCATCTTCAGGCTCCTGTACCTCCTTCCTGATGGTAGCAGTGTGAAGTAGGCATGGGCTGGGTGGTGGGGGTCCTTGAGAATAGAGGCTGCTTTCTTGTGGTCAGTAGGACAGTGAACTTCAGTTATTACATCAACTAAATAGAACTGAGGATAGTTCATCAGAGATGAAGTGCGTGCAGCGCAACGTGATGTCTTTTCCATGCCTTTTACTTCACACGTTCATAAATATTAAATACCTATTGTTTTAAGTTATTAATTCACAGATATGAGCCTAATGTGCCCATTTCCCACGTTCTAGATAAGTTGGAAGTCGACCACATAGCTACAAACTGAGAGGCATGAATTGGCCAAACCAGGTGAAAATAGGGAATGTCTTTTTACTGAATAAGATGAGTGAACCAGATGGGTTTTTACAACAGCCTGGTAGCTTCATGTTCTTGATTATTGTTATTCCTTATTATCTGGAATTTAAGCAACCAGCAACAACAAAAAAATTGCAGAAAATAAATGGGTAAAAAATGCAAAAGTTTAAAATTGGCACCTCCAGCAGGGGGGTGTGGGTTTACAGTACTGCAATATCATACAAAAATGCAAAGGAGAAAAATAGTAAAACACAATGCACAATACTTTGTACTTAGGAAAAAGTCTTCCTTAAATGTTGCATGCAAGTTCCAATTCTTCAGTCATTTACTTAGGATAACCTGTTTTTAACTTTCAGTCAGTCTTTTCAAATCTGAAAATGTGTGAGCACACCTCTTCCAATTTATGGAGTGAGTGTGATTAGCACCAACAGCTCAGGTCCTTTCAATGTCCCAAGGCAAGCCACAGGAGAACATATGTTAACGCTGATCCACGAGGAAAGGTATTAAAGGAGCCAAGCAAGATATAGAAGCCAAAGTGAATTCCAGTGTTTAGAGCTTGGGAACAGCCTCCATTTGTGGAGTCAGTGGTGATAACCAGATAAGCAGAGAAATCCCAAGGATGGGGATTGCAAAGAAATGGAAAGGCGTGAACTCTTGCAATTTTAAATCTTCTTTTAGCTCCTCTCTAGTTCTGAAGAAGGATCTTTGACCTGAGTTCTGAACTCTGTTTCTCGTTCCAAAGATGCTGCCCAAGCCTAGCAATATTTTCTGACTTTATTTCAGATTTTCAGCATCTGCAATTATTTAATTTCCACGAAGAGTGTGTAGGGTTCCTGACAGCTTAGTATTGGTACACTGCCATAAACATCTTCCTGATTGATCCACCAATGATGTGGCCAACCTCATGTTGTGTAGACTGAACAGGTGAACATATCAAGTCATCTGCCTGTTACGCAGGATAGACCTCTTCATCTGTAGTATCAGCCAACTTGCTCTTGCTCAACTGATGATCCCTCACCGGGTAAGTATCAGCAGGAATCAAACTCCTTGCACTTCTGATTGGTTTGGTTTCTATTTGCAATGGAAATATTATTCCCTTGTGAGTCATTGAGTCAAAAGCATGTTTTTACCCATGGCCAGTCAAAGCACCAGAAACAATGAGCTGCACGATGGAGCAAAAACCATTGGGATATTGGCCAAATTCCACTCCTTCCCGAGCAGCCCACGCAGATCCCAAGGAAGCACTAGGGTGCCGTTTTTAATCCCGTCTATTTTGAATGTGGTTCACACATTTCTGTGTTTGACGCCAGACAGAAATGTTCCTATCAGACTAACTTTTGGTCTCAATATCAATTAGGATTATGATTCCAAATCTCAACCATCAAACAGAAGGTGAAATTGCACATCCACACAGAAGGAATTCTGAAATTATGGTCACAGTAATAGGTCATTTTATCCTTTCAACATGTGCTCGTCTTCAAAAAGTAATTCCCTCAACTTAAATGTCATTGGCATCCATTTCCACTTGCTTTATTGATTTTTTTTTCCTTGTGATAAAAAGTCTTATATTCCAACAGCTTCAGTCAAGTTTTGGATGCTCGATGACTTGTCACATACACATACAAATATCAGTGAATTTTAGGTATATTTATCCAGCTTCTGTTAAACGCAACAGACCAAAGAAATTCCTGATCAAGGCCTCTGGTTTGAATAGAAAAAAATTTGCATTTATCTCCACTTGTGTCAGAAAGCTCTGGATTGTCACACGAGTGTGCCACTGTGAAGCTTCCCCCCCCCCACCCCAGCTGATCTTTGGTCTTGGAGTAAGGACTCCAGGGAAAACTTCTTGCTGGTTTGGTGACTCTATACATCCAGATGAAGAATAGCTGTGACAGAGTGGCAAGCGGCAGCTCCTATAAACTTCCATGAATTAATCAACTTCGGCATCACAGTGAATGTAGCAGCTAACACAATGCTGTAACAGCGCCTGCGACCAGGATTTGAATCCCGTGCTGTCTGCAAGGAGAATTTACATTCTCCCCACGTCGGTGTGGGTTTCCTCCGGGTGCTCCTCCCACCCTTCAAAACATATCTGGGGGCAAGGGGGAGAGGGAGGGGATTGTAGGTCAATTGACTGCAATTGGGGCAGCACAGCCTGGTGGGCCAAAAGGGTATGTTACCGTGCTGTATGACTAAATATATTTTTAATTAATTTTGGGCATTTCATTCTTTTTCTGATGTTTTTAAACATTTTAGTCATACAAAAAAAAGTGCAAGGATACACTTAATTTCTAAAACCTTTTTGCAAGTTCTTTTGAATTCTTGTGAAATTTAGAGGCATCGGCAAGTGTTCAAGCTGACAGTGTTTACATGTGTTCGGCCTGGGGACAGGCCTCCAGCAGATGCCAAGGATTTTCTGTGGGACGAAGGGCTCAGAGGTGCTTAGCAGCATTCAGGAAGACCGAAAGGGTAAGTATCAACAGGTGAGCAAAGGGGGTAGGCCTGGAACAGAGGGTCAAAAGCTGGACAAAGCATGGGAAATAGGAGATGAAGGAAAAATAATCACCCAGTGGTGGATGCCAAGGGTTATAGGAAAAATCATCATCAGATTTATAATGTACGGATACATACACCAAGGCCTAAAGAGGCAAACAAGAAATGTGCAGATGCTGGGGTCTAGTGCAGTCCACCAATGTGCTAGAGAATCTCAGCCAAGTAGCCCCTTGTATCTTAAATCTTCTACAGTCCTAGGATTCCAAACTGAAGCAATAGTTTAGGAGACGCTTATGCGTGTTTAAAGGATAATTTCAGAAATATCCTTCTGATCCCGTTAAACCCTGTAGGTCCTGTTAACTGAGGTTCCCGAGGGTGTACTTCCCAGAATACATGGCTGGTGGACATATCCCACCACTGGAAGTTCCTCTTTCTGTTATGAGGATACGTTCGGCAGTACTCCCACAAGGCTTTGCTGATTTAGCTATGGAGAGCTGGGAGAGGAGTCGGGGAGATAAAATAAAAATAAAAATCACTATTTCAGGCACGCAGGCTCTTCATTCCCATGTTGCATCCTACATGAGCTTTTGCTCACTCTGCCAAATTTCAAAATTGCAAGCAAATTTTTTGTCTCAGGCAATGATGCCAAGCGGTTTTTCCTGGATCCATAATCACAAGAGCCCACGATCAGTTGTCAGTCACGAAAATCTGTAAACACCGTGCTTGAAGATGGGGTGCGAGATGGTGTTGGAGACTGTGGCTTGGCGTGTAATGGAGGGGTCCTGTGGAAGGTTTCGATAGGAGGTGTCTAAAAGTTGTCGGTTGAAGTCAGTGGCTTGATGTGTCGTGTTGGGGGTTGGAAACTGACTTGATGTGTGGAGGTGGGGGTTGGAGACAGTGGCTTGATGTGTATTGGTGGGGGTTGGAGAAAGTGTTTTGATATGTAGCCATGGGGGTTGGAGACTGACTTGATGTGTATTGGTGAGGGTTGGAAACAGGGCTTGATGTGTAGAGGTGGGGGTTGGAGAAAGTGTTTTGATATGTAGCCATGGGGGTTGGAGACTGACTTGATGTATATTGGTGAGGGTTGGAAACAGGGCTTGATGTGTATTGGTGGAGGGGTTGCAGACAGTGGCTTGATGTGTAGAGGTGGGGTTTAGAGACAGTGGTTTAATGTGTAGTGGTATGGCTCTCAGGCACCTCCTCCTATTGCAACAGTTCTTATGGACCCCTCTCACAGGAGCCCACCACTACACTTCAAGTCACTGTCTCCAACACCATCTCTAACCTCATCACCTCTGGACACCTCCCCTCCACAGCTGCCCTTCAGCCCACGATCAGTTAACTGCAGAACTTAAAGTGATCTTGGTAGATCAGCAACAAATCATGGAATTTGTTTGGTGTGAATCAAATCCTCACTGGACCCACTCACGATCAATCCTCCGTTGTCAGTGTCAAGTGGAGCAGGACCATCATATTCCTACCATGGACTGTGGTTAGCATTTGCTTTTGAGGATGTAGAACTCTGCACCTTTAAAACTAATGATGAAGCTCTCTGAAGTAACTGGTATCTCACTGATGAACATTCTCTTGCCCTACATTTGCACTGAAGTAATTCTACTCCTTGTCATAAAGGCACCGGTGATGCAGAAATTCAAACTCAAATTACTCAACAGTCAACCATCATTTTGAAGAGTCATTATTCCAATGTTAATTAAACACCAGTATTTTACAATCAGAATCAGAATTTAATGTCATGAACAAGCCATGAAATTCGTTGTTTTGTGGCAGCGTCACAGTCCAAACATTCATATAAAACCACCTTGCAAATATAAATAAAAATAATGCATGAAACGTCAAAGTAATCAGTTTCTTTGGCTCAGTGATCATTCAGGAAACGGATGTCAGCGGGGAAGAAGCTGACCTTGTGCTGCGGAGTGTTTGCCTTCAGGCTCCTGTGCCTTTTTTCCCCGATGGTAGCAGAGCGAAGAGGGCAATGGCCTGGGTGGTGGGGGTCCTTGAGGATAGAGGCTGTTTTTTTAAGACGCTGCCTCTTGTACATGTCCTTGATGGAGCAGTCTGGTGCCTGCAACGTCGCAGGCTGAGTTAATAACCCTCTGGAGTTTTTTTCTTGTCCTGAGCGTTGACGCCTCCATAACCAAACAACGATGCAACCAGTCAGAATCCTCTCCATGCTACATCTGCAGAAGTTTTTGAGAGTTTTCAGTGATGTGCATTTCATAAATGTAAACATTTCAAGTCTGCAAGTCTTTGGAATGTTATTTAAATAAATCCCTTTGATTATGCTATAGAACTGCTTAGTGTTCAAAGGTCCCAATAAATTTTAGTTTGTATATTTTCAGTCATGTCATCTTTTGAATGTGACTTCTCTCCCTTTTGGAAGCCCCAGTCATTGAAGAAGCTGCAATGCAGAATATCCGAAATAAAATCCAGCAAAGAGAACAAAATGTCAGCGTTATTTATGCCAACTTTAGGCTGCAGACAACATAATGGATCAAAGTCACATTTACAAGCTTTGCTCTTAAATAGAAATTGTGTTAACACAATGCAATTCCACAAATCTGTTAAAAATATGGATACTAACATTTGGCATTTTAGTCACTTTGAAGATTTGCTAGCAACCGGCTACATCTAACGAATTTGGCTTCGCGTGAGACCACTGAAATAGGAAATGGTCTAAATTGATTCGTGGAGGGACAGTTAAGAGCTGAGCTGAAGGAGGCACACACGATATCCAAAAAATGAACCATTTCCTTTTTTTTTATTTCAGACTGTCAGCAAATGCAATTATTTTTGCTTGTATATTTTCTTTTACTGGTATTATTTTAAGGACAAATATTGACTAGAATACATCAGTTTTATGTCCTGACAGTAACTTTAATTCAACCCCTTGGTCTATTATGATTGGTGTGCAGTTGGCTTGTTTGCAAAATAGGAAGTAGAGAGATTGTTTCAAAAAAAATGAAGCTTTAACCTGCACCATACCCAGTCGTATTTGCAGCAAGTCTGCTTAATTTTTGAATGTAATGTATTCTGTTTCCCCAGTGTTGAATACCTCATTGAGATGAGTGCTAAATGGATATATGTCCCATTAGAAATGGAATCATCTGTAGCCATCATAGACTTGCTTCTGATAACAGAATGTGTTTTACCTGATATAAATTGCAAGGTTAACAGAAACGCTCCATGTTAAATAGAACAAAGCACATTTTTAAAAAATCATTTGTTTAAAGAAGAACAGGTGTTTCAATGTGGAGACATTTTGTTTTAACTCTTTCTTCTGAAACACTCAAGCTGTGGTTTCCAGAAGTGCAATTTTACAAGTGATATGGGGAAATTAGATACAAAAAATTATTTTTTTTTAAATTTTTTTATTTTTCACACTATAAACTACATTGATCAAGATACATACATTTTCCTTTTCAAATATATACAGTGTCGTTTTCTCCCCCCCCCTCCCTCTTCCCATCTCACCCTCCCTATCTCCCCTCCCATTCATTTAAAGTTCATAATCTAAGATACATTAAACCCGTCAAACAATGTTGTCACTCAATAAAAACAAACAAGAATTTCCACTGAGTCAATTCTTTTCATTCCCTTCTCCTTCTGTCATTTTAGGTGGTAGATGTCCCTGGTAGGTTTTCTCTATTGTGTTTCATGTATGGCTCCCATATTTGTTCAAATATTGTAATATTATTTCTTAAATTATATGTTATTTTTTCTAATGGAATACATTTATTCATTTCTATTTACTATGTTGTATGTTCTATGTTTCTATGTTGTATTCTCAAGTTATCTTCTAATTTCCAGGCTGACATAATTCATTTTTTTGCTACAGCTAGGGCTATCCTAACAAATCTTTTTTGATAACAAATTCTTTGATTTTTATGTTACTTAGGAGGAAGATCTCTGGGTTTTTTGGTATATTACTTTTTGTGATTTTATTTAATATCTGGTTTAGATCTTCCCAAAATTTTTTCACTTTCTCACATGCCCAGATTGCATGAATTGTTGTTCCCATTTCCTTTTTACAGTGAAAACATCTGTCAGATACTGTTGGGTCCCATTTATTTAACTTTTGAGGTGTAATATATAGCCTGTGTATCCAGTTATATTGAGATACAAAAATTCTTGGGCCTAATCAAACACAGAGAATAAAAGCAAATTCTCTAAAGATTAAAAATTGTCCCAAAGAAATCGCACATGCTCAGTGAGCTTGCTAGAAAATACAATCAACTGATTTGACATCCTTCTTTTTTATACAAGACCTTTGTGGCTGTGCTGAATTGAGAGTTTATTTTAGTTCCACTGAGCATTAGATTCACACAGAAAAAATCCCACTGCATTGTGATGCGTGATGTGATGCCTGATCTACGAAGGGCATCATCTCTTTGTGCTCTGCGGTAAGCGGATAATACGATCATGAGTTTTATTGTTTGGCAGGCATAAGGACAATCTCTTACCAAGGATCGGTTGCCATAATTGCCCGAGATAAAAGATGGCTGGTGGCTTTGTGAGTTATCCGTCAAGCAATATCTAGAGCAGTGGTTCTCAACCTTTATCACCTTGTCATCCCAAGGTCAACGGTGCTCTGTGATTAGACAGGGATTGCTTAAGATGGGATGTGGGTGGGAAGGGAAGATTGAGAATCACTGCTCCAGGCCCGATTGTCACTGAAATGTTCGGCTGGAGAAAAATTGTCCTTGGCCCATTTCCTTTGGAGTTCTGAAATCGCGCACATAACGAGTCAACGAGGGATGATTAAAAAAGTGGTTTTCAACCTTTTTCTTTTCACCCACAATCCCTTACTAATCACAGAGCACCTATGGCATAGGGAATACTTAAAGTGGGATGTGAATGGAAAGGAAAAGGTTGAGAACCATTGATCTAAAGCCATAGGCTGCCTTCAAAGCCTGGATAACTTAAGACCATGGATCTGATCACCATATGACAGAAAATGCTGGATCCATACAGCCAGATGAGATTCCTCTTTTTCATCAATGAGTTTGAATCCAATTCTGAAGGTCATTGTTCTCCCAAAACATAAACAAATCTACTGTCGTGTGGTTCAAGAGACGAGGCGAAATATGTCATAGTTGGATGAGTTTAGACTATTTAAGGGCGTCTTCACCCTATTTCAAATGAGGTGAACACAACAAAAGGAGGAATTTAATTCAAACTTTTGCAATGTATCATCCAATGTAATTTCTACACAATGTCACTTTCCATTCACATCACAATCTGTTCTTCTTTAAACAAATGATTTTTAAAATAATGTGTTTTGTTCTATTTAACATGGAGCGTTTCTGTTAGCCTTGCAATTTATATCAGGTGTATATTTGAGCACAGCCATGAAACCATCCTGATCACAGAAACTTACCCAGAATGCAGGCCTCCCAACAATTCTTCTTTGCTTTAAGTCGTGCAATGTATGAGGGCAGGACCTGCAAGACATTAATTGCCTGTCATTAACCTAATTCTGATAGTTCACAGTTCTTCTTTTGGAATTTGATTAAGGGAGGTGTAGCACATTAAACTGACATTACTCAAACCAAAACCTTTGTTTATTCTCCATAATTCTTACTTTATCAGCAGTTGAGCGATTTTAATGACATCCTTGAAGCTGGGAGGTGCAGCTGCAGTAAATTACCTGGTTTACACACTGTTTAACAAATACCCTCACTCTTTTTTTCCAGCATCCAATGGAGCTGACTCTCTTTATTCCACTTAGACACAACACTTGATTCCTCATCACACCAAACACCACCCCGCCAAACCCCTCTGACCTTTCCAACGGCTCTCCGCCGCACGGGTGACCTTGGCGCTCTCACTCTCCTCCTCCTCCTGCGTCCGAGATCCATCATCACTTAACTAACCTGCACCATTATCACCAGCAGTGAGCGGCACCACTCCCGACACAGGTAAGTATACAATCACGACAGAGGTAACCGGACATTTCAGTAGGTTTTGATTGAGTGACTGACTTTGGGAAAGTTATTGATGGTATTTTCTCACAGCAATCCCCAGGACAGGAAATAGAAACAGATGGTATTTTACTGCAAAACTGCTGATTTTTAAGATTGCAGCATGTCTACATGACAGTAGCCAGATTACATCTGTGTTATTAACTACACAATACTCTTTTTGGCTGGCTCCATGTGCATATGCTCTAACAATGCTGATGGGAGTTTATTGGCATTCACATAAGTACAATGTACAAATGCAGTGACATTCTTGCTTGCTGCAACCACAGGGATATACTGCATACAGTAAACTAACAAAAAAGTATAAATTCACTTGCTACATAAGAGAAAAACAGATCAGAATCAGAATTAATTGTCGTGAGATTCAGTATTTAACAGCAAACATTCATATTATAACCATCTTACGTTACTATATAAAAAAATGTACTAGTGCACAAAAGGTAAGGCAGTGCCTTCATTGATCATTCAGGAATCTGATGGCAGCGGGGAAGAAGCTGTCCCTGTGCTGCTCACTGCTCGTCTTTAGGCTCTTGTACCTTTTTCCCGATGGTAGCAGAGTGAAGAGGGCATGGGCTGGGTAGTGGGGGTCTTTGAAGATAGAGGCTGATTTCATGACATCATGTAGATGTCCTCGAAGGCCTGTGATGTCGCAGGCCGAGTTAACAACCCTCTGGAGTTTATTCTTGTCCTGAGAGTTGGTGCCTCCATACCAGACAGTGATGCAACCGGCCAGAATGCTCTCCATCATCTGTAGCAGTTTACGAGACAATAAATATAATAATAAAAAAAAGAATATTCAATTAGAATTAGGTACAAAAATGTGATGTAACAAAAGTGCAGTCAGTTCTTTGGTCCTGGAGCACTGTTATGGTTCATGAGAGGGGAGAGGGGTCCAAGAGCTTGACAGTTCTTGAACTTTGATGTGCCAGTCTTGAGGCTTTTGTACCTTCTTCCCAAAGATAGCAGAGAGAAGAGAATGTGACCGGGGTGAAGGGGGTCCTTTATTATGTCAACTGCTTTCTGGTAAACATTGGTTAATCGTGGGTACAAATGAGTTTCAGTCCCACGTCATAAAGACCACACCAGCATGATCCTGATTTAACATATCGCAGGATTTCACATATGTAGTCAAAAGGAAAGAGGGTGGCCACGGTTGGCAAAGCAGTTAGCACAAGGCCTTTTCAGCGCCAACAATCGGGACCAAGGTTCAAATCCTGCACTATCTGTAAGGAGTTTGTACGTTCTCCTCATATCTGCGTGGGTTTTTCCCAGGGGCTCTAGTTTCCTCCCACCGTTTGAAACGTACTGGGAGTGTAGGTTAATGTGGTGTAAATGGGTGGCATGGACTTGTGGGCCGAAATGGCCTGTCATCATGCTGTATGTCTACATTTTTTAAAATGTAATTAAATTAGTCTTAAACACAAATGCTTTGAAAATACTTTTTAAACATGACATGAATGAAATTTTATCTGAAGTGAAATCCAATGACACCATTATAGGGTCACTCCAGGGATTCGACCTGATACTTCCAGAAGTGATTCGTATCATTTCTGTGATGGTCAGCCATTAGAAGATTCTATTTTAGACATTGCATGGGAAATTAGATCAGGAATGACCGTTTGATTATAACAGTACTGGATTGGAATCCCTGCAAGTTACTCCACTGACCTCGCTCCACTCTTGACCTTGCTCCTGACACCCCCAAGGTTCACACACTAAACCATGAACAGTCACACATTCCACCAAATCCATTTCAGTCACTGCCTTGACAACTCTGGCTCTCCATAATGTATCTAATATTGGCCTTGTATTCATAATCCACTGCTTCTTGGATCATGGCAATTTTCTGTAGAAGTCTACACATCCGTCTGGAAATAAAAAGGCTGTTGAATCTTAAATTTGTTTAGTTCCTCATCCACAAGATCACACAAACAAGGCAGAATTACACTTGTTCTAAAAGGGGGAATACTACTTGGAGCAGCCTGCTAATTCCTGAAATTAGGCAATTACTGCAAGGGGAAGCTTCTAAAAAATAGTGAGCCAGTCAACATCTGCATGCATTCGGAAGCTCGGAGAGGACACAAAGAATCATGTGGAGTTTGGCATCGACCTGGAGTTATGGAACTGTTCTTCTGTGTCATCATTACAGAGGTCCTGAGAGGTGGGAATTGTGATAGCAAAGCTACCCAGGACTAAAACTTTTACCATATAGTCAATACCATGTAAAAGTCAACCCACTCTATTTTTGGCCCCGGCCATCTGCCCATCCGAGCTCCCCAACTAGCACCTCTCACCCAGGCCCCCGCCGCCTGCCCACCCGTCCAAGCTCCCGACACCTCAAATGCAGTGCCAGCCCTGCATCCGCCCATCATAGTTCCCGACACCCCGAACGATGCATTGGTCAAAAGTAATATGCATGTAATCGTTGACCCCCTAAATTTTACCCTAAAACTTGATTCGCAAAATACTCCCATTGGAATGGTAAATACACCCAGTACTTGTGCTACATTGGTTCATTTTGAAGCACCTCGTAGTCTGGTTGGTAACTTGTTCTGGAAATAATTTGCAATCATTTTAATCCGGTGTTCTCAGAATCTGTTCAACTTTACAAATTTAGAATGAACAACCTAAAATCCAAGGAGCATCCATGCATACATAATCACACTTGATTCATGTGTGTCCTTGCTGATGAGTACATTCAGAATAAAATCTTAAAGACACCAGAGCTCATACTTGAAAAGGTGAGGAGGATTGATTCGGCCATGGAAATAACATTGAGGAAAGCCTGGCCAAAGAAGGAGGCAGATCAGCCATGATCTGTAAAATGGCGGTGCTGGCTCGACAGGCCGAAGGGCCTACTCCAGCTCCTATTGTCTATTGTCTATAAAGATGCACACAATGTGAGTAAAACAATGAGCACAGCAATGGCAGCATCACCTTGCAGTCTCAGCAGGAAGCCTGTTAAGTTTGTCAAGTCTATTGTGTCCGTTGGAGCAGGAAAAATTGCAAGACACAGGGCATGGGTTTGCAAAGCCAGACAAAACACACCGAGTCCAACCAATAAAAAAAATCCATGAGAAATTAGGCAGCAAGGGAGTAAATTTATGAAACTGACACCAAGGGCTACCCTACAATTGTTGAGACAAATGCAATGCCAAAAAGACAAAGAGATTTTAAGGTTACATTGAAGATGGTGGGATAGGCAAGACTGATTTACTGAAAAATGTTCAAACTTAGAAAGAGACAAAAATAGAGTACAAGTTCAGTCCTGAAGTCACCAGGTCAGATGATGTCCAAAGCTTATCACAATATTCCAGGTGTTTAATTGCCAATGTGGGCATATGGACAACTAGCACTGGACAAAGAACAGACAATGCTTCCCAAATGGAAAGGCATAATCACTCTTCACCTGGTCCACACAAGTCAGATGGAGTTAAATACAAAGGTTTGCTGACACTGTGTTTTGTAGTAAAAACACTGAATTCCTGGAGGAACTCAGCCGGTCTCGCAGCATCCATGGGAGATTTTTAAAAAATATATGTTACCTGACGTTCCTGGCCTGAGCCCTTCTTTAAAGGGCACCTGCCTGCTTTTTACTTATACCTTGTCGGATATGTTATTTTAGTATCTGTTGGAGAACTTTGAAGAACCAAAGCAATCATCGACTTATTTTTTTCCACTGAAAAGGATTTGTCTGTCGACATGGCAAGCTTCACCGATACCTTTCACCATATCTATAGCTCAGGGTGGCTTCCTAATGATAAGCCTCAATCAAAAACATCCTGCGGATCTCCTCTACTAAGGTTTCAAACAGTGAAGGGTCCTCTCTCTTTCACAAAGCAGTGCTCACAGCAGTGGTGTATGGAAGTTGCACAGAACATAGAACATGAAAAGGCCCTCAGTCACAGCACCTTCTCTAAATATCATGCTAAATTAAACTAAAATTCTTTGGCTTGCACCTAAAATTCTTTGGCTTGCACCTGACAAATGTCCCTCTATTCCCCACATATTCATGTGTCCATCACAAAGCCTTTTAAACACTACAATGTCCCTTTAAAGACGTACCCCCCCCCCCACAACATCAGTAGCTCATTTAAAGTTTTCTATAACTTATTTTCAAAAAATCCAAGCAATGTACAAAAAAAAAATACTTCCTCACTGCTTCACATGTATTGTGATCCATGAGGTTCATTGAAAAACAGTGTTAGCGTTGGGTGCTCCAATTTGGGAACACACATTATCCAAGCCACGGCCTGAATTTAGCTACTCAAAATGAGCATCAGGCTTCAGGTGCGGAGGTAGCATATTATTGAAATGAAGCCACTGCCCCAGCTTCAGGTCATCTTTAACAGACTTCTTGCCCTCCTCCTAGTTGGTTGTGGTTTCTTTATACATTGTGGATTATAGAAACTTATAGAATGTAGAATATAGAACAGTACAGCATAGTACAAGTCCTTTGGCCCTCAATGTTGTGCTAACCTATATATTCCTTTTTAAAAAATACTAAACCCACCCTATCCCATAACCATCTATTTTTCTTTTATCCATGTGCCTGTCTAAGAGTCTCTTACATGCCCCCAGTGTTTCAGCCTCCACCACCAAATCTGGTAAGACATTTCAGGCAGCCACAACTTTCTGTGTTAAAACGTACCACTTATGTCTGCCCAAAACTGCTCTCCCTTCACTTTGTACATATATCCTCTGCTATTCCTGGCCTGGAGAAAAAAAAACACACTGACTGTACACCTAATGTATGCTTCTCATAATCTTGTAACCCTCCACTCATCCTTCTACATTCCAAAGAGAAAAGTCCCAGCTCTGCTAACCTTGCCTCACAAGACTTGTTTTCCAATCCAGGCAACATCCTGGTAAATCTCCTCTGCACCCTCTCCGTAGCTTCCACATCTTTCCTATAATAAGATGACCAGAAAAGAACACAATGCTCGAAGTTTGGTCTTACCAAAGATTTGTAGAGTTGCAACATGACCTCTGTACTCCTGAATTCAATCCCCCTATTAATGAAGCCTATTAACTATCCTATCAATCTGTGTGGTGATCTTGAGTGGATATATGGATTTGAAGCCAAGGTCCCTCTGTTCTTCCACACTCTTAAGTAACTGACCATTAACCCTTCTGGTTTGACCTTCCAAAATATATCACCTCACACTTATCGGATTGAACGCCATCTGCCACTTTTCTGCCCAACTTTGCATTCTGTCTATATCATACAACATATAACCATATAACAATTTACAGTACAGAAACAGGTCATAATCGGCCCTTCTAGTCCGCATCGATTTACGTGAAACTCCACTAGTTCCACCTACCCACTCCCTTGCCCCTAACCCTCCAACCCCCTCATATCCTCTTGTAACTCTGCCAACTTTCAGCTCCATCCACACATATCGCTCTGCACATTCAAAGATCCAATACATTCACCCTGCTCCAACTTCCTTGGCCTACTTCTCATCAAAAGATATGTTCAGCGGCACCCCCCCCCCCCCCCCCGCTATGTTCATTTGCCCTGTTGCTCACATCCTCTGTGTCACTCCAGTGGTGACCCACTATTATGCTTTGAGCTGACATCTGTGCTCCATTCAAAGGCCACATCCTGGGCAAATACTTGGGGCACTCTCATATGTTGAACAGCTTTCAGCACTCATATTCTCCCACGTGTTTCCTGTTCCCATAACATCTCAGAGCAAAAGTATTCAATCGTTAATCAGATATGCATTTTCTGGAATACCAACATATGGGATCAAGGTACCTACTTCCCCAATTGCTATTTAATTTATTCTCACCATCTGTCTATTCGAACCACAGGAGCAAATCAAGAGATTAAATGGCTGCATTGGAAAGTAGGCACCTTTGCCAACTGAGTCTACTCACATCTTCCCAGAGCCTTTAAACTATTCGTACCAGCATTAGATACACTTCTTTAAAATTTACAAAATAGGGGGCCATTCAGCCAAATTAGTCCATACAATTAGTTCATGTTCACCCTTCTAGCCTACTTTGTTCGACTTCAACAGTAAATTCCACCATTACTTATTATCTCCCTTTTTGTAAATCCAGTATCCTCTTCAGTCCGTCTATATACCTAATGGACTCCCAGCAGGGAGTTCCACATGGTAATCTTTCATCTCTTGAATCACTTATTAGTGACAGTAATTCTTGGCTACGATCACCTTCATCAGGTGGGATTACTTAATGACTCCGTGGAATTCTTCCATAGATTTAAAGGAGCCTATCGGCTCACCCTTGGCTTACTGAAAGATCAAGCAGGTTTTCCTGTTCTATGAGCACAGTCGTGTTTTGCTAAGTTTTAGTTTTCAAAATTAAGAACATGTTCCTCCATTTCAGAATTCTCTACTGACCATGTCGTCTGGAACAGAACGTTCTGAATGAAGAGACTCCTGAAATGTTAATTGTGTTTGTCTCATCTCAGATGCTGCCCGACCTGCTGAGTATTCTCCATGTTTATTTCTGATTTTCCAAGTCTGTACTTTTTTTCTCACTGGTATATTAGCATGACTTATTGTGTTCAGCCACTAAGACGCTGCCCGACCTGCTGAGTATTCTCCATGTTTATTTCTGATTTTCCAAGTCTGTACTTTTTTTCTCACTGGTATATTAGCATGACTTATTGTGTTCAGCCACTAAGACGCTGCCCGACCTGCTGAGTATTCTCCATGTTTATTTCTGATTTTCCAAGTCTGTACTTTTTTTCTCACTGGTATATTAGCATGACTTATTGTGTTCAGCCACTAAGACGCTGCCCGACCTGCTGAGTATTCTCCATGTTTATTTCTGATTTTCCAAGTCTGTACTTTTTTTCTCACTGGTATATTAGCATGACTTATTGTGTTCAGCCACTAAGAGAGCTTTGCAAGCAACAGATCTAACAAAAGCTTCCAGTTGGATTACTGTGATTTATCAACACATTCAAAGAAAGCTTTGCTGTTGGTTTGTCCAATGGATTAATGAAAAATTATTCAAATATTATCGGAAGATATAGGAACAGAAGTAGGGGCATGAGCCCATCGAGTCTGCTCCACCACTCTAATCATGACCTAATCCATCCTCCCACTCAACCCCACTCCTCATAACCCTCGATGCCCTGATTAATCAAATCTCTGTCAATCTCGGCCTTAAACACACCCCGAAAACGTCACTTCCACAGCTGCCCATGGCAACAAGTTCCACAGACCCATGACCCTCTGGCTAAAGAAATATTTCCCCATCTTTGTTTTAAATTGACACCCTGATATCCTGAAGTTATGTCTTCTTGATCTAGAATCCCCAACCATGGGAAACATCCTTGCTACATCTACTGTCCAAGCTTTTCACTATTCGATGTGCCTCCTCATCCTTCTGCACTCCAATGAGTACAGTCCAAGAGCTGACAATCATTCCTCATGTACTAACCCTTTCATTCCTGGTATCATTCCAGTAAGTCTTCTCTGAACCCTCTCCAATGCCAGCACATATTTTCTCAAATATGGTGCCAAAAACTGTTCATTGTACTCCAAGTGATATCTCACCAGTGCCTAACAGAGTCTCATCATTACATCCCTGCTCTTGCATGCTATCCCTCTCGAATTGAATGCCAACATTGCACCTGGAGGTCAACCTTTAGAGCATCCTGCACAAGGACTCCCAAGTCCCTTTGCACCTCAGAATTTTGAATTTTTGCTCCATCCATCTGTCTAGTTCTTCTACCAAAGTGCATAACCATAACCATACACTTTCCAACACTGGATTTCATCTGCCACTTTCTCATCTATCCAAGTCTCTCTGCAGCCATTCAGTATCCTCAGCACCACCTATTTTGGTACCATCTGAAAATTTAGACACAAAGCCCATCTATTCCATAATCCAAATCATTGATATACATCGTATATACATGCCCAAACACTAACCCCTGCAGAACACCACTGGCAACCGGTAGCCAACCATAAGAGGATCCCTTTATTCCTGCTCTCTGCTTCCACTGACCAGTCAATGTTCTAGCCATATCAACCTGTCACTCAGTAACAGAATAATCTCTGAGTGCTTCCACTTCAGGAACCCACATCTCCCATTATGCATGCACTTTTCACCAATAGCTCAATGAACATGCCCACATTTCGTCTTGTCTTATGAGTTCTTCTGATACATGCATAGACAGAAAACAATGGACATGCGAGGGGCTACAGATGACAAAATCTGGAGCAAGAAGCAACCTGCTGGAGGAACTCTGTGAATCGAGCAGTATCGGTGGGAGTAAAAGAATGGTCAAGGTTTTGGGCCCGGAACCTTTCACAAGGGTATCAGGACAGAAACAGGCCCTTTGGCCCACTGGGTCCATGCCAACCTTCTTTCTACACTCACCTTCCATTATTCTTCCTATATTCCCACCTCCTAATCAACTTCTTACCTTCACAATAGAGATCATTTATGAAGTCCAATTAATCCCAATGGCCCACAAACCAAGTTGTCGGAGGAAACCAGAGTGCATGGAGGAAACCCAGACATCGCTCGAGGTCAGGACTGAATCCAGGTCTCTGGGGATGTGAGGCAACAGTTTTACCAGTCGTATCACCGTGCTGGTTGTGAAACACAAAAAGAAAATCTTGGAAACACTGAAGGTGAGAGTAGGTCGGAAATTGGCAGCAAAAGTGATGACATTTTTTCTGGACTAAACAGTAAACAATGAACAACCACAGGAGACACGGTAACATAAGTCCCCGATAGATATCAACCAGAAACTGACCACTAGAAGAGCAGCAACAGGACAAAAAAGTTGCTCAGATTTAGGATAAGTTACAGTGGAAGCTTTGGTGAATACAATTAAGTGCTAGAGTCCTTCACTTCCCTCGAAGAATGTGTGGAATTGTGTGCTTCACATCAAATGAAATTGATGGTAATTGTGAAGATATGCGTACATAACCAACCAATTTTCCCCTGCAACCGCTGCAATCGTGTCTGCCTGTCCCGCATCGGACTTGTCAGCCACAAACGAGTCTGCAGCTGACGTGGACTTTTTACCCCCTCCATAAATCTTCGTCCGCGAAGCCAAGCCAAAGAAAAAATTAGAAGACTATTCTTCTCACTGAATGGGTTCCAAAACTTGCATCACATTAGCACGGAAATCAAATGTTGGTTAGTGCCATCACGTAAAGACAACAGGAAACTGTAACCCTTTTATTCAGTGTCAACCTATTCCTGAGGAAAGGTTTTTTGTCTTGAAATCTATCTGTTGTCTTCCACAGACGCTGCCCGACCTGCTGAGTTGCTCCAGCATTTTGTGTGCAGGGAGGGCCCTGTAACCATCAGGAATTGTGGAGAGCCACAAATTTAGAAAACCCATCAGAAGTCAGGGGAAACAGAGTCCGCATCTCACTGAGATGCTTCCAGTGGGTTTGCCACTTTGACACCTTCATGTCCAAGAATGATATGTTCCTTTGTGGATTCGTTGATGATTAAATTCAAATCAAAGTTATTGAATACATAGAATCATTACTAGGTCTGTGGAAAGAGTATTGATGAGTGCAAGGAGAATTTCATCTAATTGAAGGTCAGATACGTTTGCAATTTTCAGCCATAGAGCAATAAAACAAAGCAAGCATTCCAAAGCAGAGATAGGTGCAAATTATTGCTTGCAATGTAATCACAGAAGCTATCCGTTCCAAATATATCAGTCTGAAAAGGTGAAATGATTAAATTGGTCATTTTTTAAAAAGCACATAATGGCTAGCAGGGTCAAAGCCAAGGCCATGGTTACTTTACAAATGGGAAGTTGCCACTGCATATAGCCACAGATAAACTCCAGCCTGAAACCAATATGCACAGTGGAGGACTACACTCGTGTAGCACGAAAGTCATGAGCAACACTGACAGAACAAATTCAAAACAATGTAGAGCTCAATGGTTAATGTCTCAACTTGGCAGCAGCAAAGTTTGTGGAATGAGAAACAGAATCAATGTTACCGGTCAATGGTCTTTCACCAATATCGCATTTAAGATTGGAGATTTATTTAATTATTTCATTTGACAGCTGCCAAGGTGAGTTTCCTATTCATGTTGTTAGATCAACGATTTAGAACTCTAATTGCAAGTTAACCGCATTGTTTCACGCCACACTGAATGACCGGTCTTCACACTGGCAGTAGCTGATGGATGAGTTTCTGATTACACCAAGGGATTCATTTGGATATATGAAAGAAACAAAGCAGGCCATTCAGCCTAACAATCTATTCCAGGTGGCATGGAAGGATAGACTGATAAATTTATGATGCTCTATCTCCAATGTTAAAGTCACACACAATTTCCTTAACATTATTTTGAAAAAGTCTTAGAAAAAAGCAATTAATTTGCTTCGGTTGTACTTGCAGACTTACTGCAAGGATGTATAAAATGTGCTGTTCCTCCCTTGAAAAGCCAGATTGCATTGCCTTTTCTGAGGCTGGTCAGTCATGTGTTTAAACTACTTTACCGAGTACACAATGTCCTGAAGTGTTTTCTGATATATGGACGGGAAATAAAATCACCTCCAAGGATCATCTGAAAGCATTTTCAATAACAAATTACATGTGAAACCTCCGGTGCCATTTCACAGACAACATTTGGCACCAACTCACCTGAAGAAATGTTGGGAGTTCAACAGGAAAGTCTGCAGACGCTGCGATCGTAGTGCAGTACAAATGGGCAATCAAAGGTTTGATCAAAGTTGTGTCAAGCGGAAGAATTGCAGAGAGCAATGCATAGTAATCAAGGTGCAAGTGAGGCAAATCCATGCAGAGATTTGGACACAGGGAGTGAGGTATTGAAAATCACTCGAGACACATTAATGTCTTGTTTTTGTGTCCAGAGATTCATAAAATATATCAGCAAAATTCTAATTTTTTTTTCTGGAAAGTTAAAATAATGTAAAAACAGATGACTTGCAACGAATTTCATTTTCTCAGCTGTCTGGAGAAAAACATGTTTAAAAGCAGCAAGGAAGCCCATGCTGCTAAACAGGGAATAATAGTAATCTGGAATAAATTTAATATAAACTGCATATGAAATTGGCCTCTGGGGAACACATTTACTGAATCTCCAATCAGCCAACAAAAACAAGTTGACTGAAAATTCTGGGAACCAAACCAAAAGAACAAGGTCATAAATATTTGGATCAGCTAACTTTTTGTCCTGTTTCAAATACAGTCGATAACGTTCACATACCACTTCTCACGAATGCACTTGCACAACTTTTAATATATTCGCATTCAATGATTTTGCACAATATGAACGTTATCCTGCACGTTTGTGTTTTTTTATAAAAATAGCATTGACAATTTTACTCACCAATGTTCCTTACACTATTCTCTCTCAATATTTAATAAGGTTTTTAAATGCAACTGTTTCCTTTGTGTGTCACCTTATAGCAATTTATTTTTATGTGCCAATATTACCAACAATTTCAACATAAAACTGCAAGTCATTTGCTGTCAGAAACACAACCATTTGCCAATTTTTGTAATAGGTTCAAAAATAACTCAACAAGATTGCTAAATCTATAACCACAAAAAAAACCACTAGAAATCTAAATCTGATAGGTCCCACAGTCATCGGAATCATGGTGCCTGATGACTTCAATAGACGGAGCACACCAACATCATGCTGCCTGTTAATATATTGGTTTCAACACCTGGCTAAACAGGCCTAATTGCTTGGCTGGCTACTTCAGAAAGGGGCCAAATATGGAGGGGTGCCAGCTTCAGTGCTTAAACTTCACTGCTTAAAGCAACTGCACATTAGGTGGGGTGCAGTGTGTCTGAAGTTCCATTGTGTCTAGAACAAATCCTAGCTGGCATTCTTTAACAAACGCTGCCAAGGAGAGCACTGAGGAACAATGATCCACCGGAGGCCGTCAACAACAACAAAGTGGAGTGCAGCATGGAAAAAGAGGGACTTGTGGCTTGGTGCCAAGGCAACAAAGTCAGCAAGGCAAAGCTGGCTACAGAATTCCAGAATAGGGTTGGCACTCACTCCCTGGTCTGCATCAATGATGCTGAGGTGGAGGTAGTAAAATAGTTTTAGGTTCCTACGAGTCAACATCACCAGTGACTCATCCTGGTCCACCCATGTCGACGTAATGACCAAGAAAGTGCACCCGCGCCTCTGAAGCCTGAGGAAATTTGGCCTGTCGCCTGCTCCACTTAACAACTTCAACAGATGCATCGCTGAAAGGGTACATCTCAACGCTCTGCCCAAGACCGCAAAGAGCTGCAGAGGGTTGTGACGTGGCTCAGGCCATCACACACACCCCTCTCCCCAACCCCACCCCCACCCTGTCCCACGGTCCTTTCCCAACGACCCCATCTATAACCTTCGCTGTCTGAGAAAAGCAGCCAACATATTAAAAGACTCTTCCCACTCCCACACTCTTCCCGTGTGAGATCACGTACCACCAGGATCAAAGACTGTATCAGAACCATTATTATCATCAGACTCCCGAAATAGTAAAATGACACTGTTTTTGCTCCATATCAACTCATTTCTTTGTAACTCGACACTTTTGTGAGACATGTTGAGACATCTACTGTCTGCTCACAAAACCTTTATCACTTGATACATGAGACAATTAATCTGAATTTGAGACCATGGGCTCAAAGCAATTCAGACACTTAAAACCTTGGCTGATGAGGTGGAAAGTAGGATATGCCTTCTGCCAGCACAGTGGGAAGAGAGACATTCAGAAAGCATCGAGGTCAAAGACAAGAGTCAAGCCACAAGGATCATTGCCATCAAAAGTTCAGTGACTTCATAACAGTGGTCACAATTAGTGAATGACACATCGCATCACCTCGCCATCACTCCCTAGCAACAATTTGATTCATATCTGACTTTCGTGCCCTCAACTGCACACTCGAACACATTGAACTGCTGTGGACTCACACCCACATCTCATAATCTGTATGCATTGCCAGCTTTTAAGCCGTGGTTCCAAAATTACCCTCATTTCCCCATTGAAAGAAGAAAGTTGTAAAGACTACACAAAAGGCAAGCATGTGCAGCCAAGTCCTGTAGTGTTAACAAAGCACACACCTTCATTGGAAAAAAAAATCAGAAAGATACAAATTAGGACTCGCTAAAATTACAAGCTTCCAAAACTCTGATAAATAGAGATCTCAGACAAGATCAAATCTTATATCATGAACACTCCTGCACTTTCAAGTACAAGTACGTTCTACAAACAATTGAGGACCTAACCAGGTGCCTAATAAACATTCAAGTCTAGAGGAGCCAGGTAAAATTACAATCTTCAAACGCCTAATTTAAATTTTTAATTTAGACATACAGTGCAGTAACAGACCACCTCGGCCCACAAGTCCGACCTGCCTAATTTACACCCAATTAACCTACACCCCCCCCACCCCCAGTACGTTTCCAATGGTGGGAGGAAATCGGAACCCCTGAGGGAACCCACACTGCCACAGGAAGAAGGTACAAACTCCTTACGGACAGCGCGGGATTCGAACCCCAGTCCATATCTTTGGCACTGTAAAGGCGTTGCGCTAACCGCTACACTAATCTTGCTGCCGCAATTTCATGTCCATTTAATTTTGATAAACTCCATTATTTTCATCAAACATCATAAATAATTATTGTATTGATCCACCAGCTATCATCCAACGCATTTAAGTGACTGAAATTTTGCTTTCAAAAATAGGCAAGACAAATTATTCTACTTTGACATAGTAATCACTCCATAGGTGAATCAGAACAAATATTTGAAGGTTTTTCAAAAAAATGAATTCCTATCATTATCCAAGCTTCCTAAAGGAAACTGCTTAAATTTTGGAATCTCCTGGAAAGTTAATTATGGTAATTAATTCTGACTGGGGACATGGCCAGTTTTTGGGTAAAGTCTGTTTCTAAAGCAACATTTTTAAACTCTCTCAAATGAGGAAACTGAAACTGCACTAAAATAATTTGTGCATGATTTTTTTTTTAATTCATTGCATCCAATCAGAAAATATCAGGCAAGATGTGCAATCTAAGAAGCCAGGGCAACTTACTTATTTGATGTTTTCTCCCAGCACATGCCATTGAGTAGAAATCTGCACTTAGGAGGCCACATTTCTTTAATTGTCAGATTAATGGAGAGAAAATGCATATGGATAAGTGCCCATAGTTCTGTGAATAATGCCAGCATTTATCCTTGTTGCATAGAATATTATAGCATAGAAACAGATCCTTTGATTGGGCAAACAGTGTCAATGTTAAGGCCTCACCCAAGCTTTTTTCGACTCATCTGTTCTTCCAAAGGTCAAGTATTTATACCCTGGCTTCTTGTACCGAACCATGTACTTCAAAATCAAGGCAATCTTTGTTCCTCAGCTTTTAAATTTGATGTAAAACTGCCTATTGATGCAAAAAATACCAATAATGAAGACTTTAAATCTGTTTTCAATAGAAACTAGGTATGTTTCGCATGTTCCATTTGATACAAATTTCAGATCATCCCACGCACTATTGTATGTGGGCAGGAAAGATATGGGCCAAACGCAGGCAAATGGGATTAGCTTGGAAAGGTATCTTGGTCAGCATGGACAAGTTGGCCAAAGGCCCTGTTTCTGTGCAATATGACTCATTGAATCTATGAAGGATGACTTGATTCTACTCCAGTTCTAGAGGTTGAGCTGACTGATGAAGCTCACGTGAGAACCATGACTCTTTCACATATGGACAAGGAGGTGGCTGATTCGGCAGTTAGGTGCGCAATTCAATCATTTAAGATAGATCTCTAGTGTGTTACTGGAAGGTTGTTGACATCAAGCTGAATGCACCTTCTCCATTCCAAAATGTTAATGGCTAGGGAATCGACCGAGCCAGAGAAGTGTTTTTTTTCCCCCAAGAATGTTTATGTCAGTCCACCTGCTCATTTCTTGCCAGGGCAGAGATTGAAATAGAATGTATACGCTAGCATATGAATGACTTGGCCTGATAAATGGATCTTATTGAGTGGACTTATGGATTCAGCACTGGGGATGCAGATCTGGGAGTGGGATGATTCAACATAGTCAGCATTGGTGGTACATTTATTATGCCTTGTTCAGCCTGCAGTGGGCATTCCAAACAATGTAAGAATTAAATCTGATGGGGTTCCTCCTGGTGCTGCAAAAGCACGAACATTGGAAGGTGAATCAGCTACTGTGAGTTGACCTGAGCATGTAGGTGAGCAGCAGAACCCATTGGGCATTGAGGAGAATGAAATAGCATTAATGTAGGATGAGTATAATGGGAGCTCGATTATCATCATGGATGCAACAGACTGAAAGCTTGTTGCCGTGTGGCGAACACTTCTCCATTCCCCCCCATCTCTTGACCAAGGATCTTCTGCCACCTAGCCTCTCATTTCTAAAGTTCTGTCTGTGCCATTTTTAAATGTTTATATGAGGCAGTATGAAACACCATAGGATATTTTGTAAGGATTGATTGTAAGTTGCATTTGCGATTGTCAAAACAGCAGTACCTGCCGTCGGGACCGTAGGGTGTAGATTAATTGGGTGCTAATTGGGTGTCACGAAATGGCCTGTGCTGTATGTCTACATATAAGAAATAATTATTTTTTTTTTAAGATACGAGTTATATTTACGAGACAAAGTTTGGGAGTTGGATGAAGATCAATAAAGTGTTCATATACTATAAATCCTTAATTAAATTCAAATCCAGAATTGAAAGTTATGATTCTCGGAAATGTCTTTAGACATTGGAAACAAACCCTAATATGACTCATCAGCTCAGACCAAGTCCCACTAGCTCATCATCTGTTTAGAGCTGCAACAATTATTGTAAACAAATTTCTTTTTGTTTCCTGAAATTGTACCTTTTAAAGAAATAGCTTTCTCTCCAGAAATTACAATGTCTCCAATAAACATTGCACTTAGCTGAATAAATTGTTATAAAAATCATCAATAATAATTCTCTATGCATTTTAGAAAGCATTTTATTTCATACAAAATCAAGGTTAGAGGAATCTTCTTTATAAAACCTACCTCTAAAATAAAACATGGGATCTGAATGCAGGGCTTAATCCCCTTCCTAATTATGTATGCATTACTCACCTACTTCTCTGTTTGGCACATTGCTGTTCATTTCAAAATTAACCATAAACTGTTCAAATTATCAAGGACATTTCTGAGGTGACTTTTATATGTTGGGAATACAAAGATGGCAATCTTAATAACTCCAAATTCACAAATCAAGGGACATTTTACAGGTGCTTCTTTTTTCACAAGCATCTGATTCATCAGAATAGTTTGGTTCAACCCAATTTTCATCTCCTTACATGTGGTTAATATATAGAAACTGAACCTTTCTACTCCACGAATTGTCACCTTAGATTGTGTGGTCCTGAGACCCCGAGAGCTATGCCATCTGGAGCTATGCTCCTGGTAGAGCCACCCATGAGGTCGAGCACGAGGTCCCTTACAAAGAACAATCCAACAAAGACTTCAAAGGTGGAACAGGCGGACGAAGTCACTTCGGACTCAAAGCCTGTGAAGGAAGACGGTGGTAAGGTCGAGGGTGAGGTCCCTGACAAATGGGTCACCCATGGCTAAGGTCACCCATGGCAGTAAGGTTGAGGGGTGAGGTCCCTGACAAAGAACAATCCAACTAAGACCTCAGGTGGATGAAGTTACTTTGAACTCAACAGCTGTGAAGGCTGCAACATATCCATCAGATCCCATCATTGTGGTTTCCATGCCATTGAAATTAGTGGGTTAATTTGTGAAGTATCTGAGCTTCTTGAAGTGCAACAGTAAACAAATACATGCAGAAGCCTCCTCGCTCGGTGGGATCAACAGAATGAAGACCATTATCCTTGACCTCATGGATAATAGCTTCGACAATGACTACCCCCAATTACCTTGAACAATTATGTGCAAGGGTCTGATATCTTGTTAAATGTCCGGCATAACCATTCCTGCTGCCTGCAATGGCAGTTTTATCCCCACACTTTGTTCTCTCTGTTCCATTTCTCTCTAAATTTGACTTCAATAGTGAGAACGGAGTGCCTTTGGGCTGCCTTTTGGAAAAGAACACAATCAACCTCTTGACATCAAGATTCAGCATTTGATAAGGTATCAGAAAAATTCCTAGCTATTTTGCTACAATTATAACTATTCAGTGATAACTCTACTGTTTGAAACAGTCTCGACAAAGGGTTTTGACTCAGTGTCGAACATTGTTTTGCTTCCCCCTGATGCTGGGTTCCTCCAACCGATGGTGTTTGGCTTCTGAAGTCTCCCGTGTGTGTCTCGAATAATTCTCAACCAGGGAATCCCCATGGTCACCAAACAGTGCTATTTTCAGGGGGCCAAATGACGATGGCTGACAAGGTCAGACTATGAAGAGCAGCAGTTTAACCCTCCAGCTATCAGAAGGTGGTATTGCCAGTGAATTATACACAGTGCAGTCAAAGGGCTGTGTTTTTCATTTAGAAAGTGAAACCAGTTAAACGGGGCATCCATTGAATCATAGAACACTACAGGCCCTTTGACCCTTCTAGTCTTTGCCAAACTAATTATGCTGCCTAGTCCTACTGACCTACACCTGGACCACATCTCGGACCATGTCTTCTACCTGATGGAAAGCCAGGAGAGGTATGTTGTTGCTTCATATATGATATAGGAATTGACAACTTTGTCCAGTTAATACATGCCACTGATCTTTCTGCTGGTCTCTGGCTATTCAACCACCTTCTGACTGAGAATCACTACCATAGCCATATGTCTGGTGAGTGCCATTCTGGTGTCCTTGAGAAAGGATATACTGCCTTTGGATGTGGTGTAGAGGAGGCTCAGCAGGTTGATTCTGGAAAATGGGGTATTATCTTTGTTGCTTTATAAAGTTATCCCATTCTCCCAGTTTTCCACAACTCTTTATGACTTTGAATGCGGGAACTTTCAATTTGATGCCTTTCTGTATTTCCTTCATTATCCAAGATTAGGGTCATGCTGACTGTCCTTGCTTTTAACTGGAATTTACTTTGGTTAAGCACTGAAAAAATCTTTGAAGGTCTTCCACTGCTTCTCAACTGTCCCACTGCACAGTCTGTGGTCCCAGTTTACACGAGCCAATTCTTCCCTCATCCCATTGTAGTCCACCTTGTTGAGGGATAATACATTTGTTTTGGATTGTATTCTCCACTTGTATGAGAAATTCAATCATAATATGATCACTGCTTCTGAGAGGATCCCAAACTACAAGGTAATTAATTTTACGTCTCATTCCACAGGACCTGAGACCACATGCTCTCTTGTAGTTTCAGTAACATGGGGTTCAAGAAAGCTACCATGGATGCACTCTATGAACTACTCATGACTGCCTCCAAGCAAGTTCATTCACCCAATCTACGTCCAAGTTAAATTCTCAGTTAAAGAATCCAGTATCTCCATGTGCTAGTTGCTGAGAAGAGTCAATAATCCATACCTTGTCGCTAAAATCCATTGGGTATTCTGCTATGTCAAAATAGTTGATAACTAATCCTGAAGGCTCCATGATCCCTCTCTTGTTCCATCCGTCTTCAGATTACGTTCATGGTTTCCAAAATCCCCATGCAGACTGGGGATTGCTGTAGCAGTTAGTACAATGCCTTTACAGCACCCGCGATAGGTTCTGGACCAGGGTTTGAATCTTTGAATCCCACACTGTCTGTTTATATGCTCTCCCTGTGTCTGCATGAGTTTTCTCTGGGTTTCCTCCCATTGTTCAAAACATGGGGAGTAGGTTAATTGGGGTTAATTTTGGTGGCCCGGACTCGTGAGCCATTACCATGCTGCAGGTCTAAATAAAAGATAAATAAATAAACAAACAAATAATAAATAAAAAAATGAGCTTGACCCTATTCTCCCCAGTCATGGAGTCTAACAGGGGAACAGGACTTCTGCCTACCAAATCTGCGCTGACCGTCAATTACCATTTAAACTTATCCTATATATACTCTCCTCACATTGCGGAAAAACTCCCCCCAAATTCTGTTACATCCCCACACACCAATGCAGGGTCTGACCGGTGGGGGGGGGGGTGCATTCACGGGCCTAGTGTCACTAGCATCCAGCCTCAGTAACATCTAGCTTCATTAGTGTCCAGCGTCACTTGTCTCCAGGCAATATAGCAGTGGAGGGAGGGGGAAGGCAGTGGTACTGCCACATGGAAGAGGTTCATGGTAGGTAGATAGGCAGCAACACTACCACCTACCGTCCCCCATTCCTCCGGTGAGCAAGCTTTTGAAGGTCAAATTGTGCCCCTGACCCTTACCAAAATTTGTTCTGGTGCCGACCCTGCACCAATGGCCAAGTAACCTTCCAAGCAAATCCATTGTAGTCACAGAGAGAACATGCAAACTCTACACAGAGCGTAAATTAGGATGAAACACAGGTCATTGGAGCTTTGAGACCACAGCTCTACTAACTGTGCCACCGTGCAACCTTATAAACAGTAGGACTGTACCGCACCGCCAATACATCTCCCACAAGAATGTGACATATCCATCAGACAGATGGGAAACTGTCCCATCTACATGGTCTTCACACCAGTGATCGGGTCCAGGATTCAAATCCTGCACTCTCTTTAAGGAGTTTGTACGATCTCCTCGTGTCTGTGTTGGTTTCCCCCGGGGTCTCTAATTTCCACCCATCATTCGAAACGTACCGGGAGTCGTGGGTTAAAATGGCCTGTTACCGTACTATATGTCTAAATTAAATTAAAAATTAAAAACCAAGATTATATATTGTCCATCATTGAACTACAATACAGTCAGTGTGATCAATGTACATTTGGAGACTGAGCTTTAAGCCTTTGTTGGTTTCTTCACTGAAGCATACCAGAAAATGGACCTTAGACTAAGTATCTGCAAAGCAATTGTCCTCCACCGAGCTCCCTCGCTGCTTTGTACACCACACTCCAACAATCAAGACTGGGGGAGCAGATGGAAGACAAGAGATAAAAAGGAACAGTTTTTCTTCAAGAGTATCTGCCCATGGAACCAGTAGAAGATGCCTCATTAAATATATTTAACACACCCCTCAATCTTTGCACAGTGAGGATGGGGAAATGGCAGGTGGATGGAGTCCGTGGCCAGATCGGCCATGATCTTATTGAATGGTAGAGCAGGCTCGACAGACTGGATGGCCGACACCTGCTCCTACTTGTTCTGTCCTTGTGCATAATTCAACAGGGCCGAAAACCCACAAGAGGCATCATATTAACACCAGATCAACACAGTAACAGGAAAGTCCAGTTCTTCCAATACTCAAAGACTAGTTTAAGCAGCCCACATAAATATATATAAAAGACAATTAAATAAAGACAAAAAGGAGAAAGGAGGCTAACTGTTTTGGTGCAGGGATGATAAAAAGGAAGTTCAGAGACTCCTGTGTAGAATAAACATCAAGTGGCCCAGGCAGTTTGGCCTGTACTGTAAATGCCAAGTAATTTGAGGACATTAGCTCCAAAAGACCACACAGGGCAATAATGATTAGGCAGTTTAGCATCAATTGTGCTTACAGACCACGCTGTTGTCAGAGATCAAGGTAGTGTGACATACACAACTGAGAAATAACGGTCCTCCAGCAATTCATTTTTTCTGGACAGACTTCCCAGTTTTTGTTGGGAGCAATACAGCCCTTCACCAACCACAATGCCAATGTAAACTAATCTCATCTGCCTGCATGTGGCTTATCCAGTGTGGCCAGATGCCCAAAAAGGTAAAGCCCAACCAGGCACATGCAAGCCAGCCTATCCCCCGATCTCCCCTCTCCCCCGCCCCCGCCTATGTGCGGGCCCACTGCGCATGTGGCAACCAGCCCCAGTCAAAAAGAAACATGGCCACGCACGGCCTATGGACCCCAGGATGCCACATTTGAATCAGTTAAATGTGTCCCTGCCCCCCCTCCTCCCTTGCCCTTTCTGCATATTCTGCCCCTTAATTTGTCTTCCATTTTGAGAGTGTAGGGCCTATGCCCCCAAATGGAGAACAAATTAATGTCTGGCTTGAGGTGGCACCGAATGGAGTCCTCAAAACCCGGGCTATCCGGCCTAAAACCAGACATCTGGCCACCCTCACGCGTGATTTTGGTCAATGGTGAGGGTCCCCCGACCCTGAGTCCGCCGCTGTACCACTCCGCCCAGTCCTCCAAGCGTCCCATTCCGGCCGAGCCACTTTTACTGCAACATTTGTTCTGTTCGGCTGTTCCTCCCTTTCACTTCACAGCATAAAACTTCAAGCCCCCCAAAAAAAAACTGCAAAAGAGGGTCCCAAAAATCCACAACCCGCAAACATTCAAATTTGCCCATAGTCGATCTCCAAAAGAAGCCCAATTAGGCAGGAAAACAGCCCATCTGGCCACACTAGGGACACCCTGCTCTCTCCTCTGTTTGTCCAGGTATCTGTCTGAATGCCTCATAAACCTTGCTACTGTGTTTGCTTCTACTACTTCCTCATGTTCAAGGGACTACTTCTCTCTGAAAATAACGAGCTTCACATTTTGCTTCAACTTTCCCTCTCTCACCTCAAACATATTTGACACTTCTATCATGGGATTAAAGGCCCTGATAATTTTGCCAATCTATGCCTCTCATAAGCTTCCATCAGGTTGTCCTTCAATCTTCAAGTTTATTTGTGATCTGATTGTACGAGTGTGACCTGACAAAACAGGTGCTGTCCGGTCATCGGTGTAAAACTGACACATATAACACACATACAGAACAATGATATACACTATTTGACTGGCTGGGTATCTCCAGCGTTCTGTCTTTACTTCATCCACGGTGTCTGCAGACTTTCATGTTTTATTTTGCCAACTACAAAACACTGTGAAACCTCCCGGGAAGAAGTTTTCCTTTGCTCTGCAAAGTGAGATCTGTGGGATTCTCTCACACTACTTTCCATCTGTAATCCACAGCCAGCGCCAAGGGGGGCCATTTGCAGGCATTGCCCCCCCAAATGAGTTATCGTGCCCCCCCCCCCCCCATCCGTAGCACTAGTCTCTATGCAGTCCATTTGTTACTTTGGAGGAAGGGGGAAGTCTGTTACATCAGAGGGGGGGGGAAGTCTGTTACATCAGAGGGAGGGGAAGTGGCATGGACGAGGTTCATAGCAGGAAGGTACAACCTCCCCCGCTGAGTATGTTTTCGAACATCAGATTGTGTCCCCTTTACGGTTACCCTAATGCCCCCCTTTACGGTTAACCTAATGCCCCCCTTTACGGTTACCCTAATGCCCCCCTTTACGGTTACCCTAATGCCCCCCTTTACGGATACCCTAATGCCCCCCTTTACGGTTACCCTAATGCCCCCCTTTACGGTTACCCTAATACCCCCTGTGATAGTACAGATTCTATCACCCATGTGTATATGTACGGATGGTAGAGTAGGATGACTGTGATTGGCTGAGAGCGTAGCCACACCTACTGGCAGGTCTTAAAGGATTGCTCCTAGCCAGACCAGGTCATTCTGGACTGGTCGAGCTACTTGTGATATGCTCCAGTCTTTTAGTTAATAAAAGCCTTGGTTTGGATCAACAAGTCTTTGGTTCTTTCGACGCGCATTACACCCCCCATCAGACTTGACCTGACACCGACCCTGTTGCTCTTGAGCTCTAAGGCCATGAACCCAGACTCACACTGTTTGACCTGTTGAGTTTCTCCACATTGTGTTTTTACTTCAACCACAGTGTCTGCAGCCTTTCGCGTTTTACCAAATGCAGAGTACGTATGTACAAATATTAAAATAAACATTATTTGTTAAATAAATAAGTCACAGAAGGTGTTCATCAGGCGCTCAGCAGTCTCACTGCCTGTGGGGAGAAGCTGTTTCTCTGCCCGGTGGTTCTGGCTCTGATACTGCTGTATCCCTTTCCCGACGGGAAAGATCAATCCGTGTTTGTCTAACTTCTGATAGCTGATACCCTTCAATCCAGGTAATGTCTTGTTGAATCTCTATCCTCAGCTTCTCCAGAATCTCCACATAGTGTCACAAGCAGAATGGCTCGCACCTCCGAATGAGGACCAACCAAAGTTCAATACAACTGAACTTGTGAAGTTCTAAATTCAATGCTCCAAACCTTTTTTATCATCTTATCCATTTGAGATGCCACTTTCAAGAAGCTGTGGTCTGGCACCCCAAGGTCCTTCTGTACATCAATGCTTTTAAAGATTCTGCTATTCCTTGAATTCTTTCCTCTTGTGCTCAAGTCAAGTTTATTGTCATCTGTTTACACTAGTACAACCTGACGAAACAGTGTCCTCCAGTGCTCAGTGTAAAACACGCTGACACAGAACCAGACATAGGGACAAGTATTTCATCCATACAAATAAATATTGTTTCCTAAATAGGAAAGTCTCAGAGGGTCAGTGTAAGCAGTCTCACTGCCCTTGGGACAAAGCTCTTCCTCAGCCCAGTGGTGCCGGCTCTTATCTCATTCCCAACGGGAGCAGCTGAAAGATGCTGTGTGCAGGGTGGAAGGGGCCCTCAATTATCCTGATGCATCAACCTCCTAACATGCAACACCTCACACCTGTCTGCATTAAACTTCATTTACCATTTCTCCCCTAACGTTTCCTACTCTATCCTTTAAGGTTTTCTCACTATCCTACACAATACTGATTTTGTTTTGTGTCCTTTGCAAATTACGAATCAGACCAGCTGCATTTTGGTCCAAAGTCACACCACTGCTCCTTGCAGTGGTCACAGACCTCCAGTAAGGAAAATACACTCTAATATTGCAAAGCCAATTATGGATCCAATTTACCAACTCACTATGACCTCATTAAGCTTCATCTTCTGGACCAGCCAACATGAGAAACCTTATCAAATATTTTGCTAAAGTCCATGCAGACAACATCCTCTGTCCAATCCTCATCAATCATCTTCATCACATCCTCCATCAAATTTATGATAGAACATCCCCAGCATTAAGATGTGTTGACTATTTCAAATAACTGCTTGGCTTCTTTGAGAAAGAAGAGAAAATCCTGACTCCAATGGTGTGAAACAAGAAAGAATGCAAAGTCTGTGATTGGAGTTAATACACAAAGGTGCTGGAGAAGCTCAGCAGGTCCTGCATTGTCCATCAGAGACAAAGATATATATAGCCAATATTTCGGGCCTGAGCCCTTCGTCAAGGTATGAGCACACATTGTCGAAGGGCTCAAGACTGAAATATTGCAGGACCTTCTGAGTTTCTCCATCGCCTTCCTTCAGTAATTTGATGTATGGCTCTTTGGCCTAATATTTCCTGGTTTGCCTCCGTTGAAAGGAATAACGTTGGCTACTTTCCAGTCTTCTGACACCATGCCTGTGGCTAAAGAGCTTACAAAGATCTGTGGCAGGGTCTTGCTTCCTTCACATTCCTGGGATAGTTCCATCAGGTTCTTGGGATGAATCCACATTTCTGTTCTTCAAGTCACACTGCACCTTCTCATTCCTAATATTGGCATACCCTATAAAATCAACATATCCCTCCCTAACCTCACCTCCTTGTATATCTTTCTGCTTGGTGAATACAGATGCAAAGTAATTGTAAAGGACGTAATAATCGTTCCCTAGCTCCATGCATAAATCCCTTCCTTTATCTTTGAACCAAGCAATCCTCTTGATTCTCATACAAAATGCCTTGGGAATACACTTAATCGTATCAGCCATGGACATTTCATGGCACATTTTAGCCCTCCCAATTTCCTTGTTAAGTTCTTTCCTGCTTCCTGTATACTCTTCAAGGGCCTTATCTGATTTCACCTTTGTGAGCTCACACATACTCCTCGAGTTTCTAATTTTTCCACTCTCCGGCCTCAGGGTAAATTGATAATATTTACTCAGGTATGGTTCACTTTCCTGCATCCCACCACATCGGTGGCACATTAAACATCTAGGCACTTCCAGCTTCCTGACACAGTCAGCTCCTCTCTGCCTGGATCTGGCAGATGGTTTTAATAATTTGGTTTCAAGTTAACAAAGAGTGACATGAATAACAAATTGCTTGCCGGAATAAAACATGGGAAACATTATCTTTCTCCGCTTATTATTTGTGCCACAGCCACATTAATGCACAGGTTTTAAAAAAAGCCTTAATTTGCTTCTCACTGTTCGCTTCATGTCATGTTTAACTGATTTATTTTAAGTGGTTTCTCCAGCATTCAGCAAAAGGCCAACCTGGAAAGGTGGTTGGGGGAAGGGGGGGGGGGGGGGGGGCGGGAGTCACATCTGAGCAATGCTACTTTCCACACATAAACCAGTCTTTCACAAAAAAATAAATGACTACTGACCTTCAGTTGTTTTCAACACCGTGTTTATAAATTGATTTAATTAATGCTAATTACAAAATCAGGAAAGTGGCCCAGAGGAAATATCCAACTTTCAAACAATTCCCCCAGTCTTCTGCAAAATTGTGCACACGGCTCTCTGATTGACAGCCTCAATAACTTTTCCACCCCAGTTCACCTATCTCATCAAATCTCACAATTTAAGTGGATAATGCTTGTCATCAAGACTGACAGTTTATGTAAATCCCAAAGGTACCCAACTTAAAGTGTCTATTTTGTTGAAAGGAAACAGGAAGCTGTTTCCTGAGAAATGCACAACCTGCCACTCAAATTCTGGAAGGGTTAGCTTTGAAAATCACATTTACCGTATACTCATGTAAACATCGATCTCATGTAAAAGTTGACCCCAGTTCTTCACAGATGCAAGTGCCTGTACATAAATGTTATGATGAGAAAAGATTTTTTTTGGTGACATATGTGTTGTGCTACGCAATTCATACAAACGTTAGGATGCAGATTCCTCCAATTCATTATTGACTAAGCCCAATAATCACTGGTGGCGTAATTTGTATCATTATCGCAAAGTATATCACACCATTATTTCTTATATAAGCTCGACCAGTGGTTTTCAAACTGCCTCCCTAAACTCACATTCCACCTTAAGCAATCTCCATGCCATAGGTGCTCTGTGATTAGTAAGGGATTGCTTAAGGTGGTATGTGAGTGGAAAGAAAAAGTTTCAAAAACCACTTTCAGTTGTACCTAATTGACTTGTTATGTGAATGGTTTCATCGCTCGAAAGGAAATGGGCCAATGACAATTTTTCTCAAGCAAAGTATTTCAATAACAATTAGAGCAGTGGTTTTCAACCTTCCCTTCCCACTCACAACCTGAGGCAATCCCTTACCAATCACAGAGCATAGAGGTTGCTTAAAGTGGAATGTGATTTTAGGGGGCAGTTTGAAAACCACCGAGTTAGACTATTTACTTCACGATAATTACTGTATCCCTGAATGGGTACTTTATGCTATAACTACCGTAAAATTCCGAAAGCCTTCACACAACACTTTGCATGCATCTCACAGATGTAACCAGTCAAGGCTAGGCTGAAATGCATTCAGATTTTGTAACCCTATTACTGAGTCAGTACCAAGATCGTGGATTTCTGCTACTGATATGGTTTTTTCAGATTCTAGTGTAAATTTCAGCCTCTCAAAAGTAGCATCCATGTAATAGTCAACTGCATAAATTTAATAATAAAAATGCTCAAGAAAATTTGACTTTTATGTAAGTATATACAGTAACTGACTTAGTCAAGGAGGCACAATAACATTTTCAGTGTTTTCATTCCAAGGGATTGAAGGGGGCAAATACATTTCAGACCAGCATGCAATCACCTGCAGGTTCAGCAGGGCTGTAAATTTAACCAGGGATGAGGAAAGTTGCCTCTTCCCAATCTGTTTCAAAGGCTTCAGTTTCAGTGCCACCTCATCTGAAAGGCAGGAGAATACGACTCCTTATTTTGAGGGACTGCCTTTGTGCTGTAGGTGTTATGAAATTTCAGAGCATTGCCTCTGTTTCCGATCCACTGCAGTCAATCAAAGCTGCTGACAAGAGCCATGCTGTTATTGAGTGAAATTAAGTCTACCTCATAGGGAACGAAAGCAAAACAAACAGCCTCTGGAGGAATCCAGAGAGTCGGGCAGAAGGTGTGGAGGCAAAGCATTGGTCAAATGGTTTGAGTCGAGACCACTGCATCAGTCCTGAAATAGGGACTCAACTTGAACTGTGGACCACCCCTTTCCTCCAGAGGGTCCATTTTTGTTCTGGATTCCAGCATCTGTAGGTCTCTTGTACCCTCACAAAGGCTGAAAGCTAGCTCTCTGATATCTCCTATGCCATCCTCTACATCTCAACCCCCACACAAAATATCAGGCTGCTGTCGCTCATAGGGTCAATGATCTAATTTCCTCCAGAGATCACTCTCCTCTCCACAGCTTCTGGTTTTGTTGACTCCAACCCTGCTTTGATCTTGTCACCGTGATTCAAAGTAGAATCTATTGTTTCATTGAATGCATTGTCCAAAGTTAGAATCCATTGGTGGACCCGTTGTTTTAACCTGCTCTTATCCCAAAGAATGTTTGTCCATTCCCTTTCTAATTACAGTCATAACATTTCACTCAGGCAATCAGTTAGCCTTTATTGTCGCTTTAACACCAAAGGCCACGGAATTAAACGATACAACGTTCCCGAAACCACAGTGATTTTACAGAAGCTGCTTAATAAAAACAATTAATTAATCAGAGATTAGACAATGATACAAGACTGGTTGCAAACTAGATGTCTAAAGTGTCTGCCAGTTCAAGTGGAGAAGAGCGTACCCCGATCCTGAGGGGCTGTTGCGGGCTGCTAGTCACATAGCAATCATAGGTCAGGTTACCATCCTCTCCACGACAAAATGTTTGGGTCCACCAGCGTTAGGTGAATCAAACAACCTCAGTCATAGTTCACGGAGCTCCCAATAGCTCCAGCACTGTCCATCATAAGGCCCAGGGCAACGCATCTCTAGACCTCCGAACCAGGAATGGCTCCACAGCTCCAGTTGCAACAGGATGCCGCCGCCGCCGCTCCAACCTCTCCTCTTGACCTCTGGCAGCAGACACCCCCGACGTTTGCCCGAAGAGTCTGAAAATCTGCCGGGCCACATCGGCACAAAGTGGTTTGACCTCCTCGTCTAGGCCACGCCTGAAGCTCCATTCTTCAGTGGACGGGTTCTCCGCCACTTCACAGGATTGGCTCAGAGCGGCTCCTGTTCAGCGTTTCTCACTTGCACCACACGACTCACTGTGATACAAAGTCCAACTTCATCAAATTAAAAGTTGTATATGGCACCGGCTTGTGAGTACTGCAGCAACTGTAGTCTAGAGTAGCAGCTGCAGACTGTACCCGCACTGCCACACCAAGCCCTTGATTTCTGATACTTTCCACCACTTGGACTGTTTGGAACTTCCTGTTCCTAATCAGCTCATCTACCCCATAGATGCCCTATCCCTCTGCACTGCCATCTCACACGTAATGGCTTGAAGCCCCTTCGCTTCTTCCTTGAGGCCGAGACAATGGCCCATCCACCATTATGCTCCTACGTCCAGTTGAACTCGTTCTTACATGGAACAACTTCTCCTTTGACTCCACTCACTGCCTCTTTGTTTAAGGTTTGCCTTGGCAATCCACATGCCAGGCCTAGCACCCTTGTGAGTCTGGTGGAACAGTTGTTGATGGGAGGAGATTATAGCGCCCTGTTAATAAAATTTCCATTCTCCAAGCATCAGATTAGTCACTTATTGGATAATCTTTAAATTGGTAATTTAGAAAACATGACACTTAGAATTAGATTTTGCAGAAATCACTTTACATCAATAATAAAATTGATTTCCACCACATCATGAATCTCTCCATTATTTATCTTGCTCATTTACTGAATCTTTCTTTGACCAACTCTCCTCCCTTTTACATTAACTCTCTTCTGCTGGTGTCACAACTTCATTGCTCATCATTTTATATTCATATTTCACCTCTGTTAAATTATGTGGCCTTTCCTCTGTTCCCTCTATTGATCTGCACTTCTGTACTTTTGTCTATGTATGAGATGTTTTGCTGATCTGCTCAGGAACCATTCCTTACCTTGCATATGAGCACATGCAATGGTAAACTTGAACTCTGCAAAGTGGTCTTTTGTACACCAAGCATGAAGCAATTAAGAAGTGATTACCACACAATTAGCAGTACAAGTTGATGCTACATTGAAATAGAAGCTGCGATCTCCCCCATTTACCCAGTGAAAATACTCCCTCAGATGTTTGTGAAGGTTTGGTATGACATCAGAAACCCTGGCAGATTTCTACAGAGGTGTGGTGGAAAGTGGGCTCACCGGCTGCATCATGGTCTGATATGGGGACACCAATACTCTTGAGCCCTGCAAAAGGTAGTGGACACAGCTGAGCACATCACAGGCAACAACCCCCCCCAACCACCCGCCCCCACCGTCAAGAACATCTATACAGGCAACACTTCCATCAGAAGGAGTCATCAACGATCCACATCAGAAAAGAGGTCTAGGTGCCACCATACTCGCACCACCAGGTTCAGGAACAGCTGCTACTCCTCCACCATCAGGACTCCTCCACAATAAACTCAATCAGGGACTCATTTAAGGACTCTTACTTATGTTTTGCACTTTATTGATTTTTTTCTCTCTGTATGCACAGTCAGTTTGTTCACATTTCTTTATTTGTTTACATGTATGCGTTAAGTACAGTTTTTATTTACACTCTGGCGGCCCCTCACAGCCCCCCTCCCCGGATGCCTCAGAAAAAGGGACAAACATGACAATCCAGCAGGCTGCACGAGCCCCGCAGCACTGCCCTCCAATTGCCCACAACTAAAGGAGCTTAACTGGCCTATCAAGGAAAGTGGATCGCAAATGCACCAATCTGCGCTGAGGGGGCTTTGACCTCAGCTTGAGAATCAAAGTAGGGCTATGAGACCAATAAAGCTCAAACTACAATCAGCTGGGGTTCATGTCGTTCTTTCTGGGAAAAGTGTGTTCTTTCTGAGCTAACCTGCATGCAGCTATAACCTCTCCTGTGATATAGGCTCCGCAGAGTCATAGCTTGTAGCGGCCAGCTACAACAATCAATAAGTGGTAATTCCACCTCGCCCGGAGAAAAAAAGAATATCAGTGTTGTATGTGATGTCATGTATGTACACTGACAATAAATCTGAAAATTCAGTCCCCCAATGTAAAACATTGTAAAACATCCATTAGAAAGCCAAATATGTTCCTCTGCAAATTGTAGTAATTCCTGAATGCAAATTTATTAATTGTCATTCAATTAATGTGTAAGCGATGTCACATATTTAGCTAACAGTTAGATCTTAGATGTCTTACAGGATAAGCAAGAGGATAAGCAATAGGTGCAAGGAGCAGCAAGATCCATGGGCAGCTAAATACATGCTACAAATGAAGGACAAGGAAAATCAGGATGCACTGGAGAGACTTGTGACCTATGTGACTTATGTCCATCCATATATATATATATATATATACGACCAAAAATTTTTATAATTAAAAAAGTAAAATATAAAACTTACATGACTACGGTGAAAATCGAGCCTATCTATGGAAAATAACACCTCTCGCGAGAGCTGGCCTTGGTGGCTGCCATGTTGAGATATTTCACCGCATTTTAACTCCTTGTGTCCTTCTGTTGAACTCCTTCTGTTGCTCAATATTCTGACGTCAGCCAGATTTTAGAAGCCAGTGTAGTCCGGAGGGTGGTCAGGGACTGCAGCAACAGAGAGAATGAGAAGGATTCAGAGATAGAGAAAGATAGGAAATCAATCATTTTACTCTTCAGTATCACAGGTGGGGCAGGTCCGAAATACGTCTATTCTGAGATATGTCCAGTCATCCAGGACGGAACACAGACGTATGTCGGGGGGTACCAGTAATAAGTTTCCAAAGGACAAAAGGACAAATGAAGAATTCAATGAATTTAAAACTTGGCTTAGGATTACAATTTTAAATTTGAGAGCATTACTGGATGAAGAGCTAATAAAGGGCACAGTGTAAATCACAATAACAATTTTGGTGAAAAAAATTTCAATTCTAAACTATTGTTTTAACATAAAATTGGAAGTTAGCTTAGAACAAATGTAATTTTTTTAATCAACTGATTTATTATTTGGATCTGGATGTTCCTAGTAAGACCAGCTTTTATAACCCATTATATTTAAAAGGTAAAGGTTCCATTATTGTCACGCAATTAAAATGTAACATGCACGAAATTCTTTAACTTCTTTGGTGGTCCACCACCGGCCTACTGCAGGGGGCAACCTCTGTACCTGCAGGAGTGTAAGGGGACAGGACAACACCTGGCCGGCTGTTAATAAATCGGCCTGAATGGATCAAGTCCTACCCAGTCGGGTGTCAATCACCCTCCGGGATACAAGCCTGTGCCGGCCTCCCGAGGCCTCAGAGTTGCTGCAGCCACAGCCAGCCTGGCTCTGTGGAAATCTTTGTGGATTAAAGCCTGTTGTACAGTCTTTATCTTTGTGTGTGCCTGATTCTGGCTAACGGCGCACCACAACTTTGTCTACTGTAAGGAAGACAGCGAGTCGCCAGTTTGTCCAGCGCCCCTCACAGAAATGAGGACCCAGTGAGAAACGAACTCACGGCCCCTGGTTTACAAGACCAGAGCGGTCAGCGCCTTGGACATAGCATGGCAACAGGCCCTTTCTGCTACAAGCCCATGCTGCCCAATGACCTACAAGTCCAGTACATTTTTGAAGGGTGGGAGGAAACAAGAGCACCCGGAGGAAACCCACTCAACAAGGAGAGACCACACCAACTCCTCTCAGCGTGGGATTCAAACCCTGGTCATTTGCGCTGTAACAGCGTTGTGTTAACCGTGCCATCCATTCTTAATTGGCCTTGAGAAAGTAGCAGTAGCTGCCTCCTTGAACCGTCTCAGTGCCAGTTTTATTAAATTTGAACAGCTTGCCTGGCTTTTTCAGAATTAACCACATCGCTGGATCTGAAGTCCAGTAACGTAGGCCAGACCAGATGAGTGAACCAGATGGATTTTAACAACAAGTTCTTGTGGTTTCCATCCACCCCTTCACCCACCCTCCCTAATTCCAGATTATTAAATTAAATTCTTCAACCAGCACGATAGAATTGAATCCCAGTCTCAGAAATGCTAGATAAGGCTCACTTTCAGCAACTTGGCTAGTACCAAAACATAACACCCAAAACACACCATTGTGTTCATTGCATCAGATTATACATTGTTGGATAACAAATGCCTGGCTGCTTCTAATACTGAGATTACTTCCGAAAACTGATTTGTTTAATTCCCTCAATTCAAAGTTCCTTCTGCTTTTGCCAACTGCAGACTCAGCTGCTTGAGAGTGTAATAAGTAACAGAATCCTTCTGTGCGTTGATTGTTGATCTGCACGCTGTTCCTCCCCACTTAATTAGCGAGTTCAAAGGGATGGCTGGATGCACTTGGTTGCAGCTGGAGCTGCTTTAGTTTTGACGCACAAAACGCATTAGCATTTTCTGTTTGGGAAGCGGAGTTGACAAAGCGGGCAATTAGGCCGTTTTCCAGAGGTTTCTCTTGACCACCACCCCCCCCCCCCCCCCCCAGCTGAGGAAATAAATGCATGTTAAGGGACTTCTCGGCCAAGGGTGCCACAGAAAATCCAGTGATGAAAATCAACGTACCCGAAGCCAAAGGACAAGGGAGGGCCAGGAACATGCTGAAGCCAGCAGAAAGCTAGAGTAGCAAGTGACCTGGCTGCCTGCTGGATCTTACCGTAAGAAGCAGGACATAGAATTAAGCTTGGCCTCCTTCCAATTCATCAATCAAACATTTAAGAGCACCCCATTTATGATTGTTTCACTTCTATTCATGTAAGTATTGTGTGCAGAGAAAATGTATTCTGATGATCAAGTGTTGCACATTTAATTGGCTTAAATAACTGTTGGGATGAATCACAAACGATTAATCCCCATTTAATTCTCAAAAGCATTCGCTCAATCCACTGGCCAACCAACCAGCACTGAGAGAAATCAGTCCAAATACATTGCTCACATCATGTACATTTTCTTTCAGTTGCTCTGTTATTTCCTTTTTATGGCTTAAAAATAAATATTATTTGTCAAGTAACAAATGCATCAGGATGCTTCTCACTCATTTGCTCCAGTTAAGGTGCCATCCACAGTGATGGCAGAGCAAAGCCCTGAGTTGGAAGCAACTGTGAAGTCAATTCGTTCAGTTGCTTTAACTGCAAGGTCCATCCCGCAGATTCGAACGGCCAATTGTTTCTGTTGTCAAAAGGAAAATCACATTTAGCCGCTGGCAGGTCGAACCAATGAAAGCAATTTCAGCTTCCATTCAAAATGATAGTGAAAAGGAGAACTTGTGGATGATGATGAAAAGTTATTGTCATACACATAAGTACAATGCACAAATACACTGAAATTCTTCTTGCTCACTGCAGCTACAGAGGTAGGTAACATCCACCAATAAACAGTAAGTATGAATTAAATTACCACAAGAGAATAAAAAGACAAAAGATATAAAATAATAGATACATAGTGTGGGGAAAAAAATTGTGATGGTACAATTGTGTAAAGAAATCTTTGACCCTTGAGACATAGTTCAGTTCAGAGAGTACAGGGAGATTCAAGCTTAATTGTTTAGAAGTTTCATGTAGTGAACAACAGAGATTGAGAGATTGCACAATTCCATTACCAGTGTGGCAGCAAACAGGAAGACTTGAACACCAGCAACCATTGCACTGGCGTGTGAATTTCTTCCGACGCAGCCTGTTCGTTGATGACCAAGTTCAACCAGGAGAGTCAGTGATGAAAAATGTCATTAAATTAAAAGTCTATACTGGTGATGTTTAATAGATATTGGGCAAGCAGACCGCATAGCACAACAGACAGCAAAGATTGTTACCCATCATTGTGGAAAAAAGTGGTACTGTAATGTAAGGGCCTGGCTGATAAACCCAAGCTCGTCCCAAATCAGCAGGGGTCATCAAAGTTGGAGAATTCTTCTATTACATTCTGACTATACATGTCAAAAGAATTTGCTGGACCCCATTTCAGTATTCAATATTTGATCTATAGGCAAGTTTTGGGGACATGAAATATTTAAAGAAAGCAATTGTTGAATGAGATAACATCAAAGCTGATTGTCCAGGCATTTCTGTTTATTGTTCAACACATGGATTGTCAATTTATATTAGCATTCTTCCAAGGCTCTTGAAAAAGTATCTATGCTTGACATGCATTCGCTTTGTATCTTCTCATGTAATAGTTTAATTCATACTTACTGTCTATTGGTGAATGTGATGTACCTCTGATAGCTCAGTGGTTGGAGCACTGGTCTTGTAAACCAGGGGTCATGGGTTCATTCCTCACTGGGGCCTCATTTCCATGAGAGATGCTTGATAAAGTGGCGACTCTCTGTCTTCCTTGCGGAAGGCAAAGTTAAAGAATTTCATGTATATTACATTCAAAATGTTGTATTATGTGACAATAATGGAACCTCTGCAGAGTATTTGTGCATTGTACTTATGTGTATGACAATAACTTTTCATCAGTCTTCCTGCCCTGGGAGTCTACACGTCAGAAGACCAGCGCATCAAGACAACAGTGAAGAAGTCACACCAGCACCTATACATTCTAAGACATCTAAGGAGCTTGTGTATGTCACTGAATACTCTACGAAACCTCTGCGGCCTTCTGTGGAAAGTATGCTAACTGGTTGTCTACTGGTTTGGTAACTCAAGTGTCCAAGAATACAGAAGGCTGCAGGAAATGGCAAACATAGCAAAGTCCATCATAGACTCCGGCCTCATCAAAGTGAGGGGCTTCTTCAAGAAGGCAGTTAACATCATATGCCCCTTTTCCATTGGCATTCCAGTTAATTGGCTGTACCGTTTCCATTGCGCCACCCTTAACTGGGATATTAATTGCTTTTCCACTGAATACAACTCATCGCCGGGGATCACAGTGCTCTACCTTCAACTGGAGATGGTGACTTTCTAACCATTTTAACAGCATGCCCGGATAGAGGCGGTTAATCCCCCGTGGGAAATTACATCATTTGACTCCTGCGTTCGGACAGGGTTCTTTTTCCACTGGACCCTGTCTCAGTAAATTCCTGGGACAGGCTGCCAGTGGAAAAGGGGCTTATAAAGAACCCCCACCACCCTGATCACAACCTCTTCTCACTGCTATCTTTAGGCAGAAAGTACAGAAGCCTGAAGACCAACACCTCCAGGTGCAAGAACAGTTTTTATGCAACTTCTATCCGGCTCTTGAACCTGAACTCATTGCCCTAATCTTAAACTACTCTTGCTCCATGAAAAAAATCTGTCTGGACTTTTGAATTCTTTTCTTGCACAGACTGCAACTGTGAAGATTTATCTACCTATCCTTTTAAAAGTATTATCTATATTTCTGTTTTGGCACATTATAGTAATTTAGGGTGTATGTTATGAATTGATTTGGCTGCAGCAAACAAGAATTTTGAGAATCTGTACATTATACTTAGGTGTGTGACAATAAACTTATCATTATTATTACACTTCTTCTTTGGCTTGGCTTTGCGGACGAAGATTTTTGGAGGGGTATGTCCACGTCTGCTGCAGGCTCATTGGTGACTGACAAGTCCGATGCGGGACAGGCAGGCACAGTTGCAGCGGTTGCAAGGGGAAATTGGTTGGTTGGGGTTGGGTGTTGGGTTTTTCCTCCTTTGTCTTTTCTCAGTGAGGTGGGCTCTGCGGTCTTCTTCAAAGGAGGTTGCTGCCCGCCGAACTGTGAGGCACCAAGATGCACGGTTGGAGGCGATATAAGCCCACTGGCGGTGGTCAATGTGGCAGGCACCAAGAGATTTCTTTAAGCAGTCCTTGTACCTCTTCTTTGGTGCACCTCTGTCTCAGTGGCCAGTGGAGAGCTCGCCATAGAACACGATCTTGGGAAGGCGATGGTCCTCCATTCTGGAGACGTGACCCACCCAACGCAGTTGGGTCTTCAGCAGCATGGATTCAATGCTTGTGGACTCTGCCAGCTCGAGTACTTCGATGTTGGTGATGAAGTCATTCCAATGAATGTTGAGGATGGAGCGGAGACAGCGCTGATGGAAGCGTTCTAGGAGCCGTAGGTGATGCCGGTAGAGGACCCATGATTCGGAGCCAAACAGGAGCGTGGGTATGACAACGGCTCTGTACACGCTGATCTTTGTGTGTTTCTTCAGGTGGCTGTTTTTCCAGACTCTTTTGTGTAGTCTTTAAAAGGTGCTATTTGCCTTGGCGAGTCTGTTGTCTATCTCTTTGTCGATCCTTGCATCAGATGAAATGGTGCAGCCGAGGTAGGTAAACTGGTTGACCATTTTGAGTTCTGTATGCCTGATGGAGATGTGGGGGGGGTTGGTGGTCATGGTGGGGAGCTGGCTGATGGAGGACCTCAGTTTTCTTCAGGCTGACTTCCCGGCCAAACATTTTGGCAGTTTCCGCAACTTGACAACAAATATATCAAAAGGTTTGTTTCCTTAAAAACATGGGGATTATTATAGACAACTTCAAGCTGAACACAAAGATACTTTCAAATATCCTGCATCATGTAGGAAGTTGGCAAAACATTAAATAAACTTTTATTGAATTTATTATGTTTAATTGCATAGTGATGCTGAGCTAAGCTCTCAGGTTGACTGCATGTGTAACACAACAAATTTGAGGAGCCCAGGGTTTGTCTTGATCACCAATTTTACAACTGAAGTAGAGCTCGTATGCTTTCTTAATAAGTGCAGTCATGCTGCATCTATACAGTTGTTGCGACATTGATGAGATATTTCTGCTTTATTGCATCTTCCTGAAGTCAACAAATGCTATTGTTGAGTAGAGTCACTATGCTATTGCCTGGAGAACATGTGCACCAACTTGCGTTCAGCCCACATCAATGTACCGGTAATACACAGCATCTGTATATGTGAGCTGCTTTTATACCCTGTCTATATCTATCCTGACTAAGCAGGTCCAGGCTTAAGCCAACATCTGCATAGCACCTGCACTGAGTGCATACCCAGACATGCTTGGACTGACCAAAACAGCTTGCTTTGTGGACAATATACAAGTAGACTTAAAATATAACAGGAAATCACAAAAATAGGTTGTATCTAAAAAACTGTACATGATAGGAAAATGTTATGGTGATTTTCATGATCATCAGCCTCAAATCCATAAATTACACCCAAAAGCGTTCAGGAAGCAAAATCTTCATTGTCTGGCGTTATCAATATAATTGGCGCAATTTTAAAATAGAAACTCAATATAAAAGTCACACAACAAAGTGGGGTTTAGGCATTTTCTGGCTAATTGGAGGATGCACAGTTAAGATATATTCTATATAGAAATAGAGTTAACATTTCAGATCAGAGACCCCTTAACAGACAGATGGCAAAGTATTTGAATAATAACCATCAATCTCTGGTTTATTTCCTTTAATCCCAGGAGCATCAATTTTGTCAGCCAATTTGAGATATGTTATCAAATATTTTTTTGAAAATCCACATGTGCAACGCCACTCTACAAAACTTGCAAGAAGCTATTTCAGTACAAGCCCCTTCCTGAGTGTGCCCCGAAAACAACCGCCCGCATAGACTAACCCGACATTAAATCCCAGATACCAGTTCAATTTTGTCCAGGAGGATGCTCCGAAATGTTTACCCAGCTCTGGTGTCAGATATCACTAGAGTATCGTTCCTTGCTTTTTAAAAAATTTTTGCTCTGCTCTTACTTACCAGAGGAACCAGATGTATTGTATTAAATCTACTCTGTGCCCTATCTCATGGGGAAAAAACTTGACCTGTTCTCTGTAGCTGCAACCAAAAAAAAGTTCATCCAATCAAGAACAAATCAAAGGAAACAAATCAAAACCTGCCATTGTGCATGGCACAGTGTATTATTGCAATGACTAATATGTGCATAAATAATCTGATAAAATAATTTCTGCTGAACAGTTTCTATTCTGAGGCTACCTAATGGCTCTTAAAGGTAGCTCATCAATTCTTTGTCATGTGTTCCATGGCCATATTTTTAGTCTGATTAATACGTTAATGTGTTTGCTGCTGCCCTAAGCCACAGTTATTATGATCAATTAATAAAACTATTGAGTCCATAACCTAGAGAGTTCTTTGTCATTGGTACTTTGGCAAAGATTTGCAGGGTTCCATTTTCATAATTTGTGATTGTTGAAAATGCTCTTGGTATCTGAAAGCTCATTCAGCGAGGCAGCGATTTTTCTGAATTATGGTAATTCTTTGGCTTGGCTTCGCGGACGAAGATTTATGGAGGAGTATGTCCATGTCTGCTGCAGGCTCGTTGGTGACTGACAAGTCCGATGTGGGACAGGCAGGTATGGTTGCAGCGGTTGCAAGGGAAAATTGGTTGGTTGGGGTTGGGTGTTGGGTTTTTCCTCCTTTGTCTTTTCTCAGTGAGGTGGGCTCTGCGGTCTTCTTCAAAGGAGGTTGCTCCCCGCCGAACTGTGGGGCGCCAAGATGCACGGTTGGAGGCAATATCAGCCCACTGGCGGTGGTCAATGTGGCAGGCACCAAGAGATTTCTTTAAGCAGTCCTTGTACCTCTTCTTTGGTGCACCTCTGTCTCGGTGGCCAGTGGAGAGCTTGCCATAGAACACGATCTTGGGAAGGCGATGGTCCTCCATTCTGGAGACGTGACCCACCCAGCGCAGTTGGGTCTTCAGCAGCATGGATTCGATGCTTGCGGACTCTGCCAGCTCGAGTACTTCGATGTTGGTGATGAAGACATTCCAATGAATGTTGAGGATGGAGCGGAGACAGCGCTAATGGAAGCGTTCTAGGAGCCGTAGGTGATGCCGGTAGAGGACCCATGAATATGGTAATATTATTGTTCTTAATAGTGATCCTAGACCAGATTACCTGAACAATAATGGATATCCTGTGGCTTGACATGAACGAGAAAAGATTGCATTTCGAAGCCAGGCCGAAGTCGTGCTTCAACATTGATGCTTCTTATATGCAACAATCGTGGAATGACAGAATGGTCACAGCAAGAAGGAAGCCATTCAGCCCAACACATCTACATCTGCTTTCTACCAGGGCAATTCATAAATGCCAATCCTGACTCTTTCTCCATTCCCTTACAATTTTTCCCACTTCCAGAACGTCAACATTGAATTCCTCTTGAAGACAACAATGGAACCTATCTCCTCTGCGAAAATGTGATCTCTTACAACCCCACATCCCAAAAACAATAAACCCACTCACAATGCTGAGGTCCTGAAATGAATTGAGGGCCATGGGGAAGAGAACACTCATGGGGCAGTTCAACAATGATCATGCTGCCCGCCTGTTATTTTTTGTATGATCTTACATTTTCCCACTCTCAGCTACAGTAGAACGATAGTTTTGCAGAGACATAAATTATTTATTGCTATCTGTAAGATATTTCTAAATGTTTATACTGAAGTACTCCAGACTCTCAAATGACAGATCAGCCTATAAATATTTGCCCCTGAGGATTAGCCTTCTCCGTGAGATTCATGAAGCCTTGTGTCACATTCTCCAGGCTTTTGTAACATAGCAGTCAAACCTCACAGCTTCAATTATTCTCCTTCCATTTCACAATTCATTGCTCACCTCACAGCTGTGGAGTTTGGAAGTATTGCCGCAACTCTTTTAACAATGCCAAGTTAAAGGAGCAATGTTTGAAGCCTTACAAACAGAGCATTTCTCAAAACAAACACAAAGACGGCAAATGATGAAATCTTGGGAAAATAACGAATTGCTGAAGGAAATCAGCTGCTCAGTCAGATCCATGGGTAGAAGGATCAACACCCCATATTCCTCTTGGAGAGCCTTAAACCTAAAGGTATGAATATCAGTTTTTCTGGCCCATCCCAATCTGGTTTCACTGCTTCCATCTCTTTCCTTGGTGCTGTACTTTTTATTCTTTCTTTAACTTTTCTTCCCCCCTTCCTAGTGGTCTCTTCCTCCACTGTCTCTCCACCTCTCACATCTTCTGTCCTGAACCCTGTCATCTCTTAACCCCTTCTCATTTCCACTCTTTATACATAATATATATACAAATAAATAAAACATCAGTCTCAATACAGGGTCCAGATCCAAAATGTTGATTGACCATTTCTACCTAATGGATGCTGTTTGACCCTCTCAGTTCCAACAGCAGATAGTTATTTGCTCATAGCACGACTAAATATGATGTTCAGCCTCTTTCTCTCTCTCCACCCCCCCCCCTCTCAGCCTCTCAGCATGGAAGTGTGTCACAGGTGGAAAAGAGAGCCCTCTGTCAGATTTGCCTTCTTTCTAGGAGATGTTCATGATTGCTCCATCTCTGAGATCTCCTGGTATATCCTCCTCCTCCTCGATTGTAAGTGCTCTGATTACCCGGTCGTAACTCAGATTTATTCACTCCTAATACTGGAAGAGTTTAATCAAAATCGTGTTGACTAGTTTGTCTACAAAAGGTAATCAATGATCTTTCTGAATACAACCAGAAAGAAGAGTGGGTTCAGGATGTTACCAAATTTTCAGATCAAACATGTATCAAATGTCCTCCATATCAGGCAAAGACTTTTCCTATTTTGTGAGCTGTTGCTCGAGTTTAACACACCCACCAAATGAGAGGAGAATGGCGGGAGGATTAATATGATGGGATCGGATATCTCAGCAATCCTCCCCACAGAATCAATCCTTGGGCTCATTTTAATGTGGAACCAAAATACAGTCTTGCCACCAGTATAATCATGGGACCTTCACAGGAGCTCAAGTTGGACTACTACCCACCACAGAAGCAAATTGACACAATTGGGAAGAGACATGATCCTCTGGTAAGATGTGCTAACCAAGGAAGGAATAGGGAAAATGACAAAAAGCATGGACTGAGCCTTGAGATAACAACCACCCTATTTGATAAGAGGGTCAAACACAAAATGTTATGACAATATTCTCAAGTTCTAGGACTGACCATTGTTGGATTCTATCTTTAACCAGGCAAGAGATCACAAAGATGTTCAGACATCACCCACATCACAACAGTTTCCAATGACTGTTGACTAAGCTGTGCCCAATTTCTACTGTAGTAATCAATCTAGCCCCAAACACCACCACTAACAAAAGAGATGCAACAGGAAGATCAATGTCAAAGGTCTTAAGAACTCCACAAAGGCAGCCCTTCTTAGCCCACAACCTGTCAACTTCCAGCTTACAGGAGCCCTAAGATGTCCACAGTTTATTGGCCGCCCTGATGTCCAAAAGATTGGCATCCACGAAGAGGCCCATAGCTTCACTGATATGAAGGACGGCTTAATGAGAATGACCAGGAGATCAAGGAGCTAATTAACTGCGAGTGCCAGATATCCCTGCATGGGAAGTCCCATCTACATTCATAAGAATCGGTTTTGAAGACAAAGTCTGGCAGAAACTCAGGACAAAAGATGATGAATAGGAGGAAGCAGAGGATATTCAGCCTCTCACCAACGACCATGAGATGAGTGGCTCCTTCTGCATTGCAAATGCATCTTATGGCCCAAGCCTCCTAGCTGCTGAGAGCCAGAACAGCGACAGACCAGGTTTTGGCCTCTGGAGGGAGCACTTTCAAGATCTCCTCAAATGTGACTGTCTTTAATGCGGGTGCCCTTGAATTTATCGACGCAAGTCTGACATTCATAAACAACAAGAAGCCCAGAAGACCATATCCCATTTCAAAAATATCAAGAACCACCATAGAAATCATAAGCTTTGGTCAACCCGGGTAATCAGAGCACTTACAATCGAGGAGGAGGAGGATATACCAGGAGATCTCAGAGATGGAGCAATCATGAACATCTCCTAGAAAGAAGGCAAATCTGACAGAGGGCTCTCTTTTCCACCTGTGAAATTCATCACCGATGTCCTCCCTCGTCATCGCCTCCTAGTGGCTGAAAAACTGCGCCCTGGTATTACACTTCCAGGTGCAAAGTGGACTTATCTTCACTGCACAAACACAAAATTCCAGGGAGCAGGAAAGACTCAAGATATGGCCTTTTTTGACCTTACTAGGAGAGCATTCCACAGAAATTGATCTCATCCTACATTTGGATGAGCTTGAAAGCCTTCATAATATCCAATGTGTCCGCAACAAAGCATAAGTAGTCAAAAGAGACAAAACAAGTCAAATAAGGTCAGGATCAGGATACTGCTCAGTTTATCCATCCCAATGCTACAAGACAACCTCCCATCCTCCAGCTGTGCTATGCTCAAGAGATCCATGGCCTACAGTTCTTGATGTTCCCATTGGATGGCTACCTCACATCTATCCTGACTGTTTTGGGCAGCAAGCAGCAGCCAAGAGTTAAAACGGGGCAGACCTAACTGACCTGCACCCTACATGAAACTTGCTTTAATTTCTGATGCAAATGGATCCGGCCTGAGCAGATACAGTTGCTCTTGGCTGATAAGGCAATGACCTTAAGAACAGTTCAAAACTCTATGAACACAATGTACGGTCAAATGAGAAGACATGGTTGTGCGGGTTTCAAATACAGCTTGGTAAAGTGCAAGGTTAGTGTGATCCATACTCTATTGTGTGACAACTCTGTCTAATTATATCAGCAAACTGTACAACCAAAAGTTGGCAAGGTGCCATTGACTGTTAACATGCAGTACTTTACATTCATTAACCTTAATGGATAATCCAATAACTGCGAAGAAAAAAAAACTGGAAATCTAGAAAAAATCTCAACTTTGAAGAGAGAAACATAATTCAAGTTTCAGGTCAACCACTTTTCTTCTGACCATCTTTCACTGGCTTATTTTCTCTCTGCACAGATGGTTTCAGACCTCACGAATATTTTATTGTTTTCTGTTGTTATTTTAGAATTCCAGATTCCACTATATATTGTGTAATAATGATAACTATTACCAGTAAAATTGACAGTTTGGAATAAAATACATTAAAACTGTCATTGCAGAGAAGGATTTTTTTTGCAATTTTTTCAGGAGGGAGTAATAAATCTCTGCAGGATTTATTTCCAAGTCATGATGGTGTTTATAATATTTGATGAGAGAGAGAGAGAGAGAGAGCGCAAAATTTGGTGGTGAAACACACTCGTAAAAAGTGAACTTAAATCTAGTAATAATGAAGAATTTCAAATGAAATTAAGTACAGAAGAAAGCTGAGGTATGGGACAGTACGAACATGGTTATCCCTCTTGAACGCTCAAGGGTTTGATCGATGTTACTGGGGAAGTAAGAGGTGCTGGATCCGATGTTATATATCACAATCTCAACTGCGAGCACCCTTATCTTGTCTCCATTCCACAGCTTCCATTTGCCCTGTTGCCACTCTTGACCCACCAGCAGTAGAAATATTGAGGTGGTCTCTCAAGTTTTCCTTCCAATGCACGTTGAGTACCCCTCTCTCACCTCCCTTTTTAGGTCTCCTTGGGGTGGGGGTTTATTTTTTAGGCCATTCATTGATTTTTCTTTGCTCTCTCTGTATTGCACAGTCAGTTGTTTAAATTCGTTACGTGTTATTTATTTGTTTACGTGTTTACGCTGTGTACAGTTTACTTTTTCCACTTCCAATTAGTGGTAATTCTGCTGCGCCCACAGGAAAAAGGAATCTCAGGGTTGTATGTGATGTCATGACAATAAATCTGAATCTGAATTCAAAGCAGCTTTGCTCTGGGTGAATGGAAAATTATCATTCATCATTTTTTTTCCACTATTGTCCCTTCACAAGTAAACGGAAGGTTGAAATAGTGGGTGATCGGGTGATACAATGGGACAGCAGTTTAGGCAATGGTTCACGGCTCCCCGTGACACAGGTTGGGTACTGATCTTGGGTGGTAAGCTTGCGTGCTTTCCCTCAGTCTGTTTGTGTTTCCTTTAGGTGCTCTCCATTCCTCTCCCATCCAATAGAGTGCTGTGAAATTAAATCGGTGGCTGTCTAGTGTCTCAGTGCAGGTATGTGGCAAAAAGAATCAAAGGAGAGGTGATGTGGGTGTGAAAGAGAAAACATTAAATGCTACAAGGAAATATGGAGAGGAAGAATGGGATTGACGGTCTAGGCAGCAGGCATGGACTCAATCAAATGAATGAACTCCTTCTATACCATAACTAGTATACAGAGTATAAGGGATCTCTGCAAAAGAAATTCTGACCCAATACAGCTCAGCACATCTGCTCCAGCTCAGCACATCTCCTCCTCATCCACTCTCTCCTTTCCTCTCACACCATGCAATACTCTACCATCAGTTAGACAGATCACAAGGTTAAGAGTAAAACTTTTGATCTAATAAGAGAAGAGCAAAATTAAACTAAGATTCACAAACTGCATTTAAGACAGGTGATCCAGGTCTCGACAGGAAGTCCAGGTACGACCTACAGAAGGTCATCTCAGCATCAGAGGCAATTCTGAAGGAAGCTAGTGACAGAGTAGATACTCGTCAGCTGTGGCGGGGATTGCAGGCCATTAAATCCTATAGTGTTGTGGTGGTACACCACCGGCCTACTGCAGGGGGCAACCTCTGTACCTGCAGGAGTGTAAGGGGACAGGACAACACCTGGCCGGCTGTCAATCAGTCAGCCTGAATGGATCAAGCCCCACCCGGTCGGGTGTCAATCACCCTCCAGGATATAAGCCTGTGCCGGCCTCCCGAGCCCTCACTCAGAGTTGCTGCAGCCACAGCGAGCCTGGCTCTTTGGAAGTCTTCGAGGATTAAAGCCTGTTGTACAGTCTTTATCTTTGTGTGTGTCTGATTCTGGCTAACAGTGCACCACAAAGGTGAGGCCGAACACCAAAAATGGATGCGATCATTCACTACGCGATGAGCTGAACAGCTTTTATGCTAGCTTTGAAAAGGAGAACTCAATGGTACTAATGAGAATCCCAACAGAAGCTGATGGACACTGTGATATCTGTCTCTGAGGCCAAAGTCATAACATCCTTCAAGAGGGTGAACCCTTGCAAGGAATCAGGCCCTGAATGTGTCCCTAGCAGGGTACTGAAAATCTAGGCCTCCTCACTGACAATCAAGGATGTGAGCTTTGCCCACTGCTCTACTCGCTCTACAGCCATGACTGTGGGCAAGGCACAATCCAAATACCATCTACTTATTTGCCAATGGCGCCATGGTCATCGGCAGAATCACAGACAGCAATGAGGAAGTGTACAGGAAGAGTGAGATAGATCAGCAAGTTTTTTTTTAAATTTTATTTAAAATTTTATGACATGAATAAAATAAAAATTACATTTAAAGAAATAATAAAAAATAAGATAATAAAAAATAGAATATTACATCATTAAACTACACAAATTAACCCCCCCAATAATTATAACACAATCATTTAATTTAAAATTGGTCCAACCCTCCTCCCCAAAATAAAGAGTGAAGAATTAATTAACAATGTTGTAAATAAAATGGAAAAAACCCCACTTACAAAAAAAGGATAAAACTTAACAACAAAAAAAATTACTAACAAAAAAAATCAATACTAAAATAATACCCTTAAACATATTTTTAAATCAAACATAATACATGTATTTAACAAATGAAATCCACTTTAAAACTAAGTTCAAATTTTAAAATCATATATCAACCACATATCTGTTATTCAAAAAAATCATAATAATACACAAATACAGAATTTCCATTAATACCAAGTTTCCTTTATAATTCATCGAGAGAACAAAAACATCCCTTAGAAAAACAATCAGATAAACTTTTTATTCCCTTCCCCTCCCGTTATATAAAAAAAAGAAAAAAGTTTAAACTCTTATAAAATTCTCCATATTCTTCATTTATAACATCTTCAAAATTCTCTATCAAAATTAACTTAATTTTATTAAACTCTTCTCCCTCAATGTATTTATACTTAATTTTCTTCTTTTTCTTCTTATCACCTTTCCCCTCATCTTCCTCTTCATCTAATTCAACATCCTCAATTTTTGACTTATTATCTTCTGTGACATCATCCTCTTAAAAAAGAAAAAAGAGAAAAAAACCCCCAAAAAAAGAGAAAAAAAAGGAGAGTAAAAAAACCTCCTAATTCCCTCTCAATTACAATCAGAAAACAAAAAGAGTTAAAAAAAATTATTTATTTAAAAAAAATAATAAAAAAACCTTCACTTCTTAACCCAAAAATTAAAAAGAAAAAGAAAACAGGTCGGAGGTCACAACTACCTCCTCCTGTTTAAACCACCCAAAGCGGTAACTCCCCCAAAATATTGGGTGTGAGATAACTCACAGGTAGCTGATGACTTCTGGAAACTAGTGCCCACCCAGTTCCCTCTCCCAACTCCCATTTCATTAAACTATCATCATTATTTAAACTATTTAAACTCTTCTCAAAAAAAGATAAAAGATTTATTTTTTTAAAATCAACGTTACCACTTCGGTCACCATTGCTTCCATTTCTTTTAAAAAACTGGATCCCACCTTGCATCTTTACTCTCTTTGGAGACCTTGAAGGACTACATTGTTCCTGAAACTGCATGATTGGTAGAGACTGAGCAAAGTCCATAACCTCTTTAGGATTGTCACAGAACTTTGGCTAATTTCCATCCTAAAAAATCTTCAGTACTGCAGAATACCTGAATGTTCCCTTATGTCTTTTTTTCCCCACAACCGTTCTTTCACAGAATTAAATTTGCATCGTTGAAACATAATTTCTTGACTCAAATCTTGATAGAAGAAAACAGGATTATTCTGAACCATCAAAGGAGATCTATTTTGCTGGACATTTCTAGTAACCGTACGTAAAATTGTCTCTCTGTCACAATAGTTTAAACAACGGATCAAAACAGATCTTGGATTCTGTCCTGAAAAAGATTTTCTTCTTATAACTCTATAAGCACGTTCCAGTATTAAACCTTCAGGGAACTTATCCTGTCCTAACACTCGTGGAATCCATTCAGTAAAAAATTTTCTTGGATCTGGTCCTTCTATGCCTTCTGGCAAACCAACAATTTTCACATTGTTCCGTCTAGATTGATTCTCCAAATAATCAACCTTTTTTGCTAAATTTTTATTTTGGATCTGCAATGTTTCAATTATTCTATTTTCATCTTGCAGTTGATCCTGTGCATCGACTAAACCTTGATCACACATTTCAAATCTTTCAAGCTTAAAAGCTCCATTAATGACTTCCGCCATCGCATTAATCTTGGAAATAAACAGGTTCACAAAATTAGCTAAGTGACTCGATACAGAATATATCTTATCTTCAAGATCCTTAACAGACATTTCAACAGAAGTAGATTCAGGCATAATGGGGTCTTGCTGTTCCTTAGAGACCACGGGATCTTCTGTCCCTTCCCTTAATTTAGTATCTTTTCTAGCAGTTTGACTTCGTATAAAAATCCCTCTCAAAGTCCCCCCAGCAATGCCAGGAGACTGAAGATCAGGGTTATCTTTAAGCCAAATCTCTTTAATCATCTTCACTGAATCGATGACTGGAAAAACCGTTGTAATTGAAGATGCATTTTGCAGTGCCACCACTGTAGCAGTCGAATGACAGCTCTTTAACTCTCCAGCTAGTGGCGCCCCAGCTGATTCAACTGTCAAAGCCTCTGCAACAGCACCTGCAGTGGCCACCGTGCGAAACACTGGCACCCGTCCAGACCCTTGTTCTGAAAGCTGTTGAATGCGACCTTCAGAGAGCCTCACCGGGTTAAAACGAAGCTTCAATGCCAAACTCTGCACGTCTTCCTCTGGATCCATTCTCCGCTGAGTCCTGGCTTCTTGTAAACAAGTAGGCTCAGACAATTTCGGAAAATGTAGTTTTTTAACAGTCTGTTGATATTTTCTTTTACTTGCATATAAACCATTAGGCACTAATACAACACCTCTTATTATTTATAAACTTTTAAAAGAACTTTAACGGGCACATAAAGACAAAACAATAAATCAGAGTCATGAGAGGTCTGGAAGGCACGTCTGTTCCCTACGCCATCTTGCCACGCCCCCGATCAGCAAGTTGAGTGATGTCACAACCACCTTGCACTCAATGTCAGCAAAGCTAAGGAGCTGATTGTGGACTTCAGGAGGGGGAAAATTGGGAGAACACAAACCAGTCCTCATCGAGGGCTCAGCAGCAGAAAGCGTTAAGGACTTCACATTCATGGGTGTCAATATCTCTGAAGATCTAACCTGGGGCTTCCATTCTGATGCAATCATAAAGAAGGCTCACCAGGAGCTATATTTTATGTGGAATTTGAGGCACCAAAGACACCCGCAAATTGCTTCGGATGTGCCATGGAGAGCAATCTGACTGGTTGCATCACCGTCTGATATGGAGTTACCAATGACAGGAAAAGTCTGCAGAGAGTTGCGAACTCAGCCATTGCCGTTATGGGTCTCAGCCTTCACTCCATTAAGGACATTGACAAGAAGCTGTGTCTTAAGAAAGCAGCCTCTGTCCTCAAGGTTCCCCACCACCCAGGCCATGCCCTGTTCAGACTGCTACCATCAGGAAGGAGGTACAAGAGCCTGAAAACCCAGAGGCACAAAAGTAAACCAGTTTCTTCCCCTCTGCCGTATAAATGGACGATGAACCACAGACTCTGTCCCACTTTCCCTTCTTTATGCTCTAATTTTATTTTAATGCAATTTATAGCATTACTTGAACTGTAATGTTATAGCAAAACAACAAATTCTATGACAGGCTCATGAGAATGAGCTCTTTTCTTTTTAATTTAAAAAATATATTTTGCAAAATCCCTTTACACAAAGTATACCAATGATAACATTAATAAAATCACGTCGTATCAATTGTAAATTAGAATGACCAGAATTAGAATCGTCATGAACAAGTCATGAAATTCAGTGTTTTGCGGCAGCGTCACAGAGCAAACATTCATATTATAACCATCTCACAACATTACTATAAAAAGAACAGAGCACGAAAAGTAAGGCAGTGTCTTTGGTTCATTGCTCATTCAGGAATCTGAGGGCAGCAGGAAAGAAGCTGTCCTTGTGCCGTTGAGCGCTCGTCTTTAGGCTCCTGGACCTTTTCCCCAATGGTAACTGAGTGAAGAGGACAGGGCCTGGGCAGTGGGGGCTCTTTGAGGATAGATAGAGGCTGCTTTTGTAAGACACCGCCTCGTGTAGATGTTTCTCGATGGAGTGGAGTCTGGTGCCTGTGAATTCGCTGGCCAAGTTAACAATCCTCTGGAGTTTATTCCTGTCCTGCGAGTTGGCGCCTCCCATACCAGGCAGTGGTGCGACCAGCCAGAATGCTCGCCATGGCACACCTGCAGAAGTTTTCAAGAGTGACATACCAAACCACTTCAGACACCTCACAAAGTATCGCCACTGGCGAGCTAAAATTATTACGTAACTTATTTTGTCCAGGACATCACATTCAATAATTATAATAATTAAACAATTAAATCATTATTTATATTGTGTCCAAAATATTGAGTACAAAAATTATATAAATAATACACATTAAATTTCCCTTATATATTTTATAATTCTCTGATGTGATCATGTTGTTTTGAGATATGATCCATAATCTGCAATTAAAGCCCCTTTTACTTATTTGTCTTAATAATAAAAGGGAAAAAAATCCCTACTAATCTACCTACCCCTCCCTCTAAACAAGGTTAACTGTAAATATGAATCGAATAAAGGCTCCCATACACAGTCAGGTAATCCCTGGAGCATCCACACCACTTAAATCCTCAGATTAGGTTAATAATCCATGAATGGGCCCCACATCTTATCAAATTCAGACTTTGCATCCTTAATATTAGATCTAATTTTTTTTCTAAACTTTAATAAGACATAAAGTCATGTTACCATTAAATGTGAGTGGGTGAAACATTATCTTTCCACCATCAAAATTGCTTGTCTAGCTATCAATGAAGCAAAAGCTAGGATTCTCTTCTGGATTGAGAACAGATTGATAATGAATTCTGATTCGGATTCCCGTAGCACTTGAGCAGAAATTGTATTGAATTGCCTGTCGTCACATGCACCAAGACACAGTGAAAAATTTTTGTTTTGTGCTGAAAAGGCAAGTCAACTCGTACTTAAATACAGCAGATGGTGCAATAATGAACCTAAATTGAAGGGTGTGGTATCACATTAGATAGCAATTCTAGAAGGCTAGAGTAGCGATATGAGAGGGAACAAGCATTGTAATTCATGTAAGTAGGGGATCTGCCAAGAGCAGCTTGAAAAATGTCACCACACACTGGCGCATTTGCAGTGTCGTAGATTTACAGTTGAACTCTGCCTCACAGCCAAGAAGAATATTGGGTTTTTTTCCAGATGAGCGAGTTCACAGACATTACAAGAACTTAATTTATTTAAAGCTCCAATGTCGTGACAACAACTCTCTTAAGAAACAGAACTCAGCTTTCCTCTTTTTTTTCAATTTTTATCTAGTCGTGCTTTACAGGTCAGTCCTGGCACACAACCTCAAGTCAGGAGTGCACAATGATCTAAACTGGCAGCAGGCACGCACAAACTAAACCAGAATAAATTTATGTAAAAGGTGATCAGCCACTGAAATGGTGTGGCAAAGATCCACGGAAATTTCACCCTCACATTTCATTGTACTGACTGATTCTTACCCAACCTCCCTCCCCCTCACTCCACCAAATCAGTCAATGGTATGAGGAAAGTTAAAGAACATGGAGGAGTACAGCACAGGAACAAGGCCTTTACCTCACAATGACTGTGTCAAACACAATGCTAAATCGAATTACATCTCCTGTCTGCATATGACCCATTCCTCTCTCTTCCCTGCATATTCATGTGTCTTAAATGTTACTTGTTACATATCAGACAGCAGCAATAGATATTAGCCCAGAGTGTTAGATTTAAGAATAATATTTTTAATAAATTCCCTACTTACATAATAACATCTGATCTAATTTAGCTAAACTTGTCTAAGCTCCAACAATGTGTGAATATACTTATGTGTGTGTGGAATACCCAACCCACTACACCTTAGATACTATTCTCAAAAGGCAGTTCAAAGGTCAGGCTCAGAAATCCAGTGTGAACATGCAGACTTTAAATTGATGCAAAGAAGTTCACAAAGTAGGTGGGAGAGACCAAGGTGTCAGACTGTTTTTTAAACTCACAAAATCCTTGTTGAGGTGTTTCCAGACCAATGTTCTTTTCAAACGAGTGGCAACCAACATGCCCCTTTTCCTCAGTGCAGGGGATGCGACATGAGTGATTTTCACAAGCCCTTTTGTGGGTCAGCCAAATTACAGTGTTTCTTCTGCTTGCAAAACAGATTCATCCGTTCCAAATGACCTCCACAATTGTCACAGATTCCCCTATAACAGGGAGAAATCAGGCCATCACTAAACGATGCCACATTCACCATAATGTCCCTTCAAAGGATGCTGCTCCCAAGCACTGTCTCCTTAAAATGGGCTTCGAGCAAACAGTGAACTTGGTCTTTAACAGGCTGGTCACATGGTCTCTGCACCTGTGCTTCCAGGCACTTCCTCTCTCTCCAGAAGTATCTAATGTGAGTACACACTGCCCTCCTCTGTTAGCTCACAACCAGTCTCCAAACTTGCAGCTTGGTTAGTTCTCTTAAAGTGACAGTCCCACATAAATCAAAGTGAACTGAAAATGGGAGCAGGTAATACTACTATCACATATGCTTCCACCACTATCCCTGGAAGCCTGTTCTAGGTCCCTAACACTCTCTGTGTAAAAAACCTACCTCACATCTCAACTTTTGACTTCTTCCAGTATCATGGGAAAAAGATTTCTGAACCGCATACACTACCCCACTTGGCCTTTTTATTTTCCTTGCGATGTTTTTATTTAGTTTGAAATGTAGTTTACGCTGCTGCAAAATAATGAATTTTATGACACGTTCATGACTATAAATTCTGATTCTGACTGTCTACCGCAGTGATTTTCAAATTGCCCCCCAAACTCACATTCCACTAATCACAGAGCATGTATGGCATGGGGATTGCTTAAGGTGGAATGTGAGTTTAGGGGGCAGTTTGAAAACCTCTGGTCTATGGTATCAATGCCTCTCATAATTTCCTAAACGACTTATGAGGTCTCCCCTCATCCTCCAACATTCCAAAAAAAGGCCGTTCAGCCCCTCTCAACTAGTTGTTAGAATAGGACCCAAGCAGCCGTCTTTTTCCATTACAATTTTCCACACATTTTAACAGCACTTCATTGGCACTGAGGTTCTTTAAGACAAATTGATGAAGTAAATCATGATAAAAATTTTAACAATATGAAATAAAAACAGAAAATTGCCAGAACTGCTGAACTTTTAAGCAAATACATCTTTTATTCTTAGTGATGGTATGCAATTTCTTTTTCTCTCTGCAGTCTATTTTACTTCGAAATTTTTAATTTTAAGTTTACATTTTTAAAAAATTAGACATATACCATGGTAACAGGCCATTTCATCCCACGAGCCCATGCCGCCCAATTACTCCCGATTAACCTACAACCCCCAGTATGCTTCGAATGGTGGGAGGAAACCAGAGCACAAGGAGAATGTACAAACTGCTTACAGACAGTGAGGGATTCAAGCCCTGGTCCTGATTGCTGTGACTGTAACAGTGTTGCGCTAACCGCTATACTAACTATGCCAACCCTTTTGAATGAGGGGACGTAGTTACATGAATAGTGGGCAAAATGTGTTGGAATTTCTTTTCTCGCAAACGATGGTTGGTCTCTCAAATTCTTGACTGGGAGGCATTGTGGAGGCTAGATCATTGGGATATTGAGGGATGTTGGAAATTGGTACAGCAGAGGGGTAATGGATTAATCAGTTGTAGAGCTCGTCGAAAGAACCAAAGACTTGTTGATCCAAACCAAGGCTTTTATTAGCAAAAGGCAGGAGCTCTTCACAGGTGGCCGACCAGTCCGGAATGATCCGACCTAGCTAGGGACACAACCCTTTAAGGCCCAGACAATAGGCGTGGCTTAGCTCTCAACCAATCGCTGTAAGCACAGTCTAGATTCAGTAACTATATACACTATGTACATTGGTGATAGATCTGTACTATCACATCAGTCATGATCATATCGAATAACAGGCCATTCTTGAAGAGCAAGTTGTTCATCCTCCTCCTATTTTGTTGTGCTCCTGTGTTCTTGTGGTCCAGGTGCGTCAGATGGAGCATTCAGAGACCAAAATGTGCCAAAGTCATGCCATGAGGATGTACGGCAAGCTTTGTGTTCAGCTTGCCTCTTCTCATTTCTCATTGTCTAATTCAAGAAAAATGTCCTTTCTCTTCCATCCATGGGCATAACCACGTGCATGGAAATACAGCATCCTTCATCAATTCTATTCTGGCACCAACATTAACTATAACAGAAAACAAGAAATTGTCTTTGAAAGAGACCTTCTGTCAAAGGTTCATGAATGTAATCCTTGTTTTATCTCCACACTTTTGCTACATTGCTTCTGGTTAACTTCTTTTATTTTCCCCAAAAGTGAACTTTATTCACAATAAATTATTTACAAAAAAGAAAACCATTGAAAATCTTTTCACACCCAGAATGTCAATCATATCTATACATTCCCATCAATGTACATTGTTACATCTGTTCTCTAAATACACCATTATCACCCCTGTGGTAGTTCGACGCTTCTTCCCCCTCTCAATGAGGGACTTCCCCTGAGTTACGAAACACTAATTTTCATCCCTCGTTCATGACAATAAATTCTGATTCTGAGTCTGATTGGTTTCAGCCCTTCAATGCCCGGTAACGGCAGGACTCTAGTCCGTGGTCCGTCCCCACAGTGCCTTCGTGTTGGCGGGACCAAGCCTATGTGCGTTCCTGCCTCCCAGAATGTGACAGGCAGCAGCATTCCCACACCAACATCCCTGTGAGGTGAAAGGCCAACAGGTTTCGGGCATCTTTCACCGAGTTGATGCCCTTCAAGCAGTTCTGGATGTCTGACATTGTGTGCATCCCCGCAAACATCATGCTACTGTTGCTGGGGATAAACTGTGACCAGGATCCTTGCGTCCATCTCCACACACTTTTAGCGAATCTCCATACAGCAAAGAGGTAGGCGACTGCCTCCACTCCACCACAGTCATCTCAAGGACAACATAAATGGTGGGATTAACTTCTATATTTGTACCACAGACATCATTATCAATAAGTCCCAGTGGGAGATAACCAAAGGGCAATATGATATGCATCACTGAGCATAATTACCCAAGGTTTTAATTAGGTCATGAGGACTAGTGTAACTGAAAGCAGCAGGAAGACTCTAATTTGCTTAACTAATGGTGGCTAATCAGGATTGAGAAACTTTCCAGCTGTGGCATTACACTGGAGCTGGATTTCACTCAGCTGCGGTATCAGCATCTTGAGTAATTAGCCAACAAAACAGGTGAAGGTAACAGGGGTAACAGAACTCAAGCAAATGACTTTGACCCTCTTCTCATCATGGAACCCATTATGTCATACATCAGTCATTGACTGGGAGGGCAGGCTTGATGAGTGAGGAGGCCCTGCGCTTATTTTCTTGTGAGGCCGGAGAGTTCGACAGTCCTGAGATCATGATAAGACAGACACTGTGATTCAGCAATGGGTCTCATCTCTGCTCTATAGAACCAGAGAACATTACAGCACAGAAACAGGCATCTTCAGCTCTTCTAGTCTATGCCAAGCCATTTTTTTTGGGGGGGGGGCTTCCCACTAACCTGCACCCAGTCCATTTCCCTCCCCCATCTATGTACATGTGCAAATTCTTCTTAAATTTTAAAATTGAGCTCGCATTTACCACTTCAATTGGCAGCTCATTCCATACCCCACCACTCTCTGTGTGAAGAAGTTCCCCCTCATGTTTCCCCAAACTTTTTCCTTTCACTCTTAACCCATGTCCTCTGGTTTGGATCTTACCTCCCCTCAGTGGAAAAAAACCGACCTACATTTACTCTGTCTATCTCCCTCATAATTTTAAATACCTCTATCAAATCTCCCCTCATTCTTCTACACTCCAAGGAATAAAGTCCTAACCTGTTTAACATTTCCCTGAAACTCACTTCCTGAAGTGCAGGCATCATCCTAGTAAATCTTCTCTGCTCTCTTTCTATATTATTGATGTCTTTCCTGTAGTTAGGTGACCAAAATTACACACAATACTCCAAATTAGCCTCACCAATGTCTTATATAACATTAACATAACATTCCAACTCATGTACTCAATACTTTGATTTATGAAGGCCAATGTGCCAAAAGCTCTCTTTTCAACTACTTTCAGGGAATCATGTATCAGTTTTCCCAGATCCCTCTGCTCTACCGCACTCCTTAGTGCCCTACCATTTACTGTGTTCATCCTTTCTTAGTTTGTCCTTCCAAAATGCAACACCTGATACTTGTCTGCATTAAATTCCATCGGCCATTTTTCAGACCCATTATTCCAGCAGGTCCAGATTTCTCTGCAAGCTTTGAAAACCTTTTTCGCTGTCCACAACACCTTTAATCTTAGTGCCATTTGCAAACCTGCTGATCCAATTTACCACATTATCATTCAGATCAATGATACACCCAGTAGATGACAAACAACACTGGTCCCAGCACTAATCTCTGAGGCACACCAGTAATCACAGGCCTCCAGTCTGAGAAGCATCCACCACTACTTTCTGGCTTCTCCTGACCAGCCATTTTTGAATTCAGTTCACTACTTCACCATGAATACCAAGCGTCTGAACCTTCCTGACGAACCTCTCATGTGGCACCTTGTCAAAGGTGATCTTTGATCATTTCATTTCATTTACTGTAAAGGAATGACTCAACAAATGGTAGATGTTCCTAACGAATGGAAAAAAAAATCCTTCTACTAAAGTTGGACTTAGTACACATTTTTGAAACCATTCATAACTCTGATATCTTCGGACTGTTTCAACGATGACAGGAAATAGGATAATGAAGTGCATTCATACTCGATGAGCGTGTTTAAGCTTGAAAACAGCAGGTGGCCATTGAAAACCTCAAGAGCAAACAAAGAGAGGTGCATGAACAAAATGCCATAGAAGTTCTGGCACAAGGATCACAAGAAGACAACAGCAAGCAATTAGGAAAGCACTTTGACCTTCATTGCAACAGAATAAGACTGTGAAAGTCTGGACAGAACTGTGTGGGGTTTTCTATTATGCAAGCAATGCACAAAAGAGTTCAATTACCCAAGAGCTGGGTTTTTTTCTCATTTCTTATCTTAAAATTTAATAGCATCCAATTAAAAATGTGTGGGCTGACTGCTATTTGGTTGCAAGAATTCAGCCTGAATTCTCAATGCACGATTTAAATTTTATTCCGACATAAAGAGATCAAACAGTTATAAATACAATTCTGTTTCCATTGACGTCAGGTTAATTACAGACCTGTTTTATGAGAATTAAAGTGCTATTCATTTAATGACTGGTTTTATCCCCTTTCTTAAGTTGTGGGAACTCACCTCCCACTTCCAGTGAGGGAATTAAATTCATTTTATTTGAAAGCAGCAACATTTTTCTGTCTGTGACCTTCACCAAAATTTGCCTTTCACTGGCAGGGTTACATCAAAAATGTGCGAGCACAACCTGTTCAAGATGCAACCCTCTTAGATTAAAATAGGATCATATAAATGGCATCTCGTCAACCAACCCAGAACGCCAGAGCTACTCAACTCAGAATCCGCCACAGAAACTTTCATTTTGACAGCTGTGGTTCCACTTCTTCGTTCCTCCCTTATCTATTGCATCCTCCTCCAGGGCAGCTCTCATCCTTGTCCCGAACCAATAATCCGCAAGCCCTTCTTTTGCAAGATGTATAAATACCTGTCAGCAAATCAAGCAGGAAGATGAGGTGTCACTCATTCGGATCTCCATTACTAGCACTGCTCTGATTCCAGGATGCTGCCGAGTGACTGCTATCAGATGCTGGATGAGTCATCACCAGCTTCAGCAATATTGTTGCAATCTGTGCCCCTGTCGACAGCAGGTTCCTGCACCTTTCACTCAGTCAGTGGCTCTCAGCCTTTTCCTGTCCATTCACATCCCACTTTCAGTATTCCCTATGCCACAAGTGCTCCGTGATTAGTAATGGTGGGATGTGGGTGGGAAGAAAAAGTTTGAAACCCACTGTTTTAATCGTCCCTCATTGACTCGTCATGTGCACGGTTTCACAACTCCAAAGGAAATGGCCATTTTTCTCCAGCAAAATATTTCAGTAACCATTAGGTCCAGGGCAGTGATTCTCCACCTTCCCTTCCCACTCACTCACCACGTTAAGCAATCCCTTGCTAATCACAGAGCACCGACGGCCTACTTAAAGAGGGATGTGAGTGGAAAGAAAAAGGTTGAGAACCACTGACTTAGTTCAATTTAACAATTCGAGGTGGTTAAACTTAAGTTTTATCATCCCATATGCAGCCTTTCAATAAAAGCGACAACACCTTCAGATGTCACTCAATTATCGAGTCGATCAGTGGTTTTCAAACATCCCCCCTGCCCAAATTCACATTCCACCTAAAATAATCCCTATGCCATCAGTGCTCCAATCATAAAGAGATTGCTTAAGGTGGGGATGTGAGTGGGAAGGGAAGGTTGAGAACCACTGCTCTAGACCCAATTGTTACTGAAATATTTTGCTGGAGAAAAATTGTCATTGGTCCATTTCCTTTGGAGTTAGGAAACCATGCACATCACGAGTCAATGAGGTACGATTAAAACAGTGGTTTTCTAACTTTTTCTTTCCACTGAGCTTCCCAGTAATCTTTTAACCGCCTTACTTATTTATCAATGATCTGCTCACCTCGTGCTAAAAAAAATTCTAAGACTCGACTTCAAGAGACTGCAGATGCTAGAATCTGAAGCTGAATACAGCCTGCTGTAAGAATTCAGTAGGTCAAGAAAAAATGGTAAATGTTTCAGGCCAAAACCCTTTATCAAGACTGAGGATGTGGAGAAGGGAAGCCTGTGTAAATAGGGCAGGATGGGAGGTGGAGGAAAAGAGCCCGTGTGGGATTGGTAAACCAGGAAGAGGCAAAGCATGATGGATGGAGGCAGATGCCAAACAAAGGGAGAGGGAGGGAAGGAAAACAAGAGGGTCACATGGAGGAAGATGATTCATACCGGATGGAGTGAGTCCTTAGAAGTTGAAGGAGAGTAGGGGACAATGCTGGTACAAAGAGACACCAGGTCGAACCAAAAATGATGGAGGGTGGGAGGAAAGAGCAGAAGAATCCAGTGGGGAGTTGGGGTTGGAATCAAAAAGGAAAAGGGATGAGAATGAATGGGGAGGTAGGTGGGTATGTGCAAAAGAGGTATAAAAGTGGGAGAGAAACATGGGTACAGAGGAAATGGTACAGAACAAGAAATCAGATCAGATGCTGTTTATTGTCATAAAACAGATAAGTAGTATTGCACCAACTTGCTTTTCAGGTGCCATAAGGTAGACAAAAATTCGCCATTTTTATGAGCATTGCCTGGTGCCCCTAACTGTCAGACAAAGAGAAGCAAAAGAGAGTCCCCCTAGAGTCACTGAGTATCTGTCGATTCATCTCCAGCACTCCTATTGCTTCTGCAGCCATATAAGACTCCAGTTTAAGTCAAACCAATGACAACCCGAGTCCAGATCCAAACCTGCGACATGATGGGGAAGTGCCCAGGGCTCTTCAGGAGTCTTCCTTACTCTCAGCCACCTCTCAAACTGAGACCCGATGCCCGATCCTATGGGCCAGCCTCTAGCAGACTGCAGCCCACATAGGTTGATCATCCACCAGTCGCTAACAGCTCGCCTCCTGCATGTCCTTCAGCTGCAGAACCCCTTGCTGTCTTCCGCCATGGTCATCATCCTTAGGATCATCTACTTGGTTTTTATTTCTCAGTGGGGGAGCTCTCCCCGTTACTGATGCCCTGCACTAGTCTTCTACTCCCCCATAGTCTGCAAACCCTTGTGGCTGCTGCCAAACACAGGTGCTGCCATCTTGGACCCAAGCCCACTGGTTGCAGGATTTTAAGTTAAATACCATCAGCTCCTTTAACAAGACTTAATCCAGTACGGAGCTCTCGGCAGTAGAACCCTGCGGGGGAGTGCTGTATTGCTGCTCCTGGCTCAAGCCGGTTCTGCATCAACGGCAGCGTTGCCATTACAGCAATTCTGGTAGCGCAGCCATTTTTTTAAAAAAAAGCTATAACAAGAGAGTGGATTCCTTAATTGTAATTAAAACATTTTATGTGTATACCATTGGGCTGTAGACATCCCAGGGGGAATACGAGATGTTGTTCCTCACATTTATGTTGAAGAGCCAGGACAGGTAAGTTGGTGTGGGAATGGGAAGGAGTGTTGAAATGGTATGCAACCGGGAGCTCAGGTTGGCCATTGCCATGTGAAATGGTCCCTAAGTCTTAAAATATCCCTTGATAGATAGAGTTCCAAAATTCCAGACCCCTCTGACCGAGAATAGGTATTCTCTGTCTTCAATGGTGAGCAATTGTTGTGTTCATAATAGGTTTGATGGGTTCAAAGAGAATCGAGGCTGGACACATATTATTAACAAACAGCGGACTTGATTTACACATAGGGGAATTCACAAAAGGGCACACAATCACACAAACAAGAGGAAAATCCTCGCCACATCCATCCGGTCAAAATCCCTCAGGATCTTACAAGCTTCAATCAATTCACTTCTTACTGAACTCCACAGATGCTGAACCTGGCTACCAGGACAATCAAACCCCATTGTTTCATACAGCAGAGCTTGACTGGTCCAAGTTTGGAGAAGAACCAGGAGGGTGAGCACCTCAGTTGAGTGAAAACAAGTTTCCTGCATGTCTTGGGTCTGAATAATGAATAGCATCCTGTAGAAGAGCCATCTCTGCTGGAAGCTGAGTGAAATCTACTTTCAACTGCTCTGATCCTTCCTAGACGGTGTTACAGAGGACCCCAAAATCCAGCAGCAATAGATATGCACCACAACACAGGGTTATTTTAACAAAAGTAGTTTTTAATTATATTTGAACAAGAAAACAGAATTGAACTTTAAACTTATTACTTTACCTACCTAACCTACTTAATCCCCCTTCTAATACTAAGCACAGGTGTGTGTGTAATGTACATTTAAGACTAGAAAAGTTCTTTGGATCACAATCCAATCTCTCTGGTTGCAGGCAATTCTCGTACTGGGCACAGAAGTTAATATTAACAAAGTTCACTAGGCTTTGGTGTTTAACAGGTAAATGGTTACCATTCAGGAGGGTTCTTGCTGGTTTTCAGAGAGAGATTCCATTTCCAGGACATCTGCAACCTACTCCTTCTCAATCAGTCTTGCTGACAAAACTTGCCCCCTTCAGGGTTCTCCAGATGATCCTCTTTCTTTCAGGTCACCTTTCAGACTGCCAATCATCTCCTTTGACCAGGCAGCCTTGCAAAATTTGCCAGCTTGGCCCTCTGGAACTGATTTCTGTCTCCCTCTCTCTATTTTCACACTCTCCCTCTCAGAGAGAAAAACTGTTCTGTCCCATTTGCAAAGATCACATGTTCCCAGGCAAACTGTATGTCGATACTTTGTTGCCTCCTGCAAAAAGCACTCTGCAAAAGTCCTGCAAATATTCTGTTTTAAAATGTGTGTGTGCAACCTATTCTAGCAATTCCTCCCAAGCCACCTATAAATACCCTGTCACATAAGCTTTCTGTAAACTTTCTTGTAATTCATATTACTATAGATAATACTAACAATATTCAGGTGAGCCCTCCCCCCCCACCCCACCCCCCCCCGCCCCAATCACTCAGGATCTTATAGGCATAGCTACACCCATCAGGTAAATCTTAAATCTGACTGAGCAGAGAAAACGGAAAAGGGCTGTGGTTAGCATCGGTCTTGGGAGGGATGTCCAGTCGATAGCAGCCAATCACGGTGTAACAGTGGTTTACCACAGTATGATAGAATCTTGTAGTCACAAAGTAAGAATGACATGAGAGAAGAAGTGAAAGCTGAGAGACTGCCTAGAATGGATGCATTTGAAATATAGGATATAATGTGTTTCATCAATTATGGACTTGACAGCAGTGCAAAAAAAAACATTCACAGAACTAGTCAGAGTGATTTTATTCACAGGAAGACAACGTGGTGATCATTTTTATTTGAAAGAACAAATAATTTTCCAGTCATTAAGTTTACTTCAGCAAGGATTTTCTGCATTTCAGAATGAAAACAATCTGAGGTGTTTCCAGAGGGTTTCGGCCAGGGAAAAGCCAATACATCCTGTCTTTAGACTGGACAGGGGACAATAATGGATGGAGTCTGATCTCCTGCTTTTCAAATGCTTGGGAAAGAAGTGAGAATTGACCAGGAGCAGCTGGAGTATACTCACAGGAATTAAAACTCACATATAGAGACCAACCTCATTACAATGGACCTCGTTTTATTTGGGATGTACCAATTACTATGTCCCAGAATTTGGTGTGCCTCTTTCCTTCAGGGTGACAGGAAGTTGATAATATTCTCAGCTGAATGTACAAACTCTTGTTTGTGAAGGTCACTTTGACAATGGCATAATTGAGGAGCGATCACATAGGTTCTGGGGAAAGATGGACTAGCACCACTGGAGACCTATTTATGGACTGTGGGAAATGGCAATGGAAACTGGATGGAAAGAGTGGGGGGGGGGGGGTTGATGTCACAGTTCATATTGACTGTGTGTGTACTGCACTATATTTTTTAAAAAGTAGATTCCAAAATAAGGTGTCAGCTTCACTTATAACATGGGTGCCACAACACCCATGTGTTATCAAAGTTGCTCTTATCACTGATGTATGTAGTATGTGATTTTCTTAAACATGGCACCCAGCAAACCCCCTTGTTCTAAAAAAAACTGGTTATCACTCAGCAAAGGAATTGTAAACCCCTGCTTCTTTTCCAGGCTTGGTCATTAAACTACTGATTGATTCAAGGACAGCTTCTTTCCTTCTATTCGGTGAAGATTGGTAAGAACCTCTCCTCCACTATCTCCATCAGTACAGCTGTGTCCTTAGCCCCCTGCTCTACTCACGTTACACCTACAACTGTGTGGCTCGGTACGACATTAACACCATCCACAAATTTGCCGACGATACCATAGGTTGGGGACGAGTCAGCACACAGGATGGAGATTGAAAACTTGGCTGAATGGTGCACCAACAACAACCTTGCACATAATGTCACTAAGGAGCTGATTGTTGACTTCAGGAAAGGAAAGCCACAGGTTTAAAATTCAGAGATTATTGGGGGACCAGAGGTGGAAATGGTGAGCAAATTTAGGTTCTTGGGAGTCACTATCTCGGAGGATCTTTCCTGGACCCAACACACCAATGGCATCATGAAGAAAACACGTCAGCGTCTCTACTTCCTCAGGAGTTTGCGGAGGTTTGGTATGACACCAGAACCCTGGCAAATTTCTACAGAGGTGTGCTGACCAGCTGCATCACAGTCAGGTATGGGAACACCAATACCCCGAGCATAAAGTCCTACAAAAGACCCACACCCCAGGACATCACAGGCAAAACCCTCCCCACTATTGAGTACATCTACAGGGAACCCTGCCATAGGAGGAGAGCAGCAATCATCAAAGACCCACAGCACCCAGCGCTTGCTCTGTACTCACTGCTGCCATCAGGAAAGAGGTATAGGTGCCACAAGACTCGCACCACCAGGTTCAGGAACAATTGCTACTCATCCTCCATCAGACTTCTCAACAACAAACTCAATCAGGGACTCATTAAGGACTCTTATTTATGCACTTTATTGATTTTCTTTTTGTTATCTCTGTGTTGTTTGTTTATATTCGTTATCTGTTTCTTTACATATTTACGCTGTGGTCAGTTTATTTTTTGCATGACAAATTAGTGGTAACCCTGCCGCGCCTGCAGGGAAAAAGGAATCTCAGGGCTGTATGTGATGTCATGTATGTACTCTGACAATAAATATTAAATCTATTACCAAACTCTTGATTGGTCAGGTCATCACATTCTGCTACACTTGTCTCACAACAACACAATACCCTGCACTTGTGTGATTCTACACCTTCCACTTTTGTTTTATTGCAACATTTGCCATACCATTGGTATGGTGTAGAGGTTAATTTACCTGAAGAGCATGGAAAACAAAGCTTTTGTCTATACATCAGCAAGCATGGCAATAAACAATTCATTATTAATAATTTCAATTATGAAAATGAAGCCATTTAACCCATTAGGTCCATGCAAAATCATTCCACAGAGTGAACCATTCAGTCTTCTTCTACCTCTTCGTATCCCCTGTATCTTTGCATCTTAAGCTTTCTCAAATGCCCATCGACTCACCTTCATCACTAATCTATAGTGGCAAATAACCTCAGAAAAAATGTTTGGAATGTGTGGAAAACCAGAGCCAAGCAGATGCCCGTATGGTCACTGGAAGAACATGCAAACTCCACAGAAACAGCATCTGAGGTCAGGATTGAGCCCGATCCCTGATGCTGTGGTGCAGAACCACTAATGACTGCGCTGATACATTGCCTTTTGAAAATAGTGACTTGGCAGTTAATAGGGAAAGCTATCCGCTAACTATTAGATGAGAAATGCATCTTCCCAAATTTTTCAAGCACCTAACTGGAACCACAACATTGGAGATATTTGAACAGCATTGGTGTAACACACAGATTTTGTTTGTAACCTACCCCTGCGTACGGTTCTTTCAGCTAGCAAACACTTTTGAAGATGACAGGAAATTCACATAGATTTTAGTTAATCGAAAGGAGAGGGGTATTGAAAAGATGGGAGAGTCTGAACAATGTGCAGAAATACTGTGAGAGGTCATTTGTGGATTAACATTAAATTTAAGAGCACAGGAAGAAAGAATCACTGGAATAATGTTGCTCTCTGGAGGTGAAACATTACATAAAAATTTTTCTGTTCCAGCAAATTATGGAAAAATGTTATGCAAATCCACAAGGAACAAATCGTGGTTTATTATGAAGATGATTAAGTGAAAGTACCATAATCTGTGAAGCCATGCTTACATTGAATATTGGGGACAAATGGCCTGCGATAATGCTATTTCCCTTTACATAACACTATAGGGACTGAGTGCGAGAGCAGAGATGTATTGATCCAGTTATAGAGAGCTCCAAGCAAACTACGTCGGGAATATTTTATACAGTTAAGGGTTTCGCACTTAAGGAAGGATGTACTCGTGACGAGGGGAAGGGTCAGCAAAGATTCACCAGATTAATTCCTGGGACGACGGGCTGCCTGAAGAGTTTTCAGAAATCAGCCCATTCCAACGGTGAATGCCATTATCTGGAGCTGGATTGAGCGAAGCATTGGGAGCTGGTATGAGAGGGGCTGACATGTCCTTTTCTCTCCCTAGCCAGTGCCATCATACTGGGTGGTGCCCTGAATGCAGTCTTGTTGAACAGTGATGGCTGGAGGCTGAGGGAGGACAGTAGCTGATCTCAAAAGAGTAACATCATTAAATATAAAATGTATGTCTAGATAGTGTATAAAATGTAGTTTAAGCCTCACACCACAACAAAGTGTGCCTGCTATGTGTGCAATTCATTAAAACTTAATATTTCCGTGCAATGGTTTCCATCTATAACCATATAGCCACTTACAGCACAGAACAGGCCAGTTCGGCCCTACTAGTCCATGCCGTAACAAATCCCCACCCTCCTAGTCCCACTGACCAGCACCCGGTCCATACCCCTCCAGTCCTCTCCTCTCCATGTAACTATCTAGTCTTTCCTTAAATGGAACCAATGATCCCGCCTCGACCACGTCTGTCGGAAGCTCATTCCACATCCCTACCACCCTTTGCGTAAAGAAATTTCCCCTCATGTTCCCCTTATAATTTTCCCCCTTCAATCTTAAACCATGCCCTCTAGTTTGAATCTCCCCCACTCTTAATTGAAAAAGCCTATCCACGTTTACTCTGTCTGTCCCTTTTAAAATCTTAAACACCTCTATCAAGTCCCCTCTCAATCTTCTATGCTCCAGAGAAAAAAGCCCCAGTCTGCACAACCTTTCCCTTTAACTCAAACCTTGAAATCCTGTCAACATTCTCGTGAACCTTCTCTGCACTCTTGTGATGCAATGTTTTGAAGTTCATTTGCTTTTTATGTAGGGTGTAATGAATACCCAAAAAAATCATCAGTTCTCCGATTGTGTGTAAAAGGCTCTTGTGAATGCATAATAAGCCTAAATAAGAACCTTACATGTTAGGAAAGCATCCAGGGCTACTTAAGTGTATGGGGTATTGAAGGCAGATGAGTGAAACATGAAAGTCTGTAGACACTGAGATTGTAGGAAAAACAAATTCTCCAATACCCACACATCTGTCCTGGCCCCGTCTGCACCCACGTGCAACAAGGATATGATTTCCCTTGTCCTCACTTACCACCTCAGCCACCTTCCTCTGCCATTTCTGCCAATTACTCCGTGATCCCACCATTAGACACATATTCCCCTCTCCGCCTTCCGGAGGGACCACTCCTTCCGTGACTCCCTTGTCCATTCCTCCTTCCCCAACAATCTTCTACCTGTGACTGCAGGAGGTGCTCCATTTGCACCCACACCTCCTCCCTCACTGTCATTCGGGGCCCCAAACAGTCCTTCCAACATTTCACTTGTGAGTCTGCAGGGGTCAGCTACTGCACCTGGTGCTCCTGATGTGGTTTACTCTACATCAGAGAAACTGGACACAGACAGGGAGATCACTTTGTTGAGCACCTCGGCTCTATCCACCGCAATAGCGTGGATATATGCCAGTGGCCATCCATTTCAATTCTCTATCCTGTTCCCAGGAGCCTGAGGTCCCTGCTCCTGCCCGGGAGCACCAGACAACTTATTCAATGTGGATGGCACCACACCTGATGTTGAGAATGGAGTAATCGATTCCGGCTGCAGTCGATGCTGAGGACTTAGACACGCTCGGTTTGGCATCTTCTCTATCAGAAGCATAGATTTCTCTTTTTTTTTAATACTGTTATTGTAATCAAACCGATGCCAACAAAGCATCAGAGCCCTGCAGGGGCAAGTCAGGTGGTGAACTTTTTTCAACTTGTAACTTCATGTCGGCTAAATAATGTTTGGCCAAAAAAAATTTGGTTTTTGGATCTTTTTGGTATTCAGACTTCTCTGGCTTTCGATAAACTCCACCCCCACTTCTTCATCCCCCATCGTCTTTCCCGACCACTGTCTCTTCATTCCACATCCTTTTGCACAAACATGACAAATTCTTACCTCCCCCCCTTAACGTATCCAATTAACACATTTTGTTGGTCTGGATTCCTCCCCCAGCCAGTATTGTCTGAATTCTGAGACTTTCTGCTTCTGGCTTATTCCTCGAAGAAGGGCTCAGGCCCAAACCGTCAGCAATAGATCTTTGTCTCCTATAGTCGCTGAAAAGACCGGCTGGGTTCCTCCAGCATTTCGGTGTGCTTTTCAACGAAGGCAGATGGTCATTACCCTGAGACTGCTGTGTGCAAGTTGACTGTCTTTCAAAGATTTCAACAGCTTCATTGGCTGTAACCCATTTTGGGAAGTCCACAAAATTTCATGAAAATACAAATTTTTCTCCCCCTGTTTGACAACGCTGAAAATTCAGCATATGTCTCGAAGATATTTCGAAACTAAGGATTTCGGCAAACTTACAAGCAATAGCATATCGACAATCTGAAGACTTTATCCACCACAACTCTGTAGTTATCTGAGAGATATGTTTAAGTGTTGAGGCATGCAGAGAACAAAAATAATCCTATTAATATTGGGATACATTCCAAGTCACAGAAGCCACATGATAAATATTCAAATGCACAAAATTAATTCCACGTTGGATTTTTTGTTTCATTTGTCAGGAAACAGAATTATCCACTTTGAACAAAATTTTTAAAAAAGCAGAACATTTTAAAAAGATTCATGTCTAGGAATGGGGGTTTGCAGAGGAAATTGGTTGACCTTGTAAATAATAATCGCAGGTCAAGCAAGCAATTAGAAAGGCAAATGATATGTCTGCCGTTACTGCAAAGGGATTGGGGAAAAAGGAAATCTTTCTGCAATTATGTATGGTTCGGAGAGACCGCAGCTGGAGTACTGAAGATGTCAGACAACTTGAAAACAAGGCCTTTTAGGCCTTCCAATTTACATTGAATATCAAGCCTCCCCACCATCGAGAACATTTACAGGAAGCACCGCCATAAAAAAGCAGCAACAATCATCAAGGATCCACATCATCCACCACATGCACTTTTCTCACTGCTGCCATCAGGAAAAAGGTATCGGGGCCACAAGACTCACCCCACCAGGTTCAGGCACAGCTGCTGCCCCTCCACCATCAGGCTCCTCAACACCAAACTCAATCAGGGACTCATTTAAGGACTCTTTTGCACGTTATTGTTTTTTTTTTCTTTTCGCACGACCAATAAGTGACATGTCTGCCTGTCCCACAGAAAATAAAGAATCTCAGAAAACCAGAGCACCTGAAGGAAACCCACAGAGTCACATGGAACACACGCAAACTCCGCATGAATGGTACCAGTGATTAGGATTGAACCCAGGGCCTTGGAGCTGCAAGGCAACTGCTCTACCAGCCATGCCATTGTGCCAGTATTCGTTTGGTGTTACTCATGGAAGGATATACTTGTCCATGGAAAATGCATAACACGGGTTCTCTGGATTTAATTTGAAGTTTCAAAATAGGTGACCCTGGCCACAGGATAAGGAATTGGGTATTTAAAGAATGTAAGAACATAAGAAATAGGAGCAGGAGTCGGCCATCTGGCCCATCAAGCCTGCTCCGCCATTCAATGATCATGGCCGATCTGATGATGTGCTCATCTCCACCTACCTGTCCTTTCCCTATATCCTTTAATGCCCTTGCTCTATAGAAATCCATCCAACCTTGTCTAAATGTATTTACTGAGGTTACCTCCACTGCTTCAATGGGCAGAAAATTCCACAGATTCACCCCCCTCTGGGAAAAGCAGTTCCTCCTCATCATCCTAAATCTACTACCCTGAATCTTGAGGCTAGGTCCCCGAGTTCGGGTCTCCCCCACCAAAGGAAATGACTTATCTATGCCTTCCATAATTTTATTTCTATAAGATCCCTCTCATTTTGCTGAATTCCCAATGAGTACAGTCCAAGGCATCTCAACCTCTCAATTGTCATGAGAATAGATTTATTAAATCTGGGTCCTCAATTGAATGGTCCACAGAATGAGACTGATAGGTTTTTTGATCAGTAAGGAACCAGAATTTCTTGTAATAAAAGATGACATGTAATTTTGAAGGGTGGAGCTGGTTTTATGATTAATGGTTTCCTCTGAAATGTCTTCTCATTTTCTCAAAACTATTTAATAGGTCAACCTTGTCATATCTATACGGAAATTACAGGCACTGGAATCATAATTAACAAATGAAAATCGAGTGCAGCCAACAGTAAATTGATTACATGTTCAGTCAGCGGTGGAGAATATCTGTTTAGAAAATTTTAATCCTTATTTTCAGCACTTTGCTCAATACTTTTGAAGAAACATGAGAAATAATTTTTCTTTTAATGCTTGCAACAAGCTTTGGGTTCTTCGGACAAAGGCAAAATGTTGTTTAAATCCAATGTTGCTGTGTGCATAATTCACAGCTGCTTGTCATTCTGCTCGATTGTAATTCGCCCACTCAGTCTGTGCCACCCAATCCCAAAAAGTACTCAAGTCAAATACAAACTGAGTCTATTGCACAGTGTGGCGGAATGTTTGTGCATTCTTGTTGCAGGTCTATCAACGCAAAAAATGTGCAGGGTCACACGTCCAGAAGCAGAAACTCTTTTTAACTGCTTGTGTACTGTAACTGAATTTAAATGTAGAGCACAAATTAAAACTTGACTCAAGTTTTGTCCACAATTTTCATTATGATTCTAAGTTTAATGCATTTCTCAAATTAGCGGGTTGCCTGAACGCTCATTAGTTCATTCAAAATGAGCTGTGGAAATTATTGCATAATAGCCACTTCTTTTCACTTGATAAACCAATCTAAAATTTCAGCCTAATGCTTCCTAATGGAACAACATGAAAAAAACACACAAGAGTTGCCGAGCAAGTACTTACCTAGTTGGCTGACTTCTTACATAAAAAATAAACAACAAGCTGTGTAAACACAACATTAAAGTTAAAATGCATGATAAAATGTTTTTCTTCCAGGACATTAGCTTCACCCCATCTGCACAATTAGGCAATGGCTTTACAGACTTAAAATGACACAGGAAAGCCAGTCTGGCTCTACACTGGTTAATCTGCAGATGATCTAGAACAGTGGTTCTTAACCTTTTTCTTTCCACTCACACACCACCTTAAGTAATCCCTTACTAACCACAGAGCACAGATGGTATCCTCTGCCACAGGTGCTCTGTGGCGAGAAACAGATTATTTAAAGTGGAACGTGCGTGGAAATAAAGATTGAGAACCATTGCTCGAAGAGCCGAGTTTACTTCCTCCAACAGTTCCCCATCACAATTTGACAGACAAAAATCCATTGTTCTGATACAGGTACACGATCCTTTATCAGGACATCTAAAATCCGGAAAGCTCCAAAATCCGGTAAATGGGGAGAGGCGGCTGGGCAGCTGGCGCTTGGGGGAGGCAGCCGGGCGGCTGAGGGACCGGCGCTTGGGGGAGACGGCAGCTTAATTCAGGTGGACTTTCCGAAATCCAGAAAAATCTGAAATTCGGAACACACTTGTCTCTCAAAGGTTCTGGATAAAGGATCATGTACCTATAATAACATGCGTGTGCTACTTGGGATAGCACTCTATTGATTCATTGGCATCACCACAAAAGTTCTGTGGATGCATTCTGATAACTTTGAGAGCATCACGGACTTCTTCAAAGCTTCAGGAATATTCACATGGAGGAAGAATGATAGCTTTTATGCTGACATCAATCTGTAGCAAGAAGTGTTGAGTAAGAGTCCCTGTGGCATAATGGGTGCTGATGGAAAATGCAAAGAATGATTTCAACTCAGCTTGCACTGAACAGGAGGAAAATTTTATTCATTCCTGATTCAATATTGGAAAAGTATTCAAATAATCCTTCACTGCCTTATTATTACAAATTGATGTCCGTGGAGTAAGTATCGCACTGGTAAGGAAACAGAAAGCCAAGTGGTAATTGGTTTGAGGTGACGCAAGAGACTGCAAGTGCCGGAATCTGGTGTACAAAAGCCACTTGTTGAGGAACAGTAGCTTTGGGGTGGGGGGAAGGGGGAGAGCAGGGAGTGGAGTTGGAGAGAGGAATTGTCAACATTTCCTTTGTTTCCCCAAGGTAATGCAACTTCTACTCCACGTCCCAAGGATTTGCTGGTCATAGGTCAGTTGGTCACTGCCAATTAGCCTTATTGCTGGTGGGTGCTAAGTGATCAAGTCAGGTGTTAATGGGCATTTGTGAGAGGAAAAAGTTATTGGGGAGCAAATGAACAAGTGATATTGCTGGGAATTCTCTAGTGGGGCAAATAACCATATTACACAGGAGCAGAAACAGGCTATTCTGCCCATCAATTCTACCCCACCATTTAATCATGAGCTGATCCATTTCCCCACTCACCCCCTGGCCTTCTTTCCATAACCTTTGATGCCCTGACTAATCAAAAACTTATTGATGCGCTATGAATTAACTTCAAAGACTAGGTTGCCAAGACGATAGGTTTTTAATTGCTTAAAACTGTAGTTACACTCATGTTGCTTGGCCTGTCCAGAGCTCGTACTGGGGGCAGAGGTCTGGGTGTAACAGCCTTTATCAGGGGATTCCAAGGGGAGGAGTCATTGGTACAGTCAGCACGGAGGAGGGCCAGCTGTACAATAGTAATACAGTGGTATCACCACACTCATCAATCTCTATCTTAAATACACCCAATGACTTGGCCTCCACAAACTGCCTGTGGCAACAAATACCACAGATTTACCACCCTCTGTCAAGATCAGTGGAAATGGCTGTCACTAACAATCATTATCCCAACAACAGGAGTAGGGCTGTGACCTCAAAGTAGAGACAAAATGAAAGGATGCAGCAGTGCCAAATTCAGAGTGTGAATGAGTGCAGAAGAAAACAGGATACATCAGTGGGTGCCAAGGAAATCAACTAGAGAGAGCAGGGAAAGGAACAGAAAAATATACACTCTGGAAGAGAAGTACAGATAAAACAAAATGTACATACTTTTAGGTCGAATATTTGTTGGTGAGTGGCCAGACGGAATATTAGATGTTGCTCCTCCACTTTGGAGGTAGCCTCAGTTTGCCAGTGTGCGAGGCCATGGACAGATTTTATTGGAGAATACCCATTTTGGAAATAAATACACATAAGTTATGGAGATCAAATTAAAGGAGCAAGAAATCCATGTTAAAATGAGCAGAGAGAGAGAGAGAAGGGGGGAGTAAGGTTGGTAAGAAAATTAAGGTTATCAAAGTATAAAGAGGAAGATGAGAGTTAGGGAGATGATCAACAGCGAGACTGATATGAGACAGAAAGAATATGGGAACAAAGCAGACATTTTTTTTCCATAAGGGAATAACTTGATGGTTCCCTGAGCAATGACAGAAAAGATTTGTCAAGTCTTATTTAAAACCTGGATTCTGATTTTAACTTGATAAAGGAACCTGGTTTCATCACGTTTTTGTTTCAGTCCAGTCAAGAGATGCAAATAGGAAATGTGCGTGGTTAAAAAGGACTCTTCATCCATTTGAAATGTGCTTTACCAGTCACATCCAATTAGAAACTAAGTATGTGCTTCTCAATTTTCAGATTCAACCTTTCATGTTCATTATTAAATGGAAGTAAATTTTGGTGAAATTATAAAAATATTGAATATTTTTCACGTGAATGTCTTTATTCGTGAGCGGATCAAGCCCCAACCGGTCGGGTGTCAATCACCCTCTGGGATATCAGCCTGCGCCAGCCTCCCGAGGCCTCACTCAGAGTTGCTGCAGCTACAGCCAGCTTGGTTCTGTGAAAGTCGTTGTGGATTAAAGCTTGTTGTACAGTCTTTACCTTTGTGTGTGTCTGATTCTGGCTAACAGCGCACCACACATAGTGTAGCAGAAGACATCTAGACAAATTGAGCGTACTGGGTTAATCTGCAAAGTCATGTGATTAGGTTAAGTTATCCTGACCACAAGACTATAATGGCCAATATCTGTGATGAAGGTAATGGTGACACCACTGGGGCCTGCTGTAATGGAGATGCTGCCATTGGTGTGGACCCGCAGAGAGCGAGGAGCCCAGCCTCAGCACTCCCCTGTGGGTTCTAACTGCCCAGTCCGACTACCATCAGCTCTGTACAGGTTTTAAATGGCTTGTTAAAGGAGCCAACATGCTTTTTTTTTTTAATTCTGTGACCGTAGGGTCTAGGCCCATGAAGGCAGTGGGCATAAGGGGTTGCAGACTCCAGGGAAGTGGGGGACTGGCAATAGGGCTCAGAAAATGGGGAAACCATCCCCCCCATCCCCTTTTGAGAAGGAGAAGCAGAGGAGACAGTGACCTTGGCGATGGACCAGTGAGGGGCTCGGAGGTCAAGAACACACAGGAGACAGGCTGTTGGTGACTCAGGGTGAGGTACCCACGTACGATTCTGGCTGCTGGTGACTGGGGACTAAGGATCACACCAGGCTTTGGACTGCTGGAGACTGGCTGAAGGGGTACCAGGTATTGGAACCGGGATGTGAGAAGGGCTGGAGGCTTCCTGATCATGTCAGAGGCGTGCACCTGGAGTTCAGGTTGCTGACGGTTCAGACTGGAGGTTGGGTGGCTGTGGAGGCTGCAGAACCACTGGAGGAAAAACCATGAACAATCAGTGACCCTGGGGGGTCTCTCTTCTGCTTCTCTTTCTCTGGCTGTAAGGGGCACTCAGCGATTTTTGCTGATATTGAATTTTTGACTGCCTAACGGTAGACTGAAGTAAATTTTGTGTAAGTACACCTTTCTGTTTTATTTCTTGATAATAAAATAATCTTGAATTACGGTTGGACAAGTGTTGGTGACCTTCAGTATGGCTCTCTCCAACAAACCCTTGAAGGCATCGTTGGCATTGGACAGATAAGCCATATTGCCATATGAGCAACTTTCACAGCAAGGACAGGTGCCCGTCAAATGCAGGGGCAAGAGGCTTTGAGATCACAGAGATCCTCAGGTGTGAGCCACGTTTACTACATGCTAAAGCAGTATTTCTCAGCCTGTGGCCTGTGTGAATATTATTAATATTTACTTAATCTGATAAATATTACTGATATAATAAACGATATGTAAAATTCAATTTGTGGGTGAAAAAAGGTTGCGAACCACTGCAGTGAAGTAATATTGTATGATTTAATGCACCTGCTAATCAGCTTTTTGGCAAAGCACAAGATCATTTAAAAAAAAGTGCATTTGTTTTCTCCAGATTAATGCTCAACTTGAACATTTGGTTTTATCGGTGGTAAGGAGCAAGTCGTTCTCCTGGGGATTTGAGCACCAGACTGGCTCGCGTTCTAGTCAAAGTGCATTGGAGCATGAAAAGTGCGGGCAAGCCATGGGTCTGAGGCCTCCTCTACCCTCTTCAATGCATATGAATAATGGAAAAGTACTATGTTGGAGAAGTCCAGAAGAGGTCTCCTCAGTGTCCTGGACAACATTTATCCCTCGTTTGGTTTATGTAGAAATAGGAGACAAAATCTGAAAATAAGAGGTTGGATATTTAGGGCAGAGATGAGAAGTGTCTTCAGTTCAACCAAAGGGTAGTGAATCTCTTATTTTCTCCATGCATGAGATATGTGGAGGATTAATCACTGGGCATATTTTTGAAGGAAATGCATAAACGTTTGCATATCGAGGAATCAAAAGAAAATTAGGTTAATGCTTGAAAATGGTGCTGACAATAAAAGATCAACTGCAGTCTTATTGGTAGGTACAATGACTGAATGGGTAATTCCAGTTTTATTTGTAACTCTTGTGGTCTTTAACAAATTAGACATCAAGAATTTAGTTCATTTATAAAAATAAATGCCAAACCTATAATGACAGGCAGACCAAAACACTAACAAATTGGTTTTATTTTCAACATATCTCTTGCTTGTTATTCTGTGATGTTTAAAGTTCCTGAGCCTGTAGATCTTTGGGAAGCCATAAATGTAAAATGTGTCACTCCTACAAAGAGCATGTTAGCCTGGAGATAAGCTCAGGAGAAAGATTCCAGCTGTCGCCAGCACAACTTCAGTGGTTTACAGTGTGGAAGCAATTGCATACTGTGACATCATTGAACATCGAAAACTCCTTTGAATTCTAATGTCCGGTTCACAAAGATAGTAATCATTTGCTGGCATTTATAGTTCACCTTGATGTTATTTATGAAGGCCATTCAGTTGTTTAGTGTTTGCAGCACAAAAAAACTCCCGAGTCCACCAATCACCATTATCTGTGACATCGTCAATCTTTGCAATATGTTCAAAATATCAAATAATTTTGCCGGGGGCCTCTACTCTCGGGAGGATAAGAACATAGGAAGTAGGAACAGGAGTAGGCCAAAAATGGCCCATCGAGCCTGCTCCGCCATTCAATACGATCATGGCTGATCTAATTTATGACCTAACTCCACCAAATGGATGATGTCTAGTTCTCCATTTCACACAGAAGATTAATTTTGATCTATGCAATTGGCTTAATTTTATGATCGATGAGATAAGAAAGAGTACAACTCTCATTTTACCAGTTACATGACTTGTGAAAAACTGCTTTTGGAACTCAGTGATGAAAGGTATCTATTGCTGTTGGGTTTTGAAAGTATATTTTTCTGATCCTTTTCACACAATAAGTTGAAATATTTTCTGTTAAAATATCACAAGTCAAAAACATATGTTTATTCTGCTCCTACTGTGATGAATTTTATATTATGTATAGATATGTTTTGGAAAATAAATTGTGGGTTTTTTTTAAAAATGTAGGTCACAAACAAACACAAACATTTCACAACACAGATCTCATTTAAAATGCCAGAGCTCGGCCCAAGCCAGACAGTCCAGACTCCCAGTTCCTTTGTAAAGACAATGGAAACTGCTTTGCTGAAGTAGGACTGAATTGGACAATGCTGTGGAGTAATGGATTATTGCAACAGATGAACGGGCTCAGAAGATTGGGTTCAGTGTCGCAGTTTGTCTGAATGCAGTTTGCTGTTCTAAGAAGGTCATGTGGTTTTGCAAGGGGGGGGTGGGGTGGGATGGGAAGAGAGAGAGAATTCATTTCTACAGTTCAGCAGCAGCAGCTGGGACTGGAACAGGACAAGCGGCAAACTTGTGAATAAACCCCATTTTGAAGACAGTTTGTGAGTTCAGCCTGTTCAAAGCCCTTGTGGTCCATGCAAGAGGAGATGGTTGGCTGTATAATGTTTTGCCTGAGATAAGGGAAACAGAAAAGGAGCTCTGTGGTGATCTGAAAGAAATAGGTTATCATCTGGAAAACCCTGATGGGGCAAGTTTCTTCAACAAGCCACTGAAGTGGCTGATCAGAAGGAATCAGTTTGAGTCCAACGAGCAACAAATCTCTCTCTGAAAACTGACAAGAATCTTCCTGAGCATCAAAGCCTGGTGAAGATTCATAAATATTAAATTCTGTGCACAGGATAAGAATTGCCTGATACCAGTGAACTTGGAGGAGTGAGAAGTGAGATTGGACTGTGAATTAAATAACTTTTAGGAACTTATAGACACATTGCATACATGTGAATTAGAATTAGAAGGGGGTTAAGTTAAGTTAATAGTAATAAGTTAAAGTTTTATCCTGTTTTTACGTTTAAAGAAAATTTAAAGTAACTTTTGTTTAAGTAACCATTTGTCTTGGTGAATTTCTATTACTGCTGGGTTTGGGGGCTGTAACACTACAAATAGATTCTTGCTCAATTGTGTGAATGTTACATTGCTACTATTCACATTTTCAGCATAATACCTTGTGATTTTACATTTCTATTTGAGCAGTAGTTCAGATTCATGACATCACATACAACCCTGAGATTCTTTCTCCTGCAAGTGAGGCAAAATTACCATTATTGGTAGTGCGGGAAAAAAAACTGCACAATGTACACATGTAAACAAAGAACTGTAAACAGATAATGAATGTAAACAAACTGTGCAATTCACAGAGAATTAAAAAAATCAATAAAGTGCACAAGTAAGAGTCCTTAAATGAGTCCCTGACTGAGTTTGTCGTTGAGGAGTCTGATGGTGGAGGGGGAGCAGCTGTTCCTGAACCTGGTGGCTATGAGTCTTGCGGCTCCTATACCTCTTTCCCAATGGCAGCAGTGAGAACAGAGAGTGTGGTGGGTGGTGAGGGTCTTTGATGGTTGCTGTGTAAGCGCTGGGAGCCAGAAAGAGGTCAAGTTTGTATAGTTTCTCCATCTCAGGCATTGAGATGGACTTGGGAGGAAATTACCTGATTTCTTTCCAAGGGCAATAAATGCCATTGGGGGACCAGAGTTGCTGTCACTATACCTATAGCATGGCTCATCATTCACAAATGAAATAGTTGACCAGATAAGCTCGTAGGGTTTTCACTAAGGGCAAAATGATAGTTGAGAAATCTTCTGCTCCGCCTCATACGATGCTTTACCCTGAAGAGACATACAGGGCCTTAGTCTGAACCAAAAGATGTTACCTCTGGACAATGCAGTATTCCCTCAAAGCTCAGTCTGGACTGATTGGATGCAAAAAGCGCACAATGCATTAGCGTGTGTTCATGATCTGCTCCTCCATTATGTGCTCCACAGGTTTTAAGGGATAACCATTTGACAACTATTACAAAGCCAACTGGCGAGCTTCAGAGATGCAGCTGTGCCTGTGAGTCATCCCGACAGACGAGCATGAGTGTGCGAGTTTTCCTTTGCAAGAGTCACTATGGTCTCTTTGATTTCATAATGTACATCGAATGCCAATTTTGCTCTGCCTTACGCTGCCTAATGAATCAGTTCCAAGCCAAATCAAATCCAGCTGCTCCAATGCTTTTCTCCCCAACTCCATTGTGCAAGAGCATTTCATCACAGCGTAAATATAGGGCATTCAGCAAAGCCTCGCCATCCTGCCACCTGTAACTCTTTACCATACCTGACCCAACCAGTCAAGCTGTTTGATCCCAATTTGTTTCTTAGAATGTCTCTTGGTGATCGTGCTCATCGTTCTTCAAGTCACCACAAACAGCAATGATCTTTGTGCATTCAAACCCACCAGAGTCAGTGTTGTTACTTTCCCCAATTAGATTGCTTCACTTACAGCAAGGTTGCCAGCATTTCCCCTCTTTCTTCTTAAATATTGAGGCTGATGAGTTGGAGTTGGAAGGGAGACTTTGCAGTAGTTTCAAAACTAAAGACTAGAACGTGGGCAAGATAGATTTATGTAAATCATGTATGCAAACTTAATCCCAATCACTTCGAGGTGCTTGAACAACATTCATCAATGAAAGGAAGCTTTTTCCTATTCCTGAAAGTGGAACGATTTCTGGTGTTTTTAGACATAAATAGTTTGATTTTATTTCTTGTATGTTGTGTACTGTTTCTATACAGCAATTTTTCTTTTAACAGGCTTTTGTTTACCTTATTGGGTCCCTCAGAATGGCTGGCACAATGCACTCTGCTGTCCAGTCACTCATCTGCCGAGAATTTGGATCTATTAATGTCTATCTTTTTTCCAGCTGTGCTTCCTTGGTTGTCAGTGTTCCCACTTTGTGCAACAATTTCAAGAGGTGGTCAGATGCATGGTCCTCTGCCCTGAGGTACAATCATAATGTCAATCAACAGTGGTGAGTTACAACAGATGTGCAGGACTTGTGAAACTACCAGAGCTGAAAATGCACTTACTAATTGTCTAACTTCTTGCACAAGTGTCCACACATGGACAATAATGCCCTAGCGACACCACAGCAAAATGATCGGGGTCCTTCATTCACATAGAGAAATTTTAGACCATATTTTCCTGTACAAATGAACTTCTAGCCCATGGTATATTAGAAACCTTTGTGTCTGAATACAGAACATTTCATTCACACGTAGAACAATTAATTTTCTCTGTTTACGTCTGGTGTATGTGCCTTTCTGACAAGGTCAGGGTTATCATTCATTCTCAGCTTAGCAAGAAGCACGTCAGGGCTATTGTAAATCCATACAACTCAGTGGCTATTTAACCATTTCAGAAGGCAGAGTAAAAGTTGCTGTGAAATTAAAATTACATTCAAGTTAAATCCTTGAAGGTTAAATTTATTTGCCAATTTACCAATAATATCATGGACACATTTACTGATACCACTATTTTGCTCCCAGATTTTATTTGGAACTGACTCGGAATTAATTTTTTAAAATTTAGACATACAGCACGGTAAAAGGCCCTTTTGGCCCATGAGCCCGTGCTACCCAATTAGACCCAAATGGCCTACACCCACGGCACTTTTTCCTTTGGAAGGGTGGGAGGAAACCAGACCCCTCAGGGGAAACCCACTCAGACACAGGGAGAACGTACAAATGCCTTACAGACAGCGGGGAATTCGAACCCTGGTCCAGATCGCTGGCGCAGTAACAACGTTGGGCTAACCACTACACTAACTAGGCCGCCCTTCTCCGACTGCCTGAGTGATCATCTTTTGCAGTGCGTCTTGTAGACTCATTTTCCAACTTCTACTGCACTCAACTAAAAGAGAGCATTTTTAAAAAAATCTCTCAAATATTGCGTGAAGCATTTCTTAACATAGATCAAATGAACCAGCCATGTAAATAAGACTGAGGAGTTTTGATTTTTGTCAATAGAGTTAAGCAATTTCAAGATCCAGTATGGAGTGGTTCAGGAGTGAAATTGATTAGCCTGAGGGTAATAGTGAGATCACATAAACTGATGACTGAGGCAATGACCAGAAGTCACAAATTAAAGGAGAATTAAAGAGTAGTTTAATGTGACAGAAACCACCATCAAACGGACTAAACAAACACCTTTCAAACAGAATTGAAAGTTGATATGGGCATTAGAGGGTGAGAAGAACACACAGTGGAGTGGATTTGGTTTGGACGACTCTTGTAATGGAAAATGCTGGTGCAGATTTTGTGAACTAACTCATCTGTCCTGTAATATTCCCAAGTTCTGTAATTTTATATCAACAGTCAACCAAATAGAAATAATAGGGAAAAACAGTCAGAATCTGAGCTGCATTTATCTGCAGGATTTGAGAAAATTAAACTGACCAATTCTTAAATAAATTTTGATACATTGACTTATGTCCTGAAAGCCTGGTTCAGAAAGCACACTTCAGGCTTCAATGTCTAAGCATGTCATCTTTTGATTGACATTAATATATTTTCATTAGTGAAAGACCTCTGATTTGCCTGCATTTGCCCTGGTTTTAGAACACAGCCCAGGAGCAGACCCTTCAGTCTGTGCCAGCTATGACACTAACCTAGATCATCCTTTCTGCCTGTCTGTGTCTCTTCATTCCTTGCCTGTTTGTCTGTCTCTTCTGTTCAAAGCTTTCTCCGCCTCCCCTGCCAGCGTATTTCAAGAAGCTACCACTCTCTGTGTAAAAAGACTCGGCTCACACAACTTCTTCCCCCTCGCCTTCCAAGTTGAAACATTTGCCCTCTGGTAATTGGTATTTCCACCCTGAGAAAAAGACACTGCCAATCTATCCTATCTATGCCCCTCAAAGTTCTATATACTTCTATCAGGTCACCCTTTGCCCATGTTCACTAATAATGCATTGTATTTCAATTAATCTGTCCACAAAGATTATAATGTAAAATTGGATGTGCAGCTTACTTTCTACTGTGTGATAAATGACTGAGGCTTCATCATAAATCCTCATAGCTCCAGAGACCTGGGTTCAATCTCAGCCTCCGGTGCTGTCTGCATGGTGTTTGCATGTTCTCCTTGTGATTGCATTTTTTTTTAACCAGGTGCTCTGGTTTCTTCCCACATCCCAAAGACATGAGGGCTAGTAGGTTAACTGGCTGATGTAAATAATTAAACAGTGTAAGTTAAAGGCAAAATAATTCAAAGTGGAGGTGGCGAACATAAGCTGCAGTCGCAGAGAGAAATAAGGAGGGAGGGATGGGACTCATGAGATTGCTTATCTGAGCGCTGGCATGAATTCAATGGGCCAAATGACCTCATTCTGGTCACACCACAAGTCTCCAGCCCAAAAGTGTCATGATGTGAATGCACAAACGCAACGATGGAGAGAATGAAGCATCCTAACTTTAAGGTACGTGGCAGCTCAGTTTTATTCCCCATCTCAAGATTTTCTAAAGGGCATCTTGAGGGGATTAGGGAAAATTTAATGCAATGTGTATCAGCAGCTCGATTGCACATCATGTGCTCCTGCTCCCACTCCTGTTCACACTACTGACCCACGACTGCATCGTTAGATCCAGCACCAGTATCGAGCTTGCAGATGACACGACGGTCGTCAGCCTCATCGTCGACAACAATGAGTCACTCTACAGAGAAGAGGTGGGAAATCTCGTGAAATGGCAGGAGAGGAGCAACCTGAGTCTCAACGTGGTCAAGATGAAGGAGATGATCATGGACTTCAGGAGAACCAGGAACGAACGCCCTCCACTACACATCAACAACTCTGTAGAAGAGAGTGGAGAGCACCAAGTTCCTTGGCATTCACTTAACAAATGACCTATCATTTGACATTGAACACCTCACTTATTAGGAAGGCACAACAGTGACTGTACTTCACAAGAAGGCTGAAGCGGGCAAGGCTATCAGCCACCATTACATCAACCTTCTTTAAGAGCAGTATCAAGAGTGTCCTGGCTGGCTGTATCACAGTGTGGTACAGTTGCTGCAGATAAATATATCGGAGATCAATCTGCACGACCAAAGAGTGCCAGGGAGGATCACTAGAGACTCCTCTCCCCCCCCCGCCCCCCCCACAATCAACATGATCTACCAGGATCATTGTCTGAAGAGGGCATGCAAAATCATTGATGTGGAACCCCTGTACCCTTCCACCCCGCGCACAGCATCTTTCAGCTGCTCTCATTGGGGAAGAGATAACAGGAGTATAACAGCACCACCAGGCTGAGGAGCAGCTTCTTCCCACAGTCAGTGAGAATTTTGAACGACCAAAGGAACAGGTCTCTCCAACCACCCGAGACTCTCATTTGTACAAAGAAATATTTCATTTTTATAGATATAATCCTTTTCCTGCATGTGTATTATTTGTCTATAATGTCTGGTGTGTGTCTGCATGTTTTTGCACTGAGGACCGGAGAACTCTGTTTCATTGGGTTGTACTTGTACAATCAGATACCAATAAACTGGACTAGACCTGATGCACAAAGCCTTGTGTTCATCAAATCAAGCATCCTTACATGTGGAAATGAACACAGTCAGGCTGCGGATAAGAAACAGCGGGGAAGGGGTGGTTGGGGTGCAATCTGGGGAATGAGAGATGGGGCGAGCATTGGGCTGGATTGAGTCTGAAGCTTGTGACAACTTCAAGGCAAAAGGTGGGAACAGCGTCAGCAGATGGGGCATAATCCGAGCATATCGCAGAGTGGTGGAGTATCATTAGGTGAGAAAGCATCGAAGGACTGTTGTGCATCAGAGGATAGACCATTGGATGAGGGACAGTGGAAGGAGGTAGAGCGAGCATCAGAGAGTGGGGTTCTAATGCTTGGTTCCCTGGGAGAAGACCACTACAAATCAGCCTCCTTTGACTAATACCAAAGCAAACTTCAAGTGTCCAATTAAGGCCCATGTCAACATGAGTGGTATGCCATTCTCAGACCTGGGAACACATGAGAAATTCACTGAAATAATAGCCATCCTATGTCCTTGCAATGGCTAATTAAGCAGCTTTAGAGTTGCATCTCAGAGTTGTGGATCCACACAGTAACTTTAGGTATGGATATATGGATGATTTTGAGGTAATGAGCAACTATCTAAGCCATTGGTTGGAGTCCATTGGGAAATGTTTGGTTCGTTTCTGGCCACCTCATTACAGGAAAGATGTGGACGGTACAGAGAGGGTGCAGAGGGGGATTTAAAAGGATGTTGCCTGGATTGGAGACCATGCCTTATGAAGATAGGTTGAGTAAACCTGGTCTTTTCTCCTTAGAGTGATGGGGGAATGAGGGGTGACCTGATCGAGGTGTACAAGATGATGAGACGCATTGATCGTGTGGATGGCCAGAGGCTTTTTCCCAGGGCTGAAATAGCTAACACAAAGCAGCATAATTTTAAAGTGCTTGGGAAGATGCGAGAGGAAAGGTTTTCGGACAGAGGGTGATGGGGCTGGTACAACAGAGATTTTTAAAGAGACTATTAGATAGGAACATAGAACTGAGAAAAGATTAATGTTTATGCAGGGAAAAGCATAGGTGATTAGGTCAGCCCAACACTATGGGCCAAAGGGCCTATACTATGCTGTAGATTTATATGTTCTATGAATGCTTTGCCATCAATGCATCAATTAGAATACAAATTTGTGACCAGTGAAACAAGTGGCTACATCATGCCTTGTTGATTCTCAAACTGCTCAAGGAGTGTCAAGTTTTCCAAAATTATAGCCTCTAAAAATGATGTGGAACCCCTGTACCAGAGCACAACTCATGACATCCAAGTTAGGTTTTTGAGTTATTATTGTCGCAAGGACCAATATATATCATGGAAAGCTTTCGTTTATGCATCCTTCAAAGACTGGAAGGCTGGTAAATGATTGTCACATTATTATGACGGACCAGGAGTTACCTGAGTGAGAATGAAGCAGGTTGGTTATTCGAGAAAATGTGTCTTCTTGCCTCATCAAGTTTCCCCACCTCAATTTGCCACAAAGGCAATCAGACTCTGGTCATCTGGCCTCAGCATCATTCATTGGATTCTTTACTGGAAACATGAAGTCATTCGATCGTAACATGAGGAAGAAAATGGAAAATAAAAGAGATGGGTTCAGACTGAAAACTTGTGCCCACACCTCCAATCTTCACCAGATGAAAACATTTGACATAGAATCGAAAATTGCAAACATCAGTGTTCTTCAGAACACAAATCTTGCCCCGCATACTTCCTGCCAACATTATCTGTCCCATCAGACAGTCAACAACTCAGCAATAACTGGTCTTTTTAGAAGGGTACTGCATTTCAAATCCATGCTAATGAAAACAAACATGCCAAGAGTTATCCACAGTCAGATATTACTGCAGAGAAGCAGCAATTGATGGAATGATGGAATGCATGTAGTATCTATTTTGCCAGATGGCAACACTTAGATTTTATGAGCAGATAAGCCTAGGTTAATGTGTACTGCTAATCATTGCATTTGGTGAATACCAGACACCCTCACTGAAAAAGGGAGGTTTCCCTTATAAGGCTGTATTGCCCTTGGTCTTTTGTCAGATGTTTTCAAGGATATATGCAGAAGTCTTCATGTGGTTTAAATAATCTATCTCTGCTTCAAAATTAATAAAGACACTACTCGTGAAATGGTGGAATGTTTAAAACTTTGTAGTGATGGATGACTCCACTAGTGATATAAGAAAGTGTATTGTGTGGATAAGTCACCATCAGACGCAGAAAATAAGCTCAAGGAGGCTGCAAATTCAGACCAAGTTTATGTCAAGGCCAATTCTTGAAACTGTGTTACTGCTCTAAAGTGCAATTGATAAGGGTCTCCTGTATTCAATCTCTCATCCCCAGTGGGATAGAATATGTTGCTGTGGTGACCTGTGTCTAAAAATCTCCAGGACTCTTGGTGCCAGTTTTATATCAGCATGTGATAAATTGGAGAACCTTCCCAAAAACATTTTTTTTTGTTCTCTTTTTATTTCATCCGAAACAAACTGAAGAGTTGAAAAGAGCATGTTTTTCTGGCTTTGTTCTTCCAGTATGTTTATGAGATTGTAATACTCTTGGAGCAAGCTTGCTACGTAGTCTGTTTGGAAGCTGACCTTGAGAAATGGAGAAGCGCAAAGTCCCTTAGAGTTGATAAGCAGCCTGTCTTTGTACTTTATCATTCCTCCTCCTTCATTTTCTTCTGGTCTCAAATGGAAAAGGCTGATGTGTTTGCACTTAGTTCAACAATTTATTTTTTTTTAAAACACAGCTACTTTGTTTATTTTCTGATTTAATTTGATTTTCCCTCTTAGACAATCCTTTTAAATTGATGATCACAAGAGCCTTTTCCTGTTGGTACTCAGGTAACTAACAGGTTCCATGCAGGATCCTCAACTCTTCTGTAAATAGTTGCTTTTGTAAGTCTTGTTAGGTTCAAATATACTGTTCATCCAATGTTGGTAATCTGTTAAGATGCAAGCTGGAACTTGCATGTGGCAAAGCTTTGCAAGATAAAAAAAAAAGGTCAGTGTGTGCATGTGATGACTTGAAAGGTTGATATCTGTGTTGTTCAATGCTGACATTGTGCACAATGCATCTGTATAGGTTAACAGGAATTCAGAGCAAATCTTTGGGAAACTGCAGATCTGTAGAAAGCAAGGAGTATTTGAGAAATCACAAGGGACCCAGCAGTGAGACGAATATTGAAGGAAATGTGAACTTTGATTCTCTTCGTTCATGGGCTGTTGGAACTACAGTACCTGAAACTATATGGAGGCCACAGATGACCAAACGTTGACCATAACTTAATCACTTACAGCCAAGGCAATCCATTTACTTTGCATGATAGATCACTTACATTTCCAAGGAGATGAAAAAGAGAGGCTGCAAGACATTAGGAGTATACATAGAGAAGTAATATAGATTACGTCAACAGAACAAAGCAATAAAAGACTGGCACAGAGAACAAAGATGAAGGGACTGTTGGAGCCAAGTTTCAGACTGCCTTTGTCAAGGATTGAATTTTCATATCTTTGTAATACTCAATAACCTTAAAACTTGACTTCATGTGGCAGAGTATCCTTACATAACTGGCTATAAGTTAACCCTCAGGTCAGCAACAATGATGCCTCCCTTCTTAATAGGTTGAATACCTTCCTTGCATGCTTTGATGAGAAAAGCAATGCCTCACCCCGCATAGCCGGGCTAGCTTTTTCCTGGAGGCTGTGAGATTCAGGAACACATAAACATATACATACATACATACTTTCTTTCTTTATTTTACTTGGCTTCGCGGATGAAGTTTATGGAGGGGTATGTCCACGTCTGCTGCAGGCTCGTTGGTGACTGACAAGTCCGATGCGGGACAGGCAGGTACAGTTGCAGTGGTTGCAAGGGAAAATTGGTTGGTTGGGGTTGGGTGTTTGGTTTTTCTTCCTTTGTCTTTTGTCAGTGAGGTGGGCTCTGCGGTCTTCTTCAAAGGAGGTTGCTGCCTGCCGAACTGTGAGGGGCCAAGATGCACGGTTTGAGGCGATATCAGCCCACTGGCGGTGGTCAATGTGGCAGGCACCAAGAGATTTCTTTTAGCAGTCCTTGTACCTCTTCTTTGATGCACCTCTGTCTCAGTGGCCAGTGGAGAGCTCGCCATATAACACGATCTTGGGAAGGCGATGGTTCTCCATTCTGCAGACGTGACCTACCCAGCGCAGTTTGATCTCCAGCAGCGTGGATTCGATGCTGTCGGCCTCTGCCATCTCGAGTACTTCGATGTTGGTGATGAAGTCGCTCCAATGAATGTTGAGGATGGAGCGGAGACAACGCTGGTGGAAGCGTTCTAGGAGCCGTACACACATATACACACACCCACATATTGCAGGTCCAAATTGATCAATAATCCTGAACAAGATGGGTTGTCTCTGTCAAGATGACTTATTACCTCTCTCTCACTAAAGTTGTTTTATCCAAAGAGGCAAGAAAGAATTCTCTCTCAGTATATTAGAGTCACAATGGGTGAGAGAACTGATGTGTAAATTGGTAAGTATATGGGTTGTTTCGGTTATTGTGCACGGTTTCCAGCATTTGTACTTGACATCTATGGAGACAGAATACGGGAGCTTTTTTTTAAATGTTTCACTGCCAGTTCCAGCAGCCTTGTGTTGATGATTCTCTCAATTAGGGAACCTGTTACATTCTTACAAGAAGATTCTGACAGTGTCTTTGAAGCTTTTTTCTCTGCGCTGGAATTGGCTTTCCAAAACTCAAGGCAGAATGCATGATTCAGTAGCCTTCAGGCTAACGAGCAACTAGTTACAAATTCCATCAATAAAATGGAACAAATGTATTACATGCTAAAAAGGAAATTTCCATGCACAAAATGCTACCAAAAAAAATCAACCCATGCTAGAAATCTCAAGAAGAATGTGCTCAGCAAGTCAGGCTGTAGCCAGGATGAGTAAACATGTCGAGTTGCTAACTTTTCAAGTCAATCTGAATTATTGAATTGATGGTGAAGCACAAAATTCATTACCTGGCAAGATATTTCATGTGTTTACTTCTGACTTCGATACATTGGCTGACCACTGAAAGACTGGCCGCTACATCTTCATATTCTGACACATCTTCGATACATTGGCTGACCACTGAAAGACTGGCCCCTACATCTTCATATTCTGACACATCATCGATACATTGGCCGACCACTGAAAGACTGGCCGCTACATCTTCATATTTTGACACATCTTCGATACATTGGCTGACCACAGAAAGAATGGCCGCTACATCTTCATATTCTGACACATCTCTGGACCTTTTCAAAGGCACATTTCCTAACTTCCCTGCAGCCAATAAATGCAGACTTGAATTCAACCATCTTAACCAACTTCCAAGTGAGATGAAGTTCAGAATAATAATTTTCCAAAGCATCGATCAAAAAGTCTCAGGAGTTGCTCCATATGAAAATTTGCTTTAACCGTCTTAAAAAATCTCTATACCAGTTTTATTTGTTTTCAGCCTGAATCATCCCTTTTCTCTGAGGAGATGTGGCCTCGAGTTTCTTGTGTTGAGTTTTGACTGAGAGACAAGTCGCAGTCTTTTGTCCAGGAACCGAGGAGTGATCAGAGAGATAAAAGGACTCAATTAATAGAATGCATGCGTATCTGTGCTTCCATGTTATGGTCAAAGTTGAGGACAATTACATGAGAGACCAGCTCTAGAGGTAGCAGTTTGCCTTTTGTAATCACCACACTCAATGAAAGTAACTTAATGAATATTCAAATTGTTGAAAATCAAATGAAACTTGAACTCCAATGAACCTGGATAGTATAGCTGTTCAGAAAACAGAAAAAAACTTGATATATTAACATAGCAGCCGGGCTTCAGTGGAGAGTTAAGATCTCAGATGAATAATCATTCACAAGAATATGAACTATTCTCTTTCCTGATAGAACCATAGAATGCTACAACACAGAAAACCGGCCATTCAGCCCTTCTTGTCTGTGCCATTATTCCACTAGTCCTATTGACCTGATCCCATTCCATAATCCTCCAGACTTCCTCCAACCAATTTATTCTTAAAACACACAATCAAGCCCCCATTCACCACATCAGATGACAGCTCCCCCCCACCGCCACTCTGAGTGAAGAACTTTCTCCTTTCAGTTTAAAACTATGATCTCGCATATTTAACTCTCCCAATCTGAGGAAAAAAAGCCTATTCGCATCCACTCTATCTACACCTCTTATAATCTTGTAAACCTTGATCAAATCTCTCCTCATTCTTCTTTACTCAACTCAACTCTCTGCATTCTTTCAATCTTATTGATATCCTTCCTGTAGTTAGGTGATGAGAACTGCACACAATATTCCAAATTTGGCCTCACCAATGTCTTAAACAACTTCAACATAACGTCCCAACTCCTACACTCAATACTTGGATTTATAAAGGGTAAGATGTTAAAAAGCTTTCTTTACAACCCGGTCCACCAGATTTCTTTGCTTCTCTGCACTCCTCAGTGCCCTACCATTTACTGTGTAGGTCCTACTTTGTTTTGCCCTTCCAAAATGCAACACCTCACACTTGCCTGCATTAAACCCCATCTGCCATTTCTTGGCCCATTCTCCCAGTTGGCCCAGATCTTCCCCACTGTCCACGACGCCTCCCATCTTTGTGTCATCAGCAAACCTGCTGATCGAATTTATCACATTATCATCCAGGTCATTGATATAGACAACGAACAACAATGGTCCCAGCACCGATCCCTGAGGGACACCACTCGTCACAGGCCTCCAGTCTGAGAAACAGCCATCCATGCCACTCTCTGTTTTCTCTCACACAATTTCAAATACCTCTCCATGGATACCGAGTGTCTTAACCTTCTGAACTAACCTCCCATGTGGGACCTTGTCAAAGGCATTACTAAAGTCCATGTAGACAACATCGACAGTTGATGCAATTCAACTTGATGAATGTTTCTAAAAAAGATACTGTTTCTACATTATAATCAAGTACATTTATCATCTAATTGGGAATTGAAAGCCCTTTTTGGTTCTGTTTGTGTTAAAGCTTCTCTAGATTGTGGTGAGATAAATACTTAATAGTTTATAAGGATCTTGAGGATATATTTGTATTCATCAGTCACAGCATTGAGTACAGGAGTTGGGGCATCATGTTATAGGTGCAAGGCCATACTTTTAAGACTATGTGCACTCAAATTGCTTACAGGCAGTGCTGGATTCGAACCCAGGTCCAACCCCGATTGCTGGCGCTGTAAAGGCGTTGCGCTAAACACGATGCCAACCCTGCTGCATTTGAAGATTTGTTTGAAGATAAGGGAGAAAAACCTGGTAAGGCAACTCTAGTAGCAAGAGCAACAACAGGAAGATCCATCCCAATATTTTTGGAGGGCGTCGTAACTTGGGGTGAGGAGGAAGCATGCTAAACTGAGTTCTCTGTTGGCTCTACAGTCAGGGGGAAGCAGCAGCTGAGGGTTCAGAGGGTGCAGAGTATTATTTAGAAGAGAACTTGGGCCACAGAATTTGGAGCATTTTAAGTTCTGGCTGATTGTGGGTAAAAATGAGTCTGGGTCAGGATCAATTTTCGCACATTGAACAGGCTTCTAGTGATATCGCTACCCCGTTTGGGAATTTTGCCATTGCTATTTCTGGCGTCTGAGGAACAGGAAGGTTCAAAGCTAATGTTTCAAGTGGACAGAATCCAACTGATAGCATAACATACATTTTAAGATGAGCCTTTAGCATTAATTGATGAAATTACTGTTGTAGGAGTCGGTGGGTAAAAATGAATTTACAATCAGATTTCCTCCCTCTGTTGTCAGATGCAGAGCTGCTCTCCTATATTTGAAAAAGAATAAATTATGCATTGTGAATACCATGACTGCTTTTTTTAAAAAAAGGCAAAGCTTTACTGAAGGATGCTTTGAGAGTATTGTGGCTCAATTCATCTCATTCTTTGGAATTTGTTTTCCATATGCAAATTATATTTCTGCCTTGTGCGTAGTTTTGGTCCCCAACCCAATTTTGTCAGGATTTGGTGATAATGGAATCTATGTAATATTCTGCTTGTCCATGTTTGCATTTTCCAAAAAAAAACTATTACTGCCTCAGCCAAATATTGGTGCTGGATTTATCTGAGCATTTTCACTACTGGGGAAATGGTGGACTCATCTCTCTTCCTAGATCAGTGGTTCTCAACCTTTTTCTTTCCACTCACATACCACTTTAATTATTCCCTCTGCCATAGGTGCTCTATGATTAGTAAGGGATTGCTTAACATGGCATGCAAGTGGAAAGTAAAAGTTTGAAAACCACTGTTTTAATCGTACCTCATTGACTCGTTATGTGCATGGTTTCATAACTCTAAAGGAAATGAGCCAATGACATTTTTTCTCAAGCAAAATATTTCAGTAACAATTGGATCAAGAGCAGTGATTCTCAACCTTCCCTTCCCACTCACATCCCTCCTTAAGCAATTCCTTACAAATCACAGAGCATCAATGGCATAGGGATTACTTAAAGTGGTATATGAGTGGAAAGAAAGGTTGAGAACCACTGTTCTAGATTAAAAGAGCAATGATTTCTCTGCCAGAGGGTTTAACCAGTGAGTAGTAGCCTGTTTAACTAAAGAGCTGAAATTCAATGTTAATGTGTGAGAGTTTAGTCTACTCAGGGACGACGGGAAGGGTGGAAGATAGATTTGGTCAGAATCACCTTCCCATAACCATTAGGTTATGTCCTGCTCATGGGATCCTCATCTGGGCAAGGCACCAGCAACAAACAGGCAGATTAGTGCCCTCATCGGCTAAAAATTTAGGTTCAACCCTGACCTCAGGTGCTATCTGTATGGAACTTGCTCATTTTCCCTCTGACTGGGCTTGTTTCCTCCGGGTGCTCCAGTTTCCTACCACTTCCCAAAGACACATTGGTTTGTTAAATGGCTATTGTAAATGACCTGTTCGTGTAGGAAGGTTGCAGAAAAATGAAGGGAGATTTACAAAGTACGAGAGGGAGAGCAATAAAACATGAAAATCTGCAGTCACCTTGGTTGAAATAAAAACACAACGCTGGAGAAACTCGGCAGGACAAGCAGTATCCTTTATATAGCAAAGGTAAAAATACATAACCGATGTTTCGGGCTTGAGCCCTTCATCAAGATTTGGAGAAATAAATTTCCTTCTGGGTACACTCCGGCCAGATGGCATTAATATTGACTATTCTGTTTTATGCTAACCTCTCCTTTTCCCACAACTCCCCTTCCCATTTCCAGTTTTCCTCCCTCCTTTTCCCTCCCTCCTCCCCTTTATCACTGCTGTCCCCTCCCTCCCTCCCTTCTCCACCTATCACCTCCTGACTTTGCAACCACCCCTTGAGAGAGAGAGAGAGAGAGAGAGAGAGAGAGAGAGAGAGAGAGAGAAACTGACTCTGATGGCGTACATAGGATACAAGTAGCTAAGGAAAAGGGGAATGGAACTGATGGGTTGCTTTGCTGGGAATGAGCAGAGACTCAGCTTCTGTGTCTGAACAAGTAAATCCGCTAAACTGTAATACATCCAAGTAACAACACTTTTAAATGCTTCTTCCAGCATTTAAGATTGAGTTGTTCTTTCTGCACTGAGAAAACTGCTTTATTTGAATGTGATTTTTATGACAGAAGCTCATTACCTTCAACCTTCCTTTCTGAGGCTGTGGGGCTCTGCTTTTATTCACGAAGGCTTAAATTGTTAACATGTTTGGAGCTTGCTTGTCAGTTGTCCATCTGCCTGATCTCCTGTTTTGTCTGTGTTCCCTCCTTTCTGCCACCTTGTTAGTATCATTGGGAGATAGCACACCACGTTATGTTTATTTAATATCCAGCCAACTATTTTACAAATTCTTGCCAACATGCTTAAAAAAAAACATTAGCTCCCAAGAGGAAGAAAATATATTAACAGCTTATTTTGGACTGCTCCTATTTAAATTTAAACTGGAGATTACAGGCCATCTTTATTCTCTCTAAAATGTGGTGGCAATTTACAAACCTCCTCCCATGGATAAGACAACTGCAACTCTGAAATAGTGGCTTTGCGCTCTTTTAATTCAGGGGGTTTAGTACACCTCCATGGAGAACATTTATTCATTGCCAGGGTACAAACATGATATCACATACAACACTAAGATTCTTTTTCCTGGGGGCCAAGCAGCATTTTTACCTATAAACGAGGTGCAAAGTAAGAATCCTTATATTCGTTTCTGATTGAGTGTGTTGGTTAAAAGTCTGATGATGGAGGGGTAGCAACTGATCCTGAACCTGGCGATATGAGTCCTGTGGCATCTATACCTCTTTTCTGATGGGAGCAGTGAGAACAGAGCTCATCCTGGGTGGTGTGGATTCTTGTTGATTACTGCTGCTCACCAACGGCAGCGTTCCGTATCAATTTTCTCAATGGTGAAAAGAATTTTGCCTGTGCTAATATTGAGTTGTATCCTCTCCCTTTTGCAAGCTTTCCACTCAAAGGTGTTGGTACTCCCATACCAGACTGTAATGAAGCCAGTCAGCACACTCTCTACTACACATCTGTCGAAATTTCCAATGACAAATACCAAACCACCACCAACTCCTGACTCACTCACACAATGCAGAGATCACCCACAGAAAATCCATTATGCTATCCAAACTTTCCTTGATGTAAGATCAAACATTACAAACCACGATCTACCTCTCTTAAGTTAAACTGCTGATAGTTTCTTCGACAATTAGCAGATCGGCCTCCTCCAGCACTCCAACCCGTCTGCATTCAGACAAACACCCTTTTTTTACTGTCTATTCATTACAATCGGTTTCCAAGGACTGGCGAGGCTAGGTTTCATATTGTGATTTTGGGGGAAATTGTTCATTTCTGCTGGAGAGAAAATTAATTTTACAGTCAGTTCTCAACAACAGAGCTCTTACATAATCCAGGATCCTGTCTATTCATTTCTTCCCATTCATTAAAGTTAAACTTTAATATTGTTATATTTAACAATATAATGACCTACGCCAAAATATTAAAGGACTTGATCACATCTTTTAGCTTGATGAACAGTTGTAACTCTGTGGGAGGAGAGTCACCCATCAAAGATTACAAAGAGACCTTTGGTCAAGATTTAGTATTACCAGTGGAGACAGAAGTAGAATTATTATTAAGTACTAGGGATGTAAAGAAATTCATTTCAGAGATGTATAAATTACCAAAATCATATCTTTGAATGCGAAAAGTGAGAGAGGGCCTATGGAAGACATATAAATAGACTTCAAATACTTCCACAAAAGAAACCACGAACGTAAAGAGTGCACGCATGCAGAATCAACCTATTGCCTTGGAAAGCAAATCACTGTTTGCAGAAGGCACCTGCCTAGAAACTGGATCCACCAGCAACCATTTCTCCTCTGCAAAAACCAGATTAAACTAATTCCCAGTGACATCATGGCATTGGGAAATTGGCCAAGGCACTCTCGTTCACAATTTAGTTCAGGATGGCTGACAGTTTTATAGCATAGATAATGTAGCCCAGCATCCCTCCGTTGACAGCATTAACTTGTTACGTTTGTTGAACTTTTCATTGAACGTTTGCACAACTTTCAGGTCAGAAGCAAAGCTGAGGCCTCATCCTCCCTCTACATTGGATGAAAATGACCATTTTTTTGAAAGAAAGAACACAGGATTGATCCTTCCTTGCCATCTTGACCAAATAATCATCCCTCAACCAACATAATTAAGCCTAGTTTACCTGGTTGTGAAACCGACTGCCCTATTTCTGCCGTTCAATTGTGGTATTTCATCGGGTGCATGATCCATGGTCATACAAGGTGTGAGGCAAGTTCAAGTTTCTTTAAAACTTAAAAATAGGATGCTTCAATTCCATTCAACATGAGGAAAAGATGCATCAACATAGATCTACAATCAATCAGTGAACCTTGGCTTTAACCAGTCTAATATAGCTGGTCCTAAATGCTATAAAGAGTTAAATGAAACACTCAAGAGACTGATTGACTAGCTAGCGGATCTCACATAAAAACGCCACTTTCAAGTATTGAATAACATCAAATGAAATCACATTATTGCAAGGCAACTGAACGGCAACCACAACATCTGTGATTAATCCGATAATTTGCACATACCCAAAATAAATAAAAAGCAAACACGTACACAGAGCACAAGAAGCACTGCATCTATGGTCACAGATGCTGGAGAAAAAAAAATTATCATCTGAATTCCTGAAATGCCTGCGTTTCTAACACATTTAAAAGCTGTAGGAATAAAATAGATCTTCACCAACTCTGAAGCTGCATTGATCCAGCCAAGGACTCTTGCCTGAGTGCCACAGGTAATCAAACAGATCAATTGCTTTCAAAATAGCGGACTCAATGCTCAACGTCACAAGGGTGGCAAGCTGCGAGAGTCCATGTTCCTGGAGGTTTCGGGAGGAGGCCTGTCACCTCCCCCCCCCCCACCAAAACTCAGTCAACTTGCCTTCCCTTCATAGTCACCCATAATTAATAACATAAAAGGTTTATCACATCAGTGTCCAGGAAATTAATAATTAATCCCACTTCACGAGCTTTTCAACCTCCTCTCTGTCATGAGAGTCTTCACTGTTGTGCTGACGAGGCCAATGGCGACTGTAATCAATGATGGTCTGATTTATTATTTTTCCTTCCGAAGTGAATTACCTCACATTTACTGATGTTGATGTCCATCTTCCAGATCCTTGGCCACTCACTTAGCCTGTCCATTTCTCTCTGCAGACTGTGTCCTTGACACAATTTGTTCTTCCACTCAATTTAGTATCTCAGCAAACATAATTGCACCACAATTTGCCCCCTTCTCCAAATCATTTTCAAATATCATGAACAGTTGTGGGTCCAGCGCTGATGCCAACCACACAGTGATTGCCAACCAAAGAAACACCCAATTATCCCCTCTCTCTGCCTTCTATTAATTAACCAATTCTCTTTCCACGTTAAGACATTACTCCCAATGACATGCATCCCTATCTTATGCAGGAGTCTTTTTGTGATGCAGCTTTTTAAAAAAAAATTTTTAAATTTTTCACACTATGAACCATACTGACCAAAATACACACATTTCTCTCTTGAATATACACAGTGTCATTTTCTCCCCTTTTTCCCCCTCCCGTCCCTCCCTCCTTCACCCACCCCCCCCCACTCACTCAACATTCAATATATATGATACATTAAACCCATTAAACAATGTTATCACACAATTAAAATAAACAAGAAATTTGTGTCATCTACTTTTACACACTGGGTCAGTTCATTTTGTCTTCTTCCCCTTCTGTCATTTTAGGGGGTGGAGGTCCGCGGTAGGACTTCTCTGTTTTGTTCCATGTATGGTTCCCAAATTTGTTCGAATACTGTGATGTTATTTCTTAAATTATATGTTATTTTTTCCAATAGAATACATTTATTCAGTTCTTTTTGACACAGCTTTAACTGCGATCCACTGCTGGTGTTTTCAGTACATAGCCAGAAATGACCTGCCAGCCCCCTTCATATGTCTACAACCCAACAGCAGTTCTAAAGTAGTGTGGTAAACCACTGTTGTGCCATGACTGGCTGCTGCCGGCTGGACTGCCTCCAGAGATTGATCCTACCCATAGCACCCTGCATGTTCCCTTTTCTCTTTGCTTCGATCAGTCAATGAGGTTGATGGTAGTTCCTGTCTTTAGTTAATAAAAGCCCTGATAGTCTCACAACATTCACCTTTAGTGATGACTGACGTTACATCAATTTTATTAACTAAAATTTTCAAAAATAAAAAAGCACAGAATTGTACCTGAAACCTGAGAAACTCGCCATTGACACCCAATTGCCGGAAGCCCGGGACACATTCGAACTGTGGCTACGATGCTTTGAAATTTATTGGCAGGACCTGCAGATGCCATCACCTCAGTTGTTAACCGACTGAGACTACTCTTCCCGCGTGTCAGGTCCCAATTTTTCCTGTTGATCAGCGATGCCAGCTCATACCAAGCAGCTAATGGAGACTCTCAAGGCCCAGTATCACAGGCAAGTTAATGAAGTCTACTCCATGCATTTCCTAGCCACCAGAAAACAATGATCTGGTGAGTCGATTGCTGAGTACCTGCGGGCGCTTCGGTCCTGTCTGGGCGTGTGACTGTAAGGCCATCTCGGCCATTCAGAACATAAAGGATCTCATCAAAAATGGGTACATGGCTGGTATCCACTCTGGGTACATACAGCAATGGCTATTGGAGCAAAAAGTTCTTGATATACAAAGGGTGGTTGAACTTACAGAATCACTGGAGATGGCTCTCCAGAACTTAGATGACTACTCGGCCACTTGGGTGCTGCTGATGTCGCTATCCTGGGACAGGGCATTGTCCCGCCCCAGGAGTGGCTGGTCACCTGCACCATCCAACTACTCTAGTGATCTAACCTCAGCCGCCATTGCAGGAGAACTCTTCAAGTGCTACTTTTGCGGGCAGGGTCAGCATCCGAGGAAACGCTGCCCTGCCAAGGATGGAGTGCGCTCCAGGTGCTGGAAGAAGGGGCATTACACCAAAGTTTGACCAACAAAGCCATCTGAAAGGTCTAGCAGCTCTGCGTGCAGAATCCTGGCAGGGTGACTGGCACCATCTTCCCTGCACGCCAGCAATGTCATGTGCGAGTCCTGCGGGTTGCTATTTTAGTCTGTGCAACAAATGCCATCTTCCCAGGCATATGATACTTTAAGGGGAAAAAGCCAGCCACGTTGGGGCTGAGGGCAGCCAACATGGACATGGGAGCACACATCAGACTCGGACAATGTATTCATACTGGCCTCCATCACTCTGAATCATGGACCCGCCAGGTCCACGATGGACATCCAGGAAAATGAGTGCAATATCAACTGTTTATTCAATAACGGGAGTACAGACAGCTTTATTCACCCAGATACTGCTAAACGATTGTCCCTTAAAATATGAGCCGCCAAGCACAGAATATCACTCGCGTCCAAATCATACATGGTAGACAGTCTGGGGTCCTGAATCATGACCCTCACTGTTGGAGCAGTAGTGTACAAAAGCTTGGGTAGACGCATGCGGTCCGAGCCAGGGCCACTGATGCCATTCTCAACTACGCAATTAATGGTTCACAGCCCCCTTGAGGTTGAACCCCCCTCCCCCGACAATCTTACTCCCAATTGCAAGCTGGTGGCCACCAGGAGTAGACGGTACTGTGTGGCTGACAGAACATTCATTAAGGCAGAGGTTCAGCGCTTATTGGGCGAGGGTATTATCCAGGCCAGCAATAGCCCTCGGAGGGTGAAGAATGGGGATAAGAATAGGATGGTCATAGACTACAGCCAGACCATCAACCGGTATGCGCAGCACAATGCATACCCCTTTCCCCGCATATCTGATATGGTCGACCAGATTACACAATATCAGGTATTCTTCACTATTGACCTGAAATCAGCATTTCACCAGCTCCCAATCTGCCCAGAAATCCATCAATTTATGGCATTCAAGGACGATGGCTACCTCTACTACTTTCTCTGGGTCCCTTTCAGCATCACAAACGGGATCTCCATTTTCCAAAGGTGGACTGCTCCAATCTACAGGCCACTTTCCCATATCTAGATAATGATGCTAATCTCCTCAAGTTCCTCTGGGCAGCTAAATGCATGAACTTCACTTATAACAAGGATAAATGAATGTTCCATACAGCACGGCTAGCCATACTTGGCTGCGTGGTTGAGAATGGCATCAGTGGCCCTGGCCCGGACCACATGCATCTACTGATGGAGCTACCCCACCCATATACCCTTAATGCTCTGAAGAGATCCCTCGGGTTCTTCTCATACTACACTCAATGGTTCCCCAACTATGTTGACAAGATTCGCCCATTGGTCAAAGCTACCACGTTTCCCCTGCCAGCAGAAGCCCAGGCAACCTTCAGCAGCATCAGGGGTAACAGGCAAGTAGAAAGGGAAAACACCACAGTATGGAAGAGTGTCCTCCTGGCACTGAGATCATGGGGTCTACCTGTCTCCCAAAGGCAGAAAGTCCTCCCGGACACACTTCACTCCATCTGGTCACTCTTCTATATGGCCACCAACAACACTCCTCATGAACAGATGTTTGTTTTCCCTAGGAAGTCTGCATCAGAGAGTACACTGCCTGTCTGGCTTCTCTTCCCTGGACCAGTCCTGCTACAGAAGCACATCAAGCAATCCAAGACTGACCCGTTGGTTGAGATGGTGCACCTTCTCCATGCAAACCCCCAGTGTGCTTACATTGTTTTCCCTGAAGGGCGTGAGGACACAGTCTCAATCCGGGACCTTGCTCCATTGGGGGCCTCCCCTACCACCATTGACTTTCAACAGACAACTCATCCCCCCACTTCAACTTTAGGGGTCCCAGAGCCCACAGCTGACCACCCCCTACCCCAGGCAACTGTTGTCACCAATGATGTACCAGCTTGACACTCACCCACCCTGCAACAAACAGTTAACAGATGCACCTCACAAGCTGCTCAGGACACTATGGTGGCCCCTCAACCATTGCCAAGTTGCTCGCTATGGTAGAGGAGACCCCCCCCCCCGATAGACTTAGCCTGTAAAATGTATATATGTATAGTTGTTTCACCTTCTCTTTTCTTTCTCACCCCACAAGACTCTTCTTAAAAAGGGTGAATGTGGTGAATCACTGTTGTGCCATGAATGCCTGCTGCTGGCTGGACACACCTCCCAAGTCTGATCCTACCCATCGTCCCTTGCATGTCCCCTTTCCTCTTTGCTTTGATCAGTTGATGAGGTTGTAGCTAGTTCCTGTCTTTAGTTAATAAAAGCCTGATAGTTTCACAATATCAGCCTTTTCTGACTATTGATGGGACATCAAAGTTTCAAATGACTCTTAATAATGAGGGTGGCTCGTTTCACAGTGCTGCACAATAGTTTGTGGCTGACCCAAGGTGCTGTCTCATTTATTAAGCAGAGTTTTCACTTATAACCATATAGCCATATAACCATTTACAGCACAGAACAAGCCAGTTCGGCCCTACTAGTCCATGCCGTAACAAACCCCCACCCTCCTAGTCCCACTGACCAGCACCCGGTCCATTCCCCTCCAGTCCTCTCCTCTCCATGTAACTATCCAGTCTTTCCTTAAATGGAACCAATGATCCCGCCTCGACCACGTCTGTCGGAAGCTCATTCCACATCCCCACCACCCTTTGCGTAAAGAAATTTCTCCTCATGTTCCCCTTATAATTTTCCCCCTTCAATCTTAAACCATGCCCTCTAGTTTGAATCTCCCCCACTCTTAATTGAAAAAGCCTATCCACATTTACTCACGCAACCTTCAGCAGCATTGGGGTAACAGGAAAGTAGAAAGGGAAAACACCACAGTATGGAAGAGTGTCCTCCTGGCACTGAGATCATGGGGTCTACCTGTCTCCCAAAGGCAGAAAGTCCTCCCGGACACACTTCACTCCATCTGGTCACTCTTCTATGAGGCTCCCAATGGAGCAAGGTCCCGGATCGTGACTGTGTCCTCACGCCCTTCAGGGAAAACAATGTAAGCACACTGGGGGTTTGCATGGAGAAGGTGCACCATCTCAACCAACGGGTCAGTCTTGGATTGCTTGATGTGCTTCTGTAGCAGGACTGGTCCAGGGAAGAGAAGCCAGACAGGCAGTGTACTCTCTGATGCAGACTTCCTAGGGAAAACAAACATCTGTTCATGAGGAGTGTTGTTGGTGGCCATATAGAAGGCTTAAGATTTTAAAATCTTAAACACCTCTATCAAGTCCCCTCTCAATCTTCTACGCTCCAGAGAAAAAAGCCCCAGTCTGCACAACCTTTCCCTGTAACTCAAACCTTGAAATCCTGTCAACATTCTCGTGAACCTTCTCTGCATTCTCTCTATTTTGTTGATATCTTTCCTATAATTTGGTGACCAAAACTGTATACAGTACTCCAAATTTGGCCTCACCAATGCTTTGTACAATTTCATCATAACCTCCCTACTCTTGAATTCAATACTCCGATTTATGAAGGCCAACATTCCAAATGCCTTCTTCACCACACCATCTACCTGAGTATCAGCCTTGAGGGTACTATTCACCACAACTCCTAAATCCCTTTGTTGCTCTGAACATCTCAAAAGCCTACCATTTAATGCATATGACCTATTTAGATTTGCAAAGCGGAAAAAAAATAATCTGAGTCAGCCAATAAATTGGATGGCGGGCTCCAGGGCTAAGATCTGGATTCACAGCAAAGGGTTGATAACAATGGAAATTTATTCAGTCTTTTAAAAAGTAGAGGAAACAGAACTTGTGGGAAAAACAGCAGCAGCTTCCCCTAATCTCAGCAAGCTACTTTTACTCGAGCTGCACGGAGTAGGGGAGAGCAAGGTAAATTACGTGCTTCAATTCAATTGCAATCAATTACAGCGTAGAGAGTGACAAGTTTGACCAACAATGCAATTACTTGATCACATCCATTTTGTCTAAAGAGCACGAAAAATGGGAGCAGAAAAAGAAAACATCTAGAACAATGACACAGAGTGCTGGAAGGACCCAATGGTTTCGTTGGGGGAAAACGATGCAAGTCAGAGAGCGGCAGAATAATAATTTGTCACAATTACGTTTGACGAAGTGGTTAGTGCAACGCCAGTGATCGGGACCAGGGTTTGAATCCTGCACTGCCTCTAAGGAGTTTGTTTGTATATTCTCCCCATGTCTGTGTGGGTCCAATTTTTTCTCACCATTCAAAAATGTACCGGGGTTGTAGGATAATGGGGTGTAAATTGGGCAGTACAGGCCTGTGGGCCAAAGCGGCCAGTTATCTTGCTGTATGTCCACTTTAAAAAAAAAATTAAAAAGTGCCTGTCTCTGTGCTGTCGTGTCCTATGGTTCCATGCCAAGATGGCCAGTATGTAGCAGAAGGGGAGATGGTGGTTGGGGCAGGGAGTGTGTGTGGGGGGGATGGAGGCTGGCATGAGATAAGAGAAAACAGATGGGAAGGTGATGATGGATAGAACCAGGTGGGAGGGAAGGGATGGAAGTGAATAACAAATGAAGAGGAAAATTATGTGTCCGGGGGTGGGGGGAGGGAGGAGGGAAGTACCGAGAATAACATGAAGATGGAAAACTCAATGTTCATAGCATTGGGTTGGGAGTTACTGAAGCAGAATGGGATGTTGTTCTTCTAAATTGCATTTGGCCTTTGGAAAAGGCAGATGGTGTGAGACTGGGACCAAGAGGTAAAATGATATGTAACCAGAAATCTAAAATGTCCACCCCAGGTGCTCTGGAAAGCAGTCTCCCAGTCTAGGCTTGGTTTCATTAGTGTAGAGGATATAGAGGATTCTTTCCAAGTTCTACTATTTCTCAATTCCCAAACGTGTCATCTTCAAGGAAACGCAAGTGACAATATTCCAAATGACTATCTTATTAATTCAGTCGATCAAACTTCACAGTTGCAGCTGTAAGTAGCTTTAATTCATTGATAACGCATAAACATTTTGCATAACTTGGCTGTGAGATTTTCATAACGATTAGTAACAAAGCATCCTGTATAATAACAATATTCAACATTAAACAAATATAGAAATAAACAAAATAAGATGAAATTAAGATGAATGCAAAGAAAAGTATCTTGAGATCTGTCATGATTCTTCCAAGAATGAGATGCAAAATCTCAGTTTGCAACATATGACTTCATACTAACTATGGTAACACTACAAACAACAATCTTTCTTAAAGGGATAGTCATAAAATTAACTGCAAATCAAAAACACAAGATTTTTACAGAGGAAGCCACCTCAAGAGCATCAAGTGCAAGTGAACCTCTGCTTCTCTCGGAAGGGCAGTTTAGACCCCTGTTTGGGAAGAGGAATAGCACCCAGAGCTCATCCATTCTGCCATTCATGTAATCTCTGTGGCTGCTCTGAACTCGAGCTTCTTATTCCTTGTGGCCAAAACTCTGCCTTGAATTCATTCATTGTCTCAACCTGAAGTAAAGAATTTCAGATTCATGACCCGCTAATATTTCCTTACAGCACTAAAGGAGGCCATTCAACCTATTGGCTCCTGGCCCTCAGGGCTTTCCCATCAGTCACATTCTTCCACTTATTTCTCCAAATCTCATTCTTTATCACAGGTTTGGCCTCTACTCCCAAATCTCCAACCACCCATCCACCAATGTCAGGGGTAATTTGCATTTGATGTTTTAAAATGTCGTGAATGCAAATGAGATATGCCACAAAAATATATTTCGGGCAGACCATCATAAAATCCAATATCTTTCTTGTGAAATCAAGACTTGTGAGTCAGGTTTCGCCGCAATATCATTGAGCTAATTTCATCACATCATTTGAAACCTTCAGTACAAATCATTTGTCATGTCCAGGGCACGCTTTCCACTTCTTCTTTCACCCTCTCCCTACAGGCCTCAAACCTTCAACACCCTTAATCCATGTGCTACCTTATCACCTGACCTCCTTGCTCTCCTTTGAAGACCATCCCCTCACATTTGTTCAACACATTAAATGAACATTCACGACATTAACATTCCCTATTTCAGGAAGCAACGTGCATAGCAATGGTAAATTATAATCTTTAATCTTAAAGTGCTTGGCAAACATAGATGAGGGGGGATTTGACTGAACAAATCTGACTGTGAGGCAGTTTGGCAGGGTGGATGTGGAGAGGATGTTTACTCGTGTGGGCCAATTTAGAATCAGGAATCCCCATTCAAAAAATATGGGGTCACCTATTTAAGACAGAGTCTGGAGTCTCAGGGACTCTTTACAATGGGCAGCAGAAGCAGAGTTTTTGAATATTTGTAACGCAGAGACAGAAAATTTTTTTGACATTAAGGTGGAATAAAATTATCAGAGACGTGAAAATATTATCATAGGATTAGCATTTCACTGAAAGGCAAATAAAGCTTGAGGAGCCCAGTGACCTACTCGTTCCCAATCATATGCTTGGAGATGCATGTAATTAACCAAGCTTATTGTAAAGTTTCTTTTTTTCTTTTAAATATTTTAAATGATTTTAATAAAAATCAAACAAACGAAAAGGGTACAATTCAGTCAGATTGTTTGAACAGTAATACAAACTAAGTAAGATATTCCATATATCACTAACATATATAAATTGTAAATCAAATCCATAATTCATATTCTAAACAGTATACACCTTTTTTTTGGGGGGGAGGGGAAAACCTCTAATATTTTTTTTAATGAAGAAAATAGTAGAGAAGAAAAATTCAAACCCCTTATTTAACCCCGTGTTGCCAGATGCTACATATGACTGGCATTAAAAGAAAAATGAAGGTTAAAACCATTAATATAAGGAAAAGATACCAGTCAAACAATTTAATTACATTGGAGTAAAACGATTAAGTAAGACAGTGAGTCATGAATGAACCCCATAACTTCTGGAATCTTTTTTTCTGAATTATTAACTGAATAACAAATCTTTTCCATGTTCAAATAGGATATGAGGTCACACAACCACCGATCATGAGTAGGTGGGGTAGCGGCTTCCACTTCAGGGAAAAAAAAACTGCATGCCTCGCCAAAAGAGAGGCAATTATGGCAAAGTTTTGTGAAGGGGAAATCATGTCTGACAAATCTAATAGAGTTTTTTGAGGATGTAACCAGTAGAGTGGATAAGGGAGAACCAGTGGATGTGGTATATCTGGACTTTAGTAAGGCGTTTGATAAGGTTCCGCACAGAAAACTAGTGTATAAGCTTAAAGATCATGGTATAGGAGGTATTGGTTGAGGGACAGGAAGCAAAGAGTAGGAATAAATGGTTTTTTTTTCAGAATGGCAGCCAGTGACTAGTGGGGTACCGCAGGGCTCAGTGCTGGGGCCGCAGTTGTTTACGATATATATCAACGACTTAGATGTGGGAATAGATAGCAGTATCTTGAAATTTGCAGACGATACAAAGTTGGGTAGCAGGGTTAGCTGTGTGGAGGATCCTAGGAGAGTGCAGAGTGATTTGGACAAGTTAGGCAAGTGGGCCAGGACATGGCAGATGCGGTATAATGTGGATAAATGCTAGGTTATCCACTTTGGAGGTAAGAACAGGAAAAAGGATTATTGTTTAAATGGTATCTGTTTAGGAAAAGGGGAGATGCAGCGAGACTTGGGTGTTGGTGTACATCAGTCGTTGAAAGTGGGGGTGCGGATGTAGCAGGCGGTGAGGAGAGCGAATGATATGTTGGCATTCATAGCGAGAGGATTTGAGTCCAGGAGTAGGGAGATCCTGCTGCAGCTGTACGGAGACTTGGTGAGACCACACCTGGAGTACTGCCTGCAGTTTTGGTCGCCTTATCTGAGGAAGGATATCCTTGCCTTGAGGGGGTACAGAGAGGGTTCACTAGGCTGATACTGGGGATGGAGGGACTCACATATGAAGAAAGGTTGGATAGACTAGGCTTGTATTCTCCAGAATTTAGAAGAATGAGGGGGAATCTCATAGAATCATAAAATTCTTAAGGGTTTAGACGACTAGATGCAGGAAGGTTGTTTCCAATGCTGGGAAAAACCAGAACCAGGTTTAAGGATAAGAGGGAAGTTTTTTAGGACTGAGATGAGGAAAAATTTCTTCTCTCAGTGAGTGGTAAATGTGTGGAATTCTTTGTCACAGGAAGTAGTTGAGGCCGGTTCCCTGTCAATATTTAAGTGTAGGTTAGATTTTGCCCTGGTGGCCAAGGGGATTAGGGGGTATGGGGAGAAGGCAGGAACCGGGTACTGATCAGCCATGATCATAATGAATGGCGGTGTAGGCTTGAAGGGCCAAATGGCCTCCTCCTACACCTATTTTCTATGTTTCTATGTTTCATAAAGTCAGCTTGACTTTGTTTAAGGAACACAAAACTTCCATCTCATTTTTGTGATCTGTATAGCCATCCTCGATGCAGAGTGGTTACTGCAACAATGCTGTTAACAAGAGCTTAGTCCGTGCAAATTGGTTAATGTGGGAGGCTAATAAAATGTGAAATAATAGTGATTGCAGATACTGCAAATATAGTGCAAATCAAGTGCCATATGCTGAACTGAGAAAGGCATTACATTAAGTAGCTTTATTTTCACTTAGAGCAGCAAACCTGATGGAGATCTCCTTCCTGCTTGCTGTGTCCTATTTTGTTGACCTGTCATTTTAATATGACCATCAACTTATGCAGCTTAATGCTTAATAATTCTTAGGGTAAGCAAACATCCCCATATTATACAGACCAAGAAGCTTCTTCTGACCTTATCTGCACATTCGGCCATCCAGTCTCACCCTCTCAGAAATTCCATCCATCTCCCTCTTCCTCTGTTACCTTCACTAACTTGCTTCCCTCTCCCAGTTCTGATCAAAGTCTCAGAGATAAACCAATAACTGTTTCTCTTTCGACAGACACTGCCTGGTCTGCTGAATGTTTCCTGCATTTGCAGCTTTCTTTTGATTTCCAGAAAAAAATCAGGACCCTCGCAACATTAGAGGCTCTAGATATTAATTTATTTGCAAAACCCAAACCCCCCCTACAAGTTTGTTGAGCATGCAAGCTCACGGAAGGTGAAGTTGGAGAGTATAGTGAGGACGGCATTTGGAAGGCTTGCCCTCATCAGCCAAGGCTTTTTGTATAAGAGCTGGGATGTCACGTTACAGCTGAACAAAACATTGATTGGACCAAACTTGGGGCATTGTGTACAGTTCCAGTTGTCAGTCATTCGACAGAGTGCAGGAGCAATTTGCCAGGATGTTTCCTGAAATTCAGGGCTTCCTTGGAATTGGACAGGTTAGGTTTATTATCACTGGACCACAGGAGGCTGATGCATGACGTTACATAGGTTTTTAAATCATCAATAGATGGGCAAGAAAGTAAATTTCTGGAGTCAAGGAGTCTAGAATGAGGGGGCTAAAGTTCAAGGTGAGGTGGGTGAAATTCTGAGGGGCAGGTTTTTCCGCAGAGGTTGGTAGTCATCAAGAACGAGCTGCTAGAAGAGATAACGGCAGCAGATACAACTGTGGCAATTAAAAGGCCAGGTATTTTGGATAAAAAAAGACTGGTAAGGACCTAATGCACGCAAATAGGATTAGCATACATGGGAATCACAGTGGACGTGAATGAGGTGGAACAGAAGGAGCTTTTTCAGTTCTAAATGATTCTCTCATTACCGAGACAAGTCAAAGGGCAAAGGATCAAACCAACAGGTTGAACAACGAGCTTTTAAATCAGTGTTACTGAGCAGGGGGAATCTTACGCCTCTATGCATGAAGCAGGGTGCAGGAAGATAATCTGAGGAACAGCAGAGAAAAGAAAATGACCCTCCGACTGCATGGAATATACTTTCCAGAAAGCTAATCTGTGCAGTGCTTTGTCATATGGTGTTTAATCTCCACGTACTGCAAATATGGCACTGAAGGTCCAGGGATCAAAGCGATTTTATGACACATGTGTTAAACCATGTCGAATAAAATCAAAATCTGCAGTCATTGGCAGGGAACTAAACTCAGAGATCTGACACAAAGTCTCCAAGGTCAATTTGCAGTTGTAATTAATATTTCAGTGCAAGCAAATCACATGGTTGGGTTTGCCTATCTGAACCTTCGTAACTAAAAACACAGAAATATTGGAGGAACTCAGCATCCACAGGTAAAAACATGCAACTGACATTTCGGGCCTGAGCCCTTCTTCAAGGTAACAGACTTCCGTGTTTCACACTTTCTTCGTAATTAACAAGAGTGGTGACCCTCACAGTTTCAGGCCCCTTGTAGTTTAGAGTCCCTTGTTACTGATGAATTAAGTGAACTCCCCACATCGTCTGATCCACACAGGCATCACCAGAACCCAACCTAGACCAGAGGCTGGATTTGTGAATTCATTGCATCTGGTACACCAATGCACCAGAATATGGTTAAATCTGTAGCGGATTAATGCAAGCTGACAAAGCATCATTAAAATAAACTGCCAGTCCTCCTAAATTAAAAAAAAAAGAGCCTGGGTATCAATGAAACTTCAAATAATAAAATATATCCATACACATCTGCAGATACATGTAAATAAGCACATATAATATCGTCACACAATCATACAGTTATCCACTAACAGACATCACCTAACGTGTGCCCATATATATGCTTGAAAAGACACATCAAGTTTTCCCTCTTGCTATCTGTTTGCCCTGGGAATGAATACACCATTTTGATATATATATATTTCATATATACATTTAATCAACTGGCCATTTCATAACAAGCTTTTCACATTTGATGGGAAAATACATTGATCAAAATCTCAACAGGAAATGGCTTTTATGGGACCCTTGTGGCATCATTTTTATTCTAAATTTCTCTGCAATGTTACAGGGATAATAAACATTTTTCTTGTATACTGCACAGTTTATTTTCTGAGGCATATTGTTCAAACTTCTAAATAGAAGAGCAAGGGCACCCCTTTCATAGGAAGTTTGGTTCTTGGTCTCCTTCCAGAGCTATACTGTACAAATACATGCTAATTTACCTTCAGTACTCAGCTAATGCAGAGACCCAGGATTGTTGTAAAAACACCAAAATGCTGGAGGAACTCGACCGGTCTTTTCAGCATCTATTGGAGACAAAGATATATTATTGACACTTCGGGCCTGAGCCCTCCTTCAAGGGGAAAAAAAAATACGAAAAGGCAGAATTTAAACAATGGGGGAGGAATCCAGACCAACAAAATTGGAGGTGATAAGGGACGAGGTTGAATTGATCGTGTCTGCGAAAAGAGACAGGGATGAGCTTGATATCTGTGTGAAGTTTTAGGTGAAAGGTTGAGTCTGGGGCCAATTGATGGGAATATGAGCAGAATAAAATAAGATCAGTGTTTATGGTGGACATTGACCTTGTGGGTCAGAGTTTGTTTCTATCTGAAGAACTCTCTTTCAATAGGAATGCTGGAGGGGAGATCACCTGGATATCAGTCAAGCTAATTTCTTTCTTTGGAAATGGAGCCCATTTACGTGGTAACGGTGGAGAATTGATGCGGGCAACTTGCATTAGACAGCTTGTTTATAAATGTGATATTGTAGTGTGTTGCGAGAGCGCGATTGTACTGACTGGAGACGCAGGCTGCTGGCTCGGGTATCACAACAGAATGCGAATTTAAACTTTGCGCACTCACTTATAAGGCTGCCAGTCGGACCGCGCGCATGTCCTGCAGCTTGCGTCACACCAACGCAAGCACACACGCCAACTTCCGGGTGGCACCGGAAGAAATGGATGTGCGCCGCCATCTTTGCCGAGACTGCCCCAGTGACCGCGCGTAACAAGCGGGGCCGGTTTGTCATGGCACAATATCTCGTATCAGCCACTCTTTCACCTCCTAGCATCATTCATTTGATTGAAAGACCTTCATTTTATCTTTGTTCTTTTTGATAGCCCTCTGCTGGCATTACTCCCACTCTTATAAAGGGGATCTCATTCATCTACATTATCGACAGAAATGTCTCTGGTCAAAAGTATATTTTCATTTCCTGTGTAAATGTCTTCCCTAAAGGGATGTAAAGTTTGGGACATTGAAAAGATGGTCAAATTACATCTCTCAACAATAGAACATATTGTTTGCATTGTACAATTATGAATGATATTGCTTTCATTAGTTCAAACAGAATAAGATCAAAGTGGCCAGACAACATCTGAGGGTATGAAGTAACTCTGGATCAATGTACAGGTGCACTTTCACAGTTCATTTCATTACCACTTCATCAATACTCTGTCCAGATTGCTCAAGCCTCTTTGAAATTATACTTTACAACAGATCTGTCCAAAAAGCCCAAAATGCTATTGGCAAAACAACAGAGAAGGATGGGAATCAATAGCTGAAACAAAACTGATAGATTTATTTTTCACACTGGAGATCACAGAATCACCGTGAACTTAACTTTACTCACCACATTTGGTTGCTGAGAGAAAGTTTCATCTCCTGGACAACTGCACGGAGTTGTACAATGCCTTCTGTCAATAGCCTTTTTTTTAATTAATGCCGAAACCCTGCATGATGGCCGGCTCAATTTTTTAGAAAGATCCCACAGTGCCTTTATTGTAGAGCTAAGTCGGGAGCCGGCTTCCAGAGCTGAAGGAGGTGGAGCGAGTGGTGCAGTAGCGCCACCCGCCACCGTGACCTCAAACGTAGGCGCCGAGAAGGGAAATCGGCCTATACTCGACGATGGTGATCAAAGAGCAGGTGGGAGCACGAGTGGAGATCTGCGCAAGCAGTCTCAGGACTCAGGCAGATCTCGTGAATAATGACATCGCTTCTATTAACCATATGGGTTTTTTTTAAAAATTGGACTCCGGAGTCATGGGCTGACAGCATCATCGCGACACCATCAGCCCTCCCCTTTGGAGCCGCTTTCAGCGGCATTCCTTTTATGGAGGGAATGGAGAGCCTTCACTCCATCTCTGAGTCTTCCCCTTCTAAGTGGATAAAAGATGGAGCAAGTTCGACAAGCCAGTCCTCCTTCAGATTTTTTTATGGAGGTAAGTGAAGCGATTTAGAGAACATCAGTCTTTTTTGATTGTTTTTTTTTCCCCCCCATGATAAACGGGCCTATTAACATCAATTCTTCCCCCAAACGTTGCCAAGCCAGCTGGGTGCTTTAATAATGGAGAGCTTATTGTTATGTGCATTAGTCCAACGTATTGATGTACAATTTTCTTGCAAACTGCAATTGCGTAGGTATAAAGTACACTCACAAAGACCAAGTATAAATTAAATGATCACACAAGAAAAGAAAGGGTACTGTAAAAGGATAGATATATATTCACAGTTGCTAGTGAGTGCAGTCAGTTCTTTGGTCCTGGAGAGTTATAGTTATTGACAGGCTGAAAGATTGATGTTAAACTATTTAGTTGAAGCCTTAGAATGTAGTCCAGAGGCAATTACAACAATTTTTTTTTTAAAAACAGTATTTTCAGTAGACTCGAGAAGAGTTTTGGTTTTCACGATACAAAGGAAACACGTGTCCTGGAGAAGCACTGAATGAAGTCACAACTCCGATTCTTGAGTTTAACACTGATTTAAAAGGAAAATTAGGAGTAATGCTGGCTTGACGCTTGGAAAGGATAGCCTGGAAATTGGACCGATTTGCAAACATTCTTCAATCACGAATCGCCTCAGTGACATGACACCCACAGGAAATCGGCCTGGGCACTTCAGTGTGTAATTCAGCTCAACGTAGCCGACATCTGCCAGGCATTGACAACAGACCCAATGATGTCACAGGTCATGCAGTGGGCATTTCTTTCAATGCTGACAGAAACTGGAAAGTTTCAGGAAAAACTCATGACCTTCAGCGTTCACTCTTTAAAATAAAACAGGATTAGATTACACAGGGATTGGGAAAAAGGGAATTAAAGGATTAGGCTCGTCTTAAATGGCACCTCTGTCCCTCACTATAAGTGTCAATATTGGTAGTGTTCCCTTCACTGACTGCAGTCTCTTTATGCAATCAGTTTTAACCTGCTTGTCATGATTAGTGGCCCTTGATCAATTCAAGTCCAGACAGAGCACAAGCATTGATCAGGCGAATACATAGCCTGAATACACCTGGGATTGTCTGATCTCAGAAGCTTAGCAGGCTCAGGCCTAGTCAGTACTTGGAGGGGAGACCGCCTTGGAACATGGAGAGCTGTGGGTTTCTGGGAGGGGTGCTGGACAAAGGAGCGATTCTCTGTCTGACTTACAGTAGACAAAAGTTCATGTATGCTACATTCTAAATGTAGTATTACGAGACAATAAAGTAACCTTTACATCAAATCCCTTGAGTCTAACCCTGGCCCACATCACACAGCAAAGTACCATCTCAGATTTATTGTCAGAATACATACACATCACATACAACCCTGAGATTCCTTTTTCCTGCTGGCACAGCAGAATTACCACTAATTGGTAGTGCAAAAAAAAACTGTACACAGTGTAAAACATGTAAACAAACAAAGAACGAATAGCGAACTGATAATGTGTAAATGTGTAAACTGACTGTGAATAGAGAAAACAAAAAGAAAATCAATAGGGTGCACAAGAGTCCTTAAATGAGTCCCTGATTGAGTTCGTCGTTGAGGGGCCTGATGGTGGAGGGGTAGCAGCTGTTCCTGAACCTGGTGGTGCGAGTCTTGAGGCACCTACACCTCTTTCCTGATGGCAGCAGTGAGAACAGAGTGTGTGCTGGGCGGTGAGGGTCTTTAATGATTGCTGCCCTCCTTCCTTCACCTTTTCGCCACATCTCCATGGCAAGGGTTTTAGATACTGCCCTGGAGAGAATTCTTCCACTCGTTTCCCTGAAATCAATGAAGCTAAAAATTCGATTGGCAGCTTCCAAAAAGAGAGACAGAAATTCCCGTTTTATGGCGTGAAATCCAGTGCATGATTAGAGTCAGGGTTGAGGCATCAAGAGAGAATAATTCCTAATTCTAGGCAGATGTGTGCATGAACTGACCTTGAAGAATTGATTGAGGTAAATCCAGGATGTTACTAAGTTGCAAGAGCAGAACGCAACAGTAAAAGGTGGTATTCAGTCAAACAGGATAGTCCACAGATCACAATCTGGGATTGTAGAGCAGAAACATAAAAGTGCTGGAGAAATTCAGCAGATCGCGCAGCTCTATAGGAAGTAAAGGGCAACTGAAGTTTTGGGCCAATCAGACTGGTCCAAAATGTTGGTTTGTGGCGGTGCGCCATTAGGAAGGCAAACCGGCCTCGCCTGTCATGCACGCGGCAGGGCAGCCGGCAAAAATGATGCTGTTGGGGGTTTCCTCCCGACCTCGGCATCGGGCTCAGAAGCTCGCGCTTGGCGACCCACGTGACGTCCCGGTGACGTCGGGGCCACCCAGTGCAGTTCTCAGCCAGGTCTGGGCTGGGAGTACAAGACCAGCCAGGCAACCTGCAATAAATCAGTTTTGCTCACTGAACTCAACCCGTCTGGTTGTGCGATCCTTCAGTTAGTAGTGTAGCCGCCACTAAAATTGATGACCCCGACAGGTTCAAACGTCCTTGAACCCGACATGAACGATCGTTCAATCAACGCTATAGCCATCAAGCTTCCTGTCTTCTAGTTTCAGGAGCCGGAGACCTGGTTCAGCCACGCAGAGGCTCGGTTTCACCTCCGCCAGATTTCATCGGATTCGACCAAGTTTTACCATGTGGTCGCCGCCTTAGACCAGGCCACCGCCAAACGAGTGCTGCACCTTGTTCAGCACCCACCCATGGAAGATAAGTACGGGACCATCAAGCGGGTGCTCACCGGCTCCCTCGGCCTCTCCAGGTGCCAGCGTGCAACTCGATGCTGCGCCTCAATGTCTTGGGGGACAGAACTCCAATCGAGTTGATGGATGAGATGCTCGCACTCAGAGGCGATCACACCAACTGCCCACTCTTCGAGCGGATCTTCCTCGACCATCTGCCTGAAGACATCCAGCCATTACTGTCCCAGGAGAGCTTCGTCGACCATAGGAAGGTCACTCGAAAGGCTCAGGAGCTATGGCTTAAACGATTCCCAGAGGGCTCAGCAGTCCAGCAGGTTACAAGTCACGGGCATGACCACGCCAAGCCTTCCTCTCGCGCTGCAGTGGAACACCCGGCCCCTGCAGGGGCCTCAAAGAGCATAGCCAGAAGCAAGCCATCCACTTCAGGCCTCTGCTTCTTCCACCAGCGCTGAGCCAAGGCTCAGAAGTGTCGTCAGCCCTGCTCATTCCAGGGAAAGGAGCAGGCCAGCCGCTGTTAATGACTGCGGTGGCTGGCCAAGAACACAGCCTTCTCTACCTGTGGGATTCAGTCAGCGGCTGATGCTTCCTTATTGACACCAGGGCCCAGATCAGCATCATCCTGGCCACAGCCATCGAGTCCCAGAACCGGCCTCAAGGACCTCCATACAGCCAATTCGACGGAGATCTGAACGTATGGAGACAAGACCATCCACTTCCAGATCAGCCAGCAGAAGTTCTCATGGAGGTTCACCGTTTCGTCCCTCCCAACCGCCATCCTGGGTGTTGACTTCCTCCTCAATCATGGACTCCTGGTCGACATTCAAGGTAGGCGACTGGTAGATGCCCGTACCTTCCAATCCGTTCACCTCAATGCCTCCTCCACAGAGCAGCCGCAGAAGGCCCGGTCAGCATGCCCAAGGACGAGTTCCCGTCCCTCCTCAAGCCGCAGTTCTCCGCCGCCTCACCACCCCATGGGGTGTTTCATTACATCCCCACTCAAGGCCCACCGGTCCATGCCAAGGCACGCCGGTTCCCACTGGATAAGCTCCAGATAGCGAAGGAAGAGTTCTCACATCTGCAGGAGCTGGGGATCATTCGATGCTCCGACAGTCCTTGGGCCTCACCACTTCACCTGGTCCCGAAAGCCTCCGGCGGCTGGCACCCCTGCAGAAATTATCAACGGCTTAACGATGCAACAGTACCTGACCGTTACCTGATCCCTCACATCCAGGACTTGTCGGCCAACCTGCATGGCGCGAGGGTATTCTCCAAGGTTGACCTGGTGCGCGGGTATCACCAAATCCCAGTGCACCCTGAGGACATACCCAAAACGGCCATCATTACCCCCTCCAGCTTGTTCGAGTTCCTATGTATGCCGTTTGGGCTCAAGAACGCCACCCAGACCTTCCAGTGCCTTATGGACAAAGTGGGCAGGGATTTGAATTTCGTATTCATTTACCTGGACGACATCCTTGTCGCCAGCAGAGACCAGGCACAACACGTCTCACCTGCACACCCCCTTCTCCCGACTGGCCGACTTCAGCCTAATGATCAATCCGGCCAAATGCCAGTTCGGGAAAGAGTCCTTGCAGTTCCTGGGCCATAACATCACGGCCGAAGGAGCTGCACCTGCCGCTACAAAGGTCGCTGCTGTCAGGGTGTTCCCACGCCCGGACAACCTCAAGGGGCTACAGAAGTTCGCTGGTATAGTCAATTTCTATAACCGCTTCATTCCATGCACTGCACGCATCTTGCAGCCGCTCTTCGCCCTCATCGCGGCCAAAGACAAGACACTCGTTTGGACTCCAGAGGCCAGCAGGGCATTCAAAACCATGAAATATGCCCTCGCAAAGGCTACCCTGCTCATCCACCCCCGCACCGACCTGCATATGGCGCTCTCTGTCGATGCCTCTGCCACAGCCATCGGTGCCGTTCTGGAGCAGCAGGCGAAAGGACAGTGGAAACCATTGGCATTCTTTAGCAGATTTCTTCACCCACCAGAGCGCAAGTATAGCGCTTTCGATCATGAGTTACTGGGCATGTACCTGGCGGTGAGTCATTTCCGCTATTTCTTGGAGGGGAGGCCTTTCACCATTTTTTACCGACCACAAACCCCTCACTCAGGCACTCGCTATGGCAAGAGATCTCTGGTCAGCCCGCCAACAGTGTCACCTCTCCTCCGTGTTGGAGTCCACTACCGACATTCTGGGGAAAGACAACGTGGTCGCCGTCACACTCTCACAACCGGCCATTTGCGAGCTGACACCCGGCCTCGACTTCAACCAGCTCACCCAGGATCAGAGGTCTGACGAGGAGACACAGGACTTTAGGACTGCCATCATGGGCCTGCAGTTCCAGGACCTCCTGACTCCTTATGGTGAGGGCACCGTCCTGTGCAATGTCTCTATGGGCACCCCGCATTCAGTGGTTCCCAAGCAGTGCCACAGCCAAGTCTTCCACCATATCCACGACCTTTCCCACCCTTCCATCAGGTCCACGGTCCATGTGGTGGCAGAACGTTTCGACTGGCACGGGCTTCGGAAGCAGATTGCGGACTGGGCCAGAATCTGCACTCATTGTCAGCTTTCCAAGGTACACAGGCACACCAGAGTGCCCGTACAAGATTTCAAACATGTCTGGGAACAATTCAGCCACATACATGTGGACATTGTTGGACCCTTACCCATTTTCTGAGGTAACCGTTACCTTTTTACAGTGGTAGACTGCACCACTCATTGGCCCAAGGCGATCCCAATGCCAGATGCCTCCATGGACTCCTGCACCCAAGCGCATTTGAACTGTTGGGTCGCCCGGTTCAGCGTCCCAACCAGTGATCGGGGCACCCAGTTCACCTCTGCACTCTGGGCACAGCTCACCAACAGGCTGGAGATCGAGCTACATCACACCACGGCCTATCACCTACAGGCCAATGGGCTAGTCAAGCGATTGCACTGCCACCTTAAGTTGGCACTTATGGCCTGCCTCACCGGCCCCGACTGTATGGATGAGCTGCCTTGGGTGCTTCTGGGCATCCATTCGACACCCAAAGAAGACCTACAGGTGTCATCAGCTGAGCTGGTCTACGGTTCACCGCTAGCTCTACCTGGTGAGTTTGTCAATGCACCTCACAACCCCCAGCAGTCACCGCACGGTCTACTTCCCTGCCTCCGGGCCCAGTTGGACTCTTTCACACCCCCACCACCTCCCAGACATGGCACATGGGCCTCTTATGTACCCAGCAAGCTGTATTCCGCAGAGTACATTTTTATCAGGCGGGGCCCATCCACAGCACCTATACAAAGACCACATGAAGGGCCATACAAAGTTGTCCAGCGTTCAGGATCCACTTTCACACTGGACATCAGTGGTAAGAAGGAACTGTTTACAGTGGACAGGTTAAAGCCAGCCCACCTCAACTTCACTGAGCCAGTAGTTGTGGCCCAACCCAAGAAACAAAGCTGTCCAGCAAAAAAGGACATTGGTGCTGGTTCTGGGGGAGGGTGCTGTGTGGCGGTATGCCATTAGGCAGGCGAACTGACCCCGCTTGTCATGCATGCGGCGGGGCAGCCGGCCAAAATGGCGCCATCGGGGGTTTCCTCCCGACCTCAGCACCGGGCTCAGAAGCCTGCGGTTGCGACCCACATGACGCCCCGGTGACGTCGGGGTCCCCAAGGCGGTTCTCAGCCAGGTCCGGGCTGGGAGTATAAGACCAGCCAGGCAGCCTGCAAAAAATCAGTTTTGCTCACTGAACTCAACTTGTCTGGTTGTGCGATCCTTCAGTTAGCAGTGTAGCTGCCGCTACAGGTTCCCCTTTACTTCAAAGGTTCTTAACCTTTTTCTTTCCACTCACATACCACTTTAAGTAATCCCTATGCTATAGGTGCTCTGTGATTAGTAAGGGATTGCTCAAGGTGGTATCTGGGTGAAAAGAAAAAGTTTGAAAACCACTGTTTTAATCATGCCTCATTGACTCATTATGTGCACGGTTTCATAACTCCAAATGAAATGGGCCAATGACATTTTTTCTCAAGCAAAAATTTCAGTAACAATCGAGTCTCAACCCTCCCTTCCCACTCACATGCCACCTTAAGCAATCCCTGACTAATCACAGAGCACCGATGGCATAAGGATTACTTAAAGTGGAATGTGAATGGGAATCTAAAGGTTGAGAACCACTACTTTACTTCATCTCGCTGCTATATGACCTGCAGCACTTCTGGGTATTGCAAATACAACATTTACATACATGTGAATGGAACTCCACCGACTGATTCATCAAGACAATCCCATTGCCCTGCAAAGCAGCAATAGATTAGGATTCCAAACTCACCAGTACTTGTAAGATCTTCTGAAAGTGCATTTGGCTATGTCACTAGATTAAGGGCACAACATTAACACAGTATTGCTGTTGAGAAGTAAAGATGTCTTTTACAATTTAAAAAAACCTTTTGAACAATTCCAATTTTTCTGGCATCTAATTGCTCAGTTACTTATATTTGACCTGCCCCAAGGAATTCTGCATCTTATTACTCTATACATTTCAGTTTATTTTCCTTGAAGTCCGTTTAAAATTCATTGACCCTCTCATGACCACAAAGGTATTGAATTGATCATTCTACTATTGATATAAAACAAACAAAAAGCAACAAATAAAAGGGGAGAAAAGATGAAATATGAAAGTGAGCTCGTCAATAACATGAACGAGGACACTAAAAGTGATTTTTGAGTTACATAAGAGTAGAAGAGAGGCAAAAGTGGATATCAGACCTTTGGGAAATGTTGCTGGAGAAGTGGTGTTGGGGAACAGAGGCAGATGAACTGGTAGTTTACATTTAGATTTGGGAATGGTCCCATCACTCCACTCTTTAAGAAGGGCAAAATATGGGAAATTATTGGCCGATTAGGTTAATTATAGTGGTTGGCAAGATTCTAGAGTCCATTATTAACGAAGAGGTGTTGGAGTTCTTAAAAGCACAGGATAAAATAAGATGAAGTCAGCACAGCTTCCTTCAGGGGAGATCTTGCCTGTTGGAATTCGTTGAGGAAGTAACGATGAGGGCAGACAAAGGATAATCAGTGGATATTGACAAAATGCTGCTAAATAAGGTAGGAGCCCAGGGTGTTGCAGGAAAGGGAGTAGCATGAATAGAATGTTGGCTGGCTGGTAGAAGGTAAAGAGGGGAATCAAAGGGGGACTTTTCTGACTGGCTGGTAGTTGCCATTGACCAGTGGTATTTCACAGGGGTCAGCGTTGGGTCCGCTGCTTTTCACACTGTATGTAAATGACTTAGATGGCATGACCGATAGATTTGTGGGAAATTTTGTGGATGATGTGATGATACGTGGAGGGTGGGTAGTGCTGAGGAAGCAGGGAGTCTTCAGAGGAATGTACGGGTTGGGAGAAGGGGTAAAGAAGCCATGGTATTCCTGACTATTCATGTATTTTGGTAGAAGGAAGGATGTACCCTGTAGTAGACAGTTTTCTAAATGGGGAGAGTATTCAGAAAATGGTTTTCCGAAAGGTGAACTTGTAGGTTGAGTTATTAGTAAGAACAGTAAATGCAATGTTAGCATTTATTTCAGGAAGATGAGAATATAGAGGCAAAGATGTAATGCTAAGGCTTTACAAGGTTTTGGTCAGACCACATTCAGAGAATTGCAAGCAGTTTTGGCCCCCATATCGAAGAAAGGGTGTGCTGGTGCTAGAGAAGGTCCAGAGGAGGTTTGGTGGTTCTGGGCCTTTATTTGTTGGAGTTTGGGGGGAGGAATCTCATCAAAACATTCTGAATATTGAAAGGGCTGGCTAGAATGGACATTGAGATTTCCAGTGTTGGAAGAGTAGAGGACCAGAAGGCACAGCCTCGGTGTGGGGTGGGGGGGTGGGTGGTGGGGAAGACATCCTTTTAAAACAGAGGTAAGAAGATGTCTCTTCAGTCACAAGGTTATCTCATAGGTTGTGGAGGCCAAGTAATTGGGCAGAGGTTGATAGGTTCTTGGATGGTCAGGGTGTCGAGATAATGGAGGAAAGGCAAGAAAATGGGGTTGAATGGAAAAAATACATTAGCCATGATTTGAATGGCAGAACAGACTCGATGGGCTCAATAGTCTAATTCTTCTCCTAAATGTTATGGCATATGGAGATATAAATATCATTTTGTGTGCTATCCAGACATGTCAACCTCTACAACAAGTAGTGCAAGAGTCGGTGCTGGTGGCACGCAAGGAAAAAGGGCAGCAGTGGAGAGTATGGTGTTTAAAAAGAACAATTAAACCACACAATCCATCACCTTTTACCAATGAGAGCCCCATTCGCGAATTTGATAAAAGCAGAAAGGAAACGGTCCTTGAACCTGAAGCTTCATGCTTTTTGAACTCATGTCTCTTCTTCCCGGCAGGGGTTGGGGGTGGGGAGGGGTGGAAATGAAGAGAGCATGACCAGAGTTGGATGCTTCCATTCTTGAGGTCACCGGTGATAAAGATGGAGTCGATGGAAGGGAGGTAGGTTCCACGATGGCCCGAGCTACACTCACACTCTCTGCCTTGGGCAGGGGCAGCCTTTGAATTACCGATAATCTAAAGACGTTTCTCTCAACTACCTTTCAATATCTTCCCAAAAAAAAAGCTGAATTTATCCCGACGACCATGAAGTGGGACTTGCATTTGGATTTTAGGCAATAGTGGGCATTGTGTTTAAGATTGCTTTCGGGCAAATTAAAATCAGGGAACAACCTGATATCCTGCCTGCCACAGGCCTCCCTTGCTAAACCATGGCCCTGCAACTAAATATGAGGTTTTTGTCCCCGAGAGAGTCAAGAAGTTACTTTGCCAACATTGCTGCAGTCTTATTCAGCACTGGGTATGCCATTGCCGGCTTTCTAGGGTCAAAGAAAACAAGGGGATTATAAATAACCATCTGTGCAGAGGTAGGGTGGATATTACACAAATACTCAGAGGAAGAAGATTAATGTTGGGAAAAACAAACAAACATAAATTGCAGAAAAGATTAACATAATTCTGTGTGGTCGTTCACACTGGGCACCTTTTTTAGACTGGAAGCACCTGAGTGCAACAGTCCCGGTGGTTGGACATCCAGTGGAGTGAATGACCAACAACAAATTTTTCTGGTATGATTTACACTTCCTGCAAAAAGTTGTAGGGGGGTCCTGCAGGATAAATCGCAGAGCAGGAATTGCCTCCTTCTTAGATGGCCCGTGTTGCGGCAAAATTCCTTGATTGTCCCGTTACCTGCCTGCAGTCTAAAAACCATAGTAAAGAATTATTCCTCTTGAAGTTCTACCTTAATTCCAACTCTCTATTCTGTTAATACTACGAATATGGATCATCTTCTATGTAACAGAAAGAGGTTCAGACTTTCCTTCTTCTTGGCCCTGCAGGGGAAAAAAAAATCCTTTTACTTGCTGCTGTCACTTTGTTCCAGATGCTGAAAGAACCTTTTTTCATTTGTTTGGACCAAGTCTCCAGGGAGACTACTGGTGCTCGATGCAGCCACATAATTTGAGCATGTTAAGCTGTTGGTGTGGAAACCACAGGGGCCTCTAATGCTTAGTGTTTTTTGATGCACGGGTTCAGCTTCCTTCACATATGGTTTGCATCAGAAAGACGTCTTGGATGCCACCTGGTCATTCATAAAAGCCTGCAAGCCCAATAGACCCATAACTTCCCAAATGACTTTCTTTGTGCAATACCATAGTTATCTGATTATTTATTTATTTTAAAACATACAATTTCATCTCACGAAGTGTCAATGTTAATCACGAAGAATTATCACTAATTTGCATTTTTTTTATTGAGAAGCTTCTATTAATTTAACCAAAGCTGACGTGAAACAACAAAAATGTTCTAGATCAAAAATCTAGCTATTGTCTGACCTCGCCTTATAATCCAAAATGCCACTGATGCGTAAAGAAGTCCTTTCTGCTTTACTGCAGCAAGAAGGCACACGAATAACTGCAGCCTTCTTCTGCTTCATTTCCCCCACTTCTAGCAAAATATTTGAGCTACTCAGTTACCTGATGCAAGTTGCAAACTTTCCTTTCTCTAAATGCTTATGCAATTAACAATCAAATGCCTTGTAGTAGGGAAAGGCTGTTGATTTTAACCACTTATTGAATTAAATAGTTTTGGAAACTTTGAAAAAGCAAAAGAGACCACTTTATTCATTTTATAACAGACCCTGTATTCCCCTATTGCAGGCACGGTTCTCAGAATGGAACCCTGACTTATTTCTCACGGGCCTTAACAGCAGCAATTGGGTAATTGGAACATATTCATCAATTCGTCTTAAATAAAGATAGAGATCAGATTAAATGATCAGGTGCATCCCTCTTCCTCTTAAAAGATGTGGTAGCCGATGCAGTAGAACTAACGATCTTGCAGGAAAATTATCAAATGTGCGCAGGGACTTGGTGATGACGCAGGGCAATGCTAACCAAGCTCCAAATTGATCTTTTTTCGTTAGAGCGTGAAAGGCTTTCTGAATGGATGGGTAGTGATGTGATTAGTGGCCTCCAAGGGAGAGCTCAGATTCATTCTTTCAAAGTAAAGTGAGCACTTGAGGCAAACATTGTGGAACAATGAGCCCAAAGAGAAATTAAAAAAAAACAAATCATTCATTGACAAAAGGGATAAAAAATGAAAAAAATGTGCTGCGCTGTCATACAAAACTGGAAATCTTATATATTTTTTTCAATGAGCCAGCTATTAGAGAAGTAAATACACAGGTGGGAGTTTTGAAAGTAAATGAACAAGTCCTACCACATTTCGTTGGGCAAGATTTAATTAAAATGAAAAATGTTACCATATTCAGTAAGTCTGCCATTACTTACGTTTCTGACTGATGACTTTGTATCAGAACCTGAAATGTTCACTCTACTTTGGTCTCTTCGTTTGCCTACTTTTAATGTATTTAAAGGTTCTATTCAAATAACAAAATCCATGGATTCTACACGGCAACACAGTTGGAGTAGCGGTTAGCGAAACGCCTTTACATCAGCAGCGATCGGAACATGGGTTCAAATACCACGCTGTCTGTAAGGAGTTTGTACATTCCCCCCCCCCCCCCCCCATGACCTCCAGTTTTCCGTCCCCCGTTCAAAACATACCGGGGGTGTAGGTTCATTGAGTGTTAATTGGGCGGCACAAACTCGTGGGCTGAAATAGCCTGTTACCCTCTAAACAATCAACCTGGTTCTTATGGGATTGGAAAATAGATCAGCAGCTGTGTGTAATTATCATCGATTTCAACTGTGTAATGAAAATTGCTACTTTACATTTACCGTTGATAGTTTCAGTGTTGACACAAGAGGAGCAGGTTGGGGTATTACTCCAGCCTCTAGTTGGCAAAAGGTTGCCATGTCAAGAGAGGCAAGATAAGTTTGGGTTTGCATTCCTTGGAATGCAAGGTGTCCTTATTCAAATATAAAATATTCCAAGGGGGTTTGACAGGGTAAGAAGCTTCTGCTGGTTGGACAAGGGGACATAGCTACAAAATAAGAAGCTGGCCATTTGAAACTAAGATTCGTAGAAACAACTTCTCTTGGGGGCATTGTAAATCATTTTAATTCCCTGCCTGAAGGGTGGTGGAATCCAGACCATTGGATATATTTCAGGAAGAAACAGATAAATATTTCAAAGATTGAGGAATTGAGGGCAATGAGGAATTGGAAGCACTCAGCAGGTCTGGCAGTATCAAACAAAAAGAACTGGAGCAGTGATTCTCAACCTTTTTTCCCCCCCCACTCACATACAACTTTAAGTATTCCTTATGCCATCAGTGCTCTGTGATTAGTAAGGTGGTATATGGGTGGAAAGAAAAAGTTTGAAAACCACTGTTTTAATCGTACCTCATTGACTCGTTATGTGGATGGTTTCATAACTCCAAAGAAGATGGGCCAATGACAATTTTTCTCCAGCAAAATATTTCAGTAACAACCGAGTCTAGAGCAGTGATTCTCAACCTTCCCTTCCCACTCACATCCCACTTGAAGCAACCCCCTACTTATCACAGAGCATCGATAGCATAAGGATTGCTTCAAGTAGGATGTGAGTGGGAAGGGAAGGTTGAGAACCACTGAAATAGTGTTTGAGATCCGAGACTATTCTTCAGAACCAGTATTCCTGAAAAAAAAATGTGGCAATGAATTTAATTGTGAAATTTAAAAAATTTAATGAACCATAGATGCTGGAAAGAAGGAGCCTTTTTTTTTCAAATTTAGAGACAGTGCAGTTACAGGCCTTTCCGGCCTGTGAGCCCGCTCTGCCAACATGCATGCATGTGACCAAGTAACCAACTAATCCTCCATGTCTTTGAAGGATGGGAGAAAACCCATGTGGTCACAGGGCGCACCAGTTTAGTCCCACATTCCAAATTCATACATCTGACAAAATGCCCCCAAAATGAAAAGTTAACTCTTTTCTGATTCTCATTAAAAAAAAAGATAGTCAATCATCAAATGTGGCTTTTTGCTTATCTGTCGCATCTGAAAGACTCAACATGAACTTGGGTAAAAGAAACACAAGCAAGCTGTCAATCCCGTTTCCCAAATTTCCGGCCAGCAAAGTTGTTTTCAGAATTAAATGGCCAACACATTCTAGAGCTGATGAGAGCCAATGAAGGAAAGGCAACAATCCATGGTTTGTTGTGGCTGGCACACTAGAACGGTCAATCTTAAAACAAGCAAAACACTTCTGTTTGATGGGCTTGACCCTTACCTCTTTATGACAGGTTGAAAATCAATGGCCCAGCAACTCCTGCAGTCAGGCATGTTTTGAATCTAGTACAGATCTATACTAATTCTAAGCATGATCAAAAATTAATTAAGATGTGTACTAATCTGTCACGAATTGACAAACAAGTCAAACTTTTATGATCTCAGCCAAAATAAATTCGAACGTGCAGAACTTTCTACTGATTGCTGGAGGACTTTTGTTTTGCGCAAATGTCACGCCTATTTAATTTAGACATACAGCACGGTAACAGGCCCTTTTGGCCCACAAGCCCGTGCCACCCAATAACAGCTAATTGACATACAACCTCCGGAATGTTTTGAAGGGTAGGAGGAAACCGGAGCCCCTGGGGAAAGTCTACGCAGACAGGGGGAGAACATACAAACTCCTTACAGGTAGTGTGGGATTCGAGCCCCAGTCCCAATTGCTGGCGCTATAACAGCATTGCACTAACCTATACACTTGAGTAAGTTAGTGAACAAGATGATGGGAACTGGGAGCTTGGCCTTCGAATTAGTGCATATATGAAAATTGGCTGTGCTCTGCAGATTGATGACAGAAGTTGGAGTGAGTGGCCCTGATTCTGGAATGGAGACGATGTAGGATGAAGAGTTTCCATTTTCCCTTTAGTTCAGCTCCACCTCATCCCTGTGGTAAGCTGCACCACTGGAGTATGATCAGCACTTGATGGTTAGCACAGAGTAACCATGGCTCTTGGGATATTGACACCACCAGTCTGCATTGCAATGGTCTTTCCTGTGAACCTGTTGATTTGGATCATAATCCTTTGCAATCTGAAAACCTTATCAACTTGAATACTGAATTTGATTGATGTAAGTTTATAAAAACACAAGTAGCAATATTTGAGGAAAATGCTCCAGAATAAAGACAGTCCAGATCTTGAGTAAAATCATAGAGATAAAGGCCAAAGACAATGGTTGATGCTTTTCTCTGTATTTCCCATGGAACAGAGGTACAACAAAGAAGTTCACCATTTCTCCAGATGGACAGAATCTGCTGCATGGCTCAGGGAGCAGCTCTTCGGTCACTGGGAGGTGGCAATTCTGCATAATCCTGGCAATGGCTTTCCCTTTGGCAGACAGTAGAGAGCCTTTGTCTCCCCTCTTGAAAATGGCCACAATTACACCATATCCTGGCACCCAGATGTGCAAGGAACAGTTGTGAAGTTATTTTTGAAGCTGCTTCCTACCAGGTTTTGGAACTTGAGCCAGGATGTCCTTTGCTTTTCTCAGTAGGCCAATGGCCTTTTTGACTTATCGGTCCATTAATCTTCAAACTAATTAAATTTACTTACTCTAAAATCCATATTTGCAGTGATTTTTTTTTAATGTACTCAACCACTGGTTAATAAATCACTGCCATAGCCATAGATTAGACAAGTGTTTATTCTGCCAACTTCTGACGCAGACAAAAAATGGGCTGTGCATAAAATTCCATCTCCACTCCCTTGCAATATGAAACCACATTCTGAGTTGGGGACCCAGCTGCAGAGTAGCTTTCTACTGAAGAGCACATCTGGAAATGAAATGTCCCATTGAAAGGCTTCACATGTGCCCCAATTGCTCAGATCACAGATGTGCTTCAGTTTACTGCAAACCAGCTAAAAATATTGAGAACCTGTAGTCACAAAATATAGCAATAATCCCTCACACCCTAATCAACTAGAATATCGAATTTGATTGATACAAGTTTGCTAATGCACAAATAGATACAATCAAAACCAAAATTTTTGGCACAAACTTTTCCCTCAATTAGACGAACGTAAAAGAGAGCAGGAATTTAGTATTTTTAGAAAGCCATTTTGCAGGTTTCAAATTTTAACCACCACTCCGAAACACTATACATTTTCAATGTTTTGAACATCTTCAGCCTCATTAATAAAACCTATACTACACTGAAATGTCTATAGACACCATATTCAATCAGTACGCAGCTCCAACTTAGTCGCACAATCCTCTCCCTCCTCCCACTGGGAAGTGTACAAAATTGTGCACCAAGCAGTTCAAAGACAGTTTGTTCCCCTGAACGAACCTCAGAGAAGTGACATCATGCTACATCTGCAACATACTTAGCGGTTCTTAGGCTTCGCACTGCAATGTGCTCATTCTTCTAGTTTGTACAGCACAACACACATCAAGGTTGACTTGTTGGACTGCCCATGAAACAAACATTTCTCACAGTACCAGGTATAATGTGACCATTAAAAACTTGAATGCGCTAGTTGTGCTTCCCTCCTTAATGCGCATTGCATTGGTGAGCAGTGATGGGTCTCAGAATCAGGTCATGAATGTGCATCGCAAAATTTGTTCTTAAGGGGCAACTGTATTACAGGGGTAAATAAAATTACATTCTTGTAAATACATTCTATAAAAATAAATTAGTGCAGAATTGGAGAAAAAAAAAAGTGAGGGAGTGTTTGTGGTTCATTGTCCATTCAGAAATCTGATGGCCGAGGACCTATTCTTCAGGCTCCTGTACGTCCTTCCTGATGGTAGCAGTGAGAAGAGGATATGGCCTGGGTGAAGGTCCTTGATGATGAGGCTGCTTTCTTGAGACACCACATCTTATAGATATCCTCAAGTGAGGATTTATGCCCAAGATAGTGCTGGCCAAGTTCACAGCCCTCTGTAGCCATTTTCCCTGCTGTAGATTGACACCTTCATGCTAGTATTGAAGCAACCAGGCAGAACGTTCTCAGTACAGAACGCCTGTAGAAATTTGCAAGTCTTTAGTGAAATTCCAAATCTCCACAAATTCTGAACCAAATATAGCCGCTAGTGAGCTATTATGATTTCAATGACATGATGGTCGCAGGATAGCTCCTCAGAGATGCTGACACCCAGGAATTTTAAGTCCTTCACCCTCTTCACTGCCGACACCTCGACAAGGACTGGTTTATGCTCTCCTAATTCCCCCTTCCTGAAGTCCACAATCAGTTCCTTAGTTTTGCTAATGCTGAGTGCAAGGTTGTTACTTTGACACCACTTGTCCAGCATACATATTATTTATTTGTATCTCTGGGTGCATGTCTGTGTGTTTTGCACCATGGACCAGAGAACACTGATTCGTCAGGTTGTACTTTCACAATAAGATGGCGATAAGTTTGACTTGAAGAGTTCTTGTCTGCCCACTGATGCTACTTAATCTGCCCTATTTCTCCAGAAAATTGATTTATTGCTCTGGATTTCAGTATTTGCCCTTTCTCACACATCTTGACAGCTGATGGCAACAAGTTGCTGATAAAGCCATCAGGTTGCTTGATTAATGAAAACAGCAAGAAAGAAACCAAGTAGCATCTCATTTTCCTCCTGGATATGTTTCAATGTTCAGACAGGAAAGTGGCATTCAACAATTTCAGTCCAGCTACTTTGTACTTGACAGCTCTGTTGCCAGATGATTTACCTGCAACGCTAACTCAGATTTTCTTTCTCTGTAGTCACTGCATGATCTGTTGGGCATTTTGAATACCTTCTGTATATCACTCCTTTTTCAGGTCTCTTTCTCTTCTCAAACTCCCCTGTGGTGGAACACTATATGCAGGTGTGACCTCACTGGACTGTACAGGCTGACCCACCTCCATCCCTGTAGCTCCTCCCCACAAGATCCCCTAATAAAAGCTGATAATCCTAGTCTCCTCCCTCCATGTCAGCCTTGGACCTGTGCCAGTAGCATGTAGAGACACGCCCTTGATATTAAAGCCTTTAACGATTAGCTTTGATCGAGCCACCACCCATCAACCAAGTGGATTCATCAACAGCTTATCACCATGGCAATCCCAGTTACACCTTTCATTTTATCCATCCTACACCTCAGCACACTCCAAAATTTCTTCACAAAATATCCCTGCCTGAAATGTTGATCATTCAGCAATGTCTCGCAACCATCAGCATGAGGAAACTGACTGCTGCCCATAATGTGTCCTCAGCCCAGAAGAGGTCTCTGCCACCCATCCCTCTCATTACTGTTCATTCTGTGCCCACACCCAATTTATTCTTAATTGATGGATATTTGGTTTGCTTATTCAAGCTGCTTTGCTCAATAATATATTTCACAGCAAAGGGCTCAAGCTTCAAAGCTGTACTGCACAACATTAACCTGAGGGATAACAGCTGAGGAAAACTGGAACAACCTCAGACAGGTGAAGGCCAACTTCCAGCAATCTGAAGTGTGAAAAAATTCACGAGATATTTATAAGTTACAGAATATTTCATGTTTATATCTGAAAGAATAAATCCTTAAACAGAATGCAGTTCCAAAATGTTTCAAGAGCTTTAAATATACAATCGGTGGGTTTCTGATCAGGTTCAGTGTTAAGTCAATGTGTGCTAAGAAATCCAGCACCTTTGAAGTATCTGACTACTGCTGATGAATCATGGACAACGTAACAGTTACACTAGTTTTCTAACTCCAATAATCCTTTCAAATGCAGAATTGTTGATATAATTTCTGCACTGTTAATACCATCTGATTCGTAACTTCAACAAAATTGAGGCTCTTGGACAACCAACATAAATGCCTCTAAATTCCAAAGCTGATGTCAGTTTGTTGGTTCTCAAATTAAAAATCTTGTGGAAACATCAGGTTTCACACAGTGCCCTCGTTGGTCTTTAATGTTCACAGCCCGGCTTTCATGGACCATCTGATCTAAATCAAGATTCCTGGCTCCCAATTTAGAATCCAGCCCATGTTGCTTGATTTTTTTTTGTGCAAACCTTGAGATTTAATGAACAATCGTACCTCCGCAACACACAGTGAAAACAGACGCCACACCTTTAGCATGACAGTACAAGGCTACAGCATGGAAATTGGCCTGAACAGTCAGTCTTAATGGCACAGAAGACACCCATTTAAGCCCCTAGCAGGGTTCTTTTGAGCAATCAAGCCAATCCAATTCTCCTCCTCCATCTCAACAACCTTGCAAGATTATTTCCTCCCGTGTCCTCCTATCTGTTCTCAATAATTTATTGGCCTGTGCTCCACCGCTCTTCCCTTCTCCCCAGCCTTTTTATTTAGGTTCCAACTTGTTTTTCACCCATACCATTAAGGGCTCAGCTCCAAAAAGTTGATTACATATCTTTACCTCTGCTTGACCTGCCGAGTTCCTCCAGTAATTTTGTGTTTTTGCTATCACTGAAGAGGTAATGTTGAGCAAACTAGTGGGTCGAGGCCATGCCAAACTATCATTCTGTCCAGTTCAATTGATCTGCAAACCCTTCCCTATCCAAATTTTTCTTAAATGACAAAATTGACCCCACATTCACTTCAGCTGGGGCCCCAATTCACTCTCACCATTTTTTACTGTGGTTTTCCCACCTACGAATGCTCAGTTCTCAAAATTCAAAGTTTAAATTTGTCAGATTTCATATACAGAGCCTTCCAAAACGTTTGGGAATAAACACTTTTTTCTCCTTTATTTGTCCCTGATTTCCAGTTTTAGGTTTGTAATCAAACAATTCGCATGTGATTAAAGTGCAGATTGCAGATTTTATTCAAGGTTACATTTTGGTTTGACTATATGACATTACAGAAATTTTTATACGTAGTCCCCCTATTTCAAGGAACTATAATATTTGGGACATAGCAACAGTACATATATTCTCTCTTTTTAAAATATTTTTATTGATTTTAATAAAGAATTTATACAAACAAAAAGGGTACAATTCAGTAAGCTTGGACATTTACATAAGATATTCCGTATAGCACTAACATACACAAGTTGTATATCATATCCATAATTCATATACTTTTTAAAAAAGAAAAAACCCTCTAATAACACAAAAATGGAGGAAAGAAGAAAATAATAAAACTTAAACCTCTTACCTAACCACGTTGCCAGATGCTACATATGACTGGTATTCAAAGAAAAATGAAGTTTTAAAAAAAATCTAAGGAACGTGGAAAAGATACGAGACAATTTCATTACATTGGAGTAAAATTATAAAGTAAGATGGTGAGTCATAAATGACCCAACCCCATAACTTCTGGAATCATATATCTGAATTATTAATTGAATAACGAATCTTTTCCATGTTCAGACAGGCCACGATGTCACGCAACCACCGATCGTGAGTAGGCTGGGCTGTATCCTTCCATTTAAGGGCAATCGCGTGCCTCACCAAAAGAGATAGTACAACCCTGAACGAGAAATAAAGAAGAATCATTCCCTCCTATTGTACTAAAGAGGGCCACCAAAGGATTCAATGTGAAATCTATATTGAAAATGTTTGGTAAAGTATGGAATACCCCTCTGTTATTTTTCTAGACGAGGACAAGTCCAGAACATATGAATTAATGACGCTTCTCCGACTTTACACCTGTCACAACAGCGAGTCATATCGGAATAAAAGCGCAACAATTTAGCCTTATATATTTATAAAAGTTGTCAAGTTTAGTACTTCAGTGCATATCCCTTGCATGCAATGACTGTTTGAAGTTAATAATTCATAGACATCATCAGGTACTTAGTATTTTCTCTGGCGATGCTCTGCTACGGCCATCTTCAGCTCTTGTTTTTGGTAACTAATCTCCTTAGGTTTTCTCTTCAGCAAATGGAAGGCATGCTCAATTGGATTTAGATTGGGTGACTGACTTGGCCATTCAAGAATATTCCAGATTTTAGCTTTGAAAAACTCCTTTGTTGCTTTAGCAATGTTTGGAATCATCGTCTTGCTGTAGAAGAAACACCATCCAAAGTGTTTGAAAACCTGAGCCAATGTTTCTATGCACCTCAAAATTCATTTTGTGAATGCCATCAGCAATTATATCATCAATGAAGATAAGTGCATGAATATCTGTGGAAGCCATACATGTCCAGGCCACAACACCCCACCACGTCTCACAGATGAAGTGGTATGCTTTGGATCTTGCTTGGGCAGTTCCTTTACACCTCCAGACTTTGCTCTTGCCATCATTCTGATACAAGCTAATCTTGGTTTCATTTATCCACAAGACCTTTGTCCAGAATTTTGCAAGCTTTTTTAAATACTGCTTGACAAACTGTAATCTGGCCATCCTGTTTCTGTGGCTAACTAGTGATTTTCATCTTGCAGCATAGCCTCTGCATTTCTGTTCATGAAGTCTTCTGCAGACAGCAGTCATTTGATTCATCCACACCTACCTCCAGAAGTGTTTCTGATTTGTCGGACAGGTGTTTGGGCATTTTTCTTCATTATAAAAATTCTTCTGCCATCAGCAATGGAGACCTTTCCTTGCCTGCTTAATTGTGTTCCAAACTGTTGATTTTGGTCATTCTAAGATTTGGGTGGTCTCTTTCCATTTTATTCTTGTTTTTCAGCTTCATTATGGCTTCTTTGACTTTCATTGGTACAACTCTGGTCCTCGTGTTGAAAAATGGCAACTACGGACTCCAAAGGTGATCAAAAGCTTGAACACCTAGCTCTCTCATACCCGCACCAATGAAGCAATTAAATAAAATTGAGTATTCACACATCTGCAAGCCAAATGTCCCATACATTATGGTGCCCTGAAATGGGGGGAACTATGTATAATTTATACATGATTTAACCAAAATGCATACAAATAACCCTGAATAAATCAGGAATCTGCATTTTAATCAGATATGATTCGTTTGATTACAAATTTAAAACTGTGGAGCATAGGGGCAAATAAAGGAAAAAAGGGTCTTTGTCCCAAACATTGTAGAGGAGGCAGAATTTCTATAACTTATAGTTATAGATTGTACTCAAAGAATTGTAAACAACATGCCTGTGCAAATGCAGATGTCAGTATATACAGCAAAAATTAATGAGTGAAATACAAGTCCTTCAATGAGTGTATTGTTCACGTGACTGATGGATGATGGGGGTCATTAGTCCAGGGACCTGGTATTACCTGCACCTCCTTCCTGATGGCAGCAGCAAGAACAGAGCATGTGCTGGATGGTGCAGATCCTTGATAATTGATGCTGCTCTCCTATGGCACTGTTCCATGTAGATAGCTTCGACGGTGGGAGGTTTTGCCTGTGATATGTTGGGCTGGTTCCAGTATCTTTGGCAGCAATTTTTTTTGCTCAAGAGATATTGGCGTCCCCACACCAGGCCATAATTCAGCCAGTCAGCACACTTTCCACCACACATTGGTGGAAGTTTGCCATGGTTTCTGGCAAATCTTTGTAAATTCCCGAGGAAGTGGAGGCCCTGTCATGCTTTCACAATAGCATTAACATGGGTCCAGGACAGGTCATCTGAGATACTGACCCCCCCGCCCCCCCCAATCCCCACAGTTGCTCACCCTCTCCACTTCTTATCCCTAATGATGACTGGATTATATATCTTTAGTATTTATTTCATAAACTACCATCAACTCCTTGGTTTTGGTGACATTGAGAGGTGGGTGTATTGGTACACCATTCAGCCAAGTTTTCAATCTCCCTCCTGTGTACTGACTCATCAACCACCCCCCCCCCCCCTTCCCCCTTGTCATCAAACTTGTATATTGTGTTGTACTTAGCCAGTCATTGGTTTCACTCTTAACCCACGTCCTCTAGTTCTTGTCTCGTCTAACCTGTGGAAAAGGCTTGCTTGTATTTATTCCATCTGTAATCCTTCATAATTTTATACATCACTCACATCTCCCTTTGTTCTTCTATGCTCTAGGGAATAAAGTCCTCATCTGTTTAACCTTTCCCTGTAACTCTATTCTTCAAGCCCAGGTAAATCTCAGGACTATTTCAATCATTAATTCTGTTAGGTGACCAAAACTGCATGCAATTCTCCAAATGTGGTCTCACCTACAACTTCTACATAAAATCTCAACTCTTATACTCAATACTTTGATTTTGAAGGCCAACATGCCAAAGCTCTTTAATGACCTTATGAGCTCTCTTTACAACCCTATATTGAGATAGAAATAATTTCATTAGGCAGATTCAGGAAGAAACAGTTCACGTATGACAAATTTACTGGAGTACAAGTGTATAATGATAGACAGGAATAGCTAATTTTGTACGAATGGAAGGGGTAATGTGTTAACATGGATAGGTTAACCAACAGAAGGCAGAGTTAGGATAAATGTGTATTTCTCTGGATAGCAGAGGTGAGTAAAGTGCCACAGGTTGGTGCTGGGCCCACAAGTTTTATGATAATCGTTAATGATTTGGGAGGTACAATTGTAGTGTATCTAAGTTTGTTGATGACACTGAGTGCAAAGAAGTATAAAAAGAAATTTGAGAGTCTGCAAAGATATATCGACAAGTTTAGTGAGTGGGCAAATAACTGGCAGATGGAGTGCAAATATTGATAGGTTCATACACATTATTAGGTTATCCAATTCGAAAGAAAAAAAAAAGATCAGATTATTACTCAAACTGAAAGATTACAGCATACACATCAGCATTTTAATCATGAGATTAGTTTGCAGGTGCAACTGGTAATCAAGGGGAATGGAATCTGGTCCTTTATTGCCAGAGGGATTTAATTTACATCACCTCTCCCATCTCCTAGCCATTTGCATAAGTTCACCCTTCTGTTTTGAATCCACATTTGGTTATCTGCACTTTGCCACACTTCCTAGTTTGGGGCATATAAATGTTACTATTTCTAAATATGAAACAGGAGCACACTACATGAGAAAAGTGTTGTTGTAAGTATAACCTCAGGAATATTTTTGGCTTCCACTCTCCAGTTTGAACATACCCATTTACCACAGCCTGCTGTTTTGTTTTTTTTTAATTATTCAAACTGATGCCATCCATCAACAAGCCCCACATCCACCCCATCTCCAAGGGTTGCAGTTTACATGCCATTCATTATTTACTTGAATGCACATTGGAATAGAACCTGGAGTCAATAATGGAGAAGTCGTGTTGCAAAGCTTATGGGAATTCCTTAGTGTTCAGCAGACAATATCATGCATTTTTCTTTTCCAATAACAAAAAAAAAGGATCCAGCAAGGTGTTGGGACATCAAAACATGACCACTTTGGAGACGGAGTTCAGCTCACTTCCCCAACCTTGAAATTTTTCCCCCCTCTTTGTTTTGAAGCTAGGCAAAAAAAAATCCAGAGACAAATTACTCTAGTTAACATAAGGGAATGGTGAAGTTGGGGAGTAGCAGCACAGACAACATAAAGGAGTACGAACATCCTGACAGTTGTGAAGTTTCATTTCTGCTCGAGATCAGGATGTGCAGCGGGCATTTACTTTCCGCAATTCCACATCGAATAAGAAGACATGCATATAGATCATCAATATCTTTATTAATGATAGGAGATGTGCAACCCTTCTGATTGTGTTTGGATTGTAAAATACAAGTGCATGCAGAGAATTTACCCCATGATAGCCCCAAGTATTTTCTGTTCATTATTGATTTAGCTCTCAAGGCAAAAAAAAAATCTGCAGGCACGAGCACAGTCATCATGTTGGTCAGATTCAAAAAGAATCCCTTTTGTCGTCTTAATATTTGTCTGATGTGCGCTTGTTTTCTTTTTTAAACTCTAAGGAGTTATTGAATACTTTCTCATCGTGGTACCTTTCTTGGATTGGAGGTCCAGTTACGAAGTCAGGATGAAAGCTCATATGATGAGCATGGAAATCAGTGATATTAAGAAAAAAAATGTGCTCCATGCCAAATACCGAGACCAGCAGCTCCAACACTTGGGAAACAAAATGGCCAGGACAAATTGTTTAATGAATACTCCATTAGCCTAAACATTCACTCCACTGGAGCCTAGATCTACAAAAGGCACTGCACCAACTTGTGAAGGCTTCTTCAACTGTCTCTGCTGAAGCATTGCCATACCATCTAGTTTTCAATAAAGATGGAGAGAATTTTTTTGTTGGAAGCGACCGCCCCATGCAACAGCAATGTGGGAATTCACCCAGCAAGCTATAGTTGAAGATAAAGTGAAAACACAGAAATGCTGGAAGAACTCAGCAGGTCCTGCAATTTCTAGAGGTAAAGATATACAACCGTTATTTCGAGCCTGACCCCCTTCAAGGTACGAGTTCAAGATAATGGCATATACCTTGAAAATAAAGCTCAATATGCATTTTAGATGTATTTATATTTATGTTCAGTTGCTGTGAAACAGCTTGCTTCATGTTTGCCTCATGTGATGGCCACAAAAATATTACTGGACCCTGAAATGCAGAAAGATCTAAGAGAGAAGTAGCATCTTGTTACCTCATTTTAAATTTGATTCTGGCCTTAATATCTTATAAAACCTAAATAGGTTAAAGCATCTGTGAATTGTCACCTTGTCGTGGGGAGAAGCTATGCTCCTGGTAGGGTGACCCATGGTGGTAAGGGCAAGGGTGAGGTCCTTGACAAAGAACAATCCAACAAAGTCCTCAAGGAGGAACAGGCAGACAAAATTATTCTGAACTCAACAGCTTTGAAGGCAGACGAAACTGCACCAAATCCATCAGCTCCAATTTGCCGTGGTTTCCATGCCATTGGAATTGGTTGATTGATTTGTTAAGCATCATGTGCTTCTTGGGAGCATCAAGCTCACATTAAAAAGAATACATGCACTCTGTGGATCAACGAAATGAAGGCCATTATCCTCGACGATGGGATAGTCATGAAATTTGCAGTGCACCCTCAGGACAGAGCTTGTGTTTTAAATTTGAGGTGACAAATTAAACCTACCAATCATCTACTTGCTTCCCTTTTTGAGGAGATTCCCATGTCATTAATTTTAAGAGCGTTGTGCAAGATTTTTTTAAATTAAAATCAGTGTTCTAAGTGGTAATGGTCACATCCTAAAATGTTGAGCAGATGGCTTTGAAGCCAGCATGCATGCCTCACATCTGACACCCGAGGTATTCTAGCTAAACAATGAATTCACATATTCCCCTGTAGCAACAATCCCCACTCTTCCAAACCCTATCACTACGTAACCAATTCCCCATTCAAAATGTTAGAATGGAAAATGCTGACGGCCAATTCGGGAAAACTGAGCAAAGACTCTTCTCCAAAAACTTCTTCCCTATCACCCTTTCAGTTCTCGTTGAAAATTGTACAACTTTGTTTGGAAAATGAGGCAGAGCAAACATGCAGGATACATGAAGGAACAACTCATGCAGCTCAGCCCATTTCAGCAAAACGCCTTTATTTATTGTAAGAAATAATTCAAGCTTGGTTATGGCCCTTTTGCAACTAACGCCTTTATAATCTGCAAATTTAGCAGAAGTCAAAGCAGTTATTTATTAACGCTGAACAATAATCAAACATCAAGACCCAATAAGAAGCAGCCAAACAATGCCGGAGTTAACTTGCTCCATTCTGCATTGGCCCTAACCCAACTCTACGATGGTGTGAAGGTTTAATAATAGGTTAATCAACCAACTTTCATTACAGATCTTCCAATAAAGTGAGTTCAGATTTAGTGATGAGGATTTGACAGAACTTATTGGCTCTCCTTCATTTGAAATGGCTTTGCAACAGTAGTGGTCTGCCTGTGTAGTGGCTCTCTCTCTCTTTCATCTGAAATGGCTTTGCAACAGTAGTGGTCTGCCTGTGTAGTGGCTCTCTCTCTCTTTCATCTGAAATGGCTTTGCAACAGTAGTGGTCTGCCTGTGTAGTGGCTCTCTCTCTCTTTCATCTGAAATGGCTTTGCAACAGTAGTGGTCTGCCTGTGTAGTGGCTCTCTCTCTCTTTCATCTGAAATGGCTTTGCAACAGTAGTGGTCTGCCTGTGTAGTGGCTCTCTCTCCATTTCAAATGGCTTTGCAACAATAGTGGTCTGCCTGGGTAGTGGCTCTCTCCTTCATTTGAAATGGCTTTGCAACAGTAGTTGTCTGCCTGTGTAGTGGCTCTCTCCTTCATTTGAAATGGCTTTGCAACAGTAGTGGTCTGCCTGTGTGCCAGTAGTAAACTCCTTGAAAACAAACACCTTAATTTAAAAATAAAAAACTGCTTCACAGATCATCTTCTAAAACGGTGGTTTTCACTTTTTTTTCCTTTCCATTCACAGACCTCGTTAAGTAATTCCTTTCTCATCACAGAGTACCTACGGCAATGGGGAATACTCAAGGTGGTATGCGAGTGGAAAGAAAAAAAATTGAAAAGCACTGTTGGTTATATCAAGAAACGCAGTGAAGTGGAGACATGGACATGCTTTTCTGGTGACACTTCAAATTGAGTTTATCCACCGGCAGCCAATTACTGTGATTGAGGGCAACTTAGCTGGAGGGCACTTGGATGAAACATTGGCTTTTTAAAAATTAACCTTGAACCATATAATCACAAGGTTAATTCGTGTATTTTCTTCCTGGCTACTTGATGGTTCCCTGCTTTCTTCCTTAATTTTTTTTTATTACGATGTTAGCACAACAGTGACAGAGCCAACAACCTGGGTTTGTATCTGGTGTTGTCTGTCAAGACCTTGCACATTCTCCGCATGTCTGCATGGGTTTCCTCCCACACTTCAAAGCATACTGGGAGTTGTAGGTCAACTGAGTGTAATTGGGGCAGCACGGGCTCATGGGCCGAAATGGCCTGTCGCTGTGCTGTACGTCTAAATTATTCAATAAGCTGGATTCAATTTTCTGGTGCAGCTTTACTTCAGATCAGTTATTTGAAACCATAAGACATGGATTTTGTTGCTGGAAATCAATTACTCATTCCAGTAATATCACATGCTCTTAAGAAAATATCTTTCTTGCACATCCATAATCTCCCGTTTTTTTTAAAAAACCGAACTGCCACATTTAAAGAGGATTCAAGGAAACATTAAATCAAAGGTTTCAAACTTTTTGGAAGCATTGAGGTTACTTCAATGGATTGTCTGGAATTCTATGGAATATTGTGTACACAAGAATAAAATTCTCTTATTTCTGGAGTTTTGGAAGCAAATATTACAGGGGCTTTATCACATCTCACATTGCGATCATGGATTGCCAAGAGACTGAGAAAACCCACTCCTTCGATATACATCAGTTTTAAAAACATGCACAAAAACAATCGCAAGCAAGGCTACCTGGAGAACATCTGCTTCTTTAGTGTGGCCAGAGAGCCAAAAGTGATGTTAAAAAATCTTAAATACTCAGAACTTTTGTGGATTGAGAAGCACTGGTAAATGACATTTCAATGTCGATTGCGTGGGAGTATTCAAATGCTTCCAGAGACACAAAATAACTAAAGCACCTCAACTTTGCTCTTTCATGACAAGAATGAAACTACTAAGTCAAATGAAAACTTTACAAACTAGTTGTTCACTGTAATTAGAAATCATAGAACTGAAGGAAATTTGGCTGCTTTCTCCATCTCCGCTGCTTCAAATCTAATATTTGCAAAACATTTTTCTTTGGATGATAGAATAATCTGTAACTAGACAACTTCAACACCAGGTAGGCTATTGTCTAGTTAATTGAAAGCTGGTTTGGTTAAAGGCTAGATCACGAAGATTCGTAAGTGAGATGGGAACCTAACTACTGACAAAATAAATAAGACGTTCTATTAATTTTATTCCAATTTATACAAATTTGATTTAAAGTTCAATGGATAATTTCCTGGGACAATTAAATATTCCTTAGGGGCAGGGGAACCTAATTTTGAGGAAGAAATTTTTATTTGGTCTCATCTATTTGAGGTTTTAGAGAAATTTAATTTTGGCCCTGGTTTTATTTCTTGGATTAAAATGATATAAATCACACTCCCTCTGTTGTTACTAACAACAGTCCTCCTCCCTGTTTAGGCTCCAGCGTGGAACTAGACAGGGCTGCCCTCTCAGCCCCTTACCTATTGATTTAGCTCTGGAACCCTCATTGCATTTCAAGAATCTAATGATACAAGGGGAATTACTTAAATTACATATTACATATAAATTACATATAAAGTGTCTTTATATGTGGATGATTATACGTTTCAGACTCTGAGAAATTCATTCTGTTATTTTTGCTGTCCCAATTTAGTTTTTTTTCGGATTATAAGTTAAATCGTCACTTTCCCTGAGTCTTCAGGAACCCTTTTACGAGCATATACCATTTCAGGTTGTGAAGGACCATTTTAGGTGTTAAAATTGCTAAAAAAATTAAAGATTTATGCAAGTTTAATTGACCATGTGAAACAATCAGAATGCCTCCACAATCATTATCATTAGTTCATATTAATGCAATCAAGATGATTTTATCTACATTTTTAATTTATTTAATCCCAAAATCATATTTTGATATTATTGATTCCAAGACCCTTTCCTATCTTTGGCAGAATAAAGGTGCTAGGCTAAATAAAGCTCAATTACAGAAGTTGAAAAAGGATGGGGGCTTTGGATTATCTCACCTTAGATTCTACTATTGGGCAATTAATATTTATGCATCATATTCTGGATTTCATTCTGATAAACTTCGATGTCTGTCATGGAAATTAAATTAGTCAAGAAATTTTCGATAGTTTCCCTATTGGGAGCTGCCCTTCCTTTTTCCTTACCAAGGTAAGTAAACTGATAACTAATCCTAGAGCCAAGCATATATTATGGATATGGTTTCAGTTCCCAAGATGTTTTGATTTAAAAAAATTTACTTTATCTGGCCTTATTTTATCTCATATTTTTCAGCAAACCTGTGAATGATCAAGCTTTTTTTTTTCTTTTTAGGTCAAAGGTATCATACGCTTTTTGGGATTTGTACATCTTATGCTCTGTGAACAATTTTCAAGCAAATATGGTTTGTCTAATTCGTATTTGTTTAGGACTTTTTTGAGTGTGGATTATCTAATTTTCCCCTGCTCTATCTGTCAGATACGGTTGATGCTTTTTTTTGTTTGCATCCCTCTTTGAAGAGTTTAATAGCAATCGTATAGGTTTTAAAAATTGCAACCAATCTCGAATGAAAATTTTAAAAGGGCGTGGGAGCAGAAGCTCCAAAAGTCTTTACCTGCAGCGATGTGGGAAAATATTCTTAAACTAGTTCATACTTCTTCAATGTGTGCAAGACTCTCCCTTATTCAATTTAAGGTCGTACATAGGGTGCATATGTCCAAAGACAAGTTTGCCCGTATTTTTCCTAAATGTAATCCAATATGATAGGTGTAATTTGCAAGTGGCTTCAATGACCCATATGTTTTGGTCCTGTCTGGTTCGGAAAAGATATCTTGGTACTCTTTCAGCGATCCTTGGGATTGATTTACAACCAAATCACTTGACTGCTCTTTTTGGAGTACAGATGTAGGACATTGTCCAGCCTTCTCATCAGATGATGGCTTTTACCACCTTGATGGCTACGAGAGCAATTCTTCTTAAATGGAAGGACCCCACTCCACTACAATAGTTCAATGGTTTTCTCAAACCATGGCCTGTTTGAACTTAAGAGAAGATTGGAAGTGCTACATTTGATCCCTCTGTTAAATTTGAAGAAATTATATCATATGAAAATATTGTAACATTTTCTTTGATTTATTTTCCTGTCCTGATGCCATCAAGTTTCTCTTTAGGATGAGGACCAGGCTTCTTATGTCTGATGAACACTGATCCAGTTTTTTGTTTTCTCTTCATTAGATTAGTATAGGGGGATTTTACTATAATGTCATCTTTTTCTTTTTGATTGTGGGGAGATGAAGATACTATTATTAGGTACCGATTGTTTATATTGCAATCTTTTTAATTATGTCTCATTATTCTCTCTCTGTCCATTGCACATTAAAATCAATAAAAAGATTGAAAAAGAAAGAAAACAGGACTTTAAAACAAACCTGGAGGTTTAAGACGTGAGTGCCTGTAACATCTACTGGTATTACGTTTACTGGTCAAGTCCTCAGTAATTCAGAATGAAAAGGACATCCTTCTAGATATCAGTAATTTAACAGCATGCCCAAATACGTGTACAGTTACCAAGCTTCACTGTTTCAATACAAATATTTTTGTAATTATTAGGCAAATGTTATGTCAATTTGAATTTTCTTTACTGAAGATTTTAATACAAGCAATGCCACAATTTAAAGAAATAACTGATGGAAGCAATGTGGGCCTCAAATTTAAATTTGTGAGATAGTCCAAATTTACATTCAGAAGAAAAGTGCTAATGCTTTGATGTCATGCAGCTCTCTACTATGCTTGCAAACCTTCCATAATACAGTTGTAGCTCCTCTGTGAATGACTTAGAACCGTGAAGGCAAATCTCCTCTTGGACTTGAAAGAAAGTGAGCATGTGGACTATAGTGTCTGCAAAGATTAAACATTTATGGCTGTCAGGAACAATGCACATCAGTCTATGCATGACACTGAAGAATGAGGTTTTCAATCCTCACACCACAGCTCCAGGAAAGCTTAAAAAAGGCAAGCCGAGGTCTTCGAACTATAAAGTGCTTGTAAGTGCTGTCAAGGTTGTTTTAGTACAGCAGTAAATGACTGCTGCCTTGTTGACAACTTGGCAGAATTGCTGAATAAATGTTAACATATTCCTGCCACAGATTCAATATTCTCCACTGGATATGGAGTTAATTTCAGGTTGCAGAAGGCAGTGAAAATCGCGTAATTAAAATGCACATTGACAGCAATTATTGTGTTTTTTCTTATTGCTGATGTAGAAACATGCCTGATGTCAGGCTGAGACAGCGACTGTGAAGCAGGAGACAATTACACCAAGTTTCAGCAGAGCGCCAGTGACCCTTTGAAAAATATTGTACAAGAGATCGGCGTAAAATCAGTTAGGAACCACTCACTATCTTGTGCATCTTTACCATTTGCAACTCCCTCTCAGCACAGTGTGCCTCACGCATTCATATAGGGCCCAGCCCAAGTGATCAATGCAGTACTTGGGCTGGGCCCTTTATGAAGCAGAAAAATGGAAGGTGGCATGTGATATGCTCTGATTGAATGCCAATTTTATCTTATATTCTCATGAAAATACTTACAAAATACTGGAGAAACTCAACAGGTCAGCCAGCATCCATGGAAAGAAGATTCAGGCCAAAATCCACAATTCTAATTCATTTAATAATCCATTTTTGAGTACGCAATGCTCATCGTTTGAATATGAGGTCCAATACATCTATTCTACATAAAAGGGTAATATCACTTCTTCCAGATTGCTTCAAATGAATGAAAGCACCAATTCACTGAAATACAGAGTAGGGTGGGGGTGAGGGGAAAAATCCACAGTGCTTCATGTTTCCTCTCCAAGAGGTATTCATTCCCCACCCCCTTTATGTCTGAGCTTTGGATGCATTAACAATTGCAGCAAACAAAGTAAGTAAAACAGGCTTTAAAAACCATGGAACAAAGAACAGTGCAGCACTAGAACATCCCATGATGGTTGCAATTTAATCAATCCTATCTGACTGTATCCCTTGATTCTCTGCCTGTTCAGGTGCCTAAATGCCACTTAAAAGTGGCGGTTATACCTGCTCCTGTACCTCCCCGAAGAGCTCGACATACAACAGTCTGCACATCTCCTTTATAATTGCCCTCTTTTACTTCAAAACTATGCCCTCTAGTATTGGACATTCCAACTCTGGGGAGGGAGCCCACCAACCCCAATCTTACCATCCTAATTTTTTAATACTTCTGTCAGGTTGCTTTTTACCCTTTAACTGAAAAAAAATCCAAGTTTGTCCAACCATTTGTAGCTCATTCTTCAATACAAGCAATACTCTTGTGAACATCTTTACCCCCTTCTAAAGTCCCCATGTCTTTCTTCTGGTCAGGTGAGTAAATTATGCTCAAAATGTGTCCTAATCATTATATAAAGCTGCAAAATGACTTTTATAGACATTGTCGCAACCAATGAAGGCTAGTATTCCACACAACTTCTTTACCACATTTAAAGAGGGAGACAAATAGTTAACGACAGGCCAGTAGTTGGAAAAATGATTTAATTTATTAAAGAAGAAATAGCAAAATATTTGGATAGAAATTGTTCAAATCAGGCAGATGCAGCATGGATTCAAAAAGAGTAGGTTATGTTTAACTAACAGGAGTTTTTTTTAAACAATATGAGCATGGTGGAGAGAGGGGAGTAGGCGGATGGGGTGCAGTAAAATCTCATTAATCTGCGGAATTGTTATAGCGCAGGTGTCTGTGGACGCCAAACTGCTAAGGGGCAGGCTGACGACAATCAGCACGCGACCCAACTCCCCGCGCTTGACAGTCCCGACGTCCGTCCCTACACCTGTTCCGCGACTCGGCTGTAACGCGGTATGAAATCTTGAACCTCAGCCTCCGCATTCGAAATGAGGTTTTGCTGTATACTAAAATTTTCAGAAGGCATTCGATAATGTGATGCAAAACAGCTTCAGCATTAGATTGCAGAAATGCCTTGGCATGGATGGAGAAGAGAAATGAGAGAGTAGGGATAAATGGGTGTTTCTCCAGGTGAATGGAACCTTCCAGTCATTGGGACTAGGCCAAAAACTGTTCACAATAAACACTGATTTGGAGGAAGGGTCCAATTGTGCATTTTGGTTTCCAAACTGCAGAATGATATGGATAGGTTAATTAAGTGGGAAAGATAGAATACAATGACAGTACATGAGAGATTATGCACTTTGAAAAGGTGAAAAATTAGAGCATGCTATTGTGTACGTTGGGAGAGCTTGCACAGGAATTCCAAATTAGTTTGACATTGCAGAAAGTAATCGAGATGTGAGAACAAGGAAGTTCTGCAGCAACTGCACCTGGAAGTATTGTGTATAGTTCTGGTCTCCCAACTTGAGAAAGGAGGGTTTAGAGGAAGTATATTTCTGTTATTCTGTCAGCAAAAAATACAGACTGCAAATTCAAATTACAAATTTGTTTGGTAGAGTCCAAGTTGTAGAAACCAGAGACAGGAGTAAGCTCGCATTCACCTCATGAGACACCTGCTCTCACCTTTTATAGCCTTCTTGTTTCCATTGCTCTGCCTGCCTCATTGCTGCAGCTGGTGCACAGGCCTGGTGGATTTCAGGCAACAATTAGGCTGGAGACAGCTGAAGTTAAGACCTTGTCCACAAGTTGCTTTGAGTGCCTGTCCTATGAGAAGTCCCTTTCCATCATTTCCAAATGACCATGAGATGATTGGAGAAATTTAGAAACAGCAGATGAAGGACAAACTTAGAGAAATTTAGGATTTACATAAATATTACATTTATAAATATTCACCTTCAGAAATATAAAACTAACATACCATCATTTTAATATTCTCTTATCATTTTACCATTTGATACATATGCTCTAAATTCACGTCCATAAACTCAGAGCAGTCATGTTTTTAATTGATGTTATAAATGGTTCTCAAATATTTCACCTTCACAAGTCTTTGAAAATGAGGAAGTCAGTCTGCCTTTCTGCTGAATAAAAACAATAATTAAAAATTCTAAAACTGTCGATTGGAGCACAGATTATCAAGATGAAATTTGGAGCAATTAATATGGTGATGCAATTGAAGGTCAGTACATACGCGTGAAGAAAGGAGGCTGTATGATATAATTAGATGAGATGGTTGGGGATGCAAAAAACACTTCCATGGAGTGTAAAGAGGGGCATGCCCTGCCTCATTAAAATTTGCAGCACAATTTTTTTCCCCCGTTTCCTCTTTCGCTGCATAAGATGTAACACTGATTAGCTTTCACTTAGAATGGTGTAATTATTTGATTCAAATGATTTTTATGTAGTGCACAATTACCCACAAACTAAGGATGACAGGAGATACGAAGCCTTCTATTTGGTACTTTATTATATAAAAAAAATAGCTGATAAAGCAGTGGCATTGATTTAGATGCAGAATGAAGCAGTGAATACCAAGGAAGTGCTCAGGTAAAGATACATTGCTTGAAGGGCTTACAACTGAATGAAACAAGGATATTTTACTGAAGGAAGGCCTTTTTAAAAAAAAAAATCTGCCTCTGTCCATGAAAACTAGCCTTCTGTACAGTTTAAAGACACAATCCAAGTCATGCTGATTATATCCTGCAAAAAAAAAACTTTAAGACATTAGCAGTAGTATTAGGCAGTTGCAGTAAACTGCAAATGTCCCTTTATATTAATAATTAGGAAAGGTGCTTCTTTTTCCTGGGAGTCAGGGAGGGTATGTTAACAGATATTCTGCCAGCTCAAGTGAATTACATTATCCTTCAACATTTGTTCTACCATAATATATACATTTCAAAAATTTGCTTCCATGCTCCTAAAAGATAAACCAAAATTAAAATCTACAGTACATTTTAAAGTATAAAAATATATTACAAATCTGCAGAAATATTTACAGGCAATTTACTATTAACTATATGCAACTCTTTACGCCTTCTGAAACTATGTCTAGGATGTTACAGAATATTCTAGAAATTTTCTCATTTTCAGACAAGTAAAAATACAGACTCTTTTCATGTGTACTCACAAGCATGAAGATTAACAACTATGCAAACAGTTGGTTAATTTTGACGCTAAGATCTTCTATGCAGCAAGCTTTGGTGCATTGAATTAAAACTTTCTAGTCTGAGTCCCCAAAAGATTGGCATCCTAAATTGGTGACAGAAAGCTATCAATTTTCAATGTCTGAGATTATAAAAGTTTGAATTCAGGTTAACAGATTTTTAACTCCTGACCTTTTACTATCAAGATGTTTAAAAAGAGAGATTTTTAAAAAGTGTCCAGTTAAATTGAGACATTACTCCATGTAACAGAGGAAAATAAAAGTTGTCTGCACTTCAACTGAAGTTAGTAAGATTTTTTTTTGTTGTTTCAAAACCCTTGTGAAATTTGAAATCCTGATTTAAGATTAGGAAGGGGCAAGCCTGAAGCAGCAAGCAAACAAATCTCAGGAGAAAGTTCCTCATTGCACTTTCTCCCATTAGATGTCAAGCATTCCCTGTAGAGTTTTTCCATTGTACCGTCGAAAGGGTGGAGTGCGAACCCAACTGAAGCTTCAGATCCATTCTCCAAAAGTCTGTTTTTAGTTCAATAATCAGCTAAGACTGGAGAACAACCGATTCTAATGTGCAACATTCTATCCCAGTCTTGGTGGCTAAATTTGACAGCATTTTGGTTCCTGAATCGGACCTTACCTCCTTTTCAGCCTCTTCTGTGGCATTGTCCTGTTGGATGGGAGGGAGAAAGAGACCACAAGGTTATTTTCAAGATGCAATTATTCTAAAGAACAGAACATTTATGCAGCTTTTAATGGATTTTTAAACTATTTAAACCCTGCCAATAAGCTGTCCTTTTTTAAAAAAAATATAGCCATTAGATAAATGGTCCATACTGAAAATTTATTTTCAACACTATTTTACTCATGTTTTACTATTTATAAACATGATTTCAAAATTGGAACCATTGGAAAAGATATCTGAGGAGGGACAGAGCGAGGCAGAGGATTGAGCTGGACAACTCCAGCTGAAGGTCAAAGACAGAGAACCTCGTGTTCATCTATGCCAAAACATGTGGTTCAAAAATAAAAACAAATAAAACATTTTAAGAATTTACATGTTGGATTTTGTTCATCAGGTTGCAATGTCCACAAATCCTAAAATAGCAAATGAGGGAAAAAAAATCTGCAAAATAATGGAGATGAATAAAGAATTTTATATACTTAAAATTTCTGTCCCCTTCCAAAGCCTCTCAGAAAACACCAGAAGTGACAACATCAATACCAGGCTTCCCACACTTTCCAATCATACAAGTGTGCATCCAACTCCCAACTCACCACCAATTTCTCAATCAGAATCAATTTTCTTGAATGGAATAAAAAAAATCCAGCAAACCAGTAACATTCGTCATGGACTCTTCTGATCAAGATTAATCAATCCTCTTCTGAGGAACAGATGTCTAATGCGCCGTAAAAACTGTTTGGTTTCAGGTGACTAATTTAAAATGAAAGGGCACTTGACCACTGCCTATTGTTCATCGTTAATCTTGATCAAATTCAAACTTGTTCCAGCTTGGAGAGAAAAGACATCTTGAAGTTTACAACTTGAAACAGCTCCTGAAAAGGTTTTCTTTTTTAACATACGGGAGCTCAGAACCAATTGATATCCAAGTATTCTGCAAATTATGAAGCAAAACAGAAGCCAAATCTCCAGGGTGACTTGTTCAGTTGATACTTCTATTACAGCAAACACTTGAGCTGCCATCTTCAATTGGCATAACTGACTAAGAGACATGCAACTGATGAGATCACAGGCAATCTCAACTCCATCCATCTGCTTTGGACTATGGTCTGCACACTAAAACCTCATCTATTTCAGATTTAAAGCAACGGAATATTTTTAAAAAAGTTTCCTATTTTTGTTCCTGGCTCCGACACGTCTTTGACATAGACACCTCATTCAGTTGGTAAATGTTGCTCAATGATCAATTCCTTTCAAAATACAAACAAGAGGCAGCATTTCGAGGTACAAAAGCTTCTCATTTCAACCCTCTCCTCATGATCTGCCCCCTTTCAACCCTTGATATGATTCTGAAGGGGAAAAAGATGTTCATGTGGGTTTAACAGCTTCCCCGGAGAAAAAGAGCCAACATTTTAGGTGGATTCATTTTCATTAGCTCTGAGGAAAGGCCATCAATCCAAAAATGTCAATTCTATTTCTCTCTTCACAGACGCTGCTGCCTTGCAAAGGATTCTCATCAGTTTTTACTTGAAAATTTCAATATCTCCAGGACTTGGAATATTTTTGGAGAATCTGTATTTCACTCTATTCACACATTCCTTGCTATCCCTGGTCTCAGAATAATTCCTTATGGATATTTTATATAGATGAGGCAAAATTCATTTTCCTTAATATTTCAGACCTCCGATGGAGAAAAGGTTTACATTCAAGCAGCCTTGTAAATGATTCAGAACCCAACAATGACATTTTCAGATATCTGTGTAATTGATGTTCAATTTTTTTTTTGAACCTCCAAATGGGAGCAAAGCAAAAAATAAAAGTGACATATTCCATACCAACATTACCTGAATATGGGAAGGAGTACAATCAGGAAAACTCCACCAAGATCAATAGTATTGTCTTTTCTGATAAATCAGGATTTTTGTCAGAAGAAGGGGTACATACAGTGGAAAAAGTTAAATGGCTTGGAAAAAAAACATTTTGCCATATTCTGAAATAATTAACATTGCTCTGTTCATTTGATTTTGTGTAAACAGAAAAGAATGCAATCAATGACATCAAATCAGAATTTCTGTACTGACACACCCTTTTTGAACCTCAACAGTTTATCAAATTGGGCCTTTGATCAACTTTGATGCTTCCAAAATTCCCTGTGAATTGGAGCCATTTACGTAATGAATACAGTGATTTTAAAATTGACCAAATGGGTCAAAAGAGGTCTGCTTTACAGCTGAGTTTTGATTATGTTAAAGCACAAATGCAATCCAGAACCTCAAACTTAGTGTGGTTTCGGTTTAAACAACTGCAGTTATTTTTTTTGTTCTTGAATTTATGGATATTCTTAGTTTGTTGATGAGAGATAAATGGAATATATAAACAAAAAAAAAATACTGCAATTCACTGAAGGCTATATCCAGTTTCTTTCGGTGACACAGAATTAGTTGTGTAAAATAATATTGCTTTAGAAGACACCCTTTGTGCATAAATGTGACCTGCTTTTCAGGTACATTTCTAACAATATTACTAGAATGCAGATCGAGTTTTATTTTAGCCCTACCTGTGCTGCTTCTTCTAGACTTATGTGAAGTTTAGTTGTCATGTGTCAACCATGGAGCCATGTTCATAGTGTTGGAGGAAGCCAGTCGGCCTGTCAGTACAAGTAAAAACAGCTCAAAGCCGAATTATTCAGAAGTACAATACACTGCTCCAGTACATAATTGTACTCAATGATTTGCAGTGAAGACCTCATTCTATATGCCACTCATTAAAAAGCCAGGTCTTAAATGCATGGCAATGTACATCACTTAAGTCTCAAGAATACAGTATAAATATACAACCTAGCTACCATCACTTCTATTTATTTATTTATTTTTTAAAAATCAGATTTAGGAAACATTTGTTAAAAAGCTTTAAGAAAACTCAAAAGCATTTTCTCCAAAGCATAAATATAGCTTATTTTTTCCAAAAATTCCAATAGTTCTATTCTTACTGAAATTGGGAATTAAACATACAATGAACCTTCCCATCTGTTACAGGACAAACACATAATAAATTTAATGATTGATACTGCTTAAATTATGGCCGAATTCATGAGAAATTTCTAAGTCAACATGGAGTGCTAAGTTGCCCAGGGTGTTCATTTTTCAGAAGTTTGTTTTGCAGTATTTTTAAGGCAATTTTGAAATCGATGGAGCAATACGCATGTAATATATTAAATGAATACCCATCTTTGGGGAGTTCTTTCAGCAAAAGTAAACAGGGAAGTAGTAAATCATGAAAATCTGTAGACACCGTGGTTGAAGTAAAAACACAAAATGCTGGAGAAGCTCAGCAGGTCGAACAGTGTCCTTTATGTAGCAAAGGGAAAGATACAGAATGGACATTTCAGGCTTGAGCCTTTCATCAAGGTATGAGAAAATGCCAGCAGGGATCAGAACAGAAGAGTGTGGGGGTGAGGGGGCGGGAGAAGGGGGGTGGTAAAGGCAGGAGATGGTAGGTGGAGGGAGTGGACAGCAGTATTGAGGGGGAGGAGGGATGGCTGGGTGGGTAGGAGAACTGGAAAGACAGGAAAAGGGGAAGGGGAAAGAAAAGGCCATTAGATTTAATAGAAAGCAGAAAAGTCAATGGCATCTGGCTGGAGAGTGCCCAGACGGAAAATAAGGTGTTGTTCCTCCAATCTCCAGGTGGTCTGGGTGGACAAACAGATGAGTAGTTGATTTTGCATTTAAACAGTAGTAAAAGAGGTTTCAAGAAAAAAACATTAAAATAAATAATGGGAAGAACAAAACCTGCTTTACTGTTTTAAGACTAAAAGAAAATAAACATTAAAAAAATAAAGAAACACAAACTGCAGATGCTAGAATCTTGAGCAAACAAGCTGAAGGGGCTCAGCAGGTCAGATAACTTCCATGGAGAGAAAGAGTCATTGTCTTCAAGTCTTAATCAAGTGACCTGACCCAAAACACTGACTGACCATGGTTACCCATGGATGTGCTGTCTGACCACCAAGTCCCTCCAGTTTTTCATTGGTTTGTGATAACATTTGAAAATTAGCTTAGGTTCAGTATCATAATGATTCAGAGTATCAATGATCAATAGAAATCTAGTCAGCACTGGAAAACTGGTACTTCATTAGATTCGTTAGCATCTTGGTCAATAACATTTTAAAAGGTACTAATTCATCTCTAACTCAAACTATAGAAAGTGAAAAATGGTGCAAGGTCAAGTGATATCAAAATGTTTTTGATGTTTTGTAAGGAACATGAAACATTGATTGTCCACCTTAAATTGACATTTTTGAATGCTCGACAACATAATTAGCAAAGCCCAATACAATTTGAGAAGGTTCCTTTGGTCTGGGTAACCAAAAAAATTAGATGTAAAAAAAAAACGTGCTGTGACATTACGATCGGCTTGAGGGTGTTATGCAAGTCCAAGTTTAATTTTTTTAATATTTAAATATACAGCATAGTAACAGGACATTCGGCCCACGAGTCCATGCCAATTGACCGACAATTGGTAAATTTCAACCAAGAAGTTTCTTCTTGAATCAAACATGAGAACTGAAAAAAGGAAAAAATAAAAATATAATGAACATATCATGGTTTGTTTTACTTGGTGTTTGGTTTTAAGCAGGCTCTGCAATTTTCTTATTGATCTGACCAGTTATATATTCAAAGAAATTCAAGAAAACATTGTCGGGTTAAATAATGACCCCAATATTCTTTTGAAAAAAACATCACCCATGACTGGATTCGGATTGCTTTTTGCCTATCCAACTTCACTAATGAAAAACAGTCTGCAAGACAGATATTGAACTAATGGAACCTATTTGGAATTAAAAGCTGTATGCAGGTTCCTAACCTTTTAACCAGCACCATCCCTTTAAGCCCGCCCAAGACATGCTGCTGTCTCCCCATCCAACACTGCCATCCCTACCCTCCCTCGCCCGAGTCACATTGCCATATCTCTCACCCACTGCTATACCAGAGCCAGGAGAATGGGCCCATTCTCAGTTCCCCTGCGCTGACACAGCATGGGATTATAGGTAGCAATGACAGCCATTGAGCCGCCAAACCAACTAAAAATGCCACGATGCTGGACAGGCACCAGTATAGGCAATTCAGAAGTGCTTATAAAGTACTGGAATGTGACAGGATACACAGGCGTTGAGCGTAGGTCATGTTTGGTGCCAAATTCCTTCTTTGATAAGCAGATGTCATCTACTGAAAAGTGCCGGTTTTTGAAGGTTGCCAAGTTTTCAGAATTCTGGATACAAAGTTAGACACCTGTATTATTTTCCTCAAACAAATGGGAAAAAAAAAAGTTTTCATAACCAACAAAGTCACAAAAGTCCCTAGCAACTTCTTTACATGATCTGCAAATATAACTTTGCAAAAAGTACTTCTCAGTCTCAGCCTTGAAAATGCTCAACTACTTAGTCTCCCATAGCTTTCTGGCCAAGGAGTTTGTTAAATCTCTAACTTGGATATTTATGCTGCAGTCTCTGAAGATAGACCCGAATATACTTCATTTGGATTCAATGAAAAGAATAATCTTTGAGTTAGACAAATCCAAATTCACCCACAACATGCATTTCAATTCCCAGTAATGGATCACTCGGCTGTTAGAAGAGCCAGCTCCCACCAGGAAGAAATACAACAAACACCTCTTGCACTTTCTCTGCTCATCATTTCCTTTACCCTAAATGAGGGTCTTCGCTCATTTCAAGTCACCATTCAGGGGGTGGGGGAGGAGTACAGTGAAGCAATTTCATGTGTCATCTCTGCAGACATTTCTTATTGTCCAAGGAATCGGTCTGTTTTTAAACTGCTCAATTTCTCCAATACTTTCCCACTCATTAATTACTCCAAATCATGCCTCAATAAGAAATACATTTCCACACTATTTCTGGTATTGTCTCTACTCTTGAGCAGGGTGAATTTACTATCTTAGGCATTCTCTATTTGCCAATTTAAATTATTTCTTCCAATGGCCTGTTTAACTAGTCTGTTTCACATACATTATCTACCCATGATACAGAAATGTAATTTTTGAAATCCCAAAATGTTTTGCAGGTGCCACTCAGTAAAGGTAACTAAAATAAGATTAGCAGTTTATCATTCTGCAAAGAATTATTTTCATGCACCAACATCAATAATGTCAAATTTCACATTGAGCTGCTTTTGGAAAGTGAGCTCCCTCATAATACTGGTTTGAGCAAATTAAACCAAACAAGGCATTGTTTGCTAGCAAAAAAAACCTCATGGTACACATTTCACCAGCTGAATGTTTTCCAAATGAAACTTAAACTAAATCAAAGTTGTCCACATGCTTGCTTTGTTTGCCAGTTCCAAAGGCTTGCTGAGGGATATGGCTTCTCAGAAAAGCATTCCATTCAACAGCTTATAATCTTCCACTCAACCACAGGGAATACCTTGTACCAGCACAACCCTCAGATTAATTTGCTGCCCTTATTTGCTGGGAAGCTTAGGCACCATTCTCTTTAGACTATCACAAGATCAAAAATTATTTTTAGAAAAATCACCAAAATCAATCAAGCCACAAATTAACTTTCCTTTCACCTATCCATCAGTCCTCGCCATTGTAAGATCGGAAATTGGGTGTATACAGCAAACTATATCCACACTTGCCAAACTTTTATTTATTCCAAGCAATTTCAGCCATTGAACAAACACATGGGAAAATCTTGAAGTTATTGATTTAGTATATGTGGGTCTCATTGATGGTCACTTTCAGGTGCTACTCAACAACATCCTTGTGCAAATCCACAAGGGAGCAGATGACGAAACTCAATAAGAAAACAATGTTCATTTCAAGTAGCACCTATGGTTAAAAAAAATGAATGTTTTTTTCAGAAACGATACAACACTCCACGTTTTGAAGACATCCTTCCCTATTCTAGCCTTCAGCACCAAAACAAAATGTAGTCTCAATTATTATTAAAATACCCATTTCAAAGATAATCCCACTCAAAAGTACGAAATCATAAATATATAGTATTTCTCATTTACTGCCTTGGAAGAACTCTGGGAATATTCTTGCAACTTACATTGAAAATTGTACTGCAACTCCATGAACCTGCACTCGAATTGACTGCGTGACATATGGACATTGCAACAGTGAGATGCTTCTTTCTGTCTTTGCTTCACCAAATTTACAACGCAAAACTTTCAGTGATTAAAAGACAAAAAACAGAATGCAATTTTACCCATAATCTCAGAGATGTGATGTATTAAAATCCCACAGCGTCATTAGTGTTTGGAATCCGATTAAGAGTGAGAATTCGCCACTGAAAATCATTTTTGTAACATTTTTATCAAATTGTTACCTATTTTACCAATTTCCTTTGGTAGTTTTAAAAAAAGTGTAATTACTTGTACGGACAAGGATTACTTTAATGAGGTTATGAAGCACGCAAGGATGCAACACTATTTGTTTACTTCTGTTGGGCTCTTACGTCAATGAAGTAAAAGGTAAGCTTCTCAAGTCAGCAGATCCTGAGAGAAGTCAGATGTTCTGCAGACCATGCTCCTTCACTTGAATTGTCCCCAAGTTTGAGAGCAAAGCACAAATTTACTGAGCAAGAGTCCAGATTCTACAGCTCTCTGGCATATAGGTGGCTGATCCAAATAGCAAGACAGCATTCACATTAAATGGTTAATATACTCTGGTAAAAAGTTGTGTGCCAAAATATTGTTTTACTTTTAATGTTTAAAATTAGTTTCTTGTTATTTAAATGTACTTTCTCCCCACCCCCCCCCACCAAAAAAAATCATCTGAATATTTAAACCCATTTCTTAAAAGTCTATTACAAATATTTAAAAGGAGCTGCCAACTGGCTATCAGGGCAGTACTGGCAAGATCAGAAAATCTACCATTCCACTGGTCAGTGTTTTTTGAACTTCACAGGAGGGGTTTGGCATGACACTTCTTTTTCTTTGGCTTGGCTTCGCAGACGAAGATTTATGGAGGGTATAAAAGTCCACGTCAGCTGCAGGCTCGATTGTGGCTGACAAGTCCGATGCGGGACAGGCAGACACGGTTGCAGGGGAAAATTGGTTGGTTGGGGTTGGGTGTTGGGTTTTTCCTCCTTTGTATCAGACATGACACTAAGCTCAGTTAGAACCACAGAGCCCCCTTATGGTTATGTAGGCCTGGGATCAGCATTGGGGTGAGCACAGCTGATCGTGCAGATGGAAGGTTTTTTTTTGCTTTATGTTTAATATTGGGCTGGGAGTTGTGATGGTAAATATTAGTAGTAATAAGATCCCCACACAAATCCACAGGGATTAAATCGTTACCCACAAAGAAAATCTTCTTGAACCTTTCATTTTCTGCGGCTTGACTCTGTATTCCCTTTTTAACACAAATGTAAGTGCAGAGGATAGGAAGCGGGGAACTTCAATCGCCATCACTGGCTCAGTTGCACGATTTCTCACATAACTGGCCAGTTCCTGAAAGAAATGGTAGCCACAGTGAACCTGCAGCAGGTGATCGAAATTGACAGCAAACACTCATCAATTCTAATTCTGCAGCTGTAAATGGATCTGTTCACTTGTCTAAAGATGATGTTGCAGAGTCCTTGTGGGGACAAAGTACCATCCTTCATCCATTATTGGTGTTTGGACCTAACAAAATGCTTATTGGGAACAATTCAGATTGGAAGAGTCTTGATTCAATGAGCTCTGCAGAACAAAAGGCAATGAACTGCAGTTTTATTTTATTTAGGCACAGGTGAGGACAGAACTGTTAAAGGTGACATTTGTTAGCCATCACTAATTAATCTATTCGTTAAGTGGCTTACTGGCCAATCTGGGGTGCAGTAAAATCGCATTGCCTGGTTAAGTTGCATATAGGGTGCTCACAGGAGAAGGGTGGTAGATTTTCTTTCATGCAGGACATTCGTGTATCAACTTTGTGAGTTTTCATGTTTTGCCATTCCTGATACCACTATGCCATCCCAGACATAATTTTGAATTTAAATTCATGTCTGTCTCAATTTTTCAGGTTCCTGCATAGTGATCCAATAAGGTAAGAATTTTTGTTACCACAATTCTAAAGGGAAGGAGCCAACCTAATAAAACACAGAATTGGAAATGTAGTACACAACATTTCCACAAATGGTGGATGAGAACAATGATGCCGTTCTATTATTAGGTCATTAAAGCCTACGGCTCCTAGAACGCTTCCACCAGCGTTGTCTCCGCTCCATCTTCAACATTCATTGGAGCGACTTCATCTCCAACATCGAAGTACTCGAGATGGCAGAGGCCGACAGCATCGAATCCACGCTGCTGAAGATCAAATTGCGCTGGGTGGGTCAAGTCTCCAGAATGGAGGACCATCGCCTTCCCAAGATCGTGTTATATGGCGAGCTCTCCACTGGCCACCGTGACAGAGGTGCACCAAAGAAGAGGTACAAGGACTGCCTAAAGAAATCTCTTGGTGCTTGCCACATTGATCACCGCCAGTGGGCTGATCTCGCCTCAAACCGTGCATCTTGGCGCCTCACAGTTCGGCGGGCAGCAACCTCCTTTGTAGAAGACCGCAGAGCCCACCTCACTGACAAAAGACAAAGGAGGAAAAACCCAACACCCAACCAACCAATTTTCCCCTGCAACCGTGTCTGCCTGTCCCGCATCGGACTTGTCAGCCACAATCGTGCCTGCAGCTGACGTGGACATTTACCCCCTCCATAAATCTTTGTCCGCGAAGCCAAGCCAAAGAGAGAAAGCCACCTTAATGATGAAAAACCACCTACAGGCCGAGTAATTAAACAAGTAAATATCTATACCAGATGCATCTTGCCCTCACCCTCAAAGACCAGACAGAATCAGTCAATTTGTAAACGAATCCGTTTCTCTACAACTGGAACCATCAAGAACAAATCAACCTACTCCACTATTCAATAAAATTGCAGCCGGAATTTTACCTCAGTTCACTTTCCTGCATTCATCACATAACCTTTAAGCCTCTATTCTACGAAACACCATGGCAGAGTCTTGAATATGCTCAGTATCCAAGCATGACATGTAGAATTCACTGCACTTTGTGTAAAAATTCTCCTCGTCTCTGTCCTGAGTGGCTGACTCCCTTTCTTTGTGTTAGCTCCCATTTCCAGTTAGGGACGCATCAGCTCTTCGTCCGTCCTGACAAGCTCCATAAGAATGCAGGTCCCTTTTGAACTTCAGATACTGAAGCACTAAGACAGATGCAGCACTGAATGATCTACACACAGACTTGGCATAATTAATAGGCAACATTCATTGTACCGGGGAAAAAACGTCTATTACAGTTCACCACAATCTCCCCAGCAAAATCAATTACATTTTGGGGGAGGGGGGGGGTCAGAAACGGTCATCAGACAAATAAATTGTAACTACAAATAGTTTTTGAGTCTTACTCAGTCCTCTCCCTCTGCTTTTACCAGACAGCAACACTATTAATAAAACTTCCTATATTCGTGGAAGTTAAATTTCAATTACCACTCTGCCCCCTTCCACATGGTACCTTTACCTCTTCCTCGTCTGCAATCGCTATGATCTCGGGGGATTGATATCCTTTACAAGCCCAGACTCCAATGCTTACCTCAACTCTATTTTCTTCCATCCTACCTCCTGTAAGGATTCTTCCAATTTCCCCTGCTCATGACATGAAAGAAGAAAACCCAGATGCTGTTATTAAAAAGGTGCTTGGCGACGGCAATGAAGAATCAACTAATACACCCTCAACCTAGGGTAAGTAATCACAAGCAGAAACACGAGGTTAAGAAACAAGATGCCTCCTCAAGGGGCTGAGGATGGTTAGACAAAGCAGCAAGTGCCACTTGATCAAATACCAAATTGGTGAAGACAGCCAAAGAAGTTTGTCAAAGTTAAAGATTTGCCCATTTAAATGACAGACAGTGGATATTGGGCAACTATCAAATATTTGAAATTGTCACTTTTAATATATTTCACCAGTCCTTCCGATTTATTTTCACCTCAACCAATCAAAAATAATTTAAACAGTCTAAGTGTGAAATCACATTGGAAAATGCACCTCAAAAATGGCCACATCCTATGAAAAAATGCTTTGAAACAGGAAATACATTCTCAATTTGACTTGAATCACCAAGTTGAAGATTTATCAATGTACATGTGATAATTAACTTAAACCTCACTACAGTAACTTCGCACCTCCTCGCCCATTGAGAAAATGGAAACCAAGTTGCAAATGTGTCCTTGAGATGAATTAAATTAATTTCAACAGGGTTAAAGAGCCCAAATTTTACCCATGCATACAGATTTTTAAAAAAAAGCTGTTCAGAAGCAAAAGCTGCACACGACAGAAGGGAAGCGCAAACAGTCATTTCTAAAAAAATGATGATTTTCCAAACGACTGTGCCCCTTAGGCAAGACTAGATTTGGCACAATTTGGGCCATAGAAGTTAGTTCACCAAACAAAGTACAAATAACATACACTGCTCTAAATCAGTTAGAAATATACTTCAACTATACCGGTATATGTTTGGGTCGAGGAGTAAAGCAGCGTCCTGTGGTAGTTTTGACAAATGAACTGTTTTCGTCCTCAGTTGAGATCTATCAGTTTCATTCACCCATACATCAGGCAAACTGCAAAAGAAATCAAACTATCACTACAAAATAAATTTGCTTCGCCTAAATGCATGCTAAATTAAATTTTTTGCATTATGAAATGCCAGTTTCTTCTAGCAAATTAACTCAGCTTGAATCACCCATTTCATTGTTTTAACAGCTTGCATCCCTGCTGTTTCATCACTTACGATACATCCAAATACTTACAGATCCCAGACAGCCGAATAAACAAATATACTATCTTCAGAACACTGCTGATCCATGTTCTCGGTTTCATTCTCAGGATGCTGTCTGACCTGTTCAGTATTTCCAGTGTTGTCTGTTTTTGTTTCAGATTCCCTGAATCAGCTGTTTTTCTATGCTTTTTGATAAATGACTTTTAATTTTTCCTTGCCAATCTCAAATGTCACTGTACTGTTTGATTAGAAGCTCATTTGAATATCCACATTAAAAGGTTGAAAGTATGAAATGGTTTTGGATAAACTGATCAGAGGTCACACTGCCAGCCGAATATGTTAGGAGGAGGGGTGGGAAAAAATCCAAACATTTACCAACCAAATTTAATCATGTCCTTAGAAGCTATTCAGTAATGTTTCAAAATGATGCCGAGCTAATTTTAATCAAAGTCACCCTTGCTGGACCAGTTATTAACTGCAAAAAATAAAAAAACAAAAAAATATCTGGGTCCTGCTGCAGGATCTCAAACCAAATTGTCAATCACCCTTTGCATCCACATCTGGCCCGCTAAATTCTCCAGTAGCTGGTTTTATGCTTCAGATTCAAGCATTTGCAGTCTTGTCTCCATCTAACAGCAAATAAACAGCAGAGAGAAATTGGAAACCTGAAATAAAAGAATGCTGGAAGTACTCTGGTCAAACAGCATTTGCAGAGAAGGAAAGTTGATGTTTCTGCTCGAAGACTTGGCCACAGAAGCAGCCAGTTTATAGAAACTGGAAGGCTTGTTCTCTGAAATTGTTGAATTTGCTGTTCAGTTCTATGAGCTGTAATGTGCCTGTTTGGAAATAGTAATGCTGTTTGTTAGTTCTAAAAATCCCAAAATCGAAGTGAAGATTTCAAACCGTTCGGGCTTGATCAGACTGCCCAATTTTCAAGTCATCAAGGTGAGAGCATTGGTAAATTCATAACATTAACCAGCTAGCCTGTGGATCCTAAAGAAAACAATGATACTAAGATTTAATTCCCTCCCCCATTTCCAGATATTTCACTGGGTTCTTGTGCATTTCCAGGACTGGTTATTCCCTGCAATTAGACAGCAGAAATGAAGGCTAACGGCAATAATTTCCCTAATTCTCCATTCCTGGTCACCATTGAGCAATATAGTTAGTGAAACTGCTTAAACTAAACCACAAAGAAAATGCTTTTCAGAGTCCTCAATTGTACTTTCTGCTGGGTTTTTTTTTGCTTTGGCCCTTCTCACCAAGAAATATCCTCTTGTCCCAACAGTTTCTGAAAGACTATAAAACTGAAGCATTTACTTGCAAGAAACCTGTCCAGTTAATGCTGGTTATTCTCCAAGCTTTTGATTTAACAAATCCTGATAACCATCCATATTCCTTTTCCTTTAATGCAGCATTCTAGCCACCACGTTGCTATACTCGGGCAAAAAAAAAAAACGAGTTCATCACTGCTTTTAACTACAAAAAAAATTTTCTGCATTAGCCATATCATGAACTGCAGATGTTGAACATCTCACTAAACAGTGAATGCTGGAAGCATGCAGGTTAAACAATTTGGGTTGAAAACCTTTCCTTTCCACAGATGCTGCCACACTTGCTCAGTATTTCCAATTTCAATTTTTTTTTAAGTTCTCGAAAGCTCTGTAGCATTCAGCAATTCACACCAAGTCCAGCTTGCACTCTTGTATCATTCAAATTAATTTTCTATGCTATGTTCTTCTCAAAAATAAATAAAGCACTATTTCAAATCCATGGTTTAATTAATTTTACTTTGTTTTTCCTATTTATAGGCAACTGTAAAGGAATTCAAACATATATCTCTATTTTATAATTCTGCATCACTGCTTTTGACTATATGGAATTCGATGTTTAGGTTTTGTGTTTTTTGATTCAGACATTTTTCAAGCACTTTATTGCCTAATTTTTCCTTTCAAAATGCAGGACCACCAGTATAAAAGGATAACAAAAATATTTTTGAAAGGAGTGCAAAGATAGACATTTTCTTTCCAAAGACTCTCACTTGAAATCATTTAAATATGACAATCATCTTTTACTACTTGATAGTATTCAGCAATGTCTTCTCCGTATTTATCACATTCATTTCTGCTAATTAGCTGTTTTATAATTACTTCCACAACTAATCACTAAATACATGCAAGGTGCCAAAATGAATGAATTATAAAAACAAGTTAGGGACTGGCAGAATATCAGCAAACTGGATAGCTTTCATATCCAAAGGAAGAACAAAAAACCTCAGCTACCAAGACAATCCTCTCTTATTAAAAGGCCAAAGCAATATTTGATTAAAAGCAGTGCTGGTAATTATACAAAGAAAAAAAAAACAAGGAATAATTCTGGGAGAATAGCTGTCATGTAACTGATGAGAGCACAGTGATGTTGATCCACTCAATTACCTTCTGGTGTCTAGAGTTCTGTGTTTTATCTTCTAAGTTCCAAATGTGTTTGTTAGCATCTTTCAGAAAAAAAATTACGAAAGCAAAATACTGTTGATGATAGAAATACTCAACAGGTCAGACGCATCTGTGGAGAGAGAAAGAGAGTTAACATTTCAGGTCAATGACCTTTCATCAAAACGGGGGGAAAAAAACAGATGTAAATGATTTGAAATGCAGAAAAAGGGGCTAGGGGAGCAGAAATCAATGATAGGGTAGCACATGGGAGAGATTAAATGATAAGGACAATGGCGCAAAGCAAAAGATGGCAACAGAATCTATAGAAACAAAGATCAATCTAGAGAAGAGGTAAATGGGAGAATAATCTGAAATTAAACTCAATGGCAAGTCTGTAAGGCTGAAATGTGCTTCAAGACGATATGCTGTTTCTTGAGATTATGCCAAAATTCATTTGAACAATATCGCAGGGGGCCAAGGACAGAACAAGAGTGGGACGGAGAATCGGAATGACCAATTCTCTGACCCAATTACAAACTGATCTCTAACCTCAGTTTCCCATACTGGTCCAGTGTAATGCAAGCTCTTTGAACAGCATTTCGTCTTTCAACCAACACATTACAACCTTCTGGACTCTAATGTTGAGTTCAATTTGAGAGAAAGCTTTTAATCACCATTTACATCACCTCCACGATGCTTTTGTTTCTGTATTTCTCCATCCTTGCATCTTGCACCATCCTTGTGTTGCTTTAATCTCCCCTTTATACCATTCCATCATTGTTCTTCTCTTTTATCCTGCCCCCCATCAACACCCCCCCCTTCTCCCCTTTGCTGCATTTCAAAACTTATCTGCAAAACATTATAGTTTTGATGAAAAGTCACTGACTCGAAAGTTTGACCTCTCCATAGATGGAACCCAATTTAGGCATTTTTAGCAGGCTGCCTTTAGACTGAATCAATATTTTTTTTATGCTGGGGTGTCAAAATTTTAATTGCAATTTCAAAAACAATTGGTCATTTTGAAGCTGTTTTAAAAGTTTTACAATCCTCATCTCCAGATTACAATTTTTTGATTCCAAAATCTCAAAGTAAATTGGTGAGTGATAAATGAAGGCAGAGTGGAGACAAATAGTAATGTTGAGTCAAATTCTACATCTTGAAATAGACTGAATAATATGCAAGTTTACTTCTCAATGACAAGTAACATTGATGTCATAGTGCAGTGCAGTAAAAAGCTATAAATATATACAGTAATCAATATCAGGATAAACTTGAAGCTCAAGGAATTTTACTCTGAACCTTCCCACTCAGAGTGAAAGCCACCAGAATGCTGAAACCAGAAAAATACGTAACTGAAAACTTGAATTTGTTTTTATACCACAGCTTCCATATTTCCATTATTTTCTCTATGTTCATCTCAATCAAGTTGGAAAAGCTTGCACAAATACAATGTTGAACTGAAAAAAGTTGCCCAAGTTGCAACTTGCATCCCAACTGAAATGATCCTTGACAGAGTACTGAACATGTGATCTGACAAAGTTTGTTGAATTGAAGGAAGTCAAAAGATTAGTAACCAACCAGGAGATTATAATCCATTCTTGATACCAGTAAGATGGCCTGAAAATGAACTGATGCGAGGCAGAGAATATCGCACAAGTGCAAGTAGATAGGGATGCAAACTCAAACCTGGGCCAAATTATAATCTTTGGGAACTGATGGGTTGGCAAACAGATCAGAAATAGCAATTTTCATAGAAACTCAGCATACCTAAACATTCCACATCTGAAGGAAACTCCCAATCGTTGTTTGAAATGAAACAATTGGCTTAATAATCCAAATTATTCCAGCAGAGCCATGCAGAACCTCCAGTACTCGTGTCGGGCCTTAACTTCAACATAATTTTCTCCACAAAAGTCACCTGCTATTCAATTTTTTAAAGAATCCAATAACAGAGCAACAACATCACGCAGCTGGGGAAGCTGGTTAATCAACAGGTCCAGAAACTCCATTCACTTGAATGAACAGCAACCAAACGTCAAACGACTTTCCTTCAAAATTCTACATTTGGTTGTAGTTCCATGATAGCTTGATAGAAACACTAAAATTCAATATACTGTTGACCAACATGTTGCTTGCAATATTTGCAGCTGGACAAAATACTTTGTTGGTCCTAGCTTTAACTCAGATGGGGAAATGTTTGCTATTCGAGACCACAGCATTGAAAAATATCAACACAAAAAGTATAGATACAATTTTTCTTGAAAGTGAAAAATTTTTCATTTTAAAGCTAAATGCCCCACGCGATGCTCACTAGAGATGACAGCCATAAATCAAATCGTGACAGTTACAACTCATCCAAGTTCTCAAATTTGGGCCACAGCCCACTTCCTCTGAAATGACAATTGGGTGATTGGTCTTTTCCAGAAGGATTGGTTTCACGTTTAAGCATTTAAAAAGGAATCCCGTCTTATGTATCCCTTCATCATAAACTGGAGGATTCAAACAGATTTCCAAATGGTATTACACAAATTGGAACATATTTTCAAATAGTGAATTTTTTAAAAATTGAACTACGCACATAGAAACTTCACTGCCTTTTCAATGTTAATTCGATGGGGATGTTTGGAGGCTAGTGGATGCCTGGCAAAAAAATAACTCAGCACCAGAAGGTTTCTATTGGTGTGAAGGTCAAGGATGGCAGGCTTTGCGAACCTTGTTTGACAAGGGAGAGAGAGGTTCTAGACAGGAAAATAGAGACATTGTCAAGTGAATACAGCTGCAATCAAGCAAATCCCAGGAGAAAGAGAGTATGCGTGCTCCACATATCCCATGAAATTACAGGCAGAGCTGGGACAGGTGTAAGTGCCTATGGATACACTTTTAGAGAAAGTGGGTTGAACCAAAGGAGAAGTTAAAGGGTAGGTACAAATTCTATCAGGCAGAAGAGGGTGGTAGTAGAGGGGAACTGGTTTGGTCTATTATCCAGGAAGGGAAGAGCCTGGAGGCTGCCTTTGAGCAATGGGTGTGTCTAAAGACTGAGCAACTGTGGTGAAATCACGGCAAACTAGCCCAGGGAAATGAAAGTTGTCCAAGTGACGGGCACTCACTTGGGCCTCTGATATGCCTTTTGTTTGGCCATATATGCGGAGTAATCCATGCTGCAAGTCTAAGGGTAAGGCTCATCGATTGTTTCTCCATTCCATCGACGACTACATTGGTGCTGCCTCCTGCACTCACGATGAACTTGTCATATTCATTTTTGCAGCCAACTTCCACCCTGACCTCAAATTCACTTTGCCCATTTCGCCATCTCCATTTTGGGACACAAACTATCTATAGACATCTTTTATAAACCCAAGAACCCATAGTTATTTTGACTACTTCTTCCCATCTGGTCTCCCTGTAAGAATTCTATTCCTTTCTCTCAATTCCTCCATCATACCTACTCCCATTATGAAGACTTTTGTAAATGGCACCAAAATTAACCACCACATGTGATTGTAGATTATTCCCTTAATGCCTATTCAGTGTTATTCTTGACCCCATCACTATGAAAATAATGCAAGATTCAGGAATCATTCCTCTGGGTATAAAACTGCTCATCTGCGCATCTTAACTATCAATACCCCATTCACTTTGGATCTCCTGTACTTTCAACCAACATTTGAATATGAACACAATTTTCAACCTGTAACGGATATAGTCACTAGTTTCGAAAACTTACATGTCTTCCGGTGTCCAGTGAAGCAGCACTTTCACTTTCCCAGAATCTTCTTTCCTCCGTGCTATTACCTGAAAAAACATTGAAAATGTAATTCTTGGAAACATCCAATGATTGTTGACTTCAGGAAGGGAAACCCAGATATCCAATCCAGTGATCATTGCGGGATCAGAGGTGAGCAAATTTAACTTCTTGGGAATCTTTCCTGGACCCAACATATTAATGGCATCGTGAACAAAACATGTCAGAGCCTCTAGTTCCTCAAGAGTTTGCAAAGTTTGGTACAACACCATAAACCCTGGCAAATTTCTACGTGTGGTGGAAAGGGTGCTGACCGGCTGCATTATGGTCGACATGGGGACACCAATACCCGAGCCTAAAGCCCTGCAAAAAGTAGTGGACTCAGCCCTGGACATCACAGGCAAAACCTCCCCACTGTTGAGAACATCTACGGGGAATGCTGCAGTCATAAAACAGCAGCAATTGTCAAGGATCTACACCACCCAGCACACACTGTTCTTGCTGCTGCCATCATCAAAGAGGTTTCAGTGCCACAAGACTCGCACCACCAGGTTCCCCCTCCACCATCAGACTCCTCAATGACAAACTCAATCAGGAACTCATTTTATTGTTTATATTCTGTTTTGCACAGGTTGTTTACATTTGGTATTTGTTTTACACATACACACTAGTTTTTTTTGCACAAACAATAAATAGTAATTCTGCCTCTCCTGCAAAAAAAATCTCAGGGTTATATGTGATGATATGTATGGACTCTAACAATGAATCTGAAAGTTTACAAGACTGAAATTTAAACCAAGTGCACGATTTCAAGGGCACTTGCATTTTGTTGCCTTTAACAGTGAATGCTTTCCAAAATAAAGATCACCCAATTGACATCTCCATTTCAAAAACAAAACCTTGAGTATAGTACTGGCAACAATCAAATGCGTAGATGGTGCATTTAAATTCCAAGGCAAAAATATTTGAGATCAAGAATGCCTGAGGAAAAAATATTTCCCTCAATCTCCCAGCTTTCATCCACACTAATTGCACTGCTCACCAATGTACGCATTTTATGGTTGAAGTCTGGTATACAAAACAATCGAGGGGCTTTTGTAATATTTGCTTACACTCCCCTCTGCAATACAGGTCACCATCTATTTGGATTTTAATGCATTAGACAATTCTCAAAACAGCAAAAAAATAATTTTGCACAATTTTGTTCGGTTTTCCATAATCCGAGGCTGCAATCACTAGATTCTTGTCAGGGAGAGTACTTGCTGTGGCCATTGGTTTTCAAATGAATCAAGCAAGTCCAGGACCTGGTCATATTGAACAACATATCTGTCACTTCACACCACCTCAGGACTCCACACAAATTACAATGGATGGCACTCTCAGCAAAATCCTGAGGATTCAACCCCTTGGACCAAATACCGATCAGCTCAAAGAACAAAAAATGTGTTTGTGTTCTTTTAGTTTTAATATTTCTATTGATTTTTAAATTTATAAAATTTCATTTACTCAAAGTTGGTGGCTCTGATTAGTTTCCAATAAATGGGCATTTAATAAATATAAAGCAAGTTGTTCAGTTTTGCACGCCAGTGTATTCCAGGATCGGAGCCCTAGTATATGCCTCGTGAGGCACACGCCACTGAAAGCTTGCTGGATGCAGTGCCAGTGAGCAAGTTGACTGCACCTATCTTAGTTTAAGTGTTGATTGCTAGGTCCACAAACACTGTGCTGGATAAGGCAAGGCCAAGCCCTACAACTTTATTGCACAAAATTAAATTATATAATGAATTCATGCATTCGACATTTTTTTTTAAATTAACGAAGGCAGTTCCTAACCAAAATTACTATTAAACCAATAATCCTGGAAGTTAATCAAGTAACTTTAATGTTCAGTTTTTCCATATGCAATATCAAATTAATTACACAACCAGAGGCAAAATTTGCAATAAATACGAGCTTGGTCATCAATTGATCATGCAGCTCATTAAAAAAGATGCATCAGATGAGTGTGGCTCACAAGAGTGCAAGTTTGGAAATAGCAGTGCAAATATTAATTTAAGCAATTACAGATCATTGCATAGAAAGCCAAATTATAGTTATTTTCTATATAATAGAATGTACTGTGATAGATTATGTTGTGTTTGAATTGTATATAGATAGGTTTTAAGGAGATAAATTCGGGCAGGTTTTCTTTTAGTGTCGGTCACATGCAAACACTTTAAAACAGATCTTATTTAAAATGCTGGAGTTCTGCTCATGCTAGACAGGTCAGCACCAAGAGCCTTTGCAAAAGCTTTGGAGTGTGCCCAAGTGACTTCACTAATGGGTTGTTGTTTACAAAAAGGCTGTCTGGAGTGGAACTTGCTGTTCTAAGAGGACCATGTGGTTTTGCAAGCAGAGAGAGTAAAAGGCTTTCTCTCAGAGAGAAAGAGAGAGGGGGGGGGGGTGGGGAAGAAAGAGAGAGAGAGAGAGAGAGAGAGAGAGAAAATATTCAGTTCTGCAGTTTTACAGAGAGCAGCAGTTGGGACTGGAACAGGACAAGCTGGCAAGCTCGTGGAAACCCCCATTTGGAAGACAGGTTGTGACTACTTAGTTCAGCCTGGTCAAAGCCCTTGTGGTTCAGGAAAGAGGAGAGGACTGGCTGCCTAATGTTTCACTTGAAATAAGAGAAACAAAAAGGAACTCTGTGGTGACCTGAAAGAAAGAGGTTATCATCTGGAAAACTCTGATAGGACAAGTTTCTTTGCCAAGACACTGAAGTGGCTGATTGCAAGGAATTAGTTGTGCGTGTCCAGCAAACAACAAATCTCTCTGAAAACCGACCTGAGTGGTAACCATTTACCTTTCAATCACCAAAGCCTGGTGAACTTTATAAATGTTAAATTCTGTGCACAATGTAAGAAATGCCTGCAGCCAGTAAACTTGGGAGGAGTGAAAAGTGAGATTGGACTGTGAATCAAAGAATCTTGCTGAACTTATACACACATTACATACATGCGTGCTTCGAATTAGAAGGGGCTGAAGTTAGTTTAGTTAAGTCAATAGTGATACGATAAAGTTTGATCCTGTTTTCATGCTGAAAGATGATTAAAAGCAACTTTTATTTTAAGTAACCATTTGTCTTGGTGAATATCTATTGCTGCTGGATTTTGGGGTCCTCTGGGCTCATTACAGTACTGTACCGACACAACTACAGAAAGCTTGAAACATTATATTTCACAGAATAACAACACCTCTGACGAAAAAATTGATTCTTGTTCCAATTTAAATACATTGAGGTCTCTGCAATTAGCCATAAAATCCAGCAATTAACATTTATCTGCGGAGTTGGGTTATTCCAATGAGTTACTTTGGCGCCTGTATCATACTTTGAAAGATTTGCCTGTTCATAAAAAACCTAATTCACATTTTCAGCTGATCCTTCCACTGATTTCCCACCTGCACTATCATTTTCTTCCCAGGCTATGTTGCTCTCAACAGCTGTCATAAAAGCCCTCCTCAAAACAAAACATACCATCAAGTGGTATGGTCAGAGTTTTTTCACCAGTTTATCTGGTCAATACAAAATATCACGGTCATCATGTTCAACACAGCTATCATTACTCTGTGATGTAGATCGATCACTTGTGGGCATTGAGGGGCAGGATTATAAACGCTTTGAAATTATAAAGGCTGTCTCTCCACACCAATGGCAGCCAAAATTGATCAAGCACTTGCAGATTTTCCTCCAGAGGACAGAATCGAGTTAAAAATGAGAAGCTGATGACAACACAATGACATTTCTTCATTTATGAAGCAGCTTCAGAAATGGCAAGTCCGACATTACAGACTGCCTCCCCAAGTGTTGGGATACAATGCAATAAATGCATACATACTTCATTCTGTTGGGCTAGGAACTCATCACTTGCACCCTGGAGACTTTCCCCAGCCCCCCCTCACTTGCTCCCTCTGGTCCAAGGCACACATTCACTGAACTGAATTGACGGAACTACATGAACATCAGTGGGTCCATCAGTGATATAATAAAAACATAGAATACAAGAATAAAATATTTGCTCTGCCATTCAATCTCCTGCACGTTAGCGCCTCTACTTCCTCAGGTGTCTGCAGAGGTTTAGAATAACACCTGAAACCCTGGCAAATTTCCAAAGGTAGTGGACACAGCCCACAACATTTCAGGAAAAACTACTGTGATACATCTACAGGGAAAGCAATCAAAGGCTCCCCCCTATCCAACATACTCCCTATACTCGCTGCTGCCACCAGGAAAGAGGTACAGGTGCTACAAGACTCATACTACCGGGTTCAGGAACAGCTGCTACCCCACCACCATCAGACTCAACAATGACAAACTCAATCAGGTTCCGACCTGCTTCAAAAGGGCATCAATCATCCCGGTGCCCAAGAAAATCAGTGCGAGCTGCCTCAACGACCATTGCCCTGAAGCACTAATTTTGACTGTGTTCAATGCTTTAAGAAGCTGGTCATGGCCAGAATTTACATGTAGTAAAGCAAAGACCTGGACCCACTGAAATTCGCCTATCATCACAATCGCTCCACAGCAGATGCATATCGCTGGCTCTCCACTCGGCTCTGGATCAACTTGAAAACAGCAACTCATACATACGGCTGCTCTTCATCGACTACAGCTCAGCCTTCAACACCAGCACTGGTCAAGAAGCTACAAACTCTGGGCCTCTGAACCCCCCTCTGCAACTGGATCCTTGACTTTCCCATTGGAAGATCACAGTCAGTACAAATTGAAAGCAACCTCTCCTCCTCACTGATTATCAACACAGGCACACCCCAAGGATGCGTGCAAAGACCATTGCTCTACTTATTATACACCCACAACAGTATGGCTAAGTACAATTCCAATGCTATCTACAAATTTGCCGATAATACCACAGTTGTCAGCAAAATGACAAATGGCAATAAGTATACAGGAGGAAGATAGATCAACTCTGAGTGGTGTCACATCAACAACTATGCACTTAATGTTAGCAAAACCAAGGAGGAGATTGTGACTTCAAGAGAGTCAGGGGGACTCATTGAGGGTTCAGCTGTGGAGAGGGTCAAGAACTTCAAATTCCTGGGTGTCAGCATCTCCAAAGATCTGTCCTGGAGCTTCCATATCAATGCAATCACGAAGGCGGGTGGCCAGCGGCTATACTTTGTGAGGTGTTTGAGGAGATTCAGTATCCCACCGAAGTCTCTTGAAAACTTCTACAGGTGTACCGTGAAGAGCATTCTGGCTGGTTGCCTCACTGTCTAGGTCAGAGGACAAGAAAAAACTCTAGAAGGTTTTGAACTCGGCCTGTGACATCACAGGCACCCGACTGTACTCTATTGAATACATCTGCAGGAGGTAGTTTCTAAGAAAAGCAGCCTCTATCCTCAGTCCCCCCCACCACCCAGGCCATAACCTCCTCACTCTGCTACCATCAGGACGGAGGCACAGGAGCCTAAAGACGAGCACTCAGTGGCACTTCTTCCCAGCCGCCAGATTCCTGAATAATCAATGAACCAAGGACTTTTTGTGCCCTATTTTTATTTTAATGTATCATTGTTGTAGATGTTTCATAATATACGAATGTTTACACCTTGACGCTGCTGCAAATTTTGTGACTTGTTCAAGAACACACATTCTCATTCTGTTTTATTGTATATTTCCAGCAACTGCAGTTTTGAATCATCTCCAGAGATGACATGGAAAATCTGCAAGTGAAAAACTTTTAAGCAGTCCTGTTTATATGATTGAGATTGGGTTGCCCTCTTGTGGACAAGTAAACAGATTTCTGATAAATAGAATTCAAGTTTCAAGTTTATTTTCACATTTTAGCTGATACAACGATTAGTGTAATGAGTAGTCTAACAGTTAAATTCTGACATTCATTCAGCTGTACAAAGTTGCAAAGAGCAATGTGAAAGAGCATTGGGTCACAGTGAGAAACTCGCATGGAGTGTTAAAGCAGAGTAGAACACCATTTTATGAAGAGGAGCTGCTCAGAGCAGCTGGTAAAATTTTCCCAGGCTTAACTGGCAGCATTTAAGCTCAGATGGCCAATTCTTTGGCTTGGCTTCGCGGACGAAGATTTATGGAGGGGGTAAATATCCACGTCAGCTGCAGGCTCGTTTGTGGCTGACAAGTCCGACGCGGGACAGGCAGACACGGTTGCAGCGGAAAATTGGTGGGTTGGGGTTGGGGGTTGGGTTTTTCCTCCTTTGCCTTTTGTCATTGAGGTGGGCTGTCGACCTCTGCCATCTCGAGTACTTCGACGTTAGGGATGAAAGCGCTCCAATGAATGTTGAGGATGGAGCGGAGACAACGCTGGTGGAAGCGTTCTCGGAGCCGTAGGTGATGCCAGTAGAGGACCCATGATTCAGAGCCGAACAGGAGTGTGGGTATGACAGATGGCCAATTAATTTAACTGTAATATGACAATTTACTATCTGATAATATCAAACACGCCACACTGGCATATAATGTATTGCAATTCACCGTGGAACACAAAGGAGACCTGAAGCAAAGAAAGCATTTGCTGATCAACTCCAACAAGAATGTCTGGTGGTATCTGGTGAATCATCTCACCATTGACTCTGAACATCTGCAAACAGGCATGATCCTATGTTGGCCAGTCATTTTCTATTGCGCTCTTACAGACACCAAAAAAAAAAATCAAATGTCCACACAGGAAAATAATTGCTCGGCATACTGGGACTGGTTGTAAAAATCAAGTAAAACCATTCGGTACTACCAATACATTGTCCCAAATATACTAGTGTCGATCTTATCTAAAAAGTCAAGATTATAGTGAGACTGTCCTAAGTTTTTTGTGAACAGTTGCTTGGGATTTTAGGTTAAGAAATGAACCCAAGGATAAATACAAAGAATACGACATGAAATGACTAACATTTTTGCTCAGAGACAAACTGCCTTAGGATTTTTATATCCTCAGCATTTCTACATTCTCTTATCAGAATCCATGTTTTCTACCATATTTGTAACATTCTTCCATAACTACCTTTCAAGTTCTTGCCAGAAAAGATAGAACCTGGTTCAAAAGAATTTCTGATCAAAATTTTGTTATGAAATTACCCCTAATTTGCTCATTTATCTTTGGAGTTTAAAGATAACTGACATTTGTTTTTTGTCAACATGTGGCCACTCAGTCGTTGGCTCTTGAGATTGAAGAAAAAAGAGGAAATACTATGGACTGTATGATTATTTGCAGCTCTGCTGCTATTGTAAGATGAACACTATACATTTGGCTATGCCTTGGTTGTTCTCTCAGACAGTTGCTCTACATGTTTGGAGTGATACAGCATAGAAACAGGTCCTTTAATCCACCTATTTATATCAAGACTACACATCAATGTCATTCTCCATCCTTTCTCATCATCTTCCCCCTAACCCCGTAAAAAAATTCTACCACTCACCAAAACATTCAGGACAATTATCTATGATCAGTTAACCCATGAACCCATAGATCATTGGGAAATGGGAAGAAATCCAGAGGAAACCCAGTTACAAATTTCACAAAAGATCAAGATAAAACGCAGGTCACTAGAGTCATGTGACACCAACAATACAGCTGTGCCATTGGTGAGAATCACACACAAGATTCTCCCGACACCAAGCACCTGCAATGAAGCATTAAATATGAACAAAGAGAATCCAAATGTTTTCCCTTTTGCGCATTTGTATCTAGGTGGCACAAACTGTCAACAGAGCTGTAGACGTGGAATGCAGGCCAGACTGCAAAATATTTTTTGATTTGCAAGTGATTCCATTTTAAATTTTAGAGCATATCCAAACTAGATTGTGTCCATATACCAAAATACCATTCAAGCACAGATGTCTACAAGTGATGGGAGTGAGAGGAAATATTACTCAATCACCTTCCTTCTCATATTTTGCTTTCATTGTGAACATGAAATATTTGCGATTTGTTTGTTGACTGTCAAATCTGCAATCATATCTAATGTGAAGGAGCGAATGCTTTAACAATTCAATCATTCTCCTTGCTTGAAATGCCACAGATTTAGTTGCCCGCCGCCTGCAGTATTTGATAATGGTACACTCCAGATATTACATCTAATCTGCTGCACAACTCATCTTTTTTTTTAAATTTATTTATTCATTCAAAAAACAAATAATATGACATATACAACAATTAACCATAAACATGAATGTTTTTTTTTATATACAAGAGAAAAGAAAAGAACCCCCCCCTTCAGCCAACTCTCTGAAGGAGAGCCATAAAGAAGAAAAAATATTAAAGAAAAATTAAATATACATATTAAGATCTAATCAACGTAAATTGAAATGAAAATATTCTGAATATAACAACCACTTATTAATAAAATTATAATAATCACATGAAATATACATAATTTTTTCCATATTAAACAATATTTCATCTTATTATGCCATCTATAATCATATTTGTATCTTTCCATGTACTAGCAATACATTTTTTTCACTACGGATAAAGCTAAATATACAAAAGCAAGCTGAAACTTATCTAATCCCAAGCCTTTCAAAGGTTGCAAACTACCCAATAAAAATACTGTTGGATCTAAAATTATTTTAATCTTATACAGATATTCTAAAAACGATTGAATTTTCTTCCAAAAAGATTGTATATGTATACATGACCAAACAGCTTGAAAAATGTTCCAACCGTATCACCACATCTAAAACACAAATCTGATTCATGAAAAGCATACTTTTTTAATTTTTCAGGTGTTAAGTATAATTGATGTAAAAAATTATAGTTAATCATTGCATAATGAGCATTTATCAATCTAGTTACACTATCATAACAGATATCTAACCAATGATCTTCGGAAAAAATAAAACCAGTATCCGTTTCCCATTTACTTTTAGATCTATCCCAACCATTTTTATCCATATCATCCTGTAATATTTGATACATAAATGAAATATAACCCTTCTCTGCTACCTTCATAAGTCTCAAATTTAGTCATTTCAGGTCATCTCTATCAAACATACGTTTTACCAAAGATCGAATTTGATAATAAAGAAACAGAGTTCTTATCAATACCAAAACCTTCCCTCATCTGATTAAAAGATAAAAATTTACCCTCTTTAAAACAATCTCCCAAATTTTTCCACAGGCACTCACTCCATCAGAATTGTACTTTTAAATTTATTTTCATTTAATTTAATTCATTTAATTTATATTACTATATTAAAAATGAAGTAATTTTTTTTAAAAGATTTGTCATTATTTAATGAACTGAAGTGTTCCCAAAAATTCAAGGCAAAAATCCATTTTACTTAAATGAGCAAGAAAGTTAATGAATGGTCAGCTCCCAATAAACTTGGCAAAAATGTGTTTTCCACTTTATTACTTTCATGTTGCAGACATCAAATTTTCCAATGAATCAGCTTCTTTAAGTTACAATGAGTCACCTGCTTCTGAATATCACAAGGTATTATGCATTTTGCAAATAACCCCTTGAAAAGGCTAACCTATAAATTTAAATTTTGAAGGTTGCAATGACGTGGCTAGCGAAAATGCACCTTCAACTGTATTGAATATGTATCTCAAGTACCAGACTGATTTCAGAACTTACCTCATTGAATATAGCAAAACAAATGGAATCTTTTAAACTGAATTTAAAGCAGGGTCTGGACACCATATCACTATTTAATTATGGCCAATCTCCACCATCATCCCTGCACATATACCTGGTACCAATTCCAAGACTATAAAATTATATTATTGCAAATATGTGGGCAATCATTCAGCCTCTAAAGTCTACACAAGCTTCAGCCTCATTCTTTTCCCCCTCAGGGCTGACTCATTTCCTTTTGGGTACCCATTCTCCTCCCACCATCCTTAATGGAAGTGAACTCCAGATCATAAACCACCTGCAGAGCCATCTGATCTAAATAACCAGAAATAAATGGACTAATGTGTTTTCTTGAAACAGAACTCTTTCTTTGACATTCAAATATCTTCATAATTACACTATGGATTTATCCAAAGTTTGGAAGATCTCAAAAGATTTTGGGCAGTTGAGCAAAATGTTTAATATAAAAAGCTGCCAGAAGAAACTTGCCTTGTGTTATCATTAGTCCATGCTTGACTTTATATTTTCAACACCTGTACACTAAAAGCATAATTGACAATTTAATGTCATACTGTAGTAACATGGAACAACAGCCAAAATAAAATCAATGTGAAGACTGTTCAGGACTTCATTTCTTCCAAAAGATTATTTGGCAAATTAACTGAGATTTAGGACAGATAATCACAACCAAGAACTTCATGAGAAACGACAGTTATTCAATGATCTTAATTTACTATTTCTTGTCTGAATTTGCCATGGAGAAGGTTAAGGAGCTAGGGAATTCAAGAAAGACAAATGAGATGTCGTTAAACATACTGACATTTTGAAAGAGGAAGCGAGTATTGGCTGTTTTCAGTCACAAATAAATCCCACGAGGCTGATAATTGGAATAAGAATGTAGGTTGCACGAGTTTGTGGGTGACACCAACATTTGGTGGTGTGATGGACAGAGCAGGTATTCTAAAACTGAAATATGATCTTGATCAACTGGGAAAGTGGTCAAAGGAATGGCAAATGAAATTTATCTCTGACAAGTGTAAAACGACAAATTTTAGGAATTTAAACCAGGGCAGAACATAGATCGTGAATAGCAAGGCCCCTGGGAGTATTGTAGAATAGAAGCCACTGACATAGTTCCCCAAAGGTGGCAATAATATTGGACATTGCAGTTAAGCAGGTGTAGAGCACACTTGCCTTCAATCGAATAATGTACAGTATAGGACATTTGGAGGCCTACACCTGGAATACTTTGTGTAGGTCTGGTCACCACACTAATGACAAATGTGATTAAATAATGTTACTGTGCTTGACAGTTTGAGTTTCAAGGAGACTGGATAGTTTTCCCTAGAGTGCAGGAGGCAGGTTTATAAAATCATGAGTGGTATAGATTTCCTCAAGGTGGAGGAGTACAAAAATAGACAGCATAGGTTTAAAGTGAGAGGGGTCTTGAGAGGCATGTTTATCCACAAAGAGATTGGCTAGATATATAGTTCAGAAGCACTGGAGGTGACTATAATTACAATGTTTCAAAGACACTTCCACAGTAAAATGAATAGGAAAGGTTTTGTGCAATATGGCCCAAAAGAATCTTTCGATGTAATAGAATTGCAATTTAGATTCATCGATCATCTACTTCCAACTAAAGGGCTCATCTTCACATGGCTAACTCACCTTTCAGCTTTGCACCAGTCCAAAACAGTTGCACATTCTGTACTCATCATTCCACTATTATAAACGAGATGATCTTGCTGCAGAGAACAATCCCATCTTCGATATTGAATGTACAAATTAACTGGTTCTGCATGAGTTTATCAAAACTTAGGACACCAGATTGGGCCATTAGTTCAGCAAAGGTAGCTCATGGTAAACAATAAGTAGATTGAAGTTGGTCAGCTTTAATTAAACTTCAATTAGGAATGGCACAAGAGTTAGTGCTTTGGCCCCATCTACCATTTTAATCAAGGGATTGTGCTTTGTATATCTAACCTGCATAATTACACAAAGCAAACAGACTCCATGTTGTGAGGATGAGAGAGCTCTAATTAAAGTCACTGGAAAAGGAAGTGACATGAAGAATGATGCAAAGATTCATTTGACGGGGTGGGGGGGGGGGGGGGAGGGGAAGAGATGTCGACATTCAAGTATTGCTTGAAATATTTATAACTACAGCACGCTACCTAAATGATGACGGGATTAGTGATAAGTGCAAGGTATTGAAGTTTGAGATCAGTCAACAACAAACACACCAGAAACACTGCTGCTTTGGACTCCCTGTTGGAGCAAAGATCTTCAGTGCAACACACATTTCCCAATGTGCAACAAAGCTTCATTGAATATACTACTTGGATGAAGGGTTAACTGGAAAAAATAAATGTAGAGAAAATAGCCAAATTCTTAGGTTCAAAGAAAACTCTTCACACAAAAGATGTAACCCTTAGAATTCTACTGTCCTAAAGGGATGCCATTGCTCAAACTATAAACATATTCAGAACCAAGACAGATAGTATTTCTGAAATTTAGTTGCATGAACACAATTTGATGCTAGACGGCTATCATCTTACAAAATGGTCGAGCAGGGCTTGATTGGCCTTTGTTCATTCTTGCTCTAAATGACATGAAATAGGTACCCATGAACCTTCCAGATAGGTGGTCAATGTAAGAAATCCAAAGGGTATAAAGATGGACGTCTCCACAACCACTGCAACACCAGTAGACCCTCAATTGCTCAAAAGTCAGTTTCATGCTTCCTCATTGTTAATTTTATTTAGATCATTCATCGTTCTACACCACGTCCAATGAGAAACTTCAAATTTTCAATAAACTACCATCACAAGATTGTGATAGTTTAAAAAAAATTAAATATTTCTGTTCTTATGCATTGTTCAACTTAAAAGATGATGTCAACTGTACGGCTGAATCAGATTTAGCGTGACATCAAAATTAAGCCAGCCAGCGCAAGTTAAAACCCATCAGCGGCATGACATTATGCATGCATATTCTCTCTTCTCCCTCTCACCCTCATCTTGATCTTTAATCGTGCCAGTGATGGAGATGCTTTGCCCAAGAATACAAATGTAATCCAGCTTTGGAAATATTCAAAGACATTGTAAATCATGGTAATCTTCCTCCAGGAACTGATGTAGAAAACACTGGGAATTAATCACATCAGATCCAGCAATTCTTTATCAGAACGCAAGAGTTAGTGCTTTGGCCCCATCTACCATTTTAATCAAGGGATTGTGCTTTGTATATCTAACCTGCACAATTACACAAAGCAAAATGAGACTCCATGTTGTGAGGATGAGAGAGCTCTAATTAAAGTCACTGGAAAAGGAAGCTTTCGATGAAAGTCACGTGCTGCTCAACCCGATTTGTGTCTCCCCCCCCCCCCCCCCCTCAGAACCAATTCCATCCTTATCGTGAGCCCTTTCCACAATGTAAAAACACATGACAGGATTTAACCAAATGTCAGCCTGGGGCTGTATTGGACCTTGATCGTTACCTGACTGGACTAACCAACTCCCAAACAAGTCAATTCCGATTCTTAAATACCATTGTACCAAACACACTCTCAGAGGGCCAAATCTGCTAAATACCGGCAGTTGTATCTATTAACTAGGTCGATTGTTCCAGAATGCAAGATCCACAACTCATTCCACAGATTACCGAACAAGATCTTCAGTGCAACACACATTTCCCAATGTGTAAATACGAGAATGCTACCATTGCAGGCAAATCTGGTCAGTGCAAGCACGATGTTTCTGAGGCCATGGTCTAATTCTGGCCAATAAACATCTTGTTAGCTGACCAAGTCAAATATTGATGCATCTCTTTTACTCATTTAGGCCATGTTTATTTGTAGCTACATTTACTAAAAATGGAATTCCTATCAGGACAAATGGTTGCGAGAAGTTTTTTTTTAATTTGTGAAGACCCTTCCATAATTGGAAAAGCAATTGACTCGCCAAGTTTTACTCACTGTGCTATGGAAGACAACACTATGCCCATTTCCATGACTTTCAATAAGGGTCGACAGATTAAAGCAGATGGCACGATGTTTTATGGCATCCATTGTTTGAGCATCAAAAAAGTCGTGCGGTCTTGCTGCAAAAACAAAACAAAGACAGGTCACTAGTAGGCATACTGCTGTTTTAAACAAGCATTCCAGTTAGTTATGGTGAGACAGCCTTAACTTGTACCGAAAATGTAAAATGACAGTTGACACTGACCAATTTCCCAGCATTATTCAATCTGAAATTACGGATCAGTATCTTTGACAAGCTGAACAAGTGTATTACCATAATGAAGCATACAAAAGTCTTAAATCGATGAAGTATGCAAATTGGTACACCACGGTTTGCACAGGTTATTGAGTGTATGTCAGCCATTTAGTTCAGTTTTAATGTGCAGTTCCTTCAATAATAGTAGCCCTCAAAACATGTGTTCTCATCTCCAGCAACCAAATGCAACCGCGAGTTCACAGCCGGCTTCTGTCAAATACATAGTTTTTACTTCAACCCAAATATAGCAAACCAGCTCACATGACAAAGCCTGCGACACATCTCTCAACTACTTGTTGCTAATTTGTCTTCCCTCCTTCCCTTTTAAAACATGCCACACAGGACACAGGACCAAATGTTAAACATTCAATTGTAAAATGTTGCTATGAAATAACATAATTTAGGATTTAATTTAAAACAAATGTGTTCCACCCTCTGAGAGCTAATAGCTTCCTAACCAACTGAGCAGAAAACACAAAAGTCTTTGTCTGAGAAATATAGCATGGTCAAGGTCCTTCAGACCATTGTGTCCATGTCAACAATCAAGCAGTTATTTAGCCAAAACTTTTTATTCCCATTTCCATTCCTTATTCATACAAATACAACTTAGTGGCCAATTTCCATATCATGTGTCTTTGCTATGAGGAAAGAAATTTGAGCACCCAGAGTGAAAATAAGAACCTTCAAACTGTACATAGAAAGCACTGGAGGACCAGAGGAAACCCATGTCACTGCACCACTACCCACTGCACCACCTGTGTCATCCTCAATCTCTTCCAAAAGATTAAAAGAAAATTCATGCATGATAAGTAGTTAAATTCTGCAGCTGCTTTCAGATTCTTAAATTTAGACTTTAAACATACAGCACAGTCACAGGCTATTTCAGCCCACGAGTCCGTGCCACCTAATTTACACCCGATTAATCTACACCCCTGGTACATTTCGAACAGTAGGAGGAAACCAGAGCTCCTGGCCAAAACCCATGCAGACACAGGGAGAATGTACCAACTCCTTACAGGGTGGGATTCGAACCCTGGTCCTAATCGTTGGCACTCTAAATGCACTGGGCTAACCGCTACGCCAACGGTGCCGTCGAAGTTCTAAGTGGGTGGAGAGGATTTAAGAGATTGTTATTTAATTTCTGCTTTTTTGTCATACACTAAGAGGTGATAGTGCAAGGTGAAAGAAGGCAGAAGTGGGTCAAGAAACAACAGATCAAAATGAGTTACAAATTGAATTATTCCAAATTATCAAAATATTGGAAATGCTGCAGGCCTGCGATTGGACGCATATGAACCCAAAGGGCTGGATCATGTCTATGGAAAAAAATGTTGCTCCTTGAATTTAGGCTGGACTTCATTAGAACAAACGAGGTGGCAATAGGCCGAGACGGAGTAAAGCCGTGAACTGAAGTGACGGAGAACTGGAGGCTTGGACAGAAAGGATTTCTGCAAAGTGGTCACCTGACTGCATTTGATCTTCCCAGTGCAGAGGTGAATAAACCACAACCCAGTGACAACCATAAACTACATTGAAAGCACAAGTTAATAATTAACTAGTGCATCTGGAAAATGTTTGGGATTCTGAGCAGTGGTAAGAAGATGCAGAGGGTCAGGTGTCCCAAAAGCGGATTACGGCCACATTCTCTCAGTCATATTTTTGTACTCTGCCTTTCAGTTGGCCCATACTTCATTTCTAAGGGGACAAATGAGAAATAGTTAAAGAAGCTGCATTGTTGGTGATGAATACAATTAAATAGGGAAAAGCAAGCCCACTCCTACAATCCAGAGGCTATTCAAGCATTTAAAATGGGCCACAATAACAGCTGCATCAACTGATCTCAGACCTCAGCACTTTAGAGAAAGGGCAGATAAAATAACAAAAAAAAACTCCAAGATATCCCACTGAAATAGTAGCACAATTATATATTAAAAAATCCTGCCCTGATTCATGATGGTTTGAAATTGGTTAATCTATAAAGCAACTTGATCTATTCAAGACAATTTATTTCAGCAGTTTGTCTTATCCCATAACCAAGAATCTAATCCTCACCAGGCCAATCATTGTGTAGCAACTATTATCCATAAAAATTTCCTCGCAAGTTAAGTGGACTTTTTAAACTTTGAGACATTCGAGGAATTCACGGCCAAGTTCAGGTGAGTTTTAAAACTGTTTATTAATTAACACAAAAGAACTCAATGTCCATGGTAACATTCTTAAACTTGGTAGCAGTAAATGTCTAACGACCAGTCTCTTCTGTAATGTAACATTCAATTCCCTCGGTTACAGAAAATATCAGAGCCACACTAACCCATCGTCTACTCCGTCACGACAGTCAAGGCAGGCTAACTAACCGCCAACCACCTCCCCCTCCTGAATAGTGTGCGCGCACTGGAACAAATAGAACTCGTGCAGTCTCCGGACCCTGGAGACCTGCTAACACCTGCACCCAAATGGACAATGGTAAACCACGAGCCTTTAGCTCTTTCACTGGCCCCTATTTATGGTCTCAAATAATAATTACCCAATTATAAATATCAAATACAATAAATTCCATTATGTAGATCTTCTTTCTTCATAGGCCAAAGGTTAGCCTTGAAAAGGCTATCACCACTCTGGGCCAGTAAAGTCGGTTGTCTGTGTAGTGGGAAAGGGGTATGGTCGAAAAACAACAAAGTCAGTTTTTGTGTTTCTTCCACAGTCACAGCATCATATAAGGAAATTCAAATTCCATCCACAGACCTGTGGCCCTTTAACAATGTTATTTTTAGCAGCTTTGTCAAGCAATCTGGTTTCAAGAACACTGTCTCTGTTTGCATTCCTAATGTGTATTGGAATATTCATTGTGCTTCTGCAGGTGGAGGCAGCCAAACACACACACAGATCCATCAATTACATCATAAATCAGCTTTGATTTCACAGCACTGTTCTGGCCCAAAGCTTCAGCACCCCCAGAATTTTTGATCCATGGCAAGACTAATCCCAGATGTAAATACTGTAGGTTGCTGGAGTGTTGTGCAGAGAACTGCAACTCCCTTGCACTTTGTAGTAAAAATGACTGGACATTCTTTCAGTGCATATGCTAGAAGATCCTCTCTGATCACCCCAAAACATTCAATACTTTTCTGAGCACCAGCAAAAAATGAAAAACTTGGTTACATTGACTGGGTTTGAAACAAAACTTGGACACGTCACAGAACCGACTGGCACAGTTCCCTTTATGTCTGGGATAAAGGGGAATTCCACACCATGAACAGTCTCATCGGCACAACAGTAAATATGAGAGGCATTGGGGTTCAAATTCCAATTTCCCTTAATTCCTCCATAATTTTCCTTAACTGCAATTGTCACAGTTGTGGCAAAGGTACTTCCTCTTAATATTGGATGAGGCTGTGACTTGGACCTCCCCAAACCTCTGCTCACTGTTGGAGGGTCTTTGATATCTCAAAATACTGGCTGTATTGCAATCCTCACTTGCCTTTCAAGGAAATCCACCATATCCTTCACAGAAATCACAGGCCACGGTTCTCCATGAATCCCTCAGCCGGAAATGATGACCAGCATACTTGCAGGCATGTTAATAAGCTCATGCATGTAGGTGACATCTTCCATGGCAAGGCAACATCCTCTTAGAAAGAGCTTTTGTGTCATCTGGTTTTACTGACAACCATGAAAGAGACTTCTCCATACAAGTTGTTCCAACTTTATGCTCGTTGCCAAAATGCTTCTGTAGTAAAGACTTAGCCTTCCTGAATCCTCTGTCCAAGCCCATATGTAGGCAACTCCTTACAAGCTCCCTTCGCTGTTCATTTGTGTACTGATCCAGATAATAAGACAGTCTCTGGGGTTATTGTTCTTCCTTTCAATACTGTGTTCAAAAAATGTAACAAATGCTTGTTACTGAAGTGGGTTATATCAAAAACTTCAATCTCCTTCTCGGGCATAGAAGAGAAACACTGTAGCTGGATTAAAAATGCAGAGATTTCATTTTGCCTTTATGACTGAGGATTTGTTGCACTGTCCATGTGCACGTTCACCCAGAATTCTGACGATTCACTCGCGTGTCAAGGGAGCGATGGGTCTGTCTGCGGTTGTTATTAGTATTTGTGCATTGGTAACGCCAATGTGTATGCATGCCTTGTAACTGCGGTACAAAAGGATCTGCCTTAGCATTAACTGTTTTCTTATCCTGTTGTCCTTTCTCAAAGTACGACTCCATACCATCAGTCACTTCAAATAAGTTATTTCGAACACCTGATCCCTTTGAGGCTCCTGGTACCCTTGCCTTGGCCATATTAGCAGCAATGTTTGCATCTGGCTCCAGCTGCTCCTCCTCACCCCCCCACCCCCCCCCCCCTTTCCACTGCTCTCTAAGGCATATTTATCCTCAAGAATTTTTGGATAAGCAACAAGAGCAGCCACTTCAGTCTAAGCCATCCAACATGTGGATGTTGGACTGGAAACTCTGGAGTTTGATCCGGAAGAACATATTTGCTTCCCCTGCTTCCAACATTTGACACACTGTCACCTGGCAGTATTTCATCCTGCATGAAAGATGTTGCCTTAATACTTGACTCTTTCTCCAAATGGAATTGCACATCCTTGGCATCTTCATTCCCTTCACCACCTTCAGCCATTTCCGAGTTGCTAACTTTGAATTCAGTTTTTTTAATCACGCCTCAGCAGCGACATCGACAGCAGTGGCCGTTTTACCTTAATTGGATGTCTTCATCCGACCGTCCGCCGAACTTCAGCACCAAGCACACATAGCATGAGCACAAAATGAACGATCCCCAATGGACAAGCGGCAGCACCTCCAAACTGTGTTCAAAGTAAAGAAATAGAAGGAATCCACAAAAGTAATCCCACCACTTCTGATGGCTGTGATGTGCTGCTGTCAATAAGCGAGTGTCCACCGTGGCAGAGTCAATGAATCAATTGTGATGCTCTTGGATTAGAAGCCCTGCACCCCTCTGTGGCTGATACTCTGACTGATGGAGGCAGATTGCTGTCAGTAGCTTGCCCTCAGCATTTCCAACATGGCCACCATATTGTTTTCAGTGTGCTCTCAACACAAGAGGGATGTTAGGACTGTTTCCCTTTCAAATGTTCAATAATTTTCTCTTGACTAAATGTAGCGACTACTATCGATAAAAAGCCACTCAGGGATTCAGTGGACTCTTTGATGCGTTCGAGGAATTCACTGCAAAGTCCAGGTGAGCTTTAAAACAGTTTATTAATTAACGCAAAAGGGCTCATAACGTCCATGGCAACGTTCTTAAACTTGGCAACGGTAAATGTCTAATGACCGGCCTCTTTGGTAACACATTCGACTTCCTCTATAATGGTCAACAGAAAATATCGGAGCTTCACTCACCCACTGTCTATTCCACCATTACGGTCAACACGGGCTAACTATCTGCCAACCACTGAAACCCCCAGTGATTAACACGTGTGCATTGGAGCAAACAGAACATGCGCAGCCTCTGGACTTCGGGACGCAGCCAAGAAGACAACAGTAAACAATGAGCCATTGGCTCTTACACCTATAGTATTCAAACAAAAGCCATTACAAAATTTAAAAAACTCAATTTTTATTCATTCATGCCCTTTCGTAAAAACTGCAGCAACAATGTTTCAATAACTTGATTTCAAACTAAACTTAATATATTGATATTATTCAACCTACTCAATTCTCAAGTACAATGGGATTCAATTCAAAATTAATGACAGGCAGTCTCAAGTGCCTGCAGTGGGCACAACAATTTAAAAAAAATCAGAAAATATTTAAATAATTTCATCTGATGCAAGATACATCTCCTATACTCAAGTCTTTTAATGATTTTACTTTCAATTACGGTCAGTTGTTTATCCCAAAATACATGCGACTTTCAATCAGTAGAATGTCGGTACATATTTGTTTGAATTCAAATGATCTTATCTACAGCAAGCACACTGGTCAAATGGTAAATTGCAGTCTTCTGCAAAGTGGACATTTTTCTCCCCCTCACAATTTACTGCATTTCTAATAATTTAAGTTTTAAGATTGAGATGGGGATAATTCGCTTACCATCTCATTAATGCACTACCCTGCAGGACATGAAGTGGAAGTGAACAGGTTGGATAATTAAACTACAGTTAAATTGTTCCATTTTTGTGGAATTTTCACTATGCTTAGTGGCTGGTCCTTTGAAGTTTGATATTACTGAACTACTTCTGGAAGCAAGTTTTAAGCACATAATTGAAGTTGTTAATCCTAAAACAAATTTCAACATACAGGGAAGAAAACTGCTTTGCGCTAAAGCTACTTTACACACACACACATATATATATATAAAAAAAATATATATATAAAATATATATATATATATAAAATATATATATGGAATCCCCCCAGAGGTCTGGAAGGCTGGCGGCAAAACTCTGCATGCCAAACTGCATGAGTTTTTCAAGCTTTGTTGGGACCAAGGTAAACTGCCTCAGGATCTTCGTGATGCCACCATCATCACCCTGTACAAAAACAAAGGCGAGAAATCAGACTGCTCAAACTACAGGGGAATCACGTTGCTCTCCATTGCAGGCAAAATCTTCGCTAGGATTCTACTAAATAGAATAATACCTAGTGTCGCCGAGAATATTCTCCCAGAATCACAGTGCGGCTTTCGCGCAAACAGAGGAACTACCAACATGGTCTTTGCCCTCAGACAGCTCCAAGAAAAGTGCAGAGAACAAAACAAAGGACTCTACATCACCTTTGTTGACCTCACCAAAGCCTTCGACACCGTGAGCAGTAAAGGGCTTTGGCAAATACTAGAGCGCATCGGCTGTCCCCCAAAGTTCCTCAACATGATTATCCAACTGCACGAAAACCAACAAGGTCGGGTCAGATACAGCAATGAGCTCTCTGAACCCTTCTCCATTAACAATGGCGTGAAGCAAGGCTGTGTTCTCGCACCAACCCTCTTTTCAATCTTCTTCAGCATGATGCTGAACCAAGCCATGAAAGACCCCAACAATGAAGACGCTGTTTACATCCGGTACCGCACGGATGGCAGTCTCTTCAATCTGAGGCGTCTGCAAGCTCACACCAAGACACAAGAGAAACTTGTCCGTGAACTACTCTTTGCAGATGATGCCGCTTTAGTTGCCCATTCAGAGCCAGCTCTTCAGCGCTTGACGTCCTGCTTTACGGAAACTGCCAAAATGTTTGGCCTGGAAGTCAGCCTGAAGAAAACTGAGGTCCTCCATCAGCCAGCTCCCCACCGTGACTACCAGCCCCCCCACATCTCCATCGGGCACACAAAACTCAAAACGGTCAACCAGTTTACCTATCTCGGCTGCACCATTTCATCAGATGCAAGGATCGACAATGAGATAGACAACAGACTCGCCAAGGCAAATAGCGCCTTTGGAAGACTACACAAAAGAGTCTGGAAAAACAACCAACTGAAAAACCTCACAAAGATAAGCGTATACAGAGCCGTTGTCATACCCACACTCCTGTTCGGCTCCGAATCATGGGTCCTCTACCGGCACCACCTACGGCTCCTAGAACGCTTCCACCAGCGTTGTCTCCGCTCCATCCTCAACATCCATTGGAGCGCTTACACCCCTAACGTCGAAGTACTCGAGATGGCAGAGGTCGACAGCATCGAGTCCACGCTGCTGAAGATCCAGCTGCGCTGGATGGGTCACGTCTCCAGAATGGAGGACCATCGCCTTCCCAAGATCGTGTTATATGGCGAGCTCTCCACTGGCCACCGTGACAGAGGTGCACCAAAGAAAAGGTACAAGGACTGCCTAAAGAAATCTCTTGGTGCCTGCCACATTGACCACCGCCAGTGGGCTGATAACGCCTCAAACCGTGCATCTTGGCGCCTCACAGTTTGGCGGGCAGCAACCTCCTTTGAAGAAGACCGCAGAGCCCACCTCACTGACAAAAGGCAAAGGAGGAAAAACCCAACACCTAACCCCAACCAACCAATTTTCCATTGCAACCGCTGCAATCGTGTCTGCCTGTCCCGCATCGGACTTGTCAGCCACAAACGAGCCTGCAGCTGACGTGGACTTTTTACCCCCTCCATAAATCTTCGTCCGCGAAGCCAAGCCAAAGAAAGAAAAGATATATATATAAAATATATATATATATAAATAAATATAATATATATAATATATATATATAAATATAAAATATATATATATATATATAAAATATATATATATATATATATATATATATATATATAAAATATATATATATATATATATATATATATATATATATATATATATGCAGAGCTAACAAAATTATTTTATCCCTGAATTCACAAAAGAGTCAGATTATTGTGCACAAATCAGAAAAATCGAATAAGAGGAATTGAAGGAACTATAAAGAAATGTACTAGAGAAGCAGTGGAGGTGATAAATCCCAAGGATTTATGATTTACATCAGTTTTGAAAAAGATATCTACAGTGGATTATCTAGTTACCTTTCAAAGTTGTTGAGATTCTGGAATTGCTCGTGTGCATTCAAGAGTATTAAATGTAAACCTAATATTAAGGTGGGGGGGGGGGGGGGGAAAAGAGAAGACCGAGACCCCATTAGAGTCAGAGCAGATTTGGCTGGGGGTGGGTGGGGGTGGGCGAGCCCATTGATCCATGAGACTCATGTCAATGGCAAAGAAAAGCTGGAGTACGTAGAATTTATGAAAGGTAGTCTATGTTTCACGAATATCCTAGTGCTTTTTTTGCACATCGTGTATAGGCATGGCACATTATGATGCCTTTGCTTTCAATAAAGGCTTCAAGGAAAAACTAAGTGGGAGAGAAACTGAATACAATTCCAAAAAAATCAGAAGTTCTTTAATACCTTACAGAACAACAGTGTACAAGTTCACACTCAAAAGGGATGTTCTGCAATTGTACACAAGTTGAAGGGCCAGATGTGGGTGCAGCAAGAGATGAAGATATTAGCCTTCATTATATGATCTGAATACAGGAGTAAAGAAATCTTACTGTCATCAAGTAGGGTGCTGGTGAAACCACATAGGTGGCACAGTGTGCAGTTTTAGTTTCACAGAAGAACGAATCAAATTTCCACAAAAGAGTGCAACAAAAAATCACAAGGCCGGGTCCAGGGATGGTACTTATTGATAAGTTGAGAAATCAAGAAGAGCTTCACGATATCTTGTATGATGCAAGGTCTCATTGAAACAAATTCTTTCAGGTTAGATTCAGAGGACATTTCCCTTGGCTAAGTTGGCCGGGATGGCATCGCAGTTAGCGCAAGGCCTTTACAGTCCCAGCAATTAAGACCAGATCAAGGTTCGAGTTCCTGCACTGTTTGTAAGGATTTTGTACATTTCCCAGTGTCTGCGTGGGGGTCTTCTCTGGGGGCTCCAGTTTCCTTCCACCCTTCAAAATGCACCGGGGATGTAGGTTAATGGGGTGCAAATTGGGCGAATTGACCTGTAGAGCCAAATTGGCCTCTACTTCTAAATTTTAAAAATTAAAAATTTAAATTTAAAGTCTTGAATCATGAAACTTCAGAATAGGGGACTCGCAACTTAGGATTTAGCTCAAAGAGGATGGCACAAGAGCAATTTTCAATCCCTTTACTGGTGGAACTCATTAATGAGTGATCAAAGTTCTAATGACAAGGGGGGGGGGGGAAAATCACTGGGTGGAATTTCTTGCTCATAATTTAACCTTCAGTAAGAATTGATTGTTTTTAAACCTGTTGGATAATAGTTTAATTCAAAAATGTGCAACTCATGAGCAGAAAATTTAGGAATAATCTGTGCAAATCCTTTTTTTTCCTTAAAAAAAACATCCAACAAGACAAATTAAGTCCTTTTTGAAAGAGAAAAGGAATCAATCACTTCTTGATTTTTTTTTAAACTCCAGAACTCCACAGATACTTTCCTTTAATATACAATTTTCAATTGAAATACAGAGGGCAGGTGGGGGGGTGGGGGGTGCGGGAATCTGCTTCATGATCCCTTTAGGCAATGCATCAAGTCAATCCATGGTGTAAAAAAGTTTGCTGGTTATTGTTTTTCCTTAACTTTTTCCATTAACAGAGGAGAATAATTATCGGCATTTAATGAAACTATTTTGAATGCCCCTTAAACTGTTTCTCCTCCAAGAAGAAATAGGAGGCTCTCCATTCAGTGGAAACTCCATAATCAGTGCCATTACTGTAAATGTTCATTACATCTGTCAAGGCTTTGCCATCCTTCTTTGGTGTGTATCATATTCAAGTTCCTAGCCCCATTAAATACTGATATTACAATTTGCTTGTCATTAAGTTTTTTGAAAAGTTCACCAATATTTGAATTATTTCAAATGGTGTTCTCCTTTATTTGAGAAGGAAGGATTTAAAAACCTCCAAACCTGCTTCTATTAAGTGGAGCTTGGAGAAAATAAGCTATCGTACTAAATGAGAACCATCAAGCAAAGCATCATTTTATACAGATGACTTAAAACTTCCATAACAAGGAACACTATTTTGGGTCAATGCCCAAGAACAGTTTTCCTGTCAGCAATGCAGTTTGTTGTTGCTTAGAATTCTCAAATTATGCTATATTAGTTCTGTCTCACTCCACATGGCAAGTCACTTAATTCATGATATTTTAAACATTGAATAACTGCATGGTTTGCAAGGTCAATTCCATGTGCATTTTAATTTGAACAACATAAAATGAGTGTTAATTCACATGCAAACCAGAGAAGGTCACAATAAATGCTCTTTCATGAAAGACACCCAAGAACCTTTTTAAAAAAAAAAGAATGAGGGTGAGAGATAAAACATTATGGCAAGAAAAGGCACATATATATTTCACCTCTTGTTTAAACTAGTCTCAACAGCACACAGGTATTCCTATGTCACATGAATATTTGTGGCAACTGCCACCGACCGCTCAAATCACAAGTGAGGTTATCTAAAAACACCTGGTGGAAGAGCCTAGAATTACATTGTCCATCCAAAAAAAATACTTCCATTAACTCAGGAAGAATTACAATTGAAGTTGAGGTGTACTCAATGAACCACCTTCAGCTACATCCACCTGATCAATAAAATGTCCAAATGCTGAATACAATAATACGTCATATTGTAAGCAATTAAAATTGAAAGAGTTCAAGAAATTAGGTCAGGATGAACACCCAATACTGATCGAGGACAAGTTTAAAAAAAAGACACTTACGGAGTGAACGCCGCCGCTTATTTTTTAGCCTCCTTCGTTTATTCATTACTGCTTTTGAAGGGGACTCCTCTTTGACCTTGGGCTGACTAGTGACCTTTGCAGAGTTTTGTTGGCTGAAATGAGTGGGGACGTGACGAGCAAGGCCACCTTGAGATGCAAAGCTAGCAGTACACCCACCAACCACACACTGAGAAGAAAAGTGAAAATTCTTGTTATGGCAAAATAAAAATCACCACAAAACCAGTGTACAATTCTGAATATTTAGATAAATCTTGATTAACTACAGATTCTGAAGTGTTACACTCCACCCAACTACGCTTCAATAAGCACGTCAGTTCTAAACTATTTGATGCACATTAAACATTGATTAAGCACTTGTATAAACTGGAAAGCTATTGAATATGCCAACTCGTATGCACGCAATTATCCACAAAATCAATTTGTGCATAAAAAAGAAAAAGTATGTTCCAAAACTGGCTAACTCAGCAATTAAAAAATATATACATTTAATGCTGTGGCCTTGATTGTCAAGTTCGAAACATGGTAGGTCCAAACTGAGTAAGGCCTAACTTTGTAGAATGCCATTAATCTAATGCTTCTGCAGAGCATATCAAAGGGGGGGGGGGGGGAAAGGCAGATTTATTGGACTTGGAGATTTACTGCTTACTTTAACTAGAATACTGGGATGTAAGCAGCTCAGAGACCAGGACAATTTGCGCAGTCAGGAATTAATTTGGGAGTCTGAGATATGATCACATTAAAATCTTGGAAGAATCAGCACGTAAATATGATGGACTATCTGGTGAGGTAATCCAGAACAATAGAATAAACTCAACGTGAGAGATTAAACCCAAAACATATTCAGACAAGCACAAGACAAAATTAGCAACTGGCTCCAATAAAACCCTCTGATGTGTGTTCTGCTGGAAAAGCATCAAGATAAAATTCATACCAGTTGGAGAATACAAATGAAAAATAAAATCCTGTTTCTCTGGGGGGGGAAAAATCACATCATTTTTAACAGAACCAAATGGTAGTTTATTAAATGGCTATTCCACTTTAGTGATAATACGGTTTTCAATTGAAAACCTATTTACAACCATGCATTTATTCCCCACTAAACTACTGGAGAACATTGATAAATGGATAAAATTCAAGTAAAATCTCAATTTAGGAAAACTCGATTCCATGGTCAACTCGTGTATGTGTGTGTGTGTTTTTTTTTAAAATTTCAGTTACAAGTCTTAACAATCCACAAAAACCTCATCTTCAAGTAGTAAGTATCAATGTACAGTATAAATTAATCTTGGCTCAAACAACAAAGTTCAAGGAACTGATTCTGCTGTGGTTATCTTAATTTCAATGCTCTACAATACATTCCATGTTAAATCCCTTGGTCACAAGAGGAGGCAGCAGATCTGAACAAGCAGACGCACCATCAAATATCAAAAAATGTCATGTCTGGATCCTTTATCATTAAAGATCTAGCTTGCACAACATTTGGATTTGCAAAATTTGGTTTTCTACACATACTTTCAAGAACCCTGGAACGAAGCCGCCTTTGAATGTTAACCAAGTGGAATTGAAAAAAATGTTTAGCCAGCAATACAGAGTTCTGCAGCATCTACGGATGTGCTGGCCAGTAACAAAAAGCAACCTGATATTCAAACATTACAATCTGTGCATTTAATCAAAACCCACATTTAACCTCAATATTAAGCACAATAGCATTTTGGGATTTCCAAGGGTCCTTTAATAATATATTAAAAAAAGAGGTGCTCATTCACTCATCAAGAAAATGAATCCATGCCATTATGCTTTGGTGATATTTTCATACCTACCTTAAATGGCTTGTCTCCACTATGTGTGAGCATATGCCTTTGAAGCCAGCTCTGACTAGTAGATGGCGTGTTGTACACTTTGCACCCTTTCCATAAACAAACAAAAACCTGAAAAATAAAGTTTAGAATGTTTGAAACATTATGTGAAAGTCATGATTCAAACAATCTTTTGCTTTAAAATTAATTAAATGAGTAAGTTTGTCAATTCTCAGTAAAGTGACATTTTTCTCAGATTACCACGGCACCGCAATAGGTACAAAGGTATCTAGAGTCAGTGGTGAAGTGACTCATCAGGAATTTCAGAAAAAACAAATTCCAAAGTCACTTGCAACCTCAAGTAAATACAAATCGGATGGTTTTTTTCAAAAAAAAACATAGTTGGCAGAAGAACAGAAGAAACCGAGTAAACTTGAGTGCTTCATAGGGAAGGAGCCCCATAAACTATGAGCAGAGTCCTAAGGGGGCCAAAGGCAAAAATCGGTTGAGAATGGCCGTTCAAGAGATCTTACCATGCTCCTTGAAGAATTAAATAACTTGGAAAAGTAACCAGCCTTTCAGATATGCCCACCTTCAAAAAGTTGCAGGTTTGGAATGGCTAAATTATAGATGACAACTCTTTTTATAAAGCATAATTGATTAGATTTCCACCAAGTGGAAACCAGCTAGATAGTATGACTAGAGGATATTAGGATTTATTTTCTGTAAATGCAAAATCAATTTAAATTAAAAGCTCCCCATAAACAACTGAAATTAAACATTGACTAATTTCTCACTATTATTTGGCCAATTTGTGAAAACCTGATTCAGCAATTCTCTTTGCATTTTGAGAATTGAGGATGAAGGAAAACACATAAATGATTTCAAACAAAATGCTATAATGCAATGATGACTGTTTTTTGGCAAGCAATAATAATCTAGCTACGATGCAAGTTATGAGCTTTCTATAAAGTTAAAATGCCACTCGAGCAAACCAATGGCCACTAGTATCTCGATGGAAAAAATTGCATTTAGACCATGACATCTGATCAGACATGGAAACAGCCAATTCTTCATAATTAGCTATACCAATACAAGGGAAACAATATTAATAAACCACTAATAGTTAGATTTGTTGCTCCTACAAAATAAATTTAGCAGTTACTCAACTAGTATACTTTTTAAAAATCACATTGGAACAAACTCCATCCAGAAAACACAAGACTGCTAAAGCTTAGACCCAATATGCAGGATGGCAAACAGATGGGAGCAGGGTACTAAGTCTAATTAGAAGCCTCTGATGTCGACTTCACTCAATGTTGGTGAGCTTCTGACATCATATCAGAAAAAAAAAGTTGCTTAGCAGATCCTCAAGCACAGTTAAAATCCTATTTTTTGGAAATGTTGATATTCTAGCATCAGTATCGACAAGTCTGGACACAGGGCTGCATATTCTGTCAGAGTTGGGACCACAAGTACTTGTACATTTTCCTCTTCCTTTAAACTCACAGTATTAAGTGGAAATTTTCTATTTCTATGTAACTCACAAAAAAAGATGAAATAAGAGTTTATATTTACAGAAGTCGTACCAAAAAGTCTGAAAATTCTGCAGGTCCTCCAGCAATACTGAGGTTCCAAAACTAGAGGATTTAAGTTACTTGTATAAAGGATATATGTTCATAAATCTGAAATATCTGTACAATTCTAATCAAGTTTTGAATATCGAAGACCTGATAATTAAATATCCAAAAGATCACATGACCAATTTCAGACAAGACTTGCATGCATAGTTTTATTTTCCCTCCGTTTGCTTGTTCAAAGTAATCTTTTCATCTTCCACTAAGATTGTTTTTTTAGCAAAACACATGACAGAATGCAATATCAAAAAAGGATTTCAATATACAACCAATTACATGATCATTTAAGCTGTAAACTGCATGAGGAAAAAAGAATAGACCCTCTGAGCCTTTTCAAAATTATATTATCATTGATCACTTATAATGTATCTCTTAAGTGTCTTTCACCACCATTTGAAAGAAGACATTTATCCCCATCTCAGTCACAAACATCTTACCTCAATACAATTATTTCTCAGCACTCCAGCAAAGGGAAACTATCTTCCTCATCCAGTTTGTCTAACCCTTGAAAGTTAGATTTTAATTTAATCCCCTCTCATTCTTCTAAACTCATATGGCGGTTCCACTATTCTTTTATTATCTTCAGGTCACATCTTTTCTCACAGTTTTCTGCACAGTTCTCTTGGTGGAGTCTTAAAGGCCCTGTCTAACTGATGCAAGACACCCTTTCTTCTTGTACCCCTGGTTTGTGTTATCAACAAGCCTCAAAAATATTACAAAGCATTTCCTCAACTGAAATCGCCTCGAGTACTGCTAATGCCGGCACACCCAGCCAGAGAACTAATGAAACATTTCAGGCAAAAGGGAAATTCAAACCAAAGCCAAAATGTACATTTAAATTACACAATATGAATGTAAAAAAGAGATCCTTTTATCTCGTACGTTATCCCATATTTTCAAACTCCTTTCTAGATGCAAACCACATACATTCCTCATCTCACCTTCATCTGGTTCCCCTCATTATCTTCCTTTCTAAATAGATTCTATAAAGTGCATGCCGTGCTCTCCACTTACGACTTTCTAGCCATCTCCACCTGTCTCTGCCCCATCTGGCTAAATCTGCAACCCTTTTCACTTAGTTCTACCTATCAGTTGCTAGAGCATCCTTTATACTGGGCATCTCCCCTTTACACACTCAGCCCTGATGCAAAGTCTCCAACCAAAGCACTCTCTATGTGCAGGCAAACCCAGAGTTTTTTTTTTTAAACAGCAGTTCATTTTTGCCAGGCACTAGGACCTCGGTGATGCAAATTACCATTTGAATGTGGATAAGTTTTGGGATGACATAAACTTGTGGAGAGCAAAGAAGATTGTCTAAATCGACAAGATTTTGATCAACCATAAAGTCAGAAGGAGCGCTGTCAGATGGATGCTGGAATCAGATCAAGCACAGAAACAGGCCCTTTGGCCCAACATGTTCATGTGAATGAATCCAAGTCAGTTCCATCACTCCCAAAACCTTTCCTATCTACAAACCTGTTGAAATATCTTAAATGTTACAATCATACCTTGCTTTACCATTTCTTCTGGCTACCATCAATAAAGCTACCATCTTCTGTGTGGTGCCCCTTAACTCCCTTTTAAAAATTGTTCTCCTCGCACACCCATGAGGTCTAATTACAAACTACTCTCTGTTGGAAAAACCTAACTATTTGCCTTATCTATGCACCTCGTGATTTTATATACCAATCTTGATAAGTGTGAGGTGATGCATTTTGGGAAGAGGAATGACAGAAACAAGGGGCAAAAGCTATGTTGATGAACAGAAATAACCCCTCAATCCCTAAAAGTAGCAAAAGGTGGAGACAGGATGGCGAAGGGAACATTTGGCACACACTCCTTCATTGGTTTAAGCATACAATGCAGAAGTTGGGACATGACATTGCCACATTGAAAAAGAAATTAAATGTACTTGAAGAGCTACGTGCACACTAAGAATGATTGAGCTGGAGGAGATTCACCACAATGCTCCCTGAAATGAAGGTTTTTGGTTACGGGAAGAGACTAGGTTTGTTTTCTGTGGAGTAAAATAGGCTGAGGGATGATGAGATGAGAGCAAGGAACTTGCTGCCAGTGGAGTCAGATACACTCCACATTTAGCAGATTTAGATGAGCACCTAAATAGGACATAAAGGAAACAGATCTAATGCAGCCATAAAGGATGAGTGCAAATGGTCTAATGCATTGACATGTCAGGTCGAAGGTACAATGACTCAACAACTGAACTTAAAAATGTTAATGTTTAGAAGCCTTTATAAATTATTTTATTTTAGAATAATTATATTAGGATAAAACCATTTAATATATCCAATGTGTATTCTTGATTAGAAGAGAATTGGCTTTGATTTAATATTTAAAAATTAAATTAAAATATTAAAATATCTTTTGTACAACTTACGCTAATTTTGGGCGAATGACATCAAACAATCCATAAGCAGAAATCTATCATCTATTTGCCTCAAGGTTTCATTTCAGAAAAAAAAATGAATACAATCTTAAAAATAAATTTAACTTTGCCCATCTAACTAGAAAATGCATATTTACCGTTTTGCTGTTTTGTTAAACATTCAAAAACAATTCAAACACCAGTTTTTGAGGGAAAGCATTTGTAACATAATTGCCAGATAATTCAAGACCCTGTGTCACAAGTAATGAGCAGCACAGCCAAGATCTCCACTTCACCTCCAGCAATGTGAAGTGCTTGTAGCTAAAATGCAAACATTCTTCCACATGAATTATGATGCCATTTGCTGGATCAGCCCCATAGATTCAGAAACAGAGTAACCTTTAAATACCACCACCAAGACAGGAAAGGGCCAAGTACCTGTGGTGAATGACTCACTATCTGACTCTTCAAAGGCTTCTACAAGACAAAAGTCATGAAGTGCAAGGTAAACACAATGTTTGGCTGGTTGTGAAACACTCAAGCAACTTCACTCAGTGTATGCAGATCAAGAGGAATTTCAGGTTAGGAATAAACTTCAACTTAAATTTTAAATATAATTTTGTAGAACATATTGATTCAAGTTACTGAATCTTCACAGAACATTAGTAGCTATTCTTATTTGCATGGGCAGTTGCAACTGAAAGATTGTAATCAAGACAAGCAACTGGATGGAAAACTAGTCCAGAATTGTTATTCAGATTAAAAATACATTTTCCGTGCAGGTAACTGCGTTAAGAAAGCCTGAAGAAAAGGGGGGATAAATTGAGAATGGATCCAAAAACAAATCACACAATACTTAGACATCCAGTAGCTAAGTGGGCCGTCAATGACATATCCACAAGAGAGACTTTAGCAGGAAGAAACTGACACACAAAGTCTTTCCAGAGGTTGCATGAAGGAGCACATGAAAGATTGTTTGAAATTAAATCTAATTATCTTGTATTCATCCTAGTAAATTACAGAGTATGCTCCTCACTTGGTCCTTCACACACGGCTATGCGGCCTTACAATACTTGAGCTTTGCCATGAGAGAGACAATCAAATCAATGCGTTTCTTAATCATTTAACACCTACAACCCCAAAAATGAATTTGGCAGATTTCACTGACAGCAAATTTAGATCATCAAATCAAAAAAGATGAGGAAACCATAATCAGCCACCCTTGATCTTCTAGAACTACACCTAAACAGGAATTAAATTGTACAAAGAAAGTTGGCAAGTTACTGACTGCTAAATGAAATTTCAAGCTTTGACTCCACTGAGCCTTGTTAATTACATTTCGTCTCAGCATTTAGCTATCCAAACGAAGAGAAATAAAAAGAAAGACAGACCCCTCCACGTTGCCCATCCACATGAATTGATCGGATGTGGTCTGCCAAATCTGGACTGGAGCAGAAACTGGTCTGGCATTGGTCCCAACAGCAGTTGTAAGTGATACTCTTCCCTGTAGTAGTGCTTCCGTGACCATTTATCAGCGCTGGAGTAGAGCGTCCACTGGAGATAGTACTGTCCATGTCCATTAAGGTGCTGCTGATACTTTGAAGAGAAAGCAGTGTTTTTAATCGAGTGCAAAGTAATCACATCTATCAGTCAAAATATAATATTGTATTTCTCCCCCAAGACCTCTCTCATAGGCCTGCATTGAGCCAAGCTGAAGAGCCAACGCCGACTTCAGGAACACTTGCCCCAATGTCACGAACGGTAAATCGGTCATAAGCCATTAGAAAATGAGTTAAATTCCACAGCATTTGGAGTATGGAAATCAAGCTTATGAATCAATACAAAAGGAGCCCACAGACAAGTCAAAGTACTCCATGCAGTTTTGAGCTCCACACAGTTGAGAAAGCTGAACCACATTAAGTCACTGACCAAAGTACATATCGGAAAATGCGACTGTTCCATTTCAGGTTGTCTTTGACGAACGTTCTTGAAATTGCAAATATGAGTGGGGTGGAGACAATATTCAAGTACTAAGAGGAGAAGCTATTTGATCAGATTCAGAGATCGATGTTACTCCCCTTTCTGTAAAGGATTCGCTGTCGAGTTGCCATTTGAAGCAGACTACCACTTCAGAATATCTAGGGGCAGTGAGAAAGGGAATACTGACTGGCCCATGCAAACAGCAAATTTTCACTTCTTTGGTTGTTATGCAAATTAAATTAAATAAACTTCTAAGAAGTACAATTAGTCCCGAGAAATTTAACTTGTACCGTTTTGAATGCTCAATGACCCAAAGCCAAGTTTCTCTTTCAATCGATACTGCTTGCATGCTACACATTTCCTGCATGCTCTGTTTTTATTTTTTTCATGCTTCTGGCTTTGCGTTTAGATAACCTATGGACAAGATTCAATTTGTCTCATTGCTTTTTCCTTGCGTGAAAACGTCGAGACCTCCACACAATTGATAATAAAATTCCAAATTGAGGGTTCTTTATCTTTTTGGCCGATTCTCACGATAAATTAAAAAACCTATCTCAACACATGTGAAAGGTAGAAAACAAGATTTCTGACCAATTCATTTTATAAACCAAATGTAGCACTGTCAAAATTACTGCAGAAAGAGGGGGGGGGGGGGGTGGGGGGGGCAGGGGGAACAAGGGATAAAAAAAAAATTCTGTTGGATAAAGGTTTAACTGCCATTTCATCTGGATGCCATTACATTAAGTTGTTTTGCTGAACACTTTTGCCAAGTTCATTAGCACAAACTTAAACTTCCAGATGCTTTTCTGTTCTCTATTTTAATCATGCTCCAATGGAATTTGAGGAATCACAATTAATCTTTGGAAGCAGCTCTCCCGATGAAACCACTAATTTTATATGTTAAGATTTTTCTTCCCTTCGTAAATACTGCCCGACATACTGCCCAATTGCCTATCCTGCATCACTAATCTTTGTCCTTTTATGACCCTTGCTTTCTACCCCTTACATGATTTATTGTTTTATCCCCTCTGCAACTCTGGATCTCAGGATTAAATAACTATTACATCAGAAATGCTGAGAATCCAAGAACTGCAGGGATTGGAGTTTTGAGCAAATAATGAGAGGCTAGAGGGCCTCAGCAGGTCAGCAAGCATCCATGGAGAAAAAAGGATGGTCAATCTTTGCAAGTGGAACTCTTTCTTAAAGCTAATATAGTCAACTGCAGCAAACAGGTTATTGTAGGTCAGGTCAGGCCTGAATGCAAGCAGCATCAACACCACCAAAGCAAAAGAGCCTGCTCAATTGGCAAAAACATTACTTCCATTCCAACTGACCACAATGGAGTCTTGATGAAGGGCTCCGGCCTGTTTGACAATTCTTTTTCTCCAATTGAGACGGATTGACCCCCAGGTTTCTCCAGTGGATTGTGTTCTGCAATAATGGATAGTGCTGCCAGTCAACCTTGGCCTAGAAAATGAATAAAAACGTAGCCAAATTCTTTTGAGATTTGCAGTTGAAGAACTGGGGTCAAATTTAAAATTTTTCACCGTCTCCTCTATCAATTTCAATTTCTGTGGAGTTTTAATAGGTCAAAGCACCACACAGGAAATACAGACTAGTCAATTAGGAAGCGATGCAAGCTGCAGAAATCTCTAACAAAAAATGTTTAAGCACTACTCTAAAAAAAATTAAAATCAACAGGCAGATACTGTACAAGAAAAAAAGGAAATCCAATGTAATTAACAGCAGCCAAAGTTACAATGGATAGAAGCTAATTAAAAATATGATTTGCATCCAAGGCAAATGAAACATCAATTATGCCAGACATGCATAGAACCTTGGTTGCATTGTTGAAAGAGGCGCTGGAGAAGGTGCACAAAAGGATCAGCTGGAAAGAAATAAGAAGATAAATATTTGACACCTGCCCTAAACCATCTCCAACACGAGTTGACATTTCAAGGTGCAGCTCAGCAATTGCCACATTTCTGTGAATATTGTCCAAGTCATGGAGATCAGCACACTTCCATTATTGAAGGTCAATAAATCTATGACCAACTCAATTTCATACATCACTATTAAGTATTAGCTTCCTGTTCCAGCTTTTGAATATATTAACTTTAAATTCCCCAAATGTCACAATAAGATTCAAACATCATCTCCAAATGAATGGAGAATAATCAAATATCTTACCCATGATGCTATCATTCCTCCAATGATGTAAGATGCTCCTGGTAAAGTTAACTCACAATATAGTCATGCCCAAGATATTTACATTTGGTCTCCATTCTCCCCTCCTTCCACACAGGACTTTTGAAAAATACTGAGCGGTTTTGTATTTAAATGATCATAAATACAATCTTTGCAACTGTGCCTTGCTTGGATTCAAGCACTCAGGAAGGTGGAGGTTACCCCCCTACCCACTCCCACAGAAGACTTCCCAGGATGACACTGCACCATTTATGAAATTATACGGATTTCAAAATTTCACATTCAAAGGTAAATTTCTGTAGTCTCAGAATCCAGGGAAATTGCAAAGAATAAGTGGGTTTTTGGAGAAGCAAGAAAGGAAAAAAACAAAGTTTCAGTTGGAAGAAAGGAAAATTTAAGAGCAGTACCCTTTGGATGTATTAAATGAGCCCTGCAAAGAATTTAGGAGAATCGTCCTTGGTGTTTTTAACTCTAATGCAGGTCAAGGCTATACTTTCAGCTCTATTGTCTTCTTTTTGTCCACCTTAACATCTTTTACTTTATGAAGGCAGAAAGAAAAGTAGGATTTATTGATTGGGTAAGGAGAAAGAAGAGAGGGAGGGCTCTAAGTTATCAACCTAGCGCCATATGTACTGCTTTATCGTATCAAACATTTCCTATTCTTATCACTCATGTACTGTACTTACAAAGTGCATTCATGGAATTCAAATTGTTCATTTTAAATGTCACAGTTTAAAATTATGGCGATTAATGCAACTGCATCACTGAATATTCACTCACCAACCCAAAAATTTCATTGTCATTTTTCACATGCGTAGCAGACCAGGAATGAGAAATAACAGAGCAGGCTCAAGGGACTGCATTTGAATAAAACTAACTGATCTGATGTTAGTATCAATTCTTTCCTACCTATTCCTTATACACCAAGAAGTCAAGTCACCTTTATTAATCATTCATACCATGCGAGCACGGCAAAGACGAGATAGCATTTCTCCAGGACCATGGAGCATATTTACATATATATTTGTTAGAATAGAAGTTAAACACAGTGAAATATAAAGTCGTAAAAGTCCACAGTACCCTATCCACATATATTCTGGGAGTTCAGGAGCCTGATGGCTTGAAGAAAAACTATTGCCCATTCTGGACACAAGGGTTGAGTGAGAACAGTTTACCCAAGGGGTGCGTGGAGTCCTTCACAATGTTTATTGCCTTTTGCCCTCATCGAGTGTTGGAGATGGCAAGAAGAGAGCTCACAATGATCTTTTTTATGCTGATTTCACTATCCTCTGCAGGGTCTTGAGGTCCAAGCTGGTCCAGCTTCCAATCCAGGTGGAGATGCAGTTACACAGGATGCTCTCGCTACATCCTCAGTAAAATGTGGTGAGGATGGAGGGTGGAAGATGAACTTTCCTCAGCCTTCGCTGCAAGTAGAAGTGTTGCTGGGCTTTCTTGGGTATGGAGCTGGTGTTAAGGGACTAGGATACATTCTCTGCCAAGTGCACTCCAAGAAACTTGATAGCCTTGACGACCTCGACGGTCAGCCGAGCGTGGTCCCCCAGAGCTCTTCTGAAGTCAACAACCAGTTTTTAAAAAAACGTTCAGATACAGGTTGTTGGCTCTGCACCAGTCTGTTAACGACTGCACCTCATTTGTACATTGACTCGTCATTCTTACTGATCTGGCACACCACGGTTGTGTCGTCAGCAAACTTAACGATGTGGTTCGAGCTGTGTTTAGCCGCACAGCTGTGGGTCAGCTGAGTGAATAGTAGTGGACTAAGCATGCAGTTCTGGAGGGGCCTCTATGCTCAGTGTGATGGTCCTGGAGGTGCTGTTACCGATCTGGACTACCTGAAGTCGCCCCGACAGGAAGTCGAGAATTCAGAGGGAGGTGCTTAGAGTCTTTGCCTAACACAAATGTGGTTAGAGCAAATTTTATTCCACATCTCACATTTGTGGATAACTGGCAGAGCGGTTCCAGCTTCATGGGGGAATAGGGATAACAAAGACGGCCACTGCTCCTGCATTGAGCCGTCACCGTGATCCGGTGCGGCACTCCCTAAACTCAGGGCTTGGCAGCATTGCACCCCACTGTTGTGTCGGGAGTTAGATTTTTGGGGGAGGGGCGGCGGATGGCGCTGCACTGCCGGGGTGTGCCTGAGGGTAATCCGGATGAGCTTATAGAGTGCCTGAAGGCTGCCAGTGCTCGGCTCCACTGCCCCAATGGCCCGCTCCTCCTGCAGTTCTGCAACTTGGGGACATAGCCTCAAGATTTGGGGTAGATTCCAGACAGAGGAGGAACTGATTTTCACAAATCTGCGAAATTTGCTGTCTATTGAAGTAGTGGAGGCTATCTCAGTAAACATTTTGAGGATAACATTGGATAGATTTTTACATAAAAGGGAATTAAAGGATATGGGGAAAAGGTAGGTAGGTGAAGATAAGCCTAACATCAGATCAGATCGGCGAAGCAGGCTTAATGGGCCAGATGGTCTATTTCTTATGTCCTTCTGTTTTTATATAAGCAGCAAAGTGAGAATCTTGTTTGAATGCAACAAGGAAGATTTTTTTTTAAATTCTGCCTGCACAATGCAATCAAACTAGGTTATCTTTTACATATTCAAATCAGTCAGTTCACTCATATTCTGCACATTTACAAGATGGCGCCCGATAGTGGCGACTCTATGCGCAGCTCTGATGGGAATTATCAAATATTCCCATTCGGAACTATTAACATTCAACCCCAGAACCAATATCAAATTTGCCCGTGAATAAGGATATCCAAAGATTGCGAGCAGACCTCGTAATTGGAAGAATTAGAAGTCTCTATTGGACCGCAGAACCTTTAAATAGCCGGTGCTCAGGCAAGTTCAACACTTCTTTGGCTTGGCTTCGCGGACGAAGATTTACGGAGGGGGTAAAAGTCCACGTCAGCTGCAGGCTCGATTGTGGCTGACAAGTCCGATGCGGGACAGGCAGACACGGTTGCAGCGGTTGCAGGGGAAACCTACACCAGAGAGGCGTCGTTCATCCAAAGGCTTGCCAGACCTGCGCCGCATTCTTGGAGGCTGCCTACATCTGCCAGGCGGACTTCACTGAGAGCGGCTATGTCGACGTCAAGTCTGAGGAGTTCATGTGCAATGACGGCAGACCGACGTTCAGGTCGGTGGCTGTCAGCCTTGTCTAGCATGGTTCTGATGTTCCAGCAGCATGCTAGCAAGTTCAACGCTATGAGAGTTTTAAACAGGCAGTGATTGGGCCCTTTAAACTTTGTGGGAGTTGCAAATAACAGGCGCTCAGTCCATTTAAACATTGTCGGAGACTTAAAGGGTATCGCATAGACCATTTAAACACAAGGGGAATTACCAACAGTGAACCCACAGGCCATATAAAGTAGACCCAACCACGCAGACACAGAGGTGAACTACAGTTAAGCTGAGACGCAGGGGTCTGAGGTTTCCACTCCGTCAGCCTCCTGGCCAATGTACAATCCTTGGAGAACAAATTCGAACTCTAAGCCAGACTTCAACATCAAAGAAACATCAGGGAGTGCTGTGTGATGTGCTTTACAGAAACATGGTTAAATGCGGACATTCTGGATACAGCGCTACTCCCCGTGGGCTATACCCTCCACCATGCTGACCGGACAGTGGCTTCAGAATAAACCAGGGGAGGCAGCGTTTGTCTCATCAAGTCATCATGGTGCATTAAACGTGATGGTTACGTTCCAGTCCTGGTTCTCCCAAACTGAAACATCTGGCAATCAAGTGCCACCCATTCTACCTGCTGAGGGAGTTCACCGCTATCATTCTGGTTGTAATGTACATTCTGTCCTAAGCTAACACTGGAGGGACTGAGCACTGTGATTAACGACCATGAGACGGCACACCCTGATACCTTCTCGATCATTGTAGGGGAATTCAATCGGGCCAACCTGAAGAACTCTCTGACAAACTCCCATCAACACATCACATGTGAGACCTGGGGAGCCAACATACTCGACCACTGTTACACCACCATGAAAAGCACCTACCGAGTCATATCACAACCCCACTTTGGCAAGTCTGATCACCTGGCTATACTTCTACTCCTGGAGCACAAGCGGAGACAAGGACTACAGCAACAGTAGTGAAGGCGGTGAAAGTATGTTCAAAGGAGGCAGAGGAGCATCTGCAGGACCTCTGAATCAGTGGACTGGACCATATTCAAGAACTCATCCATAGACTGAATATGCACCAGGTGTCAATAACTTCATCAAGACCTGCATGGATGAGTGTGTGCCCACATGCACACAACAGGTGTTCCCCAACCAAAAGCCTTGGATGAATCAGAGGATTTGCAGCCTGCTGAGGGCAAGAACATAGGTGTTTAATGCTGGGTATCTAGATCTCTACATGAAGTCCAGGTATGTCTTGCAGAAGGCCATCTCTGAAGAAAAGTGGAAATTCTGGAGACAGATACACGCCAGCTTATGGCAGTGAGTGCAGGCCATTACAGCCTACACAGCGAGGACGAACACCATGCATGGCTGTGATGCTTCATTACCCGATGACCTGAACACCTATGCATGCCTTGAGAAGGAAAACCTAACAGTGCCTACTAGAATCCTTGCAAAGGCTGAGGACTCTTTGATATCTCTCTGAGGATGACGTCAGAACATCATTCAAGAGAGTTAACCCTCGCAAGGCGTCAGGCCCTGATGGTGTACCTGGTCGGGTACTGACAATTTGCACCAACCAACTAGTTGAAGTGTTCACGGACATTTTCAACTTCTCACTGCTGCAGTGTTTCCCCAACTGCTTCAATCATCCCGGTCGGTGTCCAAGAGCAGCGTGAGCTGTTTCAATGATTATCGACCAACATCTACTATGATGAAATGTTTTGAGAGGCTGCTCATGGCCAGAATTAACATGTACGTAAGCAAAGGTCTGGACCTACTGCAATTCGCCCACCATCACAATCGCTCCCAGCAGCGCTGGCTCTCCACTCAGCCCTAAATCACCTGGTAACTCATACATACAGCTGCTCTTCATTGATTACACCTCATCCTTCAACATTATTATTCCCTCAGTGCTGGTCAAGAGGCTACAAACTCTGAGCCTCTGCAACTGAATTGTTGACTTCCTCATCAGAAGACCAGTCAGTATGAAATGGAAACATCTCCCCACTAATTAACAACACAGACACACCTCAAGAATGCATGCTTAGCCAACTGCTTCTCTCATTATACACCCACGACTCTGTGGCCAGGCACAATTCTGATGCCATCTACAAATTTGCTGACGACACCACAGTCGTCAGCGGAAAATGGCAATGAGGAAGTGTACAGGAGGGAGAGTGATCAGCTTGTTGAGTGGTGCAACGCCAATAACCTTGCAGTCAATGTTAGCAAAGCTAATGAGATAATTGTGGACTTCAGGAGGTAGTCAGGATAACACAACCCAGTCCTCATTGAGGGCTCAGTAGTGGAGAGGGTCAAGAACTTCAAATTCCTGGGTGTCGACACCTCCAAGGATCTGTCCTAGAGCCTCCACGATGATACAACCAAGAAGGTGGTTCACCAGTGGCTACACTTTGTGAGGTGTTTAAGGAGATTTGGTATTTCAAAGACTCTCGAAAACAGGTGGAGAGTATTCTGGCTGGTTCCATCACTGCCTGGTATGGAGGCGCCAATGCTCAGGGCCAGAAAAAAACTCCAGAGGGCTGTTAACTTGGCCTGCCACATCACAGGCACCTGACTTCAATCCATCGAGGACATCTACAAGAGGCGGTGTCTGACCACCCAGACAGCCTCAACTCTGCTACCATCGGAGAAAAGGGACAGGAACCTCAGTGAATTTCTTCCCGGGTGCCATCAGATTTTTGAATAATCAATGAACCAAAGACACAGCCTTACTTTTCATGCACTTTTAAAAAATTGATTGTTGAAAGGTATGACTCTAACCAGTTGCTTAGTTGTTCGGACCCTTCAGAAATGTGCTTTCCTGCAACTGTATTAACCTGCAATCTAATTCAAGAAAGAGACCATCTTTGTTAACAGTCTTTTCCCGATTCATTTTATTTCAATTCTGATGCATTACTCTGGAGTTGGCTTGCTCATGTTTATAAACCTCCAGCTAAGTACAAGTTCTGATGCACTGGATGAAAATGTCATTCCCTTGTACGCTATTTAACTTTGGAAAAAGGTCAAGATCTCAACTCTCCATTGACCAGGCTGCATCGCATTTGTCAGTTCGGGTTTGATTCCAAGAGCGTCTCTGCTTAGACTGTACCAAAATAATTATCTCATTCTAGTTAATAGGACCTCATAGCGGTTTCAGGAAAGTGTGGGGAAGTACAGCATAAATTTAATCACAGGGACTATCAAGAAAACTTTCCCTGCAATAGGGACAAGAAATATCTGTCGTCAGGAAACAAATTTCTTTCACTGCACTAAACAGGGTACAAGATCAGATGTACAGATCTTTGAAAGTCACAGGGCAGGTTGAGTGTGGTTAAAGCATGTAGTTTGCCATTTACAAGAGGCAGATTATAAAATTATGGTCATTAATTTACATAAAACACTTTTCAAGTTCATGTTTGCTGTCATGTGCCTAGGTATGATGAAAAGATTTGTTTTATGTGCCATCCAGTAAGTCTATTCGTACAGTACAATAAAGAGTTGGGTGACAGTGAGAGATCAGTTCCAATAGAGCAAGGGTAGCCAAACTAAGGCACCTAGGCCAACTGCAGTCTGTTGCCCATTTTTAAGTAGCCCAGGATGTATTTTAAAAATAAAATCAATATGACCCATTGGAACATAGTTGCTAACAATAAATTGCACTGTACGTGCATTGTACATCTTAATCTTAACCCTAGATGTCATCGCCATTTTGAACAACTACTTGTCGACCGCTGAAATGTTACTCATCAATGAAAACGTTCATCTCAGTTTTAAAACATTTATCTAAGTTTAAACATGGCAAAACGGAAGATGGAATATAGCAAGGGAGTCTCAGAAATTTCAGACATGGTGGGGGTGGTGGTTAGCACAACACATACTGTCTCTAAGGAGTTTTACGTTATCCCCGTGTCTGTGTGGGTTATCCCCAGGGGCTTCAGATTCCTCCCACCATTTGAATCATACTGGGGGTGGAGGCTAATTGGGTGTAAATTGGGCACTGAAATGGCCTGTTACCATGTAGTATGTCTGCATTTTAACAAATTAAATTTAATTCATGATGAAGTATGTTTGTCTGATTTGCAAGGAATCTGTTAACTTTAACAGTCTATGCTTAGCCTATCTATAGCCACACTGTATCATAATCAATAAGGTGGACTGCTAGGCCATAAACTGTTTTCAGGAGATGTGGAGGAATTTTGTAGACTGCCTTGTCCCTTTCTTGATCTTTAGTCCTGTTCTTATTTTGCACTCAATTTTATTTTGCTTTTGAATTGAGTTTTAGAGTTTTATTGTATTTGTTTAAATTAAAGAGCAGCAGACACAAAAATGCCTACTGTAATGTGAGTACATCAATAAACTACTGTAATCTCAACAGTTAAACTGTTCAGTTGTGTCATATAGTTATTTTGATAGAATGAATTTTCAATAGCACAGGGGTGTTCTGGTTTAAAAAGTTTTTTTTTGGCAGTGTAACTGGTTGGAAACAGCCGGGCTTAATAATATTTGGTCCCTGACTCCTTATGTATATGGCCCACAACCAAAATGATTTGGCCACCCCTGCAATAAAGGCAATATTATGATTATATTGATGTACACCATAACTGGATTCCTGCATTTAAATTCTGCTTACTTCACTGAACATTGTGAAGATGTGGAAAAAATACCCTGTACAATTGAAGGAATGATAATTCTAACTACTGAAGAACCTGGATTAAAAAAGAAAATCAGAGCAGGGAATGTTGTAGTCATTTGATCAATAAAGAGGTTTAGTTTCAGTGCATCTTAGGTTCAAAGGCTATGGGATAAATATTTAAAATTCTGTCTTAAGATTAAAAAAGGCAAGATACAAGAAAAAAAAACTTTTGATACATTCTTTTGATAATCATGAAAAAAGACACTGAAATAGATTCAAATTAGATATTTCAATAAATGAATAGGCACGTTAGTGAAAACAATAGTTTTGGGGAAGAAAGGGGAGAGAGCAGCGCACTGGATTGACTAAAAGCTGGAACTGACTTGATGAGGGAAGAATAAATCTACCATTTCACTCCCTCCATGTACTTCCTCCTTCTGTCAGGAAGGGTTAAACTGCACAATATTCTTTGGGCAATCCACTCAATCAATGTTCCTGGAGTGTGATTCCCTTATTTTCCATTTAAAATCCCCTAGCAAATGCAAGATGCAGATTAACTGCATTTCATACACCAGCAACCACAGATCCCTGCGCACAATTAAGATTGTTTCCCACAATTTTAAGAACTATTTTGAATCAGTATGCCTCATGCTAAATTACCCCACTTTCATCCACATTTTAAATCTGTCACCTTCTTCATAACTTCTTCCGCACGCACACGCACCTCCACCCCTAGTTTTTTTTTCCATAGATCGCCTGCAGACTAAACTGAACTACAGGTGATCTATGAACAACAGGCCAATGAAGAGGATGTCCAGCCTCCCTAAATTCCGCACTTCAAGTATTCTGTCCAAACTGGAGATGTGTTATGGATATTTGGAGTTTTGGTTGTTCCTGTGTGAAGGTAGGGAGACGCTTCAGAATGGGGGAAAAAAAAATTGCACAAGTTCTATGTAAAAAAAAACATGTGTTTACAATTTCAGGTGAAGGCATCCAATACATTCTAGCACTGATACACAAATTTTGATGGCAAGGTGAAACCAACTACAAGGATGGCTTATAACAGTAACAATTTAAATAAATCTAACTCCATCATTTGAGGGTGCACTTCATTATTATTTCAATCAGAAGGCTTGCCCTGAATAGAAATAACTTTAATGAAGCTTTATCAAATTACAAACTCCAAATAGACTTCTTTGCCAAACTTGAAAGTTGCTCCCTTTTCCAGAAAATATTGCATCCAAATGAAAAATGCTCAATAGATTCCATAGCATCTTTACAATTACCAAGATAAAATTCCCAACTTTTTTGCAACTTCCTTTACTTCTTTCCTCTCTAACACCTAGGACTCAAATATTCTCTTCAGGTGAAGAGGTACATCACTTTCACCTCTTCCAATTTAAGATGCTGCATTTGGTGTTCATGATGTGACTGGGCCCTTGGGCATAGAAGGTGCCAAATGTTAATTGCACAATTGTTTTGTAGGCCACATTTGTTCAGTCCATAAAAGTCTGTCCGTGATTTTTTTTTCAAATTTAAGCCTGAGGATGAACATTTCACATTGTGACCGGGCTCAGTACAGCCTACGAGGTGCAGTGATTTCATTAACAGCTTTGTATCAGAACTGGTCTTGGTCATAGATGCCATCTGAACAGCCACGTGAAATATTTGCTTTTAGAATCTTTGCCAACAACCATTGTACTGCTTAAAGAATGTGCATGCCAGACTATTGGAAGCATAACCTGCTCCTTGTGAAATACCATGGAGTACCCTGCTGGACAACTCAAGCAGTAAATAGTCCCCTTATCAAAGCACATCTCATTGTCCTGAAACATTATTTTTCAGTTTACATGAAAGTTCCAATATGAACTTTGCTAAACAATGACTGGAACACAAAAATTATAACCTCTCAATGTATCTATGAAATTACAAACGGGAGCCTCACTCGGTGGCGGAGGTGTCAGTGATCGGCAGCCAGCATTTTGTTTTGATGAGAAGCAAATATTATTTTAATGCTTAAAAAGCCTTCCCTTATTATTATTCGTTGTTTAAACACTTAAAAGTGATTTGCTGTTGCTACTGGGCTGTTTTTACAAAATGACCAATTCTCCTAAAAAAAATGTTTTTTTCCGACACAGGCCCGGATCCAACCCTTTGGGATAATCGGAGTTGTACTTACTGTACTTTACGTATAAACAAAATGTGGGCAGACACCCAGCCATTCAGTACCACTTGGCATTAAAGCCCTAAAAAATAAAAACATGATTTTTCTAATCACTTCTCTTCAATTTAAAAAGTGGGCTAATATTCTCCACATTTTGTACAAGAGATGAAGAAATGCAATTTAAATCAAGCTTTATACTGTTCTCAGACCTTCACCAACCAAGTGCTCGATTCAGTTGAGCACTCCTAAGTACTCTTTTAAACAAATTACTTGGACTGAAGAATATGACGTTGAAAAGGTTTTTGTAGAAACAAGCATGGCCTGGTGGGCATGGCCCTTGAACATTTAAAACAGACTGACTCACTTCCTCCTGCAATTAAAGGAAGCAAATCGGTTTTTAAAAAGTGACCAGTTCTCTTAAAAAATGTTTATCTGACACAGGGCCAGTCCTGACCATTTCGGATAATCGGAGTTCTACTGTATTTTATGTATGAACAAAATGTGGGCAGACACCCAGCCATTTAGTACCACTTGGCATCAAAGCAAAAACAGATTCAAAAATACCAAAGTGGCAAAATGATCTTTGTTCTGCCATTCTGGGCAACCTTAGGGCATAATGGGAGAACAAAAGTCGATGTCCACCTTAAATCTGGAATGAATATGGTTATAATACTGCTATCACTTCACCATACAATATTTTTTCTTTTTTTAAGAAGAGATCATGCTCAACTCAAATGTATCTCATGGCAACTTTATTCATAACACTACACTGACTGATAACTATGAACCACTATTATGAATAATTAAAAATCCAGATTTAAAACTGAAGCACGTACATATTAAACATCAATACTAAAAACAAAACATTTTTCATCTTAGAGCTGAAAATGTTATCTTCCAGATACATATTCCAAAGCAAATAGCAAATTAACAATTAAACAATGTATGAAAGTTAATGCAAAAGATAACCACAAAACAAAATTAATGTATATTGTGAGAATTAAGCAATGAAAGTTAGCATGGAACTATATTAAGGTGGAAAAAGGTTGCTGCTATTTACAAGTTTAAGATAAATCTAGTCTAATCCTTGTGTCTGGGAATTGAGATGAAAAGCAAATTTGGATTACAAAACGATGTTAAATTTTCAACATTGGAAAATGAAATCATTTTCTTTAGCTTCTGCCTTTCATCTTTTTTCAGTGCAATTTGCTAGTGAAGTCTGTATTTAATTCCATATATTCTATTCCATATTCTATTCTCAAAAGTTCTATTCTCCACAAGTGTCTTTTGGAGACATCACTGAGAATATTTAATCTAAGCGTTCAGACCCAAACCAAAATATCTCCGTTTCTGCATGGAATGGCAGATCACACCTCATTGCCACTTTTTAAAATCACCTGAATTGTTTGGTGTGTTCAAAAATTTTATTCACAAGTCAGATCAACTGTTTGAAACTACTCTAACCTTCAGAAAAAAAATCATTCCTCACATTTGACAGGAAACAGAAGTATCACGTCAGGGTTTCAAAACGGCAAAACCAAGTGAAAAGCACAAGAGATTTTCCTCACAAAGCAAGAAATACCAGTAAACAACTTCCATAAAGCGCTCAGAATCAAAAAACTACAAATGGGTGAATCTGAAATCACAATTCCTAGTCAGATATCATTAGTTGAAAGGACAGTTTCTATTTCAGGTCAAAGACCTCATGTATTTTTTTATTTCACAAACCATGCATTTTCTTCATTGTTACGCATTAGTTTATTTAAAATCCTTAACATCGCTTGCCAAGTTAGTGGTCTTGTGATTGCATGTTTTCTACTCCAAGTAGCATCCAAAATACAATCACCAACATTTAGCAAGAGACAGATCATAATCTTCCAACCTTGCAAATTAAAAAGATGCCACAGGTCAAAGCAAATCATATATCCCTTTAGTTCAGTTCAATACTCCAAGATCACAGATTAGATGACCCAAATAAAGAGCATCAATTCTCACAAATTATCATAGCTACTGCATAATGATTTTGTGTTAGGAATATGCTGCAAGCATTGGCTTCAAACTGCTTCAACCAGGGCAGTCATTCCAAGTCTTGGGTGCAATGAACAGTTAAGTTTAGAAATAAAAGTTGTAAATTAATGGCAATATCCCAATTGATAACCCAAGAAAGAATGAGGCTCAAAGACAATAAATGCAACCATCTCTCTCTCTCTCAAAACGAGCTGCTAAGATCTTAAAAGTAATCTGTTTTCATGACGTTAAATTAATTCCCTTGGAAATGTTACTCAAGTTGAATTGTTTCTATTCCAATTGTTTAACTTCTGAGGTTTTAATACAAGTCAAACAAGCACACAATCCTGGAATTACACTTATGTCTCCCTCAAGATGGAATGCACCCTCAGGCTCTGAAGGAGATCGCTGCAGAAATAGTGGAGGCATTTGGTAATAAAACTTGATTTAAAATAAAAGTTTGTGAAATGATTGCAACAGGACCATATATAATCACAAGATACAAGAACAGAAGCATTGGCCCATCAAGCCTGCTCCACCACTTAAATCTATCCTCCCACTCAACCCCACTCCTCATAACCCTGACTAATCAAATACCTGTCAATCCCTGCCTTAAATAAAACCAACAATCTCACTTCCACAGCTGCCTGTCGCGACAAGTTCTACAGACTCACGACCTTCTGGCTAAAGAAATATTTCCCCATCTATGTTTTAAATTTATGCCCTCGTCTTAGAATCCCCAACCATGGGAAACATCCTTGCCACATCTACTGTCCGGGTCTTTTAGTATTCAATATGCCTCTGAGGTCCTCGCCTCATTCTTCTGTACTCCAATCAGTACAATCCAAGAGCCGACAATAATTCCTCATACTAACCCTTTCATTCCTGGTATCATTCCAGTAAATCTTCTCTGAACCCTCTCCAATGCCAACAGATCTTTTCTCAAATACAGCACCTAAAACCATACATATTACTCCAAGTGATATCTCACCAGTGCCTTATAGAGTCTCAACATTACATCCCTGTTCTTGTATGCTATCCCTCTCGAAATGAATACCAACACTGCACCACAGACTCAACCTGGAGGTCAACCTTGAGGGTATCCTGCACGAGGGTTCCCAAGTCCCTTTGCACTTCAAAATTTTTAATTTTCTCTGCATCTAAATAATAGTCTGTCTCGTTCTACCACCAAAGTTCATTACTGTACACTTTCCAACATTGTATTTCATCTGTCACCTCCTAATCTATCCAAGTCGCTCTACAGCCGTTCAGTATCCTCAGCACCACCTCCCCTACCACCTATTTTGGTACCATCTGCAAATTTAGACCCAAACCATCTATTCCATAATCCAAATCATTTATAAGCATCATAAAAAGCAGCCCCAACACTGACCTTTGCAGAACACAACTGGTAGCCGGTAGCCAACCAGAATAGAATCCTTTTAATTCCTGCTCCCTGCTTCCAATTCCGGCTGACCAGCCAATGCTCTAGCCATACAAGTACCCTTCCTGTAGCGGCCCTATGTGTGCCACCTTGTCGAAAACCTTTTGAAAATCCAAATACACAACATACATTGCATATCCTGTCTATCCAACTTGTGATCTCTTCAAAAAATTGCAATCGATTTATCAGGTATGATTTTCCTTTAAGGAAACCATGCTGACTTCTGCCCATTTCTTCATGCACTTCAAGGTATTTGGTAATTTCATCCTTGACAATCATTTCCAACAGCTTCCCAAGCAATGACATCAGGCTAATAGGTCTATAATTACCTTTCGCTGCCTTGCTCCCTTCATAACAGCAGAGTGACATTTGCAATCCAGTCCACTGGAACTATGCCAGTCTTCAGTGATTCCTGAAAGATTATTACCAATACCTCCGCAATTTCTACAGCTACCTCCTTCAGAACCAGAGTCCGGGAGACTGATCTGTCCTTAGACCATTAAGCTTCTCAAGTACCTTCTCTCTTCTGATCTCGATCGTAATCACTTCTCTTCTGAGAGAGCCATGAGAGTCCGGTATGCTACTCACATCTTCCACAATGAAGACAGATCCAAAATATTCATTCAGCTTCTCTGCCATCTTGTCTCCCAATACAATTTCTGCAGCTTCATTTTCTATTTGTCCTATGTTTACTTTGGTCACTCTTTTACTCTGTACATTTAAAACAAATTTGATATTTGCAAACCTTTCATAATTTCTCTTTTCCTTCCTAATCGCTTTAGTTGTCAACTCCAAGTTTTTTTTAAAAAAAGCTTTCCTGTAATATCTTCCCACTTACTTTTGCTTTATTCTATGCCCCCTCTTTGCTTTGACTAACTTCCCTGTCATTTTCCACTGATATGTGTCTGGCTTGCACTTCCCTCATTTCATGCATAAACTCCAGTCATTGATGATCTGCTCCCTTCTCCGTTAATGTGTTATTTTTTTCGCCAAATAGCTTTAGCCAGTTCCTTTCTCATGTGACTAAAATTTTCTTTACTCCACTGAAATATCAACCCTCTAGCCTCTCCTTTTCAAATTTCAAAGTTCATATTGTGATCGCTGCCTCCCAAAGGTTCCTTTTCCTTTAGTTCTCCAATCACCTCTGGTTCATTACAGAACATCAAATCCAGAACAGCCCTCTGGCTGGCTTGTCAACAAGCTGCTTCAAAAGCCACCCTGTAGACACTCCACATACTATTTCTCCCAAGGTCCCGTACCAACCCGAATTTACCCCAATCTACTTAAATGTTAAAATCACCCACAATTACTGCAACGCTGTCCTTCTGACATGCCTTACCATTACAAAAACATTAGAAATTTGAATATACAGCTTATTTTTTCTATTTGTAATTATTTCAGAAAAATTGGGTTGGCTCCCAGTCTTTAAGCCAAAAAAATAAAATCTTAAATCCAGTCAAATATATTGAGATGATTTCTGATGTGGCACAAGGCAGCTCATTCTGTTGTCGTCCACCTCCCACCTTAAATGTTAAAAGGTAATGTTTATCATGATTTTTTCCCAAATATCCAAATCATTGCAACATCTAGTATTTGGTTTGCACCAAGTCTGTTGGATAATTATTTTCTGGCTCACCAGCCCACACCATCCACTTACACCAAATGACCAACAAAACGCACAAATTTTTGGAGGATGAGAAGAAACTGGAGAACTCGAAGGACACCCACACACAGGGAGAGCATTCTAGCATTTCAGACAGTGGCAGATTCTAATACAGATCACCGGTGCTAGAAGAGCGTTAAGCTAACCATGCCAAAGGAAACAAAATACATTCATGAACCAGATTACTGTAATGACACATAAAACACATGGAACATTCATGAGTTACAGGGGAGAACTGAAAACATTAAAGATTAACAATAATTGCAAGTTGAGAGCATGTTTGGACAATTATATTAATATCCATTGTTGAGTTGCTTTATTAAACACTAAATTACTGTGTCGAGACAAAATGTTGGCGACTGTCCCAGCTTCAGACACTAGAGACGTTGTTGTTAAATATGACCATGAAAATGTTGGAGCACAAAAAACAGAACCAACTCCCAAAATGACACTTCCAGGTCAATTACTCCAATTCTAAACTGTCACCATATTTTATTAGTATATTAAATTAGCACATTTAAAATATAAAGTTCCCAAACATAATACATTTTTTTATTTGAGCAATCAAGCACTCTATTCAATACTATTTGCACTTGTCTGCAAAATGTGTACACCTGTTAAATAGATGTCCAAATTCTGAAGAATTTTGGAAATTAAAGATATTTCCAACAGATGAAGAATTAACAAGAAAAATATGTACGCTTCTATGACACATCCATTCAAAAAAAAATGTTTGCCCAACTACAGTACTACTGAAGGCTGGCTTGAAATGAAAACTTTTTGCCTCCATTAATTTTACATGTCTACTCTTCTTGTTCCAAGTTTGGGTTCAATTAGTTGACAGGCTTGAGCTTTCACCAAAAAGAACAGAATTTAATTGATGCTATCACATGGATTTACCCACTTGCTTTCTGGTAGGCTTGCCCAAATCCAAAATACATCAAGTAAAATCAGACTTCCTTGACTTCTAAAACCTATTCATTGTTCTCTGTACAAATTCAGAACTTGTACCTCAAGAGCAATAATCAACAAGGTGAAACACTAACCAAGGTGGCACTGTAAAGTCCAAAAATATGAATAGATTAACACAACTCCTTGAAATGACAGATTTGAAACTTAAAGCACAATAAACAGGCTCCAAAAAAATGTTTTAAAATGCCCAAATATTTCAAACTGCCTGAATCAATGGATATTGCAAAGAAAACTAGATAAAGATACACAATGACCGACATAAATTTGTATCTTCAACTTTAGCCAGAAAATGTGACAAGTTCTGGACAAAACATAAAAGAAGAGGAGAAACAACATAACTAAATCATAGAAAATTTCATTAAATTGTGACTCAAGTTGCAGACTATACAAGCATAAACAAAATGGTTTTCTATCCATACTCTGGTCACCACAGTGCAGGAATCTTTAAGACTATCCTTGCACACAAGATGAAACCCTTCCCTAAGACTGCCCAATCAGCCTTAAAATTCATTCACAATTCTCAAACTCAGAATCATATACAAACTTAAGATGCAATAACTATATTTATAGAATATATTCTCATCCTCCCAATCAAATTAAAACTATATTTTACTTGTACTTTATTGCACATTGGGAGATGAGAACTTCTGAACACAATTTACAGTCTCGTTCAAAATATCCAGCTGGAAAAATTCCACAACAGATTTTCTGGTGTTGACAATCAAGCATTAGCTGGCAACTTCGCTGAACTTGTATTAAAGATAACTGCAAATCATTATTCTTCCACCTCCTCGTCTCAGTTGTCATTCCCTCCAACTCCTATACTGACATAGCATAAAAGTAATCGATTTGACGAATAAGAAACTTCCACAGTTTACATCACATGGCCAGTAAACTGAAGAAAGCTGTAGTTAGAAAATTGATTGAACTTCAAAATGAAAAAAGTCTATTGCTTCTGATCTGCCATGAAAACTGAAGCTTCAAGTTAGATTTCCTTGTCAATTTGTAATCTACTTTTGACAATTAACATGCATATTCTTCACTAGTTATTGGTGTTATTTGCATCATTTACACCTTGTTACCAATGTCGACAATGAGTTAAATCACACACTCATCAAATCCCGAGAAATGCCGGCTGCTCCGTTTTCTATTTTGATCTCTCCTCCAAATGAACAAACTTGCATCCAACACCACTTCATATATATTTTAGAACGTGGTTACTTAACATAAAGAATCAAAAACAGATTAATCTGACAGTTAAAGTTATACATTCCCAGCTGGGGAAGGAACCTCATCTTGGACTGAAGTACCTCCTCCACAAGACCAGTGGATCTTTTATTCAGGATGTCACCTGAATAGTTCTGAAATAACACTCCCTCAATTCTGAGGTCTAACTAGGTTACGTGTCCATTCAGGTCACTATCTTAAGCACAGCATTGGTCTGGTGTTCAAACAGCAAAACTAATGACAACGATATGGCATCTCAGCAACCCAGCCCAACTCGAGGGACCAATGACGCCTCAAGAAAAACTTGTTTTGCACCTATTTAATGTGTACATAAGAAGCCAAAAAAGAATCACACCCACAAAGCTCACTTAAAACAAACGATCCTATTATCCCCATGAAGGTCTTCCCTCCCCCATCGGATGTCGAAAGTAGTCGATATCACCTTAACTGGAGATGCTACAGTTCCTTAAACTTGGGAAATTCCAACCAACGTTGAAACTACCATCTCATAAGATACGAAAACTACATCTCAAAACTGTAGTACCAAATGCACGAATCACTGACGTAGCGATTCTAAAGTTAAGGTAAAAACTCCAAAAGTCTCAAAAAGACATGAGCAGGTGAGAAATAAAAATAATCACCCGAAATACGGAGAAGAAAATGTTATTCGGAGGGCAGAACACGCTCTTCGGCTCTTGAGGCGGAGAGAAAGGGTTGGCGTGGAGCGGAGAAACAATACAGAGTGGGGAGAGGCTCCTGCGCCTTCTTTTGGGGGGCGAACGACTCAAATGACACGGAAAGTCAACGCCAAGCTAACGGCGTGAACAAAGTCCGCAGACCCTGCCGTTGTAGTTAATGCATAAAAGTGCTGGAGACACTCGGCCGATGCCGCAGCGACGAGGGTGCACAAAGGTACAGGGGCAAGGATTCGTGCCCGAAACCATCTCCATCTGCGTCCTGCGGGACCGGCTGAGTTTCTCCAGCACTTTTGCCCGAACGAACGATCCTTGAGTTTGCAATGTCCCAGAGGCCGAGCGAGGCCCGCGTCTCCTCACCTGTCCTCCGAGTCCATGCGGCTGAGCGGCTCCCCGTCCGACGAGTTCTCCAAACTCTGCCTCCTGTTGCCGGATGCCGGTGCCGCCGTCTCGTCCCGGCCGCGCTGCTGCGGCTGCCCTCCCCGGGCCCCGCTCCTGGACGCCGCGTTCGCCGCCTGCTGGTGCTGGGGGCCGCGGGCCGGACCCGGGGGCCGGTGCGTACTCGGATTCACGGGCTGTCCGCCGGCGGAGTGGGCGCGGGTTCTCCCGGTGGCGCCGAGTTCGTTCCCTCCTTCCTCCTCGTCTTCCTCGTCGTCTTCGTCCTCCTCCTCCTCCTCCTCCTCCTCCTCCTCGTCGGCGTCCTCGTCCTCGTCCTCGTCCCGCCGCCGCCGCTGCCGCCGCCGCCGCTGCCGCTGTTTCGAGGCCTGGGAACGGCCGCCACTCCTCGCTTCCGAGCGGCAATTCTTGCCGCCCGAAGCCGCTGTCACCGCCGCGCCGTTCAGCAGCGCGGCCGCCGCCTCGCTCTGGGCTCCGGCGGACAGGTGAGCATCGGCGAGGGAGGCCGCGGGGCCGCAAACGGCTGACGGAGCGGCGGCTGCGGCCATTTCTCAGCGCGGCTTCAGCCTGGCGGGTCACGTGTTGCGCCTGCGCCGGAGCGAGCGACGGAAGCCCTGCCGCCCAACGCGACCGCGCAACGCTTTCGAAACGGCGGCGGGGACCGGTGAAACGCGCGAAGGGCGCTCCACAACGACCATTTTGATTAAAAGTCATGAAATGGGCAAGGCGGCGGAGAGAATTGACGATGTGGCCGCAACTCCCATCTCTCTCGCTTTTCGTTCAAGTCCATTAAATGGGTTTATTTTCAGGCCGGAGCCGAAGAAGGTGTGAGTGAAAAGTAGACAGGCGTCTGAATTAAAGGGCAAGGGGGAGGAGAACAGACCAACAGACAAAAGGTTGGCTACGAATAGGAGGGAGGGAGGGTGAGGAGTGATTGGGGAAGGGGTTGGCTCTGTGAATGCAGAGCTGGGGTGGGGGGGGGCAAGATTGGAAAGGAGTTATGGGGTTGAATCTCAACGCAGATGTTTTGAGTTTTTCTTGCAGGAAAGAGCATTTCTGATCAGTGGATTTTGAGAGGATTTGCCTTGAAGTTGAGGAGGATTTCGTCCCTCAAGGAATTTGTTATTGATGGACTCTCTGTATCCCTCTGCCTTATTTTTGTTCTGTGCTTTAAAATGCTATCAATATTGGACAGCAGATTCAAAGGCTGGGTAGGTTGCCATGTAATTTAACATTCCTGATCCATTAAGAAAATGTACATTGTTTTATATATGTAATAAAATACCTGCACCAATTTTTAATTTAAAATCACCATCAATCGAGTGACAAGTCATTGTTCACACCTTTTTTTTTAAGTACATCATGCAGGAAAATTGTATGTAACATGCCTTGAAGATCTTCCCCATGAGGTGTCTGGTCTTGTACAGGGTCGTTGCAAAAAAAAAACCAATGACTGGAGGCAGGAAAGCAAAATTTCGTGGGTGTTGAAAATTTGAACTCATAATTGCAGGTACGTGATTTGAGGAAATGCAAAGTTACTTGGATCTGTTCCAGATCACACTTTGAAGACAGCGGGATTGCATACAGGTCTACCGTCCTTATCACATTCACAACAACTTTTGCATCTACATTAAAGGCTGGTCATTGATCAAAAGAACAGACGGTGGGTATGAGTCATGATTAGAAGCAGGAAACGTAAAAAAGTTCTTAGATTTTGAAGTCAGGAAGGTGTGTGATACAGTTGTATTCTCAAACGAGGCGACCTGTGAAGTTAGGAAATATAGGTTGATGAGGATTTACCATCAATACTACAGAACAAAACACATTTTTGATCATTTTCAATGAGCCAAACACTTTATGAGCAATGAAGCTTTGTTGAAACTTATTCACAGTTGGCAATTATTTAATGAACTGTCGCATGGACAGAGGCAAAACTATTGTGGGGGATGGTTGAGTGGGGTGGGAATTATAATGACACGGTTAGAAATGGGTAAGATTTGGAAGGGGGCATGAGGGAAACAGGGAAGAGTGATTGAAGAGTAAAAGGGATTAAAGTGCGAGGGTTTGCTGGTTGAAGATTTCACAGATTAGAATCAGATTTATTGTCGTGAACTTGAGTCACAAAATTTCCAAGACTAGAGTGAAAATGCAACAGGTATCACCGACTTCATCAAGGCCTACGTGGATGAGAGTGTGCCCACACGCACATACCGGGTGTTTCCCAACCAGAAGGCCTGGACGAATCAGAGGATTCACTACCTGCTGAGGGCAAGAACAAGGGTGTTTAAGGCCGGAGATCTATACCTCCACAAGAAGTCCAGGTACAACCTTCTAAAGGCCATCTCTGAAGTAAACTGACAATTCCGGAGGAAGCAAGGGACAGAAACATACCAGCTATGACAGGGAGTGCAGGCCATTACAGCCTACAAAGAGAGGGTGAACACCACGGATAACTCTGATGCTCCATTACCCGATGAGCTGCACCCTTCTTTGAGAAGAAGAATCCAACATTACCTTCTAGAATCCCTGAAAAGGACACGATCCTGTAATATCTGATTCTGAGGGTGATGTCAGACTATCATTCAAGAGGATGACCCTCATAAGGCATCAGGATCTTAACAGTGTACCTGGCAGGGGACTGACAACCTGCGCCAACCAATGACCCAAGGACATTTTCAACCTCTCATTGCAGTAGCCAGAGGTTCCCATCTGCTTTAAAAGGGCATCAGTCACCCTGGTACCTAAGAAGAGCGGTGTGAGCTGCCTCAACAACTATCACCCCATAGCAGTAACTTCTGTGATGAAATGTTTTCAGAGGATCGTCATGGCCAGAATTAACACATACCTAAGCAATATGCCTTTCATCAAAATCGCTCCACAGCAGATGTAGTATCACTGGCTCTCCACTCAACTTTGGATTGCCTGGAAATCAGCACACATACATACAGCTGCTTTCCATTGACACCATTATTCCCTTAGTGCTGGTCAAGAAGTACTCACCTCTGCAACTGATCCTTGACTTTCTCATCGGAAGACCACAGTCACTATGAATTGGAAACAACGTCTTCTCCTCACTGATTATCAACACAGGCACACCCCAAGTATGGTGCTTTGCCCACTGTTTTACTCACTATACACCCGTGACTGTGCGGCCAAACACAATTCCAATGCTATCTACAAATTTTCCGCTGACACCACAGTTGTCGACAAAGTCACAAGCGTACAGGAGGGAGATAGATCAGCTCGTTGAATGGTGTAACGACGACAACTTGCGCTCAACATCAGCAAAACCAAGGAGATGATTGTGGGCTTCAGGACGAAGTCGGGAAACACAACCCAGACCTTATTGAGGGTTCAGTAGTGGAAATGATCAAGAACTTCAAACTCCTGGGTGTCAAGATCTCCGAGGATCTATCCTGGAGCTTCCACTTTGACGCAGTCTTGAAGAAGGGTCACCAGCGGCTCAACTTTGTGAGGTGTCTGAGGAGATTCAAAATGTCACCGAAGGCTCTTGAAAACTGCAGGTGTATCGTGGACAGTATTCTGGCTGGCGTATCACTGCCTGGTATGGAGGCACCAAATCCGTAAATACCTTATTTAAAAATAAATAAATACGCGCAAAAGACTTGAACAAAATGTGCCTGTGGTTCATTGTCAATTCGGAAATTATATGGGGAAGAGGACGAAGTTCTTTATGTAACATTGGGTCTTCATCTTCAGGGTCCTGTACCTCCTTCCCAAAGGTAGCAGTGAGAAGGGGGCATGGGCTGGGTGATGAGGGCCTGATGAAGGCTACTTTCTTGAGACACGGCCTCTTATACATGGCCTTAATGGAGTGAAGTGTGATGCCCATGATGGCGCTGGACAAGTTCATAACCCTCTGTGCCCTTTTCCTGTCCTGTGCATTGGCACCTCCGTACCAGACAGGGATCCAACCGGCCAGAATGTTCTCCACAGTCCGCCCTGTAGACGTTTGTAAGAGGTTTTGGTGACATGACAAACCTCCTCAAGCTCCACGAAATACAGCCCACTCCTGAGCCTTCTTCATGATTGTATCGACGTGGAGGCCCTAGGATAGATCTTCAAAGTTGTTGACATGCGGGAATTTGAAGTTCTTTACCCTCGATGAGGACTGGTTTGTGTTCATCCTGCTTTTCTCTTTCTGTCATTGTGGTGCGCTGTTGGACAGAAGCAAACACAAAACCCGAAGAGACTGTACAACAGGCTTTAATCGACAAAGACATCCACAGAGGCAGGCTGGCTGTAAATTCTGAGTGAGTTGTTGGAGGGCCGGCTCAGTCTTATATCCCGGAGGGTGATTGACACCTGAGCGGATGGGGCTTGATTCCTTCAGGTCGGCTGATTGACAGCCGGCCAGGTGTGGTCCTGTCCCCCATACTCTCCTGCAGGTACAGAGGTTGCCCCCTGCAGTAGGCCGGTGGTGGACCACCACAGAAGGAAAAATGCAATGCTGGAGAAACTCAGCTGGTCAAACAGTGTACTTCATGTAGCAAAGATAAAGATACATATCCAATGTTTTGGGCTTGAGGCCTTCATCAAAATATGGGTAGGCTTCCAAACAAAATGGTGGGGGGAGGAGAGACATCTACCCACATTTTGTCCATACCTTGATGAAGGCCTCAAGCCCAAAGGGTTGGATATGAAGTGCTCTGTTTGACCTGCTGAGTTTCTCCAGCATTGCATTTTTACTAATCACAGTGTCTGCAGACTTTCGTGTTTTACTTCCCCTTCCTGAACTCCACAATCAATTCCTTAGTTTTGCGCATGTTGTGTGCAAGGTTGTTGATGTGACCACCATTCAACTAGCTGATCTATTCCACTGCCATCCACTTCTTCACAGCCGTCTGTAATTCTGCTACCGTCGTGTCATTGGCAAATTTGTAGATGGCATTTGAATTGGGCCCAGAGAGATTGGAGCAGTGGACTATGCATACATCCTTGAGGGGCATTTGTGTTAATTGTTAGTAAGGAGGAGATGTTGTTACTGATCCACACTGAGTGTAGTCTTCCAATGAAGAAATCGGCAGAGGGAGGTGTAAAGGCCCAGTTTTGAAGCTTGTTGACCAGTGCTAAGCAGATGATGGTGTTGAAAGCTGAACTGTAATCCATGAAAAGCAGCCTGATGCACGTATTGCTGTTGTTCAGGTGATTCAGGGCTGAGTGGAGAGCGAGTGAGATTGCATCTGCTGTGGAACAGTTGTGGCGGAAGGTGAATTCTAATGAAAACTAATTCTGGCCATGACCAACCTCTCAAAACATTGCATTACAATTAAATGAGGGATCAAGAAAAGAGAGGAGAGAGCATCAGACGTGAGTTAGTGAGTGAGGGGATTAGAAAGTAGGGAACATAATATTGGAATGAAGTGAGAATGGTGTGAAGGAGGAGAGAGAAGAGGCTATTGAGCAGATGGAGTGATGGTGGCGTAAGAGGGTTATACAGACGGGGAGAAATGGATGAGATAAATGCAAAGAGGGAGGCCAGTGTAATGGAGGACAGAATGGACGTCATATTGCATGGGAGAGGAAGAGAGGACAGAAATATTAGTGGGGGGAGGGGAACGGGGACGGACGGCACTTTGTCGGGGAGAGGAGAGTGAGGGAAAAAAACAAGTTATGGGAGGAGAGTGAGGGAGCCGAATCAGCAAGAAAGCTGACAGGGTTCTGCACTGCAGAGAAAAGGTGAGATCCGAGCAGAGAGGGAACACTGTAAGCTTTCAGAAGTGAGAAAGAAGATCAGTGTGAAGGCAGTTGGGATAGTGTTACTGTTTTATTCACACATGATCTGAATATTCTTCAATTGTGTGATATCATGTTTACTCATTGTTCATATTTGATTTATAGTTAAAATTCAGATGTGGCAAACGTTATATTTTCAATGCTGTTAAATGTGCTGTCACTCCATACCTGTATTGATTTCATTTTGGAAAGAAAAGGTCGCACGACCCCAATAACCTTCTACAGGAGCAAGTGCAGCCACAGGCCTCTGAAATCAGAAATAATTAACCACTATCTGTCTCTTTGAGTCTCCCGAACCATAAGAATTAGTATGTTGGCTTTCATAAAGAGGGGATTGGAGTATAGGAACAGAGACGCCCTTCTGCAGTTTTCAGGGCCCTGGTGAGACCCGACCTGGAGTATTGCGTCCAGTTTTGGTCTCCAATTTTGAGGAAGGGCATACTAACTATAGAGGGTGTGCAGCGCAGATTTACAAGGTTAGTTCCAGGGATGGCGGGGTTGACATATGCTGAAAGGCTAGAAAAACTGGACTTGTATCCGATGGAGTTTAGAAGGATGAGGGGAGGACGTGATTGAGGTATACAAAATCATCAGGGGGATAGACAGGGTGAAGTCGGATTACTTGTTCCCAATGATGGGGGAGACGAGGACTAGAGGGCATAGTTTAAGAATACAGGGTAGGCCCTTTAGGACGGAGATGAGAAAACATTTTTTTACCCAGAGAAGTGTGAATCTGTGGAATGCTCTGCCACAGAGGGTGGTAGAGGCAGATTCGCTGATTATGTTCAAAAGAGAGTTAGATAAGACTCTAGTGGGCAAAGGAGTTAAGAGTTATGGGGATAAGGCTGGAAAGGGGTACTGATGGTAGTGATCAGCCATGATCTGTAAAATGGCGGTGCTGGCTCGATGGGCTGAAGGGCCTACTCCAGCTCCTATTATCTATTGACCGCCAAATGTCTGTCCGTACTTCTGAGAGGACACATTTCTTTCCACTGTTGACCAACTGTGAATACATTTTTGTTTTGCTCTCTTTTGCATTTTTTTTCTCATTGGTGACTTCTTAATTATACCCAATTTGTTGTTAATGTGTTCTAATAACTGGGAAAGCGGTCGGTTGCACGAAAGACTTTTATTGGATCCATTCGGACATTATCATTATCTTTACGAAAGTAAAATCTCAATCATTCATTCAAAAAAAAAATCTACTTCTTTAATCTGCTCGTGGCTTTAGCTCCAGTGTTTTTTTTGCCTGTTTCCCACCACCCTTGACTTACTCCTGCCTCAGCCTTGAATGCATGAAGCAATTCAGCCTCTTTGCCTCTAGTGAATTAATGATTCCGAGAGAAGAAATTATTTTTAATCTCTACCTTAACTGGGCGATCCCTTATTCTGAAACTTGGTTGCTGTAGTTCGGAATTCTCCAATAAGACAAAGCATTCTCATTGAATCTTTTATGCTGTTGTGTTGCAAAGCACCTGTGCACTTCTCCAAGCATTGCAACGACAGTTTGTGGTCATTGGGGACCCCCAGAATGTTCCTGGGAGACAAAGGGTGATTGTAATGCTGTGAATGCTTAGGAGCACTAGTTAAAATTCCTCTTGTACATAGTCATTATCACGCACTTACCATTCAAAGCCTAAACGTGGGCATGCCGTGCGAACTGCTTCTTCATCTGAGCTCTTCCTCATTGAGCCCTTAATCTGTGGAGTAAATTTTTAAGAAGGATTATGTTCCTGGATAACACATCCAGAAAAAAACCTCTTTCTCCTCATTTCTCATCCTGCGTCTTCTCCACTGCTGAGGAGCTGGGCTGCGTTGTGGTCAGATTATGAAGTGTATAGAGGGTGACTAAGAAGTGAGTGACCCTATGGCATAAAATCTCTGTAAAACGCAAAAGGTGCAAATGCTGGAATCTAGAGTGGACGAAGAACTGCTGGACTAACTCAACGGGTCAGACAGCATTCACAGGTGGAAATGGTCAATGACTGGAGTCTGAACCCTTTATATCAAGTCTAACAGAAGGCCAAATTACATATGTAAAGGGGAAAGAAGCTCGGGAAGTGGTCCAATGGTGATTAGGTATAGGGCAGGAAGTGTGGGAGATGAAGAGATGGTAGAGAGAGAAACCATAAGGAAGGGGGGGAGGGGGAGAGAAAAAATAAGAAAATTAAGTACAGGAGTTGGTAAAGAAAAGATAGTAACAGTGGTATCAAATGTGGGTGGCGGTTACCTAAAATTGGAAAAATCATTGTTCATGCCATTTGTTTTAAGGCTGTCCAGGAGGAATACAATGTGTGTCTCTCAAGTTTACGTTTGGCCACTCCCTGACAATTGGCGAGGCCAAGAACAGACCTGTCATTTGTACAAATGGCGACAGGAAGCTCACTAGAGCGCAGGTGTTCAACCGTGGTCGCACAACCAACCCTGGGCCTCACCAATGTAGAGGTCGCCAGACTGGGTACACAGAATGCAATAGATGCATGTAAAGCTCCCTCTCATCTGGTCGGTCTGTTGGTGGCACTGGATGGACGTGAAGACGGAGATGCAAGGCCACATTTTGCACTTTCTGCGGTTACAGCAGGAATTGCCTCAAGGGAAGAAAGAGGGGCTATGGGAGTCTTAGAGCGACTTATCCCTGAGAAAGCCAGATAAAGGTGGAGAGGGAAAGATGTGGCCTCCAAACTGTGGTACTTAAAGAGCCAAAGGAAATAAATGTACTTCTCCTAAAGGAGAAAGCCTCCAAAATGCAGTAAGGTTTAAACTCTTAATGCAGCACAGGACAGCTCCTGTCACTTGAAATGATCCAGAGTTCATGCTGACTTTCTCGTAGAGAATGCAGAGCAATGCAAGCGTGATTGAGGGCTGGTGGCTCCACCTGCAGCAGGTAACTTGGAACTGTGGGAAGAGTTGAAACTTAAGGTCAAAAACCCCTTGACAGAACGGGGTAGGAGAGAATAGAGGCGGGATAAGCTGCTGGATAAGTGGGGGAATAGGCTTGAGTAAAATCAGGGTGACCTTTGGGATAAGCTCCAAATAAGGTTACACAATCTTTGAGTGAATCTTAACTTCAATTTTTTTTTTAATAAACTCACCTTTGGTTCCATTGCTTGGTTGACAAATCCTTTCCACCATACCCTCTGCCTTTTCTCATTATATCACAGGCTCAATGGAACCATGTAGCCTTATTCAGTCAAAAATGTTGCTGCCTTCATCGAGGCACTGAGAGTATATTAATATAACCCATGCACATGTTTGTCCGAAAATTGACCTGTCCCTTGTGTTGCACTGTTTATATTCTGTCAACAGAGATAAGAGTAGTGTGAGTTCCCTCAACGACTACGTCCAATAACACAAACTGCTTTGAGAGGTTGGTCGTGGCCAGAATTGATACATACCTAAGTAAAGATCTGGACCCACTGCAATTCGCCTATCGTCACAATCGCTCCACACAGATGCAATATCGCTGGCTCTCCACTCAACTCTGGATCACCTCAAATACAACAACTCATACGTACGGCTGCTCTTCATTGAGTACAGCTCAGCCTTCAATACCATTATTCCCTCAGTGCTGGTCAACAAGCTACAAACTCTGGGCCTCTGTACCCCCTCCCCCCCCACCGCAACTGGATCCTTGACTTTCTCATCGGAAGACCACAGTCAGTACAAATTGGAAACCTCCTCGCTGATTATCAACACAGGCACATCCCAAGGATATGTGCTTAGCCCACTTCTCTACTCACTATACACCCATGCCTGTGCAGCCAAGCACAATTTCAATGCTATCTACAAGTTTGCCGCTGACACCACAGTTGTCGGCAGAATAACAAACTGCAATGAGGAAGCGTACAGGAGGGAGGTAGATCAGCTTGTTGAATGGGGTAACGACGACAACCTTGCAGTCAACATTAGTAAAACAAGGAGATGAATGTGGACTTCAGAGAAACACGACCCAGTCCTCATCGAAGGCTCAGTAGTGGAGAGGGTCAAGAACTTCAAATTCCTGGGTGGCAACATCTCCGAGGATCTGTCTTGGAGCCTCCATGTTGATGCAATGACAAAGAAGGCTTGGCAGTGGTTATACTTGTGAGATGTCTGAGGAGATTTGGTACATCACCAAAGACTTGTAAACTTGTACCATGGAGAGCATTCTGGCTGGTTGCATCACTGCGTGGTTTGGAGGTGCCAACTCTCAGGCTGCGACATCACAGGCACCAGGCTTCACTCCATCGAGGACATCTACATGAGGCGTGTCTAAAAAAGCAGCCTCTATCCTCAAAGACCCCCACCACCCAGTCCATGCCCTCTTCACTCTGCTACATCGAGGAAAAAAGGTACAGGAGCCTAAAGACAAGCACTCAACTGCACGAGGACAGCTTTTCCCCCACTGCCACCAGATTCCTGAATAATCAAAGACACGCCTTACATTGTGTACATTTAATTTTGACTTTTTTTATATAGGATGGTTATTATATGAATGTTTCCATTATGATGCTGTTGCAAAACACATTACATGACTTGTTTCCTGACAATAAATTCTGATTCTGGCATGTTCAGTGCAGATATTTGTGCTGAAGAACTGGCTTCTCTGCTGTACTGTCCCACATTCAATGTCGAGTAAACAGAGCTCTCCCTGAGGTGTGTCCGAAAAGAATGTGGCAAGTAATTTATGATCCCATTTGATAGTTTAGCTCAGGGGCTTCTTCTTGCCTTTCAGATCCAGTTTCCTGTGAGAGTCCACATTATATGTGAGGTGTTCATGCTTAGGCCCTTATGGCAGTGGTAAAACAGGATTGAAATCAGTCCTGTATACACTACCTGTGTTCTTCTTTGGCTTGGCTTCGCGGACGAAGATTTATGGAGGGGGTAAAAGTCCACGTCAGCTGCAGGCTCGTTTGTGGCTGACAAGTCCGATGCGGGACAGGCAGACACGGTTGCAGGGGAAAATTGGTGGGTTGGGGTTGGGCGTTGGGTTTTTCCTCCTTTGCCTTTTGTCAGTGAGGTAATCTACATAGAACTGCCTCAATGTTGCATGCAGAGTAAAGCACACTGTAATAAAATCATTGATTCAGATTTATTGTCAGAGTACATACATGACATCACGCAAAGGCCTTGAGATTCTTTTTTTCCTGCAGGCGTTCACTGTTATCAAATAAAGAAATCCAAACAAACTGTGCAATACAGAGGGGAAAAAAAAATCAATGTGCAAAAGTAAAAGTTCTTCAATAAGAGCCTGGCTGAGTTTGTCGTTGAGGAGTCTGATGGTGGAGGGGGGAGCGGCCGTTCCTAAACCTGGTAGTGCGAGTCTTGTGACACCTATAACTCTCTCCCAATGGTAGCAGCGAGAACCTGGATCCTTGATGATTGCTTCTGCTCTCCGACGGCACGTTCTCAATTGTGGGGAGGGTTTTGTGATGTCCAGGGCCGTGTCCACAATCCTTTGCTCTTACGCTCCAGGGTATTGGTACATATTCTATCAGCAAAGACATCAAGTTCAGTGCAGGCCATGTGGACTAAGAACCTGTTCCTGTGCTGTACTGCCCCATGTTCAATGCAGAGCTCTCCCTTCAGTAGATCCTGAAAGAATATTCAAAGTAATTTACAATCCCCTTCAATAGTGTAGCTTCTTCTTGCTTTTCAGATCCAATTTCCTGTGAGAGTCCACATTATATATTAGGTGTTCACACATCAGCCCTTATGGCAGTGGTAAAGCAGGATTGAAATCAGTCCTGAATACTCTGCATGTGTAATCTGCACAGAACTGCCTCAATGTTGCATGCAGAATAAAGCACACTGTAATAGAATTATTGAGTCATGTAGTAGAGAAACTGCTACTGTTATCAAATGTTAATCTCGACCAATCCTTTTAGCCTGCACTCGGACCATCATATTTAAAGCCCTGGTGATTGTTCATCAACGGGAACAACAGTACATGCAATTTGGGCATGTAAGAAAGTGGGAAAGTTTTGGGAAGATCTAAATCAGGTATTAAATAAAATCACAAAAAGCAATATACCAAAAAATCCAGAATTCTTTCTTCTAAGTAATATAAGAAGTAAAGAACTTGGACTCAATTTGGATGGAGCACAAAAAAGATTTATTGTAATAGCCTTAGCTGTAGTAAAAAAATGTATTATGTGAACCTGGAAATTAGAAGAGAGCCTGAGAATACAGCAATGGTACATAGAAATGAATAATTGTATTCCATTGGAAAAAAATTACATATAATTTAAGAAATAACATCACAGTATTCGAACAAATTTGGGAACGGTACATGGAACACAACAGAGAAGTCCTACCGCGGACCTCCACCACCTAAAATGACAGAAGGAGAAGACGACGGAATGAACTGACCCAGTGTGTAAAAGTAGATGACACTAATTTCTTGTTTATTTTCATTGTGTGATGACACTGTTTAATGGGTTTAATGTAACATATAGGTTGAACATTGAGTGGGTGGGGAGGGGGGGGGTAAGGAGGGAGGGAAGGGAGAAAAGGGAGAAAATGACACTGTATATTCAAGAGGGAAATGTTTGTGTGTATTTTGGTCAGTATGGTTCATAGTGTGAAAAATAAAAAAAAATAAAAAAAGAACACATGAGAAATCCTCCCCTCGGGCAATTTGTTTGAGAACAAAACCAGCTTCTCGGTGAGAGACAATCCTGAGTCCTCTGTGAACTTCTTACACATTTGAACCTATGCCTTCCAATTTTATTCCACTCTGCTGTGTTCAAGTTTCCTGTCTATGACCCTCATAATCTTGAATTTCTCTTTTGTGTCCCTGCTGGCATCTAAAACAGTACTCCAGTGTGACTTAAGCATGTTTTCTAAAGTTATATCATAACTTATCTGATCCAGTGATCATTGGGGGATCAGCAGTGGGGAGGGTGAGAAAAGTTCAGTTCTTGGGAGTAACTATCTCGAAGGATTTTTCCGGACCCAACACACAAATGTCATCGTGAAGAAAGCATGCCAGCACCTCTACTTCCTCAGGAGTGGAGGTTTGGCACATTGGAATCTTGGCAAATTTCTACAGAGGTGTGGTGGAAAGTGTGCTGACCAGCTCCATCACAGTCTGATTTGGGGACACCAATGTCCCTGTGCGAAAAACCCTGCAAAAGATAGTGGATGCAGCCCATGGCATCATGGGTAAAACCCTCCCCAGCATCAAAAACATCTACAGGGAATCCAGAGGTCAGAAAGCTGCAGAAGTCATCAAGGATCCAGCACACAGTCTGTTCTGCTATCATCAGGAAAGAGGTATAGGTGTCACAAGGCTCACACCACCAGGTTCAGGGACAGCTGCCACCCCTCCACCATCAGAATCAACAACAAACACAGAGACTCATTTAAGGACTCTTTTGCACTTTGTTTTATTTCCCTCTGCATTTCAGTTTGTTTACATTTCTTTATTTGCTTACATATATACACAGAGTTGTTTTGCACTGCCAATAAGTGATAATTCTGAAAAAGAATTTCAGGATTGGATGTGATGTCATGTATGTACTCTGACAATAAATCTGAACTCAAATATTCCATGCCCCGTAATGAAAGGCAAGTATAATAAGTACCTCCTTCACTACCTCTACTCCCACCATAATATTGTCTTTCTTTGGCTTGGCTTCGCGGACGAAGATTTATGGAGGGGGTAAAAAGTCCACGTCAGCTGCAGGCTCGTTTGTGGCTGACCAGTCCGATGCGGGACAGGCAGACACGATTGCAGCGGTTGCAAGGGAAAATTGGTTGGTTGGGGTTGGGTGTTGGGTTTTTCCTCCTTTGCCTTTTGTCAGTGAGGTGGGCTCTGCGGTCTTCTTCAAAGGAGGCTGCTGCCCGCCAAACTATGAGGCGCCAAGATGCACGGTTTGAGGCGTTATCAGCCCACTGGCGGTGGTCAATGTGGCAGGCACCAAGAGATTTCTTTAGGCAGTCCTTGTACCTTGTAAGCACTGATAAAATCTACACCTTTGAGGTGAAATAAGAAGTGATTTTAATAATACTGTTTTTCAAGTGAGTAATTTGGCTATTGTTTGATGTAATTAAATAATGTGTAACTTGACCACTGTGTATACGATTGCATTCACTTCATTTAACATCCTCAGTTGCTGCAAATTGCTTTGGAAGTTCATTTCCCATTGATACTATATAAACACGAGATATTTATTTTCTTTTATAGGTGTACATAGATAACATGTCTATACACAAATATATATGCAATTAAAATTTATAGGAGTACTTCTGTTTTTTTGGTGAGTGCAAGATTAGGCCACCAGCAGTCTATTTATTGTAGATACTCCTCTCTTGTGATGTGGTTTCACCTCACTGTGGGTTGAAGGACTTTCAGGATAACAGCTTCCATTTTGAATAGTCTTTATTCATTTATGACTTAATAACCCAAATCATTGTTGGGAAAATTATGCTCTTTAAAATCTGTGATTTTTCTCTTTTTTTTGCCCGCACTGATTTTCACTGATGTTGGGTGAAGCATCTGAAGAATATTTGTTTGTGATTTTCAACCAAGTTGCTAGGATGAATGCATTTCTGTATGTCAAATCAAGCTACTGATTTTACGAATCTATCCCCATTCAAAAAATAGTCCATTGCTCCATCTGTTGGCATTGTAAGGCAACAGGCACTGAGGCTGGAATCAAAAGTTCATTTATCTTTAGACATACAGCGCGGTAACAAGCCATTTTGGCCCCACAAATCCGTGCTGCCCAATTTTACTCCCAATTAACCTATACCCCGGTACGTTTTTGGTTTTTGAAAAGTGGGAGGAAACCGGAGCCCACAGAGAAAACCCACGCAGACACGGGGAGAACGTACAAACTCTTTACAGACAGCGCAGTCCGGTCCCAATCACTGGTGCTGTAAAGGTGTTGCACTAACCGCTACTCCTAAGAACTTAGACTATTAGCTTTTGAAACATTAAACAACAGCATAGTTTCAGCATTGCTTCAATGATGCCAACAATCTTTGATTTACATAATTTGACGTTACACAAAAACTGAAAAGTAAATACAAAACTCGCAATAAGCAATTAGCACTAAAATAAATGTCTCTTCTCCAATTGAATTAAAAAAATTGATGGGTGGGGAAGCTACTTAAAAAGTTGTCTCTCCCCCTTAGATTCAAAGCCTAGTTACTATTGAATCAATAACGTAACTTGGAAACAATACATTTTCTAAAATGCCTCCTGATGGAAGAAAGAAACATTTTTCTGTGATTTGTCTTGCCTATTGAAAGACAGTCAAAGTTGATTTTTCACTTCCTAGTAGCAGAGATACCGATGACATTCAGCGATTAATTTTCAAATTGGTAAATTCACCAGATGGAATATTTTGTTTTTTGTAAATGAATAAATATCCTCATTGAGCCCAATTGATGAGTGCAATTGCACTTTTAAACTTAATCATATATTGAGTTATTGATATGCAAACTGGAGGATCCAAATCTTGGTGCAGAGAGCCATTTTCAGTTAAGTACAGGATACTGTTACACCTCTATTCACATGATATACAAGCATACACAGGCTGCTGGGGATACAAAATCATATAACCATATACAGTACAGAACAGGCCAGTTTGGCCCTACTAGTCAATGCCAGAACAAATCCCCACCCTCCTAGTCCCACTGACCAGCACCTGGTCCATAACCCTCCAATCCTCTCCCCTCCATGTCATTATCCAGTCTTTCCTTAAATGTAAATAATGTCCTTGCTGCAACCACTTCCGCCGGAAGCTTATTCCGCATCCCAACCACCCTTTGCGTGAAGAAATTTCCCCTCATGTTCCCCTTATAATTTTCCCCCTGCAATCTCAAACCATGGCCTCTGGTTTGAATATCCCCCATTCTTAATTGAAAAAGCCTATCCATGTTGACTCTCTCTGTCCCTTTTAAAATCTTGAACACCTCCATCAAATCTCCCCTCAATCTTCTACGCTCCAGAGAAAAAAGCCCCAGGCTGCTCAACCTTTCTCTGTAACTCAAACCCTGACATCCTGTCAACATTCTCGTGAACCTTCTCTGCACTCTCTCTATTTTGTTTATGTCCTTCCTACAATTCGGCGACCCAAACGGCACACAGTATTCCAAACTTGGCCTCACCAATGCTTTGTACAATTTCATCATAACATCCCAACTCTTGAGTTCAATACTCCGATTTATGAAGGCCAACATTCCAAATGCCTTCTTCACCACTCTATTGACCTGAGTAACAATTTTGAGGATACTATTTACATAACTCCTAAATCCCTTTGTTGCTCTGCACTCCTCAATTGTCTACCATTCAATGTACATGACCGATTTAGATTTGCCTTTCCAAAATGCAACACTTCACACTTATCCGTATTAAATTCCATCAGCCAATTCATCAAATGACTTGCAATGTTTTTTGTACATCGATCGTGCAAAGCTGCAAAAATATGAAGCCCGTGAAGCATTGCAAGACCTGAATCCATTGTTGTGTCTCTTAAGAGTAAATATTGCTTCCCTGAAACCGATTCTGGGTCTTTCCAATGCTGTACTCCAATGGTTCTCAATCTTTTTCTTTCCACTCACACACCCCATTAAGTTATCCCTATGCCATCATTGCTCTGTGTTTAGAAAGGGATTAAAGGGGTATGTGAGTGGAAAGAGAAAGGTTGAGAACTACCTCTTCACTCCCATGCTAGGGTGTACGTTTTTTGCACAATGTTTTACTATAAATAAAATCTGCAGTATATACTATTGATGCCAAGTCATGGCCAATGGCCATGAACAGCTCTCTGGGTTCGATGTCACATGCAGGTGCTCCTCAACTTACGCCAGGGTGATGTCCCAGAAAATCCACCGCAAGTCGAAAAATAATACAGCACCTACCATTTTTGATGGGCTGTTTACCGTGCACTTGTTCACGTGATCACTACAGAGATTGAGACAGCATCGCAAGAAAGTGGAGTACCGCATATCGCATGCGCAGGAACAGATCGGAATTCACGATTGAACGAACAGATTCTAAAGATCATAACTTTGAAACATGGTATGTCAGATCATTGCAGGTAGGGGAGCACCTGTACTGTAGAATTTCTTCTGTGATTTCCCACCATACCAGGGATCTTGGAAAGGATCTCCTGCTGAAGTGCTGTTGAAGTGAAAATGGGGAGGAATGCCTGGGGGGTGGGGTCGTGGAGTTAGAGGATCATGGCAGACGTGGGCAGTAAAAGTGGAGAGGTTTTGGAAGAGACTTAAAGCCTTGCATGGAGAGCAGTCTAAAAAAAACATAATTGAAACCTGGTTGAGGGAGGATAACAGAAGATTAGACAGAATTTGAGCAGAAGACTGGAGGCTATTTGACAGGTTGTATGGAAATAGAGACCACATGTGCAGTGGGGTGAATCAGAATTTATTGTCATAAGTCACAAAATTCAGTGTTTTGAGGCACCATCATAGAGCAAACATTCATTTACACCACCTTACAACACTAAATTTTAAAAATTGCAATTGGTAGGAAATAATCTCAGGCAGAAAAGTTAAGGAAGATCTCAAGTTGCATCCATAATAGGGTCAGTCCCTGTTAGAAGCATTTCAGAATTCAAGATCCGCAACAGGTCCACTGTGGTTGTGCACGAGGGTGTTTCTCCAGCAGTCTCGGTATTTTAATAGGATATGAGCATTGAGGGTCTGGCAACAGTTTGGACCTATCAGACCTTTGCAATAAGGAGACTGTGTGTATTTTCAACCGTTTTTCTTTGCCCTTACATCCCACTTTAACTATTCCCTCTGCCATAGATGCTCTGTGATTACGAAAAGTGGCACGTGAGTAGAAAGTTTGAAAACCACTGTTTTAATCGTACCTCACTGACTCGTTATGTGCACGGTTTCGGAACTCCAATGGAAACGGGCCAAGGACAATTTTTCTCCAGCAAAATATTTCAGTAAGCAGTGATTCTCAACCTTCCTTCCCATCCCACCTTAAGACTCATCACAGAGCATAGGGTTTACTTATGGTAATATGTGAGCGGAACTAAAAAGTTTGAAAACCACCGGACTAGATAAGTAGATAGATAAGTATAGATAGCAATGTATTAATATATGTTTAATTAAGTTTGAAAATGCAATATTTTTTTGTAAATCCCCACATGCAATTTTATGCCATAATGACAGGAAATGTTTTTCATTTTGAAAAGAAAAACTATTTTCTATGGAAAATATTACATCATTATGAAAATTCATAGCCAAGTTTCTTGGAAAGTACTGTAATTGGCAAGTGATAAAGAAATGAGTCAAATTGCAAAAGTCAATTTCAAGTCCTTTCTGAAGTTAACTGGAGCAAAGTAAAGATGTGGTACATTACGATTGACTGTTAGATACAGCCATATTACACCTGTTTTATTTGTAAGAACAACAGTAACATTGAAAATAATGGTGTAAACTGATGGTATCTACAGGTAAGCAAAATTTTAAATAGCTCACAACATTCTGAAGATTCAAGATTATTTTACATAGGTGCATGAAACCGGGGTGATACACTGGCAAAACTGCTGTCTCATCGTTCCAGTGACACAAGTTCAGAGGGGACCTCCAATATGTTCTGCTCTATGAGCCAGAATGATTTGATCAGCCATTCGGCTTTTTTTCTATGTCATAAGCAAGTATAGAAATATTAATTTTCAAAAGGAAGATTGTTTAAAGCTTTGAACTTTAGAATATAAATATTTTGCCTCATTTTCAGTTGTATGTGATTCTTACTGGGATATGTAATGTAAATCAGATTTTAAAGCTTGAACTGACTGGAAAGGCCCTTTTTCACTGGCATCCTAGGATAGAAAGCCCTTTGTGCTGTTTCCACTGGGAAATCATGAAATGAGACACTCTTTGCTTTTCCACTGAAGGTGTTCTACCTTCAACGGGTGACTTTCTGCTGTCCCTTCTCTACTGGTGATCAGCATCCCCATGTCACCAACACCAGTAGGGGTAGAGTCGGTCGATCCCAGCGTGAAATGACGTCATTTGACGCTGGTGGCCGGATAGAGTTCTTTATCCACTGGACCCTGTCCAGTAAGTTCCCAGTTAATTTGTGGGACAGGGTGCGAGTGGAATAGGGGCTAATAACAGAACAGAAACATTCCTTGAGACAAAATGCTGCAGATGTTGTTGCATTTCTTCTTATTCTGAGAATGACTGCAGATTGACATTATATTCTGCGGATTGACATTATATTCCGCTTCTTCAGTAGTTCTTCAGGATTGGTTCCACTCTTTTTTTTGAGGTAGTTGATATGAATTAGGATGTGACTGACAAGGGCAGATGGACAGGTAGTCTGTGAGATTTATATAATTTATAATTACTGCACAAGTACAAAGCAAACTGCTTTACACAAATATGACACTCATGTGTTTATGATGGTTTCTTCTTGCAATTCCTCTCTAAATAAATTTCATAGCACTCCTGAAAATGGAAAGTTTGTGGAATTCGTTAAATGCTACTTTTGGAGAAATTTACCTTTTTACCAATTTCTGTCATGAGTCAGGTCATGGGCATTTCAGTCCTCCCTGTGACCGAACCATAATTGGCTATTGTAGTTTTTGGTTCCATTGTTGCCATGACTAAGGGGCTAAGCAATTCTGATGTCAAGCACTGGCTTCGCAGAGGATCATGAGAAGGTAGGATATGGAGGCTTGAGACCATTGGGTGCTTTCCAATTACCAATTACTTCTCAAACAGTTGCACAGCATCTGGATGGCCTGAATTCCACAAAGTTGCAGTTTGTAGTAGTTTCAACTAGATTCCACACCGAATAAATGATCATTGGTTTCCAAGTTGACAACCTCCAAAGTATGGAGAATGTAACGTGCAGGAAATTGTGCCCCTTCTTAGTCTATCAAGTTCAGCTAAAAGTGCCAAATATATTCCTTCTCGGGCGAGTTTGATTTACTTTCTGAAATAGTCGAGTGCACAGTGGACAACGAAGGCTTGAGTTAAGTACACCATTCCAACACTAGGACTGAAGGACAACATTCCAGAACGAGCTGTGCCTCCAGCCAAGCCAACCCAGTACAGTTGCAACACTGGCATCTTCCGGACAATACGGAAAAATGCCCAGATATGTTAAAAAAAAAAGGTGACATTGAATCTGGCCAATTATAAGCGAGTTTCCTCTCAATCATCAGTAATGTAAGCCATTCTCAAAAGTGCTATCAAAAAGGCACTTGTTCACCAATAACCTATTTACCAATATGTTTTAAATTTTACATAGACACACAGTAACAGGCTCTTTCAGTCCACGAGCCCATGCTGGTCAATTACATCCAAATAACCTACGACCCCCAGTACATTTTGAATGGTGGGAGGAAACTGGAGACCCCGGGGAAAACCCAGGCAGACACGGGGAGAACGTACAAACTCCTTGCAGACAGCGTGGGATCCCGATTGCTGGCGCTGTGACACTGTTGCACCAACCACCACGCTAACCGTATTGCCAGCATCACCTGACTCCAGACTTCCATCACAGTCTTGGTTTGAACATGGAGCAGAGAAGTGAAATCCAGAGCTGTGATGAGATTAACTACTCTTGATATTCACATTTAACCAATTCTGGGACCAACAAATTCTGGTAAATTTGAAGATAATCCAAAATAAACATTTCAATGAATGGAGTCTTGGATCACGCAAGGAAAAATGGATGACAGCTGAAGTCAATTATTCAAGTCCCAGGACAACACTGCTGTAGTTCCTTGGTGGAGTTTCCTGGGCTCACCAACCCTCAACATGTCCTCTGATTGCATTATGTTCTTGCCAGTCCAACAGCCACTTTGAACATTTATTGTCCGTACATTGGTGCACAATGGCTTCATTGCATACCAACACCCAGGTACAGAAGCCTGAAGTCCAGCACCTCTAAGTTCAATAACAATTTTTTTTTGCAGCTGCTGTCAGGCTTACTTCCGAAACCTACTGCAAACCATGAAAAGATCTATCTACAGTATTCAAACATCACTTTCCCTTGCACCAACTGCATCTGTGAATATTTATACTTCCATAATTATTATCTCTTTCTCTGTCTTGTTGAAATGTGATGATTTAATTTATACTAATTGAGTTGGTGTAGCTTCTGTAGCTATCTGGCAAGTAAGAATTTTGGTGAATCTGAACATGACAATGAACTCTCATTTCATCTCACTGAGAGAAACTTCACTGTGGCTGCTCGCTGAGGATACCCCAACAGCACCTTCCAAACCTGGGACCTCAACCACCAAGGTCAAGGGCAGGAGATGCATGTGAAGGCCACCATATGGAGACCATCGTTTAGGTTGCGCACTATTCTGACTTTGAAATTCAGTGCTAGTCCTTCATTGTCATTGGGTCCAAATCCTGTAACTCCCTGTGACCACCACCTTTTTGAGGGCATTTGGAGATGGGCAAAAAATGTCAAGATCCTGAGAATGAATGGAAGAGGTGTGACTCCAGATAACGCGACATGGTTGAGTCTGACATAATAAGCCGGTCCGTTCATTGGCAATAGTTACGGCGATGAACTGAGCCAGTGCCTCAAATTAATGCCAACATCAGTGGAATGATAAGAAATCAGCTGAGGAGGCGTATCAAGTCAGAAAATCTGGTTGTCAATAAAATGTAATGACGCGGAAACTCTGGAGAAAATACACGGAGCAAAAGATCAGTTTTTGCCAGTTTGCAAACATCCTTGCCACTTTGAGCGACAGACTGACAGGCTTTAAACCAAGAACTAGCTTAGGCAAACAAAGCCTGCAACAACTTATTTTCTCTTGAAATACAACTTTTAAACTTACACCTCAGCAAAATGATAGGTGTACTTAATTTATTAGGCCATTATTTATTCACGACATGAAATGCGTGAACTAACAAAGTAAATACTGGCTCTGGCAATGGGGCACAGTAGGCCAATAAATAAATATCAATTTATTGTCCGTCTTTGGTTGACTTAATACTGCCCCACTTTTCAATTTTACTATATGGTAACATGGTAAACCATTTTTTACATAATAGTACTATTAACTTTGCAAGTTATTCACTGTCTTCAATAGAGTTCATATTCAAGAGAATAATTGGGGAGAATTACGAGTTTAGCAAATGTTGGGAAATTGTCAAGAGTATCACATGAATTGCCCTGACATTTCCTTTGTGGACAAGGCACCCTGAGGGGGAGAAGAAAAATGAACCCTTAAATACAAACCAAGCCATGCTGTTTTATCTATAGACTGGAAAGTATTTCCTGTTACTTTAAGTCCACTTAAAATTAAGGCCAGATGACTGGAGCTTTCAAGCAGAGATTAACAGAGAGCAGGACCAATGATCTTCCCTACAAATAAGCTTAAGAGGCTTTGAACTGGGTTTGATTAAAGAAACAGAACCCGTTTGAAATTTTAAGTCGAGTTTGGAAGCGCAAAGAACTCTGCCATTGTTGCCATTACCTATATTTGTGCCAGGCATGAACCCCACTGAAATAACCACTTATCCCACAGGAAGGAACATTTCCTAATGCCATTTATTATTCTGGTATCAAATGCAGAGGAACCCAATTTCTAAATGTTCTATACTTCTTACAACACAAGTCATAAATAGTAATAGAGGGTGAGCTGAATGGCACAAATCACAAACAGTGAAATCACAAGTAATTATGCTCAGGTTTAGGATGAAATTAGGCAGAAAGTGTGGAAAGATTAGTTCACCTTAAAAAAATCTGATTTTCTTTGCTCCTCTTCAACCGAGAATATAGCCTTGATGTTATGATACAATTGGAAAGACCACATTACAATCGCTGGATTTTAATTACTAACACGAGAAAAGTCGTGTTGTGTGATTATGATAATTTAACATTTAAGGATCATGGATTCCTGTAAAAACCAGACATTGAGCTGTGCAATCCTGAAGAATTAAATGGACTGAAGTGAAACTATCAAAAGCAGTAACAACTGAACTACAGCAATATCCTTTCATCACCGTGACCCAGATAAAACCCTGCCCAGAGCAATGAAATGAAAATCGGTTCCATCTGCTGACTTTCTATATCAAGGGACTTAAAAGTCTCAACCCCTTGGTATTGTCAATATGAAGTATCTTTGTAAATATCAATAAGACCCCAACCTATAAACGAAGAAAAAGAATTGTATTAACTGAACAGCATGGCTTATGTCTCAACATTATTTCAGTTTTGATGGTTTTGGAGTGATAAAATTAATAATCTCGACACTTTTACAAATGCAATATTGCAATTTTCGTAAAGCTGAACACCGTCACCTCACCTGCCATTCATTCTGGCTGATCTTGCCTGTGCCAGGACCACATAAAAAATACATTATGGTTACTCATGAGCTATTCCAACAGCACCTCCCAAATCTGTAACATCTATCACACAGATAAGGAGAAGGACAGCATTTAGACAATTCTTTCTGGCCAAATCTATACACTCACAAAGGGATGGGATTGTCAAAGAAAGCAGTTGCTTGCTTACGCCAGACACATATGGATCAGAGGACATAGAATCACAAGGCAAAGGCTTGGAAAATGCTCACTGGGATACATTGTTCAAATTTTCTCACTAGTTTTCAATATTTTCTCAATGGAATTGCCAATTTATTCCAATGAAGGCGCTTTAAGCAATGAATCTTTGCTCCAACCACAATACTTGTCTGAACTTGCTCAAATATTCCATAAAGAAAATGCGTGAAAGACAGCTCATCACGTGAAAGCCAGCTTCACTATTGTAGCTGAAAGGTTGTCACGATCTCATGCTGTGTAGCAATATGACTACTATTTTAATTTGCACTACACAAAGGATTGTTGAAGCTTGTTGCTTTCAATGTATTCCTCTCACGGTCTAAACAATAAAGAAACAGGATTGGTTCTTTTCAAATGTTCTGTTGGAAGCAAACATGCCAGTTATACTCAGGCACTTGCTGATCAGGCCTGGTTTAATCGGTTAACTTCTGTCCTGCAATGCAGCCAGACTTAAGGAGTTGCAAAGAGAAGAGATAATTAGTAATTACCCCAGGGTCAATACGATAATATATTCAAAACTGTCTTGAAGGACACACTATGGATGGTTCGGTCATTTCAATAAAAATAAACTATTCAAGAATGATGAAAATTCAGGTTGATACCTCAACAAGAATTTTGGACATTTTTGTTCTTACAGTGCATTTGTATTAAACACATTCTAAAATACCACCAGCAAAATAGCATTACCATTTATTATAACATGATAAAAAAAACAGGATGTGATATGGACAAGGCATATTAACACTTGTAATTAGCATTTTATAATTATAGACTCTGCTCATTGTACGCTATGTACACAATGAACATAATTACAATTTGTACATACTGAATTTTAAGCCCTCTACATATTGCTTTGCATTTCAGCTATACTGGCATAGTGGAGTTAAAGCAAATCCTCCCCAAAGCTTGTGTGAAAAGTTTACGAAAGATAGAGAACATAGGGAAATTTGGGTGGGAGGAGAGTGAAACAGTTTTCATTTCGACGAGAGCAGTTTGGCAGTAACTGTATTCATGACAACATTAAGTATAAATAGTTACAGCAGATGGTATTACCAAATAACAGCATTATTCTGCACCAGTACAATGGCACTGCAATCATTAAAAGTAGTAATAAAACAAATATGAATCCACTTCCTATTGTTTACATTAAACTTTAGTGATTTTATAAAAGATATGGCAACAGTTACAAGTAAACTCAAGGTCAGGCATTAAATTAAACATACTACGCAATTCAAAATGCAAACAAAATTCTAACATATGAATCAAATTAAGATCCCGATCAACATCAATGCTAAAGTACCATTATTCCTATATTTGGACAATTTAGAAAGAGGAAGTTACAAAACTGCTGTGAACCAATAAGCAGAATATCGGCATTATATCCAACAAAGTGGTATTTCCTATAAGGAGTGTTTAATAATGAGTCAAGTGTCGCTGCCTGCAGTTGCTTGAATCCTTGTGCTCTGGTGCACTCGATTTCCATATTCAGGTACTGACTTTTGACCTAGTCCCATGGGACTTCTGAATGTAGTCAAAGTCCTTCAAATTTGTGTTGCATACGTTATAAATTTCCTGTGTCGATGGCCTTAGCTGCATAATCAAAAATAAAGTCTTTTAAAACTTGTTCAGTAAATATACTGTTCAAAATTTACAAATTAGCCCAGCTGAAAATGAGCATCAGGTTTGTGCAAAGCACTCCAATTAAAATCACAGAAAGTTATCCAAAGTCTAATCATTTTTGTTTGATGTGCCATACACAAATATGTTTAACTCCACTTTTGTTTGATATTGCTTTTATTTTTCTTTCTAAAATTTCCATTTTATTGATTTTTTTTTGTTACAGCAAACTCCCAAACAAGAAAAATTATGAAGTTACTCAAACATAACAGGAGTTTGCCTTCATAACTTGCTTCTTATACTTCAATAGTGATCTTTAAAGTGCCAAGATTCAGATTCAATAATTATGAGATAGAAATGACCTCCTGTTGTCATTACCCTTTACATAGTCCTGCCAATCTTATCTACTTTTTAAAAAATATCCTAACCTTGCCCTCCACGATTCCTCTCACCTTCTCCACTTGCCCATCTTAATGTCAGACAGTAGCATAGGGTGGGGGGGGGGGGTGTGTGGATCTTTCCCCAACATCTGTGTCTCCCCACCCAATTTCTACCCATCGCAAAATGTAACCTTCGAGCATGATCTACATGACAATTCTTCCCTTCTCTATGGATTTTGATTTGGAACTTTAATGTGATGTTGGTTGTCTCATCATTTCATCTACTCCCTTCCTCACTCTGGGTCAAACTCGATAATGCCATTCAACACACTGAGATCTGAACCCAATCACCTTTAACATTCCACCCCCATCTCTAAGTTAACCTTGATCTACAATCAGAACAATCTTGGTATGCAACACATTTCCACTTGTTCTTACTGCCAAAGAAGCACCATCTTCTCATTTTGATGGGGTTTTTTCTTGCACCAAGTCTTTTCTAACACACGCGAGCCACCTCTGTACCTCTCGTCATTGAGAGTTTTAATTTTATTGGCACCATCTCTTTTTCATTAAGAATGTATAGGCCCCTCCACATTCCCATCCCCAAAAGCACTGCCCTGCAGCTTCATTGGTCAGACCAAATCGAACGAACATTGTTTCTATTCATTTAAATAATTAGTACCTAGAAAAGCTTCTAAACTAACTTTTCTGACTGAAATTTTCTACGTTGCTATTAGGAAAGGATTGTAGTTGAGGTAAATAGATCAAACCAAGTATAAAGGATTTTAAATTATATTTTCCTCTTTCTACAATCACAGTGCCTGTTTGTAGAAGGAGCAGACTTCTGGAGGAGAGAAAAAGAGGAACAAAAATCAAACTACTCAATGACAATTGACATCAGAACAGTTCATGCAGTATCTTTAAATTATAACAAGCTGAGAAAATCTCGCACACAGATTGTTTATGGGATGAAAATAAGCACTCAAATGATTTAAAAAAAACAAATAAATGAAGCTTACTTTTCTCTAAATCTCATACACACATAAAGTGAGATCCTTCAGTGAGCTGTGGGTGTGATGGAGATGGAGATTTTGGGGACTGAGGTGGAGAAGACAGATTATTTTCTGAAAAGAACAAGGAATGCAAAAAGGAATAAGCAAAAACCTTTAAAAATAAACAACCACTTGAGGCGACAATCAAAAAGCACAAGAAACAGCTTTCCAAGGCAAGGTACTTTCACAATACAAGAAAAATTAATTGGCAAAATAGATTGATACATTGAAATAAGCAAGCTGCATTTAATACAAGGTATGATGCTGCATTTAACATTCACACATCATGCCTATTTTAATACATAAAGTTATGACGAAATGAGTGAAAATCTCAAAATTGCTTCAGTCCCTTTACTGAACTTGTCCAAAAACAAAAGCAATGGTCACCATATACAGCTAATGTGGTGATGCTAAAGTCAACAGTTAATAGAAAGGTGGATAAAATTATGTGTACAATTGAAAGCTCTGAGAGAATGACTTTTTAAACTGCAGTGTCAATGCCATTATTTGGTATTAAGTAAATTGAATCCATTTGTTGGCTATGAAATCACAGTTAAAACTGGCCAAGCTCGTGACAGACGTGAATAAAAATAAGGCATGATGAGGTACAAAGGTGAAAATGGAAAATAGTCAATATAACCACACAAGGTGCTGCTCTCCAGTGACACCAACTTCCGAAGAATTCCAAGTAGAATTCACAAGTGGAACTATTAACACAGACAAGAAAATAACATCATGTAATAAACAAATCCAATTTATTATTTTGGAATTAGTTTTCTCCAATCCAGATTACAAAATACATTTAGAATCTGGTGTCAAAAGCTCCACTGAGCGGAGATTTCAGGTCAAACACAGAGCAGAAGTGCTATCAGGGCAAAAACAAAAAGTGCTACTCGTCAAACACCATTGACCCTCAATAACGCAGCCATCCAAAGCACAACTTTCTACACACCTCAAAAGTTGATAGTGTATTGACAACATTCTGGCCTCTCATTAGCAAATGAACAATGGTGCTGGAAATTCACCAATGCTTTGAAAAATATTGAGATCACATTTTCTTGGCTCAGGTTCTTTCAATGTTTATTATAGGCAGTTCCATCCACTTTTGGTTGTAACAAAGTCTATCTACGAGTGAGATGGGGGGGGGGATTAAAAAACAGAACTTGCATGGTTTCCTAACCTATACTGGGCATCGATTCACGGTACAGGGAGAGAATTGTCTCAGGTTCAAATTGAGATCATAAGAAAAAAAACAGCCACAATTTTATGTCAATTTATTTCAATGAAAGCAAAATTGAAGGAGGAAAGTTCCCAAGTTTCTGAAGTGTATTCTGTCAGCATAATTGTGTGTGCTGCTCCCAGCAGATCCTCTCCTTGCATTCATTACAACTGTGCTCTCTTATATCTCCACTCTCACAGAATCAGAATTATTAATATTAAATTTACTTCCCCTTGCTCTGTTTTCACTAAACTTTTCTTCATAACACTATATTCTGGCCTTTTATTTTATTTTGCATTACTTGTTGTACTCGAAGATAGGTTGACTTGCCTGGATACACACTAAATAAAGATTTTTCACTGCATTTTGGTACATGACCACAACAATTCAAAATTTCATGTGTACAGCATACATTTTTAAAACTTCCATTATGGACTGGGCACATTTTCAAAAGCTCATTTTGTTTGAAAGAGAATTAAATGAAGCTACATCATTTTGAAGAGATGGTGGGACCTCGCCATTAAAATTGTCCTGTTTTTGTTTGGGCACTGACCAATCCAGAATGATTTATAAAGTCTGATTTCAAATTCAAGTCAATGGGAAGATGTTGTTTGTGCCTTGCTATTTCAGACTTTAATTTCATTTCTGAGGGAAAAATTGTTCATATAATTCCAGATAAAAAAATTGCTAAAATCTGAACAGCCTAAAAAAAAATACAAAGTTACTTTATTAATGTCAGTGAGTCCTACTATATTAGAAATAACAAATACTATTGTAATGCAGTTGGTTTAATTACAACTATGCCCAACGTGGTTAAAGTTCTCTTTTTTTTCCTGATGAATTTGAGAAGGCATTATTCTGTTTATAAGGGCACTGCAGACACCTTGAAGACTGACAACCAGGTAATATTTGTCACTGCACCATCGAACAAACTTTTTAAATCTTTACATATGTGAATACAGTAAAACTCCTGGTATGCGGCACCTATGGGGATTGGTAGATGCTGGAAAAGTATGTTGTCAATACACTATCAACTTTTGAGGTGTGTAGAAAGTTGTGCTTTGGATGGCTGCGTTATTGAGGGTCAATGGTGTTTGACGAGTAGCACTTTTTGTTTTTGCCCTGATAGCACTTCTGCTCTGTGTTTGACCTGAAATCTCCGCTCAGTGGAGCTTTTGAGATTGCCTTTTGCTTATTGGCAACTAACAGTGAAGCGTGCCAATTTTAAACGTCCATATTTTTTTACCTATTTATTTTCTGCTTTTTTTTGCCGGTTGCTTGAGGCTGTCAGTTGCTTGAATTCCTGATAATAGGGGTTTTAATGTAGTTGTAAAACTGAAGAAAACTGAGGTCCTCCATCAGCCAGCTCCCCACCATGACTACCAGCCCCCCCACATCTCCATCGGGCACACAAAACTCAAAACGGTCAACCAGTTTACCTATCTCGGCTGCACCATTTCATCAGATGCAAGGATCGACAATGAGATAGACAACAGACTCGCCAAGGCAAATAGCGCCTTTGGAAGACTACACAAAAGAGTCTGGAAAAACAACCAACTGAAAAACCTCACAAAGATAAGCGTATACAGAGCCGTTGTCATACCCACACTCCTGTTCGGCTCCGAATCATGGGTCCTCTACCGGCACCACCTACGGCTCCTAGAACGCTTCCACCAGCGTTGTCTCCGCTCCATCCTCAACATCCATTGGAGCGCTCACACCCCTAACGTCAAGGTACTCGAGATGGCAGAGGTCGACAGCATCGAGTCCACGCTGCTGAAGATCCAGCTGCGCTGGATGGGTCACGTCTCCAGAATGGAGGACCATCGCCTTCCCAAGATCGTATTATATGGAGAGCTCTCCACTGGCCACCGTGACAGAGGTGCACCAAAGAAAAGGTACAAGGACTGCCTAAAGAAATCTCTTGGTGCCTGCCACATTGACCACCGCCAGTGGGCTGATAACGCCTCAAACCGTGCATCTTGGCGCCTCACAGTTTGGCGGGCAGCAGCCTCCTTTGAAGAAGACCGCAGAGCCCACCTCACTGACAAAAGGCAAAGGAGGAAAAACCCAACACCCAACCCCAACCAACCAATTTTCCCTTGCAACTGCTGCAATCGTGTCTGCCTGTCCCGCATCGGACTGGTCAGCCACAAACGAGCCTGCAGCTGACGTGGACTTTTTACCCCCTCCATAAATCTTCGTCCGCGAAGCCAAGCCAAAGAAAGAAAACTGTAATCATAAATCATAATGGGAAGCTCGGCTAACTAAATTAAACAACTGTCTTCTTCTTCTTTGGCTTGGCTTCGCAGACGAAGATTTATGGAGGGGGTAAATGTCCACGTCAGCTGCAGGCTTGTTTGTGGCTGACAAGTCCGATGCGGGACAGGCAGACACGGTTGCAGGGGAAAATTGGTTGGTTGGGATTGGGTGTTGGGTTGGGTTAACCACACATGGGATGTTGTTTCTTATAATCTTTGGTCTTGTAATTATCCAAAATGTTGCAGTGTTGAAACTCTTCGTTCAATCCACCTTTCTGTGCAATCAGTTTAGAATTAGAGAGATTGTCACCTTTGATGTGCTTGTCCAAAACTACATGATCATTATTTTCTCAGAAGTGATTGCTTAAGAGATCAGAAAGAAAGGGGTGAGCAAACTGGAACGGCTGACCATTCAGGGGCACAAAAACAGTAAATATGAGTGGTCACACTAATTTCTCAGAAAAAAAAATTGTCTATTTGTTTTTAAGGATGCTTTAAACTGAGCAGAATTAGAGTATTCTGAGATACATCTGAGGAGACAGCCCACTGTGAAGGAACAGCAAGAAAAGATGGATGGAAAGTGGTCTGAGGGAACTTGGGATGAGAGAATAGTTCTGAGTTTCACTGGTAGCTTGGTGTCATTGACAGTATTTCCTTATTCTACCAGCACCCACACTTTACTACTGGTCCCCCTGTGTCACATGTCATTTGAAGCAATACCCAAAATATTTCGGCCTAGCTACTTAATCAAGTTTAAGATGGCAATCAATTGCAGTTTTTTTTTATTTTTTAAATTGCAACAACAGCAAAAATAAGCTATTTATAATTCCGCAAACATGTTTTAAAGAGGTTTTAGTCGACTTTTAAAAATGCTTTTAATAATTAATATTAATATTTCAATATTTTAAGTGTATTGATGTTTCTGAAGGTCAGAGGCCACACGGGAGAGATTCAAAGGATAGCTCTCCCTGCATTTTTTGGCTGCTAGAGAAATTTCATGGCCTTCTGGATTTGAAGCAGCCAGTTCAGGAGATGGTAAACTCTGATGGTGTGCAAGACACGGACAAAAAAAAGGATATGAAGAAAATGGTCCAATGAATGAGCAGGTTACTTCAGAATCCCAACAATCAATACTGCAGCAAGTCCAGAACACAGTTTATTGCAGGATGAGCAAGTTTTTTGGGGTCATAGTTTAAATGTAGACATCCAGCATGGTAACAGCCCTTCCAGCCCTTGAGCCTAAATACCCCAATTAACCTTTTACCCCCCCCCCATATGTTTGGAGGTGAGTTGGGTTGTCAGCACGAAGGAGGTATGCCAAGGACACTTGTGAGGAGGTGAGTCAGGCTGTCAGCACGAGGAAGGTGGTACAGTGCGCCTAGACCCACACAGACACATACCAGCTCCTCAGTGACTGCGCTGGATTCAAACTCGGGCTGCTGGTGGCTGCAACGAGCACTCACCTCAGTTCTCACTGGATTCATATCAATGATCCCATCTTCCCGCTTACCCACCAAAAATGTGGTTTCCGACCACTTACTGAAGATCAAGCAAAGGCCTCAAGAAATTATTTTGATAAAAATCTACTTTAGCTTTCCTGTCCTCACAACCTTTGTGGCCGTCTTTGATGCACCAGCAGACTTTTGTCAGCAGTGTTTATCATAGGAGATTTAATGTGGGGAAAGGGGAAGAACTGTAGTTTCTCCAGACCCACTTCTCACAAATTACAGTTTTTAAAAGAAGCCATTTCTTGTTCATAGATGAAAACATGCAATTGTCAACGTGGCATTTTGAAAGGAAATATAAAAAATTGGAATATGCAGCTAACTAAAATATGCTTGAGAGAAAGCAGAAGTGAAGAACACCAAATTCCTTGAAGGACTACCTTCATTATCATTGCACTAGGCCATTAACGTCCAACTTTCGTCGAGGACACAAAAGCACAATACCAAAGAGTTAATGACAAGTGAGTAAAAGACAATAACTAGGCCACAGTGACCCGCCTGGAATAATAAATGTCTTATTATTCCAGACAGCTCATTGAAGTAGATTAAACTCAGGATAGATTAATTAAAATGCCATCTCAAGGGTGAAAAATATAGCAAACAAAAGCAAAACTGTTCAAGCAGGAAATCTGAAATTAACATAGAACATGAAGGAAAATCCAGCAGGTCAAAAGCATTCATTGAGAGAGAAAAACAGTGTTGAGTTTCCAGATCAGTGACATATACTCAGAATCTATTGTTAGCGAGAAGCCAAAGTCCTAAATCTATCTCCAGCGGACAGGAAACCTAAAGCAGATTTTTAACAAAATTATTTCTTGAGGCCTTTGCTTGATCTTCAGAAAGTGGTTGAAAACAAATTTTTGGTGCGTACGAGGAAAGGTGGGATACTGTTATTAATCCAGTGAGAACTGAGGTGAGTGCTCATTAACCTTTTTGGGCTTTCCTCAAATGAATGCATTATAAAACATGTTGATGTCAGGAATGTACAGAAAATACTAGTACAGTTGAATCCCCATTATCTGGAAATTCAATCAATCGGAAACTCAAACAATCTGCAAGAAAGAGGAAATAAATCAATAGACTCGCGAATGGATCCCGTAGGCGAGCGTGGAGACTTTGTGGGACACGTACTGGTATGCCCTACTGAACTAGCAATGCCCCTCAAAGTGCTCACATTCTTTTCACTTTTGCCACTTGAGTGCAGATAAGTCGGGTTGTCAGCGTGATGAAGGTCCACCAAGGGCCTGACCGGGACACTTGCACGGAGGTGAGTTGGGTTGTCAGCCCGAAGAAGGTGTGCCAAGGAGACTTGTGAGGAGGTGAGTCAGGTTGTCAGCACGAGGAAGGTGGTACAGTGCGCCTAGAGCCTGACTAGGATACTTGAGTCGGAACCAGTGCGATAGGGATAGGATAGGGAGGGGGAAGATAGCAGCGGAGTTGAGGTTTTACTGTCAAGGTTCTGATGTTAAACCTGGCATATAAGATGACCCAATTCTGAGGCAACATTTTTAGTTTTTGATGATCATCCTATAAGCCAGCAGTAGAGAGATTGAAACAAGAGGTCATGCGTTAAGGAGCAAAAGTTTAGAAGTAACATGAGGGGGAACTTCTTTACTGAGAGTGGTGGCTGTGCGGAATGAGCTTCCGGGAGAAGTAGTGGCGGCAGGGTCAATTTTGTCATTTCAGGAAAAATTGGATAGGTATATGGATGGGAGGGGAATGGAGGCTTATGGGCAGAGTGCAGGTAGGTGGGACTAGAGGAGAGGACTTGGTTCAGTATGGACGAGAAGGGCCTGTTTCCGTGCTGTAATTGTTATATGATATGTTATATGATATACAGTAGGTATAAAAATATGCCTTTAAAATTAACAGGGGTTAATTATGACGGTGATACAGTTAGCGTAGCAACTAGTGCAACATTGCTAGAGCATCAGTGACTGGGATTCGAATTTAAATTTTGTAAATTACGGGAATTACCTGATTAAAGTGAAGTTTACATAATTAAAGACTGCAATACTTTAAAAAAAAAATTTACATTTTGCACTGTCTTTTAAATGGTGCATTCTTAATGCAAGTGTATTAGTAAGGTATTGGAAGAATGAGTCTCAGTCAACCAGAAAATCTGCATATCTCACATCTGCAATTCGCATAGGTGCCAGATAATTTGGATTCTACTGTACATATGAGACTATAATTTAAATACAAGAGTAAAATGCAGAAATGAAGTAAAATCCCATGTGGTTTCTTGCATCGTAGCCAGCTGCACCTGAAATATATATAAATAGGTCGTTGAGACTGGCCTTTGATTCAAAAATCACAGGATGTAGATACAGAATTGTGATATGATGTGTATTAAAAATGATCAATATTAGAGCCCACATAGAGTTTGATCTACCATTAACTGGAAACCATACCATATACAGTATGAATGAATTACAACAGTGGTACAGAGCCCTAGGCTTTATTTTGTTGAACAGGAAAGGCTGCAGACACTGAGGTTGAGTGCAATCCACAGAAGTGCTGGAGAAACTCAGCAGGTCACGTAGCATCTATATGAAATAAAGTATAACTAATGTTTCACACATAAGCCCCCAACATTGATGCAAAAAGATAGACCTGAAACATTTGGAGGCCCTTTACTTCCCATAGATACTACATGACCTGCTGAGTTTCTCCAGCACTTCTGTGTATTGCAAAGGTTTTATTTGGCAGTTTATGATTTCATACCTATTCCACATGACATCTGTGCAATAAATCAACAGACCATATAACCTTATCATAGCCGTGAAAAGACAGGTTAAACCCTGGTGGTTTTGCAGCATCATAATTTGTGGTAATATGTTTAACCTACCTCTTACGAGCTTGCTGCTTCGTGGTGCATCTGTGACTATTTCATGGGAGATAGTGATCAACCTTACTTCTTCCCCTGCATTTTCCTCATTAGAATCAGGTTTGCGGTTCACAACTGGGCCCACAGTTTGCATACTAAAAGGAAAAGAAACAAGAACAAGAATATACTAAAAGGAAAAGAAACACGAACAAGTCTTCCCTTCTTGAGAACTTGCATTTTGATACTTGGCCAACGAATGACTGTCATAATTTATCACACCAACTACACCATTGAGTAAAGTTAAAGTTTTCTCATGAACCAAGACATTTTTTGCAAGTTATTCTAGCTAGCTGGAAGCTAGGCTGAAAATAAATAGATCCTGGCAACAACATTTTATGAGAGGTTCGGCACTCACTCAGACCAGGAGGCCCACCATTTAAATTTAAAAAAAATGTAAATTTAAGTAGGTTAATCAGGGTTGGGAATCCAGTGAAGAGCGTAATATGTTCAGACACCCTCCTCTTCACATTTCTGTTGACTGTTAGTACCACATTAGGTAGCACGTTTAGCATAGCAGTCAGTGCAACGTAATCACGGTGCAAGAGACCCAGGTTCACATCTGGCATTGTCTGTAATGCATTTCTAGATTTTCCCCATGACCACGTGAGTTTCCTCTGGGGGCATGTTGTCCACAGGATTATCCAACAGGTTGGACAGGAAACTGCTCCAAACAAAGGATAATGCTGTGCTGGCTCCTGGAGGGACATCTAACCAGCCAGGACGAAAGTCATTTCTCCATGTCAATCAAGGTTAGCCCACCCAAAGGTCAGGGCACACCTTGCAATTGACTCCTTTTAATGTATACACAGCTCACAACCAATGTTCCCTCTAATTTTTAGTTGTCAGCGTGTACAAAATTCTTACATTGTGCAAATTTTTTTCCTGTGACAAAAGTATGTACACACTGAATGCTTGTGCAAATGTAAACTTGAAATTGTTTCAAGATGATTTTGGCCCAGTCTATCTCTCATGGCTAATAAAACTGAAATGGCATGTTCTAATATAATACAAGTACGATTAACTACTTGTTTAACCGACTAACTAGTTAACAGAAACAGTTAGCTAAGAGATTATTTTCAATCACTATAATTATTAATGACTACATTATTTTAAGTAACAAACCTTTTGGATGCACATTCATTTCTTTTGTTGCAGGGTGCAAAATGTGTGCGCGCACACCTGCGCATAGTTTAGAGCAGTGGTTCTCAACCTTTTTCTTTCCACTCACATACCACTTTAAATAGTCCCTATGCCATCGGCACTCTGTGATTAGTATTGCTTAAGGTGGTATGTGGGTGGAAAGAAAAAGTTTGGAAACCACTGGTTTAATCGTACCTCATTGACTCGTTATGTGCACGGTTTCAGAACTCCAAAGGAAATGGGCCAATGACAATTTTTCTCAAGCAAAATTTTTCAGTATCAATTGGGTCTAGAGCAGTGGTCCTCGACCTTTTTTCCCCACTCGCATACCCTTACCAATCTCACTGATGGCATAGGGATTACTTAAAGTGGTATGTGAGTGGAGAGAAAAAGGTTTAGAAGGAACAGTGCTCACAACTGGGTCTCTTAATCCTCTGTCCTATTTTGTGCATACCTGAGCCGGCCCCTCCAGCTGGCTGGTGCATAAAGTTCACCACATAGAGCAGCTGGATTTTTCCCCTGGGAACAAACCTGAGCTCCACTCCGGTTTGCAAGCCGTGGGTGATGCTGGAGTTATTTGCAAGGTGTGTGCTGGTAAAGGGTTGGGGGCTTTTCACAGTGCATGTCAGAATTATCATTTTCCCTATCGAAACAGGATGCCATGACTGCACCAGATCGAGGGGTGGCTGATATCATTTGTTGCGTCTTTTCACTGTATTTAACTGTCCAAGTTGGTAGTTAGTTGCATTTGTATTTTGATACCTTAGTGAAGAGCTCAAACCCGAAACGTTGGTAATATATTTTTATCTTTGCTATATGAAGTACACTGTTTGACTTGCTGAGTTTCTCCAGCACGGTGTCTGGAGACTTTTGTGTTTTACCTGTGAGTCTGACTGTGTGTGTGATCCCTGTGGCAACTTTCCCCCAGTGGTAAATAAAGATCTATGTTGTGATTGAATGGTGTTCAGACTCATTGCCTCTTGGACCTTGTAAACGTATGGAAATGGTCGATTATTTATTTTGGGGTCACAGGCTCATGAGCCAAAGGGGTTTGTTATGGTACTGCATGTCAAAATTTAAAATTGAAATCTGATTACAGCTGGAAACTGTGCCAGCCAAGCACTTCGCTCTTGAACAAAACTTTCTCTTCTTTTAGCTGGTAAAGAGTGACAAGCCAGCCAGACAATGGCACAACAAAAGTACAAAGGCAACATTTGATCCGACTTGCATTACTGCAGAGAGCATCACAGAGATGGAATCTGCATCTGGCATGTCTCTGAGCACGAGTGGCTGTAAGTAGGGCAACAGTAAAAGTCGACATGGGTGTGAACTGGTCAAATGGCTGCAAGTTTTGTGGCAGAGGATTCATATGAGGATTTTGGTGTGGAAATCTTTAAATTTGTCTATTTTTTAAATTTAAATTTTAAAATATTTTTTTTAGATTTAAACATGCAGGACAGTAACTGGCCATTTTGGCCCACGAGCCTGTGCCACCCAATGATCACAACTCCCAGTCTGTCTCATACGGTGAGAGGAAACCCACGCAGACACAGGGAGTGCATACAAACTCCTTACAGACAGCAAGGGATTCAAACCCGAGTCCTGATCGCTGGCGCTGTTACAACATTGCACTGACCGGCATGCTAACCATGCCACCCCAATCTAAAAAGGAAGCAAATAAATGTGCAGAATGAAAGGCGCAGAATGAAATGCCAGGTAATTTCAATTGTTACAGTCAGACAAAACTTTGTTTTGCATGTTGTCCAGGCATCATGAAATGTTGCCACTCTTCGGGGCCATTTTGGGTTTAAAAATTCACAAAAAATAACACATAGTAAAAGCAAATTAATAAGATTAATCATTATGGTCACACTGGGTCTCTGGCATTTTAATGTGCCAGGGAAATCAAGTAGATTGTCAGGTCTTCCAGAAACTAAGGGTTCACGTTAAAGATCCTGAGGAGGTGAAGCTCCAATCTTTCGCAGGTTGGTATGCAGAGCCTGGAACCTCCCACCGCTTGCCACTGGAGAAGTGGTTGCCGACATGTATATCTGTTATATCACTGTAATGTCATCACTGCTGTTTCTGCAATTGGTCTCCAAGCCAGCCAAGTCTCCCACTGCTCATGGCAAGGTGTTCAAATGAAACTTAGCCTCTCTGATGCAATGTTGTTCAAAGTCATTCTCAAATGAATTTGCAGTTTTTTTTCCCCACTGCAAGTCATCAGGCCAGTCCAAGCCTTGACCACAGGGTACATGGAAGACAGGGACAAATGAAATGTACAGAGGAAAGATACTGGGATAACAACAGAGAATTTTGGAATTGCCAAGTCAACAGGGAATTGCATCATCGTCCAATCAGTTCATTGCAACAGATGTTTAGAAAGGAACTACTGATATTGATACTGCTCCTTCACCTCCTGCTTCACAGTTGCAGGTAAAGATTGAGCACAAACAATTGGCAAGTTTTGGCACTTGCACCAGGAAACCTCAAATTCGGGCATCTGATGTATAATGGAAGAGGCTTGTATAGTAAGGAAATGTTTATGTGCATTGATAGTCATTTGATGAGGTTTTGGGTGCAACATAGGTCTTAATCAAAGTCAAATCAGCTGCTGTGCATTGGATGTTAATGATATCCAGAATCAGACAGTGAGACTAAGATTCTTTTCTCTTGATCTGAGTTTGGATTCAAAGATTATAGGGCACACTGGCCCAAACGAAAAGTACAGCTTTGTGCCCCATCTTGATTTTCTAGGGGCAGGCAGAACTCCGGAGTCCATGTTTGTGTGCAGTCAAAGGTGCCTTGTACTAATGAGAGTCTCGCAGTTCTGCGGCAATTCCCCTCAAGTGGCATATCAAAATCTACCACAGATGTCCCCTGTGCCAAGATGCAGACAAAATAATGGCTATGTTGACCTTGATGTCATTTGAAATGTGATTCGGACCAAAATTTGTCTCTGAAGTTGTGACTGCAGAAAGTGACACACCAGTCGAGAGAAACTTTCTGAAGACAACCTGGATGCCCTTCACTTTCCTCGGAGATCAGGATTTATCGCCATCCTCTGTCATCTGTCAGATTGCCCTACTTTTTCCGCCCTTTCTTCATGGTCCTGGTAATGCTGCACTGTTAACTGAAATTGCCAATAGAACATCCATTTGTTGGTTCATCGAGTTGCATGGAAGCTTCATTCAACACAGAGTTCATTATGCAAATTGAGTGATAAGTAACAACGAGTTCTGAAAGATGATTTCATCCAAGTAGCATTTGAGGAGGAATTGATACTCTTATCCAGTGCTGGGTTTTCCATGCCATTATTCCTTTATTAAGATCCAATTTATCAATGTTCAAGTCTATTGTGCATTTGTTACCTTGCTACCCTGTTTGGAGAACTGTTGTAAAAATGTGCAAATGCATCCTGCAGCAAGTCGACATCAGAGGCATCCAGGCATTCATTTCCGGCCATCTGTATTTTGTGGCCACAATTATCTAGCGGTTTGCATTTATGTTTAGATTTGCAATTTTCAGATACGGTCAGTCATTTGAATCTAATTCACGTGGAGGAAATTGAAGGAAGGAGTTTAATATGCACCTCTCTATTAAATATTACAGCAGCTTTGGAAACACTTCTTCCTTGCCAAGATTTTCTCACACCCTCATCCCAAATCTCCTGCCATGAAGAGGTGCAGTCCTCACAAGAGGGCAGACAGTGAATCTGATCCAAGCTTCTAATAATTTCAAGAAGTAAAACAGGAAAGTCTGCAGACATCATGGTTGAAGTAAAAATGCAATTCTGGAGAAACTCACAGGTCTAACAGTGTCCTTTATATAGCAAAGATAAAGATACATAAGCAATATTTCAGGCTTGAGGCCTTCATCAAGGTATGGACAAATGTAGGCAGGCATCCAAACTTGTTTTCTCAGTGGAAAGACCTCAACAGGTATCTCAAGAGTCTGACAGCAGCATAAATGGAGTAAAAATACTCAAATAAGATTTAATTCTTTAATTTTTACATATCAATCAACAACATACCTGCTTCTAATTTCTATCCCATCAATGTTCTTTGTTTCATCCATAATTTGGTCAGGACTCAGAATTTCAGATTCACTTTCATTGTACCTCTCAGACTTGAGCATTTGGCTTGAAATCTGTGGAGCAGAAAAACCCAATGCAATAGTTTTAAGGATGTCTAAAGTGTGTTGAATTGATGCAAAATTAGATTTCTCTACCATCAGAACTCCTCCAAATAAACAGCAAACTATCCTCCTTCCTTTGCAGAAACGCAAGTCTCCTTTTTTAACATCTAAGTGAATCTAAGCATTTAAAATCTTTTTATATCAATATCTTGAATTACTTTCAATCACTGGTGCATCAAAATTTGAATCCACCTGTTTTCCCGAAACTTTTGAACGACACTACACCCTATAGAGGATGAAGAATGAAAAGAAATGAAGAAAAATTAGTATAGTGTGATTTTAACTCACATCTTTCCTGCTCTCCGACTGTTGCCGATTTGACTCGACATCACCTTCCTTTAAACGAGCAATTTCCTCTGCTGCAGTTTCTCGATGTTGATCACTTTGAACTGCAGCTTCCAGCTCCTTGATATTCGTTTCAGCTGTTCGACTTCTGTAAAGCTGAAACATGTAACATTGACCTTTTACTGTGATAAAAGAGGCAGGTATCTGCAAACCACTGGTTTCTGTATACCCTGATAATAATACATGTTCATATTTCTTTGACAATCTGCATTCAGTTTAGAAATAAAAACCAGTTTGGTAGTTGCTGGAATACTATTAATAAAACCAACAAGTTTACTTGCTCTCTTATGGATAGATGAAAAGCGAGCTAGTTTCCTTTCCTGTATTTCTTCCTCACATATACAATTGATTTTTTATGGCCTGCAATTTTACCAGATGCTGAATGGTTACAGCATCTTCATAGGGGAAATAAAGGATACTAGTGTTGGCAATAGTTCTCAAATCCAAACCATGGTTAAGAAAGTTTATGAAACTCTCGACCAAACTCGCAGGTCTTTCTAAAATTATCGGTGATTCTCAAGTTCAAATTGGAACCTTGACCTTTAATTTTTCTATTCAGATCATTTCAAGATGATGATGTATTACTGACTTCAATTTAAAACTGAATTTTACCTTTTATTTCATTGTTAGCCAGACGTGCCGTTTTTATGAAATGGAAAGACAATACCCCACCTGCACAATGGTTAAGTGATATTATGTCTTGTTTGAATGTAGAAAAAAAATTAAGATATGCCATTAACGTGTCAAATATTAACTGAAAGACATGGGGTCGATTTATGTCCTGTTATCATAATCTTAAGAATTCGGGCTGTTCTGAAGTTTTGGTTCTGTATTGACCATCTCCAGGTTGTTGTCACTTGATTCTTATGTGTCAGCATTTAACCTTGCTTAGTGGGAGGGGTTTTGAATAATTTTCTTTTGTAAGTGTTTTTTGTTTCTTTTGAGATTGTTTTTGAGTTGTTAAATTTCTTTAATATGAATTGTGCTCTAGATTTTGTTTTAATCATGAGAAAAGTTTTTAGTAATAATTCTTATTTTTTTCTTGATTCATGGCACAATATATAACTGTACTGTTTCATTATTTATAATGTAAATACCAATAAAAATATTTTAAAAAGAATACCAAGACGAGCGACAACTTGGGACAGGAGGAGCTTGAAGAAGCAGGCAGTTGGGTAGATTATAGGCTAGAGGAGACGTTTCATCTATGGGGCGGCAGTTAGCGCAACGCTGTTACAGCGCCAACAGTCAGGACCGGAGTTCGAATCCCGCACTGTCTGTAAGGGGTTAGAACGCTTATCCTGTGTTGGTGTGGGTTTTCCCCGGGGGCTCCAGTTTCCTCCCACCATTTGAAATGTACCGATGTTGCAGATTAGTTGTGTGTAAATTGGATGGCATGAACTCAAGGGCAGAAATGGCCTGTGTAAATTTAAATTTAAAATGTGATCAGCTCTCATATTTCTCCCCCACCCCCCCCTCCAACTTCCCTCCACCCACTACTCCCACAGCAGTGACTTTTTAAATATGATCCATTGATCCAATCTATTGGATGCTTTTTTTCCCACCCACAGCAAATCAATTTTCATCTTCAGGACATATGCAGTCAGTGGTAGAATGAGATGGCAGCTGTGGCATTCATTAACTATTTTGAAACCATATGCTTTATTTGATTGAGGTTATAATTTTTCAGAAAGGAAGCATCCAAGTGACAGTAAAACATATGGATCTGAAATGCAATCTCTCTATGATAAGTAGCAAAGCCAGCTGTGGCAGTGTCACATTTTATTGCCTGATGAAGGACATTTTTATTCAAAATAAGAGGATTTGAACAGTGACACTGACTTGAAAAGTGACTGCAAATACTTAATGATGAAATTAGGAAACGTGTCTGTAGAGTTTTGTACTTTGCCTTCATTGGTAGGTTTAACTGTCTCAGCATTAAGTTGTTCTCTGTCTGGCTACACTCTGGCTGCTGCAAGGCTTCACTCTGAGTCCTCACAGATGTCCTTGATGACACACGGGAAGCTGTCACCTGAGAATTGGTGGCTTCAGACTGCTCCGCCAGGCCACTGGAAAGAAAGTCTTGAAAGTGGTGCAGAGAGCTTTTAGACTTATTGTCCCATGGCTCCAACCCCAGACCCAATTTCATGCAAGACAAAACAAACGGGAGTGATCGAGTTTCCAGGCTATAACATTTTAATTGCCATGAAATGGTCAATGGAACTTCATGCCATTGGGAAATCTAACTGTGGGGCGAAGTTTGATATCTATTGAAGAAAGAGAAGTAATCAGTCACACTGTGGAGAAACAGTGCCCTGCGATTCCACTTTTGCTGCTGTAACATTCTGTCCAGGTACTTCAGGTGATAAATAACAAGAGAGACAATGCAACGACTGATTGCAGGGATATAACAGTTTACGTTCTTTTTATATAGCTGTGTAAATGGAAGGGGTGGATCTTGGCCATACTTAACCACTGGCTAGAAAGCATGAGGGATACAGACAGTTTACAGAAGGTCCCTAATGGGACTATTACACTGCCAGAGTTACTGAAAACTAAATTTAACTGATTGAATGCTGCTTCTTGTTTGCAAACCAGGAACAAGGGAGAGGTGGAATAGAGCTACTATCAATGAGAACGTTTACACACAAACCATGAATGTTGCTTCTTGTCTGCAAACCAGGAACAAGGGAGAGGTGGAATGGAGCTGCTAACATGGCTTTCTGAGAACATTTACACACGAACCATGAATGTTGCTTCTTGTCTGCAAACCCGGAACAAGGGAGAGGTGGAATGGAGCTGCTAACATGGCTTTCTGAGAACGTTTACACACAAACCATGAATGTGAACAAATTTCTGATTCTGCATTTCTGTGGCTGGCTTGGAAGACAATTCAATATGAAGGGTCAAGACTTTTTTCACATCCCAAAATCCTTGTTAAAGGTGCTTGGCAACTGGTTAAATCTCAGTGCACCTGTGGTTTACAGCACCCATGACTTGTGAATGTCTGAAGTAGTTCAATAATCAAATAAAAGTCCCTTACAACAATCATCCACTTCACTGTTCAAGAAAAAGACATCAAAGTGCCCAGGGAACATCATCTCACTAAAATTCTATAATAATGACCTTATTGAAAGGCTCCAATCTATTGGATGCTTTTTTTTCCACCCACAGCAACCCTTCCCCTCCCCCACAAATAGCTCACTTTGTTACTTAAAGTCCAACTTTACTTTTAAAGGTGGTCCCTAAAAAAAATACCCTACTGCCTTGAATCATCATTGGGCCCCGATTCTGCCGAGCTCTCTGAACTGCAAGCTGCAAAATTTCCTCACAGTCTTGATACTTTAAACAACGAATAAGAACCACTCATGGAGGCTGATCAGGGAAAGGTTTTCTTCCTATTGCCCTATGTGCTCTATCCAATTCCAATCCTTCTAGAAAAGCATCTTTTCCCAACACCTCTGGTATCCATTTCCGAAAAAACATTACCGGATCAATAGCTTCAAAATCTTCAGGCAAACCTACTATTTTGACATTATTACCACCTACTTTGATTTTCCAACGAGTCAATCTTCAAAAATTCACACTTCTGAACATTCCAATCTGTAAGACGGTATCCCAGGTAATCCATTCGCTCAGTATACGATCCACTGTATCAGTACAATCACGAAACGCCCGTTTGATGTCTTTAAATTCATCCTGAACCACATCTACTGCTTGCAAACATTTAACCACATCCTGCCTAATTGACGCCACCTCTCTTCTCAATTCAGTAAATTGAATCTTACTTTCTTTAAAACCCTGAGTAACTTGAAGAGCCATATTATTCATAAGCCGCAAAAATTCTTCATAAACAGACAATAGTTTCCTCCTCCACTTGTACTGTTTGGAAAGTTTGCTGGGTAGGAGATTTAGTTCTGGAAACTGATTAAAATTTTTGAGGCCTACCTTGAAGAATTTTGGCTGCTCTCAATATTGCTTTTGTTTCCTCTTCAGATTCTTCTTCCTCTTCTTCTGCTGGATTCCCGGGCCCCCCCCCCGACTTTGGGTCAACATTCTCTCGGGCCAACAGCCTGGCCCCGGTCGGAGTCGTGTGCATGCGCAATTCCTTGCCCATGCCCAGCTCGGCAAGGCCCCTTGCCTCAGTGGTCGGACTCGGCACGTCGGCAGCTGCTGCGACGTGCTCGCGTCCGCGATCAGAGGCAGGGTTCTCGCCTCTGTGAGGCCCTGCGTCCCCGAGCGTGCGATCCGAGTCACGGGCACGACCCTCCTTCTCCGTCGGATGACTGGATGTAGCGGTGCCATCTTGCGTCGTGGGACGCAAATTAGATGCTGACTCCTTCGCCTGGACCATCCTCTGGATCTTCGGCTGCTCCAAAATCGACCTCTGTGGATCTTTTGACAAGGAAGGCCTCAATTCCTCTGCACTTTCTGCTCTTTTAAACTGTGCCTTTTTTGAAGTTTGAACTTTATTACCTCTCATTATAACTTTCAAAACTCCTTAAAATCGTGACTAAAATAATTTTTTTTAACTCTTTAAATTTCGGGTATTCAGCTGGGGAGAGGTGGAATTACACGTCTACTCCCTTCGCTATCTTGCCATGCCCCCATTAAAGGTGGTCCCTGAAGGAAACAGGATACACGGATTAACTGGAATTTTGATATTTCCACTTCATTATCTTCATTCTTCTTCAGGAAGAATAATCTCTAGATTATGACCAATGTTACATTTCATTGACATTTTCATCCAACAAACATAAATTCCAGAGATAAAGAAAGAAAAAGAGCTCAGAGGAATATTTTCTTGGTGGGAATAACAATACAGACTTTACAGCTATTGCTGACCAAACCAACCCAACACTATTATAATACTGTAGTATTATAATTTTGCTGTGAATTATGAACACCCTCATTAACTGACTGCATTATATGGAAACAGCAGGAAACAACTGTAAGTAATAGTTTCCTTACTGGGTTTTGGGATTGCTGATACAAGGGGTTTGAGCATTTATTTCTATGCAGTTTACAATTCCGAACAACTCATATTTAACAAACGCAGATATGCCAAGGTGTGTTGGAACACGTAATTTGGCACCTGATGCACATGCAAAGGAATTGGAATGAGAGGTCAAGGAACCCGGAGATGTAGAAGAAACAAGGATGTTGAGGACAGAGTTTGGGTGAGCAGAGGTCAGGGACACAGAGGAGGAAGCTGACGTGGGGACAGGTGAGAGCATGAAAAAAATTTGAAAGCGAGATTGGCAATTTAAAATTTGAGTCAGTGCATCACCAGAACTCATTGTACGTCAGCTAGCTTAGGGAGTGAAGGGTTAACAACCTGGTGGGAGTTAGAGTGCAGTTATTTCGGATCAGCAAAGTACTTCAAGATGTCCCATTCAACACTAATTAATGAATGAAGATTTCAAATAGCCTGAAGTCACATTTATAACATAAAGAATGCTGAATAATCATATAATCTGATTTATTTTTATTCTTTCTTTTTGCAACATGAAGTCCAGTGAATAGTTTAATTTAAAATAGCATTTCTTTCCATGCAGACCAACTTTTGTTTGGCAAAATCCTGCTGCTGTTAATTATTTCAGGCACTAAGCTCAAGCTGCAAAGATTTAAATTATCAATTTGTAGCGTGACAAATTCTTTTTGATAGGCAAGTTTCCCAAAGGTTTTGCTTTGGCTCAGTTTCTAACAATTGGAGTCACTAATCCTTATCTCACTACATAAAGCAATATAAAATGCAAAGGGTAAGGAATTCTGTGTTTGCTTTTCCAACTTGCCTCAAAACTAATCTCTTCTATACTCAAAATTTTAAGTATCGAAGAGCTTTCTTTTTCTCCAAAAAGAGCCTGCTTTTTGAACAGGACAAGCTCGACTTTCAACAATCTTTTGTAAAGAAAATATGAACAGCCCTTTCTCATCAAAGTCACTACATCTGAAAGGAAAATGTATTTGGGACAAGATGGATGTGGAGAAGTGTTAGTTATCATGTAGAAAGAGAACATCATAACCTTGCTTGAAGGTGGTGTTATTGGACATTTGGGAGTAAATACTTCAACATAGAAGAGAAACACGAATTTGAACCTTGCATTTAAAATACTACAAATTGTATTCACTACGTCATTGATTCACTACATCGTCAAACTTAGATGCTGAATGACACAATCATGTTAAATTGCAGACATGCAAAACCAATTTAAATTACTGAAGAGTGACTTTAACAAAATTCACCAAGATGTTTTTAGTGTCCCTAAATTCTGCAGTGTTTATTTAGATTCAGTCATGTAACAAAGCCAGCTGAGTGCCCAGCTCACAATGAGATAGATCTATTGTCAATTTGAGTCTCCAAAACAAGTTATTGAATTTTCTGAGCAAAGGATGAATAAAATGAGGAAGTTTTGATACATCAGTTGGACAGGCAGTAACTGTGCAGAAGGAAACACAATTTTCATTTCCAGTTGATGATTTTTCAGAACAGGAAAAGTTTAGAAATATAAACAACTTGCTTGAATCAGCTGATAATTTTCTGATTTTATGATCAATGGAAGTTTTTTTTGAAACATGGACTATTTCGAGAGGTTAGTTACTGATTAATGCACTGTAAGCTTGTAAATTTCCATTTCTGCACTGGGACTCTTACACCTTAGTTCATATGACACACCCCAACAAGAGAGAGAGAGAGAAATATAATGGAGCAGCCTGTCCATTAGAATAATGGACTGTAGCGTTATTCAAGGATAAGTGGGAGTCACCATATGTCAGGTCCAATCACTGCGCAATTAGCTAGCAATAGTCTATTGTGAATTGGCTTGGTTCAGGGCTTAGACTTCAGAGGCTATTGTAGAAGGTTAACTTAATCCTCAATTTCCATCATCAGTTAACTTATTCCTGATCTTAAGAAGACATGCATACCATTGCTTTCTGTAACCCAGTGTATTGCTAAATAGGTGGGTTTCTAATTATGAACCCAATGCAATGCATATATTGGAAAGAAAACACAGTCTATTAATTTCATCCAATTCTTGGATGCAATCTGTGGAGCAGCAATTATGCTTTGGTAATGCAAGTTCGATACTCCAAAGGTGCAGATTTAATTTTTGATTCTGTTCAGACTCAAATAGAGAAGATCATTGATTTAACTGGCTGGCAGGAGACATTATGTTAAACACTGCTGGGGGTGGGGGAGGAAATGTGAAGTCTCCAAAATCCTTACCTCTTGTGGAGAGTTAAATTTAAAAAAAGTATTTGGTGCCAATAAATTGAAGCAAAAGCTGATTCAATGTTTTTTTTTTATATAAACACACAGCAATGTTTTTAAAATCCACCTGCGATGATTGCAGCGACCTTCCTTCATTTCAAATAACCTCAAAGTTATTTCCATAAATGTAGCTTTTAGCTTACCGAATACTTCTCAATAGGATGAAGAGGCTTTGCCTGGCTGTTCTCTCTCAACAGATTCTTTGCTGGTGATTGATCTTGCAGAGCTATCAAACTCAATCCTTTCCTTTTATCTTTTAGAGAAGCTTGTTGATGGCGTTTTATCCTCTCGAGCTGCTCTTCAACACTCATCCTGGGTCGTGGACCTTCTGCCAGGAAAAGCTGCTCGACCGCACTTCTGGGTCTTTCCTGCAAATACACTCAAATTTAACAAAATGACAAATCTGAAGAAATTGCTGAAAACACTTCACATGAGAGGAATAAAAAGATGTAATGGGAAGGACATAGCTGTGTTGCTGCTCACAGCTCCAGGAAATCAGGCTCAAACCTGACCTCTGGAGCTGTCTGTGTGGAGCTTGCATGTTCACCCTTTGACCACAGGGGTTGTTTTGAGTTATCCCTATGCCATAGGTACTCTGTGATTAGTAAGGGATTGCTTAAGGTGGGATGTGAGTGGGAAGGGAAGGTTGAGAATCACTGCGCTCGACCCAATTGTTACTGAAATATTTTGCTGGAGAAAAATTGTCATTGACCCATTTCCTTTGGAGTTATGAAACCGTGCACATAATGAGTCAATGAGGTACGATTAAAACACTGGTTTTTAAACTTTTTCTTTCCACCCAGATACCACCTTCAGCAATCCCTCACTAATCACAGAGCACCTATGACATAGGGAATACTTAAAATGGTATATGAGTGGAAAGAAAAAAGTTGAAAACTACTGAAATAAAACAATAAGAATATGAATGAAGAGGATAGCTGAGGTGGTTTGTGTAACTGGATTTCCTCTTTAATACGCATAAAGCATGGAAATTAAAGAATTGTGAACACCTGATGGAAATGACGAAAATCTCCTTGCTTGCAACACAAAACTATAATGTTCATGAAAATATCTGACAGAGAAAAAACAACTTGTATCCAAGTTGCACTAAATTCTGCGGTACCGCACTTCGGTTAGGACAATTTTTGTTATGTGCCCTCTGCACGTACCACATGAGATGCTGAGCTATCCATCTTTTTATGTTTTCTTAACGTGACGTATGATGCAATTGTGGAAGATTCAGGCATTGGAGACTTGCTTCTTGGTGGTACTATTCCAATTGGAAAAGACAAGCCTATAAGTGTAGAAAGTGTTGTTAAATAAAATAAAATATTTAATGACTGGCAATAACTGTAGTCTTTAACAAATTTATATTCAGTTTGCAAACTCCTGCCATCTATTAAAAAAAAATCATTGCAGTTGCTCAAATTAGGAAAATGTTATTCATCAAAAATTGTACACTAGTTCACAGGTGGAAGCAAGTCATTGATGCTCCTTCCAGCGCGACCTCAGAAAGTGTTGAATCATTATAGTATTCTTATTCCTGGAGTCCAAATACTCACAGGAATGTAAAAACATCATCTATGTGGGTTCTAGGAACCCCTTCCCTCCCCAGGCATGCCAACAGCAGTTGCACAGCAATCTCATCACCACATGGTTTGGCAGGGAGAGACACACCAAGGTAATGTACAGAGAGGCTGCCTGTGAGGCTTAGTGTTGAGCAGGCATGGTGAGTTGTCCTGAGATGTTCAGCTTGGGACCATATGGAACCCATCATCTCTCCCTTTATTTCTTTGGCTGCACACCTCTCCCCAAGCTCAAAAGACTTCTCTCATGCAACAACCCCTGGGGCCGCTGGCCAACTTCAAACTGGTTACCAGGAAGAAAAGGCAAGTGAATTTTTACCACAGGAAGCCCTTACACTGGCATCTGACCCCCAATTTTTAATAGAGTCTGCATACGCTGTGATTGTAGTAAAAACATTGAGATGCTGGAGGAACTCAACAGGTCTCGCAGCATCTATTGGAGGTAAAAATATATTACCAACATTTCGGCCTGAGTCCTTCCTCAGGGTAAGCAAGGGGGCAGCGTCTTAAGATTCCGGAGAGTAGATTTAAGACAGAAATGAGTAGGAACTGCTTTCTCCAAACAGTGGGGAAACTGTGGAATTTTCTGCCCCAGAGGCTGCTTCATTAAATATATTTGACAGATTTTTGCACAGAAGGATGGTGGGAGGGGGAGCAGGAAGGTGGAGCTGAGCCCATGGTTAAATCAGCCATGATCTCTTTAAATGGTGGACCAGGTTCGACAGGCTAGCTGGCTGACTCCTGCTCTTGTTTCTTATGTTCTTCTGCTGTTCTGATTGTCACAATACAGGAAGACTTTGGAAAGGGTGAACACGAGATTTACCAGGCGTTTGCTGGATTGGAGCACAATAGCTACAAAGGGAGATGGTCAGTGACTTGAATCAGCACTGAGCCATTATTCTTCAAAATTTAGATGGTCAACTGATGTATGCCCAGCTGATCTGCTTTTACTAACTGATCAAAGAGACCAATGCAACATAAATATTAGTCCGTTACAAAAAAAATTACTCTTTTTTGGAAATGTTTGACAATTAACGAGTAATTCAACTGGAATTTTGTTTCCTACTTTTCTGTAGCCCAATTCTATATTGCTTTAAGATTAAATGAAGATCTCTGAATATGAAACGCTTTTCTTCATATTGATTTTTACCATCTTTTTCCAAAAATACATTTTTTTTTAAAATTTCCATAATTCTCCAATTTTTCCACCAGCTGAACCTGATTTTTATGGAACATGCGAGTATGTGGGCATTGGTGCATTTTTCTTTCATTTGGGATGATTTTAAGCTGTTTGGGGAGGAAGTTCATCGGCTTGCTTCTTTCCACAGCTGAGATGATCAAACTGCAGAAGCATATCATCCAAATATTCAGAACTAAATTTTTTAAAAATGTAGACATACAGCACTGTGTAACAGGTCATTTCGGCCCACAAGTCCACGCTGCCTAATTTATACCCAACTAACCTACACCCCCAGTACGTTTCAAACAGTGGGAAGAAACTGGAACTTCCAAGAAAAACCCATGCAGATATGGGGAGAATGTATCTATTTCTTAAAAGAAACGCAGAATTTGAACCCCAGTCCCAACTGTAAAGGTGTTGCACTAAATTGCTACGCTAAACTATGGTGGCCCCTAAGGTTTCAACTAATTTCTGATTCAATGATTTTTTGAGATGCAGTTATGAAGTTGAATTGACTGTAATAACCTACTGAAAAACAGATCAATCAAAACTCAAGAGTATATGGGCTCACCTCTCTGCCTCTCTGGATGCAATTATAATAGGTCAATGTGATCTTTTTTAAAGAATCTGTGGAATATTAACATATTTATCTACTTTAGGCTTTAGAATATCAATTCAAATTTAAATTGCAATATCCTTTAGTCTATGTTCCAACTGCTCCCATTCACTCATTGATCAGATAGCCTTGTTTATTGCTCACCTCCATGGTTACCCAGGTTTTTAACCATCAGAGACATCCCCTCCCCAACTCCCCCTGCAGCTTCATGAACCTCTCATCTTCATCTTTTGATGAAGGTCATCAACATGAACCATTCTTTTCCCACAGCTGCGGTCTGACCTGCTGAGTATGTCCAACAATTTTTGTTTCAATTTAGATTTCTCGCATCTGCGGTTTTGTTTGATCCTCACTTAAAGATTCCTTGTTCGTGAAAAGGTGATCTTCATGAATGGTAAAATGAACTAAATCTGAACATACTCTCAGGCAACACAAGAAGAATAGTTTGGGTGGATTCTGCAATACATAAATTTCAACTTGTAAATATTACAACTACCTTTCGACATGACACTTTCTTTATCAGGCACCACCTCCAACTTCTCATCCACATTTGATTCATCAACCTCAGTGACAGTTGTCAATTCCGGTTCACTCTTGTACTGTCGATAATCAGGACCCTGTGATGGCAAAATATTTCCTTTACGACAGAATACTTAAAAATCAGTTAAGTTCTCATCTGGAAGAATTTTTTTTAATTAAAAAAAAGTAAACAAATTGTAACTCAAAAATATAGAAAATCGTTTTGGTAACCAACCTCGAGACAAGAAATCTAAGCAACGTTATAGAAATGTAAAAAAAATACAATTATAACCCATCTGCAAAATGGAAAAAAAAAACAGAACTAACACTTCGAGATCAATTTTTCATCCTCAGGTCAGGCATTTGATCATTAACTTTAGAGACATGCTATTTATTATTCTATTGTTAAAACCACTATTTTTTTAATTCCTTGTGTACAGTTGGAGCAATCCAAAGGCATTTAAGGATCCAATCAATAATCAACGACTCAGTAGCTTCTCAGCATGTGCTTCTAATATATATCCATTTTAGGGCCAAAATAATTCAGATTTGTATGTGGTCAGTCACAGGAATAACATTCTGGCCTAGTGACCAGCCTTAAAGCCTCTGGAGACAAAGTTTTTTTACTGACCTTCAAGGGAGGCAAAGCCTTGACCAGAATGAACTCTTTATAGCAGGTAGCCTTGCACTAGACACCTGTTCTTACAAAGGGTATTTGATCTGAAATGTTAACTCTGTTTCTTTTCCTATGGGCGCTATCTGACCTGCTGAGTTTTGTGGTTTTATTTTAAGCTCACATCACTAATATTTGCACAGTATTTTATATGTTGACCAACAGCACATTGACCTACCAAAAAAAATCTAATGGATGTTGCTTCCAGTTGCCTCCAATAACATGGACTATTAGTGAAGCAGAATTCTGTGTGCCTGGCCAGGCACAGATCACTGAATCCACAGTGGTATAGAGTTCAATTTAACAGCACAATCCAGAGATAGTCGCAATCCAAGATAGTTTCTTATTGCTAATTATAATGTTAATAGCCTTAATACACAATTCTTTTGATGGATTTCACTACAAAAGTAGCATTCAAGTCAAATTTACAGAAGGAATCATCTTGCTGAAAAGCAACTAGAAGCTATTTAGTTTTTAATGTAGTTTGTATAAATCTAGTTTAAAAATATACAACAAGTTACCTTATCAGATTTTGGTACAGTGATGGGTTATTTGACAGTGCGGGGTGTGAGGAGGATGTCAGGAAAATGCAGAGGGACTTGGACAGGTTGGGGGAGTGGGCTGCTGAATGGAAGATGACGTTCAATGTGAGCAAATGTGAGGTTATCCATTTTGGGGGCAATAATAGGAAAGCTGAGTATTATTTAAATGGAGTCAAGCTAGGGAGTGGGGAGGAGCAAATGGATCTGGGTGTACTTGTTCACCGGTCACTGAAGGCTAACGTGCAGGTTCAGAAAGCTGTGAAGAAGGCAAATGGCATGTTGGCTTTCATAAAGAGGGGATTGGAGTATAGGAACAGAGACGCCCTTCTGCAGTTGTACAGGGCCCTGGTGAGACTCCACCTGGAGTATTGCGTCCAGTTCTGGTCTCCAATTTTGAGGAAGGACATACTAGCTATAGAGGGTGTGCAGCGCAGATTTACAAGGTTAGTTCCAGGGATGGCGGGGTTGACATATGCTGAAAGGCTAGAAAAACTGGACTTGTATCCAATGGAGTTTAGAAGGATGAGGGGGGACATGATTGAGGTATACAAAATCATCAGGGGGATAGACAAGGTGAAGTCGGATTACTTGTTCTCAATGATGGGGGAGACGAGGACTAGAGGGCATAGTTTAAGAATACAGGGTAGGCCCCTTTAGGACGGAGATGAGAAAACATTTTTTTACCCAGAGAAGTGTGAATCTGTGGAATGCTCTGCCATAGAGAGTGGTAGAGGCGGATTCGCTGATTATGTTCAAAAGAGAGTTAGATAAGACTCTAGTGGACAAAGGAGTTAAGGGTTATGGGGATAAGGCTGGAAAGGGGTACTGATAGTAGTGATCAGCCATGATCTGTAAAATGGCGGTGCTGGCTCGACGGGCCGAAGGGCCTACTCCAGCTCTTATTGTCTATTGTCTATTGACATAACTTGTACAAGGAATAACCCAAAACTTAAAGTATCATTGCACAAAGTTACATATTAAAAGCTAATTCTATTTTAGGATCGGTTTCAATTGTACACAGAGGCTGCAATTGCACAAGACCAGCTCATTCAGTTACATCATTGATGAAGGACCAAAAAAAATGGTAAATGTATAAGTAAGTCAAGAAAAAGAGAGGAAGCAAAATAATTTTATGGCAAAAAAGCAATGAATAGGGAAACATGGATGGAGCAGGTTTAAAAGGCAAATCGTGGCAGCTGTTGTGGCCACTTACTGAGTCTGCTCCATTCCTTGGATCTTCCAGTTCAGGGTGGATCTTCACTTTGTCTAGTTGATGCACCAGGTTTCTGGTAGAACAAGGGTAAAGAATTCTCTCACTGGGAAGAGGAGGAATTGAGGGGCCCTTCTCGGTCAAGTCCAATAATTGGGGGAGAGGAGGACGAGGAGGGGCTGTTTCATCTTCCTAAAGAGTGCAAGATGGCCACCACATAATAAGTGCACAACACAGTTTGAGATATGCCAGATGTTGCTGTCTTTATGCAGGCAAATTAATTCATGGTCATGTTTCAGATACAAAAATACATGAAAGCAAATATTTTATACTAGCCTATTCCTTGATTCAAACTTCAATGCAATTCAATTATTTTTGCATTTTTGAGACACATTTTAACTGTGTTGACTGATTAAAATTATTTAATGATTCAATTTATCTGTAGTAAAATGACTTAGAATAAGCAGAAATAAATTGTATAAGCTTGAAAAAAATGAATCTGAGTAATGTCCATATTTTCTATTTGTTTTCCACTTCAAAACGTGCGTGAAAAGTAAATGCCCAATCAATAGAACAGCTACCAAATTAATATACATCATTTAAACTATAAATATGTATAAATATGAGATTATTAATGAGAGTCTATGAAGTTGCATTTTTATTTTCAAAATTATCTTTGTATATTTCCTCCCATTCTAACTGCGTACACACAGTTCCTTACCTCTTGTCTATGCCTTAAGGTAGAAGTAGATCCAGATTGTGACCCAGCAACAGCTTTGAAAATAAATTAAAACACAAATTAAATTAGGTGTGTCAAGAGCAACGTCAAGCTTTTAAATTTTTTAGAAATCAAATAAATAATTATACACACACTGATCATCTCAAAAAGGAAACATAATTTCAGCTCACTCGTTCAAAACAAAATCAACTATGCCATTTCAGACATCTCATTGATTAAAAGTACTGACCGCAGTTCTCAGAGACAATACAGAATATATTTAATGCTTGACTTTAAGGATTGGAACAAGCTATAAGCTTTGACACAATTCACTTTGGAATGCAGATGCTGGAATCTGGACCAAGAAACAATCAAACAATCAGTGGGCCGAACTGTATCAGTGGGAGAAAAAGATTGGTCGATGTTTCAGGCTGGAACCCTTCGTCAAGGATAAAATGGTCATGGTGGGAGGGGTTGGACAGGGGCTAGTGGCGATTGGTGAACCTGGGAAGGGTGAAGGATGATGGACAGAGGCAGTTAATTCGTAGGTGCCAGTCAAAGGGAGAGAAAGGTAAGACCTAAGAGCTAGAACAAAGGGAGTCAGGTGGAAGAGGGGTCATACAGGGTGGAGCTGGATGATAAGTGGAGACAATAGCTTCCCCTTCTGGAATCTGATGAGCAGAGGCAACCATCTTAGTAATGATGAGAGCTATTGGGGAAGAGCTGTTAGAGATGGACAGATTAAACCTTGTTGGTCACCAAGAAATCATAGTCGATCCTATTCTACTGTATGAACTAAATGGGCTAAATTCTCTTACCAAAGTTTCCAGTGGTACTTCTTTGCTGCTTATTCTTGTTGAGTCCTTCCATGACATCCTCGATTCTCCAGAGCTCCTTCTGGATCTGAGAGCGTTGGTGGCCAGCTAAGTCCGCCTGACGAGAAATATAAAAACTCGTCTGGCGACAACTATTTGAAAGGTTTTCTGGAGAGTATTATATTCAAAGAGAATCCATCCGTTCAATTTCCACAAATGTTTCCTTGGAAGCCCCATTTACAAAATAACAGTGCACATGAAATACACTAACCGCAAGATGTATAAATTGCAAATAAACAATGCCGTGCAATTCATTTTGCTACACTGGATATGTGACTGACTAAAGCAAAGGTCTTCTATTGCACATATAAAAATGCCCACTGTTCCATCGATCAAACGTGTGAATACCTGAACTCCTTCACATCGGTCCAGTTGCTCATGTAAGTGGCTTCTTGCAAGAGTTACATCATATTCTAATTTATCATATTCTCTCCACATCTTTTCGAGTTCCTAAATTATAAGACACACATCTTTTTAAATGAAACACATCTCTTTAATAGAAGAACAGAACACTCTGCAAACAAACCATAACATCAGAACTCGATATTAATCTATTTACAGCTGGGAATTGCATTGTACCTGTTCCCAAGGCTGCTTTTTTCCTGTATTCACTCACGCACAGTAGCCACCAGGTGGGGTGCAGGAGCTGACTGACAGCAACTGTCTGGTCCCTTCCCTCCACACCTCACTCCCAGGTTCCTAGAGGAGTACTTTTTCCTGCACCCTATCTTCCGCACAAACAGGACCTGCTTTGGGATCGCACCTACAATTATCAGGAAGACTGTTAGAACTTACTGTGGTGGCTCTCGATACCTCTCGACAAGTGCTAAGCAATCCATTTTGCAAGACATCTCTCTGCAAGGCCACACTATGCACGACCACAGGGTCGTCTGCATTCATTTCAATCTCTTGGCTTGCTGCCAGTAATGCTTGTTCCAGGGTATGCTGCAGGAACCAAAGGCACACTTAGTATTTGTACACTAACTGTGTATGTTCTTCGTATTTAAGATCATGAATGAATCTCCATTATTTACTTTTTCCTTGTGCAGTTGCTGCAGCTTCCCCTCTTGATCACGAACAATCTTATCCTGTTCACACAGCTGGCTTAGCTTTGCCTGGAAAGGAAATCACAAAGATGGAACATGTGAAGGATTTTAATGCACAGAATAATGTTATCATTTCAAATTAAAAACATGCAGATGCTGCAAGTCTGAAATGGAAACAGGGGATACTGGAAAAACTTAGAAGGTCAGACAGCATCTGTGAAGAAGTGTTAACTTATTGTGGTGGTACACCAATGATCCACTGCAGGGGGAAACCTCTGTACCTGCAGGAGTGTAAGGGGACAGGACAACACCTGGTCGGCTGTCAATCAGTCGACCTGAATGGATCGAGCCCCACCCGGTCGGGTGTCAGTCACCCTTCGGGATATAAGCCTGCGCCGGCCTCCCGAGGCCTCACTCAGAGTTGCTGCAGCCACAGCCAGCCTGGCTCTGTGGAAGTCTTTGTGGATTAAAGCCTGTTGTAGTCTTTATCTTTGTGTGTGTCTGATTCTGGCTAACAGCACACCACTCTTATCAGGTCAAAGATTCTCCAGTTTGACAAAGCTTCCTCTTCTTGAAACATATCGCATTTTGCAGTTTTGTGTTTCAAGCATTTACTGATGACAACTTCAAGCATATTTTCAGGATTGGAAGCTACTGAAGGGATGCAATGAGAAAAATTTCACCTGAAGTTTTACTTTAGAAAATAGTAGGAAAGAGAACAATCACATAACAACGTGAAGACGTGACCAGAGGAATGCACCCCGAGTGATTTCACAGGAATGTGCCAAAACACACTGTAATTGTTGTCTCACATGGCTAATGTATGGAGGTGACCAAAAGTTTGGTCAGATTTAAATTCAATGGAGTATTGAGGAGGAGCAAGTAGAGAGGGAAGGCAATTTTTTTTTTAAAGAGAGAGAATTCTGGAACCTAAGGCTTTGATAGGAGAAATAAGGGTGGATTAAATGTGCCTGAGAGGCCAGAAATGGAAAACTATCATGATATCTCTTCAGGACGTCTGAGTGAAAGGGAAATAGTGCTCGACCAACTCAAGACTACATCTAGTACCTGAGATACGGGAGAAAAAAAAAATCAGTTGATGTCGTGCACTTGAAATTTCAGAAAGCATTTGCTAAAGTCTCAAATAGTGTGCAACATTAAACTGCTTGAAATTAGGAGCGATCCATTGATATGGATCGCAACTGGTCAACAGAAAAAAAAACAGAAAGTAGTATGTTTTTTTCAGGGTGGTAGGCAATAATGAGTGGGTGAAACAGGAAAGTCTGCAAGTGTGGTGATTGAAGTGGAAGAAACACAGCAGGTCACACAACATCTATAGGAAACACCTTGATGAAGGGTTCAGTCCCAAAATGCAAATGACTCTACTTTCTATAGATGCTGGATGACCAGTCCAGTTTCTCCAGCACTTTTGTGTATTCCCAGAATGGGTTCCAGGTTCCAGTGGTAGGACCATAGCCATTTATTACGCAGATCAATGATTTGGACAAAGGAATCAAATGAAATATTCCATAATTAGCTGATGAATTATGAGAAGGGTGTAAAGATGGAGAAATAGATAGATTGAGGAAGAGTCTATGGACATGGGAAATGCAGTAGAACATGGATAACTGTGAAGTTAGAAAAAAAATAAGAAAATGGTGTGTTATTTAAAGTTGTCAGTCTGAGAATTGTTGATGGACAGAGACTTGAGTGTTCTTCCGCACCAGTCACTAAAAGCAGACCTGCAAATTGTACTTCAGCCTTCGCGGCGAGAGGATTTAAGCACTGAAGCCAGGATGTTTCCTCTGATTAGGTGGGCATCAGTGAGGCCACACTTGAAAGCCCAGTATTCAATTCTGACCTTCTTAACCAAGAAAAGGCGTTTTTGCTGCAATTCCTGGGATGGCGGTTCTATTGTGCCAGGAGTGTTTAAATCAATTGTGTTTGGGAGAATGACGGAGGATCTTATTGAAATTTTCAAAACTGTGATTGGGTAAGACTTCCTGATTGTGGGAAGGCTCCCCCCCCCCCCCCCCCACCCCACCACCCACCCCCCCAGCTGAGGCATCTAGAATAAGGGTCACATTCTTTGATTATAGTGCAGCTAAAGATAAACATTCACTACAATAGAAGGTCAAGTCACTGAATACATTTAAGAATATAGAAAGATTCTTTTTAAAATACAAAAGGTTTCAAAGGCTATGGGGAAACAGTGATAATACATCATCAGCCATGGTTGCAGCACACAGAAGTGGTGGAAAACTCAACAGGTCACAAAGGGGTGTAATGCTGACTGCCTTTTACATCCTGTGGCTGCTCCATCACCTGCTGAGGTTCTCCAGCACTTTTGTGTACTGCACTGGACGCCAGCGGTCAGCAGATTTTCTTGCTTGCGTCCAATCAGCCATGGTTGTATTGGGTGGTGAAGCATGACTGAATAGCTTACTCCTGCTCCGACTTTCAATGTTTTTGGCAGTTCAATAGAAATGGGGAATGCAACAGGATGTGGATCGTATGGACAAGAGGAGTGTGGAGAGAGAGAATTGGAGGAACAGAACATAAAACCAAGGAAGGCCTTGCAGAAAGCTTGGCTCCATGGTCTAGAAGGAAGGAAATCTGAAGAGCTTTTGCAAAGATGCTCTCCAGTTCTATGTGCTTCTTGCTGGAGGCAAGGGTGAAGGAGCATTCAGAGTTTTCTTCAGGCACAGGGAAGACAAGGAAGTAGGAGCAGGATGCCTGGCTCCTGGATCTTGCCCACCTTCCAGCACAAACCTGGCTGATCTTCCCCGGTCACTTCAGCGCCAGATCCACACAGCCCTCAATTTTCCCTCTTCCTTCTCTTTAAATCTCCTCATGGGCTCTTTACCCTTGAGGGTACAGAATTCCAGAGAATCACCACCCTCTGGGTGAAGTAGTAGTTAAGAATGTTGGCTTTATCATGTCTGTCCTCTTATTTCTTATTTTTGTAACAATCCCCTCATCTTGTTTGAAATTCCCCCACTTCAGTAAATCTCCTGAAATATATAGAGTCATACCCCTTGCAATCTGGTTTCAAAAAATTCACTGCTTATTCTTCCAAACTCCAAGGAATATAATCAAATCTTCATAACTATTCATGGAGAATCCTCTAAATCCAGAAATTAACCCATTAAACCTCTTCTAGATTATCTGTGATGCCTAAATAGTCAATTTTACATGTAGACCAGAACTGGGTATAGTTTCATCCATACCCTGTACAAAACCTCTCTGCTTCTGAACTCTAATCGCCTTGCAATAAATGCCATTTGCCTTCCTGCACCACTTTTGTGTGTTCATGCAGCTGTCATTTGATTCCTGCAGAGATGGACAGAGGAACAGGGTTGAGAGGAGGGAGGAAGAGGTCAGATAAGTACAAATAGCGGATGGGGAATAAACATGAGAAGAGGCACGGGGATCGGGCAACAATATGGAGAGGCAGTGTACTTGGAAGACGTTTGCATCATTTCCAAACCAATTTTCATGATGGCATCTAGGTTTGTGTTTTAAAGCTCATAGTGGATGCAGCTTTGCTGTCCTGAGAAAGTTTGCGAGCAGCAACTGTGATCCGCACCAACAGAAAGAGCAGGGAAAGGACCAATGTAGATCCGGGAGCCAGTTGGTGGTCAATTAATTGAATAGAGAAAGAGGAAAAAATCTCAGCATTCATCAAAAAGTCTGCAATTCATTTTAGATGGTTAAAGTGTAACAAATGCTAGGTGGGCATTAATGAGAGACCAAGTACTGTTGCAGTGAAGAAATAATCGCCATGATATCCTTGAAACGCTTGACAACTTACTCTATCATGTGGCAACAAGTATACAAATAAAGTGGAAACAGTATTAAAGAAGCCACAAGTACAAAAAAAAGCATTACATACATCTATATCTAGATCTTCATTTCTGCGGCTGTATAAAGTATCTCTGTATCCATCACGCTGTGCCAGCTGTAAGAAAACCATGCAGAAAAAGTGACAAATGTTAAAATTTCAACCAATCGTCGAGAGAAAGCTGTAGTGCTCCCAGTGGGAAACTACATGTGGAGCAAATGTGAGCCACAGCTAGGGCTGCAATACTGCCGTCCCAATATTACAATCAGATGGTCTGCTCAGGCAAGATTTCCACTGAGTCACATTCAGCTTTGAAGTATTATAACAAAGTTACCTTTGATAAGAAAGATCAACAAGTCATTTTATTGCATATGAAAGAATATTTTTCATCAGTAAAGATAACATAGCAAAGGACTAAAATACAAAATATGCCAAATCTCTAAAATTATAATATGGTAGGAAAAAAAATAATTGAAATTTGGCTCCTTGAACGAATTATTTAATCGATCATCTGAATGGCTAATCTCCAATGGATTGGTGGGCAATACTGAAAAATTAAATTATAGTGAAGCATTTTTGGAAATACAAGACTTTAAACTTATGAAATAGTCCTAATTTATCAGTTCAACAATAAATATTCAACATTTTACCATTATGTTCCAATCACAAAGAAACTTGGGGGAAAACAAAATTGTAAACTCAAATTTACTATGTATAAGATGATGTTTGCTTCAGGGCTCTGGTGCAGTCTGTGTACGGAGGTCCCTGTGCCACGATGAAACAAGAACTAGTGCACCCCACTGCTACCCCCACTCCTCATCCACCCAAATCATAGCAAGAGCTGAAATCGCGCTTTCATTAATTCCATACCCATCAAGTAATAGCAACATTACATTGTTACTTTGAATTTTGACAATTGTAATATATTTTGTCTAGATTCCAGATCTACCAAAAAAGCTGTCTCTGGGTTACGTAAGGGTTGAGAGACACCTGTAAGGTGATTTCTCTGTAAATCAGAATAGTCTGTTTTCCATATCACATTGTTCTATGTGACTTGTAATTCTTTCATTTAAATAATTGCCTTAAAAGTTACCCATAATTGAACTAATGGAATACATTCTGTATCCAGTCATTAATGAATGGAGCATTTATCATTAGTAGCGTGAAAAATGCTTTAGAAATGTATTGGAGAATTTGTGTGTCAGATAATTCATATCCCAAGGAACCTGTATATAAAGCGAGGTTTTTACATCAACATCATAAAACCAATATTGATAAATATATTTTCTGTGAGGCAACAGCACAGGAAATATCATCTTTAGTACTATTGAAGACAGGTCAGTAAGACAGGTTGTTCAAATGACCTGCAGCTGGAGCACCAATGTGCTTGCAGCTTTTCTAACATTGCCTCATTCTCTTTCTGTAATTGCAAATGGGAAAGAAAGTGGGTGTGGATCCCATTAAATGGGTGGGCCTGCTCTTTATAAGTGGGTTTTATGCTACTGATATAATAAATTTCACCCAAGTGAGTGAACAAAGAAGCATCGAGTATTTGCACAAATAACGGATCACAGCTGGTTGCACGGGTGCTTTTCACGATCACTGAGAAATATACTTATTAACGTTTGAGTTTCACACAATCTGACCTATTTTGCATTCATCCATTTTGCTGCATTAAAAATGTTTCAAGGTTGTTTAACTTACAAGAGTCGAACATGTAAATTACAATTTACCGAGTTACAAGCCATCTCTCAAATAAACCTTCACACAAAATAAGGTCGAAGTACTAATTACACCATCCACGTTTCTTCACGACAACTGAGGAACCACGGTTGGCGCCACACCTTTACAGCGTCAGTGATCAGGACCTGACTGGGGTTTGAATCCTGCACTATCTGTAAGGAGTTTGTACGTTCTCCCCATGTCTACGAGGGTTTTCCCTGGGGGCTCAGGTTTCCTCCCACCCTTTAAAAAGGTGTAGGTTAATGGAGTGTAAATTGGGAGGCATGGACTTGTAGGGCTGAATTTGCCTGTTTATAGTGCTGGATCTCTAAATTTAAAATTAGATTCATCCACTCCATGTTAGCTCATGCTATCCCCCACTAATGTCCTTATAACCTGCTCTCCCCACATTCCCATCCTTCTTCCATATTCTCCCATTCAGCTGTAACAGGAGCAACTCATAGTGACCAGTTTTCCTTCCAACCTGTGCACCCTTTTGGATGTGGGAGAAAATGGGTGTGAGTGGAGGAATCTTCAGAGTCAAAGAGAGAATGGGCAAATCACACCTACACTCTCTCTCTCTCTCTATCACTCACACACACACACACACACACACAGCAGAGGTCAGGATTGAAGCTGGGTCACTGGAGCTGTGAGGCATCAACTCCACTTGCTGCCACACTCTGCCAACCAAGACCTAAAGGCTGCAGCATAGATAATCGCCAATGACAAGGTGACCCATATTTTAAAAGTTAAGCAGTTTTTCCAGAACATTACACAGGAAGTTATTAAGCTCCAAACCAACAAAAACTACCACACACCTCAAATCACAGTGGAAAGGCACAGATTGGTTTAAAAAAAACACTGGTAGAATTGTACATCATGATCACTTATCATTTCTTTCAGCAGTATGCAGAAATACGATTTTACAAAACGAGTGCCCATCACATGGAAAAACATACCTTGGATATGGTCTTAAAGACATGCAAGTTGAAAAAGGTGCAGGTGCAGAATGCAACCACATTTCTTCAGCTTCTACTGGAACCAAGTATTTACATTTAAACATGCAGGTCACAATCACCATGCACACACAATGAGCCAAGTTCAAGGAGAAATACAGTCGGGAAGCACAATCCTTGCGATCAACATTGTGAGTATATATTTAGGGTACAGGTGTAGGGGTCAGTGTATGAAAAAGCAGCAGTTAATTTTTATCCAAATAAAATTTTACAAAATCATTATGCTTTTGGTTTTCATAAATGTCTTTCAGAACTCCACACAAATAAAATGAGAAACCTCTGGCAACCAAGTACCGGCCAGGTTCGAACAATCTCAGCACTAAAAATTGACCTACATATCCACAGGATAAAAACCCATTTCACCACCTTAGCTTGACTTATTACTGATAACAAGTCAATGGGATTCTTTCCGGCAAAGTTTATTTTGTACTCTGGTCTCTGGTGAGATTAGATTCAGACAGGAGTTGGTCAGATTTGAGCTTTCTGTACAATAACAAAACCAGATTGTAAAATATATCCAAGCACCAGTTGAGATTGATGTAAAGCATAAAGCATCTTGCAGGTGGTCATACAGCCATGCCAACACTGTTGCAGCATGGTTTAAAGCATGGATGAATGTCACTGGAGCAAAATAAAAACTCTAGGGTATGATTCAAGAGCAAACTGAAAGTTGCCACACACAGGGCTTTGTGATTAAGCAAAGCAACCAACATCCAAGACCTTACTTGCTTGTATACTTGTGGTCTTGATGCTGAGTTCTCAATCATAGTGTGAACCGTGGCGATTATAGGTTCATTTTCTTTCATCTATTTCAAATCAGGAGGAGCATACAGTAAACATCAGTTTACAGCATGGCTGGATTTAAAAGATGAAACAGTGATTATAGCTCCTGATTTTTATAATAATATTAAAGCTTTTTGCAAGCATTACACACTGAACTTAAAAAGATCGCATCAGGGAATTTGCTACCACCGAGCAGATTTTTTTTTAATTGGAAACCAATTTACAGTTCCGATCATGAAATTCTGTGAATCATGGACTGGAAAGAATTAGTCAACCAAGTTTTGTTTCAGCTAATTTGTAATCATGCAAAAGTTTTGCATTTTATAAAAAGAAAATAATTTGAGCAATGCCAAGATGAAATCTTTGAAATTTGGATAAAATACTTCTTTCTCCTGCAGTAAAAGGTAAAAATTTGGAGCTTTCTTTGCTTCTCAGCAATTCAAGTGTCTTTTCTTTTCAAATGGAGCTATAACTGGTTCAAAATATCATCTCTTACCTCCCACAACAGCCAGACGTTAATCAGTAAGTTTCAGTTAAAGAGAAGGAATTCTCACAATATCCCAAATGATGACACAAGGAGGGACATGCACATGTGTGCCTCAGTCCTCGCTTTTGGGGAGATTTTAAGATGACACAGAATTTAACACAGTGAATTTTTAGGATTAGACAGGAGGCTCCATGTACGGTAGCTGCTCACAATCAGCCAAGCTAGAAACTATAGGAAGGACTGTAACACACTAACATACAAACACAACTCTTCGCAACATGACATTTTGCATTAACTCAAAGTTATAGTTATCATTTAAGGTCAACTTCAAAAAGCTTGCTCTCAAAACAACGCATACTTTTAACGTTTGTGTACTATCATTTTGTTAACAAAGCAAGGAGGTATGTGGAAAGGATTTTTAAAAATACATTTTATTTGCAATGATCAAAAGCCACAAATAAACTCATCCAAAATATTAGCCATTTACTAATTATCGATTCCCTTGATCTCTTTACCAACCTAATGTTTGAAATTGCATTAAATTAAAAAAGGGTTTTAAAATAAGAAGAATTTCTTGTGCGTTTCAATTTGCAGAAAATGGAGTCATTAAGTAACAAAACATCAAAGACCTCGATGGAAATTAGTGGTAGTTTAAAAGGTTCCAAGATTTTCTCCCTTTGAGACGAGGGACATTTGCTACCAGATTGGTTAAGGTATTTGTGCTGACGTGCCCTGGGAACCAAAGGTGATGAAACATTCATTTCTAGTGCTCCCACCTGATAATCCAAACACGCGAGATTTCTTTGAAGATGATGAATGAGGATATCATTCTAAGAGGCAGCAATAAATAAGAACAAAGAATGTGAAATTAGAATGAAGAGGAACAGCAGAAGACCATCATTAATTCAAAAAGAAATAACAGGATTTTAAGGAAACTAATGTCACCACAGACAGCACCTGCATAAGTCAGTTTGGAAAAACCACAACTCTTTCATTCATGAGAAGGTAAAGTCAAGGTGTAGAAACTATTAAGAAATGTATCAATTGGCCCTGAATTAAAGAAACATGAAACAGAAAACTTCCAGTGTGCTGAAGAGCTAGCAAGGGAACAGAATTAATTTAGTCGCTCTTTCCAAAAGACGTAATTTTATTTTGGTAATTTTAAAAATTTGGTAAGTAACTTCTTGGGCAAAATGTACATTTGCACTATAACACTCTAATGCTTTAGGTACAAGTTGCAAAATTAAGAACTTCTCTGATGCTCTTAAGAGACAATCAATTTCAGCGCGCACATGTTCAGACACAGAATAGTTCATTTTTGAGGTACATCTCCCACTCTATATTTGCTTAAGTATCCAGATGTAATCTTTCTTTTACAAAATGGCTAACTTCACATCACACTGATAAAATCAATATGGGGCGAGTAGTTTGCTATCTCTACATTCCACAGAACATTTTAAAAAACACTTTACAATGTTAACACGAGGTGCAAAAAAAAGCTACACAACTCAACACCAACTACACAGATCAGAAATGGATGACCATAATTAAAAAAAGCCCAATGGTAATGGAGTATGACAGATCATTTTTGCAGCTGACCTTGGGATTTGCATCACTGAGATTCAGTTGCATGAGCTGTGATGCTGTGTGCTCCCGGATGCTGTTCAGTTCCGCTTGCTGCCGCCTTAGTTTGATCAGTAGTAATGTCAGCTCCTCCGGCTGCAGGAATGCAGTTTGGGGAGCCAAGAGGAAAGACACATTAATTTATCACCCACGCACATGGATTAGCTGAAAATGCCGGCTACATAAAATATTCACACCAGGCATCACAGTTGGGATGCAAAGGGTTAAAAGGAGTCCTCTGTCAGGGCTAATACCTGATCTTTTTTGGCAGATAGCTGTGGATGAGCAGGGAGGCATGTTGGAATAATTCAAGACAAAATGTTTTCCCCTTTATCGTAAGCAGGTACAAAAAATCAATACCACTTACAAAAAACATGGTGAATTTTAACCACTCTGGACATGTGTCACAGCATGTTGCATGCAGCCCATCAGGAATAGATCAAGCATTATTCCTCTGGGGGCTTGACTGCAATAAGTCCAGTTACACTTAAAAAAAAATCAGTTTTGAAACATTAAAGCTGCAAAATGGTATTAAAGTGGAAGATCAGCCACAATTGCACTGACTGACATAACAGGCTTCTTCAAGGACAAATTACCTGCTCTTCCCATTTTGTATATGGCCATCCTTTTCCAGGTTATTAAGTGTCGGAGGTCAAAGTTGCAATTACTCTGGCACCTCCATCTCACTTTATGATATTTACACTCAGATTCTCCTGACAATAAAAAAATGTTCTATATTCATGGTTTTTTCCATTTTCTGCTTCAAAATTAGGAATTGTAAATGTAATTTTTTTTTCCCCATCAGTGGCAGGAGTTGGGCCCAGAGATCACAGTAGAAAAAGGGGTATAATCACAGATTAAAGACTAAATCTAAGAAAAAGGCTAATCAAGTTCTATTAAAAAAAAGTCAGTGGTCAGGAATGGGATGTTTTAGAATTCAACAAAGATGGCCAATAAATTGATAAAAAAGGAAAATAGATTGCAAGAGTAAACTTGCACACAGCAAGACCTTGGTTTCGGTATGTCAAAAGATTATGATGGTAAATGACTAGGAATTTTCAGTAAATGACACCAGAATTTCCAATTCTATGCAGAAATGCCATTAATCATGTTTAAGAGATTACAGTCATAGCTGACAGTAGGAAATCCTTCCCTTTCACCCATGCCTTTATGTTAGGAGCCCGGCATATACTTTCAACGACCTCAGGGATCAATCAGACAATCTAACTTCTGGTGGCTGAACCTCCATATAAGTACTTCTGCAACCGCAAAGTTCACTTGCCAGAAATAGGTGAAATCACAACTTTCTCCAAAACTAAGTTTTCCATCTGGATTGAGCACACAGGCTTTGGCACTTCTCTGCTATCTACCTCTAAAAACAGTGACATTCCGTCAGCAGCTCTGGCCTCACCCTATAAGAGGCATTCCTTCTGTCCTCTACGTCCCTATCCCACCTTCTCTGCAGCTGACTTTTTTCAACTTTCTTAGAGTTTGTTGGATGATCTTTGATCTATGAGCTATTCTCAAGCTTCTAAGGACAGAACTCTGACTAGAAACCCTATTTTATCAAGGCATCGTGAATATCATAGTCTTGTCGATGGAGCATCAAACTCATGACTGCCCCTTTGTCCAGCTCACTCTCTTTAGAGAGGCTGGGATCGAGAAAACTATATCTTTAGTCAATTTTTGGCATTGACCAAAGCCCAGTATTTTTCTGATCCCCTCCATTCCAGTTCCAATTCCAATCCAATTCCATTTGTAAGGCTCATGTCTATACCAACCATTGGACTGAACTATTGTAGTCCCATGTGCATGCACTTGGTCCATGCCATCAGGCTCTGATTCCAAACACACACATGAAAAATTCCCCATTGGATTCCTTCTGAACCTCATACATACACTCTGAAGCAGTAGCTACCTCTACCATGGCGAAAAAAGTTTCTTCCTACTTATCTTATCCCCCCTCATAATTTTGTATGCCTCCACTGGGTCATAGAGTGGATGTGGAGAGATTTTTATAGTAGTGGGAAAATCCAGTAGAGGCATAGCCACAAAATAAAATAATTGTCCCTTTAGAGCAGAGATAAAGAGAAATTTCTTCAGCTAGAGAGTGATGAATCTGTGGAATTAGTTGCCAGTGATTGGGTACACTTAAAATGAAGTTTATTACCAGTAGGTTCTTAAGATTAAATGGAGAAGGCAAGAGAATAAATACACATCAGCCTTGATTCAAATGGTGGAGCACACTTGATGGGAAAATGGCCCAATTTTGCTCCTACCTCTTTTGACCACATCCTCCTTCGCTTCAAGGAAAACAAACCCAACAAATCCAATCCAGGTGAATGTACTCTCTCCAGCACAATCATATCCTTCCTCCTCTGTGGCAACTCCAGGTGGAGCTTAACCAGTTTTATAAAGTTGAAACATGATGGCCTTCCTCCAATATCCCATGCCACAGCTGATGAAATCAAGCATCACATCCACCTTCTTCATGAAGTCAAGAATCTCATACTATCTTCCTGCACTGACAACTTTTAAGGTCTCTGATTGAGTTTGTTGTTTAGGGGTCTGAAGGTAGAGGGGGAGCAATTGCATTTCAAGAAATATTGCACAGCAGCTTGGACTTTTAAGGTTGGAGGGACTTTTGCTGCTTTTTACCTCAATGAAATACATCATATTTCTAAGAGGGCTCAACAGAATAAATATGGGGAGGCTGTTTTCCCTGAACACAAAGTCTTAAGTTAGGGGTTAGAGACCCAGAATGTGGGAAAGGCCACTGAGGATTAACACAAGAAGAAATTTCTCTCTGAAGGTGAGGAATCTCAGAGGACTGGAGGATCAGTCATTGATTTAATTCAAAACAGAGGTCAATAGATTGATGGGGCAATGTTTCTCTCTTTTTTGCTTTAACACCGATAATTTAAATCTCCATTTCTGTTCTGGCTTCATTTTTAGGATGGAATTTCTCTCAGTGAACAGTTGTAAGTTATAGTGTGTAGCAAAAGTACAGTGAGTGGCATCAAACTTTGAAAAAAGCAGGTCATTTCTCAGTGATTTCTGAAATAAGTCTTCCCATTAGGGGTCCAAACAGAGAACAGCTATTTATCTTGTATCGACATGACAGCAGGGATTAATTACACACAGCATCATGCTTAATGAATAGAATGTTAGTCTCTATTTTCACTGCTATTGAAGTTAGCCAAAATGGCACAAAATCTAGGGTATCCCGACTTAAATGGGTCGATTCTTAATTACAAAACTAGAAATAATAAAGGGGAATTTTCATCATCTGATAAAGTCAAAAAGTGCAAAAGGTGGTCTCCATTCCCAATCACAGCTTTCTTCATGTATTTATGCTTGGAAATAAAATTTGAAGATAGCTGCAAGACAAATGTCTTGTCAAACTGAAACAATACTAAGATACCCATTAAATAAAGATTTTTTTATGCATGCTTTTTTTTTAATGCATGTTTTTTGCTTTTACACAGCAGAAACAAAATAAAAATGTTTATTTTTGCTGAGGTCTTGTATAATAAAAATAAGTTTATCTGAAATGAGAAGAATGTTACTGCTATTGGTTTTTGTGAAGCTTCAGGAATACAAATGGGAATGATTATTTTGCTACCCCCATGTACTGCAATGCTTCCTGAGGATATTAGATTACTTACCTTGGGAAAAATAGTTTTCTTTGGCTGAGTCCTTGTTTTACTGATTCCAAAATGTGTTATCTTTGGTTAAATTATCTGTTTCCAACTTGATTATCACTTCAGATTATTCTCAAATCATGCCATGAACCCTATTCAATTTCCACTTAACCATCGGGCTAAGTGAATTGGTGTTCAGGAGATACTCATCTGAAAGGCAGACAACTCCAAAATTGACCAACAAATGTTGAGAGCACCTTTTGTTTTAGGGACATACTTTGGACAACAACATTTCTACAACTCTTAAAAGCAAAAACTGCACTACATTTTGAAGTTCAGCTGTACTGAAACAGGCTTTTATTAACTGGAATTAGTTCACAATTATAAACAAATTGGAGGAATTCTGGAAATTCATTGTCGAAGGTATTGCCATTAACTGTGTCGATATAAAGCACTAATCTGTGTAGGTCAGTTATGTAAGGAGCAAGTGCAATTAAAACCAAAGTACCAAAACGTTTCCTCATCAAAAAAATTCCAGTTAGTTTATTGTAAGAAAGCAATACCCTTTCCTTAAAACAAAATGGCTTTATTGATAAGGAACATTTTGCGTGATATCATGCTTAAAGGCCTTCTAAAATATGCAAATTACCTTTAATTAAAATGTTCTCATGGTAGACATGAAAAAATGCTTTTCACATATCATATTTTACAAATATAGATGTATGGACAAACAAAAAAGCTACGTGTGAAAGAACTCGAGTGCTTTTTAGCTAATGGACACCATCTTACTCAGGAGATTAAATTACAGCCTTTGGCATTTTTGATGTTTCACTATCTCAAATATCAGGAAAGTTTGGTCAAATGCTGTTAAAAGTGGAGATATGGTTCAATTAATTGGCCATGAGGCTATTGCAATGCAATTGGTGCAAAACTGTGACACGGAAAAAGTTTGAAGAAAAAAAAATTGAGGACACATTAGAACCAAAAAGCCATAGAACAAAAGTCTCCAAATTCTCATGGCAGTGTTGTACATACAGAAAAATATAAGGAGTCCCGGATATTAAACCCAGCAGTCTTCAACCACCACTCTGCAAGTGTTACACAGGCCTTTTTGGAGCGAATGGAAGATTTACAGAGATGCAAACTTTAAGGAGTGGAGTTGGTGGAAGACAAGGTGAGAACTTGGGGCAGATTAAAAGACATGAATACCAAAGTGGCAACTTTCTGTAAAGGTTTCTTTTTAAAGAGGAGATGGAGCAGGGTGCTGAGATATGGTGATGGTGGTGAAAATGGCAGCATTGCTGGAGCTACTGTAACTGCAGCCTGCTACTAGTGCAGACCCACAGAGAGCAAGCAGTGGAGAGATACAGTACTCCTGTGGGGTCCAACAGCCCAGTCAACTGCCATCAGCCCTGCACAGGCTTCAAACGGCCCGTTAAAGGAGCCAACAGTAGTTTTTTTTTAAAAACTGCCCAAGATGGTGGCATCTCTGACAGGCAGCAACCATGAGGGGTTGCAGACTCCAGGGGAGCGGAGGACTGGTGCAGGTCACCAGGAAATGGGGAGGCCACCTCCTGTCTGAAAAGGAAAATCAGAGGAGATGGCCCACGGGATGGTGTCCTAGGTGGTGGACCAGTGAGGGGCTCTGAGGCTGAAAGACCCACACGTGCAGCAGGCTGCTGGCTCCTCAAGCCGAGGAACCCACAGAGACTGTGAGCTGCTCTACACTGCTGTCGGGGGACTCAAGAACTGCTGGACACTGGCTCAAAACTGGGTCCCAGGTATCGGAACCAGGATGTGAGGGAGTGCCGAAGGTGCTGATGGGTTCCTGATTGTGTTGAAGGTTTGGATCTGGAGCTTGTTTTTCCAATGATTTGGAGTGGTGTGGCTGCAGAAGTACAGGAGCCGAATCCATGGACACACAATGACCCCGAGGGGACTCTCGTTTGCTTCAGTCTCTGACTGGAAGAGGAGCTTAAGGCAATTTCTGCCGATGGCGAATCTGTCTGCCTTGCAGCAGGCAAAAGGAATTCCGTGTAGTATGGCACTGTTTTATTACACGACAATAAATTGAATCTTATAACAAGGGATTAAAGTGACTTAAGTACAATTGTTGTCAGACAGAAATTAACATAACAACTGACTTTACTACAATGTGTTTGATCTATTTGCTTCAAGGTATCAGGAGATTCATTAACAATTATTTTATATAAAGGTGGTTAAGAATATCATTTAAGGTCTAATCTTAATACAACAAATCATAAACCTTTCAGCATTTAAAGTCACAATCTTTGAAACAAACAAGGTACTTTCTTGAAATTTTATACTTATTTACAAGTTAGGTTGTGGCAATTCAGTTGAGAACCAAAAATGTTAAAGCCAAATTCCAAGAAAAAAAGTCAAATTGGCCAAGTACACGAAGATCGTGGTCTCAAGTCAACAAAGAAAATCTATCATAATGCTATTCCAGTAAGACTCACCGTTTTCCCCTGCAAGTTCTCTGGCATGAATGTCTGTACAGGCAAACTAGCTGGCATTGATTTTCTATCAGGTGGGCACACAATCTGAAGAGTGTAGAATAGAGGTAGAAATTTACTTCAATTATCATTTTTACTAACTTTGTCTCCTTTATAAATATCAAGTACACTGGAAATTCACCACATACGACTCAAGAGGGTGAGCAGTCAATGAGTGTCCAAGACCTCATAAATGCACATACATCACTTGAACACAGAACAAGGCTTCAAAATATTTTCCTTCAATACTTTGAATAAAAGTTGTTGTAACATTTTCCAATCAAAGTTACCATTTTCAGTGCATCATTTATTTAAAATACAGTATAATCAAGTTTTAAATAAATAACATTTCACCATCCCAAACAGATATGTCAGTAGCCATATTAGTTTTGATTTTTACCAAACGACTTAAGAAAAAAACATAACCACAATTTCCTGCAAAGGAATATCACAGCATTTCATAAAATAAAGCAAAATGGTAGTGATTACTTTCCATTTTGAGAACGGTGCTTCAGAATGAAAGACAAAAATCAGCCACGTTTACCCTGTTAACAGGTGTCCTGTGACGCCGAGCCTTAATTGAATCAATTGTTATGTCTCCTCTTAAAATAGGTGGCGAGAGTTCCAATCTTGGTTCCATGTTGTAGGATCTTATAGGAGAATACATCTGATAGGGCGCTAGTGAGCCATGCGAGGGTGATGGCGGAATGGAGCGTGATTGTTCAACTAGGTTAACCATTGTGAGAGGAGTATTATGTCTGCTCAATGTTCCATGCTTTTGATATACTTGGCGCTGTTGCCATTCATACAGCTGCCACATGGTATCATCCCGCATCGACTTCCTTTTCTCCTGTGAAGAAGGCGGTCGAATGACTCTATCATACGCAGAAGGCAGCACCTTGCAGATGCTGTCCGTTCTTGCCGTACTATGGTGAGGCAACGTTCTGTAGCATGGCATGGGCTGAGCTCGATAACTTGGCAGGTTTCTCGGTAGTGTCTGATAACAGGTGATGCTGTTAAGGAAACAGAAAATCATTGAATCAGTTTTAAACTGTTTCATTGATAGCTCCAAAGCCTTTCAAACTCATTTTGTTGGCATAGTTCCAATTTATTTATGTTTTTTTCTTTCTTCTGCAAGTCTTTAGGAACTCCTTCAGAAGTCAAGTGATACTTGATCAGCAAGGGATGAAAGTATTCTGGGTTTGACGGAAATTTACAGTTGAAGCTAGAAATCAGATCAACCCATGGTCTTATTAAACGATAAAGTAGGTTAGAGGCCTCCTGCTATCATTAGAACGCAAGAAAGAGGATCATGAGAAAGCCATCTGATCCGCCAAGCCTGCTCCACCATTCAATGCGATCGTGGCTGATCTGGTGATACCTATTTGCCTTTTCTCCATGTCCCTTCATTCCCCTACGATGCAAAAATCTACCCAACCTCATCTTAAATATATTTACTGTGGTTCCCTCCACTGCCTCAAAAGGCAGCGAGTTCCACAGATTCACCACCCTTTGGGAAAAGCTGTTCTTCCGCATCTCCGTCCTAAATCTACTACCCTGAATTTTGAGGCTATGCCTCCTAGTTTTGGTCTCCCCTCCAATGTAAACAATTTACCTACCTCAATCTTATCTATGCCTTTCATAATTGTATGTTTCTTCTAAAGGAGAAATTCTTCTAAATTCCAGCAAGTACAGTCCCAGGCGACTCAACCTCTCCTCATAGACTAACCCTTTCATCCCTGGAATCAACCTGGTGAACCTTCTCTGCACTACCACCAAAGCCAGTACAATCTTCCTCAAGTAAGGAGACGAGACCTAGATTGTTTATTCATGTCTCCTGAGCCTAACTGCATTCATCCTGAGCATTAGCAGTGATCTTCTAATTTCTGGACACACTCACCAGATTGGAAGGTTGCAAGGGTTACACTACAATTCAAGGGAAGGGGAGAAGAAACCAAGAGTTAGAGAGCAATTAGCCTATCAGATTCAGCATAATACCAAAATACATAATTGTAGCAATGATAATAAGACACTTAGAAACTTGCTGGATGATTAGACAGAATTAATATTATTTTATAAACTTATAAACTTAATCTCAAAAGCTGCAGCTGGCAATATGGCAATCAGACCCACTGGGTACAGTGCATTTGGACTTTCAAAAACAATTTAGTAAGGTGCTACATAAAAGTCTATCATGCCAAATAATGACAGAGTTGAATGGAACATATTGTCATGGTAGGACAATTGATTAAAAACAAGAAATGAGAGAATTGGAAATAAACAGATGAATCTTGGAATTTAGTGTTTTTTTGTTATGAGGGAGTAGTATGTATTTTAAGCATTCATCACCTCCTGCAGCGCAGAACTTGACGATTGTCCATATCGGTGGCTGCCAGAAACACGATCAGACGATGTGGTGCTCAGAAAATGAAATTAAATGGTGGGAGAGCATCAGGAGGACATTAACCCTCCCCTTGCTTCTGTCCCTCAAAACAATTTTCTTCCCCCCCCCCCACACCAAGAGGCAACTGTGATCCAGCAACATTACTCATGATGTGTTCAAGGAATAGAGCTAAATGATCAATTGTGAATATTTATTAATATATCATTCTGTAATTATGTGCTGCATGTTTTGTGTACTTGGGAAACTGGAGTAAGACTTCCATTACACGTGCATGCTGTACTTCTGTATGACAATAAACTTCATTCAATTGGGAACTTGACCGACAATGAAGGGGACTAGAAAGAGAAAAGAACGCATTCTAGAAAAAAAAACAATTCTGGTGAAAAGTCATCATCCTGAAATACTGTTTCAATCACCACTGAATAGTATCAAGATTTTCTGTTTTTATTCCACATTAGTGGCACAGTTGGTGCAGGAGTTAAGTTTTGCTTTCTTACTCATAGGTTCCAGTGACCCAGGTTCAATTCTGACCTTGAGTTTTAAAAAAAATTAGATCAGTGGTTCTCGACCTTTTTCTTTCCACTTACATCCTACTTTAAGTATTCCCTACGCCATCTGTGATTAGTAAGATATTACTTAAGGTGGTATGTGGGTGTAATGAAAAACTTTGTATACCACTTTTATATGCAGTTTCATAATTCCCAAGGAAATGGCCCAATGACAATTTTTCTCAACCAAATAATTTCAGTAACAATTGGGTCTAGAGCAGTGATTCTCAACCTTCCCTTCCCACTCACCTCCCACCTTAAGCAATCCTTACCAATCACAGAGCACTGATGGCATAGGGATTAAAGTGGTATACGAGTGGAGAGAAAAAGGTTGAGAACCACTGATTTAGACAGGCAAATTCAGCCCTACGAATTTGTGCCGCCCATTAACCTACATCCCGGAACATTTTTTGAAGGGTGGGAGGAATCCAGAGCTCCAAGAGAAAATCCACAAAGTTACAGGGAGAACGTACAAACTCCTTACAGACAGCACAGGATTCGAACCCAGGTCCGGTCCTGATCGGCGTCACTGTAAAGGTGTGCTAACCGCTATCCCAACTGTGATAGTTGTGTGGGTTTCCTTCAGATGGATAATATTCATCCCACATCCCAAATATTTGCTGGAGGTTAATTACCCCAAGCAGAAATGGAAGGAAGGGAATTGGCGGTGAGGAGGAGAAAGAGTTAATTAATATGTGAGAATTGATTTCAGGGAAATAGAATTGATGAGGATGTTCTGAGATGTGGTAATGACCTCCATCTGTGTCAAGAGAAAATCAGAGAAATATGCCAAAAGTGAGATTGATAGACAAGTGGACACGTCATATCTGGGACACAACACAAATCAGTTCAGGCATGCAGCCAATTTACACTTCTGAAAACTGGTTAACCCAACAACAAGACACCTGCTTCTGTACATCTGCAACTGCTCTCCAATTATTTCAATTTTTAATCAAACATCACTGAGCAATATTAGGGATATTTCAACTGGAATGGGTGTTGTCAGGTAATTCTCACAGAGCACCAAACCAATATGCCATGACACATAAAGAGCTGAACTTGGGACGCAGCATTCAAAAGATGCAGCAAAATTAAATGCTAAATTGTACCTGAAAGCAGCATCAATAATTCAGGTCAGTACTTGCTTTTCAAGAAGCTTTCTCTATGATCTTCTGACATATTTATACAAAAACATGTTATTTAATAAAACTGCATATTTCAAGTAGTTCCGCCAAAGTTGAGGATTGAACTTGTCCAAGGTTGTCTTCACTCTTCTGGAGCTACTGAATCTGTCTTAGAGCCAAAACATTCTCAACCCAATCCATATTATAAGATCCCATAAATAAAAATTGACGAAGCATTACCTGACAACCTAATGAAAAATGTCTTATGGGTGACAATAAGATGCAACATAGAGTTTCTACAACTATCAAAGTATCTCTGAGCAGGATACATTTACCAAAATTTGAATGGTAGATTCAGTTCTTGTGCAGAACACACAGTGGAAGAGAATTCTACACTAAAACCAGGTTGACATCTAGAATAAACACAACTTCGTTATCCTTGAAACCATCCAGGATTGATTTGATTAAAATGTGCCTCTTTGTCAATCAATGGCACTGTGGTGAGCTGTTCAGACACACACAAGGTAAAGACTGTACAACAGACTTCAATCCACAAAGACTTCCACAGAGCCAGGCTGGCTGTGGCTGCAGCAACTCTGTGTGAGGCCTCGGGAGGCCGGCGCAGGCTTAGATCCTGGAGGGTGATTGACACCCGACCGGGTGGGGCTTGATCCATTCAGGCCGACTGATTGACAGCCGGCAAGGTGTTGTCCTGTCCCCTTACACTCCTGCAGGTACAGAGGTTGCCCCCTGCAGTAGGCCGGTGGTGTACCGCCACAGGCACACTTCATCATGAATGATTCAAGAGCTGTGCAGTCACCTCATGGTCGAGGACATCCAATGCCATGATGCAAAATGTCTTCCTCCGCCCTACCAAGGGAAGTTTATGAGCCTTTTCTATTCTCATTATCAAATAAGGAAACACCATTAGAAAATAAATTCGAATGTTCATTCACACTGCACCATGCACTGATAATTTAGACAGAATGCATTTGCCCAATTAGCACAAGAGACTCAGAAGATTTGAAGATACTGATAGCACTCAGTCTCACAATCTCCAGGTCCCAATCTCTACAAGATTTTAATTTTGAGATATATTTTGCCTCAACTTTTGGACTGGGTGATGGGACAAGTGTATAAACAATTGAATGGTACAATTGTACAATGTGCTACAAAATTATTTTAAAAATTACAAATATGATCGTAATTAAGGAATCCAGAGCACATTCTTAATAATGAAATAAAACCAAAAAAACACAAAAGAAAAAGAAAGGAAAAAATTAAATTGCAAAAGCCCTTCCTCTAAGCAAGGTTGAAAATTGACATATCGCATATGAATCATTAACACCTTGGACAGAGGTAGCACAGTGTCAAGATTCTTGAACAACACTAAATTTTAAGATTATGATAGAAGTCCATAAATGAGCTATGTCTTTTGGAATTTAATATTTGAATCCTTGACAGCATATCTCATTTTATTTTCAAGATTTAAACAAGACATAATATTGTTTAGCCACTGTGCAATATTAGAAGGGGCATTATCTTTCCATTGCTTGTCTGGCTATCAACGAAGTGAAAGGAAAGGCAAAGTTCGGTTTTGAATGGAAATCAGTAGTACATCATGCTCTTGATAATCCAAAAAGAGCAATTAAAGGGCAAGTTAATCACCACTTTTGGCTGAAAAATTGCATTTTTCCCTTAAAGTGACAGATAAAATGAGGCATGACTCTAAAATACATCATAAGTCATAGTTGACAAAGAAGCAATTGACATATTATTTTGAACCAATTGCTTTAAAATATTATATTATTGGCTATTTATTCAGTACTTGGACTGTGCTGGGCTGCAAATAGAACAATTATACTGCAGCACTGCCATGCACCGACATGAACTGATTATGCTTTTTGCATTATGGTTGGTTTTTTATTGTTGGTACATGGTCAGAAATAGATTATTTGCCACAATGCTGAATTAAGAAGCCCCAGATGTAAAATTTAACAAACGTTAACTGTAAGAATTAATGAACACAGTAGCATATCATAATAAATATTAATCCTTTTGCATGTGTACCAGAAACAAAGAGCCTTAACAGTGCGGCAACAAATTTGAATACTTAACATTCCTTGATATAACTGCTCCCTTTAACAAGCCCTCAGTGAGGCAACAAAACATAGTTGTGAATAAGCTTTAGTTAACATCATGTTAAAAATAACTTTAGGTGTTAGTGATTTCCAAGTGCTGTGTTTATATAATCTATAGTTTATCAACCATATTAGTATTCAGATATGCATTTATCCTCATAATTTAAAAAATCTCTACCTTCTGATTCTAGGTGAGGAGGAAATTGTCAGCATCAATTTTATCCTTCATTAAAGTGATTTCTCGTTCTTCTGAACTCCAAGGAGTATTTGTCTTACTTCCCTATATGTTCATCACTGGGAATCCATGCTGTACATTGACATCAAGAATAATCCTTCTTGATCACTGCTCAGATCAACAGATGTAAAGGATATTAAACCTTAGATCTCTAAATACATTTATCAGGGAAATGTGCCAACTTCAAATATTTTTCTTCTCTGAAATCACATTGTCCAACTAGTGAGTGAACTGGAGTGCTCGCCTTCACAGGAAGAAGCACCAGTTTTTATATAATATACCAAAGTGCTGGTGAAACGTATCATCCTCCAGAGTTTTCGCTAACTGCAACATGATCACACCACCAAAGACATTTTTCCTCTCCTCTCTGCCTTACACATGGACCACTCTCTCTGTGACTCCCTGGTCCACTCATTCTTTCCCACCATTGCCCACTTGGCATCAAACCCTATGAATGCAGGAAATGCGACATATTCTCCCTCACCACCATTCAGGCCCCAAACACTCCTGCCAAGTGAAACAATATTTCACTTATGAATTGGCACCTGGTGCTCCCATTGTGGCCTCCTCTCTACCGGAGAGGCTGAATGCAGACTGGGAGATCACTTCAGTAATAAGGTGGGGGGGGGGGGGGGGGGGGCAGAAAATCACCCAATGGTCACCCATTTCAATTCCTGCCTCATTCTCATGCTGACCACAGTCTCATGCATGACCTGACAAAAATGAGACCACCTGCAAATTGGAGGAACAAACCTTCATATTCCAACTGGGCATCCTCCAACCGGATGTCATTATTTTCACCTTCTCTGGTTTCTGTTAGCACCATTGCCACCTCCCTCCACTCTACCCATCTCTCTTTCCCAATCCCTTTGTCTCCTTTCCTCCAGCTTTGCATTCACAGGGCGACCCTCCCCCGTTCAAATCTCTGCTTTTCTCTCCTACCTATGCCCACATATGGCCTCGTTGGCCTGTATTCCTCCCCTTGACCTTTCTCCTCTCCTGCCCCCACTTTTTATTCAGGGACTTGCCTATCTTTTGCTCATACCTTAACAAAGGGCTCAGGCCAAATTTTTTGTAATATACCTTGCCCTCCTATGGACCTTGCGAGACCTGGAGAGTTTCTCCAGTAGTTTTGTGTATTAATTACTATCACAGCATCTGAAGATTTTCTTTGTTTTGTACTCATTTTTATACCTTTCACAATGCAAGGATATCCAAGATATTGTTCAGCTATTTAAGGTGTTCTTTAATATTTGCACTGCATGGTCCACACGGACAACATTCATATTAACTCTAAGCACTAAAATTAAAACAAACATGAAAATAGGCAGCCATCACATGGCTTTGAAGTGAATTTGAACCCTAACTCCAGACCATGTAATTATAATATTTCTCCTTTATTTCATCAGAAGACTTCACTTGAACATTACATTCCACAGACAAGAAAATGGGGGCGATCTTTGCCATTTATGAATACCTGTATCTCATATGAATCGCAACCATGAAGCTTGAAGATACACAATTATTCCTGCCATCGGACGTTTCAACTGTGACAAAGAGGAATAAAGGTACCAGTGTCCCTACTGTCTACAACTTGCAAACCTACAGCTTCCAATTTTAATTGTGATTTAGACATTTTCACTTCTAGTTCTTAATTCTAGGAACTTCACTTTTTTTTCCTATTTGGACTGAAGGCACCATGAGCATGCCTTGCCTTCAGTAGAAAGTTCAAATGATTTCCCACTGGAGCTTTTACAGGTATATTAATTTGGTACTGTGTCTGTTACTTGCTAACTCAGTAATCCCAATAGGTGAACATTGCTGAACTTGCCTCAGATCTGTTAATTATGCTGAGTGAATGCAGGACATCCACGGAAAAGTACATCTACAGTCATTCTGGGGTCAAAGAGGATTTGAATCACTTTAAAAACAGCAACTCATACATACGGCTGCTCTTCATAGACTACAGCTCGGCCTTCAATACCGTTATACCCTCAGTGCTGGTCAAGAAGCTACAGGCCTCTGTGCCCAACTCTGCAACTGGATCTTTGACTTTCTTATTGGAAGACCACAGTCAGTACGAATTGGAAACAACATCTTCTCAATGATCATCAACTCAGGTGCACCCCAGGGATGTGTGCTTAGCCCACTGTTCTACTCATTATACACCCATGACTGTGTGACCAGGCACAATTTCAATGCTATCTACAAATTTGCCGATGACACCACAGTTGTCGGCAGAATCACAAACGGCAATGAAGAAGAATACAGGTGGGAGATAGATCAACTCGCTGAATAGTGCAACGATAACCTTACGCTCAACGTCAGCAAAACAAGAGAGATGATTGTGGACTTCAGGAGAAAGTTGGGGGAACTCGACCCAGTCCTCATCGAGGGCTCAGTAGTGGAGAGGGTCATGAACTTCAAATTCCTGGGTGTCAATATCTCCAAGGATCTGTCCTGGAGCCTCCACCTTGATGCAATCACAAAGAAGACTTGCCAGCGGCTATACTTTGTGAAGTGTCTAAGGAGGTTTGGTATGTCACCAAAGACTCTCAAAATTCTACAGGTGTACCATGACAAGCTTTCTGGCTGGTTGCATCATTGCCTGGTATGGAGGCGCCAACTCTCAGGACAAGAATAGACTCCAGAGATGTTAACTTGACAGGCACCAGTCTTAACTCCATCAAGCACATCCACATGATGCAGTGTCTTAAAAAAGCAGCCTTTATCCTCAAAGATCCCCACGACCCAGGCAATGCCCTCTTCACTCTGCTACCAAAAGTTAAAAAGGTACAGGAGCCTAAAGATGAGCAGTCAATGGCACAAGGACAGCTTCTTCCCCACTGCCATCAGAAGACATTGCCTTACTTTTTGTGCACATTTATTGTTATTATTATATTATTTTATTTTTTATAGTAATGTTGTAAGATGGTTATAATATGAAATGTTTGAACTAATGATACTGGTGCAAAACATCGAATTTCATGAATTGCTCATGACAATAAATTCTGATTCTGATTTGAGAGGAGAGGCTGGGGTTGGGATGTGCATGGTAGGATAGGAGACATTGAAGGTGGTGAATGGTGACCTTTGAATCAGAGATATTAGGGAAACTGAATGGCAAGAAGTCCTGGTGGGGCAAGTTGGGAAATTAGTATATGGGATGAGACGGGGTGGAATGGGAGAAGTTGTGGGTGATTGGAGGGTTGGATGGAAATGGCCAAATTACTTGGTCGTGTTTAAAGGACATGTATATAAGCAGAATTCTCCGCACCTGGTGAGGAAGGCCCATTCTAAATTGTGAGATTGCAGAACATGTGACAGACCGGAACAACAGGTGGTCTTAGAGTGGGAAAGTGGGAATAACGCTATTCTCTTCAAAGTTAAGATTGCAGGCCAGATATTGTTCCAGTGGTCAATCTCACATGACTGTGCCGACTTATGGTTAGGTACATTTCCCCTCAACGTTGCTTGAAGATGAGCTGCTTTTAATCCTGGACGAAATAAGTTATTTTAAAGAGAAGAAAGGAGTAAAACACAAAAGTCTACGGAGACTAATTGAAGTAAAAACACGATGCTGGAGGAATTCAGCAGGTCAAACAGTGGACGTTATTTCTTTGGCTTGGCTTCGCGGACGAAGATTTATGGAGGGGGTAAAAAGTCCATGTCAGCTGCAGGCTCATTGGTGACTGACAAGTCCGACGCAGGACAGGCAGGCACAGTTGCAGCGGTTGCAAGGGGAAATTGGTTGGTTGGGGTTGGGTGTTGGGTTTTTCCTCCTTTGTCTTTTCTCAGTGAGGTGGGCTCTGTGGTCTTCTTCAAAGGAGGTTGCTGCCCGCCGAACTGTGAGGCACCAAGATGCACGGTTGGAGGCGATATCAGCCCACTGGCGGTGGTCAATGGGGCAGGCACCAAGAGATTTCTTTAAGCAGTCCTTGTACCTCTTCTTTGGTGCACCTCTGTCTCGGTGGCCAGTGGAGAGCTCGCCATAGAACACGATCTTGGGAAGGCGATGGTCCTCCATTCTGGAGACGTGGCCCACCCAGCGCAGTTGGGTCTTCAGCAGCATGGATTCAATGCTTGTGGACTCTGCCAGCTCGAGTACTTCGATGTTGGTGATGAAAGCGCTCCAATGGATGTTGAGGATGGAGCGGAGACAACGCTGGTGGAAGCGTTCTAGGAGCCGTAGGTGGTGCCGGTAGAGGACCCATGATTCGGAGCCGAACAGGAGTGTGGGTATGACAACGGCTCTGTATACGCTTATCTTTGTGAGGTTTTTCAGTTGGTTGTTTTTCCAGACTCTTTTGTGTAGTCTTCCAAAGGCACTATTTGCCTTGGCGAGTCTGTTGTCTATCTCATTGTCGATCCTTGCATCTGATGAAATGGTGCAGCCGAGATAGGTAAACTGGTTGACCGTTTTGAGTTTTGTGTGCCCGATGGAGATGTGGGGGGGCTGGTAGTCACGGTGGGGAGCTGGCTGATGGAGGACCTCCGTTTTCTTCAGGCTGACTTCCAGGCCAAACATTTTGGCAGTTTCCGCAAAGCAGGACGTCAAGCGCTGAAGAGCTGGCTCTGAATGGGCAACTAAAGCGGCATCGTCTGCAAAGAGTAGTTCACGGACAAGTTTCTCTTGTGTCTTGGTGTGAGCTTGTTATACAGCATAGATAAAGATACGTCACCAACTTTTTGGGCTTAAGGCCTTCACCAAGGTACGCTAAAACATTGGTGATGGATCTTTACCTTTGCGATATAAAGTAAACTATTTGACCTGGTGAGTTTCTCCAGCATTGTACTTTTATTTTAAAGATATCCCATCAACATTAGACTTATGTGCAGATTGCAATATATTTAGTTGATTACACACACTTTTGTAGAAAACTTGAGAAAAAGTGTTTACATTTCTTTTTCAGGAATAAATACCCTAAAGACTTTAATTCTGTGATATTTCACAGATCTCCAAGATTCTCAAGAAAGATTCTAATCCTCAGAACAATTCTTAAGCCAATTTTTCCATTAGCCAGCCCAAATCATATTGCTCAAATATATGCTGCATCAAGTAAACCTGTTTAATGCAAACTTTAGAAAAAGAAACACCTAATGAACGCAAAACAAAAAAGTGATTTTTGATTTTTTTTTAAATTGAAGTTATAAAAATAAAAATCAATTATTTAAAAAAACTTCCATACCTTCTGGGTTCTTCCTCTTGGCCCTTTCCTTTTTGCGTTTTCACCCACTGTTCCAATTGTACCATTGAATTAGTCCTTTGGATTCCCCGTCCAGTGTCATTTTGACTAATCAGTCTTTCTCTTCCTGTGCTCACATTTTCTGGAAGAACACAGACGGGTCCAATCGGACTCTGTTCATTGGAACCATTTGCTTGCAAAGATTTATACTGTTGAGGTTGAATAGGGGTGGGACTTGATACAACTTTTTCAGTTTCCGAATGCAATTTTATGCTGTTGATCTTAGTTAAGGGCTTATGCTGGACCTGGCCATCTGTCTCAAAACCGTATTTGTCAGTGTGAGTGATGTTTGTGTTGTCTACTGATTTAAGACCCAAAGTGGAGTTCATATTTGGCTGGTCATTCTGAAGTTCAGGCTTCACTAATATTTTGTGGTTTGCAACATGGTTAACCTCTTGTCGTGGTAAAATATCAGTTGCAACTTTTTCCGGCCTGTGGGTGTAAGAGGAAAAGCGAGAGTGAGGTTATCATTGACAAATATCGGGGTTTTCAACGATGTTTCGATGCATTTTCTGCAGCACATTGCCATGTAGAGGAAAATCATTAATTAATAATGACATTAAAAACACATTGAAGTGTATCTGATGCACAAAATTTTGCCCAGAATCTCATCAAATGTCCTTTCTGTTTGCTTGAGTTTATATCAATCTGGAAACAAAATTAGATCATTTATGCTCTCAAAATTCAGCAAAACAACCTCCACGGAGCAATAAATTAACAGTTATGAGGCAATATTCAGACTCAGTTCTTTATTATATGAGTTCAATTCCACTCCAAAGTGAAAGGGAAACCATTTGGGCTTCTGTGGCAAGAACAAATTCTTCACCTCTTCCTGCCTGAAGAAGCCACATACAAAGCTAACAAACACTCTAACACTGGACGTCGGCAGACAGGAAGAAAAGCCCAGGAGATTAAATAATACCCATTTTTGAACAATATCAAAAGAAAGCTTTCAACCACAGTCATCGGGGCACTTAATATGTTGTAAATGAATGAAGATAAATTAAATAAATATGTCTAAACTGAATTAACTGGATTTTTCTTCATAACTTAAAAAGCCTAAAATGTTGCTCCTGTACAGAAAGATTCCTTTGATCAATAATTTAGCCTACTTTGTTGTTTGTGGTCTGCTCTCAAGAGGTAACATGATAAGTGTAGAAGCAGGGATTATTAATCTCTTGTATGCACCTACTCACATAGGCTTACATGGGAAATGTTCTTATTCATTCAAGGGATGTGGGTTTTGCAGGCCAAGCCAACATTTGATTGCCCTTCCCCATATGCCCTTGAGTGAATTGCTTCTTGAACTGTAGCAGTTGTGTATCCATGTCAGTGTCTGTGCTTGGCAGTGTCCGTGTCATGTCCGTCCGTGCAGGACAATGTCTGTCCGTCCGTCTCTGTCCATCCTCGTAGATCCGCTTCCATGTCTGTGTCTGAATTCAAAAACCACCAATCTTCCTCAATCAAGTTTATTTCCAGTCCCATCTTTATTTCAGAATTGGATTCCCAAAGAAATTCAGCTTTAATTTCAGTCTAAATCTTTGTTCACCACTGATATTTTTGGATTTGGACTTTACATTGGGCTTTTGTCTTTAATTTCTAAAAAACATCTACTTTAGAATCATCCCACAATTCTTTTCTGACTTACAAAATGCAAGAGGTGACAAGAAAATTGGACAAAAAAAAAAACGATTCTTCATTGATGGATTTAACTATTTATCCATCCTTCTGGTCTAATATTCTTTGACTCTCACAGTAACCCCTCTTATACAGCAAAGCTGTGATATTTCCATATACATGACCCATTTTAGGAAGCTGGCTTGCATGTTCACAAAGAATCGAAAAAATCCAGCTCCGTGAGTCAAATACACTCCACCTCTGTGACTACTCCCCTTGGAGGATCGAAGGAATGCAAATCTGGACCACCCAATCCACCTTTTTTTTTTATATAAACACAGAGCATGAAAGGTGGATAAAACCCGGCTTTACATCTCTGTGTAAAAGGGGCTAAGTTAATTGCCAAGTGCGTTCATTTATTAATTTTAGGGATTTTCTTATAATTTCTACAACTAAAAGGATTACATTTTCACATGCATTCTTTCAATTTTAACCAATATCCATTTCCTCATTTTCTATTGCAAGTTGATGGCATACATAAATATTTTCAACTGAAAACAATAAAACTTTTTCTCAAACTCATCCTTGTACAGGTACATGATCCTTCATCCGGACATCTAAAATCCAGAAAGCTCCAAAATCCGGCAAGTGGGGAACGGCAGTCGGGGGAGGCGGCCAAGGGGCCAGGGGAGATGTCCAGGCGGCTGAGGGACCGGCGGTTGGGGGTGACGTCCAGGCGGCCGAGGAACCGGCAGTCAGGGGAGGCAGCTGGGGGTGATGTCCGGCGGTCGGGGGGTGACGTCCGAGGGGCCGGCGGTCGGGGGTGACGTCCGAGGGGCCGGCGGTCGGGGGTGACGTCCGAGGGGCCGGCGGTCGGGGGGTGACGTCCGAGGGGCCGGCGGTCGGGGGGTGACGTCCGAGGGGCCGGCGGTCGGGGGTGACGTCCGAGGGGCCGGCGGTCGGGGGTGACGTCCGAGGGGCCGGCGGTCGGGGGTGACGTCCGAGGGGCCGGCGGTCGGGGGTGACGTCCGAGGGGCCGGCGGTCGGGGGTGACGTCCGAGGGGCCGGCGGTCGGGGGTGACGTCCGAGGGGCCGGCGGTCGGGGGTGACGTCCGAGGGGCCGGCGGTCGGGGGGTGACGTCCGAGGGGCCGGCGGTCGGGGGTGACGTCCGAGGGGCCGGCGGTCGGGGGTGACGTCCGAGGGGCCGGCGGTCGGGGGTGACGTCCGAGGGGCCGGCGGTCGGGGGTGACGTCCGAGGGGCCGGCGGTCGGGGGTGACGTCCGAAGGGCCGGCGGTCGGGGGTGACGTCCGAGGGGCCGGCGGTCGGGGGGTGACGTCCGAGGGGCCGGCGGTCGGGGGGTGACGTCCGAGGGGCCGGCGGTCGGGGGTGACGTCCGAGGGGCCGGCGGTCGGGGGTGACGTCCGAGGGGCCGGCGGTCGGGGGTGACGTCCGAGGGGCCGGCGGTCGGGGGTGACGTCCGAGGGGCCGGCGGTCGGGGGTGACGTCCGAGGGGCCGGCGGTCGGGGGTGACGTCCGAGGGGCCGGCGGTCGGGGGTGACGTCCGAGGGGCCGGCGGTCGGGGGTGACGTCCGAGGGGCCGGCGGTCGGGGGTGACGTCCGAGGGGCCGGCGGTCGGGGGTGACGTCCGAGGGACCGGCGGTCGGGGGTGACGTCCGAGGGACCGGCGGTCGGTGGTGACGTCCGATGGGCCGGCGGTCGGGGGTGACGTCCGAGGGGCCGGCGGTCGGGGGTGACGTCCGAGGGGCCGGCGGTCGGGGGTGACGTCCGAGGGGCCGGCGGTCGGGGGTGACGTCCGAGGGGCCGGCGGTCGGGGGTGACGTCCGAGGGGCCGGCGGTCGGGGGTGACGTCCGAGGGACCGGCGGTCGGGGGTGACGTCCGAGGGACCGGCGGTCGGGGGTGACGTCCGAGGGACCGGCGGTCGGGGGTGACGTCCGAGGGACCGGCGGTCGGGGGTGACGTCCGAGGGACCGGCGGTCGGGGGTGACGTCCGAGGGACCAGCGGTCGGGGGTGACGTCCGAGGGACCGGCGGTCGGGGGTGACGTCCGAGGGACCAGCGGTCGGGGGTGACGTCCGAGGGACCAGCGGTCGGGGGTGACGTCCGAGGGACCAGAGGTCGGGGGTGACGTCCGAGGGACCAGAGGTCGGGGGTGACGTCCGAGGGACCAGCGGTCGGGGGTGACGTCCAAGGGACCAGCGGTCGGGGGTGACATCCAGACGACTGGAAGGGGGTGGGGGTGGATATGGCAGCACAATTTGGGTTGGCTTTTCGAAATCCGGAAAAATCCGAAATTCGGAACACACTGTCTCTCAAGGGTTCCGGATAAAGGATCGTGTACCTGTATCTCCTGATTACAGGTGGAAGAAAGAGTAAAAACAAAATTCAAAAGATTCAGAAGTAAACCAAGTAATGCCCCATTATAAGTGAAAAGGCCAATTTTATACACAATTACTTTTGGAACAACAAACAAGAAATTTTGGACAGCAGTGAACTAATGGAATCATGTGTTTTTTTCCAGTGGAACTTAACACTACCCAATCCCCAATGATGTTGCCACCTTGTGAATCCAGATTACTTCATCGCCTTAGCCTCCTTCAAACGGGCGGTTAGTTGAACATGTGTTCCCACTCTCATATGTCAACATACACACATTAGTATTGCTTCAAATATGACACCTTGCATTTCAAATTAATACACTGATAGTGTTCTTTGAAGAGCAGAAAATGTTTTTAAACATAAGTAAATTAATATCAACTTTCAAAGAGCATTTGAATGGTAGTTATTTCAGATTTGAACAAACACTTTGCAAACAAATGAACTATACCAATTAAAGCACTTTCTGAGGTTCCAATGTAATATGACCTATGAAATTTGTGGCAAAGAGGGAAAGGTATGAGCAGCAAAGTACCTCTTCACTGGTTCTGTGTGGACAAGCGCAGCTTCAGTCATGGCCTTCATCCAAGACTCCATCTCTTTGGCTGTTTCCGTGTAGAAGTAATAGGTCCGCATATTTGGATGAGCAGCCTGGTCAAAATGACAATGGTTATTAAATTGTGCGATTCCTGCAAAAGAAAATAAAAGACAATTAATAGTTATCACTAAATTTATTTCAACTGGAAACAGAAACAAATCCAAGATTAGCCAAGATTAAAATGCTGGTTTTTTTCCCCCTCAGCATCAGACAGATGATTGAAGGCTGATTTTTCTGCTCAAATGGAGTGTATTTCTGTGTTGAAATAAGTTTCACACTGAGCTCTGAAACTCTGATCAGCTGGCGCCTAAGAAGGTCCTTCCTGTGGGCTGGAGGGCTTGAGTTATCGGGAGAAATTGGATTGGCTGGGAGCAGAAGCCAAGGGGTAAAATTATAAAATTATGAGGCACATAGATACTGTAGATGGTCATAGTAATTTTCTAAGGGTAGGGAAATTGAAAGCCACAGGGCATAGCTAGAAGGTGACCGAGGAACAATTAAAAGGAGATCTGAGGGGCAAGGTTTTTCTACACAGATAGATGCTAGTGAATGTCTGGAATGAGTTGCCAAATGAGGTTGCAGGGATAGGTATAATTACAATATTCAAAAGACATTTGGTCAGGTACATGAAAATTAAGTAAGAGGATAGTTACTTTCTCACTATCAGACTACTGAAGGAATCTCACAATGTAACCCAACATTTTTTAAATTTTGTTTTATTCTGCTGTACTTGTGTCTGGATTGACTTGCTGGATGGTTCTCAGGACAAATCCACCTCACTGTAGCTCGTCATACCCGACAATAAATAAAATTTGATCTTGAACTCGGCTAAAAAAAAAAGTTTAAAAGTAATATGGGTCAAACACAGGAAAATAGGCTTAACTTAAATAGACATCTTGGTCCAGATGGACAATTTGTATAGAGCATTTCCCTCGGCTGTTTAACTCTGTGAATCTCGATGAATCTACAAATTGGGCTTAAAATTAGGCCCAACAACGATTCAATCAATTTACAAAACTACTTTAACATTGTTCCACAATTGAGATCTAACTTACAAAACATGAGAAAGTTTGACAAAAATATAATGATGTCTTTAACCAGTTCATCCATTTGAATTTTTAGCATTTACTCTGCTTTCTGGTCTACTAGTTTTTGCCTCTCAGTCTTTAGTTTAATGCTAAGTGACTTTCTGAATTTTAATACTTTTCTTCTAACTCCTACAGCTAAAGGGATTAAATTTTCACCTTTCTTGGTGCTCAAAATTCATGTTACCAGCTCAGGCTATCCAGGACAACATGCAATGGTGAAGCTTGAACACAGTTTAAGCCTGTCACAGGAACAGAATTGAGCAAAGAATATTTTTAATATCAGCTTTATATTTTATTTTTTTTAAGAGCATCTTGCATTAAGATTAAGCATGTCTGACTTCTCAGATACAAATTGCAGACCAAGCATCTTTCAAAGACTCAAACGTCTCACAAACTGGTCACAACTAGATATGCCTTTGTCTCAATGCCCCAGTTCAATCCTGACCTCCAGTGTTATTTTTCCACAGCTTACACAATCTCCCATGGGTTTCCTATGGGTATACCAACTTCCTTCTACATTCAAAGGATACACAACCCGATTGGTTAATTAGCCAGAATAAACTGCCTTTAGTGCGTAGGTGAGTGGTAAAAAATGTTAGGAAACTTGATGGGAATGTGGGGAGAACAACACTGGGAAAACAGAGAAAAGCTTCCTGAATCTGGAGGTTGTCAACTCGTATTTTGAAGAGATACTTGAAAAATGTAAGCATCAAAATACTTGACCAGTGAATGTTTGAACCTCCTGGTGCATCTCCATCGAGTCAAACAACAAAGAAATTCATCTAATGATCCCACAACGAACTGCTTAAATTTTTCAAATATCTCTTCAAAATACAAGTTGACAACCTCCATGTTCAGGAAGCTTTCCCCTACACTTTGTGTTCATTCTTTGATTGAACCGTGGCAAGTTATGAGCTCTGGAGCAGAAGGCAAGAACATGGCCTCACTCGTGTGTAAACATATTATCAGATCCAACAAAACCACTTGTCTAAATTTATAAGAATGACTTTTTTTAAAAAATTCTTGACAACTTGAAGATCATACTTTTTTTGTTCTAATGTACAAATCAGCATATGAATTTTAACTTGAAGGAAAAAAATCAAATGTGACATTCTTCCAACTGTCAGAAAGTCAAGCCGTGTGCTACTAGCAGCCTTTGCAATTTCTAACCTGCCATGACACTTTATTTCATTTAAGTGCAAGCAATGTTTGTGATCACAGATCACATTGGACTGCGTATGGAAAGTGTATTTTTTTTAAAAAATATTTGTGAATGACGATTGAGCCAAAATCTGCACAGCCCGAGAGGCTGCTTTTTTACTTTAAAAAGACATGTTGATTCGCAATCATTTTCTTCTGGTGTGACATTTGAACCAATCACTTCACTAAATGTTAGCTAGCTATTAACCTGGATCTCTATTTGGAAGACATTAAAACATACTTACTTGACTCTTTCAAATGGATTTCCAATGGCTGTGAAGCATCCAGAACTCAGCAGTTGCTCCAGGTTCAAGGGCGAGTTGAAGATAAGCAAAAATTATGAATAATTATTTATTCTGTTGAAATTGGTAACAATGGTATTGTTCTTGGATGTCATAACAGTAATCTATTCGTGATTATAGAGGACTACATTTCAACTTGCCGCAAAAATAGCAACATTTAAAAATTAGACAAGGTCAAGGACCACAATGAAATTTAAAGGAAAACAATTACAGGGTTTTTGTCTGCCCAGACAGATCATATGATGCATCTTGGTTGACTGAAAGACTCAGCAGTTCAATGACCAGACTTGCTGAGCTGTCAGGAATGTGTGGATTTTATGCTAAAAACAAAACTTGGAATGCCAAATTTGGATTTTTAACACTTAGTACAATGTGTAAACAATGGATCGGGTTAAAATATCACTCCATTATTTTCAAATGTCTCTGAATTTCAAGCTGGACTATAAATCTGTAAGGAAAAAAAAACACTCAAGCATTTAAAGTAACTAAAAATACATTTTAAGGAAAGATTTCGAGTTGCAAAGAGAGAGATGGACTTTTATCCCTGAAAGAATTTCTCATGGCTTATTCAACCCAACTCTCCAAATTTCAGCTTTATGAATACGTCAATGCTTAAGAGTCACAGTGAAATGAAAACACTGACCTTGAATGCATATTTTCGGTTTATATGATCTTCAGGCATAACTGGAGTTATCTTAAAACTCGGGAGAAGAATGCTTCCTAAAATCCCTTCTTCCTTTTCATCTACAAGGAAAAAAGGCAAAATTAACTCCCTTTTGCATTCATGTAGTATATACAAAGAACACCAAGTGTCCTGTGCATTTCTGGTCAATAGGAAGGATAGAGGCCTTGGAAAGGGTATAGAAGAGATTTATCAGGAGGCTGCCAGGATTAGCGCGCATGAGCTATAGGAAGAGATTGGGCAAACTTGGATTATTTGCTATGGAGTGTGGGAGGCTGACATGATATAAATTTATAAAATTCTTGAGATGCAAAGATTGGGTATACAGTCAGAATCTTTCCCTCACCCCCACCCCAAGGCCAAAACCATCAATTACTGGAGAACATGGCATGGGTTGGGAAGGAGAGTTTAAAGATAATGTATGGGGCAATTTCCCCCATCCCCCTCCCACCCCCCCCAAAAAAGCAGAAATTATGGTAGGTTTCTGGAACAGGCTGCCAGAGGGAGAGATTGAACTAGAGACCAAAATAGCCACTTTCAGGCTATTCTGCTTTGAGGACGGATGCAGGAACAGATCCCAGCCTGAAGGCTCACCTTTCAGGTGGCAGCCCTCAAAGGCTGCTACAGCCTCCTAGCGCCTCCGCATCTCATGGAGGCGGGGTGACTGGTGCCGCAGCGCCACCCGTTATAAATATGCGGCATAGCAATGGCCGTCTTCCCTGCCCATAATCCCCCACGCAGGTGGAACCACTCTGTGTTTCCCACACAGTTCCAGCTGCATAGGGGATCAAGGATAGGGAAGACACCCATTGTTATGCCGCAATTTGAGCAGCAGAGAGCTGCCCCAGTGAAGGAGCAGCCAGCACTGTGACAGCCCACATCGGCCACCCCCCCAACGCCCCTCGCTGGCCGCCCCTGCCCTGACATTCCCCCGCCGGCTGCCTCCTCCCCGCTGCCCTACAGCCTCCCCTCCGCCCTGCTGCCTGACAGTAGCTGCACATTCAGGTGCCTCAGCGGAGCCCAGAAATCTGCCAATTATCCCTCCCAGAGGTGGGTTAGTGTAGGCGCCTTGGAGGCGTACTCAATCAGCCACATAAAAGGTAGAATATGCAGCTTTACATTGGGTATTCTGGCCACCTGAAAAAACCTAATAAGAGTTTTTGAGTGGCTTTGAAATAGGCCGCTGAATATGCAGGGAACAGAGAGATAGGGACGATGCGCAAGTAGCAGGGAATTAATTTAATTTGGCACAGTGTTCAGCACAGACATCGTGGGATGAAGTGCCTGTCCAGTGCTGTACTCAGAGTCTCCATGTGGCCAAAGATGGTGGGGGGGTGGGGGGAGCAAGGTAATGGAACCAAAAGTCAGAGTTCAGGATAGAGATGACTTGCAGGAAGTTAGTGTGGGAGTTTAGTTGAGATGCTCAAGCATTAGAATGCAATTAATAAATTAGCTGTAGTATACGTCAATGAAGAGAGGATTCACAGATATACAGGAGTTCTTGTGGGAGAGAAAAAAGTCATCTTATTAAATAATTGGGTTTGCACTTTGGATCCAGAGATAGTAATCAAAAAAGTTACTGTTACTGCAAATGTGAAATACATATGAAAAGTTGCTGGAAATGCTCAAGACAGGTTGAATTCATTTCCAGTATTTTCCATTTCAAACCAGACACACAAGGACAAGTCAAATTAAGGAGACAAATTCAATTAATTTAAATTCCATTAAATCAGTCCATCTAATTTATTAAGATCCTCACAAAGGAGCAAATTCCCAGCTGACCTTGCTTTGTACAAACTGATTTTTCTTTTCATTGTCGCTCTATGCTCTTTACCTGGCTGCATAACTATCAGAGACCATTTGTTAAACTACCACAGGAATTCTGTTCACTGTTCGAGGGATAATGTGACAAATAAATTTAGACTGAAAAATTGGGCATTCCTTGAACACTACACAACATCCAACTTTTTTCCCATAACTTGTCAGCAAGCGAAACAACTCCCGCTGCATTCAACCAGATTTTAGCAACATTCAGTCAAGGGCTGAAATGGTAGATTGCAATGGGCCGAGCGACCGTGCGAGTAAATGGGTCGAATCGCTGCAACACGTACGTGGTGGTCTAAAATGGCGCGGGCTCCCCTTCACTGCTGAGAGCCCAGGCCTAGCACCACGTGGGTGGTAGGGAGACCTTCACTTCTGCGTGGCGGCTCGTCAGATAGAGAGTGACACCGTGACATGATGACGTCACTTCCAGAAGCCAGTGGGTACGTCACCAAAAGTAGGCGGGCCAGCGTGGAGACGTGGCAAATTCAAACCAATTAAGTAATTCTTTGGTTCACCCTAACGCTGTGTGGACATCTCTTTACTTGGTAGCGCAGTCGCTACAGCGGTGACCCCGAAGGTTCCAATGTTTTGGAGCCACCACCGATTGCATGAGAATGAAGCAACCGGCTGAGTCCACAGTCGCAGCGCCTGCGACCAACACGGTGGGCAAGCCAGCCCAGGAACTGGCTACAGCTGTCTGAGCCACAGTTCCACATCAGGGGAATTGTTTCAGAGGACACCAGTGCCCTGGATGCTGCAATCCTCAACATGCAAGGCATGGGGGAGAGAAACCCCTCCGAACTAATTCACGAGATGGTGGCCCTGGCAGACAAGCACACAGACTGTTTCCAGTCTGAGGCCCAATTCCTCTTGAAACTACCAGCACACATATCCTTGGCAGCTTCGGACATGGATTTCAGCATCCTCGCAGCCAAGGAGGTAGACAGGCCGTTCCACATGCCACAGCAGAGATCTCTCCCCATGCAACCAGTCTACACAATCGGCACTGCTACCCCATCCAGCGCATCAGAAGCACCAGCAGTAGCCACGGCCCAGCAACTACAAGAAGCGTGTGTGGAGCAGACCAGTGAGTACTGTTTCTACCACCATTGATGGGGCAGAAAAGCCCAGCACTGCACCTGCTGTGTTTGTACCCCACCACCAGAACCAACAGGGCGACGGGAAACAGGCAGGCCGACTGTCAATAACGGCCTTGGCGGTTGGCACACAGAAAGGCCAATTCTACCTCAGAGACCAGAGGACCAAGAGGGATTTTCTCGTCAACACAGGTGCAGAGATTAGCCCGTGTACTTTGAGGCGGGACACAACACCAAAGGACTTCCCCTGCAAGCGGCTAACGGGTCCTCCATTCCCAGCTACTGGACCTGCCTCGACACCATCCATGTTGCCGACGCTGTTTTACAGTGCGGCTGCTCCATCGCAGTGGTGGGACTGGTACTAATCGGAGCAGATTTCCTCCGGGCTCATGAACTGCTGGTGGACATGACAAGATGGCAGTTAGTCAACACCACAACTTTTCAGTCTTTCCCCCTCACCATGCCACTGGGAAACCACGCCCAGGGCCCTCTTTACTGGCCAAATACCTGGCTTTATTGGCACCAGACTTCCATGGCTCCAAGCTGCCACATGGCATGGAGCACCACATAGAGACTGCCGGCCCCCAGTGTATGCAAGAGCCCAGTGCCTCCTGTCAGACAAGCTACCACAAGCCAAAGCAGTGTTTGCTGAAATGGAGGAGTTGGGGATCGTCTGTCGTTCCAATAGCCCCACTCCACATGGTGCAGAAGAGTTCCAGGAGGTGATGTTCATGGACAGGTAACCCATCCCACATGTTCAAGATTTTACCATGAGTCTACAGAGATGCAGGGTATTCTCCAAGGTGGTCCTCGGAAAGGGGTACCATCAAATCCCGGTACACCCCAGTGACATCCACAAAATGGCCATCATCACACTCTTTGGACTCTTCAAATTCCTAAGAATGCCCTTCGGACTCAAAAAAAGGGGCCCAGATATTCCAGAGACTAATGGACGTGGTTGGCAGGGACCTCGACTTCATCTTCGTTTATCTATATTACATTCTCATCGCCAGCACCCACAGGACGCACCTCACCCACCTAATTGACAGGCTGCAGCAGTTCGGGCTCATGGTGAACCCGGGCAAGTGCCAGTTCAACCTGCAAACAGTAGATATCCTGAGCCATCACATCACCCCAGAGGGCGCCACGCCACTACCCGACAAGGTGGAAGCCATTAAGAACTTCCCTAAGCCGAGGAGTTCTCGGGGATGGTCAACTTCTACCATCGCTTACTCCCGGGTGCGGCCACCCTCATGCATCCCCTGTTCGGCCTCGTCAAACTTGGTGACAAGACGCTGCAATGGATGCCAGAGGCCACGGAGGCTTTCGACGCTACCAAGTCAACACTGATGAAGGCCACGGAACTGGCACACCTGGATCCCATGTCCCCCCAGTCCTCACAACAGATGCTTCAGGCAGAGCTGTGGACATGGTCCGAGAACAATGGGTCGACGAGCACTGGCGACCCCTCGCCTTCTTCAGTAAGCACCTCTGAACACCATAGCTCGAATGCGGCGTATTTGACGAACTGCTGGCCTTTTACCTGGAGATACGGCACTTTTGCTACATGCTTGAGGGGAGAGTGTTTACCACCTACACAGACCACAAACCGTTGACCAACACACTGAGCAAGGTCTTGGACCCATGGTCGGTAAGATAACAAAGGCACCTCTCCTACGTATCGGAATTCACCATGGATATCTGCCAAGTCGCTGGCAAGGTCAACGCAGTAGCCGAAGCACTGTCCCGGTCCGCCGTCGCTGCAACCTGCAGAGAGCTCAGCATCACCCAGCTCACCAAGGACCAGAGGGAGGATGCAGAAGTCCAGGCATACCACTTGGCCATCACCAGCCTGACGGTCAAAGATTTCTGCCCGCACCAGGAGAACTGACCCTACTGTGTGACATCTCCACTGGGTCCCCAAGGCCGATCCTACCCGCGATCGGGCCCGCCTGCTCTCAGACAAGTTCGTGTGGCATGAGCTCCGCCAAGACATTATCCTGTGGGCTGGAACTTGCTTACAGTACCGCGCGCCAAGGAGCATTGGCACATCAAAGCCCCCCTACAAACATTCGAGCCGACACAACGCAGGTTCAAACATGTTCACGTCGACGTTGTCGGCCCCTTCCAGTATGAGGTACCTATTTACAACCATCGATAGATTCACCCTCTGGCCAGAGTCGATACCTATGGCTGCGTGCGACACAGAGATGTGTACCCAGGCTTTCCTCACCACCAGGGTCACACGTTTCAGAGCCCTGACCCACATCATATTGGACTGAGGAGCGCAGTTCCTGGTCCAACCTGGCAAAATTTATTCTGCAGCAGCCAGGTCAACCTCAGCCAAGACAGCCTCAAGCATACGGAATGACCATCTGAAGGCCGTGTTGAAATGCCGAATGACCAGGCCGAACTGGATGGACGAGCACCGAAGGAGGACCTGCCAGCACCATCTGCAGAGATGGTGTATGGCACGCTGCTCCCCATCCCAGGAGATATGCATTTCAACACCCCTCCCCTCGGCCCTCAGGCCAGCACGTTAGAAGCCCCGCACAGGCTGAGAGAGCAAGCGGGCGGACAAAACCCCCCACCACCACCGTCCAGACACTGCTCGCCATCCAGCCATGTTCCTGCAGATCTGCAGTCCACCCACTACATTTTCGTACACAGAGGAAAGCAAGGGCCCCCTCAAGGTACTGCAGAGATGGCATGGTTACCCCATTGGACATTGGCACCCGACAAGACAGATTCACAGTCAACTGCCTCAAAGTCATCCACCTGCACTCCGACTAGCCAGCCCCAGACCCCCAGGTTAAACACAGAGGTAAACTGACCAAAGACTGAGTTAGACCACTCAGAAAGCATCAAGCGACTGCTCGAGTAAACAGGCCGAATCGCCGCAACATGCGGCCGGTCTGAGATGGTGCGGGCTCCTCTTCGCTGCCGAGGAGCCTGCACCTAGCACCACATGTGGGCTAAGGAGCCCTCCATTTCTGTGTGGCGGCCTGCCAGCCAGAGACTGGCATCACAATGCGATTACATCACTTCCGGAAGCTGGCAGGTACGTTACCAGAAGTGGTAGGGCCAGTGTGGAGATGCAGCGAATTCAAACCAATAAAGTCATTCTTTGGTTCACCCTCTCGTGCCATGTGAATGTCTCTACTCGGTAGCACTGCCACAGCAGTCGCTACAAGATAACCTTCACACCACTGAATCACCAGGCAGTGATTTTCACCAGTAAGAGGGAACCTAACCCCATGTCTTTAACATTCTAGAGCATTGCTGTCTTAGGGATGTAGTTGGCCATTGACCAGAAACTTAACTGGATCAGCCACTTAGTCACCATGGATGCAATAGCAATCAAAGTATGGGTGTCCTGTAATAAGAAACTCCCATCCTGTATTGTAAGGCCTTTCCATTTTCTACAACGCATGTCACTACTGTGATGGGATAGCCTCTACTTGCTTGTACAAGTGGAGTTCCAAAATAAAATGGGCAAAAAGCTCAATGCCATCTTGGACAAAGCTGTCCCATTGATCAGCATTTCATCAACCACTCAAAACCTTTGTTCCTTCCATCACTAGCTCACCATGGCTGCAGTACGTACCAAGTTACTCAGCCCCACACCACACAGGCCCCCCTACAAGCCGCAGATCATGCTCAATCAGAAATAAATTCTTGAACCAAGGTGGGAGACCCTTCACCAGGAGCATTTCATTGGTTCATGACTGCAGTTCACCATCACATTCCGAAGGACAACAGGGGATGGCCAATAAATTGCCAGCAATGCCAAAATCCCCAAAAAGTGAAATTAGTGAAATGCCCTGTTATCCAAAATTCAAGCAACCAGCAAAAACAAAATCACAGAAAATATATAGGTTACAAAACAGGAGTTTAAAATTGGTGCACCTCGCTGTTAGTTCGCCAATCACGCAACTTGCAATCTCAAGCAACCAGAAAATACACTTATCTGGCATCAACCAATCCCCATAGGTGCCAGATACCCAAGGTTTTACTCTATATTTAAAAATAAAACAGGATTTACTTCCTAAAATACTGACTTCCAATAAAAAGATCCCAAAGGATTTGAAAATTAGTTTCAAAAGTCCATTTGCCAAATATAATTTTGTTACAAATATGGGAGATCTCACGTAAACAAATAAAAAGGGGTTTATGTAAACATGACGTTCGTATGTTCAAAATAATTTGATATACAAATTGAATCACCATTTAAGAGAATATTATTTCCATTGTCACTCTCCTTCAACCATCATTTTGATCAAGAATCCAACATACTTCTAAATTTCATGTAGAAAATCAAGCAAAGCTCTGTTAATTGCTTCAAGCCATAAAGAAGCAAATGACTAAAGCAATAAATATTTGTGATATATTGTTAAAAAAAATGGGATCTGCAGATCAAGCCATATCAAAGAAACACCTATGAAAACTCTTTCACAAAAATAATCCCATGCAATCTTTAAGGAGTTTGTACATTCTCCCAGTGCTTGCGTGGGTTTCTTCAGGGTGCTCTGGTTTTCTCCCACCCTTCAAAATGTACTGGGGTTGCAGGTCAATTGGATGGCACAGGTTCATGGGCTAAAAGGGCCTGTTATTGTGCTGTATGTCTAAATTTAAAATTGAAATGCATGAGAGCTGTTTGTTACAAAATAAAAACCACATCCAAATAAAAGTCAAGGCCGACATTTCACTTGCCAGAAGGTTACACTTTGAAAGACAAATGTCAATCCCAAGTAAATGCTAATGGTGTGAAAATAACAAGTCATGCAACTGTTTAGCAGTTTAGACGCCTCCTTAATCGTGTATTACACAGCAGAGTAGCAGGAAGTGTGAAACTAAGCATCTATGGCTCCAAAAATCACCAAATTAAGCCAGTTCATATAATTTGTTCATCTTCAGCAATGGATAAAATTCATCTGTGAGATTTTGTGGCTGATTTTGGTATTTTGAGGAGATGTCTCATTCACAAGAATCTAAATTTTGCGGCAATAAATTGAAGATTACTTAGTTAACCTTGGTATCAGGAGTTGTATTTTTTTCCAACAAAAAAATGCAGAGAATATAACCGAATATATCCAGCTATCCTTTGTCGACAACCATGAAATGAATCATCTTAAAATGTATCTGATGAATGCCATACCAATTCAATTGAAATGCACATATATCAATTGAATCATTAAGTTAGAATTAAAATAACTTTGTGGTCCTTAAAAGAGACCATGCAAGTACACTGCAGAAAGGATGTAAAAGAAGATTAATGGAATGCTTTCCTTCAGTGGTTGTGCCATTGATTATCATGGCAAGGAATTCATATTGCAGTGATACAATACTTTGGTGAGGCGGCATTGTGTGCAATTGAAGACATCTCGTAACAGGAAGGAGCTGGAGGCTTTAGAAAGGGTGCAGGAGGGATTCACCAGGATGTTGCCTGGTTTGGAGGGAATGAGTAATGGTGAGAGGCTAAACAAACAAGGGTTATTTTCTCTGAAAGATTGAGGGAGGGAAGACCTGGTAGAAGTTTATAAAAGTAAAAACACAAAGCTGGGAAAACTCAGCAAATCAAACTGCACTTTATAGAGCAAAGATAAGGATACATAACCAACATTTTGCGCTTGAGCCCTTCAGCAAGGTATGGGCAAAATGTAAGCAAGCGCCCAAACAAAATGGGGGGGGGGGGGCAGGAGCACAGTCCCACAGGCAGGAGGTAATAGGTGGATCACGGAGGGAGGGTACACCAGCAAAGAGGAGGGGGTTTAGCTCTGTAACTGGAAAGAGAAGGGGGTGGAAAGCTGGAGAAAGACAGAGGGATAGGGAAGAGAAGGAGAAAGAGGAATAGACGAGTGAGGGCAAACAGGAGAGAAAAGAGCTGTTTGTTACAAAAAAGCACAAACACATCTCTCCTCAAAATATCAAGTTGCATCAAGGAATCAGCAACAAAATCTCAGAAATGTATTTTATTCTCCCTCTTCCGTAATAAATCACCAGTTTTAAAACTGGTTTTAATTGAGCAATTCAGCAAGAAAGTATGTGGATCCATGAAATGCCTTTCATGTCCTCACAATACTTTAATGTACAGTATTACACAGATTATCCGAAACAGTCGAGACCGGGCCTATTGAATATAAATGATTTTTTTGGAGAACTGTGGTCATTTAAAAAAAAAAACAGCCCAGTAGCAATGACAAATCACTTGTAAAAGTATTTAAACAACAACACACAAGGTAAGGATTTTTAAAGATTAAAATAATGTTTAATTCTCACCAAAAAAAATGCTGGCCACCGCTGATTACCGACACTTCCCCACCAAGGACCTGCTTGTGCTGGGAGCCCAAGGGGCCCAAAGTCTGCTGCTGTCAGCGCTGGGAACCTGATATCCCCGGACAGTTAGGCTCCAAATAAATTTTGATAAATGAGGATTTCTGATTTGTTTTGGATACCCTCAATTATCTGAATTTTTTTTAATTTTTTTATTTTTTTTTTAAAGATTTGGGATAACTGAGGATTTCAGAGAATCCAATTTCGGATAATCGGAGTTGTACTGTACTGTATCAGTTAATTTTGAATTTAGTTCACTCAAGCTAAACAAATATGATTATTCGAATACAAGCAAGCTTCACAGGCAATAAATCCAACAAATGGCTCTGAAATGTAATGGCATAACTAATTGTAAATAAAACTGGAGCAGGAACAAAAGGCTGAAGTAACAGAATTTTAGTGGTGTCCTAATTTCCAATACTAAAACTGTCATGTTCCTCATTATTGGTGATTATTCTATCACTGTTAAAAATGGCTTGAATATAATGTAATGGACATGTTAGAATCAGATTTATTGTCATGAACAGGTCACAAAATTTGCTGTGTTGCAACAGCAGTTTTGTGGAGAACAAGGTGCAACATTACTATAAATTATAATACCATAAATACAAATTTTTTTTAAAAATAGTGCAAAAAAGTGAGGTAGTGCCTGTAGGTTCATTGTCCGTTCTGAAATCCGACGGCAGAGGGGAAAAGAAGCCATTTTAGTGTTGGGTGCATCTCTTCAGGCTCCTGATGGTAGCAGTGAGAAAAGGGCATGGCCTGGGTGGTGAAGGTCCTCGATGATAGAAAATGCTTTCATGAGCACTGCCTCTTAAAGATGCCCTTAATGAAGTGAAAAACAATGCCCATGATGGCCAAGTTTACAACCTTGCAGCCTCTTCCTGTCCTGTGCATTGGCACCTCCAGACCAGACAATCAGAATTCTTTCCACTGTTCTTTGGCTTGGCTTCGCGGACGAAGATTTATGGAGGGGGTAAAAGTCCACGTCAGCTGCAGGCTCGTTTGTGGCTGACAAGTCCGATGCGGGACAGGCAGATACGGTTGCAGCGGTTGCAGGGGAAAATTGGTGGGTTGGGGTTGGGTTTTTCCTCCTTTGCCTTTTGTCAGTGAGGTGGGCTCTGCGGTCTTCTTCAAAGGAGGTTGCTGCCCGCCAAACTGTGAGGCGCCAAGATGCACGGTTTGAGGCGATATCAGCCCACTGGCGGTGGTCAATGTGGCAGGCACCAAGAGATTTCTTTAGGCAGTCCTTGTACCTTTTCTTTGGTGCAACTCTGTCACGGTGGCCAGTGGAGAGCTCGCCATATAACACGATCTTGGGAAGGCGATGGTTGCAAAAGTTGTTGGTGACATACCAGATCTCAAACTCCTGATAAAATATAGATGCTGGCATGCCCTCATGATTGCATCAACATGATGGCCCAAGAAAGGTCTTCAGAGATGTTGACACCCAGACATTTGAAGTTTCTTACCCTCGCCACTGCTGACCCTGCAAAGAGGACAGGTCTGCGTTCTGCTGATTTCCTCCTCCTGGAATCCACAATCATCTTGGTTTTGCTGACGTTGAGTGCAAGGTTTTTGTTGAGATTCTGGAGTCATCAGCAAATTTGTCAATGGCACTTGAATTATGTCCAGGCACACAGTCATGGGGGTAGAGAGTAGAGCAATGGGCTAAGCACAAATCCTTGAGATTCACCTATGTTGATTGTCCATGAGAAGATTCTGTTATCAGTCTGCGCTGACTGTAGCCTTCCAGTGAGGAAGTCAAGGATGCAGTTGCTGAGGGAGATGCAGTCTTTGAAGCTTGCTGACCAGAATTGAGGGGAAGATGGCATTGAGTGCTGAGCTATAACCGATGAAAAGCAGTTTATGATGTAGGCATTGCCCCTCTCTGCAGAGATAGGTACAAGGCTGAAGTCACATTTGTTCGGAAATCAAACAATATGAACCCTATGTGGAAATATATTTCTGAGAAAGTAAATTCCTTTATTTTTTTCTTGCCTCAAACAACTTAACAACATCAGTTCAAAATTTGTGACCTACAGTGCACAGAGGGGGCTGTTTCCATGCTAGATGTTGATAATTCAAATAATCACTCATGTCCCACCCCCTCCACCCAGAAAAAAAATAAGTTGGCAATTGGGAGTGGTGGATTTTGGTGGCAGCTTGCTGGAGAAATGATGCAAACAGAATGCTCTGAAGACAAAAAAAATTGTGCACAAATCCTGAGTAGGTTTATTATTCCAAGCATCCGCTGAAAAACTGGAAGCAATGCATTTTAAATAAAACTGGGGTTTTTTTTTTAAATGAAATGTTCACCTCCCCCTTCGCAAATGGATGACTACATTGAATATGGTCTACTCTCCAATTTACTGAACACCTTACCTCTATAATAGAAAAGGCAGAGATCGGCAAGTACAAACCAACGTTTTTTCCAGAGCTTCATACCAGTGCTGTCCTGCAAAACAATCAGAGATCCCATGAAGGAGGCTCTGGTAGGTAACTGATCACAGAACACAACAGAAAGCAACAAAGGTGAAGAAGGTAAGGGAAACAAGCAGAATCCTGGAGGGAAAATAGCAAATTCCACCCCTCCCAGGTTAGCAATGACAAGAATTGGTGCATTTAATTAATCTATTATGCAAAAGGACCACATGAATGCTTCAAATCAATGTTCTTTCACCAGAACCTTTTCTTTTTCTCTCTCCACAGATATTGACTGCCCCATTGAATATTTCCAGCATACTCTTTTTAATATGAATATTTTTGAATAAGGGCATTAAGGGTTATGGGGAACAGATGAGTAGGTGGAGCTGAGTCCAAGGCCAGATCAAACAGGATCATATGAATAGCGAAGTAGGCTCAAAGGGCCTTTAAATGGAAATGCTACATTAGGGGTCTCAAACATTTTCAGCCATTTGCATCTTTATATGCTGATTGAAGGTGATGACTCATTTGGCAGTTTGATCCCACAGATATGACAGATCATCCACTGAATGTGAAGGCAAGGACAAAGGGAAGCCCATCACCCTTGTAGGAGGAGTGGGGTGGTTGAAAGCAGAAGAGTGGGGGAAGGAGCTGGAAAAGAGTTGGCTCAGACACCAAAGACTTTTTAAATGATAATGGAGTGGAATGCTTCGATGAGCCAAAAGTAGAAGTGTGACATGGTGGATTATATTGTTGGAACATTTCAAGGCAACAGGAAACCTGGGAGGAAAAGTGAACTGATTACAAAGTGCAAAAAATTGTACCAAATTGAATTTTACATTAAAAAGTTGGTGAGAATGTGGAATGCAACAGCAGAATTGTGAGATAACAGACAGATAGAAAGGAATCCCTGAAAATATTCACTGTCAAATCACACCTGTGAAATGAGAAACAAATAAAGAATTGAAATCAGCAACTTTCCCTCATTTTATTCCTCTCCACAGATGCTGCACAACTTGATGCGAATTTCCAGTGTTTAGTTTTATTTGATTTACAGCCTCAAAAGTTATTCTACTTGAGGGTCATGGAACTATCATTTCAATATAACAGAAGATGGGTGGCTACTTGGCACATAAACTAATGAAAATACACAAGAAAGAAATTTATTTTTCAAACTCCTACATTTGTCTGGCTGACAGGAACAGTTTCCTGCACTCCTGTGTGTTCTCATCTATCATTGCACAATTGTATATCTGGAATAAATTTTATGAAGAAAGGATTGGATCTCAAAGTCTCCATCTTTGAGTTAATTTCCACAACCGTATGAATCGCCAGAACAACAAAATGAATCACTTTATGGACCACATCGATTTCAAAATTTTAACAGCTGGTGCATGCTGTGATCAAATTTGTGATGTTACAAAGAACACTGAATTTGAGGCTATTCTAATTAAGTTTGGAATTCTAGTATTTTTAAATCAATAGCATCTAAACAGCTGGGTAGTGGATAGTTAGCAGTAGTATGTGAACAGTCCTCAACTGGAAATGAATTGGAAGGCTGAGGGTAGAGTTCAACCGCAGTGAAAATCTTTTTACATACCGTCCTGAAATCGCAAAGAGGTGGTTATTTTGGATTTAAAAATTCAAAGAAAACATGGTAAAAGAAAGGTAACAAGACTAATCTAGTTCATGGACAAACTGGGTTTCTGGCAATGGAAGCTAACACGCACAGTCATATTAATTCACAGCAGCTTCATGCCATTCCAGGAGATAGTAGACCATGGGCAGGTAGATGGGAATCCAACAGTTGTTCTATACTGTCATTCATAGTTTTGTCTCATTTCCTGTGATTTTATTTCTCCCTGAAATATTCTGGCCAGGTAGGTTTGTTTTGCCTCACTCTCAATAATGTGTTTGACCTTTGCAGATGCCACTTCAGGAAACAAATGCTCAATATTTTCCAAAAATTAAAGTGCTACATGAAATGCTGGAAATCTAATATAAGAACAGAAACTGTTGAAGATCAGGCAGCTTCTGTGGAGAGAGAAAAGCAGTTGTAATGTTTCAGTTAGGCGACCTTCAGCAGTTTACTTTCACCAATTACAAATATATCGGGTTAAATAATGCAGCATGGTGGTACAATGCTACTCCAGTGCCAGCAACTCAGGTTCAAGTAATCCAGTGTGGTCTATGGAGTTTATAGGTTCTCCCCATGATCATGTGGATTTCCTGCAGGTTAATTGGTCACATGGGTGAGCTTGGGCAGCACAGGGTCATGTGGCAGAAGGGCCTGTATCTCAAAATTAAATAAAAACAAATAACCTTAAATTTGAAATATACAAGGAACAGAATAATGAAAACTGTTTCCATTGATAGTATTGACTGTTCCTTTTGCATTTAAGAAAATGTTTATGTTCCAACACAATTTCAAAGCAAAATTATACATATGTCGATACAATTTTACACACACACACACACACACACACACACACACACACACACACACACCACATCTCATTTAAGTAAAGGCCATGCATCCATAGATCCATCTTCCATAACCAGTTAATCTGTGCAAATTTAGCAGTACCTGTTTGTAAAGCCAGCCATGCTTTATAACTGGTGCATTCGTATTCCTCTTAATAGAATTGGACCTTTTCCCAAAATTGTGAACTTTCTTCAAAGATCTTGATGACTGCAAAAATATTGCAAAAAAAATACTAAATGAACAAAAAAAATTAAGTGGGTGTGTACATTTAAAACATTTTGAAATTGGACAAAATGAATCGTAGGTACATTTGTGATGATGGTTAAAATATTGGCACATATTCCCCGCATAAGAAAATGGAGCTGTTCGAATATTTCACCAACTGCTCTGCATTGCAGCGATCTGCAGCTACGACAGGTTCATATTGACAAAGCAAATGTCCTGAGACAAAATTATTAAATGTATATCTGGACAAATTTCACAAAGCATCCCACAAGACTTCTGACAAAACACATTTCAAAAGAGGATCTTCAATTTAGAAATAGTGCTGGCCTTTCCTCTCATTTCCAGGTCAAAGTTAAAGCCTTGTCTCTCAAACATAGGATCTGAGCGCTGGATTTCACTGGCTGATACTGACAGTTCTAAACAGAGTTGCGTCTTGCAGCCAAGCCTTGGCATGACGCTGGGGTTACTTCAAGATCTTTTCCCTCATGAGAATTCAATGCTGACTTGGAGCTAGCTTCCAAATGTACAGCTTGATTCTTGTATTACAAGTCAATGACTGATAGTGGGAGTACAGTTTGTGTAACGGTTAGTGCGATGCTATCCCAGCGCAGTGGCCCGGGTTCGAATCTGGCACTGTCTATAACAAGTTTGTACGTTCTCCCTGTGCCTGTGTTGGTTTTGCCCGGGTGCTCCAGTTCCCTCCCACTTTCCAAAATGTATGGGATTGCAGGTTAATTTGGATGTAATTGATAGCACCGAATGGCTGGAATCAGCTTCTACCATTCTGTAAATAAAATCTGAAATATTTAAAACATCAGCAGTTAATTTTCTGAAACCAGATACACGGGCAGTATTATACAATGTGAGCCCCTGCAATTTTCTTTTTCTTCTTATACCATGATGTGCCAAGAAAAAAGTTACTGCAATGGTTCACCACAAAGGCAGAGTTAAATTAAGTAAATAATAAATGTTAAGGTTAATTAATGCAGTTAGGAATTTTTGTATATTAATCTGCAAAGAACTAATACTTTTTAAAGTCCAGTGTTTTAAATGTCTCAAGATGTTATCCTAATAAATTATCCAATATGGGATGCAATGCCGAAAGCTAAAAGCATTTGAAATTGCAGATACAGTAAAATCCTCGGTATCCGTCATCTATGGGGATTGGTAGATGCTGGGGGGACAAATGAATTTGCCAGTTGCTTGAGATTATGTGTTGCATGATTGGTGAACTAACCACTAGGGATGCCAATTTTAGGCTTTCATTTTTTTCCGCAATTTTTTTTGCTGGTTTCTTGAGGTTTGCCAGTTGCTCAAATTCCTGTTAATGGGGATTTTTACTGTATATTGCTTGATGATTCATTAAAGTCAAAATGAACAGTGGTTTAATTTAAAACACTTTGCAGCTGAAATTTAATCAAATGACAGATTAGGTTGTGTGTCTCCAGAACAAAATGCTAAATGGAATTCCCAAAATGTACTTCCTTAAAAAATTCATATACTGGATGAACATATTATCAGCAAAGCCTGACAATTACTGACCATCAGAATAATCTTGAAGGTGCGATCTCTCTCGTGAAGTAACTCACTCAGTTTTAAAGCAGGAAACTCCAGGATTCACATCCAATGACAATGACGGAATATTTGAGAGTGCAAACCTCCATTTGGAGGTTTTAATATTCTTGGTCGTTGAGGTCACGGGTTTGAGAAGTGTTGGTTTTGCCTTATTTCTATAGCCAGTGCACACTGCACCTGTGATACATTGGTAATGGAGAATGCAATTTAGGAGCACATAAAAAGGACTGCTTCAGTGTGGATAGAATACAACTTCTTTGGCAGTGTTACAGCTGCATTCTCAATCATACAAGTACTTAGTGACCTTCCTAAAGTGGAAGGTGTGAAAGACCTGGAAAGGCTGATGGCAAACGGTTCACTGCAGGATTCCCAGACACTGACCTGCTCTTCTACCTGCCAACTCGGTTGAGATTCCAGTCAATGACGATGCCCAATTAGAGGACTCATACGAAGATCACAGCATTGAATATCAAGTGAGATGGTTGGACTCTCCCTTAGTGTTAATGTTTAGAACCTGGCACTTAAGTAACAGACAGCACCGATGTCACGCATCAGTCTGTGGCTGAATATTGTTTGCCGCAGGCATGACCTTCTTCAGTTTTCCAGGGAACTATGGGTGGAATAGAACATCCTGCAATCAGCCACAAGCAATTCAATTTCTGGTGTTATGGAGGAACAGTTGTTGATGCGTTTGCTCATGGTGGTTGTGTAGTGGATACTGCCCTGTGCAACTCTTGTAGCAATGCTTTACCACTGAGATAATTGGCCTCTAATGTGGAGAAGTACCCTATATGCTGTTGCATAGGTGATCCTCGAAACTTAATCGGGTAGTCCTATACCTTGGTGACAAAGTCACAACATCGCCGCCATCTTCCTGCTGGCTTAGACGCAGCTGCGCATGCCCCACGAGTTATTTCCAAAGTCTCAATGTTCCTCTGTGGGGTCCATTCACCAGGTACAACTGCTAATGGCTCTCTAGTCTTTAAATAGTCTGTTTAGAGGAGCCAGCAGTGGTTTATTTTAAAATATCCACATAACATTTAATCCTTTAAATGATTATTTGTTATTAAAATATTGTGATTCGCTTTTAACAGCATCCACTGGTTATTGGCAAGTGCCAAATTTTTGGTGGTGGTGGGGGAGGGGGGGTCTTGCACAAAGGATATCGCTCAAGACCAACATTTTAGGTAGAAATTCCAGGGTCATCCTCTACATGAGTTATCCTATAGAAAGGCCTGCACAGTAGCTTCCTTTTGTCTGGTAGTGAGCATTCCCCTGGGTTCTCCTTGACTTCGGATTCTACCAGGGGGCCTTGGCGTCACATTCTGTCTGATGCTGCCTTGATATCTGTAAGTAATATTGTCATATCACCTCTGCTATGTATTTTTCCCACTTCTGAATGAGTGCTGCCAGTGACACGTTCCATCAAATTATTCTTTGAGTGGTGATGGGCCAGCTTGGATGTGTATGCTTTACGTGGACAGGATATACCTAAGCAATGGTATCAGTACTGACTAGAGTTGTGACTGATTCTGGAAAAAGAGTCAACAGCTCTACAGCCAAAATGTTGCCTGGGGCATTGCACTTGATGTATCCAATGTCCCCAGCCAACCTTTAATATCAGGGTATAAATTAAATTGATTTCTGTAATTGTTATATCAAGAAGATGCATCATCAAATTGACAAGAGTTCAATATTTGACATTACATTAAACTTTCTGAACATTGCTCATGTTGAATTCCAATACTTACTCTAATTTTGCTTTTCAATTTATAGTTCAGTTTCCTTTCATAAACTGGCATACAAGGAACATGATGACTATTCCATTATTCCACTAAACATAATTGTATTATTCACAAGATGAAGAGCTAGAAGTACAGGTATTCAATTTAACCTCAACACTGATAGAGGAAAATTGACAGCTGTAATCAAGTTTTATTCAACTCCCCATTACCATTTGCAAATAGGTAATGAAGTCGTCAGATATTTGACCAACTTCAAGAAGGTGGAGGAGTGATTTGGTATTATTCTCAAATCTCTTTCACAACAGCAAAGCACATTTCTTTCTTTAATGTTTAATTTGAAATTAGTTGTGAATTAAAATGGCCATTGCTTAAGAGATATTTTGTGGAACTAATGGAAAATTAGTGATGAAGAGAACATTGTACAGATGGCAAAGTGTAATTGTGCAAAAGGGAAGAAAGAATAAACCAATTAACGATGGAGTAGTTTGCCTCAATTCAACAGTGAACAAATGACTGAAATCCATTCTGAATGATGGGGGGGGCGGAAAAAAAAATCTTCATTTGGAGAAGATTAATCACAGACAGCCAGTGTGGATTTGACTGCGGAAGATTAGGTGCGGCGAACTTGATTCAATATTTTAAGAAGGTAACAGGGATTGGCGATGAGGTCAGAACAATTGATTTCGCCCACATGGAAGGATGGGCATGGATGCAAGGAAGAATGGCTAATAAGATCTAAAAAGAACCCAATAGCATGAAGCAGAATGTAATGATTGAAAATTGTTTCTGTGCCCAAAAGACTGTTACAAGTCGAGTTAATGAAGTCTCGGTTCACAATTTCTTGCTCTTTGTCGTGTATATTAATTATTTAAAGGGCATAGTGGACAGTTAAAAAGGATTGTGCATGATTCAGAAATTGGTTGGGACAAAAGAAGAAAGATTTAGAATTCAGAAGAATATGGTTAGTTTGGTCAGTTGGGAAGGAAAGTGGCTAGAGCAGTTTAATACAATCTTGTGAGGTAATGCATTTGGGAAGGTACAAGAAGATCGGGAATGTGGAGGAACAGAGTGACCTTGTAATGAATGTGCAAAATTAATAAAGATAGCAGTTAGTTAAAGCCATCTAGACTCATTGTTCAGCAGCTGAGGCTCGTATGGTAACAGCTTTACAAGTATGATTGCACTGCAGAGGCTGGAGAGGATATTTAAGAGGTCTTGCCACTCTTGGAAAATTAAAGATTATAACAGAGGAGGCAGAAGTGAGGTAAAATTGAAGTTTTTAAAGCTGTAAAGAGGTCCGATTAACCTAAGTATAGAATCAAAATTCAGGAGGGGAGTGAAAAGGGTTGGGGGTGGGGATGGGTGGGGAGGTGGAGAAGAGAGAACAGTGTTTTAGATTCAACAATAAGGACCTGGTGGAATTCAGTCTATCAGGCAGCATCCACGAGCAGAAAAGGTCCAAGTTTTGGGTCAGGACCCTTCATTGAGACAAGGCCGAAAGACATAGGAGCAGAAATAGGGTATTCAGCCCATCAAGCCCTACTGTCTTGCCTTCTCCCTATAACCTTTGATGCCCTGGCTAATAAAGAACCTATTAATCTCTGACTTAAAGACACCCAATGACCTAGTCTCACATAGATTTACCACCCTCTGGTTGAAGAAATTCTTCTGCACCTCTGTTATAAGCGGAAGCACTTCAACCCTGAAATTGTGTCCTTTTGTCCTAGAATCTCCCACCATGAGAAGCAACCTTTCTGTATCTACTCTGACCACACCTGTTCCATTTGCCCAACTTCAACAACACTAAAACATATTTTAGTAGGCTGCAAGACCAGCCTCATTCAAAGCCGATATACTTGGCATCACAACCAAGTGCTAAAGTGTCTTGCAGCAATGCTGGAAAATAGGTGGAATAGAGTCAATGCTTTACCTCCCCCTTCATCCTGCTGGCCTTTTAACAGCATTTGTCCAGGAAGGTGAGGGTCAAGCCAGAATTACATAAAGATCAGATTCCAGACGGTTAGGCAGGCACGTAATTGGAAGATGGTGGCAAACGAGACATTGTGTTGAATCTCATTTACATCATCGAGCTTACAGTGCCCTGGGAGGATGCAGTGGAGGAGACATATGAGCGCAAGAAACTGAGGTACACTGAGCTTGCAGCTGATGTGCAGCGATGTGGCTGGAAGGCAAGGGTCTGACCAGTTGATGTAGGCTGCAGAGGATCTGTAGCCACATTGACATCGAGGCTACTCCAGGAGTTGGGAGTGTGAGAAAAGATACACCAACAAGCAGTCAAAGAGCTTACAGTGCCCTGGGAGGATGCAGTGGAGGAGACATATGAGCACAAGAAACTGAGGTACACTGAGCTTGCAGCTGATGTGCAGCGACGTGGCTGGAAGGCAAGGGTCTGACCGGTTGAAGTAGGCTGCAGAGGATCTGTAGCCACATTGACATCGAGGATACTCCAGGAGTTGGGAGTGTGAGAAAAGATACACCAACAAGCAGTCAAAGATCTCTCCAGAGCTGCTGAAAAGGGTAGTCAGTGGCTCTGGATGAGGAGAATGGATTCCATCTGGGCCCCCAAGTGAGTGAATGGCATCTAGGGGATGAGCCCGGGGCTCCGGGATTCACTGCTGATCCCTCCGTGGGTCAACCAGCAAAACACTGAGGAAGGAGGGCACCCACTTGATAACCCAGAAGATGACACCACAGAGTCTAGAGAGCAAGTCTCAGGAGTGTAATAAGGAATATTAATACTAGTCCTATATAACATACTGACAAAAGCCAGGCAAATTGAAATATTACTAGCATTCTGTTAATGCACAACAGTCAAACCAATTCATAAGAAAGACTGAAATTTTTAGTCAAGCAATTAAATTATCGAAGCAAGAAGAGAACATTTCTGAGCAAAATTCTCACATGCAACAAAGACAGGGTCATAATCCTGAGAGATTTCATTATTAACTGGGGTACAATTGATGCTATAAGGAACATAGGAAGTAGGAACAGGAGTAGGCCAAAAATGGCCCATCGAGCCTGCTCCGCCATTCAATACGATCATGGCTGATCTAATTTATGACCTAACTCCACCTACCTGCCTTCTCCTCATATCCCCTAATTCCTCTATCACGTAAAAATTTATCTAACTGAATTTTAAATACGTTTAATGAGGCAGCCTCAACCACTTCCCTGGTTAGAGAATTCCAAACATTCACTACTCTCTGGGAAAAACTATTTTTCCTCATCTCTGTCCTAAATCTACTCCCCCGAATCTTGAGACTGTGTCCTCTCGTTTTAGTTTCCCCGGCCAGCTCAAAAAACCTTCCTACATCTATCCTATCCATACCCTTCATAATCCTATATGTTTCTATAAGATCTCCTCTCATTCTTCTGAACTCGAGCGAATACAATCCTAGACGATTTAATCTTTCATCCCAGGGATCAACCTAGTAAACCTCCTCTGGACTGTCTCCAAAGCCAGTATATCCTTCCTCAAATATGGAGACCAGAACTGGACACAGTACTCCAGTGATAAGCATTCAGGAACTGAATTCCTAGAGACTTAGGAGAATTTTGTTTTCGGCAAAATGTTGCAGACTGAAATAGAAGAGGAAGTTATTTTGGATTTCTTTTTTGCGGGGGGTGAGAAATTAAGGTGGTCAAGTGGAAAAGCACTTTCAACATGATAAATCTGTTACATATGGCATTGTACCCTAAAAGGTAAAATAGGGGTAAAAGTTCTTCACCAGGGAAATCTTGCTGCATTCACAAATGATTGAGCAAAAGTGGATTGGAGCAGGCACTTGAAAATTAAATCAGTACTTGACCTTAAAGGGATGGAGAAGGAGGAAATTCAAGATGTTCAGAATTAATATGCCTGCACAAAAGATGATGAAAACTATACAAATATACAGGAATCATAAAACTGCCAGTCAATAATTTAAAACTAGCTCCATTTTGCAAATTTAGTTCTGGAGGTATCCCGATGGATAGTGAAAAGGTAAAACTTGCACTTAGTTTTCCACGACCAAAGAAAAAGGAAACTGAAAAAAATTGAACTATCGCACGGTTCCACCTACAAACCCCTGCACTGGACAACATGATATCAGCAAAAATAGACCAGAAATTGGATCTATAAGAGGATGAGTTGGTTAGAAAATTCAAATGCAACCACAAGGATCCTTCACTGAGAATATTAACATTTCATATATATCAACTGGTGATGGATTGAAACTATATCTTCAATTGTTTAGGTTGAATAAAGGAATTTTGTACATCTAACCAATAAAACAATGGTGTTCTACCTGCTTAGGTTCAAATATTTTGATTAGAATGTACACAAATCCTATCTTCAGACTCAAAGAATCCAATCACATCCACAGTTTTCACCTGTTCACTCAAATGTATCCTTGAGGGGATATCAGTCACCCCCAAACAGGGTGGGGTTGGACTCATTTCCCTCATTTAATAACATTTACTTCATCCAACTCCTTTTTTCCAGCACAGTCAGTCCAACAAACTTATTCTTTTAATTTCCTCTTGATGGAAATGTTCCTTATAATTTGACGGTATTTTGTTCCTCAAGATTATTCTAGCTTTTTTAAGAATAAATGGGCTAATGATGGTAAGTACAAATTTGATAAGGTTTCCAATCACAACTACAAGGTAACCAATTCAAATTCATCTATTGACAAACATCATCTTAATAGATCATGCCTAGCTGAGGATTGGACTTCCAATGTGCATTGGCATTGCAGGTGACATGCTTGAAATGACTTGTTACTTGAACATATAAATTGATATTTCCTCTCAATGTAAAAAGATAACATTTCTTCTCTTTAAACCAACTCACATTTGCATTGGTGGTAATGAAAGCAACAGACCTATTCATCATAACTTGGCCAAGGAACCTGCAAAGAACTTCCTTTGTATTTCAAAATAAAATTTTAATAGAACATACTCCAGTCAAAAAGTTATTCAAATCCCCAAGGATACTTCTGCACAACAAGGCAATGAATTCCCTGATCTGGAATTTTAGAGATTGTACTCTTATACAAGTCAAAAGGAATCCATAGTAAAAGACTGGAAATACTTATTTACATCAACTACGTTAACAAGTCAAAATTAAGCAAAACTGTGAGAATATTTATCTCCCAACAATTCAATCTAATGCTTATAATGCAATCATGCCTTTGAATAAATCTTTTATGAAACTCATCACAATAAAATGTCCTGACTTGAATACAAAAGACATGTTCAACAACATTGTGCTCAAATGTACTTCAAAAGCAATCTCGATTTTTATCAGAATCAATTCTCATGCCATCTCAATTGACCAAAACTGTGAACTATTTAAAATTTCTTTGACTTCTTTAGAGTTACATATCCTTGAATTATCCATAAGTACCTCATCACTACCTACATGGGCAGGAGGCGGCATCTCCTCCATGGGCAGGAGGCGGCATCTCCTCCATGGGCAGGAGGCGGCATCTCCTCCATGGGCAGGAGGCGGCATCTCCTCCATGGGCAGGAGGCGGCATCTCCTCCATGGGCAGGAGGCGGCATCTCCTCCATGGGCAGGAGGCGGCATCTCCTCCATGGGCAGGAGGCGGCATCTCCTCCATGGGCAGGAGGCGGCATCTCCTCCATGGGCAGGAGGCGGCATCTCCTCCATGGGCAGGAGGCGGCATCTCCTCCATGGGCAGGAGGCGGCATCTCCTCCATGGGCAGGAGGCGGCATCTCCTCCATGGGCAGGAGGCGGCATCTCCTCCATGGGCAGGAGGCGGCATCTCCTCCATGGGCAGGAGGCGGCATCTCCTCCATGGGCAGGAGGCGGCATCTCCTCCATGGGCAGGAGGCGGCATCTCCTCCATGGGCAGGAGGCGGCATCTCCTCCATGGGCAGGAGGCGGCATCTCCTCCATGGGCAGGAGGCGGCATCTCCTCCATGGGCAGGAGGCGGCATCTCCTCCATGGGCAGGAGGCGGCATCTCCTCCATGGGCAGGAGGCGGCATCTCCTCCATGGGCAGGAGGCGGCATCTCCTCCATGGGCAGGAGGCGGCATCTCCTCCATGGGCAGGAGGCGGCATCTCCTCCATGGGCAGGAGGCGGCACCTCCTCCATGGGCAGGAGGCGGCACCTCCTCCATGGGCAGGAGGCGGCACCTCCTCCATGGGCAGGAGGCGGCACCTCCTCCATGGGCAGGAGGCGGCACCTCCTCCATGGGCAGGAGGCGGCACCTCCTCCATGGGCAGGAGGCGGCACCTCCTCCATGGGCAGGAGGCGGCACCTCCTCCATGGGCAGGAGGCGGCACCTCCTCCATGGGCAGGAGGCGGCACCTCCTCCATGGGCAGGAGGCGGCACCTCCTCCATGGGCAGGAGGCGGCACCTCCTCCATGGGCAGGAGGCGGCACCTCCTCCATGGGCAGGAGGCGGCACCTCCTCCATGGGCAGGAGGCGGCACCTCCTCCATGGGCAGGAGGCGGCACCTCCTCCATGGGCAGGAGGCGGCACCTCCTCCATGGGCAGGAGGCGGCACCTCCTCCATGGGCAGGAGGCGGCACCTCCTCCATGGGCAGGAGGCGGCACCTCCTCCATGGGCAGGAGGCGGCACCTCCTCCATGGGCAGGAGGCGGCACCTCCTCCATGGGCAGGAGGCGGCACCTCCTCCATGGGCAGGAGGCGGCACCTCCTCCATGGGCAGGAGGCGGCACCTCCTCCATGGGCAGGAGGCGGCACCTCCTCCATGGGCAGGAGGCGGCACCTCCTCCATGGGCAGGAGGCGGCACCTCCTCCATGGGCAGGAGGCGGCACCTCCTCCATGGGCAGGAGGCGGCACCTCCTCCATGGGCAGGAGGCGGCACCTCCTCCATGGGCAGGAGGCGGCACCTCCTCCATGGGCAGGAGGCGGCACCTCCTCCATGGGCAGGAGGCGGCACCTCCTCCATGGGCAGGAGGCGGCACCTCCTCCATGGGCAGGAGGCGGCAGCTCCTCCATGGGCAGGAGGCGGCACCTCCTCCATGGGCAGGAGGCGGCACCTCCTCCATGGGCAGGAGGCGGCACCTCCTCCATGGGCAGGAGGCGGCACCTCCTCCATGGGCAGGAGGCGGCACCTCCTCCATGGGCAGGAGGCGGCACCTCCTCCATGGGCAGGAGGCGGCACCTCCTCCATGGGCAGGAGGCGGCACCTCCTCCATGGGCAGGAGGCGGCACCTCCTCCATGGGCAGGAGGCGGCACCTCCTCCATGGGCAGGAGGCGGCACCTCCTCCATGGGCAGGAGGCGGCACCTCCTCCATGGGCAGGAGGCGGCACCTCCTCCATGGGCAGGAGGCGGCACCTCCTCCATGGGCAGGAGGCGGCACCTCCTCCATGGGCAGGAGGCGGCACCTCCTCCATGGGCAGGAGGCGGCACCTCCTCCATGGGCAGGAGGCGGCACCTCCTCCATGGGCAGGAGGCGGCACCTCCTCCATGGGCAGGAGGCGGCACCTCCTCCATGGGCAGGAGGCGGCACCTCCTCCATGGGCAGGAGGCGGCACCTCCTCCATGGGCAGGAGGCGGCACCTCCTCCATGGGCAGGAGGCGGCACCTCCTCCATGGGCAGGAGGCGGCACCTCCTCCATGGGCAGGAGGCGGCACCTCCTCCATGGGCAGGAGGCGGCACCTCCTCCATGGGCAGGAGGCGGCACCTCCTCCATGGGCAGGAGGCGGCACCTCCTCCATGGGCAGGAGGCGGCACCTCCTCCATGGGCAGGAGGCGGCACCTCCTCCATGGGCAGGAGGCGGCACCTCCTCCATGGGCAGGAGGCGGCACCTCCTCCATGGGCAGGAGGCGGCACCTCCTCCATGGGCAGGGGGCGGCACCTCCTCCATGGGCAGGGGGCGGCATCTCCTCCATGGGCAGGAGGCGGCATCTCCTCCATGGGCAGGAGGCGGCATCTCCTCCATGGGCAGGAGGCGGCATCTCCTCCATGGGCAGGACGCGGCATCTCCTCCATGGGCAGGAGGCGGCATCTCCTCCATGGGCAGGAGGCGGCATCTCCTCCATGGGCAGGAGGCGGCATCTCCTCCATGGGCAGGAGGCGGCATCTCCTCCATGGGCAGGACGCGGCATCTCCTCCATGGGCAGGACGCGGCATCTCCTCCATGGGCAGGACGCGGCATCTCCTCCATGGGCAGGACGCGGCATCTCCTCCATGGGCAGGACGCGGCATCTCCTCCATGGGCAGGACGCGGCATCTCCTCCATGGGCAGGACGCGGCATCTCCTCCATGGGCAGGACGCGGCATCTCCTCCATGGGCAGGACGCGGCATCTCCTCCATGGGCAGGACGCGGCATCTCCTCCATGGGCAGGACGCGGCATCTCCTCCATGGGCAGGACGCGACATCTCCTACTGGGCATGGCATAGAATCTCCTACTGGACATGGCATAGAATCTCCTACTGGACATGACATAGAATCTCCTACTGGACATGACATAGAATCTCCTCCTGGACATGACATAGAATCTCCTCCTGGACATGACATAGAATCTCCTACTGGACATGACATAGAATCTCCTCCTGGACATGATATAGAATCTCCTCCTGGACATGATATAGAATCTCCTCCTGGACATGATATAGAATCTCCTCCTGGACATGATATAGAATCTCCTCCTGGACATGATATAGAATCTCCTCCTGGACATGATATAGAATCTTTTTCTCAGTGGCCTTCATTTTAATATGAAAAGAGAAAAAGTTTTTGCGAAACTCACTGCGTAATCGTGCTTTAAAATATTGGTTTCTCCCTACTTAACCAAGCTACAGTTTGACATCTAAAATCGATCAAACAGAAATTAGATATTCTTCTGATAGTTTTACTAATATATCAGATTTATTATTAGCAGTGGAAAATCCTAATTTAGGTTCCATGAGGTTTCAGGAATATTCAGATCCTTTAGTAATGATTCAATATTCATGTGATCAAATTAAAATTTAATTCCACCTTGTACCTCCTACAAGTTCTAAAATTGGATTATTATTTGTAATAAATTGGTTGGGGGGGTGGGGAGGAGGAAATCACACATAATAGTAATAGTGTGATCAAACTCAACCACCTTTTCAATTCAAAGTGTGTTAGATCAAATTATTGGCAATATTTTTCTTTGGGTAACTGATCTTCCAGACGTCTAGTTTGGAGTCTAGCCCTTGAATGCCAATAATCTCCAAATGTTCACGCTTTTGTGGACAGCCACCTGTGTGCATTAAATCTTCTCCATCTCAGATTTCCAATGTCTCCAATACAGGATATGCACCTGTTCGACCAAGCACTGTGCTTGTAGGACATGGAATTATTATTATTTTTTCTAATTATTAATTTAAGGATTCTATTAAGACAGTACTTGAGCTCACTAGTTAAACTGAAAATATTTGGCAAGTGCAAGATTCGTTGGACATTTTTGATCACCGTATGAGAGAGGTAAAACCAGGATTACTTTTTGTTACTAAATATACTTCTGATTAAATCACCGATACCATCTTGGCTATACATTTATTACTTCAATTTTCATAATGACAGACACCTGCACCACTATTCTGATTTGAAGATCTTAATCGTACTCTTCCCGACAGGTATCCACAGTGTTTGACATGCAAGCATTTCTCTTTTTTATTGTTTTAGTTATGTGCGTCCACTGCAGTGGGCTTCAAAACTATAATTTCTCATTGGTCCTAGGTCTTTGTGGATGGCTGATGCACTTTTTTAGTTCAATAGGCACCCCCTTCCCTCCTCCCCCCCCCCCAACCCCATAGATGGATGCCAGGCCTCAAATGACGTAAGAGGCATTGAAACATCAGATGAATTTATAAGTTCGATTTGCCTTTAATTGTTATGGTCTCAGCAAATCAGTTTTCTTCCTTTGTGTGTGTTACTGGCTTAGGTATGTACGTACTGTACTTTCTATTGTTATTTTTAATGTGAACCTTCCCTACTTACAAATTAAAAAGTTTACCATCTACTTCCTCAGGAGTTTGCGGAGGAGCTAGTGGACTTGTTCAAGTGAACCGGTACGGACTTGAAGGGCCGACATGGCCTGTTTCTGTGCTGTAAATGGTTATATGGTTTTATGGTATGCACATCTATATTCTTGAACCTTTGTTAGTAAGTTGTGGTCTGATTTGACTTTTATATTCAAGAACAGATCAATACGAAATGAAAAGTTTTGAATTACTGAGATATAAAGTTTAAATAAATCATACTAATCCCCTTGAAATTGGGTTAAAAAATGAAAGAAAACCCCTCAGTATGAATACTTTGCAAGTTGGTTGAAAGATCTTAACTAATCAAAAACTCTTAAGTGTCTTCAACTTATGAAAACAATAACAGCAATGGCTGCTCAAGGACAGCGGACTGAACGAACAAGAACATGATTAGACAGACAATGGCTGAGCAAAGTGAAGAATGATGGACTTCACCCACAGATACATTGATGACCTAATTAAATTATCATTGTGCTCTCATATATGGCATTTTCTCAACAAAAACTAAGAAAATATGATGTACTACAAGACCACATGCTCAGCTAAATAATATTAAACCTAGTTAATTTCCCAAACAGGATATAAACATTCATACATTAAATGACCCATGTGAAAACTCAGGGTTTTTAAGATACATTTGAAGAACTGAAACATTTCTAATCTATCAAGAGTAACTCATAATTTTCCACAAATCGAGACACAAAGGTATGATTTATCTTAGATTGGTGGATATCCTGCCTTATATTGAATTGAGCTTTTTTATTGTCACACAAGATCAAGTGTAAAAACTTGTTTGTATGCTGTACAAATAAGAAAATCCAATGGTTAAAGCAACTTGAAACAAAAAAAGGTATGAACGTGGAACGTGCAGTGAAGGGGGAGAAAGAAAGGAGATCTGATGGGATCAACACCCAAAAAGTTGCCATACCATAGTGCCACTTCAGCTTTATGTCCCGATAATTCTAAAAACTTCACTGAGTTCTAGATATCACCTTCTCTGCAACAAATACAAACTATAATTTTACACTTCTAAGAATTTGTTGAAAAGTCAATGGAGTTTTCCAGTCTTGTCTTCAAGCTTCAAGGTCAACAGGCAATAACAAATGAGGAGGTAGTGTGAGGGAACAGGGGCCTCGAGGACTATGTCTATAGATAGGATAGATGAGCAGGATAGATTCAGGTGGTTCAAAAGGCAAGCAGTGTGTTTTTATTTCCATCTGATACACAAAATATAAGAACAGAAAGGTTATGCTAGAACTACTAACATCTAACAGTATCTGTAACTGGGTCACAACTTGAGTTTTGCATCAGTTTTAGTTGAGATAGTGTCAGGAGGAAAGATGCCAACATTTGAGGCTGCATGCAGACATTTATAAGAACTTTTGCCTGGATTGGAAATGATTGAAAATGCTGAAGATGTATTCGTCAGAATAGAGGTGGCTGAGGAGTAATTCAATGGAACCACCACAAAATCATGAGAGACCTGGATAAATTAAAGAAATAACTTGGTTTCTTCAAATTGATTTAAGGTAACTGGGAAATATTGGACAGAAGAATCCCCCCCCCCCCACCCACCCACCCATCACACGCACACACAGAGTGGCAAGAGTAGGGAACTCCCATTTTGATAGAGTGAAGGAAGAAATTCTCAGCAACTTTCAGAAGTACTTTGACTTGCAGATGAAGAACTTTCATCTTCAGGACAAAGAGCCTGGTGGTGACAGGTGAAGTGAGACTGTAGTGACTTTTTCCAATGATGGACCCAAAAACATAACCTGTAAATTTTGTTAGATTTCAGGATAAACCACCATAAAAATTCATTCGCAGCATAAATAAGTTAATTTCTACAGATACTAATCAACTGCATTGTTATCAACTATTCAGGCCATTAAAGAGATTTTTCACAATCCCTTTATCATACTTGTGATACTTGCTTCATTGATGTTGCAATGTTGTGAATAAAATATTGAACTTTATTGGTATTGAACAGATTTATATTCTTTCAGAGTACTGCTACTCTTGTTGCAAACAAAAGTAGAAACTGATCGTGCAAAGTATGACCAGCTCAATGCAAATCAAGTGAAAATAATAAAAGCAAACTGGATCTTGAACCGTTATTTTTTTTTTAAGTGTTAGCTGAAGTTGAAAATATCAGGACATTGGATATGAATTACATTTACAAGAGTCGACACTTACTCGACAAACAGGACTATTTGGAAGCAATGCCATTTCAGATGCAATGGTGTAGGTAGAAACTTCACTGATCATGCTCACCGGTCGGTCTTGCTTTTCTTGTGATGCCATTGTTGCAGTGGTCCTGAAACTAGAAAATAGGATATTGTAAGTGCAGGCTGCCAAGTACAGAGTAAGACAGCTATAAATAGAAGTGTTCCCTTGCCATTCAACCACGTCCTATTTTCTTGCTTCCTTACTGGATCCACACTTCAATCTGTACTCAAAATGCAATTGCTATTTCACCAAGCTGTCGAGTCAGCCACTTTTAATAACAGTTCCAAATACAAATATTTCTCCTTAAGTTTATTAATAATTGTATTCTTTAATTTTGCATATTTCAACTAAGTGAACACAATTTTTCATAGAGATATACAAGAATTAATCGAAAGATGCAATTTATATGAAAGAATATACAATATAAGTGGAACTAGTTCCACATCCAAAATGGTAACTTCCAGTGCCATATCTTTTGGCTTCACAGTTCGATAAAAAGTGAACTTCATTTCCAGAGAAATAGCTATTTAGGCTTTTATAGATGTGGCATGGTGAATTCCTTTGCAGTTAGTCAATAATATAATTACAGATACATAAATTCAGAACTATTTCAATTCAGTTGAAATAGCTAAATATTTCACCAATATACATCAGTGAAATCAATCTTCATGGAAACTTATTGTCAAATACACAAGCACAACATATAGATACACTGAAATCTTTCCTTGATGCAACCAAACAGGTATGCAAGATACACCAACTACTGTACAATAGTACACATTCAAATGATCACAGGTTATAGTAAAAGAATGATTTCTTATGTTGTGAACCTCACTTTAGAAATTAACACGCACAGAAAATAAGTGGAGAATTAACAGATGGATTAAATGTAAAATAACAGGTGGAGTACACTGGAATTAGGCACCATTTACTCAAGAGTGTTGGAGCAACAATTGTTAGGTCTGCTTTGTTCATGAATGAGTGAGTCAGACACCAGACTGAGTCGAAATCAAGGTTCTTTGTTCTTTATTGCCGGATTGTAACACTTGCAACTAACAGTGTTAGTTGGAGAAGGCACATTCTGCCGTTATCAGCAAGTGGTGTTTTTTTTATACCTCAGGATATGTACTTAGTAAATTATCATACCATTACATTGTCCAATGAATAAACTGTTGCTATCCTTCTCTGTTAGTCTGCTGCACATCATTCTTGTTAGTGCAAAGCTTATCTTGAGTGTACAAGGTCACATCTGCATTCTGTTACTCCTTAGTACTGGGTGACTCCTTCTCCAGTCCCATCTCATGATGTTTTTACCTTACACAACTCAGAACAGGAATAATCAGAAGGGAAGAAGGAAGTCAGGAAAATTACAATCACAAGGCACTGAGTGACTTGGAGCTACAGACTCAAAAATCTCCAGATCTGGATGGAATTTCTTCATGGTTCTTAAAAGAGGTGATTTGTAAAACAGTTGACACGATGGCTTAAATTTTCCAAATTTCCCTGGATTTAGGGAAAGTTCCATTGGATGGAAAATAGAAATGTAACTCATTTAATAAAATAAAAGGAAGAGATAGAAAGAAGTAAACCACAGGCAATTGACTTTAATATCTACCACATGGAAAGTATTAGAAGCTATTACTGAAGACATTATAGTTGGCTATTTAGAAAAGAACCACATAATCAGACAAAGTCACAATGTTTTGTTAAATCAAGTTTGACCAATTTATTGGAGTTGCTGGAAGAAGTAACTTGTGATGTGGATAAATGCAAAAGAGTGCACGAAACATAACAAGCATTTGACAAAGTGCCCCAAAGGTCATTATGGAAAACACAAGCTCACAGTTTAGGAGGTAAATGCATTGAAAATGATCAAAGATTGGTTTGTAACATGAGATAGAGATGAGGCACAAATGGCTCTTCTATTTCTTGTAAAGAGATGTAATGAGCTGTGTGTCACAGAGATCAACACTGGGGCATCAATTTGTCATAATTCATATAATTCAGATGTAGGGGTCCAAGAAATAGTTCCTAAATTTGCTGTCAATAAGAAGAGCAGTGGCATTGAGGACATAAGGAAGCTACAAAGGGATGCATGTAGGTTAGATGTGTGGGAAAAGTTATGGCAAGTTGAGTGTTGTTCTTCGGCTTGTGATCAGAGATTGCACAGCTCTGAGATGCTGAGGGATCTGGATGTTCTCACATATGATTTGCTTCAGCAAGGCATCAAGAAAGCTGACTGAGCAATTTAAAAAAAAAATTAGACATACAGCACAGCAACAGCCATTTCAGCCCATGAGTCTGTGGTGCCCAATTTTCACCCTATTAACTGACACCCCCGGTATGTTTTGAAAGGAGGGAGGAAACTGGAAACCCCAGGGAAAACCCATGCAGACATGGGGACAACATACAAGCTCCTTACAGTGATAGGATTCAAATCTCATTCGTGATCACGAGCGCTGTAAAGGCATTGCCCTAACCACTTGGGGAGGTTATGCTTCAGCTACAGTATGTAGGATATTGGTGGGAAATTTGTAGGAAGAACACCAAGTTTGCACAAACGGTTACATGCAGTGATTGGGGAAATATTTGGCAAATTGGAGTATAATATGGGAAAATGAGAGCTTATCCACTGGCAGGAAGAACAGGACAACAGAATAGAGGGACTACAATAGGCTGGTGCACAGAGGATTCTATGTATTTTTGACATGAAATGCAGAAAATTAGCATTCATGCACATCAAATAATTAGGAAGGTAAATGCAGGGTTGCCCTTCATTGGAAAGGGTATGAAGTCCACATGCGAAAGGACTGGTTAAAAAAAAGTCCTGGAGGATTCACATTGGAAATGTTTCAGAAGTGGATCAGTAAGTTGACTCCTGGGGTGAAGGGGTTGTTAATTTGGATCCATACATGGGTTCAGAGAATGAGATACGACCTTAATGGTTCAATGCATCTCCGCTAGGTAGATGCTCAATAGATGTTATCCTTCATGCTACATGGAAGAGGAATGTCTTCTGAGTGTCACGAATCTTTGAAATTGTCTTCCTCAAATTGCTCAGATCAAATCATTGAATATATTCAAAGGTGAAATGGAGACATTTTTAATCAATAGAAAGATGAGTGGCAAGAAGGAAAGTGAAGCTGAGGCCAAAGTCAGATCAGCGTTATCTTACTGAGTGGCGCCCATTTCTTGTGGGTCTTTTGAAGGGGAATTAATGAGAACATTGGCAAGTGGAGATAAGACACTGAAATTAAAATATATTGGAATTTAATAATGCACATAATACCCAATTATTAAACAAATAAGGCTTCAAAGATTTGTCAAACTGTGCGCAGAGGTAGAATGAGTCACATACAAGATGCCATACTGAATGTACTTGTGTCTCAGTTTGCTCACAGATTATCAACTATCAAATATAGTTTTAATAAATACACATCTTTCCCAATAATTTTAGGAAAGGCACAAAATAGTGCAAATTTATCCTGATTTTATATGTTTAATAAAAGAATGAAAAAATCTATGCAAATAGTAATTCAAGTTATTGAGATTACACTTAAAGTCAATTATGAAAACATATGGATTTGTAACTAAATACATTTTAAAAGCATAACTGTCTTTTTAAACAAGTTTTTCCAATGATAATATTTATTACTTAATTTCAGTTATCTCAACTGTAAGTCAGTTAAAGATTCTATTGCAAGGAAACAAATCAGAGTCGTCCAATCCAATCCAGTCAATTCATGCAACACTGTCAGAATGGACACCACACCCAGCCAGGACATCACAGGAAAATTCTCCCCACCATCAAGAGCATCAACAGGGAACGCTGCCGTTGAAAAGCAAAGGATCCACACCACTCAGCACACACTCTGTTGCTGCTGTCATCAGGAAAGAGGTGACACAAGACTCTCGCCACCATGTTCAGGAATAGCTGCTACCCCTCCGTAGATGGCACTTTCCTTATTCTAAGGAAATGCCATCAGACTCAACACCCAACTCAGTCAGGGACATTTCAGGACTCTTACTTTTGCACTTTATTGATTTTTTCCCTACCTCTGTATTACACAGTTTGTTTAAATTTCTTTATTTATTTGCATACTTACATGGCGTCCTTTTTTTTTTTGCACTGCCTGTGTGTGAGGTTATTCAACCTCACACACAGGAAAAAGAATCTCAGGGTTGTATGTGATATCATGCATATTCTCGGATAATAAATCTGAAGTCTGAATTTAATCTAATTTGCTTTATCATACGCTGTCACTTTATTATGACCAAAGCTTCAAAGTGGGGACTCTCTGTCTTCCTTATTGTAGACAAAAGTTAAAGAATTTCATCTATGTTCCATTCTAAATGTAGTATGACGTGACAATTGTGGAGCTTTTACCTTTTTTACTCTACCTACCTGATTACAAGATACAAATCATTGCATATACATCATTTCGAATACGGAATGATTCTTTTATTTCAACAACTATGTCTACCCTGAAAGTAAAATTCCAATTTGAATTCAAGAAACTGATATTATTGATGGGAGATGGAAAGATAAGCCCAAGTTCATACCACAGCAAGGACGTGAGTTAACCATCTGCAGCTGGGTACAATATACTAAATGTGGTTCTCCAACACCATTTTGTCATAACCAAATGTTTGGCTTAAAAGGGATAAACTGATATTCAAAGAAATGCTTATTTTCCTTGTCAAGTTTCAATCCTGCACAATCTGTGCCCCTCAAAATGAAAAGAGAGAACAGAATAATACAGTAGCTATATTACTTCAGTGAGGAAGATTTGCTTCTTGCATAATGAAGCACAAGGCAAAAAATGAAAGTGAGCAGGTGAAACACAGAATTCTGTGGACAGTGGTTCAAGTAAAAAGACACAATGCTGGAGAGACTCAGTAGGTCAAACTGTGTCCTTTAGGTAGCAAAGATGGAGATGCATAATTGACGTTTTGGGCTTGAGTCCTTTATTAAATTTGCCGGGAGAAGCGGCGAGAACAGCATTTGGCGGGAGAAGCGGCGAGAAAAGCAATCTCGACAATTTTGCCACCTACATTAAGGCCAAATATTTATAAGCATTATTATGCATTTTTCAATAAGTACATTGTAGAAGATAAATGCTTTTTTTAAAAATAAATCATTAAAAATAATCCTTGGTGCATTTAAGAGCAGTGATCTATTTTTTTTCTTTTGACAGTTATCAAAGAATATTTTTCTAGAAGTATTCAGATATTTATCAGCAAGAAACTCAAAATTCATAAACAAAGCTAACCTGAACAATTCACAGGTAAAATTAAATATTTTTGAAACATAAAAGTAACACTTAAAATAAACTTGCCACTGTTCATCAATGATGAGGAATGTAATTTGAAAGGCTTATCCAAACCTACACCATGGCACAATCTTTTCAATGACAGAATAAATACCCATCTTGCAAATTCTGTACTTTTACTCACTCCACTGTGCTTAGTCCAAATGAAAATGTTAGAACTCGAGCAAGAAGGAGAGCCACAAATCCAAATGGGAAGAAATTAAGAATTGCAGTGAATACATCAAAATCTTCAAACATTTTACATCTGCAAATAAAAGATCGATTTGTTTTTGGTGTCTTCTTTCTGACTAAAACTGAGTTGAAGATTTTCTTTACAAACCCTAAAATTGGAGCCTAAGCTTTGTTGATGCCATGTGATCAACAATGCAATATTAAGACAACAAATAAAATGAAGCAGGAGGGGCTCAAAGAGTAAAGGCCTCAACATTTCAGGTTAGGCCCCTTTTTCAAGACTCCTGTAGGAAGGGGACAAAGCAAGCACAAGAGGAGCCAGGGAATAATAGGATTGGACAGAAGTGGGGACACAATAGGGAAAGAATTCACAGATGGATGGAAGGGGGTGTCAAGTGAAAACCGTGTGGTGGATTGGGCTAGAAACATGGGAATAGGTAAAGGAATGAAAAACAGTGGAACTGATTGGGAGGTGGTTAGCTGAAATTGGAAAAATCTGAAAATACAAAGCCAAAATACTGCTGAAATGTAAAATAAAAGCAGTTGCTCAAAACGGATAATCAGGCAACAACTTGAGAGAGAAAAAAAAACAGGAATATTTTGTGTCCTTGGCCTCTTACAGAATTGGGAACAACTCTGAGAAAGCCAATGAATTGGTTCCAATTTGAGACGATTAACTTTTGGATCCACCCTTCTCAATTAGTAAAGATCATCTTGAGAGACCTCAGGAGAGATTCAAATCACATGAGAAAGAAAACAGTAGGCATTTTCAGGTGGCCAATTACCCCGCATGTAAAGCCGCATGTTCAGGCAATATGCGGCTGTTTTGAGGCCACCTGAATGTGCAGGAGGCGAGCTCTTGAGGCGAGCTACGTAACCCTCCTCCGAGAGGGATAATCAGCTCAGCTCAGTGGCTCTCCCAGCCACCTGAAAGCAGCGGGCTGAAAGCGGATGTGAAAGGGTCAGGCTGCTGATTACAGGTGACATTGGGCAAGAGCCAGAGTGGTCTCAGAGCCGCATCCTGGCAGCTGTGTCCTTCAGGTGGCCAGGATTGCGCTGCCGCCTGAACGACAATTTAAAGGAAGGGCCGCTTCTGCTTCTTCAGGCGCATTCTTAGCATAGAATGCACCTGAAAAAGCCTAGTGTGTTGATTAACGTCACAATGGTTTCCTATGGGACACCTGGATTTCAAACTGAATGAACTATTTTATCTACTCAATATCTATGCAAATTCATCAAATACTTGCATCCAGTGCTCAATGAAGATTTCCTTTACTCACAGTGATCAAAATAACAATGGCTAGCTTCTTCAATTGGAAATAGCACATCATGAGAAGCTAGTAGAAACAAAGCAGAAAAAACCTCATTCATCAAATAGGCAGGCAGTTAGGTTGTGTTGATGCAAAAATAGAAGTCAAGTCAATAATCAATCCCACAGAGGACTCCTTTGTCAAAGTTGGGCCCAATAATTTGCCTCTGCCAAGGTATTTATCCAGTATCGTGTTCAAGTGGCGTGGAAACAAAATGAACAGAGAAGCCACCTCAGGTTTGTTGTAAATGCATTTCAGGTTCAAGTTCATTTATCATCTGATCGTACAAGTCAACCTGACAAGACAGTGTTTTCCGGTCCTCAGTACAAAACACGCAGGCACACAATCAGACCTAACATACATACAAACAAACTATACGTATACAGGACAAATATACACAGAGAAAAATAAATATTATCTTGGATGGAGAGTGTGAACAATTCCTTTAGCTGTTCAGAATTCTCACTGCTCGTAGGGGGGAAAAAAAAATTTCTTCATGCTGGCTGATACTGCTTCATCTCTTTCCCGACAGGAGGAACAAGTGAAAGAAGCTGTGTGTGGGGTCCTCAGCAATTTAGCATGCCCTCTTCAGACAACGATCCCAGTAGAGCACACCAATGGGGAGGGGGCGGCGGAGAGAGGGGAAGACCCCAGTGATCCCTTCTCCGCCACTCTTACGGTCCTGTGGATTGACCTCCAACTCAATTCTCTTCAGCTGCCATGCCACACCATGGTGCAACCAGAGCAAGGATGCTCGCGACAGAGCACCCGCAGGAGGTTGACATGATGGAAGCTAGCAGTCTTGCCCACTTTAGTCTTCTCAGGAAGTGCAGTCGTTGTTGTGCCATCCTAACAAGTGAGGAGATGTGTGCCAGGATAGGTCACTTATTAAATGGACTCCAAAGAACTTGGTGCTCTCTACTCTCTACTCTCTTCATCTACAGAGTTATTAATGTGGTGGAGGGTGGTCGATCCTGGTCTTCCTGAAATCCACGATCATCTCCTTCGTCTTGTACACATCGAATCTCAGATTCACGCACCATATCACAAGATTTTCCACCTGTGTCAACACGTTGTTTAGATTTATGCAACAAACAAACTATCCTTAAGAACAATCCAAAGTGTTACCGTACCCTCACAGGCAATGAAGACCACAAAGGTGTCTTATGAGGGCTGTTATAACTTACAATAATAAAAATCTGAAAAATAAAAGAACAGAAGATGCAGCAAGTACGTAAGGCAGCAGCAGATAATACTAGAAATAATCAAAACAATATTGCAGTAGCCCTCTTTTGAGGAGAAATCAATTATGAATTTCAAACCATGTTTTGTTGCAAGGCTCTGGATTTATTCTATAAATCCAATGCATAATGGGCACCTCATTTTACGGTAAAAAAAACATACTGTAATATTTATGAAATCTATGAGATACTTGAGAAATCCAATTAAAGAGAAAGAAAAGCTGATCTCTTACAGTGCTGTTCATGGGGATAGAGGCAGAGATGTTGAACAGCAGAGCTGGAGAAGAGAGTGGGCCAAGGCTGTACATGAAATTTAAAACTGAGAGACGCTGGAAATCTGAAATAAAAATAGATTGGAGCAGTTGGAGTTGTGGAATTGGAAATTGTAAAAAATGGTGAGGGTATGAGCAGTGTCCTGGATAGAGGTGGAATGGGACTGGAGAAGAAGAGATGGGATAGCATTGAGACTTACAGAGGCAAGTTTGGTGGAAAAGGACAGGCAGCAAAAGTGGTCTACCAGGGCAGTCCACTTTGTGGATCCTGGTTAAAATGTAGAATATGGGAAGTATGGGGTTGGACCACTAGGAGGTTGGAGGTAATGGAAGGCAGATTTCCAGATAGATGAGATCTATAATGTCCAGGAGACAGATGGCTTGGTGTTCACTGGTGGGTCATGACTGTCCATGGATTTGATGACCAGTTTGGGTCTGTTGCAAAGTAACTGGATAATGGGGCGTTCCGGGAGAAGATGAAGGGAGGCTAAAAGCCAAATAGCTGATGTCACATGAGTAATTGGAATTTAAAAGGTCGTGAGAGGATAAAGAACAGAAGCTGTCCAAGAGGAAGGAGAGTGATCTGGGGGGAGGAGGGGCCATTGAGATGCAGGCCTGGGGCACAAAAGTGAGGCCTTTGCTGAGCACAGACTGTTCAGTGTCAAAGAGGGAGTTCAAGGTGGGAGTTTCAGTAAGCAGCAAGGACATAGCAGGGGATGAGTCTGGTATGAAGGGTAGGATCAGAGGGGATAATGAGAGAGGGCTCAGAGGTTAACCATGTGGAAAAAGGGAACTCAGAAGCAGAGGACTGAGGGAAGGGAGAAGGATAGAGGGTAGTGTTGGAACTAGAAATATGGGATCAATGGAGGGTGGAATTCATGGTGCCATCCACAGCAAGGAAACAGAAGAACAGGAAGGTAAGTCATGAAGTGTTGGAGGCCAGACAGGAGAGTTGTGCGTGAGGCCCCGAGCTGGTAGGGAGAGTGGGGAATTGCCAATTAACCAAACGAGCAGGTCTTTGGTGTGTGGGAGACACTGGAGTATTTCAGTAAAAAACGTAACACCATCCAGACAAGGGCCTAAAGATAAGAGGTTAGGATCGATCTTGGGTCCTTGGAGTTGTGAGACAACAGCATCATCTTACAAGCCCACAATTAAAAATCCCTCAACTTGGGCAGCTACCCTGCTAACAAATCCACTTGACTCTTTTGTTCTCTCCTTGATAGTTTTTATGGAGTTTAAAACTTGCCTTTTTTCTAACTTTCCTCACTTCTGATGAGGTCACAGACCTGAAACATTGTGCCCATTTCTCACTTCACAGATGCTACCTGATTTTCTGAGTACATCCAACATTTATATTATACTTCTACTTTATAGAAGTGAAGATGCAAAATGTAAGAAATAACAGAACATTTATGGTACATACTTTGACATCACAATGCAAATACCTCTTTAGACAGAAACCTCTCATGTTTCCTGGGAATAGGTAAGAACAGAACAAGAATAATTTTGGTAAACTTCAGTCTTCACCTTTTTCTCAATTCCTCTGTTCTCATTCCTTCCCTCCCCAACTACGTGTCGGCAAAACTGGTGAGCTGATCATGCAGCCCTTCCCAGAAAATAGAATTAAAATGCTGCTTTATGTACAAAAGAGGTGTACGTGGTGGCTCTAGTTGAATATTTAGATAGATGCCGCACACTGCATTGCACCAAAATAGTGATGCATACATACCTCGTTAGATGTACACGTGCATCATTGGTGCCTTTTAACTCTCTCTGCTGAATCGTGAAGTAGGCCTGATCATATATCTGACTTTAATAGATGATTTGGTGAAGCTCAATTCTCCACCATCCACACTTCCCTGCACCAAAAGTCTGATCCTTGAAGTTTACCAGGCCCAAGGAACCTTTGGCCTCAAAGCCCAGCATGGAAACACACCTGAAGACGTCCAACTACAAGCGGTACACTGGATACACCACTTCTGAGATGTACCTCAGTGGCTGTCAGGCTATCTGTGCACACAGGTCAACAGACAAAATCTGCATGTATGCCTGCTAAAATGCAGGAGCAGTGAGTGAAGTCTCCCACCAGGTTTACCAGCTGTATAGGGTGGCAAATTTGGCACCTCGGTTAACGCAACGCTGTTACATTGTCAGCGACAGGGGTTCGAATCCGTCACCGTTTGTAAGGAATTTACATTTTCCCCATGTCTGCATCGGTTTCCTCTGGATGCTCCAGATTCCTCCCACCCTTCAAAACATACAGGGGTTGTCAGTTCATTGGATATAATTGAACGGCATAGTCTTGTGGGCCAGAGGGGCCCGTTACCTTGCTGTATATTTAAATTTTAAAATTTTAAAACTTCCAATGTCCCTAAAACTTTCAGATTGTAAAATTATCTAAAAATACAATTCTCAAAAATATATTTAAAAAAATGCAAAGTGGAACATCTCAGTCAAGGCTTTATGTTAATTGAATACTTTAACATTGAACTCAGCTAAGTATTTGGTTCCCCAGAAGATTTCTTTCCCTGACAGAATTGTTCCCTGTCTCTGAAATGAATGAAATCTCTGAATCTAAATTTATGGTCTTAATTGGTGCAATTCAGGAAGAGACTTCTGAGCACAACAGCGAGGAAAATGCACTGGGACGGAGTTGAAGCAGGATATTTAATGATTTATTGTCACTCTGTTCTTCAATGATTTGAAATTAATTCTAATGGTATACATAGCTAAAGACTTTCTCAAGCAATCGAGTGAAAATACCATTAGGTTTTCATTTTCCTCACTGCCACCTTCCATAATCTTGCTGCATACAAGATGTTGATACTTCACAGCTCATTTAAAAGGCATACAGTTCAATATAATCCATTGCATATAAATTGCTTCAAGAGATTTTAGAGATGACACTCATCAATATTTTTGATAATATTCTGCTATTATTTTGTTTCTAAACAAACCAAAACCTAGAAATGTTAAAAACATAAATGAGGTTACTTTTACTGCAATCTGCAGTAATTCAAGCCCTTCATTCCTTCCAGCCTTTTAAGTGCCACATGTGTAATTTAAAAAATCCATTTCACCTTGGAATGAGCAATACAGGAAAATTGCAATTGGGTACATTTAACTGCAATATTACTTGGAAAACCTATAAAATATGATATTCATGACAGTTTATTTCCACATGGATAATTTTACTCCTTTTCTGTGAGTTGTGTAGAGAAAGAATAAGAAAAGCAGAATGTACAAACCTGGAGCAGATTTTTAAACTGAAAAAAAAAATGCATACATTAATTTTTATTAAATAAATCATTTTGTGCAGTTCTTCTGATCGGTGCACAAAATGCTTCCACGTGCCTTAAGCCTTATTTCATCTCCAGTTCCAATATTAAAATGGAAAACGAGAAATCAAGTCGACTTCTCAGTTCAATGACCTGGAACACCGACCTCAAACATTAACTCTGTTCTCCACTTCATAAATGCTGCTTGGCTTTGAGTGTTTCTAGTATTTTCTGTTTGTTACTCAATTATTCCACCCTTTGCAGGTTTTTTTTGTTGCTTTAACTCCATTTTTTTATTTCAATCAAAATAAGCCAACATTTTATGACTGCTTTTCTGCATGTACCACTTATAAAATTAGCCATTCAATTTTTTTTCACCCAAATGTCAGCAGTTCTCCTTTGAAATCTTCAAATACCATGTACTACTTGTAATTAAATCACACGTAGTAAACAAGTGATATAATCCAAAAAAAAAATACTTGACTGCATGGTTTCAACAAATTATTTTACATTACCATAGGTTACTGATTCAAGATAAATAATGAAAGTAGAAATTGCAATGAGAATCATCTAATGTGTATACAGATTAGGTGACAATTCAAAATCAATTCAGCCAATTAAATTAAGATGAATAGAGGCCAGTGTTTCATCTTGTACAATAAAGTCAGACAGATGCCAGATTAATAAATCTCACAGCAAGAGTACTTTCGAAAAACTGCTGCAGGAAAAAGAATGTTCACAAAAATTATGGGATGACCAATGACAATCAACAGTTATAGACTACATGATCTGCTTAACCAGTTTTCAAATAATTCAAATTATGAAACAAATTAACTAAGGGAATAAGTGGAGAGTAATTTTAGATATTTAATTAGAATTCAATGTCACATAAAATGTGCAAAAAAGATTAATGTTCATTTAATTATGGATGTCATCGTTGAAGAAGTAACTGATGGATGGATGGTAGAATTATTTAATGATTAATAAAAATGTTCCTAATGGCATGGGACTGTATTCATTTGTAGGAACTAAAAAATTCCAACTGTTCAAACAAAAGATAAGGTGATTGACATAAATTATCAATACAAGTCTCCGGGGGAAAAAAAATTCTTGATGCGAGAATTCATAAAGTGGGAAGAACAGCAAATCCTACACTTTCCAAATTTGTCTCCTCCTTCCAAGGATGCATTAAATCAAATGTGAGCCACACTCACTTTGACAAGCTGAAACAACCTGGTCATTGATAGCTAATGTTGTCACTTGGAAGAGCACAAGGACTCATTTTAAATAGCTTGTTTATGGAGAGAGACAGTATGGAAAGTGGCCCATTGGCCCAATCAGTCCACGCTGACCGTCAACAGTTCAATTTACACACAACCCGCATGAATCCCATTTTCTCATCAATGCCACCAACTTACACTATTGGGACAATTTACAATGGCTAATGAACTGACCAACCCACAGGTCTTTAGAAGGTGGGAGAAAGCTGGAGCGCTTGGAGGCAGTGACAGGAAAACATGCAAATTCCAGAGACAGCATCAAAAAGGTCAGGATTGAACCCAGGTCGTTGGCATTGCAAGGCACCTCTGTGTTGCCTAATATTTCACATACTCCTTCCCATAAACATAACCAAAACAATTGCTAGATGTTGCTGTCTTTATCATCTCAAGTTTTAAAAGGTAGTCTCCATATGAATTTCCTCTCCTTTGTTGTCAAGACCAAAACCTTTATTAAATGACAAATTACATTTTTAGATAAGGCTCTGGGAAGCCTGTATGATGTTACAGTTTAGTGAACTCAAAGAGTAATTAGAATGAATGAAAGTAGATTATGGACAGGGCATATGTGTGGAAAATGCAGTTCAATATAAATAAGTGCAAAGTAACACTTTTGAGGAAAGAAAGAAGGGGGAAGGGGAGGCCTTTGGCTTGGGGAATGGAGGTGTGTAGTGATTGGATGTCCATAGTGGTTGGTTTCAGGGAACTGGAAGTTGTCCAAGTGATGGAAGGCATGTGAAATATTTCAGATATAGATGGGGAGGGACTGGACCAGTGGGACAAAATGGGAGTTGAAGTAAGCAGACACTAGATCGGTGATACAGGAGTATGAGAAACAATGTGTCTCCTGGGATAATTGGGTTTATGGATCTCGTGAGATGACTGGAATTGAGGAGTTCAGACACAGATGGTGATTTAATGAGTTTTGGTGGGGTCCTTTTGCAGGATAAGAGGAACTGTCTGAAATTTATCATCTGAATTCAGCCAGATAGAGGTCAGTGCAGCATACTACAACAGTGCCACCCCTTTCTGTGGGTTTGAGATTGGGATTAGTGTGGTGAGAGTGGAGGGCATGGCATTCCAAGGAGTGAGAGCAGAATGAGTATGGGGAGTGTTGAAGTCAAGACGGTTCATGTCTCAGCAACAGTGGAAATATCAAGGTCCAGAGTAGAGCAAGCTCTATGACCAAGCTCTGCTCTTTGCTTACAAAAAGACATGATATCATATTTTCTTGGGAACCAAACATAAAGTCATCAATTTTATCTATACGAGGTAGAAAAGACCCTGTCACCCAAATCCCCTCATCATTTTGAATTCAGCAGTGAATTTTCTAAGAGCATCTAATCCCCGAAACAATAGGTTAAAATATAATGAAAATAGAACATTTATTTCAAAGTATTGCTTATGGCTAGTTATTTCCAAGATGCAGTCACCAAGAAGATCATATTAAGCTTCTTTTCTAACTCTTTTCTCAGCCATACCAAAAAAACTGATATTGAATAAAATAAATCTCTCAGGTTTCATCATGGTCTTTGGAGAACTAGATTCAAGCAGCTTCATTTTAAACTGTCCATAATGGGGAGACACGCAAACACACTAAGGAGGTAGGGAGGAGATAAACTACACACAATTAATCAAAATGATTATAAGCCAGATAACTTTTCAGTCCCCATAATTCCAAGGATCAACTTTACATGCCTTGTCAATATTTAGACTCATTTCTGTCTGGACTGATACACTGTTTCCAAAACCATGGTTTTAGAATCTGCTTGATTGCTTTCCTGCGGATTGAGGAAAGAAGATCTGACCAGAGTGCAGTTTGAATCATCACCATTTCATTAAAAACTGTAACCCGAACCCTTCACTGCATTGCTTTAGTTATCAGAAGAATTTAAATTACATTGCCAGTAAGTCTCATAGCATGTAGAGAGGAAAATTGAGTTAACATTGCAGATAAATTACTTTTCATCTAAAATTATCAGTTTCCAAACAAACTAGTTATCTGAAATCCACATTGAGTCCTGAGGGCTACAACATCCCTGGTTAGAAGATGGAATGGCATTCCTTAAGCTCTCGTTGGGTTTTGCTGGAACTGCCCAAGAAAAAAAGACACAAGAGCTGGCTTACAACTGGGATGGACAATTAAAGTGACAGGAAGCTGGTAGGCGAGTGCATTAAATGTACTCCTGTACATTTAATCTTGTGGATTGAATGGAGTTGTCCTGCATAGTGATTATCTAATTTAGGCAGGACTATATTTTAAACCTCGCCTGATGGTACAAGGAACTGCTGCTTCACCTGGGTGGTGGGAAGAGAGAAAGAGCAGTACGTACATCCCTTGTTGTTGCATATGAAGGTGCTGAGAAAGGGTGAGTTGGTGTTTGGTGGGAACACGAGAGTTAGCCAGGAACTAATGGCGTCTCGTTATTTTGTTGAAGGCAATGGATATCATGAAGCATGGAACTGGGAAGTTGGCGAGTTGAAAATAACCACAAGGATAAGAGCAAAAGTATAGGAAATGAAATATTTATCATCTCTTTACCACCAGATGCTGCTTGATCCAATGAATTTGGCCAGAATTTTTTTTTTGACACAGCATGAACCCTTGAGGGTTCCAACACCAACCATAATTTATTTGGAGTTAATGACATACAAGTCTTTTCCAGTTCACAGCACTCCCATCCTGAAGTGCTTGGGCTGTCACATTGAGTTCTTCATAGTGTGTTCATTTCTCTTTCCTGCAAGAAACAAGTCATTGATTCAAGCGGTGAGCATAACCTGGACTGTGGAAACATCTGCGGGAGTGGGATGGAGTGTAATGCATAAGCCTTTTATTCCCTCCTTCACTCCCACAAAGCTTTTATTTATTTCCATGCCCAAGTCCTTTACAGTTCAAATTTTTTAAGTTTAAAGAAAACCTTGCCATCAATTATATCAATGATGTTGTGCACCTATCCTGCTTCAGACCCTCCCAAAATTATGCAAACTCTCCATCTGATACTGTATCCTTCCCAATTAACCAATCCACAACTACAATGGGATTTAGTTACTGCCAAGAAGACAAAAGATGAACAGTTTACCAGTTACCAGCAGCATTCAATTGTAGATGTTCCAGGTCAACGATAGGCTGGTCTACCAGCAGCCCAGGTGCACATTATGCTATCATTCTACCCCACTGAAGGGTGGGAGAAACAAAGCCAAGGCTACTTCCATGACAAGGGATACAGAGAACATGATGAAGAAAAAAAGTGGATGGTGCATATTGAACACATTTTTTAAGCAAGATCCAGTCTAATTACAGTAAGTTGTCAAAGGAAGTGAAGAGGAAAAATAGCCAGTAGAGTTTGAAAATGGAAGAGCATTTATAGAAAGGAAACCCAAATCTACCATTATATAAATGGAAACTGGCTACAAGTAAGAAGTAAACCAGAACCCATTCCGATAAATAATTCAGCCTCCCAACTTACAAATGACCCGACAGTTGGAAATCCAACCTTGTAAAGGTTGAACCTCTGGTGACATTGGGATCTGGCCATTACCGGGTCACAGAACATGCTGGAAAACAGAAAATGATGCCTAAGAGAACTTAGGCTAAAATACAGATGAATATAAGAAATTAACTGGACTGTATTACCAAAACGCTCACTGGTTCACTGAAAGGTTTGAACTAATTTGGTTATTTATCCCTTTTTTTGCATGCAAGGGTTCATGTGAAAGTTAATATTAATTTTGAAGATATAAATAGGGAGCATTAAGAACACAAAGTGTTTTGGGTTAATTTTTTTGCTAGAGCTGGTCACAACTTTGTTGTTGTTTTGGGTAGGATGGGGGGTTATATTTAGTGTTTAGTATGAGTGGCATGGTTACTTATAATTTTTTTTATGAACGGTGATTTGGATCAAGGGAGGTGACCTTTGGTTCACTGGTGGGGGCTTGGAGCACTCAGTAACTTACCAACTGTTTGAAATAATGACTTCTTCAATTAATATCATATATTGGAATATTAAAGGTATAAATGGGACTATTAAGAGACAAAGAGTAATGGCATATATTAAAAATTTAAAGGAAGACCATCTTTTTTTTCCCAAGAGACACATATAAAAGAATTCTGATAAAGATAGATTAATATTTAGATGGAAAGGACATTTTTAATTCTTGCTCAGAAGCCAAGATCAGAGGAGTTTCTAATCTGATTAATCAGAATATTTATTTTCAACTCCATAATAATACTTTAGATCAAGAGAGGCATTTTATAATTCCTACAGGTAAATTAGGCCAATATTTATGCACAGAACAAAAAAATAAATTCAGCCCTACCTGCGCTGAAGGAGTCCTTCTTGCCCTCAGCACCCTCTCAAATCTCAGCCTAACCCTAACGATACAGGGTTCCCATGAGACAATGTCCAGCAGCCCACACGGGTCCTCCAACCGTAGGTCACCCACAGCTTGTGTGGATCTCTCAGCCACTGAGACACTTGTTCATCTGCTGCTGTGGTCACTGTCCTGTAGGGTCATCTGCACTGCTTCTCGTTCTCAAGGGGTGTGTAAAATTTTAGAAGTAATCATCAAGGGGATTAAAAAAAACATCAGGGACTTGGAAGTAGTTGCATTAATTAAGGAGAGGCAGGATAAATTTGAAAAAGACAGGGCTTGTTTGGCTAACTTCCATTTTTTTTTAATGAAATAATAGTGAAAGTTAACAAAGGAATTTGATGGATGTTTTCTATATGGATTTCACAGAAGTTCATGAAGACTAGTCCACAAATTGAATAGGTAAGATTTTTAGATTGTACAAAATGAAGAATTTAAAGAAAGTAAACACCAAGTTGTACTAAATCCCAGAAGCCAGTGTTTTCATAAATTTGGATTTTTAAAATTGGAATACAGAGTAAAATATTAATATCTGCCCAATGATACTAAAGTTGAGGGAAGAGCAAACAACATGGATGATCCCAACCAACAACAAGACATAGAGAGACTACAACATGGGCAGACACCACAGATGGAATTTAAGAATAAAAGTGAAAGGTGTTTCATTTTTGCAGAAGGGGTTAGGAAAAGACATGGTATAGTCCTGAAAAGTGAACAGCAATGGATTGATCTGACATTCATGTGTGGAGATCGGCCACACAGAGAATAGGGGGCAAATGAAGTGAGGTTCATAAATAGGCATATAATAGTCAACCTTAGTAAAGTTTTGATTTTAAACAAAGGAAAATCTCAGCAGGTCACGCAGCATCCATAGGAAGTAAAAGGCAACCAACATTTCGGGTCAGAGCCCTTCTTCAGGAATGTCAGCATGGTACATTCACTGCATTTTATATCCTATGGATGCTGTGTGGCCTGCTGAGTTTCTCCAACACTTCTGTGTAAAGCTTTAGAAAAATGTACCCAATGCTGGTTAACACAGTTTTAGACAGTTGTGAGGATCCTCTACAATAGATCCAGACTTGAGACTTCAGCATCACTGTTAGGTTGGATAAGCAGGTGATGTTCTCTTTCAAGCAAATTGGAGTCAAGAGGAGATTTGATGGAGGTGAATGATTATGATAGATATAAAGAAGGGATTCAATTATAGACGTTAGGAAAAAGGACATGTCTAACTTTTTTTTATACACACAGTGGTAATAACTGAAATTATTGTAAAACTGCTCTTGTGGGTGGAGGAAGTGGAGATGATAAATCGATCTCAGAAGAAACTGGACAGAGCCGAGGGAAATAAAGACGACAATGGGAACAGACTACAGGCACTGGATTGACTGGCTGATTTCCAACTGCATACAATCTGTTTATTCTCTGCTTCCTTGGTTCTAAGTCATAGACCGGGAACTGCCTTTGACAGCCTGTGAATTGGGAGCTGAGCCTCACTATTCAGGTGAAAGGATGGCCACATCCAGTCAGATTGGTGGAGGGCTTCACCAGTCAATGGTGACCCAGGATGTGTCAGAGGTCTAAGTATGGAACCATGGTGTAAGGAACAGTGTGATTCAAGGACAGATTGGCCGCCATCAGCAGCTTCATTAAAGTATCTGGATTTTGTGTTTCAAATAGGAAACGAGAACTTGATTATTTTGGTGTTTTCACCAAGGTTTTTTAAAAAATTATTCTTCATAATATATGGTCAGGCGCTGCATGAAAGTTCTGGAAATGAGGCAGATGTGAAACTTATTTGTTTTCCATAATTTCTATGAAATTTAGATACCTCTAATAATTGTTGAGATAAAGGCGTATTTCCACATTTGCTTGTCAGATTACACACTGCATTATACAGGGAATACTGTTCTCTCTCAATCTGACCTTCATGAACAGGTTAGAATGCAATCAATAGAAGCTGAATTATTCCCTGTTGCATCATGAACCTGATTCGTGTTTTACTGAGATCGTTGGTGATCCTTTATAAGGGATCTGAGGGGCAACTTCTTCCTCACAGAAGGAGGTGGATATATGGAGTAAACTGCAGAAGAAGCTTGAGAAACAGGTACAATTACAACATTTAAGAGACATTTGAACAGATAAATGGATAGGAAAAGTTTAGATGGATAAGAGCCAAATGCAGGCAAATGGGACAATCTCAGATCAGCAACTTGGTGAGCGTGGACGTGTTGGACTGTAGGGACTATGTGACTCCAAACACCACCTATCTACACTAACCCCATTTCCCTCAATCCCCCAAACAGTCATGAGTGTACACCACATCTGAGCCTCCAAAACCCTCTACTGTGGAGAATTTCAAAGTTGCAATGCTAACTATATGAAGAAACATCTTCCCATTTCTTTGCTGAATGGCCAACCCTTAATTTCAGACTATGACCCTGATTCAAGACTCCCGACAGGGTAGACATCATCGCTGTGTCCAACTTCCCAAACTGTACACAAGTTCAGTTTGCTTCCATGAAATGATCCCTCATTCTAAATAATGAGGGATTGTGCTAACAACTGCACAAGCATAGCTGACTTTCACATGGATATGTTGCATGCCTATTGCAGTCAAAAAAACTGATAGAAAATCCAAAGCTTATGGAGAAGGCAGATGAATAATGCTCAATGCTCCAAAGGGCATTGTGCACAAGGCAACTAACACCAACAGGCTAATTTGTATTTAAAGATGCAATTAGAAAGGAAATTGAAAGCCCAATGATATGGTGTCAAGATGACAAATTTTCTTTCAATGTTGATAAGACAATAGAGATAATCATAGACTTCAGGAGAGGAGGAACAGCTCATGACCCCCTCCACATCAATGGTAATCCAATGGAGAGAATGGACAGCCTCAAGATCTTGACAGTAAACATTTCCAATTATTTGACTTGGACCAACCACACTGACCCGACAGCCAAAAAAGCAGACAATGACTAATTTCTTCGCAGACACAGAAAATTCAGCACGTCCCCCAACATATTCTACAGGTGCACTATTAAAAAACATGCTCACTGGAGGCACCACAACGTGGGATGGGAGCTGCTCAAGATCAGTGGAATCTGCAGAAGGTGGTGAATGTGGCTTCAATAATGCCACAAACTCCATTAACTATCTCCCAATCAACATACTGAAGGACCCATCGTACCCAAGGCACACTTTAATCTCTCTCCTTCCAATGGGGAGAAGGCTCGAGTATGAAATCAACCAGACTAAAAGGCAGTTTCTTCCCTGCAGCATCAGGATATTGAATTGACTCTCAACAGTGCTCACTTACTGCCCTTTCCTTTTACCGACTGATTTTTATCCCCCCCCCCCCCCCCCCCATTTCATGGCGAACATCAGATTCTTCTACTACTTTATACTGCTGTATGAATGTTAGGGCTGACCTGTTAGAATGCACATGGAAGAACTGTTCCCACAGTTCCAGGAAAGATGTGATAAAATAACAAAATGGCTTCTACGAAATAATTATCCCTGAGGATTTCATACTTGTAACGAAAATTGAACATTTTGTTTCTAATTATGTATTCTTCTCACATTTGACTTCCAAACTGCCACATCATGGGAATAACAGTGTTTTTTTAGCGTAAGATTCCAACCAGTATGAGGTAATAAGAATAGGAAATGTGGAACACTATAAAAAGTCTAAAAGTGCACTACCATCCCCCATTTCATCTGGTCTGCATGCACAATAGCTATTTGAATAATTCAAAACATGCATGCAATTACCTTGAAAAGGTCAATACCTTTCAGTCCTGATTACTAAAATCTACAATTCCAAAATGGAGAAATGGGACATAATTCTTATCATTTGACAAAACAAAATGGAAGTATGGTTGCAGAATATTTCCGAATTGAGACAATTGAAATTTTAATTACAACTAGCAACCTGATTTCATAAAACATTTTTCATGCAATCCATTTACAACAATCAGCATGCATAATTACATAATTTATTCTAACAATGACATTATTTTACTCTCACCAAAGACTGCACATCACTCAGTCAGAAATAATTTCTGTATAGCACAATTCAACTGAAATACATATGTTGAGAGTGTCTTTGCAGCAAAATTGGATTGTCAGCAGAACAAGGGTCCAGCTAATTATGGATATTTTCCAAAATAAGATTAGATCTCCTCATGCTTGCTTTCAGCAATGTTGTAAACCTCTTTCTGTTTCAAACAGAAGAATGTGCATGCAGAGCAGACACATGATGTAGTTTTAGCAACAAAATACAATATGCTGAGATCTTCTCTTTCTCAGAATACTTGAAAATATTTATTGATAGCTATAACCACAAATGCATAATTACCAATACCAGTGAATATATCATTCTGGTAAACTAGCCCCTGTTTTCTTTAAAACAGATAAATGTATGGCTTATTGAAATGAATGATTTCAGTAAAGAAAAATGGAACACATCCCTGTATCAGTTTTGCAATTATTAAATCAAAATTCAGCCTTAATTTGTGTTTAAATAATTGGTGAGTTCTATTAATGTTACCAGCTAACTAATTGCAGACTAAACTATCTCTTCTTCCATCATACACGGAGACAATCACCAACCCTTGTGAGTCCCTTGGTTAAAATGGAGATGTAGATTACAGAATATAGTGGGTGATGGAGGGAGTTATTTTCTTCCTCTGGATACAAATGGACACTAATCTTCAATCTGAGAATGACTGCTTTATAAAAAAAAATATTTTCTTGTCTGCTGTGTGTGGTCTTAGGTTCATATGTAAAAAATACCAAATAAAGGCAAAGGCCTGTATAAAGTTTAACAATTCAAAATCGTTCAACATCAACTGAAAAAAATCAGTTTTCCTGAACTAGTAGCACAATTTAACCAAGAACGGGAATAAGGCCAGAAGACCTCAATTGGACTACGGTAGCATAGTTGCATTCTGGACCATTATCCTGAAACATGAGCCTAAATCCAATTATGACAGATGAGCAATTTAAATTCAAGTAATTCAATAAGTCTGAAAAGTTTTTTTAAAAAGCTTGCCTCAGTAATAGAAACCATGAATCCACGAGACTGTCATGAAAACCTATCTGGCGCACTCATGTCCTTCAGGGAAGGAAATGTGCCATCCTTATGTGCAGCTTAGTCTGAATGCAAGGCCAGATGTGGCTGACTCTTGGTGCCGCCACATTTCGGAGGCAACACAGAATGGACAACAATGCTAGGGTTATAATGACAGCCACACCTCAAGTCCAAATAAAAAATTTCTGCAACTAGACTAAAAGTGTAATTTTCAAGGCCATTTATAGATTTTGTCTCAAAAAATAATACAATGGGCTCCCCGATCTATTTAAATTTTTTTTTTCATTTTAAATGTGCCTGACGTCAATTTTTGTTGAAAAAATGTGGATGAAATGGATCACTTGATGATCAGAGAGTTAGATAACGTACATATTTTTATGCAACTGCCCAGGTTATTTAACATGGATAAAAAAGCTATTGCATGGTTCATATTATTTCAGTTTTTAGATACAAATCTTCAAATGTTTAATACTTCATTTCATATATAAATAAATTTTCCATCATATTTCAAAGTGTTCTGGTTTTTAAGCTCCAATAAACCTGAAGTAAACTCTGAAATGCATATTTGATTTAAAGGATTAATTTAATGGCTGAAGCAGATGGTGTGGGTATGGATTACAGACAATCCATACATGTTTTAAAACCATGAACTGCCATTAACCAACAGCTGAGAACAAGTCCCAAAACTGATCTAAAGTAGATAGTGATTGTCTAAAAGTTGCAAGAAAATCTGTCCTGGTTATCGTGTAAGAATAATTTATTCAAGGTTTGAAGAAAGATCTTGCTAATTTTGCAAAAAACTTCCATATCTATTGTAAAGTGAAAAAAAAAATTGTGCTTGTTGAGATTAGAGTTGTATGGACATTTGGCTAGAAACGATCCACCCCAATCCTGATCATCCAAACCCTTGAAACCCAAAGCAACAACAGCTTGCTTCCCCTTCTCCATACCCTCATCCTTCTAAAATGGCTGAAGGCATAGAAATAACACTGAGCAGAGGAAAATGATGAGAAAACAAGGCTAGGTTTAAAGTCGATGGCAATCACATTCTAAATCATGTCAATTCAAGATCACATTGTAGTGAAAACACCTTGGAGCACCGAAATTGACACCAGTGATAGAAATGACTGAAAAGAGATAGAAATGCCAAAGTCATGGTATTTATTTTCTCCTGGGGGCAGGGGTGTGCCTGGAGGCACCAGTGGTTAAAAGAAGCAGCTGCAATGATTCTAAAAAAAAAGACCTTTGACAAAGAGAGCAGCTGAATATGCTCCGGAAAAATTGTCTGCAGAGAATGACGCTTTGCAAATTACATTTCAACATTTTGTTAACTGTAACAATTCTGCCAGGCAAATGAAAATACTGTGTGTATAAAATAATCTCCAGATCATCAGCTCATTTTGAAATGATCTTTTCATCTTGGGTTGATGTACAACCAACAGTAGACAGAAATGTTACAAATGCAAAAAGGTTGGGTTGATCAGATTAATTTTAATGGAGGATTATCAGGTTCATTTTGAATCTGCGTTTCCTGCAGGGAAAATTTAATTTCCTGCTGAAATGAAAATGGGCTGACAATTGGGTGGATTACTGTCAAGAAACATTGCTGGCAATTTCCCCCTGATGATACACAGTCCATGATCAACAAGACCTGTTGTAGCCATCCGAGTCAAAATAAATTTGTCAAAAATTCAGGTCAAGCAGATCCATCAGATCTGTGTGGCTCTGAGATAGACCAGAGGTCACCTGTAACAACATGGCTTTCAAGGGAGATTTCTCTTGGACTTCCCATTAAAAAAACTATCAAGAGTACAAGAGTAAATATCAAAGGTTTTAGGGCATGCGCTTCCAGCACTCAATAGAGCGGTCAGTGATGGAAAGAATTGATCGGGTACACAGTTCTGAACAAGGCTTCATATTCAATGCAGCAATGGAATGAATTAAAAAAACACCTAGACTTCAATTGAAAATCCTCACATGATAGCTGAACAACAGTTTTTCATGAAGTAGGAATAGTAATTTTTTTACTAGAATCTTGACAAAATATTCCATTATTTCATCCTTTATTTTGAAACCATTATTCTGTATGATGAAATGCTCTTTTTCTGCTGTCAAAACTTATCATTACGGAATTATTTTATGTCATTCTGGATACTTCCAAAAGTGGTCTTATTTCACACATAATAGATCTGTTTGGAGCAATGGGAGAAAACGCAAGACAACATTTTCTTTGGAGTGAATGTAGCTTTGCAGAATTAGGAAAAAATGGTAGCCACCTCAACCTTGTCCTCCACCCCCACACAATCAAACCCTGAGACTATGGGGATGGACTCTCCTCCTAACTGCCAGCAGGCCCTATACTCAACAAACCATCTGGCACCCCATACTTAGCTTTCCATCACTACCAAACAGTCCCAACTTTAGATCCCTCACTAACTAAACCTGCCACCACAGTGGGGTCCTGTCTAACCCAAATAACTCCATCTCTGGGCTATTTGATGACTGCTGGTAGATTAACCCCACTCAGGCCACAAAACATTAATGCTTTGATCTCTGGCTCGCATTCACCTTGACCCCTTCAAACCTGATCTCAAAACAAATAATATGCAGAAGCTACAGGGATTTTAGGTTAATTGATATATTTGTGAGCCAGAAAGGCCTATGACTGTGATGCAAGGATCGACAACGAGATAGACAACAGACTCGCCAAGGCAAATAGCGCCTTTGGAAGACTACACAAAAGAGTCTGGAAAAACAACCAACTGAAAAACCTCAGATAAGCGTATACAGAGCCGTTGTCATACTCACACTCCTGTTTGGCTCCGAATCATGGGTCTTCTACCGGCATCACCTACGGCTCCTAGAACACTTCCACCAGCGTTGTCTCCGCTCCATCCTCAACATTCATTGGAGCGCCTTCATCCCTAACGTCGAAGTACTCGAGATGGCAGAGGCCGACAGCATCGAGTCCACGCTGCTGAAGATCCAGCTGCGCTGGGTGGGTCACGTCTCCAGAATGGAGGACCATCGCCTTCCCAAGATCATGCTATATGGCGAGCTCTCCACTGGCCACCGTGACAGAGGTGCACCAAAGAAGAGGCACAAGGACTGCCTAAAGAAATCTCTGCGGGTGCCTGCCACATTGACCACCGCCAGTGGGCTGATATCGCCTCAAACCGTGCATCTTGACGCCTCACAGTTCGGCGGGCAGCAACCTCCTTTGAAAGAAGACCACAGAGCCCACCTCATTGACAAAAGAGGAAAAACCCAACACCCAACCCCAACCAACCAATTTTCCCCTGCAACCGCTGCAACCGTGTCTGCCTGTCCCGCATCGGACTTGTCAGCCACAAACGAGCCTGCAGCTGACGTGGACATTTACCCCCTCCATAAATCTTCATTCGCGAAGCCAAGCCAAAGACTAAAGAAAAAGAGTGGCGTGGTTAGTGTAGCAGTTAGCTCAATGCTATTACAGCATCAGTGTCCCAGGTTCGAATCCAGCGTTGACTGGTTCTCCCCGTGCCTACATGGTTTCCTCCGGGTGATCCAGTTTCCTCCTACCTTTCACAGTGTCCTTGGGTTGTAAATTAATTGGGCGGTATTGGCTCATGGGCCAAAATGGCCCTGTTACTGTGCTCTATGTGTAAATTCTTATGAAAAGCTGCTGGTGACTGAGTGTTCTGCTCCTTCAGCTGTCGTTTGCAACCCTTTGGGTGTTTTAGAATTTCAAGATCTAGTATCTTACTACTAAATACCACATGGAAGAAAAAGAACACCAGCATGCAACAACCAGAGGCTCCTTTAAATATTAATTTGCACAACAAATAATTTTCAATAAAACATCCATTCAACAGATTGTGGAATTTTACTGGTTCACTTAGTTTACACGCAATAGGAATTCATGATTTTTGTAGTGGAACACAAATACAATTAAAAATGAAAGCTTGTATGGCAATATTTGGACAGCACTTTTAATGTAGCAATTAGTGCAATGCTAATAAGCATCAGTGTCCCGGGTTCGAATCCAGCACTGTGTGGGATTTCTCTAGAAACCAGTTTTCTCCTACCTTCAAAAGCTTATGGAGGTTGTTGGGGGTTGTACATTAATTGGTGTATTGGAGGGGGGGGGGGGGGTGAGATGGGATATTGGGCGAGAAGGGCCAGCTACAGGGATTTTAGGTTAATTGATATATTTGTGAGCCAGAAAGGCCTATGACTGTGATGCAAGGATCGACAACGAGATAGACAACAGACTCGCCAAGGCAAATACATTTGAAATTTAAATATCTGTGTGCTACTTCCACTGACTGACCCTATTTTGTAATATAAATCTATGTGGCTTAACTGAAGTGCATTTGGAGGGTAAGGGTAGGCAATGTGAGAGCTTGGGGCTACTATTTTGAATGTATAGCCATCTGCTTTTAGAAACACAATTGACAATCATTTAATCTGGTTACCAGCTAGAAATAGGAACTACAAGGATCCAAAGATAACTCCTATCAACCAAGGAAAATTTGGGCATGCAACATTAAAAATGTTTGGTGAAAATTTTGTAAATTCTCATCATCTAACATAAACTTGCCGATTAAAATTCTTTTTTTGAAACAAGGCATTGACTTATTTTCATTAAAGTTTAGGGGAAAAAATGCTGAAGATTTAGGCCAAAGAATATGGGAAATGCAAAAGTCATTGAACATTTGGATGCAATTATGGTCACACAATAAGCTGCTTTGAATATGCCGCAAAAAAATTCAGTTACTGTGTAGTATTTTTAAGCCGTCTTCCCAGAAAAAAAAGTTCAATTTTAAAACCACATAAGGAGCTAAACTAGAAAGCAAATTTAAAAACATCTGCAACCAGTGAAATTAATCGGATAAGAATGTGGAATATTTCTCAGTCAGCAAATTAAACATTTATATTATTGCCTTTTACTGATTTTCAGCTGCTCGTATAAATACTAAAAAAACAAAGCTCGCAAGGATAAATTTGAGACTTACTCGTCATTCATGACAAATATACAGTTTTCTTGAGATGTATGTCCCGTCACTGGATGTTTGCAAGTTACCTTCCACTCATTGTGACTGCGGGAAAAGAAAATATGTGTCAGTATGCTTTACCAATATTATAATTACTTCCAACCTCTCTTCTTGGATCATACACAAGCATGCAATGTCGAAACAAGTTCACTCCTGTTTTAATCTTTAAATGAGAGACAAACTGCTTAAATTTACTCCTGATGCACTAATTCTGCAGTCTATAGAGATACAATGTACGAGATACAATGTTGAGAAATGTACAGTTGTTCGTTTTGGAAGAAGAAATAAGCAGGCAGATTATTATCTGGATGGTGAGAACATTCAAAATCTGGAAGTGCAAAGGGACTTGAGGGTCCTCGTGCAGGATAAACTAAAGGTTAACCACCAGGTTGGATTGGTAGTAAAGAAAGTGAATGCTACGTTGGCATTCATTTCAAGAGAAATAGTGTGCAAGAGAGAAGAGGTGTTGATGAGCCTTCATATGGAGTACTTACTGAGAGTAGTTTTGGGCCCATTATCGTAGAAGGGATGTAATGATTTTGGAGAGAGTACAGAGAAGATTTACCAGGATAATTCCTGGACTGCAAGGGCTAACATATTAGGAATGTTTAGCAGCTCTTGGACTGTATTCATGGGAGTATTGATGAATGAGAGGGGATCTCAGAAACATTTTGAATGCTGAAAGAATTGGACAGAGTAGATATGAATAAGATGTTTCCCTTGGTGTGTGAATCCAGGACAAGAGGACACAGTCTTAGAATTAGAAGGTACCCATTTAAAACAAAGATGAGAAATTTCTTTAGCCAGAGGGTCGTAGATTTGTGGAACTTGCTGCCATGTACAGCGGTGGAGGCCAAATCATTGGGGGAGTTTAAGGAGGAGATTGATAGATATCTAATTAGAGTATCGAGGGATACGAGGGAAAAGGCCAGAATTTGGAACTAGATGTGAGAATGGTTTTACTCAGGGTGGAATTGTGGAGTAGTCTCGATGGGCTGAATGGACCACTTCTGTTCCTTTATCTTGTGGTAAACACTGGAGTCAGAGCCACACAGCAAGGAGCAGACCCTTCAGCTCTACTCAGCCATAATGACCACTTGGCAATCTCAAATGGCCCCATTTGCTTGCATTTGGGCCCAAATCCTTCTGAATCCTTCCTATCCACATCTCTGTCCAAATATCTTTTGAACATTGCGATGATGCCCATTTCTGTAGCTTCCTCTGGCAGCTCATTCCAGAAATAATAATTTCAAAAAGTAACCCTCCACTATCTCCCTCCGTCTCCTTCCTCCTTGATCCCGTGTAATCTAGTCTATCTTGCAGGACTTTGATAAAAGTCCTGTTAATGTCGACAATGCCCACATTCATCTTGGTCATCTTTTCAAAAAATTTAGGTATATATTCACAGAACTAACCAAGATTAAAATGAATTTCTTTGTACAGGATAAAAATCAATAAAAGGTAAAGGTTCCATTATTGTCACATAATACTTCATTTAGAATGTAACATACATGAAATTCTTTAACATTGTCTACAAAGACAAAGAGTCACCCCAGTGAGGAACGAACTTGCGAACGCTGGTTTACAAGACCAGTACTCTACCACTGAGCTACTGGACTCAAACTGTCATTTTATTATTCCATCTGATCAGTTGTGAATTTAAAATGAATGCAAGTAAAAAAATCACATTTAGTTAAAGCTCAGAGAGCAGCCATTCTCAATGGGAGCCCCTACTGTTCCCTAAGGGCCACAGTAAATTGAAGTAAAAGTTTGGTTTTCTTTTCCCTTCACGTAACATAATTTTTTTTTTGTTTCTTATGCTGTCGGTAGGAGAGAAGTATGGAAGAAACCAAAACTTCACAGGGAAGGGGGCCCATAAACTTTGAGCAGATTCCAAAGGGAGCCAGAACCAAACAAAGTTTGAGAATGGGTGATGTAGAGGATAAATTGTTCTCTATAAAGGAAATCCAACATTTAAAGGCATAAAATCTGCCCCTGTCAAAATCTAAATCAGATGTTCCAAACATTATCAGCATTTGAGAACTGCTATGTAAATGAAACAGTTATGAAGTAGTTTTTACGTGAAACAACACAATAGTCTCCCCTGATCATGACATATTCACTGAATTATTCCAGCATTTCACAGAATATATATAATCTCACACATCCCAAAGAGATCCATCAGAGCAAACTATCGATTTGAAAGCAATTAACCTTCTGCTGGGTCTCATTCAAGTACATCCTGAATATTTTTCATTGTTCAAATTTATTGTCAAAAGTATCAAACTGCAGAGCAAGAGGTTGTTTTCCAAGCAGTCCAGACAGACATCTCATGTATAGTACAAGTAGGACACAGTACAAAAGTGCAGAGTTATGGAGAGTGATCAGCTGATGAAGAACACCAGCGATTTTTTTTTACAACTGAGGTTCATTCAGGAGTTTGATTATGGTGCATAAGATATGGTTCTTGAATCTGGTGGTGCACAATCTTGTTCTCGTGAATCTTCTTCTTGACAGGGAGGAGGGTGAAGAGAGTGGCCACATGGGATGAGTCTTTTAATATGTTGGCTGCTTTTTTAAGGCAGCAAAATTATAGGTGGAGTCAATGGTAGAGAGGGGTACGTGTGATGGTCTGAGCCACATTGCTAAGTTTAGTAAATGGAGGAATATTCTGTGAATATTTACAAACATCAACTCAGACCTGATAGTGAAAACTAAAGAAAAGATAAAGTGGAATGACTATTTATTTCCCCTAATGTGATCGGGCAGCAGCGAATTTAAACAATGCCAACAATTTCACTAACTGACTCGCCAATGGTATTTATACAACAAAAATAGGAGTGTGAACAAATGATCAGAACTTACAAGCAGATGTGGTGGAATTGCTATTTGTTTCTGACATACAGAACAGCAGATCAGCATATCACATCCATTTAACTCTACTGGGAAAATCAATGTCCTAACTTCACACATCACAGTAATATCTAACTTCCATTTGTCTGATCATGCCACACACTACTTTTCTTCACAACATTAGTCACCTTCTGATTTCGTCAGTTCACAACCCTGTTTCCACTTTTGCTGACTCCAGGATGAAGAACCATTTCACTACCTTCCACTGTTCATCAGACCAGAGGCCCAAATGCACTGAAATGCGGAGACAAAGAGCTCAGCTTTTAATGGCGAATACTGATGATGTGAAAGCAATCAATCACAGTGATCTTTGTGAAGTGGTAACTTGGCACATTTCCCTGACTCAACCTCTGATGGAGTGTGAAGGTAATGTAATCTCAAGAAACCTTTGCCAAGAAATTAAATTCAGACTACCAAAATAAAAATGTTGTCCATACAGCAGAGGGGTCCTAAAATTTGGAGAGCAATTGCCTGATTTGCTTCAGAAGATGTGCCCCATTTTGCATTTGCAGACAAACTGATATCGCAGCTCAATTTGTGAGTGGAACAGCATGAACACATTTCTTCAAAATTGAATCTTCCCTTTTATCCTAAAACTGCCTGAAGCAGAGTATAACCGGTTTAGAATCGACATCCTCTAAAGTGAAGCAAAATGGACACCCTCCCACAGAACTATTCAATGTAATTCCTGCAAAACAACCCCTGCTATTGCAAACTTCACACCGAAACCATCTGGCCCCATGTTACGTCCAACTCCTTTTCGGTCTATCAACACCTTCCTTCAAATGTTCAACACCAGTAAAATTTAAATCAATAGGAATAACTAGAATTGGCTCTTAACTCATCTCTGACGTTTCCTATCTCAGTTACATTATAGCCAGCCCACTGAAATAATTATCAGCTATGTGATTAAAAAGTAATTCTAATTAACCAGGCATATTTTCAGTTGGAGTAGGCTCATTATGCTTCCCTTCACAAAAGTGTGTTAGGCAACTACTTGAAGTTGACAAATACTCAGTAGGACTGGGGATCAAACAAAAAGTGCACTTCCTCATCATCTTTCTGCTAATTGGGGGGATTTGCCAGATCCCAACTATTCCGGTTCTTGAAAATCCCAAGCGTATAATTTTAAATGTCATTTCTCACGCCCCAATTGTTTCAGTTTTTTTTTTGTTATTGAAAAGCAACTCTTCAGTTTCTAAACCAAAATATATGTATGTTCAAAAATATGATGACAACAACATTCAGGAAAGATTTGGAGTAGAACCTCAAATTATATTGCAACCAGAAATCCATAGGTCCTGAAATCTTCTATAATTATATGTAGAATAAACAAAGCAGAAATGTTCCCCCCCCAACCAGTTCCACATACAATTATCATCTTTCATTGCAGCCTTCTACCATATTCAACTAAATCCATCATCACAAATCTCCATTCCAGATTTCTTAATATCTTTCCCTTCATTGTTCTTGATCATTCATCTCAAATACCCAAAAAGTGTTATGTTGCACATACTCCCAGTTCAAAGCATTTGATTTCTTGGGGTCTATCTCCCACTGACAGCCTCACATTTCATTTTCCTTTCAGTCAAAATGACCACTTAGCACTTACTCTTAAAAGCACTATTTTAATTTTAAGCCTAAAATCTTTCTTACTCAAAGGCAAACCCACGCTGTTCATCTCAAATTTCCAATATCACACTTGCAAATTTGCACTCTCATTGTCCATTCTTTATAATGTTATGTCCTAAATACTTCAAAGGTGACTGCACCGAACTTTAATAAATACAGTAAAATCCCCATTCAATCAACCAGAAACTCAAATAACTGGCAAAAATAAATTGAGGAAATAAATAAATCAAAATATTTCAAATAAATATGACCCCGTGGGGGGAGTGCTAAGACTTCGCCTTTCAATGCACATGCATTTTTTTCGTGGTAGTCACTTGTGCGGCAGCGAGTTGGGTTGCGCCGAGGGCCTGACCGGGACACTGGCATGGAAGTGAGTCAGGTTGCATCAAGGGCTTGATCACTTAAATATCCTCTCTGTAATGAAATGCTCAGCAACCTGACGGAAAAAAAATACACTGCTCATGGAAAAGATAGCCATAATTTTATTTAGCATTTTAAAATGTTCAACCACTCTATAGTCTACATACAATGGCTATAGCAGCATATTTCAATTGTCAAAAGTAAGTCTCTATTGTGGCTTTTTTGTCCAGTTACTTGAATTTTTTAATTTCCCTCCTTCTATGGTGGCATTTGAACTCAGAAGCCTGGATTAATCAGTAGTTACACGAGTTACATAACATAACCTAACAATGAGAAGCTGGAGGAACTCAGCTGCTCAGGCAAAGTCAATGGGAAGAAACGATCAGTCAATAGTTCAGTTTGGGACTCTTTATTGAGTCTCGTGAACCCTCCTCGAGTCCACCAGAGTCCTTCCAGTTCTCGTCGTTGGTTCATGGTTCCAGTATCTGCAGTTTTTGTGTTTCTCTCCTCGGCGGTTGTGTGCGCACTCATCAATGCAGGCGATTCAACACTCACAGCCATCTTCACTCATCCTCATTAATAAAGGAGTTTCACCTCGATTCTTGCTCCCTTTTATTTAGCGTCCTCTCGAGTATTTTGCCAAATGTTGTATTTATTTCAATGTCCACTGGTTGACAGGATCAAAGGCTCTCATGAAAGCAGAGAGGAATTGTGGAGACTTGTTCTACATCTGCCTGCAAGATGTGGAAATTCAGAACAGTTTCAGTCATGCAATAATTTGCAAAAGCATATCGATCCAGAACAGGGTTAATCCCAGTACACACTTGGGTCAAGCAAGATGATGTCATTACATCAGCCCTCTTCTTCATCTTCCTTCCTGTAATATTGCATCTCAACTTCAATATACTCACTGGAAAAAAAGAAAATAGTATCTTCTTGCATAGAACAATAAATACTTCAATTCGGTTAATGGAGTCAGAATGATACAGTAATTATACGTGATCACCAAGTACCACCAATCCTTCTTGGATTTGACCCCTCGCCGCCTTTGTCACACAATCGCCACTTTCTAAAGAAAAGCATCCCAGTCCTGGTCACCCGAACCCAATGCAAACAATGCTGGCAGTCATCCAAGAGCTCCTTCAATCAAGTTTATTAAAAGATCAGCCTTTTGCCAACATCGAAAGGCTAAGGTCCTCCACCAACCTACCACACAATGCTATTCCACATAAGTCAGTATCAATGACAAAGCATGGCAAGATGTAAATCAGTTTCTATGTCTGAGGCCACCTCAGTAAAAAACAATGAAATTTCCTGCCACCACCTGCGCCTCCTTCCAACTGAGAAAAAGAACCAAGACCAATCCTCAAACCCAGTACATCTCCACGCTGCTGATGTATCAGGCACCTCAAAGTCTGGAGAACTTGAGTTTGTACATTTATGGCATCAGTTGGAGTATTCTTTCCAATTTACATTACAATTTAAATCATGAAATGGAAAACAAAGTTAAAAGATCAAAATATTGTTTTTTTGTAATAGAAAGGCAACTTTTTAAATTAGATTGCTCAGAGTAGCAATTTTTTGAGAAATTGCGCAAATCAACTTTTGCAAAGTTTTGAAGTATGTTTCAAGGTTCAGATTCATGGAAATTGTGGTACACAGCAGATTTTACATTGGAATTTCTCTCCAGATAATTAATTTCATATGAAATCAACTGTGGAAAAGTGAAGTCTATCTCATTTACTTGTTAATCATTCAAGTGAAGAATAACCTATTGGCCAAAGTCAACAGTACAACAGAAAGTTTTTTTTAACAAAAGAAAATGTACTGCTTGTAAAAGCACTAGGTCTAGGCTGCAAATTAATTCTGTGGCCTGGATTTACAGTCCGAGTTCCACCCTCAACTGTCATTACATTGTCCGGATACAGGAGGCTAACATCAATGGCTTTTCTCCCAGAGTCCAGAGGTGTAGGTAACATTGCCACTGGGCCTCAGCTGGTGCCACATGGTACCCCTGCCCCCAAATCTTATTTATACATTTTCAAGACAGGAAGCAAGGGCTCAAAAAGCTATTATTAATGATAATGGTGTTTAAATGTTCTAAGAGGCAATTAAGAACAAATTGAAAGCACTAAATATACTCTTGTGGAAAATATTTTGCTGAATAATGAAAAAATAGACTCCCCTTTCTCAGGACTATTTGCAGAAGTCACAAACTTAGGTGCATGTTTGTGACTTACAGAGGTAGATTAACCACACAGCCATTATTGTTGGTGCCTCACAATTCCAGTGCCCAGGGCTCCATCTTGACTTATAGTATCTGTTTCTGTGGAGATCACGTTTTTCCAATGAGTGTGTGGGTTTCCCCGACTTCTCCGATATTACCACAAGCTGGTTGTAGGCTAATCTGTTATTGTAAGTTCCCTGGTGCTGGTGAGTGGTAGTAGGAGGGTCAAGATTGGGTTATTGGGCATATGAGACAGAAGATGTTACAGCAAAGTAGGGGAGAGGCAATGATGGAAATGTGATGAACCATAGATTAGACTTGATGAACTAAATGGTTTCCTTCTACAACAAGAAAATATAGAGAAAAATGTGAGGAACTGAAAAATGTTATGCAATAACTTTCCTTCCAAGGCATAGTCATGAACAGATATTTATTCAGAGCAATTAAAGAATAATTTTATACCACAAGACAATGCACAAAATTATTCTGAAACTTGATTTCATCGTCAAAAAGACATTCTTCTTGTTTAGTATTACACAAGTGGTTGAAACTCACTTTTAACAAAACTCTCAAAAAATCTGTTACAAATTACCTTACAAAGCTAAAAATTCCTTCCCAAAACACCAGTGCAGCCCCACTTACTTTTATTAAAACACATAATTTCCCAATATAATTAAAAAATTAAAATTAGTTTCAGAACAGATTGCTAATCCAAATCTGTACAAACCTGACTGGATCAAGTTATATCAACTTCAGGTGCTCGTTTTCTAAATTAGTAAATGTTTGATACTGGAGATTTCTGCCTAATATGAGAAACCCAATAACCAGATTATTTTTTTAAAAATAATGACTAAAATAAAAAAATAGAAAACGCTGTGAAAATTCAGTACGCTGCATCTGTGGTGCAAGAAACAGTTTACATTTCAGGTCAAAGACACTTTTGAGCATCTGCTAAATGTTCCCTGCATTTTCTGCTTTTATTTACCTCATAAATGTTATCTTGTCTTGGTGTGAGCTTGCAGGCGCCTCAGATTGAAGAGACTGCCATTGTACATACCGGATGTAAATAGCGTCTTCATTGTTGAGGTCTTTCATGGCTTGGTTCAGCATCATGCTGAAGAAGATTGAAAAGAGGGTTGGTGCGAGAACACAGCCTTGCTTCACGCCATTGTTAATGGAGAAGGGTTCAGAGAGCTCATTGCTGTATCTGACCTGACCTTGTTGGTTTTCGTGCAGTTGGATAACCAAGTTGAGGAACTTTGGAGGGCATCCGATGCGCTCTAGTATTTGCCAAAGCCCTTTCCTGCTCACGGCGCCTGCAAGCTCACACCAAGACACAAGACACACGAGAAACTTGTCCGTGAACTACTCTTTGCAGACGATGCTGCTTTAGTTGCCCATTCAGAGCCAGCTCTTCAGCGCTTGACGTCCTGTTTTGCGGAAACTGCCAAAATGTTTGGCCTGGAAGTCAGCCTGAAGAAAACGGAGGTCCTCCATCAGCCAGCTCCCCACCATGGCGCCTTTGGAAGACTACACAAAAGAGTCTGGAAAAACAACCAACTGAAAATCTTCACAAAGATAAGCGTATACAGGGCCGTTGTCATACCCACACTCCTGTTCGGCTCCGAATCATGGGTCCTCTACCGGCATCACCTACGGCTCCTAGAACGCTTCCACCAGCGTTGTCTCCGCTCCATCCTCAACATTCATTGGAGTGACTTCATCCCTAACATCGAAGAACTCGTGATGGCAGAGGCCGACAGCATCGATTCCACGCTGCTGAAGATCCAGCTGCGTTGGGTGGGTCACGTCTCCAGAAGGAGGACCATCGCCTTCCCAAGATCGTGTTATATGGCGAGCTCTCCACTGGTCACCGTGACAGAGGTGCACCAAAGAAAAGGTACAAGGACTGCCTAAAGAAATCTCTTGGTGCCTGCCACATTGACCACTGCCAGTGGTCTGATATCACCTCAAACCGTGCATCTTGGCGCCTCACAGTTCGGCGGGCAGCAACCTCCTTTGAAGAAGACCGCAGAGCCCACCTCACTGACAAAAGACAAAGGAGGAAAAACCCAACACCCAACCCCAACCAACCAATTTTCCCCTGCAACCGCTGCAACCGTGTCTGCCTGTACCGCATCGGACTTGTCAGCCACAAACGAGCCTGCAGCTGACGTGGACTTTTACCCCCTCTATAAATCTTCGTCCGCGAAGCCAAGCCAAGAAATGTTATCTTGTAGCGGTAGCTACACTGCTACTGAAATAACACACAACCAGACGGGTTGAGCTCAGTGAGCAGAACTGATTTATTGCAGGCTGCCTGGCTAGCCTTATATTCCCAGCCCAGACCTGGCCGAGAACCGTGCTGGGGGTGCTGACGTCACCAGGACGTCATGTAGGTCCCCAAGCGCGGGCTTCTGTGCCCGGTGCCGAGGTCGAAGGGGAAACCCCCAACGGCGCCATTTTGGCCGGCTGCCCCACCGCGTGTGTTACAAGTGGGGCTGGTTCGCCTGCCGAATGATGTGCCGCCACAATCTTTGCATTTAACCATCTTTCTTGGACCACAACACTGGCTCACTAATGTCTCGATTCACTTACAAACCACATTTCTAATCTTATTCCAGAATGCACTTAATTTATCATGATTATTGATTTAATTTACAACATGGTTTTCTCACAAAGCTGTACGAGAAACAAAAAAAAAATACGAGAAACAGTGTCTGATTCATTGCAAGAAGTAAAAGTTTAATATAACATTCTGCACTCAGCAAAAACCCAGGAGTTGGTGACAATTTTGAAATTACCACATTAAAAGAAAAAATATTTAATATTAATATGAAGTGTACCACATGCACACCGCACCATGGAGTTGCAGCAAATTTGAATTAAACATCAGCAAGGTATAAGACCCCCACAAGAGAAGATCTGAAATACCCCAAAGACACAAGGTCAGGATTTTTCTCGTTCTCACCCAACACACCACCAGCCTTCGCATCCAACATCTTATCCTCCGCAATTTCTGCCTACAATGTGAGCCTACCACAAGACACCTCTTTCCCTCTCCTTCGCTCTCACCTTCCGAAGGGACCACTCCCTCATCCACTCATCCCGCCCCACTAATCGCCTCCTCAGTACATACCTCTGTGACTGCAGGAAGTACTACCCTTGCACCCATATCCTCTTCCCCATCCCCCAACATTTGGGCCCCAAACAGTCCTTCCAAGTGAATCAACACTTCACTTGTGAATCTGCAGGGGTCATCTACTGCATCTGGTGACCCTGTTTTGGCCTCCTGTACATTGGAGAGGCCGTACATAAACTGGGAGATCGTTCGTTGAGAACCTTCACACTGTCCGCTGCACTAACGAGGACCTCCCAGTGACCAACCATTTCATATCCACACCCTATTCCTATACCAACATGTCTGTCTGTGGCTTCATGCATGGCCAAATTGATGGGAGGAACAACATCTAATATTCCATATGGGCACTCTCCAAACAGATGGCATTAATATTGCCCTTTCTACGTTCCCTTCAGCCTCCTTTGTCCCTCTTTATTCAATGAGTTATGCCCTTCCCTATCACCTCAGTTTTTTAAATCTCTGCCCTCCCACCCATACACACTTATGACCTCTTGCCTACTGGCCGATGCTCCTCCTCTACTCCTTCTTCGCCCCATATTTTTGTTATGGCTTGCCTACGCTCACACTTGGACAAAGGGCTCAGGTCCAAAACATCACTTGAACCCCCTTGCTTCCAATTGATGAAGTGTGACTTGCTAAGATTCTCCAGCATGTTTATGCATTGAAATATCATACAGAATCTTTATCCTCACACTAATCACATTGAATTCATAAGTGCATTCCTGCATACGCCTTCATTCCAATTTATGCAAATAAAGCTTCATTCATACTGCAGTTAAACAAGAAAGCTGCAGACAAAGGAATCGTGGTGGAATACATACTGCAATTCATGAGGACTAGCAAATAAAAATCAATTGTACAGTCACGTGCAAAATTAATCTTTGTTTCTGGTAACTCAACATTTTGCCTCTAATCATTAAAACCCTGATAATGTACCAGGCTCAGAAATACAGCAAAAAGGCATAAAACACCCAAAAATGTGTACATGGAGCAGGCCATTAGGGTAAGGGTCTGAGGGTCAGGCTGATTCAAGGAGGGGCGGGAATGTCAAGTGGGGAAGAGAAGCTTTTTTATGTGGCAGTCCTGAGTGTGTGAACAAGGGTGGAAGTGTGCAGTGGTGGATGACAAGCATCCACGATCGCCACTAATTACTTCCGTGTCTTTCTAATGTGGTCTGGTTGAAATGGAACAGAGATGAATTGAAAAGAACCCAACATGTATCCAGCCTGGCAGCTTTAAGTCTTATCAACAAAACAAAGCTTTGAATTAGACATGGCATTAATTGTACATATCAACCACAATTGTTAATTTGTTCATTATTTGGCTCAAGGGAGAATTGTTTATCTAGATCAACTGCTTTAAAGATTAAACTTTAATCTTTTGCAAACTTTTATAACATGACCAATCAAAAATAACTGCATTTCAATTGTATTCTTAGTTCATGCATTTAAATTACTTTGACAGCAAAAACAACCACAAGAAATAAAACACCAAGAAAAATTTCCACATATTATTCAACAAAAATGTGATATTAGATATAGGTTCCTTCAACGCAACACTTCAGTGATTGGAAACCTCTCCCAATATGTTCTTTCTGCTCTTTTGACCCACAAAAAGTTCCAAGTACTCTGAAGGAAAAGGTCATTGAGAATGAAGTGCCCCATCTGATTCATCTCCATTGTAGGCCTAATGATTCAGCAAATGAGAATTATTGATCAGACTCGTGGTAAATGAAAAGCGCTCTGCATAACTGATGCTAATTGCAAGGTGACTGAATCATATCAATGTGGTGCATCAGTCCATAATTTCTTTGCATACTGCTTAACAGAAAAATATAAGCAAAGTATTATATTGACAAATTCAAATATGAAGTTAATACACGTGCATTATGCTGGAGAAACACAGCAGGTCACACAGCATCCATAGGAAGTAAAGGGCGAGAAATCTTTTGGTCTCAGGAGGGTTCCATGGTTCATCTATAGGGTTCATCTATAGGATTCATCTATCTTTTGTAACTCATGGAGTAATTTTAGATTATTAATTGATCTGATAAAGTAATATATCAAACCTAGATAGCAAATGCTTGCAAAACATCTGAGGAATCAATGCAGATTTTTTTGAAACAACCACCATATATTTTGGCATATGTCGACCTTCAGATAAGACAGGTCCCCATTTTCAGCCGCAGTTTCATGATTTTAATCATATATTGGGTGTACAAGTCTACTCCACAATTTTCTGCAAGAAACTTTCTGGAAACTGGTGTCCAGGCCTCCCAGCAACAACCCAAAATATGTTATGACACCCCCAATTGCCAAGTAACAAATCTGTAAATTAAGCAAGAAAATTTAAAAAAACTAAAATAAAAACCTTTGCCCCTGGCCGGGAAGATGCCAAATGGAGGTGGGTACAAGTCTTCAGCATCGGCTGTAGCTGGAGAGCAGGAACCTCTGCCTACCAAGCAGGAGTGGGATCCTCAGGCTCCCGGGTAGGAGTGGGGACCCCGGGCTCTACAATTGCAGAATGTCTGGGTGGTTTATAGTGGTGGGGAGGTGTTGGGGTGCAGCGGCACCAGCGGTAGGGAGCAGGGGTGCAGTGCTAAGTGCTAATTTTTTTAGATGCTGAAGCTCACCATAAATGGCGACAAGGAGGTCTCGTGAGACCTGGCCTTGGTGGCTGCCATATTGTATTTGGCGTTGTATAATTAACTGTGAACTGTAGGACTTCGAAGTAAGATGACCAGTCGTAGAGGAAACAGGTATGTCCAGAATTGAGAAATTGCTGAATGGGAGGGCTGCCACCGCTGCCCTGAGCGGGCCCATGGAGATGCTGGAATGGACCCGAAGCAGCCGATGTGGTGCCAGAGCAGCCCACAGCACTGCCTTCCCGGTGGGGAGATACTTCCAGTGTCATCTTATAAGCCGAATCTACGTTGAGCAGTTTTTTCTTTGGAGTTGAATTTAAGTTGACTTCCCATTTTTGAGTGATTTTTTTTTTAAGGTTTCAAGACTCAACCTATACGCCAAAATATACGGTAAATTTACTTAGAAACTTTTATTGCAGATATACAACATAATCAGACATGGAACAGAAAACAAACAGTCTCCCAACAAGTTAAAATTACCAAAGGTACATTGTAAATGACATTGCTGTGCTTGTGATATCCACTTGCTAAACATGGCATCCACATAAAAGAATAAAAACACAAGAGTACAACCTACCAGCATCTAAACCTGTTCTACTGCAATATTACATCAGCATGTTTATGGCACTCCATCTGCTCCAATTTGAAGACTAGGTACTTATTTGTTCCAGTATGAAGATTAGGTACTACATTTAAAGCACACTTTCCAGAAATGAATATAGCCAATTGCAAAATTGGTGGTTGAATCCATTACGTTAACAAGTATTACATTGACTTTTGACCTCCCATACAGTGCATTTTCATACTAAATACAGTGTGCCTTCAAATGACATTGAATAGTATTGCCTTATAATGAAACAATTATTATTCAGAATAGTTTTTAGCTAATAAATAGAAGATAATAAAATGTTTGTTGATAATTAGTGTTCAAAAGCAAAGAATTTGAAAACACTATTAAATGTCTGATAACACAATATTCTAAAATCCACAGTTCTGAGAAGTCAATACCCTCTGAGTAAATGCAATTAAATCAATTGCAATGAACAGACACAGTCTTAGTTGATACGAAATAATGCCCTGGTCAATGAAACACTCTTTTGCCATGAAGGTCAGATGAGTGGCTAACAGAAATTTTTAATGTTTTACAATTGCTCACAAACTAGCTGACCCCCCCCCCAGTAACCCTCACAGTTGGTTTTTAATGATTATAATTAGAAAACCAAAAAAATATAGAATAAACTAATATGGTGTAGCGAATATTTCTGTGTTTCATAAAACTTGAGATGTTCCTATTTACTGTTAATTTAAAAAAAGTACGAGGGTTGTTCTCCCTCCTGTAGGGAAAGAAAATAGTTATGTAACTGCCTCAAAAGAAAATATTCTACCATCTGCCACTGTTAAATTTAAGACCCATGATATTTGTTCACACCACAAGCAAAATTTGATCCACATCTGGAGGAAAGTACATTGATCGGCTGCATCATGGTCTGGTATGGGGACACCAATAGCAGTAAGTGGAAAGTCCTGCAAAAGATAGTAGACCCAGCCCAAGATGTCATGGGTAAAACCCTTCCCATCATCATGAACATCGGAGAGAGGCAGCAATCAACAAGGATCCGCACCATCCATCCTTGTTCTCATTGCTATCAGTAGGAACGAGGTAAAGGTGCCACATGACTCACACCACCAGATTCAGGAATGGCTGCAATCCACATCAGACTCCTCAAGACTAAACTCAGCCAGGAACTTATTTAAAGACTCTTTATTGATTTTCTCTCTCTCGCTGTATGTGATGTCATACAATCAATTTGAAATCTGAATCAAGGATTCTATTACAGTGTGATTTACACTGCACGCAACATCGAGGCAGTTCTGCGCAAATTACATACGCAGGACTGATTTCAATCCTGCTTTACCACTGCCATAAATATCTATGTATGCACGTGTATATAATGTGGACTCACGAGAAATTGGATCTGAAAGGCAAGAAGGAACTCCTGAGCTACACTATTAAAAGGGATCATAAATTACTTGCAACGTTCTTTCAGGCTAAATCTGAAATCCAAATCTGAGAGAACCTCTGACAAGGTCAAATTTATTCTCAGATTTCCTTCAATCTGAGGATCCCATTCAACTCATCAAATCTCTATCAGTTCTTAGAGCAATTCCATAGTTGCATTCCCCATTTCCCAGCAGCCTCTTCTTTCTCATAGGCCCTTCTCTTCACATAGATACTGGTTGAGGCGGGGGGAGGGGGGAATTCATTTTTGTGGCCAATTACCCAGCCAACCAACACGCTTTGCGATGCAAGAACCCAGGTGAGACATGTGCAGCAATAGAGAGGACATGCAACCCACACAGACTGAACCATCGGAGCCGTGAGGCAGCAGCTCCCTGTCATGCACTGCATTGGCATTTTTGGTTTTGTGGCCCAAATAAATGACTGATCAGCCTTCTACTTGTATGGTTTCAGGATTTGTACTGAAGTGTTGTTGCGATGACACCAAGGAGACTTCATAATTCTAAATGCAGCGACAGTAAAAGATGACTGGCATGTCTAACTCAGTGTGGTGCATCACTTAGATGGGAGCTTGGCAGTGAAAGGATTCTTGCGATCCAATCATTTTATCCTTTTTCCTTGAAGATGACATGGGTACAATCACTCAAGATGTAACTGGATATCTGGCTGTACAGTAAAATTAATATTGTCTGTCTACACTGTAGGATGTGGGGAGTAATATTTACTTACCGTGTCTTTCCAATCCAATTACACATCAGAAGGACGATGTACGATTTTCCCACATGGGATTAACTTCAACCTTAAATCCTTGCATGTTAAAATCAGCAACAATATAATATGCACATTTGGCATTAGGAATGAGCACTTTGAGTGCAGAGTGGAAAGTTAAGGTAAAATTGGAAAACAAATGAAGTTGGTAAGTGCTTTAAAGCACCACTTAGTACTGTGACTAACTCTATGCAGCAGTGCAGATAAAAGTTTACCACCACCCACTGCTCCATTTAATTTATTTTTTTTAAATTTAGACGTACATCACGGTATTCAGCCCACAAGGCCATGCCGCCCAATTTATACCCAATTAATCTACACCTCTGGTACGTCTTGAAGGGTGGGAGGAAACCAAAGCCCCATGTAGATGGAAATTTATATACTGAGAGCACTGTTAAGTTCAGGAAAAAGGGATAGATGAGCTGAGGTGATAGATAGTACGAACTGGTGAACAGATCATTAGTGAGTATCCTCTGCTCAAAAACATTGTCTATTTCAATCATTTTGGTGATGAGAATCAGGCAGGCAGGCTAGATTTGACCTGCTAAATCACCATGGGCATATGTTTTTAACTTTAATGGGTTTTTGCAATTTAGTGTTGTCCTTGTTCATAAAGCCATACATTAGCAAGAATAAAGCACACAATGTGATTGCAATTTTATCTTTATTCATTCACAGAATGTGGGTGATCCTGGCAAGTGATGGGGGTCCTTTTATTTTATTGTTTCTGTCTTTGTAGTGCAGTGTGGTTTCAACAGGGGAATTTCACAATTTTAAACCAAATATAATAAATGATGTAAAAACACAATGCTGGAGAAACTCATCAGGTCAAACAGCATACTTTACATCACGAAGAAAAAGATACCTAACCAACGTTGCAGGCTTGAGCCCTTCATCAAGGTATGAACAAATATGGGGAGGTATCCAAAAATGATGGGGGAGGGAGGGGCAGAGAAACAAAATCACAAGAAAAAGGAACAGAAGTAGGCCATTTGGCCCATCGAGTCTTCTCTGCAAATCCACCAAGCTAAACTCTTCTCACATCTAGTTCCAAGTTCCAGCCTTTTCCCCTTATCCCTTGATACCTTGACTAATTATATTCCTATTGATCTCCCCCTTAATTCCCCCAACGATTCGGCCTCCACAGCTGCTTGTGGCAGTGAATTCCACAAATCCATGACAAATATTGGCAGGTGCCCAAAAAAAATTGGTTCTGTATCATTATCTTTGCTACATAAAGTACACTGTTTGACCTGCTGAGTTTCTCCAGCACTGTTTTTTCCTTCAGTTATGGTGTATGCAGACTTTTGTGCTTTACTCTAATAATAAATGTTTTATTCAGAATGGTTGAGAACTTAAAAGGAACATGGCAGCTAAGCAATTCATAAGGTATTTTTTTATTCTTTTTTTCCGGTCGATGAGTTTGCTTTAGTGCTAGTTGTGTTCAAATTAACAGTGTGGAAAGCATACCTCAAGATCACAACCTTGAAAATTGCCTGCAGCTCAGAGGAAACTAAACTTCAGACATTGTGACATCCTCAAGTATACCTTCTCAAGAAATTCAAAATTCCCACAAGTGGGATACAACTAGTACATGAAAGCTAGTGCAATCACTATGGAGATCCACTCATGCCAAGAGACATTGTGCAATTCAACCACAGTTGCTGTGAGAAAATTTGCTCTAAACTCATACTAGTGACTTGGCCACATTTCCTTTTATCAGTCAAATGCTAAATGGTTTTTAACCTTCCAAATGGTAAATTTAACTTCTATTCTCAGAATAAAAAGGTGGGACTGACACTGGGTAACATTGAAAAACATCTTTTGATGCTTCAGTGATGAGACTCAACTGGCCAGCAGCAAGTTAAATAGGAAAGTCTACAAACACTGTGGAATATGAAGCATCTCTTGATGACAAGGCCCAAGAGAGTTCAGGGAGGCTTTTGAAAACTATGGGGTAAAGGAGAATTTCAAGCCTTGATGCAAGAGTGCAGGGGGGGTGGGGGGGAGGGAAATAAGGGTTTGAACAGCAAAGGTTGTATGTTTGGACTTAAGAGAGATGAGAGTGCCATGGGACGAGCTAATACAGAGGACAACAATTCTCAACAGAGTCCAGGGAGAACCAGGATGGTAATTGATAGGCAGAGTTGGTGAAGGAGCAGTCCTGAATGCAGTATGTAAGGTAAAACATCATGAGATGGGAATGTGTAAGGAGTTACCCTGTGCAGGGCTATAACAAGAAGGGGAGGTGTCCTTGTACTCCTGTTAGGTAAAACATCATGAGATGGGAATGTGTAAGGAGTTACCCTGTGCAGGGCTGTAACAAGATGTGAATGCATCCTTGTACTTACAAGATAAGAGAGACATTGATGGATTGAGAGGCAGGAAGCTAGCAGGGAAAGGATAGCAACAGTTTTAGTCATTGGACAAGTAATGATATGATGATGTTCTAAGCATGTATCCAAGGGTATAAAAAATCACCATTTTGCTGATAACGGCAGAATGCATTCTCCGACTAACATTGTTAGTCGCAAGTGTTACAATCCGGTAATAAAGAACAAAGAACCCTGATTTCGACTCAGTCTGGTGTTTGTCTCACTCATTCATGAACAAAGCAGACCTAACAAGTACCAAATGAAAACAATCAAGGACGAGTTGGAATTTATGCAGTAAGAGACTTTAAAACTCTAATAAAACAAAGAGCTGCGGAGGATGGATATCAGAAATAAAAGTAAAATATGTTTGAAACAGTCAGCAGACCAGGCTTACCTTGTGATGTGAGTTAATGTTTCAGGTTAAAGACCCTTCCACCACATTTGGACTAAAATGTGCACAAGGCTCGGCTTGCATGACGAGCTACATGAAGGTGAGGGTCTGGTACATAGGTCAGTGATATTTTGAAAACAACTCCAACTTACAAAAGGTAAAAATGCAGAGTTCTAAGATTAACATTCAGCCACAATAAGAATCTAAATGAAAAAGCTTGTTTTGTTAGACTATTATGAATTTCATTTGTTTAAATGCAACATGAAGGATGAGAGGTGGCTTAATAGAGGACGACAACATTATGAGAGGCATAGATAAGGCAGCATCTTTTACCCAGGGTGGGAATAGCAAAGACCAAAGGACATCTGAACAAAGTGAAGGGAGGAAGGTTTAGGGGAGACATCAGTTACGTGCTTTTTTTTTTAAAAACACACAGAGCTGTAGGTGGCTGGAATGCATTGCCGGAGGTGATGGCAGTAGCTGGAACAATACGAGCATTTAAGAGACCTTAGACAGTCCCATGAATGAAAGAAGAGTTATGAGGTAGGGAGGGTTTTTTTTTAATATATATGTTGGCACAACATCCTAGGCCAGATGGCCTGTACTGTGCTGTAATGTTCTGATACGTGGGAAGCTAGCATTTTCAAGTAATCACATTTGCCCATGAATCTTTTTATGCTTTTTTCAAGTCAACACACCTGATCGGCATCAGTCACAATACACCGAGATATATTCCAGTGTCAGACATTCATTTTTGTTGAAGTTCCAATGTTGGCTATTTCTATTCCTGCTTGCTACCTTCTGCTTCAATTCTTCCACAGCCCTTTTTCCACAGTGCATTTTAAACAGTTTCCAATGGTTCTCATTTGCTGCCAACAAAATGTCCACCGATTGTAACAAAAGACTTATCGAACTGTGTAGGGTAGTCAATCTGATCCAAAATATAAAAATTATTTTGAAGTATTCCACTTTTACACACACAAGGTCCACAATAATGGACATAAATTTATGGGGAATACAATTCACAGAAATTGAACCTAAACTGCAAATCTGGTCATTTAATTTCCAATGTAGTATCATAAGTGATATTCAAGGCCCTGAATTTATATGACTAATGCAACAGGGAAATTATTAGAGCTGTAACAATTTACATGATTGAATATTGCAAAAGAATATTGGTACAATATTGCATTGCATTTCAATGCCCCCCCAAATAATAAAGAAAAAAATCTAGTCTGAGAGCACAATGCGAAGCATCTACTGAATGCATTCTGCAGCAATACACAATGCAAGCACTTTAACTTTGTAATTCAAACAATACATCATCAAAAGTCACAGCTCAAGATAGAGTGCTGTCAGGCAAAATACTTCTATCGAAACTCTGGAAAACTTTGCATTCACTAACAACACTGCACGCCATTCATGAATGCTTAAATACAACATTTTCTGCCACAAATTTTGACAGGCAAAAAAGCAGAGAATACACCTTTATTATCTCCAACAGAAAATAAACTAAATTGAGACACAAAATCTGATGTCCTTGAAAAACAACGTCACCTACATTTTTTAACATGTTTTGTCCAAAGTTGCACACCTTTCATCCACTGCACAAAGCACTGCAAATTTGACACAGAAGGGGAGAATTACTGTTGTCAAAAACTTTGCTCACTTGTCTAACTTAATATTTCTTCTTGAAAGCACTCCCAATTCTTTCCACAAAAACTCTGCAGGTTTAGTAATTCAGGTCTCTATCTCAGTACAAAACCTAAAACTGACCATACTGGCTGAGAGAGCATCATGACTTCAAAGCAGTGGAACCTATCATAAAACATGTAGTATAAAACCGTGGAAGAATTTCAAGTAACTGTGTCACGGGCAGTTGAAAGACAAAAAAGGGCAAAAATGCTGCACTGTAAAGATGCCAAAAAATCAAATCACTGAAGGTCAATTAAAATATTTTAATTCAGGAGTTTAAAAAGTACTGTGAAGGGAGATGCAAGTGATGTGGAGGATGACTTTATGTATGTAGCCTTTAAAGTATTGGTGGTTCTTCTGTCAGACCACTGAACACTGGTAAATCCCAATATAACTACAAGAAAACAAATATAACAATATAAAGGATATAAATGACAAACGAAGAAAACTGTACTCCTTTCGTATTTTCTGCATTCTGGATTTGCTTTCAGAGCAAAGCATGCCGAAAAGGTAAATGATAAAAGACTAGGTACAGTGGAAAATTAAACACTGACATTGATAGTCTATTAACTAAATCCTAAAACCCATGAAATAATGACATTGGAAACAAATTCTCCACATTTTAAAAAGATTAAACAGGGGAGATTAAACTAAATTGAAGCTTCAATCAGGAATAGTGGAAAGGCTAACTTGTCAATGCTTTGCAAATAACTGGAACTGGAAAATTGTGACCCAATGGCTGTCAATTTCAGAAATAAATGAATCCAGTTACAACTGGTTCAAAACTATTGTTGGACAATGTTGGAAATAATTCAAAATATGAAGGATATCTGATGGTAATCCTTGTATGAACACCAAAAGGCAAGTTTTTGGCAAAATTGCACGAGATTATGTTCACATCAGTGGGAACTATATAGGGCCAACTCCCTATCTTTCTTTTCGTAAATCAATCAGAATACATCGGTCCAATTTTACATCTCACATCCACCACAATTTTGCAAAACATCAACAGATATCTTTTCAAGCTGGAATCATGCAGAAGAATTAAAACACCAACAAAACCATTTGCCCAATCAAGAATTTGGAAAAGACAAATTCAAGGAATAATTCAAGAAAACTTCAGCCAAAATAGACAGTCATGGAAAGACAATTCAGCTTCTTTAATCACAAAAGTAAAAAGATCCATTCTCTGGTGACTCCTGAAACTAACGTTGCATGAGCTTTAGATCTTCAAAAAATGGTGGGAAAGATTTCACAGTCATTAAAAATAGTTGGCTCACTCCCGTCAACCAAAATTATTAATGCTCACTCACTGTCAGCGATTTTGAAAAGCCTGAAAAAAGCCTTTGTGCATATGTGGGAGCAAAGTACAGTGAGCATGAGTCAGTGTCAAAATTATGTAGGAGTTTGTGTCAAAAAATGTTCAAATCACACTGCCAGTCACCTACTTGTTACTCTCTCTGCCAGGCTTTATGCAGTTGTCAGTTTGTTTCAGTCAATTTAACGTGCAATTAATTTTTTAATTGGGGTAAAAAGTTTTGAAAATATTTCAAAAAGTGTGTCTTTCCTTTGGCTTGGCTTCGCGGACGAAGATTTATGGAGGGGGTAAAAGTCCACGTCAGCTGCAGGCTCGTTTGTGGCTGACAAGTCCGATGCGGGACAGGCGGGCACGGCTGCAGCGGCTGCAGGGGAAAATTGGTTGGTTGGGGTTGGGTGTTGGGTTTTTCCTCCTTTGCCTTTTGTCAGTGAGGTGGGCTCTGCGGTCTTCTTCAAAGGAGGTTGCTGCCCGCCAAACTGTGAGGCGCCAAGATGCACGGTTTGAGGCGAGATCAGCCCACTGGCGGTGGTCAATGTGGCAGGCACCAAGAGATTTCTTTAGGCAGTCCTTGTACCTCTTCTTTGGTGCACCTCTGTCTCGGTGGCCAGTGGAGAGCTCGCCATATAACACGATCTTGGGAAGGCGATGGTCCTCCATTCTGGAGACGTGACCCACCCAGCGCAGCTGGATCTTCAGCAGCGTGGACTCGATGCTGTCGACCTCTGCCATCTCGAGTACTTCGACGTTAGGGATGAAAGCGCTCCAATGGATGTTGAGGATGGAGCGGAGACAACGCTGGTGGAAGCGTTCTAGGAGCCGTAGGTGATGCCGGTAGAGGACCCATGATTCGGAGCCGAACAGGAGTGTGGGTATGACAACGGCTCTGTATGCGCTTATAAGCGTATACAAAAAGTGTGTCTACAGATCTAACAATGGAATAACGGTGATAAGATTGAAAAATGCAAATTTTTCGGACCACTGCAAAAGTTCTTTGTAGACTATCTGGAGATTGGATGGAGAGACTATATTGTGCATTGGAATACCTGTAAAAGGGTAGTTACAATGTTTCTGTGGGAACAGGATTTTTGTTAGAGCTTTTGAAGGTAGTAATAAAGTTGCAATAATGAAAATTGAGGCTGATTTTTTTTGTAAAATACAGATTATGGCCCATTTAAAAGATAATGCAGCTGTTTTTATTTGGAGGAATCATTTGCTTATTCTCAAACACACTTTTTAAAAATCATCCTTGGTTCTTCTTAAATTAAAGGCATCATCTTTCAAAATCTCGTACTTGGCTTTTAGCTTTGAGAAATTTTACTTCAATTTAATCTCAACCAACTGGAAATTGTATAAGATTTGGGAACCATGACCAAGAGAACATCGGAGCAAAATGGCAGCCACACTTGATTTAGAGAGGGAAAAAAAAAATCACAGCTAAGTCAGAAAATGTTGAAATAAAAGCCACAAAATGAAAATACCATGCGGGTGACTGAATACTGCTTCTGCTTAAAGCACACCCCACAGTGAGTGGTGGCACATAAGGAAACTATAATTACTATCGAAAAAAATAGACAACTGGCAACAATATGCAAAATATTGTCCACAACTTTAAAGAACCAGTCATTTTGATCTTCAAAAAAAACTGTGAGCAGGGCTCAAGTCATTTGAGCTTGCAAAAAACCCACTCCACAAAAAAAATTATGCTGGCAGTTCAGGCACTCCATGTAATTTAACAGACTGGACAAATAACTGGGAAGGGGATGGGTAAAACCATTCAATAAAAGGCGATCAGTCAGTCACTGAGAAAGAAATGCACCAGATGCATGGTCTTTACAAAAAACATTTCAATTACAGAGAAAGTATCATTAAAAGAGTGAAATGATGCCATCAGCAAAAACAAACAAGATGGGAACAAAGCATGGACCAATGTCAGAGAAGCAAAAGTAATTTGGATTAGGCCAGGCAAAGATCTTGAAGTACTGTACAACCACATGGCAATGTAAAGGCCAAGGGGAAAAGAACTGCTTACTAATGGGTTCATACAAAGAAATTGAGAAGCTGCACAATGAAGGTAAACTTGTACCAGAGCTTCCTTATTTCAAGGACACAAATCCATCAACATCCCTTTTAACAGAACCTGATTTGATCTTGTTCCATTGACCTTTTATTCTATCACCAGGTCTGATTAGGGTTTTTTTTCACCATGTTCAGTGCTCTTGCAATTTAAGCACTTATTCCTGAAAGGACAGCTGGGCCCAGATAATCCCTAGAAATGAAAAGTTGGGTGGGAAATGAGAGATGTGGAAGAGAACGGTGGGAGGAACAACAGAGACCCCGAGGAAAACCCACGCAGGCATGGGGAGAACGAAAAAAACTCCTAACAGTGCAGGATTCGAACCCTGGTCCCAATCGTTGGCGCTGTAATCATGACGCCCTTCGACTGCTACGTGATCTTATATTTGTGAATTTTCTTCCTGACAGGGAGTAAAGAGAGTATGGCTGGGATAGGATGAGTCTTTTAACATAAATGTTGGCTGTTCTTCCAAGGAAGCATGAGGTTTCATTATCGATGATATGGGGAGAGGAGTTTAAGTGATAGCTTGAGCCAGGTCACGTAGGTTGTGGATGAGTTTGCTTGTTACTGCTGTATTGAAGACTGAACTATTATTGATGAATAGTAACCTGACTTGTTGTCCAGATGTTTTTGAGGTTTGAGTGCATGGCCAAGGGGTATGGCATCAGGTGTAAACCATTACTAAAAGAAAAAAAATCTTCCCCCGAGGCTATGCACCACAGACACATTGTTTGTTCAACATCATTCTTGGTGTAAAAATCCCAACCCCAGAATACCACTGCAGTGATCTATGCTCAATCATTTTCCACCAATTCATCACATGGTCAGCAATTGCTGACAAATGTGCAATGTTAATTGTATTTTAACTCCTAAGCAAATGAAGGGGTGCACATCAGCATCCAGCAGGACCTGAAAATAGTCAGACCTGAACTGACAGTAAAATTTACACTACAAGAATCAACTCCAACAAGAGGGAATCCAGAAATCTACCCAGACATTACTCATTGAACCATATTGGAAGCACTTTTGATCAAAAACTAGCAATATAAATATTATGGAGACCTGGCTTTCCTGAGGTTAGTCTAACATATTAAATTCTTTTCACCATCTACAGTACACAAGCTGAGTATAAGACTGATTAATTTCCATTTGCCTTTATTAACACAAGTCAAGAGGCTCAACATCATGCAGGACAAAGCTTCCTACTTGACTAGAATGCCATTCACCACCTTAAGTATTTATTCCCTCTATCACGAGCACACCATGGTCGTGGCATGTACCATCAATATCAAAACTCAAGCCTCGACCACCAAAAGCTGCAGGTGTTTTGGATCCATTGGAAAACTGCAATCTGGAGGTCCCCTTCCAAGGCAAACAGCGCCCTGCTTGGAACAATATCACTACTGTGTCGTGGTTGAATCATGAAGACCTTTCCATGTCAGGTTTTAGAGAGGACCTACCACAGGACAGGAGCAGTGCTGACAAGTAGCTCATGCACAGTCGGATAGGCAACAAACAAGGTGCCCAGATTCCAATGAATAAATAAATATGAAATGCAAGTAAATAGTCGTTAAACAATGCCACTCAAACCGGAAAACCTCCTGGGATATCTGAAACTTGCCATACAGCAATCTTTAATGACAAAAATAAAGCCCAACCATGTACCTCAGAGCTGTACCAAATAAGCATTGATCAGGATCACCACAAGGGTGCAAAAAAAAAACTTTCTTAATTTGATTGAAGTAGTTTTTTTTAAATAAAAAATTCCATTGAAATGAATGGTAAAATGAAAAGAACCAGGTAGTTCTGTCTCTAAAATTCCTATTCCCTCACTTCAAAGTTAGAATACATCACAGTTTTAAATGATTTGTAACACACTGTAAAACCACTGCCAGTTATTTTTAAAAGGATCACATTGATTAAGTTGATCATACAATTTTTACCTGGTTTTAGAGACCGCAATACCCTAGATACCTAAATAGGTCTTGCTTTCTGTGGCTTAATATAGATAGCTAAAAGCTATCTATGAAAGGAGACATTTCATCCAGCCACACCATAAAACAATCTGAGAAATAAAAGAACAAATGGGTAACATAAGCTGACAAATAGTGAATTATATCCCAAATTTACAAGTTTTGAAATAAAATATTAATGGTTATTTCTAAATTCCTCCATCTTGATTTCTGACTGCCTTTATATATCTGGAAATCTACCAGACAAATTTATTTTGATTTTTCTTCTGTTTTCACTATCAGTTGCAAGCTCGTATCAATCCATGGAGCAACTAGCCATCATCATTAAATCATCGAGGCATAAAATCTATCAGTGATCAGAACACACAGTGGCACATGAAAAAAAATCAGTTTTTTTCCATCTGGCAATGAAAACTAAAAATACATCAGATTTCACATTGCCTGCTCTTTACAAATTTCATAATATTTTACTTGCAGTTAAAGACCATTTTTTGCATTGCCTTTAACCCGAAATATTTCCATCTACGAATCAAATGCTCATATTAATCTGAAATAGGAAAGTAAAGGTGCTCAGAAAACTTTAAGAAAATGATAAACATGACACGCAACTCGAATAAAGCATTGTTCGGCTGATCATAGTCATACTTGCGTTGTATCAGTCAATTGCCTGAGTCCTGCTGCACGATTCCAGCAAACTGAACCAGCAAAATAAAAATAGAACCACAGCTCCAAGTCAGACTTTAGTCTTCAAGGTAATTCAATCCTTTTGCTGAACTCCCGACAAATCTGTCAAGATGCAGCATTTGCTCGGCTCTGAAATGGATCCCGCTCCTTTGAAGAGGCTCCCCAGTGAGCACTCTATTGCCCAAAGAGAGGGAAATAAAGCACTAGGGCTGTCAAGCCCCTTGCAGGAACTGAAACTCGACACCGCACATGATGTCACTTCAACACTCCATTATGAGGAAGGAGCAGGCTCTCTTTCAGACCATGCAGAAATAGAACTTATTTACTAGCTACACTAACCATCAAATTAACAACTGTTCAAAACAAAATGGACATTGACTTGAGGATTGAAGAGAAAGTATATTTGTTTCTGGCAACTTAATACATTACAGTTGTATTTCCATACATATTTTCAGTAAAACCTCCACCAATTCTGCAATAGTGAACTCTGAACATTTCTGGTGAACATTGACATGACTTTTCCTTCATAGGATTATATTAATCTCGGGTGGTTCTGCCCTGTCATCTTAGAAGCAATACTCAATTCTTATCCTGCTTTTATCTCCGAATTTCCACGCAATCTTCCAAAGTACTGGCACTAAATGGATCACCCTATCTTTAAGAACAAACCATCATACTGTGTTACCCCTCACTAAAACACAGAACACATTTAGGGAAACACACACAGAAATGGTGGAGGAACTCAGCCAGTCTAACAGACCTTTTTGGGTCTGAGCCCATCCATGAAGGGCTAAGATCCAAAATGTCGGTAATATATCTTAACCTCCAATGGACGCTGCGAGACCGGCTGAGTTCCTCCAGCATTTCTATGCATTTTTTCCTGTGATGTTGCTTCTATTGTGTTAAAGAAACTTTGGTTACTTTACATTACTTATATTTTATTATCAACTCACAACCTCATGTGACACATCCATTTTGTGCAACTAACCTGGCCAGGAAGATCAACTCCCCAATCACCATATCCCTTTTCATTATGATGTTCAATCGAGCATCATCAACAATCCCTTTAATAACAAGTATACTGTTTTGGATACTGTTGGGGGAACAATCTACCAGGGACAAGCCATGGTGGCCATGTCTCTGGTGCAGAGGCTTGCCCCTCAGCTCAGAAGGGAAGGGGGAGGAGGAGAGCTATGGTAATTGGGGACATTGGTGAGGAGAACAGACAAGAGGATAGGTGAATGAGTTTGAGGCTCCCTGAAGGTATGTTGCCTCCTGGATGCCAGGGTCAGAGATGTGTCTGATAGTTCACAGCATTCTGGAGGGGGAAAGTGAGCAGCCAGATGTTGTGGTCGATGTAGGCACCAATAACTTAGATAGGAGTAGGGATGAGGTGCTGAAGAGGGAGTATAGGGAGTTAAAAAGCAGGACCTCAAGGGTGGTAATCTCAGGATTGCTGCCTCTGTCACCCGCCAGATAGGGTAGGAACAGTAAGTTATGGGAGATGAATGCATGGATGAGGAGTTGGTGGAGGGAGCAGGGGTTCAGATTTCTAGATCATCGGGATCTTTTGAGGAAGGTCTGACCTGTACAAAAAGGACAGGCTACACCTGAACTGGAAAGGGACCAATATCCTGACAGGCAGGTTTTGCTAGAGCTGTTGGGGAGGGTTTAAACTAATTTGGCAGGGTGGGGGGGGGGGGGGGAATGAGAATGTGAGTGCAGAAATTAGGGTAAAGGACAAAAGCATGATGCCATGTGTTCCGAGTTGATGAAGAAGTCCTCGGGGCCAGACGCAATATACTCCAGATTGCTATGGACAAGGAGGGAAGTGATAGGTGGGACAGTGACTATGACTTTAGAGGCCTATTTGCCCAGAGTGGAGGTTCCGAAGGATTGGAGAATGACAAATGTAGCCTCCTTGTTTAAAAAAGGTAATAGGGAAGAATCTTGGGAATTATAGACAGGGGAGTTTATATCACTCACGTGCAAACTATTGGAGAGGATTCTTATATGTCCATAAGTATTTGGAGAAGTACAAGCTACTCAAGGATAGTCAGCATGGCTTTGTGAAAGGAAGGTTATGCCTCATGAGCCTAATTGAATTTTTTGAGGAGACAAAAGAAACTCTTAGACAGGCACACTGTTGAAAGAAATATAGATCTTTATGGGCTAGGGTGGGTTCAGTACTATTTTTAAAGAATATATGGGTTGGCACAACATTAAAGGCCCGAAGGGCCTGTACTCTGGTGTAGTGTTCTATGTTCTATTACATGTTATACAGTATTCATTTTAACTTAAAGTTATATACAAACAAATACAAATATCAACAAAGGCTGAATCTAAAAGAAAAAGAACTGCACGCTTAAAGAGATTCAGCCTGTCCAGAGCTTTGATCTCCTCAACACAGGCGCATGTGTCAGGCTCCACTAGTTCATTACTGTCTAGCACTGGTGGGGTTTCCTCTGATGCTGCTCAGACTGGACCTTCTGCATTTGTCTGTTCTTGTAGCATCACTTGCATTTTCAGTAGACTCTTTCAATTCCTCCTCAGTATTTGACTGTTCTGACAGTGTAGGATCTTGGATTTACTTCCTCTAGAACAGCGGCCTTCTTAACCCAGATGGTGGAATCTTCGAGTCTCATTGTGTCGTGTTGGGCCAGTGGCCCCAAGCTTCTTGCTGACTTATCATAGTTTTATTTTTGTCTCCTTTGCAGTCACTTTTGTCTCTGTTTGATATCTCTGTTCTTGTTTGGGTCTGCAGAGTAGGAAAGTGTGGTGTGTCGTTTACGTCCCATCAGGAGCTCAGCAGGTGACTTGCCATGTTCAAGTGGTGAAGCTCTGCAACTCAACAGAGCGAGATGAGGATCTGAGCCACTAACTTGTGCATTCTTGAGCAGCTATCTAACTATGTGAACTCATTTCTTTGCTTTACCATTTCATTGCAGATGCAGAGGACTTTAAGTTGAAAATCATACTTTTCTTCAAAGTTCTGGAATTCTCTACAGCAGTAGCGTGGTCCATTGTCACTGTAGACAATTTGAGGAATTTAATGTCTTGTAAAGATTGATTTCATATATTTGATCACACATGCAGCAGACATGTTGGGAAGCAGCTCCATCTCAGGATAGTCAAGAGATAGTCAATTCTTTCCATCCAAGTGGAACAGATCAGTCCAATCTGTCTGCCATGGCTCCTCTGGTAAGTCAGTTATGATCATGGGTTCCTTTGGCTGTTTTGCATGATGTTTCAGACAGGTCTTACAGCTTGAAACCATCCTGTCAATGTCAGCATTTATCCCCTGGCCAATAACCAGCAGTTCTCGCCTTCCTCTTGCATTTTTCCATTCCATGGTGCTCCTCATGCACCCTTTTCACCATCTCTTGTCGCTGTGATTGAGGAATGATCATTCTGCTCTGACTGACTAGAAGCCCATTGACAATGCTCAGCTCAGCTCTGATGTTGTAGTATTGCTAACATCTGTGTGCTTCACTCTGCATTGTTGCCATGGGCAGAATAATACAGTGAGCACAATAAGTTTCTCTGGTGTATCCACCAATTCAAAGTCATAATGTTATAGTTTCATCATCAATCTTTGGATTCGTAGCAACATCTCACTGAGGTCTTTCTTGATTATGGTTATTAATGGCTTGTGGTCTGTCTCTACCACTAATGTTGGTCGACCATACACATAGCTGTGGAATTTCGAGTCCATCGACCAGATCTTCACACTTCTTCCCTATCTGTGCATATCAATGTTCAGATGTTGTCATTGTCCTTGATGAATGTACACCTGGCCTCCAATTTTCTCCCACAGCCTGAAGCAGTACAGCACCTATTCCCATTTTTTTGAAGTGTCGGTATATATTTTCATCCTTCTGGATGGGTCAAAGAATGTCAAAAACACTGGTTCTTTAGTTAGAATGGTCTTCTGTTGTCCCCATTCTTCCTCATAGTTGTCCGCCCACTTAATTCACATTTGTCATGTAACAACTCCTTCGGGTACATTGTTTTGGAAGACAGGCTTGGTGTGAATTTACCAATGAAATTGATCATTTCCAGTATTCTCAATATACCATTTTTGTCAGTGGGTTTGGGCATCTCTAGAATTGCTTTCACCTTGCTCTTGTCTGGCTCCACACCTGCCTCCGACAGCTCATCACCGAGAAAGATGATTTTCTTCACACCAAACTGACATTCTGCTCTGTTTAGCTTTAACCTATACTTCTGGATGTAGTTGCAGTTTTGAAACAGTGCATGATCTCTTGTATATTGTCTTATCTACTGTAGAAACTATGTTCTCATTTTAAAAATACAAAAAATTTTATGTGAATGCATTTTTAATGTTTAAAGGTATCTATTATTCTCCACGCAAGTCAGATTTATACCAGACAGTCCCTTCCAAAAATGCACAAAAGTAATCAATAATGCAAGCTGATTCATTAAGTCAATATTACTGAACTTTTAAAAATGCACAGAGTAGAAATCACAAGAAAAATGCTTCCTTTCCATGCATTAATCATAACAGAAGTACTTTATAAAGATTTGTGGGTTGAAGTGACTTCTGAGAAATATTCATACCAGTCACAGAACAGACGATTACTTAAGAATTTCCAATTAGATAACATAAACTCCTTCCAAATTTAAATTACAATATTTTCAAAATATACAGCAAATTATGGTGCATAATTTTCCACCCTAAATTGGAATACATGCTCACTGCTATGTAGGTACCAACTTACCATTTGCTGGAACATTATCATCTATCCAGATAACACAGAATCTGGCTCCATGCACATCAAGCACACAGTGACATTAATTCTATTCTAATCCCATTATTCTCCCACATTCCCATAAACTTACCCCAGAATCTGCCATTCATCTACACATTCATTTCCCCACCTACCCTGCACTCCTTTGTGAGGAAACCACAACAGGCGGATAGAACAGGGTAGAAGAGTTAAGATAGCGAAGCGGTTAGCACAGTGCCTTTACAGTCCCAGCGATTGGGACCAGACTGCCGTTTGAATCACGTGCTATCGTAGTGAGTTTGCACATTTTCCCTATGTCTGTGTGGGTTTTCTCCAGGGTCTGCGGTTTCCTCCCACTTTTCAAAAACATCCTGGGGGCTGTAGGTTATTTGGGGGTAAAATTTGGCAGCGCAGGTTCGTGGGCAGAAATGGCCTGTTACGGTGCTGTTTATGACTAAATTTAAAAAAAGTTAAAAAGAAAAAGACACACAACACAGTTAAATGGGAGAACTGTACAAACAATGCAGAAGGCCATGTCTGAACCTATGTAGCTGGAGCCGGAGGCAACACGTCAACCACAGTGCTATCCATGTTGTTTCGATCCTCAAAGGTGCCACCGTGAGCAGCTGCAGGGTCGTGGGTAGGGAGGGTGAGGGCAGATCGAAGGAGCAGGGTTAGATGGAAGGAAGGGGTGGATGAGCAGAAGTGGTACAATAGTAATATTCAGAATCAGAACTTATTGTCACGAACAAGTCATGAGATTCGATGTTTTGCGGCAGCGTCATAGAGCAAACATTCATATTATAACCATCTCACAACATTACTATAAATTTAAAAAAAAATTAAAATAGTAGTGCACAAAAAGTGAGGCAGAGTCTTTGGTTCATCGATTACTTGGGAATCTGATAGAAGTGGGGAAGAAGCTGTCCTTGTGCCATTGAGTAATTACTTTAGGCTCATGTATCTTTTTTCCCCCCCCGATGGTGGCAGAGTGAAGAGGGCATGGCCTGGATAGAGTTTGTTTTTTTAAGACATCGCGTTATCTAGATGTCCTTAATGGTGCCTGTGATGACGCAGGCTAAGTTAACAACCCTCTGGAGTTTATTCTTGTCCTGAGTGTTGGCACTTCCATACCAGGGAGTGATACAGCCATCCAGAATGTTCTCCACAGTAGGGTTTTGAGAGTTTTTGGTGACATACTGAATTCTCTCAGATATCTTACAAAATATAGCCACTGGCGAGCCTTCTTTGTGATTGGATCAACATGGAGGCTCCAGGACAGATCCTTGGAGATGTTGACACCCGGGAATTTGAAGTTCCTGATTCTCCCCTTCTGAGCCCTCGACGAGGATTGGGTCATGTTCACCTGACTTCCTCCTGAAGTCTACAATCATCTCGTTGGTTTTGCTAACGCTGAGCACAAGGTGGTTTTTGTTGTTACACCATTCAACGAACTGATCTCTATCCCTCCCTGTAGGCTTCCTCATTGCCATTTGTGATTCTCCTGACAACTATGTTGTCTTTACCAAACTTGTAGGTAGTATTGGAATTGTACCTGGCCACACAGGCATGGGTGTATAATGAGTAGAGCAGTGGGCTAAGCACACATCCTTGGGGTGTGCCCGTGCCGATAATTAGTGAGGAGACGTTGTTTCCAATTCATACTGACTGTGGTCTTCCCATGAGAAAGTCAAGGATCCAGTTGCAGAGTGAAGCCTAGAGCTTGAACCTTCTTGAGAACATACTTGGAAAAAAAAAATTGTGGAATTCCAAGATAATTAAAATAGAACCCAATGAAATAAATCAGCACATCTTCCCCATCTATTGGAAGTAGGTAAATTGAGTGTTGCCGCAATATTATCCAGAATCACACTGGTCGACAAGATCCTTGTGCTGACTTTTAAAAATTATACTTTTCTCCATTTCCTGCAGTGTTTTAATACTATCTCTATTTTCTCCAAGCCTGCACAATTTGACGAATATTACGCTGCTCTCTGCAGTTATTTCCCTGTTTGTTATTATTGCATTTCCTGCTGCATTCACAAATGAGCTGGAGAAACTCGACACTGGAAGAAAAAGGTAAGGGTTTTGACTCAAAGTCCTTCGTCAGGGGGAAGAAGAAGAATAAACAGGTGGTTGTCTGAGTAAAACGTTGGAGGAGAGAATGGAGGAATGGGAACAGGGAGAAGCACAGGCTAATAGGAAAGACAATAGGGTGAATACAAGGGAGGGTTAAGAGAAAGAAGCTAAGAAATGATAGGGGAGGGAGCAGAGAGCCAAGAAGAGTGGCTTTCTGATAGAAGATGGAGAGCTGGAGGAAAGGGGTGGGTGGGAAGAGAGGGATAGGGAAAGATAGAGACACAGGGAGGGGAGGTCCATGAAAATTGGAGAAATCAATACCAATGCCCTCTGGTCAGAAGTTAGATTGCCTGGACAGCACTCAAAACGAAGCTACTTACTGTATTTTGGTTCGAGGAACAAATAAATAATTCAACGTACATCATCTGACAAAACAATAAAAAGTGATAAAGCTAAACAGATGAACCCTAGGTCTGGTTATCAAGAGAGCCATTGCTGGACTGAAACAAAGTCGCTGTAATTACTGGAACAGAGGGACAGTTCTGGGAATCATGTTTGACACCAGATAGTATTTCATTCAGTCAGCTCTAATTGACAGTCCATGTGAACAATGCAGCCTGCCCAGTGGATGAAATGTGTATTTAAATGCTGGAGATTTTGGCCTAGGAGTGAATGTTGCTATTGGTACACTGCACATGGATTTGGATGCTTTTGGCAAGGCTAGTGGGATCAGTCAGTTTTGAGGTGCCCTCTATATGTAATTTATGTCCCAAAGACACACAAGAGGGCAGGGATCAATGCCCAGCAAACCATGACCCTGGAGATGGATTTGAGGCCAATCTTCAAATACACTTTTCCCCAAATAGCTAGCAGTTAAGGAGATGGTTAATTTTATCATCCATCTCTAGCATGGTTACCATAGCAGTTAATGCAACACTGTTACAGAACCAGCGATCAAATCCCCTGCTGTCTGTAAGGTGTTTGTGTGTTCTCCCATATCTGCGTGGGTTTTCCCCGGGGGCCTTCGGTTTCCTCCCACTGTTTAAAGCTTAACGAGGTTATACGTCAGTTTGGTGTATTTGGGTGGCACAGGTTTTAGATATACCTTGCTGTACATCTAAACTTAAAAAAATCTTTTCGATGAAAGCTCATTCCCAACGTGATAAACTACCCACATTTTTCCAGGCTTTTATCATGGACTTTTACTGTTGTAGGTTGGAAGGGATTCCTTTGTTTTACAAAAATGTGAGGCCTATTGATTCAGTGACCAACGTGACAAAATCTCGCAGCTCACATCCAAACAGGCGCAAATGCAAGGATCATTTGAGGACTTAACTTCATGACTGAAGTTGAGGGTAAACTTAGTTATGGAATGGAAGCAATGTGCGCAGTACTATTTCTTATTTGCCTTGTAATTTAGTTCCATCCCAGCAGAAAGCTTCCTTGAGGTGAGGTACATCAAGAAAGGTTGGGGAGATGATGGAATGTTGTTTTATACCATTCTGCAACAAGACTGAATCTGCTGAAGGCCTGTTGATATAGATCATAGCATGTAATACCATCATGAAATAAAGTCAAGATGGAAACTGATTTGTGGGCAACCAAATTAGAAAAAGAATGTTCAAAAATCCCTCCTCATGAGGGAAGGAAAGACTATGTACACTGGTAAATGCTGATCACAGATATGTCATATGGTGAAGATCGTTCTCACTGTGCTTCCCGAAGGACAGAATCAGCAATGCAATTCTGGAAGCAGCTTTTTTTTTACAAGTCACTGGTGACTAACAGTCCCAAGTGGCACACAGCAGTGAGATCTGCCTGCAGTTAGTACAAACAGATCTTGCTGAGTATTTTAACTTAACAATCATCCCTGCAATGACACGAGAGGCCATGGCCAATTGCAATATCTGGGGAAAACTAGCTGCAATGTTGGGAAAAATTAGACTAATGTTGCCAACATAATTCAATCAAAATTCTAACAAAACATAACATGCTCACATGCACCGCAACCTGGCTGCAGGAAGTGAAGTTACAAGAATTTCCTCTGCATTTCAGATGAAAAATCAAGGAGAAAGTGCAACTCTGAGTAAGAGAATACAACTGCAATGTAAACCCAATTTCTGTCAGCATGGGAATGAAGGTTAACGTGAAGGATTAAAATAAATGTTGTAGCCAGAAAGAGAACATTGGCACATAATAATTAATATTTGGGAACTATAAGAGGAAAAGAGGGACAGTTGGCTAGCTTGGAAAGCAGGAACAACATTCAAGGTATTCAGCACCTCCACTGCAATGTGGCCAATAAAAGATTGTTAAAGTCTATCCAGGGCATTTATCCATGCTTCAGAATCATGAAGGGTGACTCACATTGGATGAACAATAATTTTCTAATGGTGGAACTTCTGGATGAGGCCAAGTATTTTGATTCAAGATTGTTGCACTGTGCCTTTGTGTCCTGGGATCCATCCTTTGAGAATGGGTGCACAAACAGAAGTTCTTTTATTAAATTGTTCACCACAATTTACAATATGTGTCAGCATATTACAATTTGGATCTGATTATTCTTGGGGCAGATTTGCTAAATTCTGTCCAGAGCTGACTGTTTCTGTCATTCAGAATGAACGGCGTCCTGTTGCTTGGCTCATGCTTTTTCCAACTCACTTGTCTACCATTACCATTAAAACAAATTGGTATGACATTACACATTGCAGTGGATTTCATTCCTCACATTGAAGGCGCATGGATCCCCATTCAGGAGCTGCTAGGTCTGGAGTGAATCTTGACCATCTATCTCAATGCTGGTGTCAGAATGGAGGGCAGTTTGAACCATTATATCATCAGCTTAATTTCTTGCCCATACCTGTTTCACAGGCTAATAGAGTTCTTTCCTTTTTTTTAAATGAATACAAGTTCATTCTGTTTTCTTCTTTTTGATTTACTTGCCACTTACCTATCACACATTAACAAATTTGTTCAATCAGCTGTGGTTGGATTTTTGGGTTCAAATCAACTTTTCCAAAATCTAGTCTTAATGGACATCCTGGATTTCTGCTTTTCAAACACTATATTGAAATTAATCACATTATCGATAATAAAAGATTTCTTAAAAATTACACCCTTCACCTCTCAACTAAATGTGATGAAGAATTATTAAATATAATATGATCCACTTCATTTCTGTGTTTGGGACATACTGTCTCATCTGATTACACCCAAAAAATTGCCTTCATTCAGAGGAACCAACCTATTTCAATGGTAAAATGGGCTCACATAACAGCAATAAAACGACTTTACTTTTACTACATGTTTATCCAATATTCATATTGATATTTTGTCATAAAAATAAGGATAAGACTTGAGCAATTAAATGTTGGTTCTGAAACAGGAGAATTCACAATGGGGAAGAAGAAGACAGATCAGTTATACATATATTCTGGTTCTGATTTCCCCGAAAAGGACATGTACCTTTCTAGAAATGTTAATGAATCAAAAATCTAACAAAGATGAAAAACCAAAGCGGATTAAATTCAATCGGGAAATGGAAATAGAGCTCGAGGTTGAAAGCCGATAAATTCTTTGAAATGATCAATTGAATTCAAGTGTTGAACAAAGTGGCTGTGGAAATGATGCATCTATTATAATTTTCCAGAATTCTGTAGATCATGGAACAATTCGCACAGACTGAGGATTAGCAAATGTTACCATTATTTAAAAAGGAGAGAGGAAAAAAATAATCCACAGACCAGTAAGAAAAATACTAAACCCAATTTTAAAAGATGAAATAATTGGACACTTAGAAACTACTAACACGATTAGCCAGAGTCAACATGAATTTAAGAGTTTTGTTTGCCAATCACGATTTTTTTTTGAGGATGCAGTTATTGGAATTGATTAGGGATAACAAGTGAACGCAACACATTTGGATATTCAAACAGCTTTTGATAAAGTCTTGCACATCAATGGTTTTGCTAAGGAAACAAAATGTAATATTTCAAATTTTCTGAAGACATTAAACTAGGTAGAATTGTGAATTATGTAAAGAAAGCGAAAGGACTTCAGGCATCTTAGATTGAACGAGTGGGCATAGCAGATGTAGAATATAATGGAAATAATTGATTTTGGAAGGGAACACAGAAAAGAGACAGGACTTAAATGGTGTTTGATTAGAAATATTCTTTACAGCAGGATTTGGGTGTTCTGGTAAACAAGTCACTAAAAGAAAACCTGCAAATGCAGCAAGCTGTTAAGGTCGCAAGAAATATATTGGTTTTCATTGCAAGAGGATTTGAGCAGAATAACAAGGATGTCTTGCATCTATTAAACAGAACTTTGCCAATACCACACCCGATGCATCATGTTCAATTTTGGTCTCCTGACCCAAGAAAGTATCTGTGTGTGGTGGAGGGAGTGCATGAAGGTTCAGCAGTGATACTCAGGTGGACAATAGACAATAGGAGCTGGAGTAGGCCATTTGGCCCGTCGGGCCAGCACCGCCATTTTAGATCATGGCTGATCATTACCATCAGTACCCCTTTCCAGCCTTATCCCCATAACCCTTAACTCTGTTACCCACAAGAGTCTTATCTAACTCTCTTTTGAACATAGTCAGCGAATCCGCCTCTACCACCCTCTGTGGCAGAGCATTCCACAGATTCACACTTCTCTGGGTAAAAAAATGCTTTCTCATCTCCGTCCTAAAGGGCCTACCCTGTATTCTTAAACTATGCCCTCTAGTCCTCGTCTCCCCCATCATTGGGAACAAGTAATCAGACTTCACCTTGTCTATCCCCCTGATGATTTTGTATACCTCAATCATGTCCCCCCTCATCCTTCTAAACTCCAATGGATACAAGTCCAGTTTTTCTAGCCTTGCTGCATATGACAACCCTGCCATCCCTGGAACTAACCTTGTAAATCTGCGCTGCACACCCTCTATAGCTAGTATGTCCTTCCTCAAGTTTGGAGACCAGAAGTTTAGGGATTTATGTTCATGAGTTTAGAAGAATAGAAAGTATCTATTTGAAATTTAGTCTGTCACCTGCATTCTTCAACAAGATGCACCATTGAAAATATCCTGTCAGAATGAACCTCTCTGCGGTACAGGAACTGCCATCCTGTCAGAATGAACCTCTCTGTGGTACAGGAATTGCCCTGCCCAGGACCACAAGAAAGCATAGAAAGGTGTGAACACAATTCAGACCATCAGAAAAATCTAATGCTTCTCACCGCCTCAAAAAAAAAGCAAGTAATAAGACTCATCCCAGCCCAGTCGCACTCTTCACTCTCTTCCCATCAGGAAGAGAATCACATAAGATCATGCAGTAGCAGTTTCAAGGACACCTTCCCACTATTAGACTTCTGAATGAACCTCACTCCAGTTAAATAATGTTGCTTTTGCTCGGTACCAACAGATCTGTCCCTGTAACGCTGCAATATGCACCATGTTTACATGCTGTGCTATGCACAGGATGTGTAGATGCATTGCTCACAAAACAAATCTCACTGCACCTTGGTACACATGGCAATAAACTTGAACACGAACTTATAATTAAATTATAAGATTTATTATACAATAAAATGTACAATACAGTAAATTCAAATTACTTGCAAATTATTACTTTAATAAATGGAAGCAATGGAATGTCAAATATTTGTTGAAATTTAAGTGTTTACATCTTAATGCTAAAAAGCAGCAAGGTAGGAGATTGATTTCAAAAGCTAATATCTAAATAAAACTTTTTTTTTAAATATTTTCACATTATCCATATTAATCAAAATACACACAAACATTTCCCTCTTGGATATACAATGTTATTTTCTCTCTTCCCTCCCTCCTTCCCACCCCCCTCCAAACCTATTAAAAATTCAACATATACAAGACAATAAACCCATTAAACAATGTCATCACACAATGAAAATAAACAAGAAAATTGTGTCATCTACTTTTACACACTGGGTCAGTTCATTTTGTCATTTTCTCATTCTATCATTTTAGGGGGTGGAGGTCTGCGGTAAGCTCTCTCTGTTGTGTTCCATGTACGGTTCCCAAATTTGTTCAAATAATGTGACATTGTTTTTTAAATTATTTTTTTTTTCCCCCAATGGAATACATTTATTCATTTCCATGTACCATTGCTGTACTCTCAGGCTCTCTTCTGATTTCCAAGTTGACATATTACATTTTTTTGCTACAGCTAAGGCTATAATAATAAATCTTTTTTGTGCTTCATCCAGTTTAAGGCCTAATTCTTTACTTCTTAGATTACTTAGAAGAAAGATCTCTGGATTTTTTGCTATGTTGCTTTTTGTGATTTTATTTAATACCCGATTTAGATCGTCCCAAAACTTTCCACTTTCTCACATGCCCAAATTGCATGTACTGTTGTTCCCGTTTCCTTCTTACAGCGAAAACATCTATCTGATAATATTGGATCCCATTTATTTAACTTTTGGGGCATGATATATAGTCTATGTAACCAGTTATATTGTATAATGCGTAACCTCATGTTTATTATATTTCTCATAGTTCCGGAGCATAACTTTTCCCATATTTCATTTTTTATCTTTATGTTTAGATCTTTTTCCCATTTTTGTTTGGGTTTATAGCTTATTTCATCATTTTCTTTCTTTTGCAGCTTGATGTACATGTTTGTTATAAATCTTTTAATTGTGTCTGTAATCACATATTCAAAGCTGCTTCTTTCTGGTAATCTCAGTCTGCTTCCCAATTTGTCCTTTAAGTAGGTTTTTAGTTGGTGGTATGCAAACATTGTACCATGAGTTATTCCATATTTGTACTTAATTTGTTCAAATGATAATAAATTATTTCCCAAACAACAATTTTCTATTCTTTTAATTCCTTTTCTCTCCCATTCTCTAAAGGAAAGGTTATCTATTGTGAAAGGGATTAGTTGATTTTGCATCAGTAATAATTTTGGTAGTTGGTAATTTGTTTTTTTCCTTTCTATGTGAATCTTCTTCCAAATGTTGAGCAGATTGTGCAGTACTGGTGAACTTCTATATTGCACCAGTTTTTCATCCCACTTATAAAGTATATGTTCTGGTAGCTTCTCCCCTATTTTATCTAGCTCTATCTTGGTCCAATCTGGTTTTTTCCTTGTTTGATAAAAATCTGAGATATCTTAATTTTGCTGCTTTATAGTAATTTTTAAAGTTTGGTAGCTGCAAACCACCTTGTTTCTACCATTCTGTTAATTTATCTAGCGCTATCCTCAGATTCCCCCCTTTCCATAAGAATTTCCTTATTATTTTCTTTAGTTCATTGAAGAATTTCTCTGTTAAGGGAATTGGTAACAGTTGAAATAGGTTTTGTATCCTTGGAAAGATATTAATTTTAATGTAATTTACCCTTCCTATCAGTGTTAGTGGTAAATCTTTCCAATGTTCTAAGTCATCCCGTAATTTCTTCATTAATGGCTGATAATTTAATTTGTATAGATGGCCTAGATTATTATCTAGTCTAATACTTAGGTATCGGATTGCTTGTATTTGCCATTTAAATGGTGATTCTTTTTTAAACTGAGTAATCCGCATTATTCATTCGCATCGCTTCACTTTTATTTGCGTTGATCTTGTACCCCGATATTTCTCCATATTCCTTCAATTTCTTATGTAATTCTTTTATTGTTATTTCTGGTTCTGTTAAGTATACTATGATACCATCTGCAAATAAACTGATTTTATATTCCTGCTCTTTTATTTTATTTTCTGTTCTCATCAGTTCTGCCAATGGTTATATTGTTAAAGCAAACAGAGAGGGAGATAGTGGACATCCCTGCCGAGTTGACCTGCTTAATTTAAATTGGTTCGATATATATCCATTTACTGTCACCTTTGCCATTGGTCCCTTATATAATGTTTTAATCCAATTAATATATTTCTCTGGTAGGTTGAACTGCTGTAATATTTTTAATAAATAATTCCATTCTACCCTGTCAAAGGCTTTCTCTGCGTCTAAAGCAACAGCCACTGTTGGTGTCTTATTTCCTTGTACTGCATCGATTAAGTTAATGAACTTACAGACATTGTCCGTTGTTCGTCTTTTCTTAATAAATCCAGTTTGATCTAGTTTTACTATTTTTGGTACACAATCGGCCAATCTGTTTGCTAATAGTTTTGCTATTATCTTGTAATCTGAGTTAAGTAGATATATTGGTCTATACGATGCTGATGTTAGTGGATCTTTCCCTGTCTTTGGTATTACTGTAATTATTGCTGTTTTACATGAATCTGGCAAGTTTTGTGTTTCTTCTATCTGGTTCATTCCTTCCAGGAGAGGAGAATTTATAACTCTTTAAATGTTTTATAGAATTCTATTGGGAGTCCGTCCTCCCCAGGTGTTTTATTGTTTGGTAGCTTTTTTAATATATCTTGAATTTCCTCTATTTCCAATGATTTTATCAATGTGTTTTGGTCCTCTTCTTGCAATTTCAGTAGTTCAATTTTAGCTAAAAACTCATCTATTTTGTCTTCTTTCCCTTCGTTCTAAGTTTGGTATAATTGTTCGTAGAATTCCTTAAAGTTTTCTTTGATCTCTGTTGGGTTATATGTAATTTGTTTGTCCTTTTTCCTTGATGCAAATACCATTCTTTTAGCTTGTTCTGTTTTAAGCTCCCAAGCTAGTATTTTGTGCATTTTTTCTCCTAGCTCATAATACTTCTGCTTTATTTTAATTATGTTCTTCTCCCCCTGAAACGTTTGTAGTGTTTCATATTTTATTTTTTGTCCGCCAATTTTCTTTTTGTTGTACCTTCCCTTTTTGCTAGTTCTTCTTCTGTACTTATTATTTCCTTTTCCAGCTGTTCTATTTCCCGAATGTAGTCCTTTTTCATCTTATTTACCCAACTTATTATCTGCCGTCTGATGAAGGCTTTCATTGCATTCCATAATATAAATTTGTCTTTCACTGATTCCGTATTTATTTCAAAGTACATTTTAATTTGGTGTTTAATAAACTCTCTAAATTCTCTAAAAAGGAGTTTAACCTCCTTCTATATGTTCTTGGTGGGATGTCCTCCAGTTCTATTGCTAATAAGAGGGGTGAGCGATCAGATAACAATCTAGCTTTATATTTCGTTTTCCTAACTCTCCCTTGGATATGGGCTGACAACAGGAACAGGTCAATCCTTGAGTATGTTTCATGTCTACTCGAATAATATGAGTATTCCTTCTGCTTTGGGTGTTGTCTCCTCCATATATCCAAAAGTTGCATTTCCTGTATTGATTTAACCATAAATTTGGCTACTTTGTTCTTTCTGCTAGTTTTTTGTCCAGTTTTATCCATCTTGGGGCCCAAATTAAGGTTAAAGTCCTCTCCTATCAATATATTCCCCTGCGTATCTACAATCTTAAAAAAAAATATCTTGCGTAAACTTTTGATCCTCTTCATTAGGTAATAAAACTATTCTTTAAGGTTAAGAACATTTTCTCTTTCAAATTACACTGGGATTCGCAAGCGAACCTCTGTTCTATTTGTGTTAAAATCCTGATTTCAATAGAATTCAATTTCTATCTAATGTTAATATGCAGATTAATTTTCATGTTTCAAATTATCTACTTGAGAGCTCTATACAGTTTTGTTTCTTCCTGCAAATATAGAACATGTCTCACCTTCAACTAGCAAAATTAAAATGATGAAAAGCACCATTCTTCCTATTCTCAAAACTACAGAAACCATTATGCTTCTACTTCCACCAGTGTGGCCATCCCACAGATTGAGGGAAAGAATAGAGAGGAAGTGTATGGTCATTCGTAGAGTGAAGAAAGCAGAAGGAGAAAAGAGATTTGTAGCAGTCCTGTAAATCTACAATTCAGAGCAGGAATGATGAATGCAAATTCAGAAATACAGGAGAGTGGTATATAATGGACAAAATAAAAGCTACATGATCATAGAGTGAGAAGTTGCCACATAGATAGACATAGATAAACCAGAACATGAGATGGCAATGAGAGATTCTATTGCCAGGGAAAAGCAATGTTCTGATGGGGACTAGAAAATTGAAATCAAATTAGGAGCAGGAAATGGGAGATGGTGTAAAAACAGTTGTTGAGGAAAAGATTTTTTTTTTTTAAATGTTTAAGCAAGAACGTTAAGCACAAGGAAAGCCAACAAAAGAGATCCTACAGATGTGATTTCTGGATTTTAAATATATCACAGGAAAGAAATACATCACTGATCAGATATCCAAAATCTAAACATTTTTCAACTGGCAAAGACCAAAGGGACATACAAGGTATAGATTGTGGTAAACAAGCTACTTCAAACTGGATAATTACAACAGGAACTAGAATAAAAACCACAAGCCATGTAAATGTCTAAAGAAATCAAATACTTCTCTCTTTTAAATTGCATATCAATTCACAGAACCTCATGTAATTGAAAAAGACCAGTTTTGTCATCAAGGAGTGAACTCAGATTTACAAACCTGATATTATTTACTGTTCCACTTGATGAATAATTCTCCAAATGTACTTGTGCGCGATTTATAGCACAATTACTGCTGCTTCTTGCACCCGTACAGAATTCAAGAATTTTATTAACTTCACTGTCATCTTCCACTCTTTCCTTACATTTACTTGGACTGTTTCTGACATCTCATAGGAACAAAGGAACGTAGGAAGTAGGAACAGGAGTAGGCCAAAAATGGCCCATCGAGTCTGCTCCGCCATTCAATACGATCATGGCTGATCTAATTTATGACCTAACTCCACCTACCTGCCTTCTCCCTATATCCCCTAATTCCTCTATCATGTAAAAATTTATCTAACCGAATTTTAAATATGTTTAATGAGGCAGCCTCAACCACTTCCCTGGTTAGAGAATTCCAAACATTTACTACTCTCTGGGAAAAACTATTTTTCCTCATTTCTGTCCTAAATCTATTCCCCTGAATCTTGAGACTGTGTCCTCTCGTTTTAGTTTCCCCGGCCAGCTCAAAAAACCTTCCTACATCTATCCTATCCATACCCTTCATAATCCTATCTGTTTCTATAAGATCTCCTCTCATTCTTTTGAACTCGAGCGAATACAATCCTAGACGATTTAATCTTTCATCATAAGTCAACCCCTTCATCCCAGGGATCAACCTAGTAAACCTCCTCTGGACCGTCTCGAAAGCCAGTATATCCTTCCTCAAATATGGAGACCAGACCTGGACACAGTACTCCAGGTGCAGTCTCAGTTACAGTTGCAGTCTTATACAGTTGCAGCATTACCTCCCTACTCCTGAATTCAATTCCTCTAGTGATGAAGGCCAACATTCCATTTGCCTTCTTAATAACCTGCTGCACCTGCAATTTTGCAATTCATGCACAAGCTCTCCCAAGTCCCTCTGCACAACAGCATGCTGTAGTATTTCACCCTTTAAATAATATTCAGCTCTTTTATTTTTCTTGCCAAAGTAGATAACCTCACACTTACTAACATTGTACTCCATCTGCCAGACCTTTGCCCACTCATCCAGCTTAACTCTATCCCTCTACAGACTCTCCACATCCTCATTACAATTTGCTCTTCCACTCAATTTGGTGTCATCCGCAAACTTGGCTACACCACATTTTGTCCCCTCCTCCAAGTCATCAATGTAAATGAACAGTTGTGGGCCTAACACTGACCCCTGCGGCACCCCACTTACCACTCTCTGCCAACCTGAAAAACTCCCATTTATCCCGACTCTCTGCCTCCTGTTAGACAACTAATTTTCAATCCAGGCCAATATACTTCCCCAGACTCCACTTTCCTGTAACTTACTGATAAGTCTCTTGTGCGGTACCTTATCAAACACTTTCTGGAAATCCAAATACACAACATTAACCTGTTCCCCTCTATCCACCGCACCCATTATATCCTCAAAGAATCCTAACAAGTTTGTCAAACAAGATCTTCCCTTTCTAAAACCATGCTGTGTCTGCCTGATTGAACCCTTACGTCCCTCCCCTCTCTGGACTTCAATCTCCATTGCAGGAGACAAACGATCCATGGACACACATGAGAAACCCACAGAATCCCATTACTTCTTCCTACCCTGTCCCTTTTAAGGAAGATAAGCTTTTATCCTAATTCCTCCACTGCAACTACTCCCAGATTAGAACAAAAAACATCACAGCACAAGCCCTTTGACCCATGATGTTGCACTGACCTAGTAAATCTATTCAACTATCTAAACCTTCCCTATTTCACATCCATAACCCTCTATTTTAAATGCATCCATGTGCCTTTCTAAAAGTCTTAAATGTCCCTATTGTACAAGCCTTCACCACCTCCCCAGACAATGCATTCAGTACTCTGTGTTTAAAAAAAACTTACCCCTGACGTCTCCCCTCAACTTTCCCCCCATCAGCTGATAGATATGCTCTGTCAATCCATTCCAGGACACAAACATGCTGGAGAAACTCAGCAAGCATCACAACATCACAAGCATCTGCATTTTACTTCCTGTGGATGCTACACAACTTGCTTCCTTTGGCAGCTGAAGGACCCGCTGAGTTTCTCCAGCACATTTGTGCAATGGATTTGACCCCAGAATCTACAGACTTTACAGTTTAATTCCATTCCCGGGCATCAAAATGTCCCCTTTCAGAAATGTGGCTCCCCTCTTCCTGCCACCAATAAAGGTTGCATCCGTATCTTCTCCGTTTCTTGTACTCTGCTCTCAAATGGCACCCTTGCCCAAGCAGAACAAGGTCCATGTCACTCTGGTCCTCACTTTCCTCCACACACGACAAATTATCCTCCAACTTCAACACAATCCCACCATCAGCCACATCTTGCCCTCCCCACTCAGATCAACTTTTCATTGAGATCAGTCTCTCCGATACTCTCTGGTCCTCACTTTCCTCCACACACGACAAATTATCCTCCAACTTCAACACAATCCCACCATCAGCCACATCTTGCCCTCCCCACTCAGATCAACTTTTCATTGAGATCAGTCTCTCCGATACTCTCTGGTCTGATCTTACCACCTCATCCCCTCTAGGGTTCTTCCTGCTCTAACTGCAGAAAGTGCAAATTTGTCCGAGCAATTCCTCCTTCAGCTCCACAAACAGATGTTCCAGTTGAGGCAAACTCTGCGTGCACACGATCCATCCTAATCTGATGCTATCTCGTGTAATTGCACTGTGCTGCCTCCTATACATCAGTGTGACCGAACACAGATTGGGTGTCTGCTTTAATGATCACCTGCGCTGTCCATAAGTCCAAGTTGCAAACCATTTTAATTCCCCTCACCATTCCTGCAGAAACATTAATCAGTGGGTTTGTAATACATGTCCATGGATAATTTGCCTCCTAAGATGAAGAGGAGATAGGGGAGAGAAACAGTCCAAGTAAATTGAAGGGAGGAGTGGAAATTGGCAGAAAATTAATTAAATTGTCAAATTCTGCACCGGTAGAAGCAGACAAAAGCAATATGTTGGTTTGGAATCTTGGGTAAATTTTAAAAAAAATTTAAATTTCATTTACAGCATGGTAGAAGTCCATTCTGGCCATCCAATTTCACCCAAATTAATCTTCAACTTCATACATTTTGGAGGGTGGGAGGAAATCAGTGTGCCCAGGGAAAACCCACACAGACACGGGAAGAACATATAAACTTCTTAAAGACAGTGCCCAATTCGAACCTGGGTCACTGCCACTGTAACAGCACTGCATTAACTGTCACACTGATCGAGCCGCCCAGGACTTAGAAGAAGGCAGTACGAGAATGGGGATCTACATCAGGTTGGAGGCAATGGCAGGGAAATCACTTGAAGTGATGTGGTCCATGACAGAAAAAGAGTTAATATCCTGAGGATGCAAGAAAATTTCACTTCAGATATTTTTAAAAAGTGTGGTCCCTACAGTCAAAGTTCAAATCAATTAAAATAACTATTTATCGAGTAATTTTGCAGGTGGAAATGTCCATGTGAAATTCAAATTATGATTTGCTAGCACCTTCACTTCGATTGTTATAGAACTAAAACAATGCAAGATACAGCAAATGCAAAATGGTATTACTCATCAAACAAATCAAGAAGAGCAGAAGAGTTAAATATTTCAGGCTGATGACCTTTCATCAGGAGGGCAAAGATGTCACGCTGAGACAGAAGATCTTGGATTGAAGCACATAATTCATTCGACACGTCACTGCAGATAACTGTGATCTTATTTGGACATTAAATCTATTCCTATCAGCCATCTCACATGAAACATGACATCAATGTTGCTCTGGATTCCAGCAACCGGAGTCTCCTGTGGGACACTGATGTCCTGTCTCCATTCAAAGGTGGATACAAATCGGTTCTTAGTGCTGCTAGAAAGTGAGCAGTGGAGTTATCCAACAATGCTGAGCACCAACATCTAGAATTGAATATTTTGTTCCCAGAACACGAGTGTATTTTCATGGATATTAGGCTGCTGATCACAAAAAAAATCACCTTAAAATTTCCTATCACAAACTTTTTTGAATATACAATATGACAGGATATCTATTGTCTATTAGGACAGTATATTGCCCACAAAGCAAGATGCTTTTGGTCAATCCAAGCACTCAGTGAAGATGCTGGGCACATTTGAGGCCGAAGGTATTTACAGATGTTGTGGAGGAATTTTCTTGGCAACTAGAGCACCAGACTACATCCAGCTAATTGACAACATGCTTCAAGCATACAAACCCATGAGGCGCAACATGTCATTGAAAATTCATTTTCTGTATTCACACTTGGACCCCTTTCCTGATGAACTTGGTACAGAACTTGGTGCACATTGCGATCATGGAAAAGCAGTACATGAACAACTGGAATCCATCAACCGTAAAAGACAAGAATTCTGTAGACACCATGGTTCAAATAAAAACACATAATGCTGTAGAGACTCAGCAGATCAAACAGTGTCCTTTATGTAGCAAAGGCAGAGATGTATAACTGACGTTTCAGGCTTGAGCCCATCAAAGTATGAGAAAATACCGGTGGGGGGGGGGGAAGAGAAGGAGGGTGGCAGGGTAGGAGATGATAAGTGGAAAAGGGAGGGAGGGGACAGGAACATTGAGGGAAGATGGGTGGAAAGGCAGGGCTGTGTAGGTGAAAGAACTGGACAGGTAGGAAATAGGGGAGGGGGAAGAAAAGGCAAGCAGGTTTAATGGAAAGCAGTGAAGTCAATGTTCATACCACCTGGCTAGAGGGTACCCAGATAGAAAATAAGGTGTTGTTCCTTCAATCTGCAGGTGGTCAGGGTGGGACACTATATAATGCTATGGACAGACATGTAAGCGTGGGTGTGTGACCCAGAATTGAAACGGCTAGCCACTGGGAGGTTGTTGTGGTTGCAGGTAGAGAAGAGGTGCTGAGCGAGGTGATCTCCCAGGTTTCGACTGGTCTCTCTGATGCAGATAATGTGGAATCCGTCAATGCTGGCAGTAAGATGAGAGGTATCGGATGTGGTGTACAAATGAAAATCATGGCAAAACTTTTTTAGGTCAGTTGAACCAACAAACTTGTCAGCATCATTATGCAATTAAAGAAGTTCATTCAATGTTTCTCCAACTTCCTAGGTGATACAGCAAAAGTGAAATTAACTTTGTGCTCATCTTGAAGTTATCGGACATAATCCCCAATTTTTCTTAGGAAGCAAACCTTTTGAAAAAACTTTGATGTCCAGTGTTATTTGATCTTTCTTCATTGCTATGAGATGTGAGCTCTTGCTGATGGAACACTGACTATATTGTCTACCATATCATAACAATGGGCAGCTTTAGGTTGCAGACTACTGTGTCAGCTCCAGTGACCCAGTTAAATTCTGACCTCTGGTAGAATTCACACATGCCCTGTGCCCATGTGGACTTTCTCCAGTTTCCTCCCACATCCCAGATAAGTGACGTTTGGCAGGTCAATTGGCCACAGTAAAATGCTCATGGTGCAAGTGTGAGGTAGATTCAGTGGAAGGAGAACAAATCTGAATATGGAAAGAGTAAGTTACGTAAAATAGGCAGCAAAAAGAATAGCTCTGTGAGGCAGGTAAGATTAAATGGGCCAAAAGAGCCTCTGACTAGGTTTTAACAAAATGTAGAAAAATGTGAACAATGCTTCTGGAGTACTTCAGTGGACATCAAATAGTTTGTGAACCCCAAGATCATAATAGAAATTTGAAAGTTTATTCATTCTTTACATTTATAGACGTACTAAAAGTTATGAATTACAAACAGTGCTTTTTACAATGTCAATGAGAAATACCGAAGAATTATGAAGACGGAAGTTCACAGACCTGATGTGATAGCACTCTATTCGACAGCTTCCACGACTCAACAATGTCAGTAAAATACTTTGAACATCAGCTCTAAGAATATGAAAATAAGCCAATAATGGAAAGGCCAACATGGCCTGTTTCCGCTCCGTAAATGGTTATATATGGTTATATGGATTCCATAGTGCCTGTATTTTACTTGAAAGCATTAACTTGGCTTATTCATTTGTAGTGCACCAGAGTTCTGGTCTCTGCAGCAAGCAAATACTTGCTCAGTAATGTACCCAAGAATTGTTTCAAAACCATTCTTTTCCTCTAATTCCACAGAAGGCACAACATGGCGGAACTATTCTTACAAAGCAAGCACAGAGATTTCTGCAAGCAACACGAAAGCACCTGCTAAATTATAATAGTGCACTTCCACTACAGATCAGAACCACATCCACTTGCTACCACAAACAAAAATTAAACCTGTTTCCAGTCGAACAGCAGCACGAACCTCTCATGGTCTTCCATAGCTTTTCACCTGAAAATTCACCACCCACATTTCAGTCGCTGAGTGAACAAATTGCAATTTGTTAAATTAATCGAATCAAATAATTCTGAAACAAATATAAATTTGAACCACCGAGTCCTTCAAACTTTGTTTCACCAATACTCAACCCCCACAACAAATCAGAAGAGAACTCGCCACCACAAGACTAGAAATCAATAAAGGGCATATATTCTATCAAGATAATTAAAATACTGGTAAAGCCAACTGGAGGAAGATAAACAATGAGTCATGAATGTATGACTCAGATGGAAATAAAGGCTCGAGATAAGATTCAGCTTGTGAAATACAGATGTGCATCTGGAGGTAGTGTAGCACTTAGAAATGTAAATGGCCCAACATAATACTTTCCATCAAAATTTTAATTTTAAAATATTAACAAACAATTCTTCATTCAAAAAAAAATAAAGGGGAACTATAGCAACTTGTATTCATCTCAAATTAATGGAATCAAGCTGGCGCAGCTCGAGTCCATGCAGTGGAGCGGCTTCGCGAGCCAGCGGATGGATAAAAAAAATTAATGGAATCAATTATTGATCAAGTTCATGTTTATTCTCATCTAAGTATACATACACAACCTAACAATAAGCACATCTCCGGACCATTGTGCACACACAGTACATCCTTGACAAATACGACATGTATACATAGCAATAATACACACATTTCTAGAATTGTTCTGCAGTCTCACCACCTGTGGAAAGACCCCGTTTCCCAGCCTGGAAGCTGCGGTTTCTATGCTCCTCAATCTCAAAGATACTGTGAGCTTATATCCAACTTCCACACCTGTTCTTTGAAACATATTTGGAAGCAGTGAGCCAGTCCACAAAGGTTCCTATTTTGTGGACTGCCACCTATTTCAGACAAAATCCATCCAGATGCTGGACACAAAGGAACTCAAAACAGTGAACTGGAGTGAGCCACCTACAGTGGAAGCAGATAAACTATGTGTTCTTTGATATGTGCTTGAAGGAATTGAGGTGGACATTTTGTGAAAATGTTCTGACAACCACTATTTTGTGCAAAGACCAGAGGTGTATCTAGGGGCACAGGCCCTGGGCCCCATTTGAAGAGCAGCACCACTGTCCTTGCCTTGCCCACCCAAAAACAAACTCCCAAGTCCAACGCAGATCCTCGCCTTTCGCCTCATGCTCGTCACCGGCCAACTCGTCCTCTGATCCTGCCCCGGCTGATGCACTGCCCCGTGTAAGGCCAACTCCCAAGCCCGACGTGACTTGCGACCGCCTCACTGATCCTAGTCCTTGTCGTCCTCCCCAACCCCCCTCCCCCCAATCTAACTCCTGACACCCGACTGTCTTGGCTTCGTGATCCCATCTCACCCGCCCCCTCCCTCCTGCCCCCCACCAGTTAGAGAGAAAAAAAAACTAGCACTACAGCAGCTAAACTTGAGCGATCTTAATTATGGGGTCGCTTGGGAACAGAGGACACTGGGCTGAGCACTAATGCTAGTTCAACGATCCTCTTCTCTCTTTGGCTTGGCTTCGCGGACGAAGATATATGGAGGGGGTAAAAAGTCCACGTCAGCTGCAGACTCGTTTGTGGCTGACAAGTCCGATGCGGGACAGGCAGACACGATTGCAGCGGTTGCAGGGGAAAATTGGTTGGTTGGGGATGGGTGTTGGGTTTTTCCTCCTTTGCCTTTTGTCAGTGAGGTAGGCTCTGCGGTCTTCTTCAAAGGAGGTTGCTGCCCGCCAAACTGTGAGGCGCCAAGATGCACGGTTTGAGGCGAGATCAGCCCACTGGCGGTGGTCAATGTGGCAGGCACCAAGAGATTTCTTTAGGCAGTCCTTGTACCTTTTCTTTGGTGCACCTCTGTCACGGTGGCCAGTGGAGAGCTCGCCATATAACACGATCTTGGGAAGGCGATGGTCCTCCATTCTGGAGACGTGACCCATCCAGCGCAGCTGGATCTTCAGCAGTGTGGACTCGATGCTGTCGACCTCTGCCATCTCGAGTACTTCGACGTTAGGGATGTAAGCGCTCCAATGGATGTTGAGGATGGAGCGGAGACAACGCTGGTGGAAGCGTTCTAGGAGCCGTAGGTGGTGCCGGTAGAGGACCCATGATTCGGAGCCGAACAGGAGTGTGGGTATGACAACGGCTCTGTATACGCTTATCTTTGTGAGGTTTTTCAGTTGGTTGTCTTTCCAGACTCTTTTGTGTAGTCTTCCAAAGGCGCTATTTGCCTTGGCGAGTCTGTTGTCTATCTCATTGTCGATCCTTGCATCTGATGAAATGGTGCAGCCGAGATAGGTAAACTGGTTGACCGTTTTGAGTTTTGTGTGCCCGATGGAGATGTGGGGGGGCTGGTAATCATGGTGGGGAGCTGGCTGATGGAGGACCTCAGTTTTCTTCAGGCTGACTTCCAGGCCAAACATTTTGGCAGTTTCTGCAAAGCAGGACGTCAAGCGCTGAAGAGCTGGCTCTGAATGGGCAACTAAAGCGGCATCGTCTGCAAAGAGTAGTTCACGGACAAGTTTCTCTTGTGTCTTGGTGTGAGCTTGCAGGCGCCTCAGATTGAAGAGACTGCCATCCGTGCGGTACCGGATGTAAACAGCGTCTTCATTGTTGGGGTCTTTCATGGCTTGGTTCAGCATCATGCTGAAGAAGATTGAAAAGAGGGTTGGTGCCAGAACACAGCCTTGCTTCACGCCATTGTTAATGGAGAAGGGTTCAGAGAGCTCATTGCTGTATCTGACCCGACCTTGTTGGCTTTCGTGCAGTTGGATAATCATGTTGAGGAACTTTGGGGGACATCCGATGCGCTCTAGTATTTGCCAAAGCCCTTTCCTGCTCACGGTGTCGAAGGCTTTGGTGAGGTCAACAAAGGTGATGTAGAGTCCTTTGTTTTGTTCTCTGCATTTTTCTTGGAGCTGTCTGAGGGCAAAGACCATGTCAGTAGTTCCTCTGTTTGCGCGAAAGCCGCACTGTGATTCTGGGAGAATATTCTCGGCGACACTAGGTATTATTCTATTTAGTAGAATCCTAGCGAAGATTTTGCCTGCAATGGAGAGCAACGTGATTCCCCTGTAGTTTGAGCAGTCTGATTTCTCGCCTTTGTTTTTGTACAGGGTGATGATGGTGGCATCACGAAGATCCTGAGGCAGTTTACCTTGGTCCCAACAAAGCTTGAAAAACTCATGCAGTTTGGCATGCAGAGTTTTGCCGCCAGCCTTCCAGACTTCTGGGGGGATTCCATCCATACCTGCTGCTTTGCCACTTTTCAGTTGTTCGATTGCCTTATATGTCTCATCCAGGGTGGGAACCTCATTCAGCTCTAGCCTTAGGGGCTGTTGAGGGAGCTGGAGCAGGGCGGAATCTTGGACTGAGCGGTTGGCACTGAAAAGAGATTGGAAGTGTTCTGACCATCGGTTGAGGATGGAGATCTTGTCGCTGAGGAGGACTTTGCCGTCTGAGCTGCGCAGCGGGCTTTGTACTTGGGGTGAGGGGCCGTACACAGCCTTTAGAGCCTCGTAGAAACCCCTGAAGTCGCCAATGTCCGCGCTGAGATGGGTTCGTTTGGCGAGGCTAGTCCACCACTCATTTTGGATCTCCCGGAGTTTGCGCTGAAGATGGCTGCATGCGCGACGGAAGGCTTGTTTCTTCTCTGGACAGGACGGCTTTGTAAGGTGAGCCTGGTGGGCAGCTCGCTTCTTTGCCAGCAGCTCCTGGATTTCCTGGCTGTTTTCGTCAAACCAGTCCTTGTTTTTCCTGGAGGAGAAGCCCAGTACCTCTTCAGTGGATTGCAGTATGGTAGTCCTACTGGGTAAAGAACCACCACTTTTCCTGGAGTTTGCTTCCCCCTGGTAAACTATCCTCTTCAGCAAGGAAGGATCCCCCTGCCACATTGGAAACCGATGCCAAGAAACAATCTCCTGGTTAGAAAAAGCCAAGGGGAGATTTTGGGCGCTTGGCGGCGCATCGAGGCATGGCAAACCCGACTTCCCAGCATCATACAGCAGAGAAACCCCTCCACGAGGGATACAGCCCGTTATTATGCCACTTGGACGTTAAAGGAAAATGCATCTAGTTCCTTGCCTGCCCGCAGTCTCTGTGTCTCTCTCTCCCTTTCTCTCACCATCTTTCTCTCCTTTCCCAGTGTCTCTTACAGATGTATCCATCCATATGTGTACGCGCTCTTACATAAAATCTCCATAGGTGCTTTCTCGTGGCCAGTACAAGCCAGCTATCGTACACCTTTACAACACTTTGCCTACCTCCTGAATGCTCAAGGGCTGGCTTGGGGGATTATTTCTGATCCTCCTTTTGTATCCCAAGCTTCGTAGTATCAGAGGAAAAACACTGTGATTGTGAATGGTGAAACCAGCTTGTCTGGCCCAAAAAAGAACGTCCATATGTACCACACATTTTTTTTCCCCCTGGTAAGCATTTAAGAACCAGCTCATCCCTTCACCTTCCGCCAGCAATACTCAACATTTCAAGGTGGGTCTATTCTCAAGATGCAACATCACATTTATATCGTATCACAAATGGGGACGTGAACTACAGCACTAAATTGTTAAAAATCTGTCAGGGATGCACTCATTTGATTTTTCAGAGAGAAACAACTATGGACAAGACAGCAGGGCTGTCAGCGCGCGGCAAACCACTGAGAGATGTGTCGAACATCTAAATGTTAGGGGGTGGGTGAAATATTTGCAATATTGTTTTAATATTTGTATATACATATATACAACTTTCTGCTCATTATTCAAGATGTAGCAAACCACATAGTTGCAGGAAGATCACTTGCACAATAGCGAGGGAAAAAGGCAGAACAATGTCATCTTTCTAAGAACATTTTGAAACCGTGGCTTCATTTATGGGATGACCAGTTAGAGAGAGAAAAAAACTAGCACTACAGCAGCTAAACTTGAGCGATCTTAATTATGGGGTCGCTTTTGGGAACAGAGGACACTGGGCTGAGCACTAATGCTAGTTCAACGATCCTACTGGGTAAAGAACCACCACTTTTCCTGGAACCATCCAGATCATTTATAATGTCTCAGTGTCCTTCTCGGCCAGTCCGCAGGCCATCAGTGGAATGGCAGAACTTTTGTATTCGCACTTATTTTAGTCGAATCCTTCAGCGCAACCGTTGTTATGGTCCTTTATTAGTTAATGCAACCCATGATTTGAACATGTACAGATGAATTTTATTGTCATTAATCCCTAAACAATAGAGTATATCAACTATTTACATAGTATTTACATTAGGTATTATAAATAATCTTGAGAGGTTTTTAAAGTACAGGTATGTGCTAACAGCCCCATCAGACGCCCTGTGACAGTACCAGATCGGCTCCTTCAAGTAAGAGTCTCCGTGAACAGTAAACAGTATATGACAATAAAAATTATAATGGTGGATTAACTTGATCCAATCTGGTCCACATATAAAACCAAAAGGCCGAATAGCCACCAGCTGTAACAATGGATGTGCAGGTGGCTGAAGGGAGAGGACCTGAATAGAGCTTTATAAAATTGGTAAGGGAAGTAATTATAGTTTTCTTTCCCTGGAGAGAGAAAATCTCAAGTTAGAGGGATCAAACATGCCGTCTCTCTCACACACACACACACACACATATATATATATAATATATATATATCTTATTTGGCTTGGTTTCGCGGACGAAGATTTATGGAGGGGGTAAAAGTCCACGTCAGCTGCAGGCTCGATTGTGGCTGACAAGTCCGATGCGGGACAGGCAGACACGGTTGCAGCGGTTGCAGGGGAAAATTGGTTGGTTGGGGTTGGCTGGTGGGTTTTTCCTCCTTTGTCTTTTGTCAGTGAGGTGGGCTCTGCGGTCTTCTTCAAAGGAGGTTGCTGCCCGCCGAACTGTGAGGCGCCAAGATGCACGGTTTGAGGCGATATCAGCCCACTGGCGGTGGTCAATGTGGCAGGCACCAAGAGATTTCTTTAGGCAGTCCTTGTACCTCTTCTTTGGTGCACCTTTGTCACGGTGGCCAGTGGAGAGCTCGCCATACACACACTATAAGTTGCTCTGCATCGTGAGGGTGGTAGGCACTGACATCACGCAGAACCGAGCACCTCGCTGACAGCGCTGTGTGTTGGTGGAAGCAATGCGCATTGAGTGGATGACATTCTGGGAAGGAGGAGTTGGTGACTGGCATTCACACGCACACACAGGTGTGCGCTCGTAGTGCGTCCCGCCCTCCCCCCCCCCCCCCCCAAGATGCAGGGTCAGCAGAATGAGAGGACGAGGAGCACCTTGTAGAGACAGAAGGTGGTGAGGAACGTTTGGGAAGGCAAAGTGGATAGCATGGCAACAGCGAGGGATGGTTGCAGGGTGAAGGGTTGAAATAAGCAAGTTTTAGCAGGGTTGGGGGCGGGGGGGAGAAAAAAAAACGCAATTTCAGTACTTGCCATTGGTGTTATTTACTCCAGATATGCCACTGGCCTGGAATCCAGTGCTTGAAATGGTCAGACTTGGCGAGTACAAAAGAATGTGATTAGGCTGCCACAAGGATGATGAAGCAATAACGTAATTAGGCCTTGTCACCTTGGACCAGAGACAATGAAATGTGACACAGGTCTGGCCAGGTGACTCTCGGTCAAGCTGCAACAGTTGAGCTGACAAGGAGTACAAGAATGGAGAATTTGGGGGAAAGGAGCAGCATCGACTCTGGAGACTAACCATCACGGAAGTCAGAAATATGGAGATTTCATTGGAATCAAGGGCATGGCCAGCGAGACTCCTATTCCCAGTATTACCTTTTTTATCCTTCAACGTTTTTGGGGAAAGTCAGAGAAACCTTAATGGGTATGCGAACTGACACGTAATTTTGTATGACTTGCTTGCCATTGTGGTTGTTAACTATAATCAATAATGGTATTGGTTAGAGTAATACAGATTCCCTCTGTGCTAAACCATTCATTTTTGTTGAGGGTTTTTAAAAAAAAAGCAACAAGCTCCTCAGCTTTTTTGTTTGGGATTGAATTGTTTACTGTGAAGGGTACAGAGATGTAGTAAAAAGATGAGTGATGCATGCCACATAGACAACTCACAAGTTGTCACTCTCCGGTACCAATTTAAAATTTAGATCAGAAAATAAGGGGAGGTTCCCGTTGAGAATTCAGCACAGCCGTGGACCTGAAACTGTCCCAGCTCTGGTCTCATCCCCTCTCTCCCCGCTCCATCCAGCCTTCATCAGCAAAGCTGCTCTTTACGCTCTCCATCACTGGTGCCACCTCCGTGGTCCTTTAGATGGACATTTGCCTTTCCCACAGCATTTTTGGGTGGTCTCCTTGATCCTATCCTGCATTTACACCAATCGTGGTGTGACATGAACAAACTAAACAATGAAGCTGATTTTTTTTGTAGAACAGAAAAATCTTCACATAACACCATCACAATCTTTCATCACATTGGCCGGAACCTTTGAATCAGATTGCAGGCAATCTTCTCGATAATTTATCCTTCCTTCCCAGTGAGCTCCCTTCTACTGAATGAAGGCAAGAGATACTGCTCTCTCCATCAAACATGAAACTTGGCTACATGTTACATTTATGCTTTAAAAGTCTTTTGATTCCTACACTGAGAGTGTATAACCTGCATGTCATCTCAATGTTCGGAGTATGGACCAATTAAAAAAAAAAATCGAAGAATAAAACTTCAGTGCTTAAAATACTTGGCAGATCATGTAGTCGAAGAAACAGAAACAGTACTGTTCCAGATTATTGAACTTGTACATGAATTAGGAAAAGTTGAAAATCAAACAAGGGAGAAGAAGAGGGAATAAAGGGAGTGTCTGTGATCATTAATTATAATAATATGGGTATTAGCTGACCAATGGCAACAATGCCATTTAGTTCATTGTAAGCCATTGTTTAAATTGATCTTTTCCTGCAAATGGAACCAGATAAACTCAAAACAGAGATATTGTTAGACGATGTCAGTGTTTGCTGCCAGTTTCCCCTCAATTGTGAAACTAAAATGAGTGTATCATAAAATATTAAAGAACAAAAACAAGGCCCTTTGACCCTTCTCATCTTTGCAAACTATTATTCTGCTCAGTTCATTGATCTTCACCCACCTTCCACACCTCTCCCATCCAAGTACCTGCCCATTTTTTCTTAAATGTCAAAATTGCATTTACCAATCCACCAGGTATTTTTTTACATGTGCCATTAATTCATGTAGTCTCAAAATTTGTTGCTGCATTAATTTTTTTAAAACATCATCATATGTTCATTTATCCTGTCAGAACAATGATGTTGTAAATTCACAAGTCAACACTTCACTAATCCTCCCAAGTCACAGATAAAATAAAATTGCATTGTCAGCAGGAAATTGAAACAATGCCTGGGTTTCATCAGGCACATATTAGATGAAAGATTTGGTTTTATTCTATTCTGGGGAAATTTGGCAACCGTAAATATAGCATTACGAAGAACTATGGTTTAACAGTGATGTTAATTAATCAAATTTTATTTCACAAAGAGCAATTCACATTGTATGGAACAGTGTAGTCTGTAAGACTGAAGGTACTTCATATTCAACTGGACTACCACAAGAGGATACCGTAGACGGAGTACCTTCAGGCAAATAGTTCACCATGAAACCTCAAAGATATTCCAACATCTGCAAGGTACAAGTGATGGAATACTCACCATCAAGTTATAACCAAAGACTCAGGTCTGAAACTTCGGTTACCCTTTACTTCCTACGGATGCTCAATCTCTCCAGCACCCTGATGGAAGACGGACCATTTGCCAAGATGGCTACAATTCCAACAACAATCAACAAGCTCAACACCATTAAAATAAAATAAAGCAACTCACTCGACTGGCATCTTATCCACCAACCCAAGTATTTGTTTTCTTCACTGCAGATGCACAATGGCTTCTGTATCCGTTAGCAACAGTGGGGCTATCCCAACAGCACCCAAACCAACAATCTCCACCCCACCACCAGCAAGAACAACAATGGCAACAGTCACATTGAAAGGCTATCTGCACCTTCACCTATCTAGGAAATATCGCCATTCCTTTATCACCACTAGAGCTAAATCCTGAAACTCCCAACCCAACAGCATAGTAGGAAATAGCTTCACTGTGAAGGGCAGTAGGTGGAGGGCAATGGTTCGTGAGTAGCACAGTTAACACAATGCTGTTAAAGCAGCAAGAACTTGGATTCAACTCCGGCGCTGTCTGTATGGGTGTTTGTATTCCCCCCCCCCCCCACTCACTCCCCAAGGGTTTCCTCCCGGTACTCCGGTTTCCTCCCACCCTTTAAAACATACCAGGGTTCCAAGTCAAATGGACAGCACAGGCTCGTGGGACAGAAAGGCTAACTGTGTTATATGTCCAAATTTAAAACTAATTCAAAAACTCACCACCGCCTTCTTTGGGACCATTAAGATGGACGACAAATTCTTGCCCCACATCCCAAATAATGCAGAAATAAGATTTTTTTTTTAAAAGCTGCACACAAATGTGGGAGGAGCAAAGATTTTATTGGACCCCTCAGAATTTTTTTTAAAATATGAAACACACCTTTCAGTTGGGAAAAGTAGTGCAACACTGAAGAAATTAGCTGTTCACACAGTTAGTCACAATTACTCCAGCCTGCTGGACTACAAAATTATTTGAAGAATTCAAGGCGCACACATCAATTGAAAACCTTTAAAGCCTTGTCCTACTTTATTTTCGGAATGAACACCTGTTATACAAGACCCAAATTTATTTGACATTGATGAGGATTTATAGTTACACTTGAGTATTCCAAAGATTAGGTGAAACCTAGTTCTGTGGATTTCTATTGTTTATAGGTTTTCAATATAATTCTGCATGAAGAAGCTAGAAGATGAGAATAAAACCAAAGTTGCTGTCACTTTATATTTAAACAGAAAGACGACAGCAATGATTCTAACAAAGGCCAGTTCTACTCAGTTGCAGCCGATGGAGTTCTCCCTGTGGCCATGCAAACTTCCTCACTCATCCCAAAAAACATGCTAATGGACAGTTTAACTGCCTGTAATAAAGTAGATAGGTAGTCGAATGTTTGGAGAATAAAAAGGGAATAGTGCTAGACTACTGCAGTATTTTTCCCCCATTGTCTTTAGGGGACAAGAGGTGTCTTAAAACAGCAGTCTCTGTCCACAAAGAACCCCCCCCCCCCCGGCCCCACCACCCAGGCCATGCCCTCTTCACTCTGCTATCATAGGGGGAAAAGGTACAGGTGCCTAAAGACAAGCACACAGCAGCACTAGGACAGCTTCTTCCCCAATGCCATCGGATTCCTGAATAATCAGTGAACCTAAGACACTCCCTTACCTTTCGTGCATTTTAAAAAAGATTTATTGTTGTCAGGCGGTTTAGATGATGCTTCTGCAAAACACCAAATATTGTGACTTGTTTGTAACAATAAATTTTGATTCTGTTGCCTGACATAATAATAACCAGATCTGTTGGCTTTGCGCACAATGCTTTTCAAGTATTAATTTGCATTATGTGGAAGTAGACTCACCCATCCACAATTATAAATGGCAATATTCATAGGCTCTGGACATTCAGACAACAGAACATTAAACAGTCTAAGGCACGGAGCAGCACAAATTTTCAATAATATCTCAAAAGAGGAAAAAGTCAAAAGGAAGAAATGTGAAGGGGGAAGAAAACAAGATTTTCAGAACTTAATGGTTCAGAGACCGAAGGTATGATTTCCAATCATAAAGAAATGTGGTGATTAGCTGGAGGTCTGAAATGAAGGAGCATCGAGATCTGAGGATTTTGCTCAGAAAAAAAAAAGTGGCAAGACTGCAAATGATTATTTAAAACCAGAGTTTTATTTAACTGTGACCTCATTTAGCTTAACAAGCCCAAGGGCAGTTTATGACAGGCGCTTGGATGCAAGTTTGAACACTCATCACAGAAGATTTGAAGGAATTCTAGTAGAAGGTCATTGATGTGAAATGTTCAACTCTTTCTGTTCTATTTGTGATTTGGGTGATTTCAAGCTTATGAAATCAAAGAGGAGAACCAGTCAGATGGTATTGGAAAAGTCAGTTCTAGAGGTTACAAGGACATACTGATTATTGTTGTAAAAAAGAGCCGAGTCTGGATATCGGAGAAATTGTTAGAATAACACAGCAGAGGCAGAAGGTAAAGCCATTCAAGGTAATCATCCTTCCCTTAGATGGTCAGGAATGGAATCAAACCAGGATTTTCCCCCCACAGAGCTGAAACTTGGGAGAGAAAGCATGAAGGTAGTGGTGAGGTGAATCGATCTCAGTGGCCTGTGAAGGCGAAACATTTGATCCAGTTCTCATTGCCACTGATATCTAATTCAATGAGTGTAAAACATGGCCAGGAAGAGGTCACCTTCAATACAATTATCATTCAAATATTAAATAACACAATGGATTCACGCAGAGAACCAAAGCATCAAAGAACAAAACCCCAAAGGGAGAAAGAACTATGTTAACAACATTGAATTCTATTTGTAAATAAAATTTTGTGGGTTTGATTCCCCTATTTTATCGTTCAATATTCACCCAAGCTGGAATTTTATTTAAATCATACATTACATTAACAAAATGCAACTGGGGTGCTTTATAACACAAAATTAGAGAGCTGCAAACCTCCACATTAATTTATCCAAAGAAATTCTTGCCATACTTCCTTTCCATAAGAATTTCCTAACACATGCATTTAATTCTTTAATGAATTTTTGAGGGATTGTTATAGGAATTGATTGAAAAAGATATTGCATTCTAGGAAAAATATTCATTTTAATACACTTTACCTATTAAAGTAATAGGTAACTTATTCCATCTTTCCATATCTTTTATTCTTTTTAATCATGGAGAATAATGTCAGAAGATTCAGAATAATAATCGCTGCAATTTCACAAAATCTGGAGCTAACAAACATGCTCAGTGGTCAGTCACTAAGATGGGCCCCAGCTACAATTTTTTTTTTTTTTTTTTTAAAAGAATTTTTGGCTATTTCTTAAAATAAAACCACCCCAAAGCAAATGCTGAGACTGTGGAGTGAATTTTAAAATATTAACTAGAGTGATGAATGTACAGCATAAACGAAAGGAAGCAATGTTTTTTTTCCCAATGTAACAACTTCTAATATAATTTCGCACGATCTCCGGAGCAAAGTGGAGATTTCAGATGAGAATGGAAATGACAAAAAAAATACCCAACAGCTGTGGCAGAGGCTAATTGACATGACCTGCCACAAAACCAAATCCGGTGCAATATGAGACTGAAAAATTTCACTCCCAGATGCGTTCAATAACTTCTACGCCCTTCCGGAACAAGGAAGAACCACTATGCACTCCCATGTCCCCTGATGATCCTCTACTGCCAGCATCCAGGGCTGCCTTCAGGATAGCAAAACCAAGGCCGGGCAGAGTATCCGACTGATTACTAACAACCTGTGTTCACCATCTGGCTCATGTATTCATGGATATCATCAAATTCTCATCCCAACAGTACGTAGGACCCTCCGGTTTCAAACAGGCCTCAATAGTACCAGTACCCAAGAAGAATATGGCAACCTACCAACCAGTGCCATTCACAGCCACAGTGAAGCGTTTTGATGGGCTTGTATTGAAAAATTTCACCTCCGGCCTGAGTGGAGACATTGAACCGACCGCAGCACAGGTCTATGGCAGATGCCATCTCACTGGCTCTATTCAAAATCCTGGAACACCAGGCCAATAAAGATTCATACATCAGGATGCTCTTTATCGACAACAGTTGAGCATTCAACACCATCATCTTTATTGAAACTGACAAGCAAACTCCATGTTCTGGACCTCAATATCCCACTGTGCCATTGGATCTTGGATTTCCTCACCTCCAGACTCAGTGCAGATTGACCAGAACCTCTCATCCGTAATTTCCATCAACACCAGAGTGCCACAGGGCTGTGTACTTAGTCCCCTGCTCTACTTGGGGTCTCAGTACAACAACAGCATTTATAAAAAGTTGTTGATGATACCATCGTAGTGAGCTGCATAAAAAGGGGTTGGTGAGTCAGTATACAGGAGGGAGATGGAAAACTTGGGTGCATGATGTACAAACAATACTCAATACAGTATCAACAAAACCGAGTAGCCAATTGCAGACCTAACCAGAGGTGTACTAAGCAGTAACCACTGGGGGAATCAAAGGAGGAGAGGGTAAGCAAATTTAAATTCCTGGGAGTCACTATCTCTGCATCCAACACACTAATGCCACCAGGAAGAAAGTACGTCAATGCCTCTACTTCCTCAGGAGTTGGCAGAGTTTTGGCCTGACATTGGAAATCTTGGCAAACCTTCAGATGAGTCGTGAAAAGTGTGTTGAGCAGCTGCATCATGGCTTGATATGGTGGTGTCAATACCTGTGAGCAGAAACCTCTGAAAAAGGTAGTGGACACAGACCAGTAAATCACGGGCTGAATTCTTCCCACCATCGAAACCATCTACACAGAATGCTGCCATCAGAGAGGAGCAGCAGCAATGATCAAGGATCAACACCACTCAGGGCATGTTCTGTTCTCACTCTTCAGGAGAGAGGTGTCAGTGCCACAAAATTCATCCCACCTGGTTGTTAGCCCTGTGCCATTAGACTCAAACAACACTCAGACACATTTAAGGACTCTTACTTTACACATTATTTATTACTGAATATTTTTTCTCTCTCTATTGCACACAGTTGGTTTACTTTTGTTTTTGCTTATATTTTGTTCTTTTGTAATAGTATCTTTCTTCTCAAGTACAGTTTAGTTTCCATTAAGTAGAAATTCTGCTGTTCCTGCAGGGAAAAAAAAAAATCGGAGTTGTCTCTGATGTCCTGCGTGTATTCTGATAATAAATTTGAACTTTGATCGTGTTGGCTTTCATGAAGAGCATACAACAATATTTCATACCCACATTCAAAACATCAGTCAAAAACATTTTTGCCAAGGAAATGTTTCAAGCACCAGTGTATATTTTTTCATTCTTTCAATGAAGGGCATCACAGTTGGTGTAGCAGTTAGTGCAACACCTTTACAGAGCCAGCGATCAGGACGGGGATTCGAATCCTGCACTGTCTGTAAGGAGTTTCGACGTTCTCGCTGCGTCTGTATGGATTTTCCCCAGGGGCTCTGATTTCCTCCCACCCTTCAAAATGTTCTGGAGGTGTGGGTCAATTGGGTGTAATTGGGCAGCATGGTCTTCTAGGCTGAAATAGCCTGTTACCATTCTGTAGGTCTTAAAAGAAAAATCCGTTATCAAGCCAAACAAAGCTTGTTCTGCTCAACTGCAGTTCAATATTTGCTACCCAAGTGATAATTTCCCACTAAAATTCGCCATATTCAACTCCCCAAGATATCTTTCTTTCATCAAACCAACTTTAAGTAAAATGTTACAATATTCTATGTATTATCCCACTCAGCTCAAAAAATGTTGATGCTAATATGATTTGGACACGCTCCCAGTATTTCTTCATCCTCACCATGGAAAGCATCTCTCTACCGCTGTGAGATTATCTAACCCTTTCAATAAGCATCACCTCCCCCCCACCCCCCCACTAACTGCAACTGTGAATATTTATTTATATATGTATATCATTTTCCATTTATTATCCATTTTTTCATTCTCTTGGCATGTTTTTTTTTTAAATTTCAAGATACAGCATAACAGGCCCTTCTGGCCCTTGCATTCGCACCACTCAACTACACCCACATGACCAATTAACATTTTAATTCTACACATCTTTGGAATATTGAAGGAAACTGCAGCACCTGGAGGAAACCCACAGCAATCACCAGGAGAATATACAAATTTCTTACAGATTAGTGCTTGATTTGAACCCAGGTCACTGTGGCAATTTAATTTATACTATTGTTGCTGGTACATCTTGTATGGCTGTGTGGCTGCAGAGAAATTCAGTGCATCTGTACTTTGCACTTGTGTATACGACATTAAGCTCTTATATTCCAACATACTCAGGCATACAAAGTAATTTGTGAAAGAAAGCTATGAAATAATGCATGGTATTGTGTCTTAAATCAAATGAGAAACAGAAATGATCAATGTTGCATTAATTAAACTATTAATTGTGAATAGAGCTATTTGCAAAAGGAAAATCTATTAATTGTGATTAGAGCTATTTGCAAAAGGAAAATCTATTAATTGTGAATAGAGCTATTTGCAAAAGGAAAATCTATTAATTGTGAATAGAGCTATTTGCAAAAGGAAAAACTATTAATTGTGAATAGAGCTATTTGCAAAAGGAAAAACTATTAATTGTGAATAGAGCTATTTGCAAAAGGAAAAACTATTAATTGTGAATACAGCTATTTGCAAAAGGAAAAACTATTAATTGTGAATACAGTTATTTGCAAAAGGAAAAACTATCAATTGTGAATACAGCTATTTGCAAAAGGATAAACTAATTGTGAATACAGCTATTTGCAAAAGGAAACAAAATGGTCTTGAACCCATTTGCATGGTTTCAACTTTATAAAAAATAGACACGTTTCTTAAACTAAAGTATCAATTGATTGGGCAGATACATTTTGTTCATTCTTCCTTGCAGAAAAGAAGAATTTGTAATCACAAGGTATTTGAAAACTGAAAATAACCTATGTGGAGCAAAACACAATCTACCAACAAACAGGCTTATAGCATTTTGACAACAAAAGTCTATGATAGCCAATTGACTCCTTTCCTCTCTCGATATTCAAGGAGAGTGTTGTGCCCTGTTTCTCCAATTCTCAGGCAGATCATTTCTCCCAGTACCCTGTGTTTTCTTCCCCAAGCTCAGATCATGTGATGGTGCCTTTCAGTTCCTGCATTCTTGGCAGTTTGCAGCTCTCCATCCACTTCCACAATGCAAGAACGGTGATGGGTCCTTTCTCTCCCAGTGCCCTATCAAGTTGCTTCCCTGCAATTTACAAAGACTTCAAAGCCAGTGTAACACTAAGTTAACTTAAACACCGTAACATAAGAGCTAAAATGCTGAAGTATTTTCAGATATTTTTCCTAGATTTTATATAAATACTTATGCAGCCTCATTTTATAGTTTGCAATCTCAGGGAAATTATTGCCTGACACCACACTCCATTTAAAATAATCCTATGCCAGTAAAAAAAAAGTTCTAAACATTCTATTATATTATTACATCCAAAAAATCTTCTACAATTACACAAATATAATAAGCAATTAAAATCAAATTCAAAAAGTGCCATACTTTCAGAAACATTTATTTTTCACAAAAATTACTGTTTAATTTCAAGTTGTCTTCCTTTAAATAATAAATAACCCAGATTAATTATTCATACAACTTAATCTCTTTACCAATTAAATGTCTACGGTTTTCAACCTTCCATGAACTGCACCTCAAATAATTTACTTTTACATCATGTAGAACAGTCCAAAAGAAATCTATGAGATCCTGCAATACTGCCATAAAGAAGACCCATCATTAAGCTGGCTTTGGTCATTTACACTAAACCATGGCAAATTTGCTGGGTCAGTGTCCCATTTTACACATTCCGGGAGCAAAAGAGGCAGGACGTGTAACACAACAGCATCAGTGTTTGACAGCACGTAAGAGCCACTTTTTGCCCCCCCAAAAAATGACTCAAAAATATCCCCCCCACGTCTCTTTTGTGTAGTTGAAATTAGGTTGATGGTGAATAAGACCAACAGTGATTATCGTCACTGCGTGGCACACAAGCATCCCCTCCATCTATCGGGGTGGGGGAGTGGGAGAAGGGGGGGTGGTGCTGTTAGGAGTCCCCGCACTGGTCATTGTGTTGAGAAAGTGTCAGGTTCGAGAGAGAAGAGTCTGGACACAAGGGTTTGCAATCAAAAGTTACCTTTAATAACGCACAATTAATAGAAGAGCATGGGAAAATCATAGGGGGAATAAAATACACACTTGCACAATTTATAAAAAGAGCATGGGAAATCTACTCCAACTATTGATCTATAGCAGTGGTTTTCAAACTTTTTCTTTCCATTCACCTACTAGTGTGGAGGCTGGTCTTTTATCACAATGCCACTCCCTAACCGTGATCTCCTCTCTTTCATGTCTAAAGGTCTGTAAGTGACTGTCTTGACTACATTCAGTAACTGAGCATTCACACCCAACAAAATAGTGAGTCTAATAGAGGATGGATCACTATTTCACCACCTGCTCTTTTCATCTCCAGCTCATTTCACACTTCTGCATTTATGGAAGCATGCATGAATATACATAGACAGATCCTCCCCAAGTCTGGTGTGGCCAGGTCTCGAACACCAATAATCACCCCCTCGGACAGAGATAGGAGCGGATTTCAACCTACCCAACCAGAAAGCTATTCACTTCCATTAGGTAATAAAAATCAGGGTGAACAAGGACATGTGATGTTTTCAGATATAGTACCGGCTTTAAGCCATGGTGAACAAGACAATATATTGTCAATCATGGCAACACAAAATGAAATTACTGCTTTATTAATGCAACCACAAGGTCTCTATTCCTTACCCAAGAAGGAGATTCAAGTTTTTGACAGAGATCCACTTCAGTATCAAGCATTCATTAAATCTTTTGAACATCAAAAGCAAGAAAAAAACACCAAAGGTCATCTTCATTACCTGAAACATTACACCTGAGCACAACCAAAGCGACTGGTGAGGAATTGTCTGCATATGGATCCATAAAGGGGATTCACTAAGTCAAAGGCATCACTACAAGATCATTTTGGCAATGAACATAAAATTGTATTGGCTTATAGGGAGAAGGTTCTTTCATGGTCATCAATTTAAAAAAAAAATCAGAGGAAAGAAAAGCTTTGCAAGCATACACACTCTTTTTAAGAAAGTGTTGTAATGCCATGGAAGATATTGACTGCAATCATCTCAACTTGCCTTCTAATATGTTCATCGTCAAAAGCAAAGGCTGAAGGATTTGTGGAGAACAAGACTTTATAAACTTCAAACAAAATATGGAACGGATGCAACCTTTGAGGATATTTGTGGAGTTCCTTGAATGGCACATGCAGATCGCAACTGCACCGGTATTCGGAAATATCAAGGACATGCCAACAGTGAACAAACATGTATGGAAGTCCAACTCACAGCCTCGTCCGAAATTGAAGTACCTTTGCCACTACTGTGTCAGTTGTAAATAAGAAAAAGAATAAAATAACGAAAGGAGAGTTTGCCTGCTGAGTGGAGCTGTGGACATGCTTTTGAAATGTGCTCACAAATGGAAAAGAAGGAACATAATGACAAGATCGCATTCTTAAAGGGAAACTGAGTTGTGGCTGTTTGTGTAAAGGGCACATCAGTAAAAATTGCAGGAAGCAACTTAGTTGCAACATATACAATTTGAAGCATCCTAGAAAGCTGCATATTCACCAAAGGAACAAGGAACTGAAATAATGAGCAAAGAGAATTAAAGGAAGCAGCAGAAAACAGTGTTTATAGGCTCAGTTCAGATAACTCAGTGAGGATAACTGCAAACTCTTAACAGTTCCTGGACAAGTCAAGACCCGGATAGGGGATGCAACAGTACTTATGCACTGCATCTTTACTGGTGGCAGGTGGTTGGAGCCAGTGAGCATGCGTTGTAAAGGAAGTTTGCTAGCCCATGTCATCAGTTGGGTGATCCGAAGAGGTGTTGATAATTTTTATTGAACTTTATACATTATTTTTTTTTAAATAATTGGTATATCGCGAGAATGTTACTTTCTTCTACAGGATTGAATGATTCTACAGACATTAGCTGTCTTGTGTTTGTTAATACTGTTTAAGAAAATTTATTTGGGCTTCATTACCAATTCATTCGAGAAACCCCTCACTTAGTTTTTAAACGACTTTTTTTGATCGAAGTCGCTACAATTGGGCTCAAGAAATTCTCAGCCAAATAAAAGCATATATATTCAAACAAGATTTTGAAAGTGATTTTAAACACTTACTGCCAAAATGCCAAGCTAATTGCTACATGTACAATTCATTCATCCATTAACTTAAAATGACCATAAAGTAGAAAGAAAAGGAATAAAATATTTCTGGACAACATGTAATTTAATTCATAACAAAGTTGCTCAATTCAAGTCACTGAACAATTTGTTTGATGATTACATTTGGTTTCTAGATCAATAATACAGGATTCTTCTTGCTTTCACCTAGCCTCTGCATTCAACACAATACTTCATCATTTCCACCACCTATGACATGATCCAGAGGAAGCACTTTCCTACACGTGAACTTTGCAGGGATCTCCCTCTACATTGAAGACAAGGTGCAGACTGGGGGAAATCGCTTCCTTCCCCCCCCCTTAGCTCTGTCCACCCCAACAAAAGGGATGCCCCAATGGCAACCCATTTCAATTCCCTGCCCCATTCCCATGCTGACTCATCTGTCCATGATCTCATGCAGTGCACGAGACTGAGACCACCTGCAAACTGGATGAACAACACCTCATATTCTATCTGAGCATCCTCCAAATAGATGGCTTTAACATCAACTTCTCCAGTTTCTGACAGCCCCACCCCCCCTCGCGCCGCCACCAACCCATCTTTTCCCTTCCCCGATTTCTCCTTTTCTGTCTCCTTCCCATTCCCTCTGTCTCCATTCCTCCAGCTCTGCATTCACAGGGCCACCCCCAGTTCAATAATCACCTTTCCCCCTCCTGTCAAAGTCCAGTTATCTTGTCCATTAACTCCTCCCCTTTCCCTTTCTTCCCTTTTCCCCAGCCCTTTTACTCAGGCACCTGCCTGATTTTTGTTCCTACCTTAAAGAAAGGCTTAGGCGCAAAACATTGGTGACATATCTTTTTCCTTCTATGGATGCTGCGAGCTCCTCCAGTATTTTTTGTACTCTTACTGCAATCAGTGCAGACCTTTACTTCACATTACATTTTATTTTATTAAGGATAACTTAAAAAAGGAATATACAGCCTATTTCGTGCATTATTTTCTGCTGTGACTAAAGGATGGTCATTTTATGATGCAACAGGCAAATGATTAATAATACGTTGTACATTCTCTCAAAAATTGTTACTGGAAATAGAACAGCTCATTTGTATGCCAACTGTATAAATAACAATTCCATACATTCATTTTCACCACGGGGAAAATAACTTCATGGGAGAGCAGTGAAGAGATACTGAAAGATTAAATGGAGTCCATTGTCTATTCAAAAAAAATGATCTGGAGGTGATGCACAAGGAATTTTGTCAAATTAGAGGCATGGCAGACAAATCAAGTCATCCGACGTTACTAGGCTAGTCAATAGTCAATGTACTGGGTCATCAATATTGCTATTATCAAATTCAAATCAACAAAAAGGAAGTGGAGATTGAAGTTAACTACCATTAAAAACCAACAACAGTGGGACGTGTAATCATTAGGTTGCAGTAGGAGCAAGGTTGCAACAGTTTAAAAAAATCTCCTGGTTTGAGAGCAGCATACTCAGTTAGTGATCAAAGTAATTAGGGTTTGTCAAGATAATATCTTTCTCCAAAATATTGAAACAAGTACTACATGTGTGTATGTGCGTGTGTGCACACGTGTACAGTATTTAGGACGTGAAATTTAAACATCCGTTGCTACATAAATGTATAAATGCTGCCACCATCTGGTGACTATAATTACATAATTTGATTTCTTCTACAAACCCACCAATCTCGACTACTCCTCTTCACACCCTGTCTCATGCAAGGATTCCATTCCTTTCTCTCAATTCCTCCGTTTCTGTTGCATCTACTCCCAGGACAAAGCTTCCATACCACATCAGAGATTATCTCCTTCTTCAACAATGATGTTTTCCCTCTACCATCATCAACTCGGCCCTCACCTGTATATCCTCCATTGCCCGCTCATCTACCCTGGACCCCTCCATCCCCATGCACAAACCACCCCACCAGCCTGTGACCAACATATTCTGCTCTGCCATTTCTGCCACCTATTACATTATCCTACCAGCAGACATATTCCCCTCTCCTCACCTCTCCACCTTCCACAGGCATCACTCCCTCCATGACTCCTTTGTCCATTCTTGCCTCCCCACCAGTTGTTCCCTTGCCATCTACCCGTGACTGTATATACTTACTCTACTTGCGCCCACACCACCACCCTCACTGCCATCTGGATCCCTAAACAGTCCTTCCAAGAGATGCAACACTTCACTTGTGAATCTGATGCTCCCATTGTGGTCTCCTCTACCTCAGAGAAACTGGGTGTGGACTAGGAGATTGCATTGTTGAGCACCTTGACTCTGTCCACCACAATAACATGGATCTTTCAGTGGCCAACCCAGTTCAATTTCCTGTCCCATTCCCTTGCTGACACTTTGTAAATGGTCCCAGAGTGAGGCCACCTGCAAATTGGAGCAACCACACCTCATCTTCTGTCTGGGCACCCTCCAACCAGATAGCATTCACACTGATTTCTCCTGTTTCCATTGAACCACCCCTCCCCCACCTTTCCCTGGTCTCATTTCACAGGACCAAAATCAATTCTCAACTTTCCTCTCATCATATCTAATTAACACCTCTTGTTTGTTGGACTGGACTCCTCCCCCTCCCATTCTTTCCCCCTTTCTCTCCCCAGTCCTCAATTCAGACACCTGCCTGGATGGTTGAGTTCCTCCAGCAATTCTGAGTGGGTTTTTTTCCACAATAATCAAATAAACAGCCATTCCAATTTCTTTCTCCTTATTACATATCAGCTTAGATTTACCAGCTTCTGTTATCCTCCCAAGTATGCTTTACAGTTCCAATACCCATTCCAAATTTTTTCAAAAATTCAATTTTACTTTCATGATCCACATCAACTCTGTCCAATCTTGTCATCCAAGTTCAGTGTTACCAATTCTCCAGTACTTTCCCTACTGCTGATGTCAGGCTGTCAGAATGACTGTCCCACATTTCTTCTCTCTCCTTTCTGTAGGTTACATTCATTACCTTTTTTGAGAATCTATGACAATCTGGAAGATTATGCCCAGTGCATCCAATATCACCCCATCCAAGACATGAATCACATACCAATGCTCATCACTGGTATGTGATCTGCCCTTTGCACATCCCCTGAAGAGCAGCCAGTGCCAGGTACAGTGCATCTAAAGGGCCTGATTTATAAGCCCATTTTACACAACTACTTCAAGGAGGGAATATTGTGCATTTATTCTGTGTAAAAGGTACAAACACAGAATGGGGGGGGGGGGGGGGGGGGTTCATTGTCATGCCACCTGTAAGCCAGCAGCAGAGATAATCACAACGCCAGATCAACGTTAGTGTGGGGGGAAAAAAGGGCAAGCCGGCAGGCTGGGAAAGGATGGGTATGTTCTATGTCACACTAGATGCCGACACTGTTGTATTACAAGTCTTCCAGAATGCCAGCATGCTTGGTAAAACGACACACTGGGGCAGCATTACATCAGCGTTCAGTGCAAACAAGTTCTTTTCTTTGGCTTGGCTTCGCGGACGAAGATTTATGGAGGGGGTAAAAAAGTCCACGTCAGCTGCAGGCTCGTTTGTGGCTGACCAGTCCGATGCGGGACAGGCAGACACGATTGCAGCGGTTGCAAGGGAAAATTGGTTGGTTGGGGTTGGGTGTTGGGTTTTTCCTCCTTTGCCTTTTGTCAGTGAGGTGGGCTCTGCGGTCTTCTTCAAAGGAGGCTGCTGCCCGCCAAACTGTGAGGCGCCAAGATGCACGGTTTGAGGCGTTATCAGCCCACTGGCGGTGGTCAATGTGGCAGGCACCAAGAGATTTCTTTAGGCAGTCCTTGTACCTTTTCTTTGGTGCACCTCTGTCACGGTGGCCAGTGGAGAGCTCGCCATATAATACGATCTTGGGAAGGCGATGGTCCTCCATTCTGGAGACGTGACCCATCCAGCGCAGCTGGATCTTCAGCAGCGTGGACTCGATGCTGTCGACCTCTGCCATCTCGAGTACCTCGACGTTAGGGGTGTGAGCGCTCCAATGGATGTTGAGGATGGAGCGGAGACAACGCTGGTGGAAGCGTTCTAGGAGCCGTAGGTGGTGCCGGTAGAGGACCCATGATTCGGAGCCGAACAGGAGTGTGGGTATGACAACGGCTCTGTATACGCTTATCTTTGTGAGGTTTTTCAGTTGGTTGTTTTTCCAGACTCTTTTGTGTAGTCTTCCAAAGACGCTATTTGCCTTGGCGAGTCTGTTGTCTATCTCATTGTCGATCCTTGCATCTGATGAAATGGTGCAGCCGAGATAGGTAAACTGGTTGACCGTTTTGAGTTTTGTGTGCCCGATGGAGATGTGGGGGGGCTGGTAGTCATGGTGGGGAGCTGGCTGATGGAGGACCTCAGTTTTCTTCAGGCTGACTTCCAGGCCAAACATTTTGGCAGTTTCCGCAAAGCAGGACGTCAAGCGCTGAAGAGCTGGCTCTGAATGGGCAACTAAAGCGGCATCATCTGCAAAGAGTAGTTCACGGACAAGTTTCTCTTGTGTCTTGGTGTGAGCTTGCAGGCGCCTCAGATTGAAGAGACTGCCATCCGTGCGGTACCGGATGTAAACAGCGTCTTCATTGTTGGGGTCTTTCATGGCTTGGTTCAGCATCATGCTGAAGAAGATTGAAAAGAGGGTTGGTGCGAGAACACAGCCTTGCTTCACGCCATTGTTAATGGAGAAGGGTTCAGAGAGCTCATTGCTGTATCTGACCCGACCTTGTTGGTTTTCGTGCAGTTGGATAATCATGTTGAGGAACTTTGGGGGACATCCGATGCGCTCTAGTATTTGCCAAAGCCCTTTCCTGCTCACGGTGTCAAAGGCTTTGGTGAGGTCAACAAAGGTGATGTAGAGTCCTTTGTTTTGTTCTCTGCACTTTTCTTGGAGCTGTCTGAGGGCAAAGACCATGTCAGTGGTTCCTCTGTTTGCGCGAAAGCCGCACTGTGATTCTGGGAGAATATTCTCAGCGACACTAGGTATTATTCTATTTAGTAGAATCCTAGCGAAGATTTTGCCTGCAATGGAGAGCAACGTGATTCCCCTGTAGTACAGGGGAATCACTACAGTGCAAACAAGTAAAGCCAGCTTAATGACAGGTTTTTTTTCAGGTAGAATTGCAGGATCTCTGTAAAAATGGCTACGAGGATAGATAGTTTGGGTCTTTATTCTATAGACCGCAGGAGGAATGACCTTATTGTGATTTACAAAACCATGAGGGGCACGGATAAAGTAAATGCTCAAATTCTTTTTCCCAGGAGATGCCTCGAACTCAAAGTTGCAAATTTAAGGGGGGGGAGAGGAGAAACTTAAGAGAGGCATTTTCTTCTCTCTTCCCTCCACCAAAGTGTGGTCGATGCTTGGAATGAGCTGCCAGAGGAAATAGTTCAAGTAGCCATAATTCTGATGTTCAAAAGACATTGAACAGCAAAATGGATAGGAAGAACATAGAACACGTTTTGACTAGCACAGAATCCCAATTTTGTTGGCTTGGACAGCCCACATTTCAACAATAATAAAAGGTTACAGGTCTCTGAGGCCTCTACAAAATACACAAGACACAGAGGAGGACTCAACAGGTCAAACAGCATCTGTGGATAGAAATGGTCAGTCAAGATCTGGAGGCAGAAACTTTCATCAAGAGGGGGTACCTAGGGAGGAGTCAAGAGGTTATCTGGTATTGGACAGTAGGTAGAAGGAATGTCAAATGCGAAATGGAGGGAAAGGGTTAGAGAAATGTGAAATTTTTGACAGAATGTTCACTTTGTTTCTCTCTTCAAATGCATCCCAACCAGCTGGGTCATTCCAGTACTTTCAGTTGTAAGTGTTGATTTACAAGACTTTCAACATCACATCAGCTTCATCTCATTACGTGTTGAGATGAGTCTTGAGTTTTGACCACATATTCTTGTGATCACAAAGACTGCTTGCCTTCATCTCTGCAATTCAGTGCATTACACGAGCAATTCTGAGCACACACGTTATACGGGATGCCATATCTCTCTCACTATCATGGGATGTTTCGGATTCCTCACATTCAAGTATTTTAAAATAGTCACTCTTCAAATATACTTAAACATGGCTGCCAAACTGAATATATCTGAAATAATCAGATCACTACTGTGACATGGACAGAATTTGTAGCCATTTCCATATTCTTCCTCAAAAAGAGAAGCGTTAAGGATCTGACATTAACCTGAGAAGCCAGGATCAGCATCACATGTACATCTGTGATGTGTGGTGATACGTCAGTGCAAAATTTTGTGTTCTCCTCTTTCAGTCAACCATAGACCAAATAACTCAGGCAAGCCCAAGTTGAGGCTTTCAACATCCTGAGTTCTGTTATTTCTGTCAAACTGAAAAAGATGGCATTTGGAAAAAACATTGGTGATGAGAATGAAAAAGGTCGAGTTTAGCTTTTGACACTGAATTCACCAGTCTGAATGACCATTGTATCTGGATTCAAACGACTATTGATTTGGGAATTATGAAATAGTATTCTGATAAGTTACAAAAAATGGACTAATTTTGCCCATGGAGCACTGCAGACCTTAAAAAAAGTCATAAAAATCTAATTAAATAAGCCATTGACATATTAACTCATCTTTTACCATGTTGATTTCTCTCTCCCATTTAATTAGTCCACTGCAGATTCTGGTAGAGTCTAATAAGATCTCAGATCAAACTTCAGTGAAATGATTCCATGGTTTTCAGTTCACAATTCAAAGCTTTGCTTTTTTTTTAAAAAAAAAGGGAAATGGTTTTACATTTCAATTCAACTTTGACCAAAATCACAAGCAAAGACCGACTCCAAAACTCAACATATTGCTCACTTCACCACACACACCAGTCCAGCAATTTGCCATCATTTGCAATTTTATTTCTTTCCTGCACTTCACAATTTTAAAACTTCACTGATTTTCATTTATTTTCTTGAATATGTTGCACTCCACCAATCACAAGGTCTGCACTAAATATCTGTAAAACTAAGAATCAGGCCCACAATTTGCTCAATTTGAAGACCTTGGGTCTTAAAGGACAATATTCCTTGTTTAATCAATACCAACTGATGGGCTGATATGTTCTGAGAGCACAGCACATCTTCCTCCTGCTGGTTAAATGCCTTTACTGCAGGAAGCATTTTTTTTTGGAATATTTTATTTATATTTTCACTCAAGCTTGTACAGCCATGTACAGTGTCATGCCAACAATGGCAGTTCACATTCAAATATACATATATTCATTTTCTTTAAGATTATATATACAAGCCCGTGTCTCCACCAACCCCCTCTCCCCATACATAAAACAAGACCACTCACTCAAATTTCAACCAACAACAAAATTTTAACCCCAGGAAAATAAATAACAAGGGGCAGGGATTGTTGCATCTTAGTGGGCGGCCTCTGACTTTCCTTGATCGGGATCAGTGCGAGGGAGAGGAAGCCACAGCAAGGACGGGGAAACTAATCACTGCCATGCTCATATGTAGTGCATGTATGTAGTGCACGAAAGGTACTGTATTTGTTTCTCAGGTTATGTTATTTTCTCCAGGGGAACGCGTTCGATACTAAGACTAGAGTCGGACTTCCAAGTCGCCGCAATACATTTCCTGGCCACCGCCAATGCAATTAACACAAATTGGATTTGAAATTTTGACAGCTTTATTGTTGTAAGCCTTATGTCCATTATATTTCCCAGCAGGAACAACTCTGGGTCCTGTGAGAATCGATTGTCTATCATTTTCTCCAGGACTTGGCCGAGATCTACCCAAAAAGACCTCACCTTGGTACATGACCAGGATATGGGCTTTTAATGTTGTGCATTACTATTATCTGATTTGCCATCAATAGAAGTAAACTGATTTGCTCCTGGCTTGCAGTGAATCTGAAAATCATAACCAGCCACAAATAACATCCTCTTCATTTAACACTTGATAACAAATGAAGTTACAGAATACTGAGTGTATTCGAAAACAAGCAAACCATCTTGAGGGAAAGGTACAATTTGGGAAGTGATTTGCAAACATGGATGTTTTCCTTCTGCAGTGCACTGAATTTGGCCCACATGATTTGCCAACTCAGATGCAAGTCCCTTGGAGGTCATGATGAGAAAAATTATAATAGATAATAAATATATTGCTGATGGATTAAATATTATTAATCTGTCTTTATGTCAGAAAAGACATTTAATAATATGAAGTGAAAAGCAAGTTTTTCATTGTTAACAGTGAGGCATTTAAATGTGACCATGCAGAAATTGGTTTTGACAGCTTTCATTTTGAGTTTCTAAATAAAAAGTGCAGCAGAGATAGTGAGACATTTGTATTGATCTTTCAAAATTCTTTACAATTTACCGTAGTTCCCTAAACTGGAAGGTTGCAAATATTATTTAAGAAATGACACAAATTTAAAACTGTGGATAGTTTGAAATATGTAATTGACAAATGACAACCTGCAACCCAGTTGAACGACATGGTCTCAGGGTACTTAGAAAATTATAACATGAGGGTGATCAATGTGGCTTTCTGATAGGAATATTATCAAGAAATCTAATATATTAATAATGAGAAATGAGAAGTATTCCATGGGAGCTCTCCACATTCTCTGCCTTTCATTCACCGAGATAATCGGTGATCAGCTCCCCTTTCCTGTTTGTTTGCCATTATCCTTCCTTCATTCTCCAAAAGACCCAAAACAAAATCAACTTATCTGTGCCTTAACTATGTTCTATTATTTTGTGGGAGAGGGAATTTCAAAGATTCATGGCCCTAAAGAGCAAAAATAGCTCCTGCACCATCAATGGGCAATGTCTAGTCCAAAACTAAGCCTTGTTTTACATTCTTGCACAAGGGAAAGCATCTATCCTATCAAGATCTTTTGTTTGTAAAGTTAAAACAACTCCAAAGACTTTGCGTCCACAACCCAACTGATTTTTTTTTCATTGTACAGTGCTTTCATCACACAGTATGCTCTCTGAACCAACTTCAAAGGAATCAGATTTATTGTCATGAACACGTCTCAAAATTCATTGATTTGTGGCATTTGACTTGATTACAGTACAAACGTTTATATAAATCACCTTACCACAATTAAAATAGTGCATGCATAAGTCAAAGTAAGGCAATGCTGGCTTTGGACCACTGAGCGCTCAACTTCAGGTTCTGTATCTTTTCCTCCAATGGGATCAGAGTGAAGAGGGCATGGCCTGGGTGGCGATGGGCCTTGAAGATGGAGGCTGCTTTCTTAAGACAGTGTCTTTTAAAGATGTCCTCGATGGAGCAAAGACTGGTGCTGTGATGCAACAGGCAGAGTTTACAATGCTCTGGGTTTTATTTTCTTGTCCTAAGCATTGGCACCTCTGTACCAGACAGCCGTGCAACAACCTCCTGAAGAGGTTTTCGAGAATCTACAGTGACACACCAAATCTCCTCTGTAATGGTAGTGTACTTATGTGGGTAGGGAGTAGAGCTGGTCACCAGTGGTGGGGTATCTTGGGTGACCCACCAGAAAAGTAACGCGCATGCGTGAGTCAGAATGGGGGAGTGCAAGCAAAGTGGTGGACCACGCGCATGTGCAGGGATGCAGGTGGAGGAGATTAGGAGTGTTGTGGTCACCTATGTGGCGAAAAGCCAATGAAAACTTTGGTGAGACGTGTTTTAAGGGAAAAAAATTTGATTGTTTCAGAGAACAAAAAAGGTTGACGCCATTTATGTGCTGAGGAAATGCTGAGTGTGTTCTTTTAATTGCGTGCATTAACTTATAGTCCCTGCACCTCAAACTCCTCACAAAGTATAGCCACTTGCAAGCCTTCTTCATGATTGCATCAACATGGATGCCAGGACAGATTCTCAAGAGATGTTGACGCCCTCTCCACTGCTGAGCCCCCGATGAGGGCTGGTTCATGTTCTCCTGACTTTTCCTGAAGTCCACAATCATCTCCTTGGTTTTTCTATTGTTGAGTGCAAGGTTGTTGATATGTCAGCACTTAACTAGTTGATTTATCTCCCTCCTGTACACTTCCTCAATGCTATTTGTGATTCTGTTAGCAACCATGAAGTCAGAGCAAGAATGTCTCAGCCTTACAAAGGATGGTACATTCCAGGTACACACCGATATGCTGTTTAGTTATTGCATGGTTTCCTTAGTTTTATGTTATGTATGCTTTGCTTTCCTAATTACTTGCAAACTACTTATATTTCATCAAAGGGGAGACTAGCTCCCTTCATCCAGGAGCATTTGGTACATTTAAACAAAGATTAAAAAATTATAAAAACAGAACAAAATGGATGAACCTCATATCTCCAAACCTAATTCAATTCCAAACTTTAACTCACTGGTGTCTTTGTAGACTTCTGTAATTTGTTTCCTTGCCTATTTTTGCAAAAAAAAAATAAGAGGGGCTGCCAGAGCTGCTGTAACAGCAACGCTGCCGCTCCTGTGAACCTGCAGTGTCCAAAGAAACAACAAACACTCTCAAGGGGTTAGCTCTGTACAGACTTTAAATGGCATTAAAATAAACCACCACTGGCTCCTTTAAAGCCCTGCAACTTTGGGGTCTGGGCCCAGATGGTGGCCCCCGTGTTCATCAGTGGCACTGAGGGGGGTGTTACAGACTCCAGGGGAAAAGAATATGGACAGAGGGCACTAGAAAACAGGGAGATCACCCACCAGTTTGAGTATGAGAAGCAGAGGAGTGGACCCACAGGAACTATGTCCACGGTGGTGGTCCAGTGAGAGGCTCCGTGGCTGAAGAACAGGTGGTGGGCCGTTGGTGATGTGGGGAGGAACCCATGCAGGCTGCTGGAGACTGGAGTCAAGGGACTTGCTCCAGATTGCTGTCTGCTGGAGACTGGCTGAAAGGGGTACCACGTATCAGAACCGAGATGAGAGAGGGTGCTGAGGGCTTCCTGATCACGTCAAAGGTTTGGATCTGGAGTTCAAGTTGCCAATGACTTGGACTGAAGTCTGTACGGCAGCGGAAGTTGTGGGAGTACCGGAGGGACTCCTTACTTCTCTTTGACTGAACCACTGGGCAAATCCTGCTGATGGCAAATCAGTAAGTCTGCCTTACTGTAAAGAGAAGGAAATTTTGTGTAATATTACTTTTTCTGTTTTATTACATTATTGTGTCTTGAATCATCATCAAATCTGGCAATAACTTACTGAGAATCTCCTTTTAAGTCGTTAACATAGTTTGTAAATAATTAAAGGCCTGGTCTCTGCCTAAATTTCTCACAAGTACAAATGTGTTGCCAACAATGCTGATTTAACCCAACTTCTTGCTGCGATTACCCGAACATTTCACTTGGTTCTTTCTGTCGCATTCTACAAATCGCAACTTGCCAATCTGAAAATGACCCATTCACCCCAACAAGCTGGCCAATCTCCAGCCCCATGCCTCAACTGACATATCCGCTGAATACGTTTCAGAAATCCAAATGCAATACATGCAGAGTTTCATCTTAGTCTTTTATTCCACTTTCTTACTTCTTTCAGAGGTCAACAAATTTGTCAAAAATCGGCACAGAACCCTGGCATCAGAGAGCAGCAGCAATCATCAAGGATCCACACCACCCAGGACATGCTCTGTTCTTGCTGCTACCGTCGAGAAAGAGGTGTAGGTGCCACAGGATTTGCACCACCCAGGTTCAGGAACAGCTGCTCCCCCTCCACCATCAGACTCCTCCACAACAAACTCACTCAGGGACTCAGTTCAGGACTCTTACTTGTGCACATTATTTCTTATTGAATATTTATTTTTTGTATCGCGCTACTTGTTTGCATTTCCTTCTCTGTTTTCATTTCTCTTTTTATATACACGTTTTCTTGAGCAGAGTTTTTTTCCCCCCTCCACTAACAATAAGCAGAAATTCTCCAGGAAAGAAAATCTTGGGACTCTACGTGATGTCAATAAATTTGAACTTTGATAAATATATGTTGATTCTGCTTGATTGTACCATGATTTTCTAAATGTCTGCTATTACTTCATGAACAATGGATACCAGCAACTTCCCAATGATAGACGTTGGTCTAAGATACCAAGAGTTTCCTGGCTTTCTATCTTCCTCGTTGCGAAGTAACACAGTTGGGGATTTTCAATCTACTGGGGTCTGGAGGATCAAAGATGGGGCAGACGTCACAAAATTCTTTACAAGTATTTTCAGATTCCAACACCCCCCCCCCCCCAGCAAATTATTTTGCTGCAGTTGGGCAGTGGAGATGCATTCAGTGGGTTGGAAGGGGCAGTCAAGGTGTTAAGTTGCATATTAACAGGAGTGCCACTCTATGCAGCAAGAACTACATTATCCATGCAATATGCGTGAAAACAGGCACTCGAGACATGTAGTGTTTAAATTTTCCTTGTCCAACATAACAAAAAAATGTCACTTCCAACACTCTTGCTAATAAAATAATCAATGGCCTGTGCTGCAGAGATGCAGCTCAAGTACTCTGATTACGTGCACTAATTTGCTGTGCTCGTTCTTTGAAGATTTAAAAAAAACAATGAAGAAACTGCGTGACACTGGTTAATTAATAGCACCCTATGCTGAAGATAGAGGCTGCAACCCAGAATATAATTACTAACAATTCAAAGTGAAGCAGATTTTACTTATTGTGCTACATTTGCACAAATTGTCTAAAATGCCAGTTAACTAATATTTATGTTGGTTATGTAACACAGATATCCTGATTTTAGATCAAAGGAAATGGGACAACATAGTTATTTTAAACTGAAACTATACAAAAGATACAGAAAATGTCCTGGCAACCATAATAAAGCTACCTATTCTCATGGAAATTACAGTGCAAGCCATCACATATTGTTCAGCCAATAGGATGCATAAAGTATTGTTGCCATTCATTGAACATGCAGAGCAATCACTTCTACTGTGTATCACAGAATCAAGGTTCAATTCCAAGTGAAAGAAATGCACAATACAATTGTATATTGATGAGACAACAGTGCAGTTAACTGGCTATTGGTTTGGGGGGGGGGGGGGTGGTGCGCAGTAACTGCTAATCCCAAACTTTTTTTTAATGAAATGCTGATCCACACACACACACACACAATTCAGGTTCACAAGATAAAGGAACAGAAGTAAGCCACTCTAATCATGAGTTGATCTATCATCCCACTGAGCACCACTCCCTATAACCCTTAATGACCTATCTAGTCAACTACCTGTCAATTGCTACCTTAAATATACCCAACGTCCTCACTTCCTCAGCCACCTGTGGCAACAAGTTCCACAGACTCACGACCATCTGACGAAATAAATTTTTCCACATCTGTTTTAAATTGATGCCCTTTTATTATGATGTTGTGCCCTCTTCTCTTAGAGAATCCCCTACCATGGGGAACATCCTTGCTACATCTACTCTGTCCAGGCCTTTCAGCATTCGATATGCCTCTCTGAGGGCCCCCCTTCATCCTTCTGAACTCTGAGAAGTACAATCCAAGAGGTGACAAATGTTCCTCATATGCGAGCTCTTTCATTCCTGGTATCATTCTAGTCAATCTTCTCTGAACACTCTTCAACATGTCTTTTCTCAAATAATGTGCCCAAAACTGTACATAGTACTCCAAGTTAGGTCTCACCAGTTCTTCAGAGTCTCAACATTACATCACTGCTCTTGTATGCTATTCCTCTAGAAATTAATGTCAACATTGTATTTACCTTCTTCACACTGACTCAATCTGGAAGTTAACATTTAGGGTATCCTGCACAAGGACTCCCAAGTCCCTTTGCACCTTGGAATTTTGAATTTTCTCCCTGTCTAAATAATAGTCTGCCCGTCTATTTCTTCGACCAAAGTATGTGACCATATGCATTCCAAAATTGTACTTCACCTGCCCCTCTTTGCTCATTCTCCTAATCTATTCTAGTCTCTCTACAGTCTCTGTATCCTCAACACCACCCACCCATTTTGGTATTATTTTCAAATTTGACCACAAAGCCATCTATTCCATCATCCAAATTATTTATATTAGAACAAGAAGTGACCCAAACTGATTCCTGTGGAAAACAACTGGTAACTAGTAGCCAACCAGAATAGAATCCTTTTATTTCCACTGTTTCCTGCTGACCAGCCAATGCTCTATCCATGTTAGAATCCTTCCTGTAATTTCATGGGCTCTCATCTTGTTTAGCAGCCTAATATGTGGCACCTTGAAGACCTTTTGAAAGTCCAAGTATACAACATCAACTGCATCTCCCCAGTCTATCCTACATGTGATTTATTCAAAACATTGAAATAGGTTTGTCAGGCATGATCTTTCTTTAAGGAAGCCATGCACCTCCAGATATTCCATTCTATTACAATCATTAGTCAAAGCACACCAAGAATCCACAGGATTAGGATCAAAGCCAGAGGAGTGTTCAAACCTTCTCCAAAGCAAGAGTGACAATTTCAGGAAATCCAATGCACCTCCTTGCAATGGACAGATTATGTGAAACATACTGTAGATATAAAAACTTATTTTTGCCCCATAGAACAATTTAAATGATAATCTCGGTGCTTAGTAGGAATAAGCAACTACTAATATTCTCCCAAAATAGTCTTCCGATTGTTATCTTTCATCGATTCCCAAAGGAGCTTCCCTGGTCACAAAGCAATATGGAACTCTGGAGAGAGAAATAAATAAAAACTGCAGATGCTGGAATTCTGAGCCTTTGATCAAGTTTCCCAAAATGTTGACTGACCATTTCTACCCATGGATGCTGTCTGACCCTCAAGTTCCTCCAACCCCTGGTAGATGATCAAAAAATAGTACACACACTTTGAACAGAGAAAAATGGAATAAGACAAACCTACAGCCCAGTTACTCACGGTACACTATAAAACTTCAATAATCCAAAATACTTGTGATATTGGGTTCTGGATTGGCAGATTTCACATATCAGTTATTCTTCCTTCTGAAGCACCAACATCCATTAAATTGTGTGGTTTCAAAACATGTTACACTGTGAATGAGAAATATTCCCAGTGGAAGGCGACTAGAAAGAGAGCACAGGAAACAAAATTGATGAGTTTAAAATGATCATGAGTATAGGGGAATTGTGAGTATAAAAGGATCATCCTCAGGAAAATGGAACCCCATAAGTTTTAAACGAATGTGGGAATGGGCCCTTGCGAGTTTAAAAGGAACAAGGTAATAGTATCCACTAAGTGAATGGACCCTGCCTCAGTTTAAAAGGAATATAGAATCGAGCCCTGATAAGTTTAAAAAGAGAGTGAGAACAAGGCCCATCTGAGCTTTAAGACAAGCAGGGATAAGGAGATTCTGGATAAGTGAATTTTCTAGTTGCACGAGAATGCATGTTGCATGGTTGTCGACTAACAGCAGGGCACACTAATTTTAAAACTCTATTTTTTAGCTATTTATTTTCTGCATTTTTTTTGCCAGTTGGTTGAGGCTACAGTTGCTTGAATTCTGGATAACAGGGGTTTTACTATACTAGCAAAAGAAACTTAAATGACTATCTAATGTGAGAAGCATTTAAATACCAAGGAAATCACCGAGAAGGCACAGAGAGGGCCAGTGAATTGCCTCTTCACATCAGGCCCAGTTCATTCCTGGTGTGGGTGACCAGGAACTCTTATATCTCTAAAGCACAATACAGCCCATTACAAAGATCTAACTTCAAATTGTGAACAATCAAGAAACCATCTCAATGCTGGTCTCTCTCCATCTCATGTCCCAGTTATATGAATGAGTGTTAAGCAGAAAAATTGAAACAGTGCAAATGTACACCTGCAGCAAGAATTTTGGTACATTTGTACATTGTACTTACGTGTATGTGTACAACAATAAGCTCTCGTATATTAAGCCTGAAGATTTACTTTAACATGATCAGGTTAGTCAATTGCTTTAAAAAAAAGGTTTGCCTTGTGATGAAGAATGTATGGAAAATCTAAATCATTCAAAATAAAAATGGAATCCTTCCCTGATGAGACACCAAATATCAGAATTATATTTTCCCAGGTCAGAAGTAGCACAAGTAGATAGGTGGGTTAAGTTTGTGGATGATGCAAAAGTTGGTAGAGATTAAGACACTGTAAAGACCCATCAATGAATACAACCGGACAGAGATCAGTTATAGATATGGACAGAGAAATAGCAGATGAAGTTTAATGTGAACAAGTGACAGATACTGCACTTCAGGAAAACTGTAAAGAGAAAGTATACAATCAATGGCAGAACTCAAAAAGCATTAACATGCAGAGAGATCTGGGCATTCAAATCAAAGCAGCCATATATGCAGACAGATAGGTCTACAAGATCATGACAAGCATTGATAAAGTAGACCACCAGCACCTTTCCCCCCCCCCCCCCACCCCAGGGCTGGTGTAGCTAACACCAGAGGACGTCGGAGAAAAGTTCAGGAGAGACATTGGTTTTTCTTTAAAACTAAAGAGTTGTGGGTGCCGAGAATGCATGGCCTGGGATAGCAGTGGAGGCTGAAACAATAGAGGCATTTTTTAGACTCTTGAACAGGCACATAGAAGAAAGAAAAATAGAGATTTATGAGGTAGGGAGGGTTTATCATTTTTTTGGGTAGGTGTATAATTAGATCGACACAACATCGTGGCTGAAGGGCCTGTATTGTGCTGTAATGCAAGTAGGGATATGGAATGTTTTATTAGCCAGAGCACTGAACACAAGAGTAAGAAAGTCATTTTCCAGGCATAGTTAGTTGGACCACACTTGGAGTGTTGTGTGCAATTCTGGTTGCTCCTTCAGAGAAAGGGTGTGGAAGCTTTGTAGAAGATGCAGAAGAGATTACCATGATGTTTCTCGCATTTTATTTTAAATATAAACACAGCCGCTGTGTTCCAGGAAATTATTCTCACTTTTCTGGACTGCATCCAGTGTAAAAAGCTTGGAAAGGGATGGAGGGTGCCATTCTCATTCTAACATTTTACCTCCTAGACACCTCATCAATTTCCCAGAACACCTGGAGTCTAAAGTGAACCACAAGCGTTCCGTGAACAATGGACTAATGAACAGGACAACGCCGAAGTGGCCAGCTCTTTACTTACTGCACTTCTGGTATGCTGTCTAAACCTGCGTAAAGAAATAGAGATTTGGAATTTTGGTCAATCGTGCGTGAATGACCAATGCCGAGGTGTCAGACATTTTTCAGACCGGTAAAATCACGCAAAGCCCATCTTAAAAAAAAAACATTGAATTAAAGGGTACTATCTATGAAGAGGGGGGATGACAAACTTGGGTAGTTTTCTCTGGACTGTCGGAGGCTGAGGGGAAATATGATAGAAGTCTATAAAATTATGAGAAGAATTATTAAGGTAAATAGTCAGTATATTTATCCCAGAGATTTAAAAAAAACCCATATATCAAATGACATGCATTTAAATTATTTTTTTTAAAAATGAAGAGTTTGATCAAAGTTGATGCCTGGAACATTTTTATTTTCTGAGCATGGTAGGTGCTGGAGAGATCTGCCAGAGGTAGTTGTGGAGCAGATACAATATGTTTACAAAATGCAATAGTGTAAGAAACTTCAAGATAACCACATGATTATGCAGGGCACAGAAAGCATCCCATGCATGCAGCAGTTTTACTTTAATTTGGGCATCATGTTTTTTTTATTTTTATTTTTCACACTATGAACCATATTAATCAAAATACACAGAAACATTTCCCTCTTGAACATAGTGTCATTTTCTCCCCTTTTTTCCTCCCTCCCTTCCCAACCCCCTCCAAACCCATTAAACATTCAACATATACAATACAATAAACCCATTAAACAATGAAAAAAACCAAGAAAATTGTGTCATCTACTTTTACACAATGGATCAGTTCATTACGTCTTCTTCTCATTCTATCATTTTAGGGGGTGGAGGTCCACGGTAGGCCCCCTCTGTTGTGTTCCATGTACGGTTCCCAAATTTGTTCAAATAATGTGACTTTATTTTTTAAATTATATGTTATTTTTTTTCCAATGGAATACATTTGTTCATTTCCACGGACCATTGCTGTACTCTCGGGCTCTTTTCTGATTTCCAAGTTGACATTATACATTTTTTTGCTACAGCTAAGGCTATCATAATAAATTTTTTTTGCGCATCATCCAGTTTAAGGCCTAATTCTTTATTTCTTATATTACTTAGAAGAAAGGTCGCTGGATTTTTTGGTATATTGCTTTTTGTGATTTTATTTAATACCTGATTTAGATCTTCCCAAAACGTTTTCACTTTCTCACATGCCCAAATTGCATGTACTGTTGTTCCCATTTCCTTCTTACAGCAAAAACATCTATCTGATAATGTTGGATCCCATTTATTTAACTTTTGGGGCGTGATATAGAGCCTGTGTAACCAGTTATATTGTATCATGCGTAACCTCGTGTTTATATTTCTCATAGTTCCGGAGCATAACTTTTTCCATATTTCATTTTTTATCTTTATGTTTAGATCTTTTTCACACTTTTCTTTGGGTTTAGAGCTTATTTCAGCATTTTCTTTCTCTTGCAGCTTGATGTACATGTTTCTTATAAATCTTTTAATTATCATTATGTCATATTCAAAGCTGCTTCCTTTTGGTAATCTCAGTCTGCTTCCCAATTTGTCCTTTAAGTGGGTTTTCAGTTGGTGGTATGCAACAATTTTCTATTCTTTTAATTCCTTTTCTCTCCCATTCTCTAAAGGAAAGATTACTTATTGTGGAAGGGATTAGTTGATTTTGCGTCAATAATAATTTTGGTAGTTGGTAACGATTGAAATAGGTATTGTATCCTTGGGAAGATGTTCCTTTTAATGCAATTTACCCTTTCTATCAGTGTTAGTGGTAATTCTTTCCAATGTTCTAAGTCATCCTGTAATTTCTTCATTAATGGCTGATAATTTAATTTGTATAGGTGGCCTATATTATTATCTAATCTAATACCTAGGTATCGGATTGCTTGTGTTTTCCATTTAAATGGTGATTCTTTTCTAAACTCTGTGTAATCTGCATTATTCATTGGCATAGTTTAACTTTTATTTGCGTTGATCTTGTACCCCAATATTTCTCCATATTCCTTCAATTTCTTATGTAATTCTTTTATTGATATTTCTGGTTCTGTTAAGTATACTATGATGCCATCTGCAAATAAACTGATTTTATATTCCTGCTTTTATTTTTATCCCTTTTATTTTACTTTCTGTTCTTATCAGTTCTGCCAATGGTTCTATTGCTGAAGCGAACAGTGAGAGAGATAGTGGACATCCCTGCCTAGTTGACCTGCTTAATTTAAATGGGTTCAATATATGTCCATTTACTGTCACTTTCGCCAATGGTTCCTTATATAATGCTTTAATCCAATTAATATATTTCTCTGGTAGGTTGAACCTCTGTAATACTTTGAATAAATAATTCCATTCTACCCTGTCAAAGGCTTTCTCTGCATCTAAAGCAACAGCCACTGTTGGTATCTTATTTCCTTATACTGCATGGATTAAGTTAATGAACTTACAGACATTGTCCGTTGTTCATCTTTTCTTAATAAATCCAGTTTGATCGAGTTTTACTATTTTTGATACACAGTCGGCCAATCCGTTTGCTAATAGTTTTGCGGATTATCTTGTAATCTGAGTTAAGTAGAGATATTGGTCTATTCGATGCTGGTGTTAGTGGATCTTTGGTATTACTGTAATTATTGCTGTTTTACATGAATCTGGCAAGTTTTGTGTTTCTTCTATCTAGTTCATTACTTCCAGGAGAGGAGGAATTAATAACTCTTTAAATATATATAGAATTCTATTGGGAGTGCATCCTCTCCAGGCATTTTATTGTTCGGTTTATTATCCTGTATTTCCTCTATTTCAAATGGTTTTATCAATTTGTTTTGCTCCTCTTCTTGCAATTTCAGTAGTTCAATTTTAGCTAAAAACACATCTATTTTGCCTTCTTTCCCTTCGTTCTCAGTTTGGTATAATTGTTTATAGAATTCCTTAAAGTTTTTATTGATCTCTTTTGGGTTATATGTAATTTGTTTGTCCTTTTTCCTTGATGCCAATACAGTTCTTTTACCTTGTTCTGTTTTAAGCTGCCAGGCTAGTATTTTGTGCATTTTTTCCTCCTAGCTCATAATACTTCTGATTTATTTTCATTATGTTCTTCTCCACCTGAAACATTTGTAATGTTTCGTATTTTACTTTTTTGTCTGCCAATTCTCTTCTTTTTGTTTTATCTTCCCTTGTTGCTAGTTATTTTTCTGTACTTACTATTATCTGCCCTCTAATGAAGGCTTTCATTGCATCCCATAATATAAATTTGTCTTTCATTGATTCTGTATTTATTTCAAAGTACATTTTAATTTGGCGTTCAATAAATTCCTGTCTTTTAAGTAACATGGAGTTTAATCTCCTTCTATATGTTCTTGGTGGGATGTCCTCCAGTTCTATTGCTAATAACAGGGGTGAGTGATCAGGTAACAATCTAGCTTTATATAACATTTTCCTAACTCTCCCTTGGATATGGGCTGACAATAGGAACAGGTCAATCTTTGAGTATGTTTTAATGTCGACTCGAATAATATTCCTTCTCCTTTGGGTGTTGCCTCCTCCATATATACAAAGGTTGCATTAACTGCATTGATTTAACCATAAATTTGGCTACTTTGTTCTTTTTGCTAGTCTTTTGTCCAGTTTTATCCATCTTTGGTCCAAATGAAGGTTAAAGTCCCCTCCTAACAATATATTCCCCTCCGTGTCTATAATCTTCAAAAAAATATCTTGCATAAATTTTTGATCTTTTTCATTAGGTGCATATATATATATTGACCAAATTCCAGAATTCTGAATATATCTGATATATTACATATCTCCCTACTGGATCTATTATTTCCTCCTTGATTTTGATTTGTACATTTTTATTGATTAATATAGCTACACCTCTGGCTTTTGAATTATATGATGCTGCCATTACGTGCCCTCCCCAGTCTCTCCTTAATATCTTATGTTCCACTTCAGTTAGATGTGTTTCCTGCACGAATGCTATATCAATTTTTTTCTTTTTTCAGTAAATTTAATAGCATCTTCCTTTTGATTTGGTTATGTATTCCATTAATATTTATAGTCATATAGTTCAACATGGCCATTTCATACTCTGTTTACACCTCATTTCTGCTTCCTCACCACCACCTTTCCCCTTTTCCCCCATTTTCATCTCTCAGTTTTCCTTTTTTGAACTCAATGTATGACAACACTTCTAAAACACAAAATATTTCAACCATTCCCACATCTAAAATTCCCTTAACCCCAAGTGTCGTCCCCCTCCCCCTGTGAGTCGCCCCTTGTCCCTTGCTGGTCAACAACTCCCCTTTCCATTCGGATTGCGAATCCGTTCGCAAGTGTCAACTGATTTCGCAATGACTGTTATTCTCTCCCACCTAACCCCCTCCAGAAAAGACTTATCTTCACATTAAAAGAGCTCCCCCTCTTTTCTTCCCCCTCTTTTCTTCTCCCCCTTTTTCCCCCTTCTCCCTTACTTCTTTAGTTCTTACTTGTACATTATTTTTACATCTTTATATGTAGTTTGTCATCATTCTTCGTTCTTGTTACATCTCTTCATCTCTCTTCCTGACCTGCAGGCATTCTGCAAATTCTCGTGCTTTCTCCGGATCCGAGAACAGTCCGTTTTGCTCCCCCGGGATAACTATTTTAAGCACCGCTGATATATTAACATAAATTTATAGCCTTTTTTCCATAGGATTGATTTTGCTGTGTTAAACTCCTTCCTCTTCTTTAGGAGTTCAAACCTTATGTCTGGGTAAAAAAAATGTTTTGACCCTTGTACTCCAATGCTTTTTTGTCTTCTCTAATTTTATTCATTGCTTTATCCAATATATTTTCTCTTGTCGTGTGTCTCAGAAATTTTACTAAAACGAATTTTGGTTTTTGTTGTGACTGTGGTTTCTGGGCTAGTGTTCTGTGTGCCCTTTCTATTTCCATTCCTTCCTGTATTTCTGGCATTCCCAGGAGTTTTGGGATCCATTCTTTTATAAATTCTTTCATATCTTTGCCTTCTTCATCTTCCTTTAGGCCCACTATCTTTATATTGTTTCGCCTACTATAGTTTTCCATTTTTTCCATCTTCTGAGCTAACAACTCTTGTGATTCTTTAACTTTTTGTCACTTTTGTCCAATTTTCTTTTTAACTCGTTCACTTCCATTTCTACAGCCATTACTCGTTCTTCCACATTTTCTAATCCTTTCCCTACATCTGTTATGATCAGCTCTATTCTACTCACTTTTTCTTCTGTACTTTTCATTTTATTTCACTAAATTCTAGTGTCAACCATTCTTTTAATGCTTTCATTTTTTTTAATCTTTGGACTCTTCATTCATTTTACCTTCTATTCCTCTGTGCAGAGCTTGGTGTTCTTCTTACTCTAGGCTGCTCTTGGGCTTGTGTCTTCCACTTCTCTTCCTTGTATCTGTGTCTCTTCTGACTTTCTTGTTGAGTGCTTGCCTCAGTTTGTTGGGTGATTTTTTTCATGGCTTCTTGATGTTGGTCCTCTTCTTCTGGGCTAGTTATCTGTTGGGCTTCCTGCTGCTGTTTTTCTTTCTTATCACTCCCTTTCCCATTGCTTTCCTCTTCTTCCAGCTGAGAGCCCTGTTGTCGGGCATCTCTCAGCTGGTTGTGCTGTGTAAGTTCATTCCACAGCTGGGCCCCCCTCCTGTCTGTGTTCTCCTTTTCCTTGTTGTGTGCATTGCGCACCTCTGCTTGGCTCGGTGAGCCACTTTTGCAGTCCCGCGGTCGGGAGGTCGCGACCCAGCGGGGAATCTACCAACCTCGGGGAGCGGGCTCCTCTGTCCACAGCGGGTCCCTGCTTCTTCATGCAGGTAAGGCCTTCTCCTTTGTCTTCCGGTGTCTTTCCTTTTTTTCCCCCCGTTGTTTTTGATTTTTCTTTCTTAGGTGCCCTTTTATTTCTTTTCTCCACACCTTTATCTTTTATTTGTTGTGTTCTGCATTTCCTTCACTTTTTTTCTTATTTTCTGGAGAGGGCTGGTATTCTCCTACCGGCCACTACTCCATCACGTGACTCCTCCCAATTTGGGCATCATGTTTGGTCCAGACATCATGTCTGTGCTGCACTGTTCCATGTTCTAAGTGAGCATCTTAAATTTTTGAGCTGAGAGGAACAGGAGATTAGGGAAGATGGTTCAAAGCTGAGAATCTTGTCAGCAGAAGGCATGGGCATTAATTGTCGTCGACAACCCAGAAGCCGGCAAACACAAGCCGCTTTCTCACTTGCAAGTGATCCCAGGAATCAAATGCCAATTGGCCTTTGAAGTGGCAAGTGTGAAAGCAAAATCAGCTCAATGCCGGCGTCAGATGACATCATCTCATGCCAGGGATTGACGACCTCGACCCCAGTACAATACCCAGAGTCTGCAGATGCCGGCATTGCAATCAGGCAAGTGTGAAAAGGGTAATTACATATGCATGGTTAATTTTGTTCAAATACAAGATCACAATACATTGATCAGGATTTAGGGCAGGTCCACCATCACTCGATGCATCATGACATCACCAATAGAAGGTAGAACAGTCCCAACCCTGGGAATGGCTCCTGGCAAATGTGAAAGCATTCACTGTCCCAGTTAGAAGTAGTCAAGTGTAAAAATCCAAACCCCCTTTCCTATCCCAGGACACTGAACGGCCAATTTAGTGGGATGCAAGTGTAAAAGGGGCTACAGATACTCCACTGACTTACAGGATGGGGGAGATCAAAGCGATATCTGTGCAAAGCCACGGATGAATTGAAATGCAGAGATGGGAAAAAGCTGTTACCCAACCATTCAGCAATTCAGATAGGGGCTGAGATGAGTGAATAGAAATTCTGAGCTGGGATATTGACAGCACTGCTTTGGATGCAATAACATTTTTAGAAAATAGAAGAACAAAATGAAAACAACATTTTAAATTTACAGAAACAGCAGAGGAACAGAACCTTCTGGCGAGCTCATACCGCCCAAATACACTCATGAGACCATGGAGACCAAGTGACCTATTAACCCTGTATGTCTTTTGGAACTGTGGGAAGAAAGGCACACGGTGATCATACAAACTCCTTACAGAGCCAAATTTGAATCCAGGTTGCCACCAATGTAATAGCGTTGTACTGCCCACTACACTAACCACGCCTTGATTTCAGAGATAGCAAATGGTACAGTTAAGGGCGGAGGCAGGGGGATCATAATTTTAGTGATGGATGTAGATGATCTATGGTTGATATTCTTCTTGAAATCTGACAGGTTGAAAACAGTTGTGAAAGAAGGTTGTGAACAATGTCAAACCATCACCACAGAAAAGTGGGAAACGGTTTGAGCCAGCAAATGAAAACAATGGCTTCCCAACATTTCATTGAAAGGGAAGTTCTGATCATCCAGAACTGAATGTCAAAAAAGTACAATTTGGACAGATGAAAAGAACTTGTTATTTACAAACATAAACTTAGCCTCAAGCTCTCAGGGATAAAAAGTTGTTCCTCCCACACAATCCCATCTTTGTCACCTCGTGCATCAAATATTGAACAGTTTCGTCAATTCGCTGTCTTAAAACAAAATTAGCTTTGTACTCTGCTTTCAGAATTTAGAGTTACTGAATAAAATACATACTCAAACATGGTAATCCAGTATTGAAAGAATAAAAACGAAATGAAAATTAACTGTGAAATTCAAAATCCTGCAAATGTTAGAAATACAAAACTGAGAAAGATGGAAAAAAAATGCATTGGAACAGTTATTTTGAAACCTTCAAACAGCAACGTGATCTTGAAACGCTCTCTGAATACAAGGGAACATTGTTATAACTTGCAAGTTCAAGGTCACTTGGCACCAAAGTGCAGCATGGAACAGACCAAACAACGGTTCATCCTAGGAACGACGAATATGAGTCAGTACAAAAGTCTAGAGTTACAGAGAGAAAGAAAGAGATCACTTGGTGCGCAGCAAAGGCAACATAATTTCACCATTTTGGATTCATTCAGGAGTCAATGATAACAGGAAAGAATTGTCCTTGGATCTAGTGCTGTGTGTTTTCTTCCTGACTTTGGTGGGGAGGTGAACGGATTGCGGCCAGGGTGGTACGAGTCTTTTAATATGTTAGTAAGTTTTCCCAAAGCAGCAGGTTTATAGATGGAGTCAATAGAAGGAAGTGGGATGCACTTTCTCAACCCTCCATGGTATCTTGCAGTCATGGGTGAAGTAGTTCCCTTACCACATAATGGTGTACCTTGATTTGATGCTTTTAATGGTATAAACCTATAGAAGTTGTTCAGGGATGCAGGTGACAGGCCAACTTTCCTCAGATTTCTGAGTATATTGAGATGCTGGTCTGTTTTCTTGGCCATTCCACAGATAAGGCTGGACCAGGGAAAGTCACTGGGGATGGTTACTAATAGGAACTTTAATGTTTTCTACCATCTCCACCTCAGCAGTGTTAAAAATACAAATTCTGCCTGACACGCAGTAAAAAAAAATCTCAGTTGTATGTAATATTATGTATGCAGTCTCAAATAAATTTAAACTTAGAAATTTAACAGGGGTCAGAGAGTAGCTTCCGAAGTCTACATCGAACTCTTTTGTCTTGCAGTCATTGAGGGAGAGGTTGTGAAGCCACAAGTCCCTCTATCAATATTCTTATAAATACCAAGGCAAAATTTAAACTTTAACTGAGCAAAATATTTTTAAATATTTCATGATGTTTATTATCTTGCAATTTTGGTTAGAAATCACCACCAGATGCTCAAAATCAAAAAGATTTCAAGTAATTTGATTATTAAATTCCAAAAGAAAGTGAACAACTGAGATAAATATTGCATCAAAGAGTGGAATCTATTCACTTTTGGTTTATGCAGCTCTGATTTTGAACGGGAGAGTGAATACAAAATAACTTGCAAAATTAGAAAATGCTAGATACAAACAATGTATTAAATGTACAATTCTGACTCAATTTATACCTTCTTCCTGCTTCATAGTGTACAAATACTCAGCAAGCTGTTAAATACATCTTCTTGACTCAAACATAAAGTCAATTAAGTTACATTGCAACTGTAAATCAACAATTAACTTAATATACCAAGAGTAAGATCTCATGTGGCGCAAATTTGGAAGTTCTAAAAGTAATCCTGGATGTAAGTCATATTACAACTCAAATCTATTTTTCCATTATTTAGAACTATTCTACTTCCTGTTGTTTCTTAATTTAGGCACTTGTTTTAAGTTCAATGTTAACACAGCCCACAGCAAAAATTGTTACACAAAACATTTGTTTATTTAAAAAAGGGAATGGGCAGTCTTTCTCTCCTATTGGGAGCCAGATATGACATTATCACAGAATAAACGAAATGCACAAAGGATCACTAGTTTATAGTTTAGGCAGTTAAAAAAAAACCACAGGGTCACACAATGTTATAATTAACTGTGGGTACAATCCTTCAGTACCATGGAATACAAAGAGAATTTACTTATTTATTCGAAGTAGAGCTGTTCCTTTTACTGCGTCACACATTGCTTCAGAGTGCAGGGCAAACTCGTGCATGATAAATGTCCAGATTCATCTGCAGGATGAACTAATTAAAAATTATAGCTGAGCTGCATTAAAAAAAAACAACTGCAAAATAATAATTCTCGGACTCTTTGTTGATTATTCATGATTAACCATTTCCATCTTGCCTCAGCCTTAGCAATGAAACAAAAACCTTTACAATAGACCTTAAAAATCTTGGACCCAATACCATACTGCATGCCAGAAATGCCAATCATAGAAAAGGATTTATAATTTCATCATTAGGTTCAGAGATCACAACTGAGCTAAATGTGTGTAGCTATTGCTTGTACCTCATCCTTTCCTGCCAAATGAAATCTAAAACTTTTCCCTTACAAGTGACATCATCACACTTGAAAGCATAGTGTCAGAGGCTTTACTGTGAAAACAATTACATAATTTACATCAGAGCCAACAATTTTCCACCATCAGACCCTCACTTTTGCATGAATTGTTTCCCCAGACAAAAAGAGCATTTAATCAGCTTCCTTTCAAATCATTTTCTGATGAAATGGCATTTCAGATGATGAATAATACCACAAATGGATAAAGTCAGGCTCATTTCCCAAAAAATATCAATATGTTCTCCCAAGTTTTGATCCTAAATTAATTCACAATAAGCAATTAAAAATTAAATGGGTGCAAGCAGATAAAACAGTTGATCTGTTTTCCTAATTGTCAGCGCAATATTGTGATAAATTTACACAACTACAAAAAGATCAAAGGTGTTCATCTTGCTTTCTACGATCCTCTTATAATTTCAAAATACAATAATTATCAGTAAAATAAATCTTTAGGAATTAGTCTCTGAGACTGACCCATTTCATAATTAAAGCCAAGAGGCAGAAAGCAAATGTTCATGTTACTAAATGGTGGGAAAATTGTCAAAGTAGACTGAAATGCAGCATCTCAAGGCAACCAACATGGCTCCAACTAAAATAGTTCTAATCAATAGAAACAATTCTGCTAAAAGATATTGCTGCAAGGGGTATTTAATAAAACAAAGACAAAAAAATTGGGGCTTGTGTGCCAAGAAATTTTCCATTATGAAATCGAGAGATTTTTCTTTAGCTTGTTGCCCTGCACACTAAAGTTTCTAGGAAACTGAAGTGCAAAGTAAAGAATGAACATCTCTTTGAGAAATGCTCATTTGAACTTTACAGAAGAAACTTTACAATAGAAGAAGAGGTATTTCAGTTTGTAGAGGAATTTGTGCGTAGTAGCAGCTTGTGAGGGTATCAGAATGTTAATGCAGACACTCATCTTAAAATTTTCTAGAGATTAATCAAACAAGCTCATGCTGGAAATGCTGTGAATTTCCCAAAGAGAATATAGTCATAGCTTTCCACAAAATTATTCAACAAAATCAAAAGGGAGAATGCTACATTTGATGTAGAAGTGAGTCAATTTCAGCTAGTTTGGAACTTGATTCAGCTGTCATATATTAAAAGGAAAAAATTATGAACTCAAAATTTTGAGATTGAGATAAAGATGTCCGGCATCATGCAACGCAATGGACACCAACCACAACAAACAGAATAAACCAGGGCATGAGTGAAAAGGTCGTTAAAGATGGGAGGTTGAGCAAAAAAAAAATGAAGTCAACATGATTCAGAAACAGTTTTCAGGACAAAAAAAGCTTCCCAAAGAGGACAGCCACGAACATCAAAACAAAAAGAGAAAACTCAAAGAAACAAATAATACAAGACCTAGCCAAATTCTCATGACTGAAAGAGTTACCAAGTACAGATAACCTATAAAAGATTGCAAAAGGACAACAAAATGAAGTAATAACAACACCACCAAAATATTTTACAATCATCTTAGAAATGAGTGTTATCAAGAGCAACATGGAGCCCATGAAAAATTACAAATCCATACATGACAGATCTACTGAATAAAACAGTGCTTAAATCGGAGATAAAGAGCACACGACATCGACCAAGGGGGTTTTAATGTTGATTTAAGGATGGGGAGTTATCACAATGAACAAATAACACAAGGAAGGCAAGTAACATACTGGAGAGCAGCAATGCTTAGGAATGGTCGGCTGTTCTCCAGCATTCTGAAGAACAATGCAGATCTCCTGTGACCTTCCAAGTTCTCTTAATTTGAGAACTGTTATTTTAAACTGAAAATAAATCACTGACATTTTAGAAAGTGATTGTTAAACCAAGGAACTATATTCCAACAAGATGCACCCTGATTATCAAAAAATTACTGAAGGCTATAATAAAGGAGAGTGACTACTCTGCTTTGACTGAGGAAAGAGGAAGTAGATTACAAAAGATTAAATCCTCCCTGATGAGACTAAATTTTAAAAAATATATCCACTCTGGTCCTAAAATTAATAAAATAATTTCACAAAATAGAATAGGAAGTGTGCTGTTCCAAACAAAAGTAGCAGTACATAGATTACTAAAATGTCAAGAGTAATCGCAAAAAGTGTGTTAGCGTATCTGACATCTATGGCAGTTTCAACTGAACTACCGGCAATCACCAGCAAGACCCAGCTCAATATCACATCTTATATTCTCTAGTATATTTCACACTGTAACAACCACAATCAAAATTTAGTGCTTTGAACAAGTGCTTTCCCCCCCCCTCCAAAAAAAGTTAAAAAGCATACAATTCTTATAAAGAAAATATATGTGAGCCAGTTGCTGTCTGCAACTATCAGCACTTTTCAGTATCAATACACGGAAACCAAGTGGTGCAGTTAATCAGAAACACTTTTTTTTTTTAGATAGTTTATTTTTGTTTTCCTTTTTCTTAGATCTGACATCGAATCCACCCCAAAGATTTCTGACTTGATGATTCTGTACTAAAGAGCAAGGCTACCTCCAGTAAGTTGCTACCCCAAACAAATCCTTTGCATGAAACTGATGTTAACTGGTATCTTGAGAATGGCCTAGTCACCTTTAGATATTTTAAATATCACAATCAAATTGCAATTTACCTCCATGCCATTGAAACCAAAGAATCGAAGCTTCCTTCCTCTACTGGCCCCTTAAGAGTTCCCTGTGGGCAGGTCAACAAATGATACCAAAGTCACAATAATATTAAGGTAGTAACAGGATATACAGAGAAGGAAAAGTTGGATATGTTTCATCTTGTATTTATATGTACGAGTTCTTAGACAACACATAGATGAAGGAAAAGGTTATTTACTTTAAAGTTGATATGAACAGCATATGAGGCTGCAAGTCTCCATTACAGATCTGCATACTGAGTATCTCCTGCTCTGTGTCAGCCTCTGGTGGCAGCCAAGTATAATCAATCAGTAAGGCATTGCTAGTTGCCTTGCAACCATGATCACTATCATTACAGGATATAGGAAGCAAAACAAATTTCAAATGTGCACAGTGAAAGAAGATGTGAACACTTGAAGGGAAAGCATCGATGAAATATCCAGTTTACTTGGAGCTCATCAGTGTGAAAGTAAGAAAATGAGAAATGAGTGTTCATGTGGTTGCCACCCATTAAAAATGTTGGAGAAAAGGGAAGATGTGCTCCAATTCCTACCTCATATTCTCTGGATATACTCAATTAGTTTCTGCAGGGAAGAAGATCACACACACTATGACAATGAAAACCCCATAACTGACAGAACAAGTGAAAATATTGCCATTCAGAAAGAATTACAAGCGGACCACAAGCAACCGCACTGTCTCGAGATGCTGACGAGGTGCACTATGGTGCTGTTGCTTTCCTCGGCCTGAAAATTCCCCAAAGCATGCAGATAAAATTAATTACAGAATGTTTGCAAAACCTGGAGGTCTTGGAAAACAGTAGCAAGAATAGAACAAAGTCAATGCAATTCAAGTATACTCATTCCTGTCAAACAATGTCAGGCATTTTCCCTCTTTTTTTTTATATATCCAACTATCTTGTCCACTTGATGATTCTTCACAAGACCCCAAGTACACTTATAATCTTCCAATATTCTGGGAAGATTTTTGTAAAGGATTACAACCAGTTCTAGTCTAACCTAGTCTACATACACATTTCCACAGAAGGTTCACTGGACTGCTTCCTGACTGGAAATCCTAGTTTTTGCATTCCTCAGCCTGGACCCAATTCTGACTTTCACAACTAAATGACTGATGGTACAGTAGATACCTATAGATTGACCTTACCAATAACCGCACAGACAACAATTCATATTTACCACATTTACAAGATCTTCATGGTGCAAAAAAAACCTATGATTAAATGAACAGAAAAGTGAGCTGAAAGCCAAGCAGAGAAAAAGTCTTTCAGAGCTTCATGTAGTTTACCAAAAGTGCTCACAACATCATCTTCCCTTTAAAATGCAATTGCAAACGACCACACAGCCAAAGAGATGGGTCCCTGCTGATCAACAAAAGATGTGCATCACTTTCCCATATCCTTTATTCTTAGTCTTCCAAGTTTTGGTCTATTAAAACAGAAGGTCCAACTCTTGAAAGGGTTAAGAAACAAATTTCGTCAAATTGTTAGTCCTTCATGAAGGATGTGCATGCAGTACATATTGGGAAAGGCAAAACAAATCAGGTTTTTGGCTTCTGTAGTTGAAGTTGCAAAATATGAAATCAACAGTAAAATCATCTTTCATGCAGTATTTTATATGGGATTATAATGTTGCTTCCTGAAATGTTCTGTGCACAAAGCCTCATCGTTCGAGGAACAAGGCATCCAAAACAAGCGGAAGCAGTTGATTCATGCAAGACGTACTGGAAAAAAACCTGGAAGTTCCATGGAAATGCAACATTTAGCATTGACCCAGCAAAGGCAGACATGCTGAAGCCAGTCATTTCCAATGATTACCCAATTACGTTCAAATGGCCTTCCTGAAGTTCCAGCAATAAAACTGACAGCAATTCCTCAATAGACACCAAGTTGGGGCTGGTGCAGGAAGTGACTTGTTTTATTTTAGTGAGGGAAGGATTTTAGTAACGGACTTTAAATTATTCCAGTGCTTAGTCCTTTCATTCTGGTTAATCCTTCAATGGTTACTATTTTAAAAATCAAATTCAAAAGTAGTTTTTAAATGTTTATGAATACTGTATTTGAAACATTCAACGCCTTGAAGAACCTTGATAGCTGGGGACATGGCTTGGTCAGTTTAGGCTTCGTCCTTGGTTCTCCTATGCAGAACAAACGGCCACATGTGACCTTGCTATTTAGGACTGAAATTGCAATTTGATCATGGGGAATTCAAAATGCAAATTTGTACATCAGATGCATAGGGGCAAGTAGCTCACCTGAATGTTTGCCAATGTGATTTTTTTTAAGAAGAAAATATAAATGTTTTTAGTTATACTCCACAAAGTACTGTATTTTGAATGTTAACACAGTTTTCAAGCCTCTTGGATCAGTTCACACAAGTTTTCCCCAACTGATTTTCTTTTTTCGGAGAAAAGTACAACTGGGTTAGTTTTACTTTGCATATTATTTTCAGGGGTAACTCATGGCTTCACAAGTCTCTTAGAACCTTTTGCCCCTGGTACATGACCTCCTATTACAAAATAGCAATCAATATTCAATCCATTACACCAAGAGTTCAGAGCTACTGTTGTAACCGTGGGTTCTTTGGGCAGTTGGAATTCACATGGGACCGTTCTTCCTTTCCCATCAATCATTTTCTTATAGCACCTTCCCTTGCAATCACAAGCAATGCAACTTATCCTTTCACTTCTCCCCTTTCCACCATCCAGAGAACCAATCTTTCCAGTCGAAGCTGTGACACACTTGCACATCTTCCGATTCAGTGCATCGTATTCAGTGTTCACCGTGTGATCACTTCTTCATTGGAAAAACCAGTTCAGAGTGGGTAACTGATTTCGGAAGCAACTGTGTTTAATCAACAGCTTCCTATTTAATTCCCATCCCTACCCTGACCTGTCAATCTGTGGCCCTCTGCATTGTTACAGAGGGCCCCAATCATTGCTTGAGGAACAGTACTTCACATCCCATCCTGGCACGTTGCATTCTTCTGGACTCGATACCAAATTCTGCAACCTCAGGTAACTCAATTTTTCTGTCTGTTGCAGTTCTCCATCCTGGATATTGGCTAGGTTTGTTAGCTTTTATTTCTTCTTTTGACCTCTGGAAGGGCATATCCAGCCTGAACTGCATTTCATATCTCTGACATCTCACTCGCTAACTGCTCCCGTTCACTCATTGAAAAGAGTTGCACCTTATCCCCATGATCATCTTGATTTTATCCTATCACAAACATTCTCTATCTCCCACTTTCTCTGAAACTTAACAAGCATCGTTTCTCTCCTTCCCATTTCTGAGAAAAGGTCTATGACCTGAAATGCTATCTGTTTCTCTTCCCATGTATGTGGCCTGACCTTATGAGAATTTCCAGCATCTTGTTTCCATTTTTAGCAAACCATCTACAAATTAAAAAAAAAACGAAATCTGAAACAACAAAATTGCTGAATGAACTCAGCCACTGAACATTTGATGAGTCTCAGACACAAAAGGTCACCTAGTTTCTCTTTCCACAGATGCTTCTTGACCTACTGAATTAATCCAGCATTTCCATTTGTGTTACAGAAATTAGCTAAAATAGCCTTCAACATCAGTAATATAAAGCAGTTTGAAGGCAACCAACCATGATAAAGGGTAGCCTTTCTGAGGAATAAATCCTGATGAAAAGACTGAGGATTTAAACACATATCATTTGATGAATTGATCATCACATCCCACCTTAAACCAATTCCTTTCTGGAATTCCTAATCTACTGCCTTTTATGCAGTAATAAACTCACTAATACAGCCATCTTGGAAGAAACCAATTTAACCGTACATTGAGAGTCTGACTGATGGGTTTTTCGCCTAGCAGAGGTCCCATGCTTCAGTTTTATTTTTAGCTTGTTCCTCGAAATTTGCAGCTGAATCCTTTTTTATTCCAATGAAAACAAGAGATGTTCCTGCACTGGTTTCTTTCCCCACTCCAAACAGATCTTAAGATAACATTTCAGTCACAGAGCTGCACTACTGCAGTGCTGGTTGCAATCAAAAATTGTACTCAGGTTCACAAAGCAGCCAAAAGATCTGGCATCCTAGTAACTCCAACCCTGATGCACAAATTCAGCCAACTGTTTAGAGAAGGGCAATATCAAATGGATATGTCAAATGAGTTTAGGGTTGAAATGATCATGAATCTACAAAACTACATTTTCTAACACAGTAAAAACACAACACTGGAGAAACTCAGCAGGTCTATGGCAAAGATAAAAATACATAACCAATGTTTCGAGTGTGACCACTTCATTAAGTTATGAACAAAATGTAGACAGGCATCCGAACAAAATGGTGCCCAAAATGTTGGTTATCTATCTTTGCTACATAAAGTACACTGTTTGACCTGCCTATTTTCTCCATCATTGTGTTTTTATTTCCATCACAGTGGAAACAGACTTTTGTGTTTTACTCCTACATAAATCTAACCTGCTCTTTCATCTGTGAATATCAAGGCACATGCTGCAGAAAAATCAATCACTGAAGGGTTACCCTAATAAAAGCAAAGTGGTATTTCTAATAAAATTCCAAAAATAGAAAAAGTAATGATTTCATCATAATTTGTGTCCCAAAAGTGGCTACTGACTATCTGCAAACTTTGATAGGCAAAGTCCCAGCTTCATTAACAATTTTGATATTTTGCACTAAATGACTCACCATTCTCCAAAGACTCGCATTGCTTCCAAGCTAGGAACCAAAGAATAATCAAATATTATTTATTTGCATGGATGGACTTGCATGCAGGTGTTACAACTTTTGGCTCAAAACCTTCATCTGGTATTCTCCATACATTTGAAGATTTCACCTTGCCTTAACCTCATCACCTTTCTTTTTCTGTTATCTACCCTGTTTCACCCCAGATACTTTGATTCTTTCTGTTTCTGCTGCCTCAAAGACTCATCCTGAGTTATATCATTATCTACTTAAGCATTCTTTGCTATCTACTTCAGAAATCTTTGCACACTCCTCTGAAGCCAAAGCCACTATAAACCTCCATAAAAGCTCTCATACCCATTGCAGAGCTACAACTGCACAATTCCTATACCACTTCTCCACCTTATCACTAACTAATGGACTATAATGGGTGGGGGGGGGGGGGGGGGTCCTGCCATCCCCACCCATTTCCTGTTGCAGACATTCATGATAAAAAAATACACAACTTTCAACTCCACAGCCCAAATCTTCACTACACATTCTCTTTACATCCCTCTATTCTCCGCATTATTCTTGCGACTATGGATTTGTTCTAAAACTTTCTACGAGACTCTTTATTAAGAAGTATTTCACTCTCATCTGCCATGATTATAGTCTTCACGTGTCCAAAGTACAAGTCATGTAGTTGATGAAAAATTTATTCAGTAATCCATATTCATTCACTATCCTTTGTCACTAAGATTCAGACCATCCATTTAAGAACTTCTCTTTCCTTCTCATGGGCCACTTAATAACTTCTGCTGATATATTAATCAACTCCACTCCTCTGCTCAGATTCATCAGATCTGATGAAAGCTCTATTCCTCCCTCACCAGATGCCACCTTATCTGCTGAGTATTTCCAGCATTTTTCTTTATTTTCTTTCTTCAGCTTTTTTCCCCATTTCCATTAAGTGGCTTTCCCAAATTCACTTTGTTCAAGACTCATGTACTTTGGCCAACTCCAACAAAACTTCTCACAGTCCAACCTCTAAGCTAATATGCAAAGGCAAGAATATTACGAAGGTTCCCTCGACTTGACAGGGATGAAATCAGTGTTCCAATCCCAATTCACATGATGTTTTTTCCCCCCAAAGTTCATGTTGCCTATCCTTTCCATTTTTAATTTCCCCAATCAGTTTATTTACCATGCAACAATGGTATTTTCCCCTATTCTCCCAATCAGTTTATTTACCATGCAACAATGGTATTTTCCCCTATTCTCCCAATCAGTTTATTTACCATGCAACAATGGTATTTTCCCCTACTCCCCCCCCACCCCATATCTACAAACATGCTGCAACTCAAAAATGTTGAATCACAGAATCTTCCAACATTCATTCTTCATCTTTATTCTACTCTGGCCACTGCATCTCCAGCAATGGTTCTACTTACCTACAATTCCCATTGCTACCATCAGCTCTAAAATGCTCTTATTAAAGGATGATAATTAGAAGATCGAAAGTATTTACTCTGGTAGGGAAGAACATTATCCCAAAAGGAATTTTTCCATTTTTCAATAGTGCCATGGGATCTTGCACACCATATGAAACATAGAAGAGCCTTGATTTAACGTTTCACTAAAAGTGCTCCTTTTAGACTGCAGAACACTCTGGAGTGCAAGCAAAAGTCTTTGCAACCAGGTTTCTGAATAAGAATTTGAAACTGTAAAAGGACAAACTCCGTCTTCAACTGGCCTGACACATGGTCAAACTAAATTCTAAACTCAATGAGGACTATTGCCTCTGTAATACAATTACACTGCGTGTGGATTGGTCTGCAGATGGAATGAATCTACATTGAATCAATTGTTATAGGAACCATATAAACTAATTTGTCAAATAGCCTTAATGCTGGTTTGTGTGAATCCCAGTCTATTTACTAGCAGTTTTCTGCAGAGGGCAATAACAGCGGTTGTAAAATTTATGGAGTACAGATACTTAAAGATTTCAAAACTGACTATTTAACAATATACTAAAAATAAACACCTTAAAATACTTACAATGGAGTCTAATTGATTCAAGTGATACCTAAAATCATTATCCTAAAACACCTTTGCATGGCAAAGTAAAATGCATGATTCAGTTTCCACATTTTACTGAGATTCATGACCTACTATGGAGAGTCACGACCCAAAATATTAACTGACCATTTCTACCCATGGATGCTGTCTGACCTGCTGAGTTCCTCCAGCAATTCTTGATGTGCACAAGATTCCAGCATCTGCAGCTTTTGGTGTTTCTCTGAGCTGCTATATATTCCAATCTATTAACAATATGGGGGGAGTGCTGCATTTTCTTAGCTGTCATTACCAATTTAAGCAGGTTATTCTAGATTTAATCATTTTCTTGCATTTAACATCCTCACCTACCAAACTTATATCTCCAGATCATTTAACCACCATGCCCCAAGATTGTACCCTGACACCTTAATTTCACCACAAGAGCGAGCTGTAAATATGTGCAGGTAGCTACTTTTATTAAAATATCTAGACATTCATTTAATTGTGGCATGAGATCTTTAAGAACAAACTGACCTTCATTCCACTTACATAGCACTAATATTAGTCCATTGTTGAAAAACACATGTGCACGATGCTTCATAAACTATTTTATAGTTCCAAACACGAGCATTTGAAAAAATGATTATAATTTGTTTTTGTCATTATCAGATGTAAACATCATTGGTTAAACCAGCATTCATTACACACGCGTAGATTCCCCAGGATTTTGTACCTTCCCAGCTATTTCAGAGCGCAGTTAATAATCAATAACATTGATTGCTTAGGAGTTACAATTAGATGGTGAATACAAAAAATTCAGGAGGCTACTTGACCCCTCAAACCTACCCTATCATTCAATATTTTTGCTGATATGCCATAGGCCTCGTCTCATCTGCTCCAGTTCCCCACATCCCTCAATCCCATTCTTTTCAAATGTATCTACCTTCACTTTAAAGTACCTCTAGTTATCGGCCTCCACAACTTTCCAGTTTGGAGAATTCCAGGGATTTACAACCCTCTAAAAAAAATAGAAGACACGCCACCCCCCCCCACCCCCCCCCACACCTTTTTATTGTCAAATCAGTTTTTTAAAAAAAGGGTTTCACAAACTTCTGGCAATTTCTTAGCTGTCATTACCAATTTAAGCAGGTTATTCTAGATTTAATCATTTTCTTGCATTTAACATCCTCACCTACCAAACTATTATCTCCAGATCAACTCTCCAGTAATTTAACCACCATGCCCCAAGATTTGACAATACTTCATGAAATTATGATCCACTAAAATATTATTGCAGTAGGTTGGTTAAACAAACAATCATATCCTAAGCTACATATATTAATGAGCAATATTTCAGAAACACTAGCCAATAAAAATGTCAAAGCCCACAACTTTTAATGCCTTTAATTGAGATCTAAAACATTGCATTGCATGCTCAAATAACTAATCCGAAACAATGTGTTTTGAGGACAGTAAAAAAAATATGGAATGGAGTACACAAACGTGCTATGGAAACTCAGCAGGTCACAGCACATATATAGAAAGTAAAGGGTAACAAATGTTTTGTCCAAAACATTCGTTACCCTTTACTTCCTATAGATGCTGTATAACCTGTTAAGTCTCTCCAGCATTTTCATGCATTCCACTAAATTCTCAGTGTTTGCAGACTCTCCTGTTCAACGACTTTAAAAAAAAATGATCGTTTTCTATCATGGTACAACCACAAAGACCCAATGGCACTTTTTGTTCAATGTGCTCGGTAGTTGGCACAAATGTTTTTGCAGGCCTTTGAGCAGAGGCATCTTCTAATCTGGCATCCGATCCAATTTGGCATCCTCTACAGGGGATCTGTGGAGCTGCAAACAGTCCAATAAAATGAGACTTTCAGCCAGTTTCAGGTGTCATTGGGACATGTGATCTAAACTAGGAAGTATGAACCAGGAATTGCAAATGGAATTCAAATCACCATTAAGAGTGAGCAAAATGAGGATTGAGGAAGAAGTTTAAGATAGATTTTTTTTTAAACTGATGGAATCACACCTGACTATAAATGTTTCAGGAACAGAAAGGTTGTTTGACAGCATTAATAATTGATCATATTACTGAAAATTCATAAATTTGTTCCATTTTTTCCTGCCAGTTTTAATGTATAATTACATTCACAATCTTGCCTAGATTTCATTGCCAAGTCCATCAGGATGAATCTATTAGAGGTAATGAGGAGGAAAGATAACTCACTCTACAACCTTCAGATTTCTACATTTAACCACACATGCATGCACTTTAGAATTGCTATCTAATTTAGACCATTATTGCAGTTAGGCTCGATGGTCTTATTATTCTCAGTGCAAAAGGTAGGTCAAATGAGGCAATATGTTATTTGATAGAAATGACCCTATGATAGATTGCCTGTGTGTCCATGCTAGAAATCCTAGTTGCTAACCATTTAATTCCCCTCACCATTCCAACACATGCTTGTGATCAGCTTCATCCATTGCTAAGGTGAGAATAAACATATCCTTTAAGAATAAGACATCATATTCCTCCTGGACCGCCTCAAACCCAATAGCAAGAAGATTAATGTTTCCAATTTAACCCACACCTCGGTCTGATTTCACGGTTTCTATCTCTTCTTTGCCCATGTCCATTCTCACTTTTCTCTAAAGGTTCTCAACCTTTTCCTTTCCACTCACATCACACTTGCCGATGCCATAGGTGCTCTGTGATTAGTAAGGGATTGCTTAAGGTGGGATGTGGGGTGGAAGAAAAAATTTGAAAACCACTGTTTTAATCGTACTTGATTGACTCATTATGTGCACTGTTTCACAACTCCCAAGGAAATGGGCCAGTGGACCATTTTTCTCAAGCAAAATATTTCAGAAACAATTGGGTCTAGAGCAGTGATTCTCAGTCTTCTTTCCCATTCACATCCCACCTTAAGCAATCCCTTACCAATCATAGAGCACCCGTGGCCTAAGGATTGCTTAAAGAGGGATATGAGTGGAAAGAAAAAGGTTTAGAACCACTGCTCTAAACCTTCACCATCATCCCAGTGGTCCCTCTCCATCTCTCCAATACCCTCATCACCTCTTAGCTCCTCCCCAACGTTCCCCACACCCTGGATATCACTTTATTCTCAATGAAGGGACTCAGCCAAAATACTGACCTAACATTTCTCTCTTTTGATGCTGCCTGACCCACTGAGTCACTCCTACCTCTCATGGAAAATAAGATAAGGGGGTGTGAGAGAGAGAGTGAGAGAGTGAAAGAGAAAGAGAGAGAGAGAGAGAGAGCGCACGCGACATTGCCATACATCAGTAATCTTGACTAGGTTTATATCTGGTCCCTTCATCCAAACAATTGATACAGATTATCCAAGCATTGAACCCCATAATACCCAATGAATAATCAATCGCTAAAGTTAAAAAGATGTTACTGGGACTAGAAGGGTTTGAGTTATAGGGAAAGGTTGCATGGACTAGAAACTTTAATCCTGGACCATAGGAGGTTGAATGACCTTATAGAGGTTTAGAAAATAATGTGGGCATGGACAAATTGAATGGTTGCTGTCCAATTCCCTGGTAGATGATTGTAGAACAAGAGGCATTGCTTTAAAGATATAAAGGTTTAAAGGAGAGATTTAAAAAGGTCTGAGAGACAGCTTTTTCACTCAGTACCTGGAAAGAGCTGCCAAAGGAAGCTATAAAGCTGGGTACAATTACAACATTCAAAGGTATTTGTTTAGATATATGCATAGGAAAACTTTAGAATGATTTGTACCAAAAGCAGCAAATGGGACCAGGCCAGAATGACAACTTAGATGGCATTGATAATTGAGATGACTCCAAGACATTCTTCCCCATCTGATCCTTCCCATCTCTTATTCAATGAAAATATGGTTCACGTCCAAGCTTGAAATTCCATGGCTCATTTTACAAATTGAAATTTTTATATAGTTCTAACAGTTTGAAGCAATAACAACCTATATCCACCGCAGTTTAACAACTTTTGGAAAGTAGCAATTTTTAAAATCTTTCCATCAAATTCATCCTGCTATTGATTACATACATGGAGATAAACTATTCACAGTAAACGAAGGTGGCTCCATTAGTAGAGCAATTAGTGCAACGCTGTTACAATGCTAGCGATTGGGACAGGGGTTCAAATCCTGCACACTCTGTAAAGAATTCCTACATTCTCCCATATCTGCGTGGGTATTCCCCTGGGGGCTCCAGTTTCCTCCCAACCCCGTACCACGGGTTGTGGGTCAATCAGATGTAAATAGATGGCACGGGCTCATGGGCTGGAAGAGCCGGTTACTGTTTAAAATTTAAACCTCAGCAACTTGCAGAATATAATGCACAAATGTTTGTCCTTCAAATATGACTTTTAATACTTTTCAGTGTACACATCAAATTTATGCTGCTTTTCTCATTGGAAATGACAGCTTCCTATTAACATGATATAATCATTGCCTCCACAAAAATAAGGAGTGTACTTTCAAGAAAATGTTTTAAAATGCAGATACAGGAAATCGGAAATAAAAGCAAAAATGCTGGAAAGACCAGTTCAGGCAACATCTATGGAAAGAAAAACAGCAAATGTTTAATGTGCCAGAACTGAAGGATTTTAGACTCATTCTACACATCCTGCCTTCTCACTGGGTGTTTCTAACATTTTGTGTGTCCACTTCCATGCTGAGATACCACCATCTCAGCACCACAAAACAGTCAATTTCATTTTATTTACTTACTCACAACTGATGAAAAAATGACCCCCCAAAAAGTCTCAACTAATACTAACGATTCAAGCACAATGCCTATTACTGCTTAATGCAACAACCACAACAAAAATACACAAATTTTCAAGTCTATTCTGGAAACTTTTACCAAAATCTCGACCCGTTCAACCCAACAGCACGTCCCAAACTGAGTAAAAACACCCGACACCTTCCTTTGAAACTTTTAATGCAGAATAATAGCTAGGTAGTATTCAGCTTCCACTGCACATGCACCCACTCCAAAACTTCCGTCACGCCAGCGTTCAAAAGTGCTGAGTAAAGGGAAGCTGTCGCAAGTTGACGCCAAGGTGCATTTCTTTTAAATTACAGATCGACGCCTAACCCAGACATTGGCTTTTGTTGCAAATCCTTTCTCTCCCCTTCGGCGTTTATTCCAACTAGTCATTTTGATTTCAGTTTTTTTTTTAAAAAGGTAGGGAGGGGGAAGGAAGGTGGGGAGGGGGGAAGGAAGGTGGGGAGGGGGGAAGGAAGGTGGGGAGGGGGGAAGGAAGTGGGGAGGGGGGAAGGAAGGTGGGGAGGGGGGAAGGAAGGTGGGGAGGGGGGAAGGAAGGTGGGGGAGGGGGGAAGGAAGGTGGGGAGGGGGGAAGGAAGGTGGGGAGGGGGGGAAGGAAGGTGGGGAGGGGGGAAGGAAGGTGGGGAGGGGGGAAGGAAGGGGGGAAGGAAGGTGGGGAGGGGGGAAAGAAGGTGGGAGGGGGGAAAGAAGGTGGGAGGGGCGAAAGAAGGTGGGAGGGGCGAAAGAAGGTGGGAGGGGCGAAAGAAGGTGGGAGGGGCGAAAGAAGGTGGGAGGGGCGAAAGAAGGTGGGAGGGGCGAAAGAAGGTGGGAGGGGCGAAAGAAGGTGGGGAGGGGCGAAAGAAGGTGGGGGGGGGAGGAGGAAGGAACGTGGGTAGAACTTTTCCTTGCGCTCTGCAGTTGGAATAATCGAGTCGGATACACTCTTCGTTTGTAAACAGACGAGAGACCTTAACGACCTGCACGCTTAAAATTCAGATGACGTTCAAACGTCCAATTTCAATCAGATCATTGCTGGAACCCGTGTCGAAATGCATTGGCGCGACACACCCACCGCACGCAAAAATGTGGAAAGCACGTTGAAGCAACTTGATTCGAATTTAACAAAAAATACATTGGGATCCGCAGCCAACCAGCATTTACAACGCAGCGCCGCACACGTACCACAGTTACTCATCAGAGACGGCATGGATTTACTCACTTAATGTAATACCTCGCCCCTTCGAAGGTGTATCCTTCTTCCCAGCCGGTTAGTAGATCTGTCCGGAACAGAAGGCGGCTTAGGAATCCGAAACAATGAACACCCCACCACCCCCCACCTCCCTTGCATTTGTTTTGATTGGGACAGCAGAGCAAAAAAGAACTGCATATGGTGTCCCGGCAGCCTGCTGACGGGAGGGGTATTCACCAAGCCGCACCTTGAGCTCAGGACAGACCAGTCCAGGGCAACAAATTACCATCTCTTCTCTCTTTCCCCCCACCCCCCACCACGGAAAATGGATTCCCAGACACACATCCAGGAGATGGGTGCGGGGCGAGATGCAATCACACCAACTCACACTCGGGGGGGGGGGGGGGGGGGGGGCTTCCCGTGCAGATCCTCGCCCTTGGACCCATCCCGAGGGTCCAGCATCGGCCAACGCTCGCCTCAGACCAGGAACCCGCCCTCCCTCCCTGGGGTCCCTGGGTCAGGACCATCCCTTGGGCTGTCCCGGGTTCTTGCTCCCGACTGGGGTGTACGGACCCGCGCGGCCTCTCCAGTGACCTGGGCGGTCTTACGGTGCCCAGTGAGGACGGCCTCGGCGGGGCGCTGGATGCAGCTGGGGGGGTTCGCTGGGCTGCCACTTAAGGGGAGAACACACGATCAATATCTCGGCGGGGTCAATCGCGGGGGTTGTCAAGCGGCCGCAGACCCTCTGCCCCGCCGCCCCGCATTCCCTCTGCTCTCCTCTCATCTCCCCCATCTCTCTCCCCTTTCCCATTCATCTCCCTATTCCCCTCCTTCCGTCCCCTCTCCTTCTCCCTCCTCCTCCTCCTCTCCTCCTCCTCCTCCTCTCCCCTTTCCGGCCTCTCTCCCTTTCCATCCTCTCCTTCCCTCCTCTCCCCTTTCCTCCTCTCCCCTTTCCCTCTTCTCCCTGTCCCTCCTCTCCCCTGTCCCTCCTCTTCCCCTTTCCCTCCTCTCCCCCTTTCCCTCCTCGCCCCTTTCCCGCCTCTCCCCTTTCCGCCTCTCCCCTTTCCCTCCTCTCCCTTCCTCCTCTCCCCTTTCCCTCCTCTCCCCTTTCCTCTCTCCCCTTTCTCCTCTCCCCTTTCCGCCTCTCCCCTTTCTCTCCTCTCCCTCTTTCCCTCCACCTCCTCCTCTCCCCTTTCCCTCTCTCTCCCCGTTCCCTCCTCCTCTTCCTTTCCCTCCTCCTCTCCCTTTCCCCTCCTCCTCTTCCCTTTCCCTCCTCCTCTCCCTTTCCCTCCTCCTCTCCCTGTTCCTCCTCCTCTCCCTTTCCTCTCCTCTCCCGTTTCCCTCCTCCTCTCCCTTTCCCTCCTCCTCTCCCCGTTCCCTCTCCTCTCCCCTTCCTCCTCCTCTCCCGTTCCTCCTCCTCTCCCCTTTCCCTCCTCCTCTCCCCTTTCACTCCTCCTCTCCCTTTCCTCCTCTCTCCCCTGTCTCCTCCTCGCCCCTTTCCCTCATCCTCTCCCTTTCCCTCTCTCTCTCCCCTTTCCTCCCCTCGGCCCCGGTCGACCCTCCTCGCCTGCCCTTTCCCACCTCCTCCCCCTTGCCATCCGCGCTCACCCTTTCCCTCCTCCTCTCCCCTTCCCTCCTCCTCTCCCCTTTCCCTCCTCCTCTCCCCTTTCCCTCCTCCTCTCCCCTTTCCTCCTCCTCTCCCCTTTCCCTCCTCCTCTCCCCTTTCCCTCCTCTCGCCTTTCCCTCCTCCTCTCCCCTTTCCCTCCTCCTCTCCCCTTTCCCTCCTCCCTCTCCCTTTCCCTCCTCCTCTCCCCTTTCCCTCCTCCTCTCCCTTTCCCTCCTCCTCTCCCCTTTCCTCCTCCTCTCCCCTTTCCCTCCTCCTCTCCCCTTTCCCTCCTCCTCTCCCCTTTCCCTCCTCCTCTCCCCTTTCCCTCCTCCTCTCCCCTTTCCCTCCTCCTCTCCCCTTTCCCTCCTCCTCTCCCCTTTCCCTCCTCCTCTCCCCTTTCCCTCCTCCTCTCCCCTTTCCCTCCTCCTCTCCCCTTTCCCTCCTCCTCTCCCCTTTCCCTCCTCCTCTCCCCTTTCCCTCCTCCTCTCCCCTTTCCCTCCTCCTCTCCCCTTTCCCTCCTCCTCTCCCCTTTCCCTCCTCCTCTCCCCTTTCCCTCCTCCTCTCCCCTTTCCCTCCTCCTCTCCCTTTCCCTCCTCCTCTCCCCTTTCCCTCCTCCTCTCCCCTTTCCCTCCTCCTCTCCCCTTTCCCTCCTCCTCTCCCCTTTCCCTCCTCCTCTCCCCTTTCCCTCCTCCTCTCCCCTTTCCCTCCTCCTCTCCCCTTTCCCTCCTCCTCTCCCCTTTCCCTCCTCCTCTCCCCTTTCCCTCCTCCTCTCCCCTTTCCCTCCTCCTCTCCCCTTTCCCTCCTCCTCCTCCTCTCCCCTTTTCCTTCTCCTCTCCCCTTTTCCTCCTCCTCCTCCTCCTCTCCCCTTTTCCTCCTCCTCCTCCTCCTCCCCTCTCTTTCCCTTTCTCCCTCCCTTCACCGCCCCATACTCACTCGATGAAGAAGACGCGCCCGTCCCGGGTCACACCGTGAGACCAAGACCTGGGCAGCCGGAGCCACTCGGACTTGCAGTCCGCCATATCTGCGAGCCAGGGAGGGGGAGGTCCCTGCGCGCGCCCGACGCCACTGGCTCCTCCCCCGGCCGGCGCAGGTAGTGATCGCTGGGCGCGAGCGCCGCTTCGGGAAGGCGCCCAAGCGAGTTCACGCGGAGCGAGCTCGTGCCCGCTCGTGTGCGGGGCGCGTGCGCATGAGGCTGCCGCCGGTGATCTGCCAGCCATGCAGGTAACTCCTGTCCACTGGACCCGAGCTCTGAGCAAGGGACATCTCAGTAGGTGGCCCGTAGCCTCCTGCCCACATTGCTCCCTGCTCTGGGCAGGATATCCTCCTGTGCATAACCTTTATTTGCATGGTAGTATTTCTCCAGGGCCACTGAGCAGATTTCCATAAATAGAGGTTAAAATATACAGTAAAAGTCCACATATGTTCTGAGAATTGGGGATCGTGATGGCAAAAGGGGGAAAACTAGCCCAGTCTGGATGTACTGGCCCGAGTGCTACTGTACCGCCTACCAGATGGCAGAACAGTTCACCTGAGGAGTCCTTCACAATATTTATTGCGGTAGGCAAAGGGTCCCCCCCCCCCCCATGATCTTTTCCGCTGACTCCACTGTGCTCTGCACGGCCTTACGGTCTGAGGTGGTACAGCTTCCAAACCAGGCACTGATGCAAATGCTCAGAATCTAGTGAGGGTGGGAGATGGGCTTTCCTCAGCTTTTGTGGGAAGTCGAGGGCGCTGCTGGGCTTTCTTGGCCATGGGGCTGGTGTTGAGGGAACCAGGGGAGATTCTCCACCAAGTGCACTCCAAGGAACTTGACATGCTTGACGATCTCAGTGGTCAAGCCATGAATGGTAGGTGGAGAGTGATTTCCCCCAGGTCCTCCTGAAGCTCTGAGCCGGGTCATCTCAGTAGGTAGCTCATAGCCTCCTGCCAACTTTGCCCCCTGCTCTGGGCAGGATGTCCTCCTGTTTCACTGTGCTCCCAGATCTATGTACATAGCCCTGAATTTTGGCTGGTTGCATTACTGTCTGGTAAAGAGTTGCCAATGCTCAGAACAAGAAAAAACTCCAAAGGGTTGTTAAATTGCGAGCACCAGACTTCATTCCATCGAGGGCATCTACAAGAGACGGTGTCTTAAGAAAGTGGCCTCTCTCCTCAAAGACCCCCACCACCCAGATCATGCCCTCTGCACTCTACTACCATTAGGAAAAAGGTGCAGAAGCCTGAAGATGAGCACCCAGCAATGCAAAGACAGCTTCTTTCTTGCTGCCATCAGGTTCCTGAATGATCAATGAATCAAAGACACTGCCTGACATTGACTTTTTGTGAATTATTTTTATTTATTTTTATAAGATGGTTATGAATGTTTGCACTGTGACGCTGCAGCAAAACAACAAATTTTGTGACTTGTTCATGACAATAAATTCTGATTCAATATTGAACCCTTACCCAACGTTCCTCCCACAATGGGGAGGATGTTCTCCCTTCAGTAGCCCCTAGCACTGTCTCCAGCTCCTGTAGGTACTTCTGGTGCCACAAACTATGTGGAGGATATCATTCCTTCGGTGACCCTAGCCCACTATACCCTCAGCTCTGGGCAGGTTGGCTCCCCTACCCACAGTCTTCTTCGTAGATTGTCACTTTGTCATGGTGGAGAGGCTAGTGTGGTACTGACATCCTGAGAGCAATGCTGCCTGGAGCCATGCTCCTGGTAGTGCCACCCATGGCGGTAACATCGAGTGTGAGGTCCCTGACAAAGAACAATCCAACCAAGACCTCAACAGTGGAACAGGCAGAACTCAATGTGTAAAGGCGGATGAAGGCTGCAACAAATCCATCAGCTCCAATCATCATGGTTTCCATGCCATTGGAATCATTTGGTTGATTTGTGAAGTATCGTGTGCTTTTTGGAGTGCAACATTAAGTACATGTTAAACAATTACATGCACAGGGGTCTTTGTTCTGTGGAAAATGGAACGAAGTCTGTCATCCTCAACCTCGAGGGATTGCCACGATGATGACCCACAGTGAGCCCAACACTGTGGGAGACAACCTGCTGCAGATTTCTCCTATCTATTTTACATCTAGCATTTCACATCTAATATTAATTCCTCATTGATATACAGTCAGGTTTTCTTGGGTATTGATATCTGTAAATACCTCTTACTAGCTGTGCTTTTATTTGGGTTGAGCACTCCCTGAAGGTCATAGCTAATCATTGCATAGTCCATTGTATTTAAAATTCAGATTCTCCAGTGGTGAAATTAGATCCTTTCTCCAACCAAGTTTGAGGTTCACAGCCCTTTAATGTTCACACATGTTTGCTGTGGAATTGTTGTACGTTACTTCTACCTATTTAGGAAGGATCACACACATTCTGGAGTAAAGCAGTAGAAATTGCAGTGCATACTTGCTAAGTAACATATACCTCCATTTGGTCATTGATTCATGAAGAGAGCTTCCTGCAAACATCAATCTCCATATCTTTGTCAGGGACATCCTAACTTGTTCACAATATATAGTACAGTATCTTCCAGATGGAGATTCCCTGCTGGAAATAGCCTCAGTTACCAGCTGTTACACATCTCAAAACATGCTCCCAATGGGTATCCTCTGCACATCAATATGCTGATTCTCCATAATGAAATAACTCACAAATGAAAGATCATGTTCTACCTTTAGGTAGATTTTAGTCAGGTGGGTGAGATTCCTTTAAATGCTAAATCCTTGTAAAATACTTGGCACAACAGAAGACAGATGAGATAGTTCCAATAGTTTTGTTCTCTTCCTTGAGTTTTAGAATAGTTAAATTACAAAAGAATTTGCATAGTGTAAACTATCAATGTACAAAATGAATGCAATTTGTCTATATAAAATATGTCAAAGGGTAAGAGAAAGGGAATTGTGACTAGCCATATTTGTTACAGGCAACGTAATCATATGTGCCACTGTTTAAAAAAAAAGCTTTTCATCTCTACAGTTGTCCCCATGTTCATCTGTCGTACCAGGCAACTCTAATACCTTGTTAAAACACAATACACATACAAGTTCTCTTAAGTCGTGATCCAACAAAGATAGCCATAAAACCTGGAATCCTAAATATCCAGTATGTTATCGTGTGTCAGCTATAGTTGTCACAAGATATCTTCTAAATCCATAGGTTGAAGGTTCAAGTACCAATCCAGAGATCGGCAGTCCAGAGCCATACTTGGGCAATACTCCACTATCAGAGGTGCTCTTTTTAGGATTGAAGTATTAGAACTGAAGGAATAGAAGCAGAAATAATCACTGGATCTCCGGTGTGGCGTCAAGAGTGATAGCTCTGGTAGTATGAACTTTATTTTAAATGGGGAACAAACATGTGCACAATCGATTTCGTTGGAGCATAAGTTAACTACAAATCACAACCACAGAGGGTTAAAACAAACAATACCTGCCACCCCTCCATTGACAAGCAGACGCGGCACAACTTAAATAAGCTATTTACAAACTAGATCAGATGACCCCTGCAACGGTTCCCTTCGAGGTGCATGCAAAAGAAACCCCCTACCCATATATACACCTCACAATTAATTAGCATTGTTCAAAATCCTCAGTCTGGAAAGGGTAGGGAAGTTACCTCAGCAAGAGAACTAAGAAGAAAAAAGTGGCAAGACCATACCCAGGTACTGGTTTATGTGACTCCAGGTGACCAATGATAAGATGGAATCAACTGCAGGCGGATCTGATATTCAATGACACGAGGGAGAGGAGGAGGCAGTAACCTTCAACATTTTCCTGACCGACTAGTCAAGGTGACCCTCGTGTTACAGGCTGTTTTATCATTTAATAAGATTATGGCCAATTTCTTTGCTCAACACCACATTCCTGAGGTCTCCTTGCTGTGTCTGTGTTCAGGAAGTCCACTGAGACCCTTAATTCCCATTTAAATAATGGGACCCATCCAGTACAACTCATTTTGTGTGGTCGCAGCACCTCAGTGCTGTGGAGGTTGGCCTGAGCTGATGACAGGAGAATTTTACTGTAGTACATCTCTAATAACTACAGTAGGTTGCCCATCACTCCAAAGCACACAGGAAACGTAAATCATTGCTGCTCTCTAGATTATAAGCTTGGTAACCATGTTGGAAGCTTTAGTCTTCTAAGGCTAAAATCAACCAAAAACTGTACAACTGTTCTGGGTTCAGTACTGAATGCTGCTATTGTCATGAAGGTGGCTCTCAAGATATGAAAATTGATTAATTGTGAATCTTTTTGTTGAGGAGTGAAATTGTTTGGGGAAGCAGATGGCAGTGTATCAGTGTATAGTTCAGAGAAGGAGCTGGTGATGGAATTGGAACCTTCCTCAGGATATCTACATACTCAAATATTGCAACTATAATTCTGTGGTTGGAGCTAGGGTGTTTCTTATTCTGGAATGAAGATGACAGCGTTGAACAGTTTCCTATTCACTCTGCAGATTAACTCCAGTAGCAAACTTGTATATGAGCTACAATTTTGCAGCAAGGAAGTTTGAGGAGGCATATCATTGCTTGTTCATCTGTATTGGGGCGGGATACCCACTGATTGAGATCAAGACTTGCATCTCATCATGTAGCAGAATTAGAATGGAGATATACAATCCCTCTGTATTGAAGGGTCTTACAGATTTGAGAGAGGTTGCATAGTGTGGTTCCGGTTCCTACATTTTTCTTGCATTTGTTGCACAGAAAACCAAATGTCCATTGCAACTTTTGAGGTTTGTTTGAGGTTCCTGGATGGTAAAAGAGCATCTGATGAGAGCTCCTGCAACTGGAAGCAAAGTGTTTACCTGTGAGTCAAGAGCCTTGCTTGCCTGTCTCTCTTAATTAATTCTCTGCTTGATTTTGCACTTCAGCAGGTATTTTCTCTGTTGCGGAGGCAGTAATTGTTTTTTTTTAACTGTTGCACGACCTTTACAAACTCCTCACAGGCTGGGATAGAGCTGGGGTTACGGCAGTTAGTGTGTTTTTGGGTGGAGTCAAAGTCACTTGCATGAAGCATAGTATCTCTGCAGAGGAGATCTCTGAAGTACTCCTTCCAGCAACCACTGATTGCTTTTCTCTCCTTGATAGGCTTGATGATTATGACACATGCAAATTGCTTGTCACATTTCCTACAATTCAAAATTCTGTTGTTGGCTGTAAAGCACTTTGGACTATTCTGAGGTCATGAAAAACATAATGAAAATGCAGGTCTTTCTTGATAAGTAGATCCACCAAATTAAATTCCCTTTCCTTGCACTGCAGTACACTGGAAAGTGAAGATGTTGCTTCCTCAACACTTTGGGGTATATTTTATGTATTTTGGGCTGTTTATCATGAAAATCTCCACAACATTTTCCTATAAGGAACCAATTTTTTAGATATATCCTATTTTTGTGAATTATCCAGCTGATTGACAATATGCTTCGAGCATATAAAATTCATTTTCTGCATTCATACTTGGACTTCCTCCCTGCTGCTCTTGATGCAGACAGTGGCAAACATAATGTCCATGGAAAAGCGGTATCATGGCCACTGGAATCCATCAGTGCTATTGTTAGATACTGACACAAAAGAGGCATCAGATGTTGAGTACAAATGAAAATCAGCGGCAAAATTTTTTTAGGTCAGTTGAACTAACGCAATGTGTCAGCATCATTATGTATTTAAACATGGTAAATTCAATAAAAGTTAATTTAATGTTTCTCCAACTTCCTATGTAATACAGCAAATCTGAAATTATCTTTGTGTTTAGCTTGAAGTTGTCGATCACAATCCCCCTTTCTTTCAGGAAGCAAACCTTTAAAAAAAAATGTTGTCCAGTGTTATTGGTTAAAAAGTTTGGCTGTTGAAGATAATCCTGTCAAAGAATTCCAGACTAGAAGGTGAGGGAGAAAAGATCGGGGATCCCACAGGCAAATCCCATTCCCTGATTTAATCCTGATCATCACTTGATTCACAACCATGGAAGGAATGCAAGCAGCAAACGACTTACTGGTAATTCACACATTTGATCCAGAGAATTAAAAGGAATCAAAGAAACATGATTCTGTTGATGCATCCTGGAGCTGAGAAATTGACTATTTCTTTTTCCATTGATACTGCCTGAGCTGCAAAGTGTTTGCAGCATTTTCTCTATTGAGTCAAATAGTGACCAGGCTCAGGGGAACATGAAAGTAAACTTACAATGGAGTTACATGATCCAATACACTAGAATCAAAGAAGTTAATCATATAATAACTTGAATAGAAGGGTACATAGAGGGTAAAGTGTGCAGGGAATTGCGACATTACCTCAATCAACAGCTCCCATTACATTACTGGCAGTGTAAGAACTGCATTCATACAAACCAGCATTGTTAGCAGAGAGGAATAGAAAAGGTAATCAGAGTTAACACTGGGAGTAGTGCACAAGGCTGCATCTAACAAAAAGGACAGCTAAAACAAAACTTTTGTTTTCAATTGCACCATGTTTACAGAGAAAGTATTCCCCATATTATCTAGCATTTCAAATTTCATTGAAAACAATTTGAAATCTGAAGAAGAAAACATTCCATTGAAGTATCCACCGACATAATGGCAAAAACACAATGTTTCTCGAATCTCTGTAACTTCATCCTTGAGTTTCATTCTCAATCTATTCCTGATAGGGCAACATCACTTAACCAAAAAGTACATTTTCTCATACCCAATGGAGAACATGGTAGTTCAGTCTCAGTGTGAAGGATTGATTTAGAGTGCATAAAGTCTTTGGAAGATAACATCCATCTAATATATATTTGTGCATGTATGTCTGTTTGTTTGTCTGTTCTCCATGCAAATCAATATGGAGTACTCTAGAAATCTCCAAGAAAGTTCAGTAGGGGTAACATTTGATGCTGAATGTCATGACCACATTGAATTTAACTTTTAAGGACATATGAAGTTCAAACATTCAAAAATATTTGAACTTGCACCAGGGACACCTCAATTAGTTACAGTACTGTGCATCAATGTACATTCAGAATAAAAACAAGTGGCCGAAGCAACACCAGGACCACCTCAGTGCTCAGGCCTCCAGACAAACAAGGAGCAGGCATCAGGAAACTGAGGAATAGTGCTGATGCTGCCAGGCATTCCATGAGCAGACAAGAGTCTGCTGATGAAGAACAAGCAAGACTCCAAGCAAGAACAAAAGCCACCAGCCAAAGGGCAGCACCATTTACTACAGCCAACCTGCTAAATACTACATTCAATTATGCAGTGGTAGTTGGTTCCATGTCAGAGGTATGCCAACATTGTAGAGCAAAAAAGTGGAAAGGTGAAATATCATCGATATGTTTTACAATGGAAGACAACATACCTCTACTGGACGAGTCTCCACAGCCATTGAAAATGCTGCTGCTTGCCACCACAGTGGAGTACAAGCATTTCCTAAAGATGATCGGAGCATAGAACTCAGCATTTCAGATGACATGTTTTGGAGCCAATAACAACTGAGTGTTTTATTTCTCAGGCAACACTAGGTATCGTGCTAATAAAGAATAAATCTGAAGACCAAGGAATTTCATTATGTGACATGTTTTACAGGTGTGAAGTTGCCCACATCCAATGTGCCTCACAGAATGCCTATGCTCATTCAAATGAAAATGAACTTCACATCACATCGTAGGGACAGTTCAACGGATATTGAAATAGGTGTCTGGCACTGATGTGTGCAAATAAAGACAATGCATTTTACAGACCCCATGAGAAATTCAAATGTGACTGAGCACAGCATTTGCCCTGAATTGTACAGGCCATCAGCAAACAAATCATGATATCGTAAAGGAACCAATGGAGGTTGTCACAAAGTGAATGTATTGTTTGCCACTCACTTCGTGTCTGAAATCATTTATTGCTCTTTCTTTTCCAATTCCCTGATTCACTCTTTCACCTCCAGCAACACCATCTCTGCACTTCCTGGCATCTTCCAGGCAAGTACAGGAGAGGCACCACCTGCCATTTTACCGTTTCCTTCTCCCTCATCCAGCAGACAAAATGTGAAGCAATGATTCTGTTACACTCACAATTTAATGAGCAACATTTTTAGTCACAATGTGATCTTTTTATTGGAGAAACCGAATGAAGAACACCTTCACTGAGTTGCCAAAAGCAACGCCAAGGTTCCAATTACCTATCACTTTCATTCTCCGTCCCACTTCAACTCTTTACAATTTTGTTTTTGGCTTCTTATGCTGGTCTAATCAACTCAACTTCAGCTTGAGGAACAGCATCTCATCTTCTGCCTGGATTCACTAGAACCCTCAGAACCTTATATTGTATTTTAGTCTTTTCTGTTTATGTCAGAGCTGACCAGTAAGGTGATCAGCCTGGAATATTAATTGGATTTTCTTTCTCCCCAGATGTCATGTAAACTGCTGAATATTTTTGGTATCCTCTTCGAATTCTAACATTTACACTCTCTCCTCATTCATCTCCTCCAGAGTGATCAGCTGTGATTTACAAATTCGACCATCGTCATTCTACTTCTCTTGGTCTCCACATGCATTCTCTTCACGTTGTCCCCTCCTCTGTAACTTAAAGCATGCGTGATTTCTAACTTTTATCAGTTCTCATAATCACCATTATAAAGGTTCCCCATTACTACAGCCACAATCTCTTCTTGCTGTTACCTTCACAAGCATGTGCACAAGTGTGTGTATTCTTGTGTATGGATGTGTATCCATACCATTCATATATATATATTTAAATTCTCGATGAGCTCCAAAGGAACTTTGTACAATTACAGAAAAATATTATCTCCTTGATAGTCCAGTCACCTATTTATCATTTGGAAATACATGAATATTGTTTGATTTTTTTTGACTTTGACAACTTAATTTTATTGAGCAATGTTGAAGAGCCTCTAAATCTTACTGGCCCTTTTTAACTTTGGTTCAAAATGGATCATTTCTTATTGGCATGAAAATCCTTCTGCTAAAGTTTTGCACATTCACTAAACTGCACCATGTTTCATTGTAAATGATCCTCATCTCCAGTTTACATGCAACCTGCCACTCATTTTCATATGACCGGCAAACTTACATTTTGGATTACTCTCGGTTCATCTTACTCATTAGTAAGTATACTATATAGTTTTGAGGTCTGAACTCAGATTGTTGTTGACGATGAATGTACCAGATTTCAGATGCTCCCAATGAATAGATATTTCAGTTACTCAGATGGATATACAATTCCCTGTTGCTATTCAGAATGCAGTGTTCTCTCAATTGTCTGGGCATCCTTCTTACCATGCACAGCATTACTGGAAACAGAATTATCTCTCTTCTTCAGGATGGACTCTACTTTTGCTTACCCAATAACTGCAAAAGTAATTAAGTGATTGGGAGATACAATGAGAAGACAAAGCACAATATAATTGCAAATCATTTATTAAACATTTGTGGTAGAATTCTTATCTCACCACTAAAACCATATTTAGCTTCAGAAGAAAAATGCAAGAACAGTGAAGATTTACTGACAGATGCTATGCCAGTTAAAATATATCCAGTCAAAAAATCTTGGAATAATATGAAAAAAATTGTTATGCAGTTACTTCGTGAGTGACAAGTGTGATGAATAATTATTTTCAGTGAGGTTGCCCGGGATGTAGACTTGACAGAAGGTGGTAAAGTGAGCTGAAGCATCAGAAGGACTGAAAATTAAATACATTTATTGTTGCACATTTTAATGAGGAGAATGGTGCAGAAACCACATCTGCTTAGCAAAGGACACTTCCTTGTTTTTAAACATGTTACCACATAATTTCTAATTGATACTCAAATGCCAGCAAATAACCTGTTGGACTCCTTGTTACAAGACAAAAATCTTGAATGAGACTTTGGTGTTTATGTTGATATGGAAGCTTTGAAATTATAAATGTAACACAGTTAATGCAGCATTACATAAAACATAGAACAGTTCAGGTCCTGCAGCCCGTGTGTCTGTGATAAACATTCAGATTTCTTGTCATCTCAACCCTGAGATACTTTCCTGCTGGCAAGGCAGAATTACCACTTAAGTAGTGCAAAGAAATACTGTACTCAACATGCACATTTACACAAATAAAAATGTAAACAAACTGACTGTGCAGTACAAACAGAGAGTCCCCAATTAAGTTTGTTGTTGAGGAGTCTGATGGCAGAGGGGTGGGAGGTGTTCTTGAACCTGATGGTGCAAGTCTTGTGGCACCTATACCTCTTGTAGCAGTGAGAACAGAGTGTGTGCTGGGTGATGTGGATTCTTGATAACTGCTGCTGCTCTCCAGCTGCAGCGTTCCCTGCATATGTTCTCGAGGATGGAGAGGGTTTTTGCCTGTGATGTCTGGGGCTGTGTCTACCACTTTTTGCAGGGCTTTACACTCAGGGGTAGTGGTGTCCCATTCGAAAATGTGATGCAGCCAGTCATAACACTTTCCACCTCACATCTGTAGAGATTTGCCAGGGTTTCTCAAGTCACGGCAAACCCCTGAGCAAGTAGAGGTGTTGACGTGCTTTTTATTTTCATGATGCCATAAGTATGTTTGGTCCAGGAAAGATCCTCTGAGATAGTGACTCGCAAGAATTTTATTGTCTCACCCTCTGATCCCTCAATGATCACTGGATCATACACCTCTGGTTTTTCCTTCCTGAAGTCAACAATTAGTCTTTGGTTTGGGTGACATTAAGTGCGAGGTTATTGGTGCACCATTCAGCCAAGTTTTGAATCTCCCTCCTGCATGCTGAGTCATCGCCTATTTTTTTATACAACCCACAACCTTGGTATCGTCAGCAAATTTGTAGAGCCCCAAATTAAAGCTTTGCTACTTGCACATGATACATATCCTCTACTCCCTGCATATTCACGACTCCATTTAGAAGTCTCCGAAACACAATTATTGGATCTGTTTCCACTACTGCTCCTGCTTGGAGATACCCCAACCATTTGAATTTCTGAGGATTTCAGTAAGGACACCAAAATACTGGAGGAACTCAGCTGGACTATTCGTCATTGATAGGAGACAAAGATATATTGCCGATGTTTCGGGCCTGAGCCCTTCGTCAAGGAAAAATCAGACAGAAGCGGGATAGGTTAGAAGGTCCCCGAATTCAAACAATGGGGGAGGAATCCAGACCAACAAAAGGTGTTAAGTGGATGTGATCAGGGACGAGATGGAATTGATCATATCAGTGCTAAAGGAGAGAGCGAATGGAGAGATGATGAGGGAAGCAAGGGGGTGGGGGGTTTTAACAAAAGCCAGAGAAGTTGGTATTGATGCCATCCAGTTGGAGAGGGCACACTCAGAAGATAAGGTGTTGCTCCTTCAATTTATGGGTAGTTTCAATCTGGTGTACATGAGAACATGGACAGACATGTGGGCAAGGGAATGGGATGGAGAATTAAAATGGGTGGCCATTGTGGTGGACAGAGCCAAGGTGCTCTGTGTCCAGTCTCTCTGATGTTGAGGAGACCACTGGATGCCATAGATTCACAAGTGAAATGTTGCTTCACTTGGAAGGACTGTTTGGGGCCCTGAATGGCGCTGAGAGAGGAGCTGTGGGTGCAAGTGGAGCATTTCCTGCGGTCACCGGGGATGATTGCAGGGGCGGGCGGAGTGGACAAGGGAGTCATGGAGGGAGCAGACCCTGCAGAATGTGGAGAGAAGAGGGGAATATGTGTCTGGAGGGGGGATCATGTAGTAGGTGGCAGAAAAGTGCAAAGGACCCATCAACTCCCACCTTGAAGACACCTCTTCCCACCCTGTCCCCTGCAAGGATTCCATTGGATTCTCTCAATTTCTCTGTCTCTGTCACATCTGTACCTAGGATGAGGACTTCCATGCCAGATCATCAGTTATGACCTCCTTCAAACGATGTCGTTTTCCCGTTATAATCATCAACGCAGCACTCAACCACATATCCTCCATTACATAACACATCTGCCCTGGTCCCCTCCACCCCCACGTGCAACAAGGACAGGATTCCTCATCCTCACCAACCACCCCACAAGCCTCTGTATCCAACACATCCTCTTCCAACATTTCCCATCATGAAACACATTCCCCTCTCCACCTTCCACAACGGGGGTGTCAAACTCAAATTCACGGAGGGCCAAAATTAAAAACTTGGACTCAGTCGAGGGCCGAACTAAATATTTATTGAAAATTTTCAACAACATCTGCATGTTTTCTCTTCTTTCAACATATTTAATGTTAAACTTTAGGATATAACTTTAGGAGGATAATGTTACAGGTCAGGAGTAGGTAGCTCAAGTTCACCCTTTGCTTGACCTGAGGGAAACCTATTTGGTCCCTGTGGAGATGTAGTCAGCATTCACAGGCTGTGTCCATTTTGGCCTGCATCAGGACTCAGCATTTCCTGCTCACTCCTCAGGCTCTAGGCCTCTATTCACCTTCGACCCACCATCCCTCTACCTGACCAGTCCTTTACCCAACCTCTACTCACCCCTCACTCCACTCGCTCTGCCTCTACCCACCCCATCCTATACACGCCCCTCTACTGCCTCTCCCCTCAATCTGTTCCTCCCTCTACCCGTCTCTCACCCTCTAATCACCCCTCACCTACTCGCCCTGCCTCTCCCCTTTTACCTCTTCCCTATCCACCCCTCCTTCTACTCATCCCTCCCTCTAACTGCCCCCGCACCACCATAACTTCCCCTGCCCATTACTCCTCACCTACCTCCTCTGCCCACCCCTGCTTACCCACCCACTCAGGCCCAGCGAGCTGCCGATCAGCCTTTGCGGAACAGCGGGGTCTGTACGCAGCCTGCCATGTCTGTCGCGCCGACAGGAAATCACAGGCGCTCGCCAATCCGCCGCACCGCTCAACAGGTGGGAGAAGTGACTGGTTGTGCGGGGAGCCTTCCAACTGGCTTGCCGGCTGATGACATCGACAGACTTCTTGTGTTACAATTTTGTTTTCCCCGTTCTCAAAGTTTGCACAGTCAACCTGCAACACTCTTGCTCCCTCCGCGTCCCGTGGATCTGATGCCCGGGTGTTGTTAGGATTCCCAGCAGAAGGTTCGTGGAACTTTACCATTCTGGATTCCTTTTTGAGAATATTCTGGCCATCTTTTAAGGGGGGTGGTTTTAGGGGGGAGGGGATAATTAGGGGGTGGGGAAGGATGTGCAATGAAGGGGGAGGATGGTGGGGGTGACATTACCAAAAAACAGCATCGGCTCTCGCTGCAGGGTGGGCCACCTCTAATACATTTTTGAAATGATCTTGCAGGCCAAATATAATTATATCGCGGGCCAAATTTGGCCCGCGGGCCAGAGTTTGACATGTGTGTTCCACAAGGACCGGTCCCTCCATGACTCCCTTGTCCACCTCTCTCTCCCCATCTTGGGACCTACCCCTGTGACCACAGTAGATGCTCCACTTGCACCCTCACCTCTTCCCTCAGCACCATTCTGGCCCCAAACAGTTCTTTCAAGTGAAGCAATATTTCACGTGAATCTGGAGGAGTCATCTACTGCTCCTGTGCTCCTATCGTACTCTTTTCTATATCGGAGAGACTGGACACAAACTGGGAGATTGCTTTGTGGAGCTCATCATCTCTCAATGCCGCAATAGCGTGAATCTCCCAATGGCCACCCATTTCAATTCTCCATCCCATTCCCTCGCCAATATGTCTGTCCATGGTCTCATGCACTACCAAATTGAAACCAGTCATAAATTGGAGGAACAACACCTCATCTTATGATTGGGAACCCTCCAACTGGATGGCATTAATATCAACTTCTCTAGCTTTCATTAAACCACCCAAGCCCCCACCCCCTTGCTCCCCGTCTCTCTATTCCCTGTCTTCTTTTGCACAGACATGATAATTCCACCTAGTCCCTTATCATATTTAAATGACATCTTTTGTTGGTCTGGATTCCTCTTCCATTGTCTGAATTCTGAGACTTTCTGATATATTCCATTTCTGCCGTATTTGATTTTTCCTTGAAGATGGATTTAGGCCCAAAACATCGGCAATATATCTTTGTCACCTATAGATGCTGAATAGACCAGCTGAGTTCCTCCAGTGTTTCGACATTTTTCATACAATCAGAGCATCTGTAGCCTATCATGTTGCAGTTGACAGTCAAAAATCATTTCATTATGATAGCCCCAGCAATAGCATTAAAGTGCATAATAACAACCTGAAAAATGGAAGAGAATCTAAAAATACAACAATGCTATATAGAAATGAATAAATGTATTCCATTAGAAAAAATTACATATAACCTAAAAGACAAATATTCATTGATCAAACAAATTTGTGAACCATATATGAAATATGACAGAAAATGACAACTTCGGACCACCATTTCCTAAAGTGATAAGAAGATAACATGATTAGACTTAAATATGTAAAAGTGGACGACATGACTTTTCTTTGATATTTTTTCTGTGTGGATTTTGTTTTCTTGTATTTTGTATGTTTAATATTTATTGGTTTTTGAAGGGGGTGGGAAGCGAGGGGAGGGGGAGAAAAAAGAAAAAAAATTCAGTGTATATTTAATGAAGAACATTTTTATATATTGTTGATATATAAAATATTTATTTCATAGTGAAATAAATGAAAAGTTACAAAAACAATCATTTCATTTTTATTATGTCTCAATTTTACAGAAAAAACACTGTTAAAATTTGGTTTCCATCTATTAACATTGTAACTTTATGTCCTTGTTATCCTTGGAACCTCCTCCATGGAACTAATTCTTATTTCTCTTCTGTAGACCATTTCGATATGATGATAACTGATTGCTGCCATTCATACCGTCCTATCTCTTGCAAGGGTATCTTCCCCCTGCACCTGTATATGGCATCCAAAAGCATCAATGTTGCTAACCCGTGTTTTGCTTCTTCCTATGGTAGTTGGGCACTAACCGATAATCTCAACTCCGTAACAACCACTGTGAAGCTGGATTGTATGATTGCGAACATATTATGAACACAAAAATGGCGACACTGCCTGAGCTGCTTTACGGACACTGCTGCCTCTGGCACCAACCTGCAGAGAGGGGGAGAAAAGACTCAGTGTTCTACTGCAGGTTCAACCACCCAATCTGACTGCCATCCGCTCTGCACAGGCATTAAATGGCCTGTTAAAGGAGCTGACATAGATTTATTTTAAAATCCTACGACCAATGGGTCTGGAGCCAAGATGGTGACAGCTATTGTCAGCAACGGCCACAAGGGGTCGCAGACTCCAGGGAAGCAGAAGACTGACACAGGGCACCAGAAAACAGGACCACCCACCCCTCCTCCAACCTCTCTCTCTCCCCCACGATTTGTGAAGGAGGAGATGACCCACGGGATGGTGAACTTAATGACAGAACAGTTGATGGGCTATTGGTGACTTGAGGCAAGGAACCCACGTAGGCTGTGGACGACTGCGGTCTAGGGACTCTCACCAGACTGCAGACTGCTGGAGACTGGCTGAAGGGGGTACCAGGTATTGGAATGGAGATGTGAGATGATGCCAAGGGTGCTGGTGGCTTCCTGATCATGTCAGAGGTGTGCATCTGGAACTTTGGTTGCTGATGTTTTGCCTGTGGGAACACTGGAGGGAAATGCATGAAAACTCAATGTTCTGGGGGGACCCTCTTTTGCTTCTCTTTCTCTGACCTACCTTCTTTATTATTGCACACCTCTGGTATTTAAACATTTGTTCAGTTTTTTGTGACCTTCAGAGTTGACTTCTTTAAATTTTTCTTGTTAGGTGCATGCTGGATAAATTTCAACTTAGTCAAAACTGTGCTGCCTCAATTTCTACGATACTAAATCTCACTTTTCCTCTTCAGCTGACTTTGTTGAATTTCATTAGTTCCTAACCACTGAATTGAAAACTCATTTCTTTGTTTGCAGGTGTCTCTGTTGCCTCTCAACGCCATGTAGTTGCAACATCCTGTTGTGTTGGGAAATGTATCAGGTTTGGTGGGTTCCCAGAGAGACAAATCTGGACACAAGTGTTACAGACACACGTAACTTTAATTAACACACAGAAGGAAAAAGGGGGAGAACGTTAAATGGTAACTTGATTACTATTTCATTTAAGGAATGATATAGACATTCTCTTCAGACCTAGATTGGACTCTGACAATAGTGAACCTATATTCGACATGTTCACACATGAGTATACACACCGAGTTCCCTGTACCAACAGGGGTGCACCTCTTTGCAAGTATTGATCTATCGCAAGACTACGCCTCAGCTTCAGTGTAGTGCACACACCACTAGCGACACTCCCAGCGATGCCCACAGTAGTGACCTGACGTGGAGTGATGTCTGGAGCTTGGACCACAAAGCAGAGAGAAAGAATGTGATGTGCATTGATGATCTGTACAGTGCTAATCTGTGCTTCTAGCCAATAATGACCCTAGATGATTTAAATTAGCCAATGGCAAGGTGTGCATTAATGGTTGGACAGAGTCCAACCTTGATTGACAGGTGATGTGACTGCCAAATATGTTTCAGAGAGGGAGGACATGTGACACACATTCGAGATAGGCAGGGAGGCCACACTCAACAACACTCCACCTCATTGCCTGGATCTCAATGCTGGTATTCTATGCAACCCTCTGTATACCCTGTATCAGCACCAGTTGCAGAGCTTTCTAATATCTGAGGCTGTAATTTCTCATTTGCACTCTCTCCTAATTAATCTCCTCAAACCTATTTTAGCACTTCTCTAAGTTCCCCTTCTTTTGCTCTGCATTCTGATTTTCAATGTGACACAGAAACTCTAATAAATCATCTGTCATTCATGTGAAAGAGCTCCAAATGTCTTCATAAAACTTAACTAGCAATTGTAAATAGAATATTCGAGATACTGCAATGGCAGGGATTGATAAAAATAACACTCCAAAGAGTTAGGCATGTGCAAATAATCAGCTTATGGTAATCTTAATAAAAAGCAAACCAAATGTCATCCTGATTTATCTATTTAGAAGGAAGGCAGGTATAATTCCCTTTCACACCATTTTTAAGGACATCTTAAAGGTTGAATGCAGTAGGCTCACAGTTAAATGTACTCACTTGCACTGATCACTATTTTTAAACCAAGTTGACCATTTTTATGCAAAAGGTTCATTCTGCTTGCCTGCTGTCTCGGCCTTATCTGTACTCTGTCCTGGTTTTATTGATTCTGATTGTTTACATTGAATTGTGGAGCAGAAATAATCAAACATGAGCTGTTCAGTATTCGCCAGAACTGTCTGTGAGATCATGTCGTTTTCAGAATAAAGTCTGTAATGCTTGAGCAAAGAGATTTAAAGTGGAACAATTCAAATTATAAAGCAAGGGTAATTCATTGACATCTCTGCAGATAAATGTGAAATGCCAAAGAAATCTCCAAACACTTAAACTGTTTAAATGGAGAAGAACACCGCAGCACACCTTAGGCAGCTTGCAACAAAGGCACAATTCTCATTATATAACAATGGTTGGAAATATGATGATGTTTCAGGCTCCCTAATTGGGTTTATTGTCTACGTTAGTAACTCTATTCTTTGAATCTGCATCTTTTGGCTTGGGATTCTCTTGCCTGGGAATGGATTGAAGATGCTTTTTTTTTTTGCCTGTACATGCCTTTTGAGAATGGAGAGTTCACATTTACTTTTTCCATGGCAATTGTAAGAATGATGATGAATAAGAAAGAAAACTATTGTTGTGTAACTATGCAAAACCTCAAGAGGAGCTAAAATGGGTTAACAAAGGAAAGCCATCTATGATCATCCATCTGGAAAAGGGCACACTCACATGGTTGTACTTTAAATGAACCTTAGACTATTCCCAGTGGCCCAGACATTGATCAAGCCATAAGTCCCTCCTACTTGTGCTTCTTGGCATTCCCTAATACGATTCTCCTGATTAACCTAATCAATAATATTTCAACATCTTCTGTACTGAAACTTTCCCTCTTACTCAACTGTTTTAAAGAATAAAGAATGTCCTTCTCACTAGTAACCCACATATTTGAGCCTTATCAGTTTTATAACTCTTGTGTTTAAATATTTCAAGTTCATTTTTCATTTATGCATACTTTCACATTTATTTTACTTTTGTTGACTGTTAAGTTGATTTTTAAATTTTATGTTTTCAAATTTCAAAAATCTTGAAGCAACCTTTACAAAGAAAGTATTCTACTTACTCCGACTTTTAAAAATTGAACTGACTGCTGATGTATTCCTGATGAAGAGTCTCTGACCTGACACGTTGACCCTGTTTCTCTTTCCACAGATGTGGCCTGAACTGCTGAGTGTTTTAGCATTGTCTTTCTTTGTTTTGCAATCGTCCATTTTTTTTTAACTCACTTGCAATAATCCACATCTTCATTAAATTTAAATCCAAACACCTTGTGGTAAATGTCTTACCATTTTCCTTTTTGAAATACAAGTTAATTAACTCTTCCCACTATTCTTCAGGAAGAACTAGATCCTAAAGGATAGAAAAGGACCTACAAGGATGAATTGTGTGTCTTAATCAAATTGATGGGAACAATGTGCATTTGATCAATTAACCAAATGCCAATGCTCATCAACATATCCAGTTATGAAAGAAGCAACAAAAGAATATTGATCTCCTACAAATGATAAACTATCTCCAAATACCATAGGGATACCTTGGAGAACACTGTTTTGAACAGCACGGGTTTTAATATAACACGATTTATAATTTTAATATAGTAATACCAAAATAGTTACATTTTATTAATATTGCATTACCAATAATGTCGCAATAATTTAACGCATCAGCAACAATGCTCGCTGCTTAGCTACGTTCATTCAATGTCATTATTGCTGAACTTGTTCTAATATCGCTCTGGACTCTGAGCAGGAAGGCTGTGGCTGCTCTATAATATTTTAATTGGGTTGTATAAAAATGCACCCTGACAAACAATATGAGTGGAAAAGGGAAATGCAGTGAAGATGATCCACGTAATAAATGGAAATGACTAACATTGGAAAAGAAGCTGGAAATTATTAAAGCAACATGAAGAAGGCGCATCATTTGCTAAAATAGCACGAGACAAAGGCATGAATGAATCGTCTGTTCAAACTCTAATCCAGAATAAAGATAAAATTAAAGAACATGGAATGGAAACAGCATCTTATATGACGAAGGACATTGTTAGACATAGAAATTCTGAAATGGAAAATATGGAACGCCTTTTAATGATCTGGATTGAAGACTGCAACCAGAAAATAATTCCATTAAGTCAATTGACAATTCATGCTGAGAACAAGCCTCTATTAGACATTAAAAGAAAATGAAGAAAATGGAAATGAAGCAAAAACTTTTTCGGCAAGTCGTGATTGGTTTTACAACTTAAAAAAAAAATGCACAGGGCTCCATAATGTTCGAATTTCTGGCAAATCCGCAAGTGATCATCGTGATGATGCTGCAAGCTTTGCGATTGAACTAAAAGACATGATTGACCAAGGAGGCTAACTTACTTCTTAAATAAACAAGACTCACTTATTGCCAATAAAGATCTTTGTCATGTTTCAATTTTATATAACCCTGTTAAATATTTTATGCACATGTTTGCATAAGAGTTTGAGGTAAAAGAATAAACAATTATATGATTGAAACATAGTACATTGTAATAATGGCCTGAACAATATGGTCTTCCATAACACTGAACTTCTTGAAACCTATTAACCATGCATTAACCACAATTTATACCAGCACCAAGAGTGGAAAAACTGAATAGTTACTCAAGCTGCCATCACAATATGAGACGATGACTTTCCTTTCTGATTTAGTAAACATTGACCCAAAATATTTGCTAAAAAGGCAGTAACAGACAATATGTAAATGAACAAGAAATATACAGGAATGAGCTGGAAATGATGCCTGATGAGGAGACAAAAGCAAGCAATGTTCACTTTGCTGAAGATAATGCAACAAAGAGTAAAGGAAGTTCCACACAGCTTGACAGATTTCACCACTTATAGATGTTTCCATTCATATATTCTAAAATGGAACAACAAGATTTTGCTCTGGCCCATTGTCAATGAATTTTATGTAAGGGGATGCATAATTTTGTCTTTTTATTAGCTTTGAAATGTGGGAAAAACAACAGATCAGGCCACCGATTTAATAGGTTGTTGACAAATATGTCAAATACTACAAGTGTTTCTTGCAGTCAGTCTCCCATATAAAACATTTAAATTAGGTAAGAATGATTATCAATACTTTATAAGGTAATTTGAACTTTAGTTTAACTTTCCAGAAGGATTTAAATTACTTAAATGTATTCAGGATACTTCTGAGGCAATTCAAAGGTAGGACTGAAGAACAATAAACAGAAAGCTGGATGAACTCAGGAGGTTAATCAATTTTTGAACTCCCATCCATTGATGTGAATTGTTGCCTCAAGAAAGTAGATAACATCATAAAAGATCCCCTTCACCCTGGTTTTGATTTCTTCTTGCTGATACCATCGTGCAGAAGTCTGAAGTGCAGCCCCTCTTGGTTCAAGAACAGATTTTTTTTCCAACAGCTATCTTAAACCTGAACTACACTAACAATAACCCTATTCTAGGACCAAAGAACTGTTTGTTTAATCATAATACAGTAAATCCCTGGTATCCAGCACCTATAGGGATTGATAGATGCCAGATAAATGTATTTTCCGGTTGCTTGAGACTTTCTCCTACAATGCCTAACTAATGCACCTGCATTAAGGATAAACAATTTAAATGACAAAAATACTATACTGTATTTACACTGAACAAAGTTCACTTGCATGAATATGTAAACTTTAAAGCATGTTACTTTATTTTCACTCATTCTTTGAAAACATTTAACCGTTGCTGCATCTGCAGGTTCCTCCCCCTCTGCAGAGCTGCCCGAAAGGTGAACAATTACAGTATAGATAAATAGTCCCCCTCCCCCAAGATTACAGTTAAAGCCTCTGACCTGGGCAACTCTTACTTAGCAGGGATAAGGAGACACCTTAAGAGAGTTACCCCAATGGCGAGCAGCATCAAGCAGATCTTCATCCTGGGTGACACCATTTTATTCAAACACAACTTTATTCAAATATTATTCAAAGAGTTGCTATGAGCAAAGCACGACCAAGGCACTCCGCCGGACAACAATTTTTTTCTTAAAGGTTTTCTTCCTGGAAAGAAAGGGGATTTTGAAAGACAACTTCAAGGTGAACACAAAGTTAATTTCAGATTTGCTGTTGTAGCGGCAGCTACACTGCTACTGAAAGAACACACAACCAGGCGGGTTGAGCTCAGTGAGCAGAAAACTGGTTTATTGCTGGCTGCTGGGCTGGCCTTATACTCCCAGCCTGGACCTGGCTGAGAACCACGCTGGGGGGCACCGACGTCACTCGGGCGTCACATGGTCCCCCAGCGTGGGCTTCTGAGCCCAGTGCTGAGAAGAAGGGGAAACCCCCGACAGTGCCATTTTGGCTGGCTGCCCCACCGCATGGATTACAAGCAGGGCCAGTTCGCCTGCCTCGTGGCATTCTGCCACACTGTATTACATAGGAAGTTGGAGAAACATTAAATTAACTTTTATTGAACTTAGCATGTTTAATTGCATAATGATGCTGACACATTGCATTAGTTCAACTGACTTAAAAATGTTTTGGTGCTGATTTTCATTTGTACTCAGCATCTGATGCCTCTTGTGTCAGCATTGATGGATTCCATTTGCCTTGATACAGCTTTTCCATAGTCGCAGTGTCCTAGTGAAACATTTCATCCATCTGTCATTGACCGCACCAAGACCAGCAGGGAAGAACTCCAAGAGCTAATGGAGAAAATGAATATTCAATAACATGTTACACTCATGGTTTTGTATGCTTGGAGTAGAATTAAAATATGACAGGAAATCACAAAAATAGGTTATATAAAAAATGGTACATGATAGAAAATTTTAAGGTGATTTTCGTGGTCAGCAACCCAACACCCAACCCCAACCAACCAATTTTCCCCTGCAACCGCTGCAACCGTGTCTGCCTGTCCCGCATCGGACTTGTCAGCCACAAACGAGCCTGCAGCTGACGTGGACTTTTACCCCCTCCATAAATCAGCAAAGATTAATTTGAATGGTGGGGCAGGTTTGAGGGATTGAGTGGCCTATTTCTTATTCCTATTTTCTTGTATTTATGTTCTTGCAGAAGAATTATTTTGATTATTAACTGCTCTCTGAAATGGTCAGGAAGTTGTGAAATCCATGGATGGACCTGCATATGGCTAATAAATGCTGGCTTAGACAATTATGTTCACACCTGATGAATGAATAACAAAAACGATTTATTATTTTTCCAATGCGTATTAGAGAATTAAAAAAATTAGTTTGCATTTGTGAAGGGCATTTGTGTCTTTCAAAAATTAGTTTGCATTTGTGAAGGGCATTTGTGTCTTTCAAAAATTAGTTTGCATTTGTGAAGGGCATTTATGTCTTTCAAAAATTAGTTTGCATTTGTGAAGGGCATTTATGTATTTCAAAAATTAGTTTGCATTTGTGAAGGGCATTTATGTATTTCAAAAATTAGTTTGCATTTGTGAAGGGCATTTATGTATTTCAAAAATTAGTTTGCATTTGTGAAGGGCATTTGTGTATTTCAAAAATTAGTTTGCATTTGTGAAGGGCATTTGTGTCTTTCAAAAATTAGTTTGCATTTGTGAAGGGCATTTATGTCTTTCAAAAATTAGTTTGCATTTGTGAAGGGCATTTATGTATTTCAAAAATTAGTTTGCATTTGTGAAGGGCATTTATGTATTTCAAAAATTAGTTTGCATTTGTGAAGGGCATTTATGTATTTCAAAAATTAGTTTGCATTTGTGAAGGGCATTTGTGTATTTCAAAAATTAGTTTGCATTTGTGAAGGGCATTTGTGTCTTTCAAAAATTAGTTTGCATTTGTGAAGGGCATTTGTGTCTTTCAAAAATTAGTTTGCATTTGTGAAGGGCATTTATGTATTTCAAAAATTAGTTTGCATTTGTGAAGGGCATTTGTGTCTTTCAAAAATTAGTTTGCATTTGTGAAGGGCATTTATGCCTTTCAAAAATTAGTTTGCATTTGTGAAGGGCATTTATGTATTTCAAAAATTAGTTTGCATTTGTGAAGGGCATTTATGTATTTCAAAAATTAGTTTGCATTTGTGAAGGGCATTTATGTATTTCAACAACGGACTACTGCCACTGTTATGCATTTCTTTTCTTTTGTGTTGGATCCTGAGTACACCGTGACAAAAGTAATCTGGATCAGCAAGACCTAATTTCTCCTTGTAATACTCGACACAAGTGTCACAAGGGAAATGCCACCATTTAACGTTGGTTCCTTTCCCCTAAACACAATTTGCAATGAGAAGCGTGTGGTTGAATTTCCAGAGTGGTAAAATTCAACGGGGGAAATTACATGATTGTGTTGTTGTTTGGGAACTAGCAATTTCCATGCGCAGAGCAGCTAAATTTCTGGGCAGTTATTTTCATCAGTATGCCAGAGAATAGCTTGTGCAGTTTACCATTATTACTTAATTTTTGTAGCGTTGTGATGGTACATTCGTGTGTGTGATATTTCCCCCTCTCAACAAGATTCAATTTATTGTCATGTAATAAAGCAGTGTCATATTACATGAAATTGCTTTTTGCCTGCAGCAAGGCAGACAGATTCGCTATCGGCAGAAATTACCCGAAGCACCTCTTACAGTCAGAGAAAGAGAAGCAAAAGAGAGATCCCTCCGAGAGTCACCGAGTGTCCGTAGATTCGCCTACAGTACTTTGTGGACCATTTGCAACCCTAGCTCCAGATCTGAATCCAACATGGTCAGGAACCCTTCAGCATCTTTGGCACCTCCTTGCACCTCAGTTCTGATACCTGGTACCCCTTCAGCCAGTTTTGACCTGGTCTCCAGCAGTCTCCGTGGTTTCCTCGCCTCAAGTCGACAGCATCCCACTGCATGTGTGGATCCTTCAGCTGAAGAACCCCTCACTTGTCCACTGCCGTGGTCATCGTTCCTTAGGTCGTCTCTTCTGTTTCTCCCTCTCAGATGGTGTATGGTCTTCCAGTTTTCTGATGCCCTGCACCAGTCCTCTGCTCCCTTGTAGTTTGCAACCCTCATAGATGCTTCTGATTATAGGCACCACCATGTTGGGCACAGATCCCGCTGTCGCGGGATTTTAAATGAAACTATCGTCGGCTACTTTGATGGGCCGTTCAAAGCCTGTGCAGACCTAATGACAATTGAGTGGATGGTTGAACCCTGCAGGACCGCTGTATCTCCACTCCTCACTCCCCACGGGTTTGCACCAGCGGCAGCTCCGCCATTTTCATCTGGGAACACCCTGGTGCTCCCAAAAATCTTTTCCACCTTTTGATTCTGGGGTTGGCCCTTGTTTGTGTGGTTCCTGGTTTGGAACTCAGCCTTTAGATTGATTAAGAAGCCCCATTGTTTACCTTCTGATTGCACTGAAACCACATTTACTCCATTTCATAGGTGGAACCTCCTCCTGCAATGTTCCCTTCATTTAATTCATGGCATCCAAGATCTTCACTTAAACTGTTAGTATGTGGTTTTGAAACAAACTTGTAGTTTAACTCAAAATGAAGAAAAAACAGGAAGAAATTTTAAAAAAAGAAACAGTTAAAAAAAAGCTCTGGGAAAGCAGGGGAAGGAGTCAGGAGAAATGAGGGGGAGGTAGGTTCAAGGCAAGAATGCCCAGGAAAGAAGAGAAGTAGAACAGAAAGGGGGGGGGGAGGGGGAAATAACAGGGTGACCTCAGTTTTCACAGGGCTCCACTGCACTATGCAGATATTTGCCAATAAATTGGACTGTTTCCATTGGTACTGAAGCAATCATGCGCTTCGTGTTAATGCAAAAAAAATTTTGACATTGACCAATATCCACTGATGTCTGTTAAGGTGCGAACAAATCAGAAACCAAGGTCTGAAACAAGATCCACCTGTTCCCTGATGGGACCTCATCCAATTTCAAGCAACTTCCACAATGTTGCTTCCCAGTGTTCAGAGAAAGGAGAGAGCTCTCCACATAGCAGGTCATATTGTAAGAAGTAAACCACGAAAATCTGTAAACATTGTGGTGGAAGTAAAAATGCAAAATGCTGGAGAAATTCAGCTGGTCAAGCAGTGTCCTTTATGTAGCAAAGGTAAAAATGCACAACTGATGTTTCAGGCTTGAGCCCTTCATCAAGGTATGAGAGAGTGTCGGCGGGCATCTAAATCAAAGGATAGGGGAGGGGAGAATGGGGGGGGGGGGAGTGGCAAAGGCAGAAGGTGATAGGTAGAGAAGGGAGGGAGGGACAGCAGCGATCAGGGGCAGAGGGATGACTAGGTGGCTGGAGGGAGAAGGGAGGGGTACACTGAAAAAAACTGGAAAGGTGGAGGGGTAAGAGAAAGCGACCTGCTTAGCAGAAAGTTGAAAAGTCGAATAGCTGGCCATATTGGGTGCACTAAATTGGGGCTGGATTTAGCACTCATGCTTAATTAGATCCCCAGCAAAACTACAACAAAACTTAGCATCTTCACTTTTGTTATTTTTACACTCATCCAGTGTATTTAGCCCAGTGGCTCTGCTCGTGGTGCTGCTGTCTAATTTTTATATGTTAATGACATCTTCCATAAAGGCTATCATGCCACAAGCCTGCCCCCAGTTCGAGTCTGGGTCTGGGTAAGCCAGCAGCACAAGGGATGCTGTCCATCTCTTGCTAATAAAAGCCTTCAGTTCCAATAACTTCAGCCTTTGCATAACTGATTTTGCATCACTCATATTTCCACAGATTCAAGTTGAACCCACAGCTGACCTCGTACCAGACGCTCCAAACATTGAATAAATAGTCATCAGGTTGTACACTACAGAAAAAGACCCGACTGCACTTTGGGTCTATCTGACCACCAAGTATCCATCCATACTAGTCCCATTACCCAGCACCTGCGCTTATATTTACATCAGGACTGCGACTAGATCTTGTATCCAGACTGAAGGCACAAGAAGATCAAACACAAAGCACAGGATTAACTCTCCTCTATTATTACACTTATCATTTTACAAAAAAAATGAAACATAAGCCACATTAACACTGAACAAAATGGACAAGACTAATTTGAGATTAGAAGGTTAATTATCAATGAAAAGAACTTCAAGTGGTTTTAGATTGGTAGTTTTGGTATAATTATATCGTGAGGGATAGAGAATGTAGTGGATTTGGACATGACATTTTTTACCTGAGGGGCTTACATGGATTGATAAGATGAAGATTTCTCTTTCAGCCACAGTGTGAGCTCGAGTAAATAAATCTGAGCCATCTCTGTGGGATTTCTTTGTGATCTCAGCAACACTGTTGCAGTGTTTTCAATACATAGGCTGATGGTCTGGGATATGAGAACAAGGGCCAAGAATGCAATTTTGGAGACTCATATGGGCAAGTGTGCCTGAGAGCAGAATGTTGGCCAACCATTGTAGACAAGTGACTGTCCCTCACCTGAATAAGTATGAACAAAATGTCACTGAAGCCTTGCCCTTCACTGCTTGACAACTTTAGTGGGTAAAATAGTTTGGAAAGGAATTTTTGCAGTTAATTAGCAGTCAGTGTGTGATTTTATGATGCTCAGTAATGTTCTTCCTAACTGGAACGTCACAGAATTTTGAACTTTAACACTTAATTAAATAAAAATCAGTCTTGTGGTCACCCTGCAACAGGAAGGATGCCAAAAACTTGGAAAGGGTGCCAAAGAGATTCACTGGGATGATCCTAGGACTGATGGCTTGAGATCTAGAGGGCTTGGGTTCCCTGAAGCACAAGAGGATGAGGGGTGACTTTTCAGAGGTTAACAAAACAATGAGGGGCATGGATAAAGTCACAGTCTTTTTTCTCAGGGTAGATGATTTGAGAACTAGAGCCACATCGGTTAAAGGTGAGACAGGAGAAATTTCAGAGAGACCAAAGGGGCAACTTTTTCACTCAGAGGGTAGTCCACATCAGGAAAAGGCGACCGGGGTAGCTGCAGAAACAGATATAATTATGACTTTTAAATACCTTTGGATAGATATATGGATCAAAAGAGTTTAGAAGGATACAGACCAAATGCAGGCAAATGGAACTAGCCCAGAAAGCCTGCTTTGCCAACATGGTCAAATTGAGCCAAAGGGCCTATTTCTTGCAGTAGGACTTTCTGATTTTATTTAATTGTTGTTGAGTATGATTGAGAACACTGGTTGTCAGTTTTTCTTACCTCCAGACAGTGACTTAGTTCTACTTTAGTCAATAGGATGAAAAGGGTGTGGATGAATTCACAAGTCAATAATACTCACAAGCATTATTGATGCTGGTGACCGAGGACAGAATTATCCAGTGATATCATACACTGGATGCAACCATAAGCAAATGGAACATATCCTGTTCCATTTGTGAGAATTATTGGGTGGCACGGTTGGCGTAGCGGTTGGCACAATGCCTTTACAGCGCCAGTGATTTGACCGGGGTTCAAAACCCACGCTGTCTGTAAGGAGTTTGTGGGTTTTCTCTGAGGGCTCTGGTTTCCTACCACCCTTTGAAACGTACCGGGGGTGTGGGTTGACTGGGTGCAAATTGGGTGGCACGGACTCATGGGCCAAAATGGCCTGTTACCATGCTGTACGTCGAAATTTTAAAAGGTAATTTAACATAGCCATTACATGTGATATGAAATTATTGTCATGGATATAGTACAATGTACAGCCACACTAAAATATTTTCAGTGCTGATCCAAGCTACATGTAATTAATTTAAAATCAAAGAATCCTTGAGTACACCATCAGTGTTGTCATAAACATTTAAAAATATGGAGTACAACGTCTCATCTAATTCTCCCCCCACCCCCTCCTTTTTATTCAGGTGCCTGCCTGTTTTTGCTCATGCGTTGATGAAGGTCTCAGGCCCAAAACACCTTGACTTCCCTTGGATGCTGAGAGACCTGCTGAGTTTCTCCAGCACTTCTGTGTATTGCACCCGGCCCCAGCGTTGGAGACTTCCTCGCTAAACTTGATGTCTGATTGTATTCTTGTTGATTGTTATTGACCAGAGTAATGTGGCTACTATGCTGTGCTGCAGTGAACACGTTCCCATCCCATTTGTGTTGTGGCAAGCACCACAAATTGGCAGCATCCTTGAAACTATTTCTTGTGTTTGCAAAGCAGCATCTAGCCACATAATTGAGGAAGCTTGAGGTCAGTTAACTTCCCTTCTGGACTTATGAGACCAGGTAATATTGTGGAGAGGATGCTTGATGGAGAGAAATGACTCTACAGCTATATTTTTTTTACCCCAAATCAGACAGTTGCAGTTTCAATAAATAGAGGCTGCAGTAAAATAAGAAGCATGTGTTGACAATTAACCATCTGGATGAGTGTTCTGAGCATATAAAACATTTTACAACACAGTGCCAAGAATTTCTAATTGTACACTAATAAGTTCTGCAATCGAAAATATGTATATCACGTCCATATATCATGAAGGCTACTAGGGGAATGATTTTACACCATCAAGAATCTTAATGCCAACTCCAGGAGCCAATCTTTATGAGTTTACAAATCCTGATGTAAATTTAATATGTTATACTGGTGATCCATAAGTATAAAGCTTACTAATTATTGGGATGAATATATTAATCATAAACATGCTGAAAATTCCCAGTTACTGCTTTTTAATATTTCGAAGGCACTAATCTCCTCAGCTGCTATTGGGGTATACTTGTCAAGAACAACATGGTAATAATACTTCATTGCTCAGGAAGCCAGAGGCAAATCTAAATCACCTTGCTTCACATGACATTAATAAGATGAACTCAGTGCAATTTTCCTTTACTTTAAAGGTTGCATCATTAAAATTAATTTAAAAAAAAAATATTTCTTCTTCTGAGATGATCTTTCAGGATTGTGGTATGGATTGTGGAGGGTCATGTGAGCTGTCTGGCCAGAATGTGGAGGCTCATCTAATCTCTCCGGTGGGCCTGAGATCAGAAGCGACCTCACTGGCCGATCAAGGGGGAGGCTGGCGATCGATTGGTTGGAGCAGGTCACGTGAATAGGCCCTGCATTGAAAAGGCACACATGGAGCCTGCGCATCCTCTTTTAGTGCTGCCTAAAGTCCTGGCTGCAGGTCCCTGGCGGCACTGGACGGCTGACTGGGATGGGCCTGTCCCGGATCCTGAGCCATAATCGATGTTGGAAACCACATTCGTTTGATATAATTGTTAGTTGTAATTAATTTACTATTCAATAGTGTGCTGTGCCTGTGGTGGATGGGTATTGTGTGTTTAACCCATGCATTCCCAATCAGGAGTTGGGAATGATTAGCAGTGATTTTTCTGCACCCAATTTGTGTATTCTTGCTGTGTAAGTAAGTCTGTAAGTGTGTGCACTTTTTGTGAATTCCCCCGTGAGTAAATAAAGATCACTGTTTGTTCATCACATGCCCATCCTTGATTCTCTTTGAACCCATCAAACCAATTCTTAAATTTTAAAATTTTAGACATACAGCGCGGTAAAAGGCCATTTCAACCCATGAGCCCATGCCACTCAATTACACCCCATTAGCCTACAACCCTTGCTACGTTTTGAACGATGGGAATAAACCAGAGCTCCAGAGTAAACTCACACAGACATTGGGAGAAAGTATAAGCTTCTTTCAGACCCCGCTCTCACACGCTAGCCCAGTTACAGCATTTGCCTAACTGCTCCGCCCTCAAACACAAGAATCAAGAATGATTTGAATCCACTGAAGTGCATGCGTAGTTAATGAGCTCAATGTTGGATCCGCAAATTCTTCCGCAGGTGGAGCAGGAGGTACCCAACCGGGCAGGTGGGTGTTGAGTAACTTCTGTGACTTTCAGTAGGTTTCCGTCTGCACCAGAGCATTCATAAAGTCATGTTAAATGACGTGTCATGGGCCAGGCATTTATTAGTTAGTTCAGTTGATGATTTTCTTTCTTCAGAAAGCTTTGTGAGATTCCTTGAATCTTTTTCTTCATACGCCTGGTGATATTTTCCCATAACAGCTCACAGAAGAGTGTCTTTGTTTTGGGCATAAAGCTGCCTGCCCAGTGGAGCAGATTGAGGGGAACTGGGGTCTCAGTGCTGAGGAAGTGGTCTTGGGAGAGGATCTATCCTTCCTGTGAATTGAGATGTGTGTAATATGCACTGGTGCCTTAAAATCCCTGTTCTCAGTGGCCCTTGTCTGAGAAACATAGGAGGCTGGAGTCACTGCTGCTTGGTAAAGGTAAGAGATATATGCCAGATCTAAGTTCTTGACCGTGAGTTGACTAAGGGTGATGCTGGCGCATTGTAGGTGGTAGTGATATACATCATCAATGTCTTCCTTTGCCTGGAGATAGATCCTGAAATATAAAAAGTCGTCCACATTTTTGCAGGACTCAGAATGCATCATGGTGCAGAGGGTGGCAAACTGATTGGTCCTGTCTTATGAGTGTTAAATGTAAGGTCTATCCTTTCATGTGCTACAATAAATGAGTCATAAATGACTTGGTGTTCAGGCTCAGGGCCTGCATGTGCATGATCTTGTACTGCAGCTTGACTTGGCTCTGAAGCATTGTTCCCATACAAACCAGATTCAAATAATTTTTGATCTTTATTGTGTTCAGGAGTGGCACAGTAAGCAAGACAGTTAGTGCAACGCTGTTTTAGCGATCTGGACCAGGGTTTGAATCTGGTGCTATCTGCAAGGAATTTGTACTTCCTGTTGGTTCACCCTTGCAGGAAGTTTGCTCGAGGTGAGAAAGACGGAGAAAAGTAATGATGTGGCTTTGTTGAGACCCATCCTCACTGAGATTGGTGAGGTGGTAGATCCATTGAGGAGGATTACGGCCATCATAAAGCTAATGCAAATAAAATACAGATCAGCATCTACCTCTATTACAATTTAGTTCCAGTAATACACATTAACGAGACTGGTTAGTGATGTAATGAATGGGCAAGATTTATGACATCACCTTGAAATCTGAACCACATTATTACTTTCTCAGGCTAGTTAATCTCATTGTTTTTCTCTCAATGCAGCAACTGAGCTGTTTGGTTTCTCTGTCTTGTTAGATGTTTAAATTATTCGCCATGTCATCTCACTGCTACGCACTTCTCCCAATGTTCTTTCTCCCAGCTCTCTGTCTTTGCCTCCATTTCACCTTCAACCAATTCCCTCCCTCCCTCTCTCTCTCTCTCTCCTCCCAGCTTGACTGTTTTCTTTCTCTGCCCTGGACTTACTCTTGCTAACTCCTCTCATATATTTTCCCCTCTGTGGTTTTCACATTATGGAAATATTGGAGGCTTGCTCTCTCCTGTTCTGCCTGTAAGACTGGTATTACAATTAGTAACAACACACTTGCCTTCCAGACAGATTTGAGTTGAACCCTCACTCTAGAGACTTGCATACTAACACCCCACTCCTGAACTGTCTTATACTCTCAGCTGAATATTAAAGGTCCCTTAAAATATTTCACAGAGAAGGAGGAGGATACAATATATTACTATATATACAGTGTGTTTAAAAAAAATATACTGGTATTTTTTATAAGATTTAAATGGTATTTCAAAAACAAATGCATATGATATATACATATATATATGACAACATCCTCCTTTGGAATGGCCACTCCAAAATATTGGTTATCTTTTACTTCCCATGGATGCTGTATGAGCTGCTGTGTTTCTCCAGGCCTTTTGTGTGTGACCATCAGACATCGTGATATATTATAAAGCGGATGACCAAAGATTTTACAGAATTTTAAAGGAGCCATTTAAAGAAGATATTGAGGATTCGGGTAAATAACAGGTGAAGATCTGGCTCAAAGACATGGGCTGCTCTATAGATCTGGACAACCTACAGAAGACATTTTAAGGTCCTTGAAAGATATAACAGATGCTACAATCCTCCAAATTCTCTGGACGTATAAGCAAATAAGTATTAGTGTCCTCTCACAGTGTAAAATTCTCACTATGAGGCCCTGGTTATACAGTCCACTCTTTTGAGCAGGCCACACCGTTCACACGACTGACAGCTAAATCCCATAAAAAATAAATCAACAATACACAAAAGTGCTGGACAAGCTCAGCCACTCCAGCTGTAATTTTGAGTGTTTACTACAATCACAGTGCCTGCAGATTTTCTTGTTTCATCTCTTCCACAGTCTGTTAGGATCCAAGGTTGCTGCAAGAGATACAACCTTTCTATTAACTGCTGGGAATCTCTCAAAAGTGACCACTCAAATTGGAGAAGGGGCATTTATGATGGTAATGGCTTTGTTGAGTTCATGCTACGGCTGAGAGAATATAATTATTTATTTATCTTTTATATAAAAAAACAATAAAATCCCTGCTATCTTGCACCTAGGGGATTGGTAGATGCCAGATAAGTGTATTTTACAGTTGCTTAAGACTAATGAGACATATAAGGCAATCGAACAACTGAAAAGTGGCAAAGCAGCAGGTATGGATGGAATCCCCCCAGAAGTCTGGAAGGCTGGCGGCAAAACTCTGCATGCCAAACTGCATGAGTTTTTCAAGCTTTGTTGGGACCAAGGTAAACTGCCTCAGGATCTTCGTGATGCCACCATCATCACCCTGTACAAAAACAAAGGCGAGAAATCAGACTGCTCAAACTACAGGGGAATCACGTTGCTCTCCATTGCAGGCAAAATCTTCGCTAGGATTCTACTAAATAGAATAATACCTAGTGTCGCCGAGAATATTCTCCCAGAATCACAGTGCGGCTTTCGCGCAAACAGAGGAACTACTGACATGGTCTTTGCCCTCAGACAGCTCCAAGAAAAGTGCAGAGAACAAAACAAAGGACTCTACATCACCTTTGTTGACCTCACCAAAGCCTTCGACACCGTGAGCAGGAAAGGGCTTTGGCAAATACTAGAGCGCATCGGATGCCCCCCAAAGTTCCTCAACATGATTATCCAACTGCACGAAAACCAACAAGGTCGGGTCAGATACAGCAATGAGCTCTCTGAACCCTTCTCCATTAACAATGGCGTGAAGCAAGGCTGTGTTCTCGCACCAACCCTCTTTTCAATCTTCTTCAGCATGATGCTGAACCAAGCCATGAATGACCCCAACAATGAAGACGCTGTTTACATCCGGTACCGCACGGATGGCAGTCTCTTCAATCTGAGGCGCCTGCAAGCTCACACCAAGACATAAGAGAAACTTGTCCGTGAACTACTCTTTGCAGATGATGCCGCTTTAGTTGCCCATTCAGAGCCAGCTCTTCAGCGCTTGACGTCCTGCTTTGCGGAAACTGCCAAAATGTTTGGCCTGGAAGTCAGCCTGAAGAAAACTGAGGTCCTCCATCAGCCAGCTCCCCACCATGACTACCAGCCCCCCCACATCTCCATCGGGCACACAAAACTCAAAACGGTCAACCAGTTTACCTATCTCGGCTGCACCATTTCATCAGATGCAAGGATCGACAATGAGATAGACAACAGACTCGCCAAGGCAAATAGCGCCTTTGGAAGACTACACAAAAGAGTCTGGAAAAACAACCAACTGAAAAACCTCACAAAGATAAGCGTATACAGAGCCGTTGTCATACCCACACTCCTGTTCGGCTCCGAATCATGGGTCCTCTACCGGCACCACCTACGGCTCCTAGAACGCTTCCACCAGCGTTGTCTCCGCTCCATCCTCAACATCCATTGGAGCGCTTACACCCCTAACGTCGAAGTACTCGAGATGGCAGAGGTCGACAGCATCGAGTCCACGCTGCTGAAGATCCAGCTGCGCTGGATGGGTCACGTCTCCAGAATGGAGGACCATCGCCTTCCCAAGATCCTGTTATATGGCGAGCTCTCCACTGGCCACCGTGACAGAGGTGCACCAAAGAAAAGGTACAAGGACTGCCTAAAGAAATCTCTTGGTGCCTGCCACATTGACCACCGCCAGTGGGCTGATAACGCCTCAAACCGTGCATCTTGGCGCCTCACAGTTTGGCGGGCAGCAACCTCCTTTGAAGAAGACCGCAGAGCCCACCTCACTGACAAAAGGCAAAGGAGGAAAAACCCAACACCCAACCCCAACCAACAAATTTTCCCTTGCAACCGCTGCAATCGTGTCTGCCTGTCCCGCATCGGACTTGTCAGCCACAAACGAGCCTGCAGCTGACGTGGACTTTTTACCCCCTCCATAAATCTTCGTCCGCGAAGCCAAGCCAAAGAAAAAAGAAGACTTAGTCTTACAATTCCCAACTAATACACCTGCAATAAGAACAAATAGTTTAAAAGACAACAATATTTATGCTGAACAAATTTCACTTGCATGAAGATACAACATTTTACTTCATTTTCTGTCATATCCTTTGAAAACATTTAACTGTTGCTGCGTCTGTAGGTTCCTTCCCCTCCACAGATCTGCCTGAAAGATGGACACTAACCCACCCCTTCCTCCAAGTTTACAGATAAAGCTTCTGACTGGGGCAATTCTTACGAAGCAGGGATAAGGAGACCCTTGAAGAGAGTCACCCTAACGGTGAGCAGCATCAACCAGCCCTTCATCCTGGGTGACGCCTTTACTGTGCACACAATTTTATTCAATAACTGCTATGAGCAAAGCACAACCAATTCAGTCCGCTGGCTAAATATTTGTTCTCTTCACCGAAGGTTTACATGTTACTTCAGAGAACGTTTACTTTTGCAATTTTAAACTTGTATATTTTCACCTATTATTCTATTCTTATTTATTTTAATTTTAAAAATTTATTTTCCTCAATTTATTTTGGTTACTTGAGTTTGCTGCTTGCCCTAATTCCTGATACCAGGGGTTTATTATCTTTTTTTTTAAAAAGTGTATTAATTATAGTTAAATTGTTGTTAGTGTGCTTTATGAATCTGAGAGCCTTCCATTGCGTTTGTACATTATCTGTATCAGAATAAATTCTTCATTCAGATTCCATGGTTATCTTAGGACACACAGAATCAGAGAGGAAGCAAATCACCCTTACTTTGGTTTCTTCTTACCCAAGATGAAACAAAAAAAAACTGATTTTAAAATTAAATATATAATTTTATATATATAGATATATTTGACTTTTTAAATTTAAATTTTATCATTTAAGCATGCAGGACAGTAACAGGCCCTTCTGGCCGCATGCCACCCAATTAACCAGCAATCCCTGTATGTTTTAAAAGGTGGGAGGAAACTGGTGCTCCTGGAGGAAACCCATGCAGAAACGGGAAGAATGTACAAGCTCATTGAAGACAGCACCAGATTTGAACTGGTGCTCTAATAGCATTGGGCTAAACTGTGCTGACTTCACAAGATCACAAGATAAAGGAACAGAAGCAGGCCACTATGCCCATCGAGTCTGTTCTGTGACTCTACACTAAGCTGAACTATAGTTCCAATTTCCAGCCTTTTCCCCATATCCCTTGATATCCTTACTAATTAGATACTTATCCATTTGAAGAAGAACTGAGAGGTAGGGATACAGAAGCATTTTAGAGAAGACAGGATTGTATGGCTTTGTTTGCTGGACCTGATGGGTGATGTAAGAGTGGAAGTGTGAGCTCATGTGTACAAAGACTGAATGATGGTGAGGCTGGGGATGGTATTCAAGAGAATACTGGATTAGAGGTAACAAAAGATATTGACTGTGTAATTACTTATTGTGAAGAGCATGTGATGAAATTTGTTGATATGAAAAGTGAGGTCCTTTTCACTGCAATTTTAATCACAATATTTACTAAATATGGGTTCGTGAAACTTACATCCTTAGTAAATATTTCTGAGCTAACCTGCTGATACATATGGTGGTAAAGTTGGCACTAATGCAGCCTGATTTTAAAATTGGTCATGTCTGCTCATATATCAAGTCCCAGATGTGCATTGCTCTGTCACGCTCCCACCCAAGATTTTTTGGCGCTGTGCTGATGTTTTTAAGGGAGGTTTCACATCTTGCATCCCTGGACTTCACGATCGCACAAGTAATTGTGAGAGCATTCTGCGTTTTCTGCAATGGGTCTTTGAACCTTTCCGGAAACTGTTAAACTCGGACACTATTTTGAGATAATTTAGTGTAAATTGAAGTTGGGCACAGAACTCGCAGCATCTTAGCTGAAATTACTTTCTCAATCAGTGTCTGTACCTCCTGAAATGGATTCCTGTAACCGGTCAGTCACTTCTGTTGGAAATTTAGAATATTGTTCTGGGTGAAATCAGCTGCTTGTTAGTTTATATAATGATCCTGAATACATTTTGTTAAGAAATATGAGAAATATTAAATAAAAATAAAATATTTTAGGACATAATCAAAATGTAGCAAGGCTACTAAAAAACTTTTCTGACAGTACCTTTGCATCCATTTCCTCCAATTATTTTGAAACGGTTAACCACATTTATTGCCTGATACGCATCATTTCCCATACTTAAAAAAAAATTAAGTCACTTAACTTATTTAAACCTGTGCCACCCAATTACACCCAATTAACATATCCCCGTTCATTTTGGAGTGTGGGTGGAAAACGGATCACCTGTGGGAAAACCCACGCAGACAATTTTTTTACAGATAGTTACAAATTTAAACTCAGGATACTGGTGTGATAATAACTTTTGGCTAACCGCTACCCTAACTATGCTGCCCATGCTCACCAACCTACAAAACCGTGCACAAATCTGCTCTTTAACATCAATTTATTTCATGACGACGACGTCTACATTTCTGAAAGCATAACATTCTTTGACTTTGTACCCTCTGGAGAATTCTTAGATCAGGAAAGCCACTTGGGGACATCCAAATACTGTATAAGGCATTACACAGAGGAAAGGAGGCCTCTTGTCCCATAGTATTCTGTACTATGTACTAAAAGAGTGTTCTATTAACTACATTATCTTTCTTTGGTAATGATTGTTTTTCTTTCAATATATCTTCATTCAGTACTTTACTTGCTGACAAAAGGCAAAGGAGGAAAAACCCAACACCCAACCCCAACCAACCAATTTTCCCATGCAGCCGCTGCAACCGTGTCTGCCTGTCCCGCATCGGACTTGTCAGCCACAAACGAGCCTGCAGCTGACGTGGACTTTTACCCCCTCCATAAATCTTCGTCCGCGAAGCCAAGCCAAAGATAATAAAGATAAAAATTAAGTTGTTTTTGCGATACAATACATGTATTGTATTAAACATGTACAATGCAGATCATTTAATATCATTCCTGCCATCCCTTGTCTCATTGGCCCACTGGATCACTTTGTAACAACTGTGCTTTGATGACAGTATTGCCAGAGCCACCTTGTGCCCCATTGGGCCACTAGGTCGTACTGTAACAAGTGCCTGTCTGTGACATCATTGCCCAGTGCCAGTGAGCAGGTTTTAAATACTCCCTTTGCCACTTCCTCATTGTACAGTAAATGATGAACTGTTTGGCACTTGGGATGATTAATCGATTGGAGTGAATGATCTGTAATGACATATCTATTGTGATAAACACACGCGATACAGCTGATCCACAAACTCGTGAGGCACTCATCTGGCAGAGATGGAGACAATTAATTACCTATCACGTCAATGCCAAGATCAGAAGGAAAATGAATATCCTTTTGTAATCTATTGAGCTTTCTCCAATCTTTATATGGATCTCTGATTGTTTATACCCATTATGAATAACTGTAAATAATGAGAGTAAAGGAACTAAAACTCAGCTTTAAGTGTTGAAGCAAAGGTACTTTCTATTACTCTCATCTGTTAATCTGATCAAGACAGAACTGTGCATAGATTAGATGTATTTATAATATCCTTTTGAAAAGCAAATAAAAGGAGTAAGCCAAACCAACATGATGGATTACCACAGTTGATCCCTTGTTATTGTTGAAACTTTCCAAATTTGTGAGATGTCTTTAAACATGGTAACATGGCCAAATTGAGCCCATATTTCCCAATTTACACCCCATTAATCTATACCCCCATTACGATTTGAAGGATGGGAGGAAACCGGAGCCCCCGGAGGGAAAACCTACGCAGACATGGGGAGAACGTACAAACTCCTTACAGTCCTGCTGTAAAGGCATTGCGTGGACCACTACGCCAACCGTGCCACCCTCTGTTGTCTGAATAGCGACTAAATTACCAACACTTAACACCCTTCTGTAGATGGCTCCTGCAGGCAATTAAATATGATTTTCGGAACGGGGACGTTGAGTTGTCAAAAACCATTGATCTTCTACACAAACTGGATATTCCTATGGCCAGTATTAACACAAAGGACTTTGTGGAGGTCAGTATTAAAAATGATACATTCTTCTACAGCTATTTTTATTTACCAATTGTAGCAAAATGATAGGAGTGATCCTCAAGATTAGAATGCTAGTTAAATGCTATTAGTAACCATGCTGTTAAATTTGGTATCCTTGTACAGGCTATTGAGAAAGTGAAACATCAGAAATTTCGGGCAGGAGACTTTATTTATTTGTACAAGGTTTTCACTAGACGACCAGAGCCTCAAGACCTATTCAAACAATATACGTCCAATGGTAAAAACGTGACAGCCCTTGATCTGTTGTATTTTTTGAAGCACGAGCAGCAAGAAATCAACGCAGATGAATGCACTGCTTTATCGATAATTAACAGCCACAATCCTGTAATGAAGTGTAAGTATTGACTCTTTTCTTCAACAGAACTAATAGCTCCCACCTCTGGCTTTTGAAAGATACACAACTGGGCCTTCATCAAATAATATCATTGCCTCCTTGCTCTTTTAAAACCATCGCAAAATGTTTCAGTTTCTTATTTATGCAAACACTTATTCCCAATAAATTTCACTCACGATTGGATTTGATGTTTGTAGATCCAGAGCTCATACTGAATAGAGGGATACCACCTTTGATTTATAGTATGTTACAGGGTTTATCTCAATGTATTTTGTGGTTCCCACAAATAATATTGCCTCTGAGGTAGTGTACACTTGATTTCCCCTTGCCCAAATATGGATTAACTGCTCATGCAAACCAAAGAGAAGAAACCCAGCTTCATCAATCTTTCTTTGCATCCTTGTAGCAAACACCATTCTACATGCCCATGTCATCATATGACATTACCGTAACTTTATTAGTTAAAACAACTGCACAGCTTTAGGTCATATCTCAAGCAAAAATGAGCAAGAATAAATTATCAAAGATAAAACAGGGTGAAAGAGCAAGAAATGACAAATATTACTTATCCTGAATTAGCAAAAACAACGTGTAGCACGTCAAATTATTCAAAGACTTGTTGACTCAAACCAAGACTTTTATTAACAAAAGAATGGAGCGTAGTACATAGAAGTCAACCAGTCCAGACTGACCTGGATCTGGTTAGGTGCAGCCCTTTATGACCTGCCAGTAGGTGTGGCTAAGGCTCTCAGCCAATCACTATCACTATATGCAAATAAATACAGTGGTGATAGGATCCCATACTATCACACAATGAAAACAACTTTAATATGAAAGTAAACCTCAAATTACCAGTTGTTTGCTTTTTACTTGCATATGCCTTTTCATTAAACATCTGATAGAATACAAGCAGAAAAATATAAACCTGCTGCTAACAGGATTTTCCAATAAATGATCGACAGAAGACCCCAGCTTCATTATTCTTACATACCTTTGAGCTTTTGAAATAGCGGTCGTGCCAATCAAATCACAAAGAATTCCTGATGTCAATTAGATGGTTTGAAATAAATGAGTAATATCTTCTCCAAATACTATACTTTGATCAGTTCAAGGAGGGCATGGGCTGAGGGTGAAAGGGGAAAGGTTAAGGGAACATTGGGGAAAACGTCTTCATGTAGTGTGGTGGGAGTGGGAAATGAGCTGCTGCCAGCTGAAGCGCTGAATGTGGGCTTAATTTTGACCTTTAAGAAAAATTTGAACAGGTACTGTAGATGGACAGGAGGGGTATGGCGGGATACAGTCCATATACAGGTCCATAGAACTTGGCAAAAAAAAAGTTTGGCACAGACTACAAGGGCCAAAGGGTCTGTTTGTGCTGTCATGTTCAATGGTTCTATAACTCATGATAAGAGGAAGTGATCATTTGTCCAATCAGCTGTCAGGCAAAGATTGAATGACTATGTTCAACAGAAATATCCACTGTTTTGCTTTATATTCTGTACATTACAGTGTTACCACATTCAGTTTCACAATTCTTTTATTTCAGGTTAATCTTGCAAGAGAACTATGTAAATAGTTTTTGACCAAATAAAATAGTACTGTCATTTTGATTGCTTGCAAGATCAATGTAGAAGAGATGGCTCAGCTGGAATGATCTTTGGAAAACTAACTGGCTTTTATGCTTTAGAGGAGGAAGAGTTAGTTATTACCTTCTTTGACTATATGCTGTATGGGAAAAGCTTGGGCTTTAACTCTTGTACTGCAGCCTTGTGTGGCATTTTTTTGCTGGCTCATAGCCAAGGCTCAGGAGTGAAAAATAGCCACCGATATGGTGTCATAAAGGTGCGTCACTCCTGTCAAAATGCATTCTGGAGTGTTTCAACGTCTCTAATGGAGGGGAGAAACATAACCATATAATAACATCTATTTTTAAACATTCTGTCATGCAGGCAAACTGAAAAGAAAGTTAATGACATACAATGGCTTCCTTAGATACATAACCTCCACTGATTGCAGCATATTTAATCAAGATCATGCCAAAGTCTACCAACGCATGGATTTGCCCATGACTACTTATTTCATAGCATCTTCACAGGATACCTTCACAAGCAACCAATTCATTGGACAAAGTGACATGAATGGATATATAAGGTAGATAACATGCCACTTCAAGTAATTCTCAGAAATTTCAGTGTTGAAATTCACATATTAGAAACTGTAAGGTAACAGATTGATCTAAATTATTCCATGTACCCATCAATTAGTTTTTAGTTAATTGCTGCTAAAGTTATAATTGTTTAGATTTTACAGTGGTAATTTCTTTTTTTTTTTTCTTTGGCTTGGCTTCGCGGACGAAGATTTATGGAGGGGGTAAAAAGTCCACGTCAGCTGCAGGCTCGTTTGTGGCTGACCAGTCCGATGCGGGACAGGCAGACACGATTGCAGCGGTTGCAAGGGAAAATATGTTGGTTGGGGTTGGGTGTTGGGTTTTTCCTCCTTTGCCTTTTGTCAGTGAGGTGGGCTCTGCGGTCTTCTTCAAAGGAGGCTGCTGCCCGCCAAACTGTGAGGCGCCACAATGAACAGTACCAGACAGGAAGAACTCCTTTGGTCCATTATAACTGCACTGATGATGACATCAACCTAAACTAATCTTTTTTTGACTGCATATGGTCTGTATCCATCTAAACCAGTAGTTTTCAAACATTTTTTTTCTACTCATAGACCACCTTAATCCCTATGCCGTAGGTGCTCTGTGATTAGTAAGGGATTACTTAAAGTGGTCTATGAGTGGGATGAAAACATTTGAAAACCACCGTTTTAATTGCACCTCATTGACTCATTATGTGCAGGGTTTCAGAACTCTAGAGGAAATGGGCTAATGACCATTTTTCTCAAGCCAAATATTTCCGTAACCATTGGGTCTTGAGCAGTGATTCTCAAACTTCCCTTCCCACTCACATCCCACCTTAAGCGATCCCTTACTAATCACAGAGTGCCAATGGCATAGGGATTATTTAAAGTGGGATGCGAGTTTAGGGGGGCAATTTGAAAACTCCTGCTCTAAACCCTACCTATTCATATGTCTTTTTGAAAGCCTCAACATTTCTGTTGTATCCTCTTCTACCACCACCCCTAACCCATGTCTGGGCACTTGTGTAAAAGATTTACTTGAAACTTTTCCCCTCACCTTCAACCAGACACCTGTGGTTATTTGATATGTCCCTCCAAGGAAAAGGACAGATGATCTATGTCACTCCTTACCCTGCAAAATAAACAATCCCAGTTTATCCACTCACTCCCTATGGCTAATACACTCTAGTCTAGGCAACATCTGGTGAACCTCTTCTGCACCATCTCAAAAGCCTGCATATCCAGCTAAAAACATGACATCAAATTTTATGCTTAATATCAAGACTGATGAGGCAAGGATGCCATTACTCGACTTTACCTCTCTATCTATTTGTGTTGCCACCTCCAATGAGCTGTGGACTTGAATCCCAAGATCCCTTGTATATCTATGCTCCTAAATATCTAGACATTTCCTATAAACTTTCCTCAAAGTGCATCACCATGGTTGTCTAGATTAAACTCCATCAGAAAATTTATCTGGCCAAATATCCAGCTGAACTACATCCTGCTGAATCATTTAATAACCTTCCTCGTTGTCCACAACTTCATAAATTTCCATGTCAGCAGCAAACTTACTAATCAGATCATCTGTACTTCCTTCCAAATTATTAATACATGTGACCAACTAAAGAGGACCTAACACTGGTCCTTGCAGAACAGCACTGGGCTCAGATCTCCAGCCAGAAAACATTCCTCTTCTCTAATGTTCTGCCTTCTACGTCCAATCCAATTTTGAATCCTGTTTAACAATTTATCCTGGATTTCATGTTATTTACTCTTCTTGACATTTTTTTTTTAAATCCAAAGGGGTCTTGTTAAATTGTTTACGAAATTGCATGGGTACACCATTCACTGCTCTGAACTTCAGTCACCTTGGCCACTTCCTGAGATAGGTCCTTCCCCATACACAGTCATGCTGATTACAAGATCATAAGATATAGGAGAAGAAATAGGCCAATCAATCAGGAGGTGATCCATTTTCCCACTCAGCCCCACTGCCTGACCTCCCCATTACATTTGGTGCCCTAGCTAATCAGGAACCTATCAATCTCTGCCTTAAATACCTGGCCGCAAACTCCACAGATTTACCACCCTCTGGTTGAAGAAATTGCACTGCTTTTCTGTACTAAGCGCTTATTAAGACCACGCTTTTTGAAGTGTGAGTCAATTCTATTGTTGGGCACTATCAGTTGCCTCAATAATTACAAGGACAAAGACTAAGGGGAATGATAGGCTTTATTGTACAGAAGACTTGAGCTGGCCTGGATCCAGACCAGGGAAGTGCAAGGAAGGGAGAGGTGGCCTGACCTTTATGGCCTGGGTCCCAGGGGAGGAGCCCAGTGCTGTTCTGCAAGGACCAGTGTTAGGCCCTCTTTAGCTGGTCACATGTATTAATAATCTGGAAGGAAGTACAGATGATCTGATTAGTAAGTTTTCTGCTGACATGGAAATTTATGAAGTTGTGGACAACGAGGAAGGTTATTAAATGATTCAGCAGGATGTAGTTCAGCTGGATATTTGGCCAGATAAATTTTCTGATGGAGTTTAATCTAGACAACCATGGTGATGCACTTTGCGGAAAGTTTATAGGAAATGTGCCAACATATTTACCTTAATCCCAGCATCATCCGTGGCCTTCTGCTGGATTGTGAAATGCCAGTGTTCTCTGTCATTAATCCACAAAACTGACACCAAGTTTGGAATTTTCATGCAATGTGCAAATTAATATGGGATCATAATGTTTCTGCCAAACATCCAGAAAAACTTCAAGTGTGTGATTTTTGCAAGCCTCTCCTCTACAATCAAACTAAGATAATTTCTGTTGTTGTGAATCCTGGTTGATGATCAAAAAAAAATATTCAGAAAATTTTAAGCTTGACTACAAGGTCCGAATGTGTTTTAATGTCACACTATGCTTATCACACAATCCTCCTTCACATAATGCATATGTGTATTAACTCCCTAAAATGGAAATTTTAAAGTACAAGGGATTTTAAAATACTTTCTAATTTTTGGTAAGTTTCTTTATGATATTTCAGCATTAAGCTGGATCAAACACATGCATTGCAAAATTCATTGAGTATATCTTATAATGATTAAAAATGTTCGGTCAGTGAGAATTCTTTAATGTGATTGGCTGCTCTGGCTCAATGACATCACAGCTGCTGGATGCCAGGGATCCTGTCGAACTGATGCCTGACAACAGCAGATATCAGTCAAGAAGAACTTCTTCCAACAAACATGCTAGATCTTTGAGAGAGCTTTCTTTGCAATTGGTAGGAAATGTCGTGCTTTTGGAGAGACCACAAATTCTGGAACTTTCTAATTATATTGTTATCACGTATGTTAATGTGTTATGATGAAATAGTACAAGTAATTATCTTTCTTGTTTTTAATTAGGGTATAATTTTTCCAATACCCTTGTAGGAAGCACAAGTATACATAGAGATCACAAAAAGTACAGTGGAGAATTTTCACATTTTAAGGTGTGTTCCACAATATGATAGGATAGGTTTACACATGATAAACCATGTATATTTTTGAGCTGTGAAAATACAGGTCAAGATGTGTGATCCAAGATTGGCATGCAGGATGTTCATCAATGCAACTTCCCTGCACTAAACAATTTAAGGGATTAAAAAAATATCAAAGGAAACTGATTATTTCCTCATAAGATGCTTGCTGTTGTAAGGCAAATAAGGGTAAAATCAATCCCCAGTGCCTGATAAGGTATTCCCTTGGACCTTGAGCGATGCTTGTGCAGAAGGTACAGGGGCTCTGGCTGATATATTTAACATGTTAGCCATGGGTGAGGTAGCTCATATTGTTCCGTTGTTTAAAAAAAAATCTAAAAATAATCCAGGAAATTAACATAAGTAGGAGTTAAATAATTGGAAGATGTTCTAATTCTAAGAGATTGGATATACAAGTCTTTGGATAGACAAGGATTGATTAGGGATAGTCAATATGGCTTTGTTCTGTAGGTCATGTTTAACCCCTTTTAACTGTTTTTTGAGGAGGTTGTGAGGAAAGTTGATGAAGGAAAGGCCATAGATGTTGACTACATTGAGCCTTTAGAAAGGTTTTTGACAAAGTAAGGCCTTTGACAAAGACCCACATGTGAGGTTAGACAGGAAAGTTCATTTGTTCACTGTTTATGGTGACGTATTAGACATTGTAGAAGCAGCTCAGAGTGGTAGTGAATGATTGCCTCTCTGACTGGAGGCCTGTGACCAGTGGTAGGCCTCAAGAATCAGTGCTGGACCCATTGTTGTTTGTTATCTATATCAATGATCTGGATGATAATGTGGTAAATTGGAAGTTACATAAGATATTGATGAGGTAAAATTTGGAGTATTCTGTGCACCTAACTACAGGAAGGAAATCAATAAGATTGAAAGAGTGCAGAGGAGATTTGCAAGGATGTTCCAAGAACTTGAAAAATAGTTAAACGAAAAAAATTGGACTTTATTCCCTGGAGCAGAGAAGAATGAGAGGAGATTTGATAAAGGTTTAGAAAATTGTGATTGGTACAGACAGAGTGAATGCAGCAGATTTTTTCCACTGAGGTTAGGAGAGATAAAAATGAGAGGACGTAGGTTAAGGATGAAAGGTGAGGTTAATGGAACATTAAGGGGAACTTCTTCACGCAGAGATGATGGGAGTGTGGAGTGAACTGCCAGCTGAATTGGTGAATGAGGGCTCAATTTTGAAATTGAGGAAAAGTTTGGGCAGGTACATGAATAGGAGGAGTTTGGAGGGCTATGGTATAGGTGCAGGTCAGTGGGACTTGGCAGAAAAATATTCTGGCACATGCTATTTCCTGTAGTGTAGTGTTCTATGGTTCTATAATGGCAACACAATGGAATCAGTTATCTTAATCAAATGCACATTATACTAGACAGGTGCCTACCAAGTTGGGCAAAACAAATCATTGCTTTCTTGTGAAGCATAACCTGTATGTAGAAAACTGAAATGCAAATTAGCATGAATTCTTTCTGCTCTATGAGTGTATCTGACTGTTCAAGGAAAACATGCCAGAAATTTGCATGATTTGGTTGTAGAAGGATTTTTCTTGACTGTGGAAATTGAGGGGACAGTACTCAAAATTAAGCCAGAGAGGGAATGATTTTAGAGAGTGGGGAGGAATACATATTCATCCTAGTTTTGCCTTGTTATTCATGACTCACTTGTCGGCTTCTGCTTTCTCTGTCGACATCATCATTCAGTCCCTGCTGCTAGTTTAATCATGAGTTGCCCTTTGATCAAATCAAATCTAAAAATCAATCTATTTCACAAATTAGAACTCTGAATGTAAATTAAGTTACTTTCAGCTCAAGATACTCCTTCAACTCAGCATCTCATTCCTGCCTGCTAATTCAGGGCACAGAACATTATTATATTTTCATGAAAGAGTTTGGGATATCATAGCCTGAGTTATGAACCAAAATGTTCTAGCATCTACATGCTAATCATTAAGTATCCATTTTTATGAATCCCATTGACCACCACTTGGTCTTCATGATTCAAGTGGGTGTCAAACTACTTCTTAAATGTATGTATCTGCCTCCAGCATCCCTTGGGCACTGTTCCATATTCCAATCATGTGGTTAAAAAAGAAATCCTCATTATATCTCCCCTAGACCCTTAATCCATTGCTCTCAACCTATGGTCTCTAGCTTTGGACTTATTTGCTATGGAAAAAATGTTTCCAATGGTCAATACCCCTCATAATTTTGTATACAATTTAACTCCAATAAAAATAAATACAATTTATCCAATCTCTCTTTTGAATAGGATCATTCTACCCAAAGCATCAGTTTAGGTTCCATCAAAGTCACTCAGCATCACAGCCTTGATTCAAACATGGTCAAAAGAGCTGAATTTCAGGTATACAGTGAGAATAACTGGGCGATGTCAAGGCAGATTAGATTGCATGGCATCAAGGAGCCCTAGCTAAAATGGAGTAAATGATAAATGGGGAAAGCCCTCTGCTTGGTTGGTCTAATATTTAAACCAAAGGAAAATGCTTGTTGTTTATGTAGGTCAATCATTTCAGCCACAGGACTCCTCTGCAGATGCTCCTGAGGGTGGTGTCCAAGACCCAACCATCTTCAGTGATAATCTTCCATCAATTGTACCAACCCCCCCTCCCTGATGTTCAGTAGAGTTATCATTATTTATCCCCCACTATCAAGATCCAGGGGGGGGGGGGGGTGGGGTTAGCATTGACCAGAACCTGAACTGGGATTGCCATATGCAAAATTTGGCTACAAGCACAGGCCAGAGGCTAGGAATCTTGCAGTGAGTAACTCCTTTCCTCACTCCCCAAAGCCTGTTCGCCATCTATAAAGCTCAAAGACAGAAGACAAAAGAATATTCTCCACTTGTCTGGAGCAGCGCAGCTTCAACAACACTCAAGAAACTCGACACCATGAAGGACATAGTGGCACCCCATCCACATCCATTCAGTCACTCCACCACTGATGCACATCTACAAGTTTGCACTGCAGCAACTCAACAAGATTCTTTAAAAAGCATCTTTCAAACCCAGCACCTCTACCAGCTAGAAAGTAGGGAACACCATCAACTGCAAGTCTTCTCTAAGCCACATACCATCCTGACTTGGAAATATATTGGCATTTCTTCTTTACTACTGGATCAAAATTCTGGTCAAAATCCTTTTCCCTTCCCTAACGATATTGCGGGTATCTTGGGAGCTCACCACCACCTTCTCAAGGGCAATTAGGAACAGACTTAGCATGCGAAGCTCACTGTCTTGAAGAAAATATCAAAGCAGCCTCATTCTGGGTCATTACACATTACAGGTAATGAGAATGTACCTATAAAGGATCTTCAACTACAATAAATGACTGATAAAAATAAAGAAACATTTAATGAGATAAAAACCCTGGTCAGAGATTGGTTCTAAAGAATATTTCAATGAAGAGTGAGCTGGGGGCAGAAAGGTTCAAAGATAGAATTTCCGACAGGAAAAAGCATGGCAGAGTGGAGTCCTCAGTAAATTTGACAAGACATGCTAGATGAAGAACAGAACAATGGGACTTTACAAGATTCTTAGGTGTGGTGCTGGAACTACCTGCAACTTCAATCCACCACGTGGAAAGTTGCCAAGGTATGTTTTGTTCACAAAGCAGGAGAACTCTGACGCATTACCATTGCATCAGTCTGCTCTATTATATCAGAGCATGGCAGAAACAGCTGTCTGCCGTTCTATCAATAAATCCTCATATTACATTCATTCTGCCTAGATCACTCATCTCCAGTCTACACCGTAACATTGGGATTTTTTTTGTCAATAAAACCTGAAAGAACCTGCTAAGTAAAAGGAGATTTGGGTCACATGAATCTACCATATGCAAGTTCTCCTGCAAGTGAATGAAATATATTACTGTTACTTCTTTATCATTGAGCTCCTCCATATAATGGAACCTTCTCACCCATAAAATGCAGCAGGCCCAGAATTCATCTTGGCCTTTTCTTGTCAAAAGCAATAACACGTCCATCTTGCCAGCATGTCCAGATCCTGTAAATGGATAAATAAACTTAAAGGATGTGGAAGAGCGGCAGGATTCAATCAAAGACAACTTAGCAGATGAAAAGAAGCCCTTTGCCCCTCTTCTTTGAAAAGCGCAATTAGATTTAAACAGTGCATTTGCAAAAATGCGGTGTTTGGTGTAATGGAAGTGGCTGGATTTCTTTTAATTGCTGAGTTTTTACATATTATAATGAACTTTTAAAATTGAATTAATTGAGCTGAACCATTCTTGTTGATTAATTAATAGGTTCATCCCTTCATATCTCAAGCAGCCTTAACTGTGTCCTGTGAGAGGGAAAAGAGAAAGATTTTTAATTATAAAGATACATTAAAATTATTCTCATGGATCACTTGACTTCCTTGGCGAACTCCCACTCCAGTATTAGCATTTGGATGTACGAGAACGGGTTTGATCATTCATGTTTGCAGCACAATGCTTTGGCAGCCACATCTGCAAGGATTTGACAACACCTTATAAAATGAATGAATAATGTATGGTAAATCACATTAGGTGCATAGCCTTTGATCCCCAAATTCTAAACATTTGCTCCCACTGCACGATTTCCTGTGCTGTGGCTGTTTATCAGTGAAGTCTATCCTAGTCCTGTCACTTGAATGCATTATCTTAACTGACTCTTCAGTGCAGCTCTGAGAGGATGTCTTTGGCTTGGCTTCGCGGACGAAGATTTATGGAGGGGGTAAAAAGTCCACGTCAGCTGCAGGCTCGTTTGTGGCTTACCTGAAATGCTATTGTTTGAAAGGGACTTCAAATTGAGTCTACTTCTGTGCCTTAATGTGGATGTAGATTATCCAATGGTATAATTCTGAAAGAGGGCAGTGATCTTCCATGTGTCCTGGGAAATAGTTTTATTTCTCAATCAATATCATATTTTCTCTTTTGCTTCCTTTTTTTTTCCTCCATTTTGAGAGTGGCATTGGATATTTTGTGTGCCTCAATTTTGAGAGTGGCATTGGATATTTTGTGTGCCTCCATTTTGAGAGTGGCATTGGATATTTTGTGTGCCTTACAGGGATAACAATGGAAAATAAATTTCATGATTTGTATGCATGGACAGTAAAGGAATCTGGAATCTTGAATATTAGGGTATCAGTACTGTTTGTGGGAAGATCCTATGTACAAGTCAGATGCCATAACATTTATCATAGTTCGGAAGTACTTAGTGAGGTAGTTTGAGAATTCATGAGATTGTGAGTTTTTCATATCTTCCTTTATTTTTCTGGATTGTACAGCTTATTATTAAACAACTAAACTAATACATTTGTCAAATTTAACCTTGTCAACTACTTTTGCTGCTAAGGAATTATGCCCCTCCTGCCCGCCTGTGTCGTGCTGTCATCTCTCTCTCTCCCCGCCCAACCTAGTTGCACTGCCATCTCTTTCTCGCTCTCTCCCTCTAGGAAAAAAAATGCCTGTTTTTGGAACTTTCTGGATTTTAGATGTCCAGATAAAGGATTGTGCACAGTCAAGTCAAGTCAAGAGAAAATGAATTGTATGCCATAAGCCTCCAAATTAGGGATCTCCAAAGTGGTCAATATCGACCCCTGGGTGGTTGATGGGGCTATCCAAGGGGTCAATAATGTCAGGATGGGGGAAGGTTGATTGAACTTTTGCACTGGAAATGGGCAGATCAATGGAAAATAGTACCAATGACAATGGTGGCCAAAGTCTTGCGAGAGCGGGCCTTGGTGGTCACTATTTTATATTTGGCTTAGGCCTTGTAATAGGTAGAGAGGGAAGAGGAAGACGGACTGAACATATAAAAAAGATGGATGTGTTCTTTGTACCTTTGGTAGCACAGGTGGTGGATTGACTACCACCAGGGCCCCTAGGCTGAGCTTTGGTAAAGCTCCCAGTGATCTTGCCCCACTGCCCCACCCTTCGTTGAATATAATAAAGTGACATTGTTAAATAACATACTACAGGTCTCCAAAGTGGTCAATGTCAACCCCTGGGGATTAATGGCACTATCTGAGGAGTTGAAAAATGCCATGGGGGTTGAAGGGGGGAGGGGTCAACAAGAGAGTTGGGTGGCTTTGGGGGACTTTGGGAAATGGGAGGACATCGGAGCGTCACGTGGTCATAGAGAGACCGTGAAAACTCCACAACTTAGTAGGAGTGGACAAGTTGGGCTGAATGATTCTATGGTACACAGCCCTGGATCACTGGAGTGGTGAAGCAGAAGCTCTGGTAGCTGTCCCAATGTGCCACCCAACTCTCTTGTTCCCTGCCTGGTTCTCCACAGTATGATGAGAGCACAGGAGTGGGAAAACACAGATTCCTTGTTATACGGTAAATCTCGAAGGGTGGCATGGTTAGTGCATCCATTAATGCAACTCTATGACAGTGCCAGCAACCTGGGTTTGAATCCAGCTGTGTCTGTCAGCTCCCAGCTCTGATGAATGGCCCCCCTGCATAGCCATGGCCGAGTTGAGGAGAACCCTATCCAAGTTGAACCCACACCAGGTGGCAGGACCAGACATCATACCTGGTCAGGTACTGAAGGACTGCGCAGATCAATTGACGGAAGTCTTCATGGACATCTTCAACACCTCACGTACACGCAGGGTTCACGAAAGCCACCATCATTGCAGTACCCAAGAGAGCAACAATAACAGGCCTCAGTGACTGCCACTCTGTGGCACTGCCCTCCACCACTGAGCATCTGATGACAGAACTCATCAAACATACCCCCCAGGGACACTGGACCCATTTCAATTTGCCTATAGAAGAAACTGTTCCACAGACAATGCCATAGTCTTGTTGCTTCACTCCATCCTGGCCCACCTGAAGAATGATGCCTCATATGCCAGGCTGCTGTTCATTGACTTCAGCTTGGCGTTTAATACAATAATTCCAGAGAAGCTGTCCTCGCCGGGACTCAACAATCCTCTCAGATAACTAGATCTTTGACTTCCTAATGGAAAGGCCACAGTCTGTCTGGGTCAGGAGCAAAATATCAAGCATTGTCACACTGACAATGCTATGGCTTATCTGTATGTGTGTTATGTCTGGTTGTGTGTCTGCAGGTTTTGTACCGAGGACCGAGAACGCGGTTTCATTGGGTTGTACTTGTACAATCAGATGAGAATAAACTTGGCTTGGTACATTCTCCTAGTGTCTGTGTGGGTTTCCTTTGAGTGCCCCAGTTTCCTCCCACCCTTCAAAATGTACCGGGGTGGTAAGTTAATTTGGAATACTTGGGTAGCACAGGCTCGTGGGCTGGAATGGCCTGTTACCGTGCTGTACGTGAAGATTAAAAAATTCAATTGTACGAGAGAAATTCAGCAGCTCTCACAGCGTCACTCGGAATCAAAGATATATAGCTAACATTTCAGGCCTGAGCCCTTCGTTCCTTGTAAAATTCATATTTAATTTAAATAGTTCTTTTCTTGACAAACAATACTTGTCTGGATGGTGAAAGGTTATCTTGATCAAATGATTGAATGAAGAGTTAATTGCCAAGTACACAAATTCAATGTACAGTTGAACTTAAAGACAGACTTGCCGCCGTGTCCCAAGTGTAGAAAATATACTAACAAGAACTTAAGTATAATGAAAACATAAGGGGAGAAAAAAAAAACACATAAAAGGAAGAGGGAAAAAGCACTTCTGCTTTTGTAGTTATTTTTTTCCATGAAGCTTGTGTGAGCTCACAACACAAATCTCTGGGACAGGGCCAAATCTTTGCAACCAAAATCAGCGTACAGTTTCTGCAAAAAAAAAATTGAATGTGTTCCACGGTAGAAGCAGATTAGGGAAATTTGGGTAGAATTGAAGGCAAATTTATCTTCATTGTAAACCTATATTTGTTTTAGAATGATCTAGAGATCAATCAGCTGTGTGAGCTTAATTTAAATTGAAATTAGCATTAAATCAAAAGTTTACGTTTGTACAAGAATCTTCGAGAAAGCATCACCAGCAATGTGCCAGATAGGTTTAAAACAAAAGGGGACATGCCGTGACCTATGGCATTTATGCATTATCCCCCATATGTCAATACAAAGCTTATAATTTATGGTTGCTTGATTGTTTTCTCCAATTTTATTCCAGAAAGGGACTCAATAATGTTAATATGATTTGCAGATGGGCATATTCTCAATGCTATCCTGCACCTGACATTTTAAGGTCAATATTAACCCAGTCTGCCATAAATAAGTCTGACTTCAGATGTGTGTCCAGTGTGACACGGCACTGTGTGGGTCACTGTGCTAACAGTGATTTTCTAGAGGTATTTGGCAGGTCAGGCAGCGGGCCTGGGTAGAAATGGTGTCATTGTTTCAGGTCGGGACCTTTCAGTTAATAGCTGTACTATCATGGACAGGGAGTGCTGCTTAAACAGGGTCTACACAATTATTGAGGACCCTTTCCATCCAGCACGAAGTATTTTTGAAGGAGGTTCAGGAGTATCAAAAATCATGACTGCCAGGCAACCAAGTTGGGAAATTGCTTCTCACTCCATATGATTGATGAACAATATCCTGTAACTAAGTAAATCATCCCAAAATAACTCGTGTGATAGTTAATCCCATGTAAAAGTTGACCCATACAATTTTTGGCCCGAACCGCTCACCCGTGTTCCTAACGACCCAACCGTGAACCGTCACCTTGGCTGCCTGTCCATGGAGCTCCTGATGCTCCGATCACAGATCCTCACATCAACTGCCCACCCAACCCAGCTCCCGATGCCCCGACCGTGAACCCTCTCCTCAGCTGCCCTCCAATTCAAGAACTCGATGCCCCAACTGTAAACCCTTGCCATGGCATCCTGCCCATCTGATCTCCAGATGCCCCGAATGCATGCTCATGAGTGATTATTGTGTATTTTGTATGTGTATGTGTGTGAACATTGTTTAATTGGGTTATCTATGTACTGTCAGATGATAATGAACTTGATTTTGAACATGGGAAGAATGAGTGAATGGTTAAACGGATAGAGAGAGAAGCATGTTAACTGCAGCTGGCATCACTACTTGACATAGTAATTCTTCTATTCAGAACCTGAGGAATTGGAAGAACAATTTGTTCAACTAGAAGGTAGTTGTAATCTGGAATGTCCTCTTACAACATGAAGGAAGCATCTGGACAAGCACTTCAAAGGCCAAGGCATATTAGGCCCCAAACAAATACTAGGAAATGGGATTCGGTGGTTGGCATACAAAGGGAGGGCCAGAGCTCCTGTGTCTGCACAGCCTGACTCGATAATCCCCAATAATTATGATGAATGGCAATAAATAACTGACTGAGGAATGGCATTGTAGTTTATTGTATAAGCTATTGCACCAAATTGAACAGAGGTTGAAAGTAAATGTGACCAGATTTGTAAAGATTTGTAAATGTGACCAGATTTGTAAAGAGTGCATAAAATGAGGCATGAAGCAAAAGCTGGAAAGAATTGTCCTCAAATGGAATAGAAATTTTTCCTAAGTAAAAACTCATGAGCCTTGAAACTCCCTCTCACAACACTGAAGAAAAGGTGCTGAGCTGTTGAGATGAGGGAGCAGAACAAAATTGCTAAAGCCTTTCAATGTCAAGCTGATATTGTGGCAGGGTTCTTCCTGGTGCACAAATTCTCCTCCAAATGATACAGTTTAAGAGGCCGACACTCCAAATGTTTTCTGCGCTGGGCAACGCTGCTGGAGCTGCTGCAATGGCCACACTGCTCCTTGCGTGGACCCATGGAAAATAAAAAGAGGAGACGGAACAATCCTCTGCAGGGTCCTACCACCGACAGCTCCATAAAGGCTTTAAATTGTCTGTTAATGGAGCTGCCGGTGGTTTATGACTGTGGGATCTGGTGCCTTGGGCAGTGGCCTTCAAGGGTTGCAGCTTCCAGGGAAGCAGAAAATGGAGAGAACATCCCCCACTTGAGAAGGATAAACAGAGGAGATGATCCTTTGGGATGGTGGCCACGGTGAAGGACCAGTGAGGGGCTCAGCAGCTGAAGAATTTAGGCGGATGGCTTCTGGCAACTTGAGGCGAGGAATCCATACAGGCTACGGGTTGCAGGCAATGTGCTCTCAGGTCTCATGTCAGGCGGGCTGCCAGAAACTGGCTTGCAACTAGCTTAAAGGTTATCAGGTATTTGAACTGGGATGCAAGAGGCAGCAGAAGGTGATAAGGGCTCAGGAGGTGCTGAAGACTTCTTGATCATATCGGAGGTTTGGATCTGGAGCTCTGTTTGATTTGAAGAGGCTACAGGAGCGCTGGGGGAAAATTCACAAACACTCAGTGACTCTGATGGGACTCTCTTCTGCTTCTCTTTCTCTGACTAGAAGGGGCGGCAAACAATTTCTGCTGATGTTGAATCTTCTCCTGCCTTACGGCAGACTAAAGATAATTTTGTGTGCAATGTTTTATGACAGTAAAAGAATTTTGAATCCTCACTTTTTAAAAAGAATAAACACATACTGCACACACTCAGGACAGATCCTTGCTTGCATGTTTAACATCATCTTTAAATTTCAAGGGGAATTTGTCTCCACTTGATTTCTCTCCTACTGGATGCCAAGGAGATGCATAAAGGTCTTAAAACACAGAAGTAAGTCCTTCAGGTCACTGAGTCTGCACCGACCCTCATGCACCCATTTACAATCATCTTTTTTTCTTTTATTCTCCCCATATTTTATTTTTATGATAGTGGAATGATTTAATAACAAAAAAGGTTTGCAATTCCCTTTTATTCTCTTCTTCAATGTTTACATAATTCACAGTTGAGCAAAACAGTTATCTATTAGCTGCAATAGCTCAGAGGTTAGAGCACTGGTCTTGTAAACCAGGGGTCGTGAGCTAATTCCTCACCAGGGCCTCATTTCTGTGAGGGGCACTGGGCAAAGTGGAGACTCTCTGTCTGTCTTACTGTCAACAAAGTTAAATTTTTTCATGTATGTTACGTTCTAAATGTAGTAAATGTACATGACAATAATGGAACCTGTACCTTTATATTATCAGAATCAAAAGAAAAAAAAAGTTCCAAACAAAAAAATGAAAAAAAACCTTAGAAATCAAAACCCCTTCCACTAAGCAAGGTTAAAAAAATACACAGTACACTTTTAACTTAGAAATATTCATAATGTATTAATATGTATTAGATTCATTTTTAATTAATGTATGCTGGATGAAATTGGATCTAAAGATACAAAACAGTTCATTCAGTTGAAGTAATTGAAACATCATTTTCCCCTTGCTTTCTAAGTGCTTTGAAAAAAGGTTGTCGTTGTTTGGAATTGGATTGCAGAGATGGACCTGAAAATGAGCCCAGAGTTTATCATGGCTTTGCCTTGATTTCCATGATTTTGGTCAAGGATGTTATCGAAGTTATTAATATGTATGCATTTGAGGTGAGCCATATTTAATTTTACAACCTACATGTCTGGTCCATTGTTTCAACATTGGTACAGCTTTTTGCTCATATTGGCATTAAATCTGGGTATGGTGTGTGGAAACAGTGTCCAAGATAGAACACAGAACATAGGACAGCAAGGCTTTTCAGCCCTTGAGGTTGTGCTGACCCATATATTCCTTCCTAAAAAAAGTACTAAAATTTTACTAAATAGGGGCAACATTTATGGAATTTTAGAGGAGAGAAATAAACAAATGTGTCTTTATGTTTATAAATGAAAGAAAATGCAGGAAACTAAACAGAACAGACAGCATCTGTGGAAGAGAGATACCTTCCACTGGTGCTATCTTGACCTGCAGAGTGTTTCCAGTACTGGGGGCCAGTGCCAGACTGTTTAGAAAAAATGAAAGACTTGAAACTACTAAATTTACTTTAAATTGCAAAAAAGAATTAGGCAAAATTACTGACTGAGAAGATTTCCACAAACTTTTCAGCTCTATTATATTTAATATAATATAAAAATATATTAGCGTAAAAAGTATCTTGCATTAACAGTTAACAAGATAAAAACAAGAGTGTATGAAGCGCAGGAGACAACACTAATCAACAAAGCTAATAATGTAACAATTAATTTAAAACATAATAATGTATCTTTTATCAACAAGCATTGAAACTACTCACAGGCCGGACAACTCAAAGTGATCACATTTATTTGCTGTCGAAACCAAGTTTCCTGAAATTTAATAAAGAGATATGTTGTTTTGAGAGTGTGTGTGTGTGCTGCGCAGGCTCAATGCAGATATCCATTTATAAACCAATTACACAACACAACAAATATATAAGCATGAAGAAACTGATGGGGGAAGATAGACTCTATTGAGCTACTGCTCGATAGCAAGGCAGTCACGATCACTTATTCCTATGCACTGCATGTGCGCGACAAGTGTGATGGTCGTGAGAAGAGTGGGAAAAGGTACTGTATATTTTTATACATGTGTGTGGCCATCACAACAAGTTACTTACAATAAATCAAACACAAGTTGGTTTCAGTTACCTTCATTTATTTATCTATATTTTATCTGTATTAATATTATATGAATCTTCTTTAAAATATTAATATTTTGTGCCAAAGGATCACCCCTTGACTCTCTTTACAATATCAACATTCTTTACCAAGGGGAGTAGGCCACCTCAAAACTGTAAACCCACGCCAACTGACCCACCCTCTGTTCTGGTCTACCGACCTTCAAAGCCCGCCACCCAGTGCGCCACTTGACGTCGGCTGAAGTGCTGCGGCTGCTACCGATCGCACCAGAACTAATCAGCTTTGCAGAGCTGAGCTAAATAGTCCCCCATTTGTGGGCCCACCGTGCATGTGCCAGCAGGTCACGGTACTCAAATACATCGCGCGTGCTCTAGCCGGCACTCGTGCATGCACAAGAGAATAAGGATGGCTGCACTCAGCCAGTCAACAGACCTCGAGATGCTGACTAATAAAGTAAGTATACTTTTTCACATTTTACAGAGGACATCTGGCCATCCTGACTGTGCCCCTTTTAAGTCGTAACCTCGTGGTACTGCTGGCCCTGCCAGTATTTCTGTTTTGGCTCCATCGTCTGCATTTTTTTCCATTTACAGCTGAGTATATTTTTCTTCTTATTTCATGATCTTGCGACAGTACACCATTAGGCAGGCAAACCGGCCCCGCTTGTCATGCACGCGGCGGGGCAGCCGGCCAAAATGGCACCGTCGGGGGTTTCCTCCCGACCTCAGCACTGGGTGACGTCGTGGCCCCCCAGCACAGTTCTCAGCCAGGTCCAAGCTGGGAGTCTAAGACCAGCCAGGCCGCCTGCAATAAATCAGTTTTGCTAACTGAACTCAACCCGTCTGGTTGTGCGATCCTTCATTTAGCAGTTTTGCCGCCGCGACAATCTGCTGATTTCCATGGCAACGTATTTATAGAATTATGCAACACTGAAAAAGGCCTACCTGCCCAACTAATTCAAATCGGCCAAGATCCCTTCCTGAACTATTTTGAACCTTACTATTCCATGCTGTTTAGGATCTGTACCACTTCATAATTTTTTTGCTCCAAAGAGCACCTGCTACCCTTATAATTTCATCCTCTTTTAGCTGAAATACATAAATATACTTAATTTTTTGAGATAGGTTTTTGATAAGATTATTTACATTTCTGGAAGCATAGCAGTATCGTATCTCCAAGAATTGCCTTGAGCTCTGGGGATGGTTTTGGTTCCAAACCCAGATGCATGAAGGCAAACCTTGTTCTGTAATTACAATAGAATACATAATTACCTCCATTGATGATCACTTCAATGTTCAAAAGCGATCCCACTGAAAATCAGTGCATTTATCATGGAGTATTTTGATCTTCTATTGTTGATTATGAAATTCAAAATATTTAGCTGTGCGTATTTGACAAAGTAAGTTTACCAATGAGTTTTTTTGGTTAAAATTCTTTGCTTCAATCCTAAATTTAGTTTGAACCAACCTTGTGATGCAATCATCTAAATAATCTTGGTAGAGGAATAATTTTTTTTTACAAAATCTACAAATGGAAAAGGACAAACTAAAATAAAAAATAAAATACGTCATGACCCATCATAAATGTAGAGCCAATTAAAAAATCCTACATTTGGAAATATTGGAATTGCCTCACGAATTCAGAATTTAATTCACCCTGCAGGATATTATCATTTGGGTTTAGTGAACCTTCTTGTTAATCTGAAATCTCTTTGAAATCAATTTCTACATTAACATGATACTTTTCAAAATATTACATTTAATTTCTCAGTCATATCCTGTTCCTTTCCTACGCTAATTATTTGGTTATTTCTAAGGGTTTACTGTTTTCTCCCTTTGTGGTTCAAGGAACATCTGAATTATTCATTTCTTTTTTAATAAAATCAAGACACCTTCTGTGAATATACTCTTCAAAAGAATATTTTAAAACTGTTTGAGTCACTTATGACAATGGAATGTTGGATTGCAAATGTAGTAACAATGTCTGACACCCAGTTATTACTAAAGGAAATAAAGCATTGTTCTGAAGTATTGATAGTAGAACACACCATTTTTTTTATTGATGCATCTGATTTGATTTCTGTGCTGATGAACATAAATTAATGTTGCAACAAATTTTTTAATGTTATTTTTTTAAAAAACAGACATCGGAGTATCCTTTGATACTTTCTCTGGAGATTAACTGTAAACCCATTCAACAGCATGTAATAGCTAACCATTTAGTCAATATATTGGAAGACAAATTAATTACAATGAATGATATGGATGATAACCTAACTCAATTATCTTCTCCGGAGGTAAGAGTTATCAATATTTGTTGCGGATATTCATGGCACAGTTATAACTTAGTCATAAGAGATGAATAAGATTGCGTTCATGTTTGGACCAGTCAGGCTCGGTTATAATCTGCTTATTTTACCTTCTGGCTACAAGGGGGAACAAACCTTTTCCACTATATTTTTGATGAACAAGCAATATTTTGAAGGGAACAATCAGTGATTATGTCAGAAATAAACTGCAAACTAAGATTTAGCCTGATGGGGAACTTAAAGAGCACTACATTTATTTCACGCGTAGTAGACTCAAAATTGGGTTCACTTTTGAATTGGTTCACCCATAATAAACATGAAAATACATTTATAATTATTTTTAAAGGGTAAAAAAAAAAGAGCAAGATCAAGTGTTAAAATCAAGCAAAGCAGCGGATCTGAGAACTGAGTTCAAAAAACAGGATATGATTTAGTACTGATTTTTTTTAAATTTACACAAACCACAAAGGTCTCTGGAGCTGCTGTGGTGAGATGTTATGCGATATAAATGTGCAATCATGATGGTGCAATTGTCTAGATGCGGAAGTGAAGAACAAATTCCCTACAAGTTTCAAGTTCCCAGCAGAAGAAGAAAGAAATTACTATTGCAAATCATTTGCATCTTTAAACCCACACGATCAAACTATTTATTAAATAAATAATTCACTCTGCAGGAGGTACAATGGAATGGCACATGTTATAGGACAAGAGGGCACAACTTCAGGGCTGAAAGGTGGCCATTTAAAACAGAGATGTGGAGGAATTTCTTTAGCCAGAGAGTGGTGGATCTCTGGAATTTTCTCACACGAGTAGCTGCGGAGGGAAAGTCATTTAAGGCAGAGGTTGATAGGGATCTGAATAGGGCATTAGGGGCTATGGACAGAAGGAAGGGGAGTGGGGCTGAGTGGGTGAATAGATTTGCTCATGATGGAATGGCAGAGTGGACTCAATGGGCCTAATGGCCTACTGCTGCTTCTACATCTCGTGGAGCATAATGTAAACTTTTATACAGACATCGTCACATACATGGCAAGATAGATTCCCATCAGGAAGCTGCAGATATTCTTTTATTTAAATTTTAAATTTGATTTGCCTGTTATGTTAATGTTAATAGTTTTGTTTTAAAGATAAATGTTACCATTTTCATCATTGATCTTGCTGGAGTTTTCTGTGAACTTTTTGGTCAATGCAAAATGGTGCCAGAGCGTGGTGACTTTTTGCAAACCACTGATATTCTGTATAAGTAACAATAAACAATTCAGTTCATGGAGAAAACAGAGCGATGGGTGACAACAAATCACGTCAACCTTCATTTGGAGGATTCGCTGTGAAGCCCTGTCAAGGACTTACATTGGAAATCAGATTTCAACAGCAGAAAATTGTCATGCCTCTGTAATATTTAAAGGAGCGCTCAACCACATTCTCCTTTGGTACACTTGAGACCGGGAGGCAAAGCACTGCTTACAAGTTGTTATTTTGGATTTGGGATGAACACAGTAATGTTGGCAAGAAACCACCAATCTAGCAGTGTCATCAGAATCAAGGGTACCAGGTCACTCTGAGGGGCAAAGGGAATTGTGATGGATCTCCTGATAGTTGAGCATGGACCTTGCTCCTGCCTCCAGAGACTTTGGTTTTACAAGAGCATGGTGTTGGAAATTGTCACCTTCTGCAGGTAGGCCCCAGCTGTGTCTCTGGACTGCTTAGCATGTAATGATGAAATTATTACCATCCTGAACCCCTTACACTCTCCAGTTATAACTTTTGCAGCTCTATTAAAGACATCTCTGATGGTTTCCACTGAAGGAAAGCTACTTAATCTCCTTGTGTAAAGGTAAATGTTCCATTATTGTCACGTAATACTTGAGACTGGAAGAGTGCCAGAGAAGAATAGTCAAAAGGTTCAAGACGTTCTGGACTACATTCAAGGGTGGTTTGCCCTCTTTGTGGTGTTCCATGGTCTATTAGTCTTTCAATATTCACTTGCTCTGTGACAGCAAGTTGAATGCCTCTCGGTCAAATTCTCTGTTGCTCTAATGCACCAGGATTTATTCCACAGCGTCCATGGAGGGGAATGGAATTTCAACATTGAAACTCTGCTTCAGGACTGAATGGAACACAGAGTAAGTCTAATGGAATTCCGATTAAAGAGACAAGAAAATCTTCTTCAAAGTTGAAGGGATTTCGCGGTGAGGCAGTCGGTCCTCCTTCCACTCACCCTCAACACTTGAAACACTAGAATCCAATGAACTGACTGACCCCATAGTTTTTTTGGGCTGTAGGTGGAAACTGAAGCACCCAGTGGCAGGGAGAATGTGCAAACTCCACACAGACAGCACCAGAGGTCAGGATTGAACCCAGGTCACTGGAGTTGTAGGCATCTGTCTTTCTGCTGTGATTCAAATACATGGTTGCTCTGGTCTCAGGTAGTGGAGTAAAATGTGACACCCTGATGGTCGGGGAGACAAACAGGTGAAGGGGAATCTGAAGCATGAGGACCAATTTTTAATGACAGTAGAACGTCCTTTCTGAACTCTTTATTGAAGGCATTAAAAGTCAAAAATTAAACGGAGAAGGGAAAAAACATAACCAGGAGTTGAAGGACGTGGAAAGCTGAAACCATAGGGTGGTGGAGAACAGTCAGCGAGACCCTCACAATGGAACAGTTATAAAGAAAGCAAGCCTCTGAAGCTGATATTGGATTAGTTCTGAGCAGATTTCAGGAATCCTCAGAGGCAATTTCAGGACCCAAAGATTGACGAGAATATGGAAGTCATTACCACAGATGGATGTGGATGTGTTTATCAAGAAAAGTTTAGTTTATTATAACATGCAAGAAGAATTTTGACAGGTGCATGGATGGGAGAGGTATGGAGGGCTATGGAGTGGGTGCAGGTCAGTGGGAGTACACAAAAAAAAGCTTTGGGACAGTCTAGGAGGGCCAAAAAGGTCTGCTTCAGTACTGTAATGTTCTATAGTTCTATTGTCATCTGATAGTACAAGTAGAACCCAGCGAAGCAGCGTTCTCTGGTCCCCGATGCAAAACATACAGACACACAACCAGACTCTACACGGATACTGACAAAAAATACATATGCAGGACAGTTATTCAGATATACAAATAAATAAAAAAATATTGTGTCATGAATATGAATTAGAATCAGAATTTATTCTGATGAACAAGTCATGAAATTCAGTGTTTTGCAGTAGCATCATAGCGAAAACATAAATATTACGACTGTCTTACAACATTACAAATAAAAAGGTAAAAAAAAATAGTGCACGAAAAGTAAGGCAGTGTCTTTGGTTCATTGATCATTCAGGAATCTGATGGCAGCAGGGGAAGGAGCTGTCCTTGTGCCACTGAGTACTCATCTTTAGGCTCCTGTACCTATTTCCCGCTGGTAGCAGAGTGAAGAGGGCATGGCCTGGGTGTTGGGCTCTTGGAGGATGGAGTTTGCTTTTTCCTTTTAAAGATACCACCTCATGTAGATGTCCTTGATGGAGTGAAGTCTGGTGCCTGTGATGTCGCAGGCCATGTCAAAAACCATCCTGAGTTTATTCTTGTCCTGGGTGTTGGTGCCTCCATACCAGGCAGTGATGCAGCTAAAATGTTCTCCATGGTACACCTGTAGAAGTTTGTGAGAATCTTCAGTGACATACCAAATCTCCTTCGACACCTCACAAAGTCTAGCCGCTGGCAGGCCTTCTTTGTGACTGCATCAATGTGAAGGCTCCAGGACAGATCCTCAGAGATGTTGACACCCAAGAAATTTGAAGTCCTTGACCCTCTCAAATACAGTACTGACCCCTCGATAGGGACTGGGTCATGTTTCTCTACCTTCCTCCTGAAGTCCAGAATCATCACCTTGGATTTGCTAAGGTTGAGCGCAAGGTTGTTGTCATTACACCATTCAATAAGCTGATTTATTTCCCTCCTTTACGTTTCCTCATTGTCGTTTGTTATTCTGCCAACAACTGAAGTGCCATCGGCAAACTTGTAGATAGTATTGGAACTGTACCTGGCCACACAGTCATGGGTGTATAGTGAGAAGAGCAGTGGGCTAAGCACACATCTTTGGGGTGTGCCTGTATTGATAATCAGTGAGGAGGAGATATTGTTTCCAATTTGTACAGACTGTGGTCTTCCCATGAGAAAGTCAAGAATCCAGTTGCAGAGGGGGGTACAGAGGTCTTGACCAGCACTGAGGGAATAATGATATTGAAAGCTGTGGCGAAACCACTAATGTATATATTTACATGCCATACGTAAATGTCATGAACTTTCCTGGTTGACCTTGGCCAGCTCGTGACTCCTCCCCCTTTCCCCAAAGGTTGAAATGCCACAAACCTGACCCCAGTGTGAGCGACCAACACAGGGATGTTGTCCATCTCTTCTAAATAAAAGCCTTCAGTCTCGGAAACTTCAGTCTTTGTGTAATTGATCGTGCAGCAAAGGCCGAGCTGTAGTTGATGAACTGCAGCCATATGTATGAATTGTTGTATTTGAGGTGATCCAGAGCTGAGTGGAGAGCCAGTGATATTGCATCTGCGGTGGAGCGATTGTGACGATAGGCGAATTGCAGCGGGTCCAAACCGTTGCTTATGTATGTGTTAATTCTGGCCATGAGAATTTCATCACAGTAGAAGTTAGTGCTACTGGCCAGTAGTCATTGAGGTTGTTCACACAACTCTTCTTGGATACTGGGATGACTGATGCCCTTTTGAAGCAGGTGGGAGCCTCTGACTGCTTCAATGAGAGGATGAAAATGTCCACGAACACTCGGGAGTAGAAATACAGTCAGGCGATTAGACTTGCTAAAGTGCAGTCGTGGTATGGCTCGGTATGCATGGTAGTGTAGCAGTGGTCGAGTGTGTTTGCTCCCCTGGTCTCGCACGTGACGGGTTGGTAAGAGTCTCGAATAGTCAGTGAGTGCGAGCAGTTCCTTTGATCGTTTAGCATTCTCTCTGCCCATGGGAAGAAGCTGTTCCTCAGCCTGGTGGTGCTGGCTCTGATACTCCTGTACCTTTTCCCTGACAAGTGCAGCTGAAAGATGCTATGGCCAGTGTGGAAGGGATCCTCAATGACTTTGCATACTATCTTCAGATAATGACACCGGTGGATCTATCGATGAGAAGGAGGGAGACTCCGGTTATCCTCTGCCACTTTTATGGTCCTGTGGATTGACCCCTATCCATTTCTCATTATTGTGGATAGATATTCGAGGGAGGGTGGGCAAAATGGGGAGGAAGCAGAATGCTCATGGATTTATGTGAGGAAGTAGGGGCAGACCATTTGGCCTATCCTGCCTGGATTGCTGGGCAATACAATTTTGGTTTGCCATTTCCACACCAAATCATATGCTTGATACCTTAAGCATAGATCTCTATCTATGGATAATGAACAGATGGAGAGAATCTCACAGAGAAACAGAGATAATTATCCGTGATGATACACCTGCGCTGGTTAGACTGAACCAAAATTCAGAACTGAATCTTATGAAAAGATTAAAGGAGAGGTGGTAAAACCATCGATTTGGCATAATGCACAGGAGATCTATAAGAATATTAAAGAGTAAAGATAAACAAAACAGGAAAAACTGTAGGTCCTAGTAAATTAATGAAGGCCATCAAAAATCAGGAAATAAATACAAGTAGTTGAACTAAAGGAGTCCAAGAAAATGGTATACCATGAGAGTAAATGCAATTAAAAAACAAGTTAAATTCTCACATGGGAATATATTTCATGGGAGGAATTCAGAGCAGCAACAGAAATTCAGAATGACTGATTTATGGCTACAAAAATTCAGACTGATTGAAATGTATAAATATATAACATTACAGAATGTGAAATATTTAGAGAGGATGGAAAGAGAAAAGCAGATTACCTGTACTTGTGAGCGGCAACACAATAGCGTTAGAAAATAGAGATGCCACCACAAATTAAAAATAGAATCAAGATGAACAAAGAAAAGAGAAATTTAAGGAACCACCTTTCCAATTGTGTAGTCTATGGACTGATGAAGGGAGGAAGGGTGGAGGGGAATAAGTAAAAGTTATGTATTAATAATTATAGAGAATTTCAAATACAGTGAAAATAATTGGACCGAAGAAGTAGATGAAGGGGATCAGAAACATTTATAAATCTTGACAGCTTTGACAGCCAACTGACATTGTGCCCCAATTATAGGGAGCCCTGGTGTACAGGTCTGGTCTCCCTACCTAAAACAGGATAAACCTGATGGAGAGTAAATGCAATAAAACGTCACCAGATTAAAATTATGTTTTAGGAGGAAAGAATAAGCAGACTGAACCTGTACCATCTGGAGTTTAGAAGAACGTAACATGATCTCAATGAAATGTACAAAATTCCTTTGAAGATTGACAAAGAAGACAAGATTCCCCTGTGAATTATGTACATTGTTATGTTAGAATTTAACTTACATTTTCATTGATACTTTTACTGTACCCTTAACTGTTTTAGACTCCTTTAGTAGAATGATTTATTCTATAAACTTCCCTATTTGAAAGATCTGATATTCTTTTGTTCTGCTTATCTTTGCATTTTTAATTTTTTTTATATCACCCACTCATTTGACAAGATAAATGACTTGTGTCACAGCCTCCCCTTTTAATCTTTGCATGAGAACCAGTTCTTCAATGCATTCTGTCCCACTGGTGCCAATGTCATGGAAAGGGAACCCTTTGTCAGCCAGTCCTTTGACTCTATGTTAATGCTCCTGCCCTGCCTGACTTCATGCCATTTTGCACAAAGCCGAGGCAGTGATCCAGAGTTCATTAACTTGAGATCCTGCTTTATTAAAATTTATCTTCCCTTTTTCCCATCCATTTTATTTCATCCGATGTGGACCAGATTTTCTCATCCACTTTTCAAATTCCTCACCATGACTCCAGCACCAGACAGATAACTCAATATTTCATGGTCTTGACCAAGGCTGCATCGGACATTATCCTTTCTCCCCATTATAAAATGTCTTATCACTCATGGTTGTTTTAATTTGTGGTGTGACAATGGACAGGAAACACGAGAGAGTTTGCCCATTCTCTTAAGCACCCACAATCACACTCCCAAGAGTCTCTTTTACCCTATTACAGACCCTATAAATATAGGCATTGAATGACCTTCTCTTTAAATATCTCCAGTGATCCAGCCTTCACAATACTTGACAATAGAGAACTCCAAAGAGAGAAAATTACTCTGCATTTCAATTTTAAATAGCTAGTCCCTTATATTGGAACAATGTTTTCCTGGTTAAGTAAAAACACAATGCTGGAGAAACTCAGTAGGTCAAACTGATAAAGATACAGAACCAACATAGCCCAAAGTATTGGTTATGTACCTTTGATTTTTTTTCCTCTCTCTGTTCAAGTCTCTCTCAATATCTATCCTGCCATGCCCCCTAAGGATCTCATACCTTTCAATAAAGTCATCACTCATTCATATAAACTCCAAGGAAATCTGATCCAACATTTTTAACCTGGTTTATTGTTACATGTGCAGGGATACAGCAAAAAGCATCATTTTGTGCACTGCCCAGGCTACGCTCTAGTGCTATTTTAGGTTGTAAATCCACAGAAAACAACATGGTAAAAATAAAGTAGCAAGGCTCCAGCATCCACTGCTTTTGTGCTTCTCTGAAGTAACAAAGTTTTTCTGGAAAATAATCAGACGGCCTTCAAGCATTTCACACAGCTGTTCTTCTTTACCCTATCAGGAGCCAGTCAGTCAACATTGGGTGAATACAAAGAAAAACCCTGGACCATCGGACAAAAGCCCCTTTCGCACTGCCAACCGTCCTAGGAAGCAGGAAAACATACCAGGCATGCTGCACTCAGAAGCCTTTCCCACTGCACTTGGTTAATCAGCCACCCAGCATTTAAAGGGAGGTCCCGCTTCCCAGCAATGACAAATGTGAGGGCAGGTTGTGCTTTCACACGACCAGAAGGCAATTAGTGAGTTAATTCAGCCGGGCTCTGACACTTGCCCCCACCAATTTAACTCTCCCTCCCAGGTTGGGATGTTTCACACTGCATGATTTCTGGGAATGGACCTGCTAGATTACCCAGTTAACCCACATGGAATCGGCAGTGTGAAAGGGGCTATAGTGAGAACAGCCTCTGAGGCCTCTCATTCTTGGAATTAGTCCAATTAATCTCTTTTGGACTGTATCCAGTTGTAGTATCGTTAGGCTGAATTAAAATTGGATGGACCAATTACTTACTATTTACTTACCAGATTGATTCACTCCCAGAGCACCTCCCCAGTTCCTATTTTCACATCACTAGATGTACAGGGGCTCCTAAAGCTGATAAAAAAATATTCTCAGAATTTATTTTGCCTGGCCCACTCTCTGCACCTGCTCTTCCTCACTGTAGCTTATATGCTTAGCCCCACCCCCTTGCATTAGGATATGTATGGAAGGTAAAAGCAAGCCCTTTGCCAAGTTCAGTTCTGGACTTTCTCCCTGTCACATGAGATTCTCTAAACATTCATGTTAAAGTGCAAAATTATCTCCAGCTATCATTTAAAGATCAGAATATCTCAATATTCAGGCATGGCTGGGGTAATTAGATAATCAAATGAAGAAATTTTAAAAATTGCAGATGATGGAAATCTGAAATAAAAACAGAAAATATTTAGGATGAGCAACATATATGCAGAAAGAAACAGAAGGATTATGTCAGGCCAATGACCTTTCAGCAGATAAGGACTCAGATGAATGGTCATTCACCTGAATTGTGGAACTCTGCTTCCCTCTCTACAGACGCTGCCTGACTTGCCTTCATTTTCCAGTTTTTATTAAGGAAATCAAGCTTGGAAACTAAGATATCCTGTATTAACTTTATCACAGCTCATTACATGGAAAATTCTGGAATTTTTGGCAATTGTCCCAGAAGGAAAATTTTGGAATCTATTTTAAACTTGCTCCCTTGATTCACCTTGAAATGCTAGTCTTCTTCAGAGTTCAGTGCTATCTTTATTTAACATTAAATCATGGAGCAAAGAAACAGGGACTTCAGCCCAACTTGTCTACACGTTGAATTACCCAAGCTAGTTTAATCTGCTGACATTCAACCTATATTCCTCTAAACCTTTTAAATCCATGGACCTGTCTAAATGTCTTCTAAACATTACAATTTTGACCACGTCCACTTCATCCTCTGTCTGGCAGCTCGTTCCATATACCCATGACCCTCTGTGTAGAGGAGTCCATGAGACCCCTTCTAAATCATTCCCTTCTCACCTTGAATCCATGTCCTTTAGTTTTAGATTTCCCATTTTCACTCTTTTCCTGAATCAAATGTATCTGAACATTTGAGCTTGTTTGGTGGAGATCTGAAATAATTACAGAAGATGCAGGAAAAAAAAATCAGTTAATGTTTCCGGTCATCTGGGCAACCTGTGCAGTTTAAATCACAGCAGACACAGAGACCCATTTATAACTGTTTAGACAAGAGAGCACCAGGATAGGGGTTTAAAAGAAGTTAGCATAGTGGTTAGTGCAATGCTGTTACAATGCCAGTGGGTTCGAATCCTGCACTGTCTGTAAGGAGTTTGTACATTTTCCCTGAGGGTTGTAGGTCAATTGGGTGTAATTGTGCTGCAAAGGCTTGTGGGCCATAAGGGCCTGTAAGCATGCTGTTTGGCTAAATTTAAAATTTATAAAAGTGTAAAATCTAAAAAAAAATTTAATTAAAAATTAAATTTAACGTTCAGGAAGTTTTTTGAACATTTAACAAGATTGGCCAATAGTGCTTAAGAAGTTAATTATCCACCAGCTTGTGAGTGGCATACAGGACAAAGCTTGACTGATCAAACCCATGGAAAAATCTGGCTCCAAAACAAACAATCATTCTTATCAACTAAGCCAATACATATGCAGAGGTATTGATGCTTTCTTTTCTGAGTTGAAAAGCCGCAATGTTGAGGTAACAAAGCTTGATAGTAAAAAAAAGGATGATTGAAAACAAGGCATGGCACTGATATTCTAAATGGCCATACGAGTCTATTAATGGACCACATGGTCAATTCTTCCCACTTGGGCTGCTCAAGGCTCAAGAATTAGCCTAACAGAAATGTAAAGATAAAATCGCATAGAAGAACGTAAACTTGAGAAGAAGCCAAAAGTCTTGCAGGAAGGAGATAAAGTAAAGGCGAGAACATTGGTACCATAACTTCACTGAAAATATTGTCATACTGGCAACTATTTCCAGGTCACTGAACATCCATCGACAGGTACTGTTGTGCCCAATTCCCTTTTGTGTAGCTAATGTTTGTCAAGAGGCTTTCATGGAGAGATTGCCTTCTGAATGCTTCCTTCACTGCTGGCAGAAATTGGAGATTTTGGAATAAACCTTTTGTTGTTAAACACACTGAATACGAGAACATAATGTGCTAGGTTTGGGGATGAAGCAGCAATGGAAGGATCTGCGCAGTAACATTAATGTCTTGTGCACAGCATTTTCCAACCTCAGCACACTTTGATCAGCATTGTGGAGATCTAATCAATAGAGACCCCTTCAGTGATCTCAGTGTTTTTGGAGCTGTATGCTGCAATTATTGGTCTCTTGACTTGGACTAACCATGGCATCGTTGTCAATTGGAGTAATGGTTGCATGGTTTTGGGAGATTGGGTGGAAAGGGTGAGCAAATTTAAGTTCTTGGGAGTCACTATTTCGGAAGATCTTTCCTGGTCCCAACACACCAATGGTATCGTGAAGAAAGCACATGAGCACCTCTACTTCCTCAGGAGTTTGTGGAGGTTTGGTATGACATCCGAAACCCTGGCAAATTTCGGCAGAGGCGTGGTGGAAAGTGTGCTGATTGGCTGCATCATGGTCTGGTATGGGGACATCAGTACCCCTGAGCGTAAACCCCTCTAAAAGGTAGTGGACACAGCCCAGGACATCACAAGCAAAACCCTTCCCACTATTGGGTACATCTACAGGGAATGCTGCTGTTGGAGGGCAGCAGCTTTCATCAAAGAGTCACAGCACCCGACGCACATTCTGTTCTCACTGCTGCCATCAGAGAAGAGGTATAGGTGACACAAAATGTGCACCACCAGGTTGAGGAACAGCTGCTACCCCTCCACCATCAGAACCCTCAATGACAAACTCAATCAGGGACTCATTTAAAGACTCTTACATGTTGATTATTTTTGTTTTTTTAATTTTTTTAAAATTTCCTTTTGTTCTCTCTGTATTGCACAATTTACATTTGTTACCTGTTTACTGTTTTTTTTTAATCTGTTTACATGTTTATGATGTATGCAGTTAATTTTTTGCATTATCATTTAGTGGTAATTCTGCCATGCCCGCAGGAAAAAGGAATCTCAGGGTTGTATATGATGTCATGCATGTCTGTCAATACATCTGAAATCTATTGCATTTTTTCACCACCTTCTCAAGAGCAATTAATGCTGGGTTTGCCAACAACATGCACCCTAAAAAATATCAAATAAAACCAGCCCAAAGGTAATATAATAAACTGGGATGAATGAAATGAAAAAAAAATCATGATCTGAATACAGGTGATGAGGCAAGGATAGTTTGCAGTTATCAGATTTCTGAATGAGGGTCTCACTAGTAAAATAATGTTGTCTTTGCAGTGTTCTAACTGATCCCTTTCTGTAATTCTGTAACTTTGCACTCTATATTGTGTTTTTAATTGGTGTACCAAATGCAGGCTGACTTGCTTGACGGCTTGCAAATGAACTTTCTCATTGTACATTGGCACACATGACAATACACTTGAACTTGATCTTGCACGGTGAATATTTGAATTTCTCTTTGAGCAGACATTCTCCTTCTGTCAAAAGAGCTAGAAAAGCCATGGAAGTTTGGGGAAAATGAGAATCTATACTTTTCACTTACAATCACTTACTGACCCATATAAAGTCATTGGTTGATCAATAAGAAACAAGTTTTTGGGTGGAGAGAATCATGTGGAGATCAAGAGTTGGATAATCCAAGGATTTGTACCAGATTTTGGGTAAATTGTCCATGACTATGTCCATCCCTCCATCTGCCACTGCTTTGGCTTCCTTTAATGCCACAGAGAAAAGTAAACATTTAGCTTCAGAATGCCACCTATTAGAGCCCTTTGAAGAATATGATGGAACACTTATGGCTAGCCTTGTTGTTAGTGCAACACTGAAACAGGTTCGAATCTGGCACCGTCTGTAAAGAGTTTGTACGTTCACCCCATTTCTGTGTAGGCTGTTCTGGTTTACGCCCACCTACTGTAAACGTATGTGGTGTGTTGGTTAATTGGGTGAAACGGACTCAAGGGCAAGAAGGGCCTGTTACCATACTGTATGTCTAAACTAAAATTAAAACCACAAGGTATTTCAGTGTCAGGAAGAAAAAGGCTTTGCTCTAGATCAAGAATGAGCTCTTTATTCTGAGGTGATTAATAGCTAAGATAAGTCACAGTGAAGGCTAGGTTAAGTCAGAAGTCTGAACATGGATACAGTTATAGGGGAATAGGAGCAATGGTACTCTGAAGGAGAAGGAAACAGAAACTTATCTAATTAAATATTAACTTAAATATTATCTATTCATTAGTCATTTAGACAAGTGACTTGGGAATTTATTGAAGATAAAACACAGGAGGAGCTGGTGGAAAAATAATTATATGGATTTGTAGTTGTATATCTTTATTATAAATCAATACAAAATTCCAACACCACAACAATTTTAAAAAAAACATTGATCACAAATTTATTTTCGCTATAATATTGTTTCTGTGAAAACCAAACTTTCCTGTTTGGATTCTGGACATATAATGCAATCACGATTAAGCAAATAGTTTAAATGAGTTATTGCCCATAGTTTATTCAGTGTAATTTAATTCGTTGTTACTTCTGTAAAAGTAGTATTATATTCACAGGTGGATTTCTGAGGAGATAAAATTTTATTTGAGCAACAGCGACAGGGGTCCAAAAAATCAAAACATAATCTAATTTGTGAAGGTTTGAGTTCCGAGATGCAGTGTGATCTGACCATACTCATGCTTGATATGCAGAAGGCTTGTGTTCAGGTACAACAAGCAATTGAGAAAATGAAAAGAAAGTTATTACTTATTGGTCGGAAATTGACTACCAAAATAGAGAAAATATGCTGCAGTCTTTGGAGCCACAGCAAGAATAGTGAGTGAACTATTGGTGATCTTAACTGAGGTCATGAAACATAGGAGCAGAAATAGGCTCATTGAATCTGCCTCGCCATTTGATCATGAGCAGATCTATTTTCCCACTCAGCCCCACAGCCCAGCCTTCTCCCCATAACCTTTGGGCCATGAGCCTGTGCCACCCAAATAAAACCTAATTGTCCAACAACCCCTGGTGTATTTCGAACAATGGAAGGAAACCAGAGCCCCCTGGGAAAACCCACGCAAACACAGGGAGGATGTACAAACTCCTTACAGAGAGTGCTGGCTTTGAACTCTGGTCCCTAACACTGGTGCTGTACAATGCTGTGCTACCTGCTACCCTAACCTTTCCTCCAGTTCCCCATCCCCTTCCCTTCCATCTCCACTCTCCCTCTATCACTTCTCAGCTTTTTTTTCACTTCTACTTTCCCTCTTATATTCGCCAATGACCTCTTACCTGTTAGCCTGTACTCCTCATCCTGTCCCCTCATCCCTCCTTTCCTTTCTTCCCCCACCTTTTTATTCAGGGCCCTGTCTGCATTTTGCTCATACATTGTTGAAGGGCACAGGCCCAAAGCAATTGGCTATCCTTTACTTCCGATGAATGCTGTCGTGTTTCTCCAGCTCTTTTGTGTATTGCACTACAATCACAGCGTCTGCAGACTCTCTTGTTTAACAAACATGTTCAAACATTTGTTTCTTTTATGAAGAAACCCATGCCAAAGCCATCAGTCTCTTTGCAGTTGTGAATTCCATTTGCTCACCATTCCATATCTCATGGATGCTTCCCTGTTGTTTGACACCGAATGAGCTCTCCAATTTTCTTGCACCATCATTGCACTCATGCCTTCGACTGCTATGGTCCAAACATCTGGAATTCCCTTCCATAATCTCTCCGCATTTCTTTCTTCCCCCTCTCCAGGCCCTGATCACCTCACCATCTACATTTCCCAATACCAAATCCCACTCACCTGACCCCATCCCCCTGCCCACCACTCCCTTCCTTTCCTCACCCAAAGGCCCAATCACACGATGTGACTCCTCGACATTGAGATCATGTGATCCATCTGACTCTCAAAAATTATCCAGCTCTCAATCACAGATCCTGAATTTAATGAGCCCCTGAATACTGATATTGATTATACACCAATAACTATTAGCATCGTGAACAGAATCCTTGCACACAGCTTAATCTGGAGAAAGAACAACAGTGATACTAACAAATACTGCACTGTTGTCTTCCAATCTGTACAAATATTATTATGTCCCAAGTTAATCCAGCATCAAATGTCCTGTTGCAATAATAGAAGTAATATCTTCACTCAAAGTACACAGGAAGAAGATTGTTCTGACTGGTTTGTTTGATTGTCTTGTCTCCTTATTCAATTTGCATGTTTTCTCCCCTTTTGCAGGAGCTAAAAGGCAAGATATTGATTAAATGTAAGAATGCTCAAATGTTCAGCAGCAAGGTGTTTGGAATGTGGCATCTCGCAGATGGGGAGGTCAGAAAATTCAATCCTGAGGCAGAGTCTGAAATCATGAATGTGGAACCAGCTGAGATTCGACCACTCAGGATGAAGGAGGTCAGGCCTGTGTTGATTGTAATAAGTTTTTGCCTGTACCGTGGATATTCTGAGACGCGGGTGCATTATCAAAGGAGAGGTTCCAGATTGGGGATTAGTGAATCGTTGGGGTATGGCCTCCATCAGTGATTGATGTCGGCAACTGGTAGGGATAGTGGAAGAAGGATGAAAGTTGAGGCAAGAAAGACAGCGAGAAAGAGGGAGAAGAAGAAGGGACGGGTGTGAAGGAGGGGTGGAGAAAAAGGGAAGTGCAAATGGAGAATAAGGTGGAGTAAGTGTGGGGAAAGGACTGAGGGGAAGGGGAGTGAAACAGTAAAAGTGTACAGGAAGCAGGAAGGCAGCGAGGGAGGGGTGAGCGAATGAGTGATGAGAGGGGGGAGTGAAAGAAGAAAAGGTGGATGTGAGCAATGTGGAATGGGAAGTGGGAGCTCAGAAAGGGGAGGGGAGTGGGAGGAGAAAAGGAGTGATGCAAAGTGAGAAAGAGGAGAGGGAGGATTGAAAAAAGGGGCAGGGAATGGAGAAAGTTACTCATGCGGGGTGTGGGTGAGGAGATCTATGTACAATCAGAGTGCAACTGGATGGATGGCAGTGTGAGGTAGCATCGTACATCTGTGCATGAGTGTGTTTGGTTCACATGACAGAGCCTTGTTTCTTATTATCTTTGATCTTGCCATTGGGCCAAAACCTCATTTTAGCACACAAATGCTACCTCATTTTAAGGAATATTAAGCAACTCGTCTTCTATTATCCTTAATCCTAAAGGAATTAAATAAATATAGCACAGTGCGGGTCCTTCAAGGATGTCCTACAATTATCCACCTAGGTTTTATCTGCAGTGTTCATGATCAACGAAGTGAAGACCTTGATTGATGTGGACTTCCCTTACATGCCATTGGCAGCAACAGGAGAATTTAAACTAGTTAGGATGAAGTCCTGATCTGATGGGAGGGAAAAATATTTTGAAACAGAAAAAGTGAAGGGTGAAGTCCAAAGTCATTAAATTGTAGAAGGACAGGCAAACACAACAAAGAGAAAATGTAATGTGGAGTCTAGGGAAGGCAGGGTTGTATTGTCACATGACACCCTGACCACTCAGTGCCTCTGCAGGAGTTTTCCTTCCTTTCTTTTTGTTTGCAAGATGGTGCAGAAGAGTGGTCACTCTTTGATCGCCTTTGAATGGTGCTCGAAAGAATGCCTGTCAATGAGTAAACCCATGTCTAAATCATAACTGCGTGAAGAATTTGAGATTAATATAGGGGTGCTGATTAGAAGAAGGATGGCATGCTTCCTTGTTTGAGGGGAAAATAAAAGATAAGCTTGACGAACTATTCCAGACGTTGGTAGTGAGTGTCTGCAAAGTGCATGAAGGGAGGAGGTTAAGTGCTGAAAGATTAGTAGTGTGAGGCTCTCATGACATTAAAGGCAAAGGTATGGACGTTCCATTTGATGGCACTCTGTATGGCGCTGGGACAGTCTCCCCACGTGTGCTTGGGTTTTCCCCCACATCTTAAAATCGTGCTGATTGATAGGTTACTTGGCCATGGTAAATTGCCTCTCTTGTGCAGGAGAGGAGGAGGATTGATGGGAATGTAGGGGGGAATAAAATGAAAGGAGTGGACAATTAGGATAAGTGGCACCTGATGGTCAGTGCCAACCTGATTGGTCATTGGGTAGGTTTCCATGCTCTATCACTATGAATCTATGACTCTACGATGTGAATGTTTTAAAATATCATGGATGTAACAACAATTGGAGAAAACCAGAATGATCTCCAACCTTACACCACCTTCCTTCTACAACTATACCTGATGTTCTTTGGATTATTTCTCTCTCATCAGTTGGGCCATACTGTTGACATGCCTGACACCAGATCTCCAAAGCACACACTCCATTTTAAGTTTGTCACAGGAAGAGATTTCCAGGCAGACAGAGAAAAGCATTCATGGACTTACTCAAAAGCCTTCTTGAGGAAATGCCATGTTTTTAACTCACTCATAGGAATCTACAACCCATGACTGTTCAAAGTGGAGGAATATTTGGGATGGTATAAAGAACCATTCCTTTGGAATGCTCAGGAAAACTCCATAAGGAGTGCTGCAACTCACAAGCTCCACCTGGCTGATCCGTCTCCATCCTCCTCACCTATTCGTGGAAGCATCTGTGGCTTATTATCCACCACAGATTCCCATTTCATCAGAGTGGAAACAAATCATTGTTGATTCTGTGGGATTGCCTAAAAACATACTTCAGGCATTCTTTTGTTTCAATCTCTTACGAATATGGTTGACCAGTGAGTGCTTGGGCCACACTATTTGAAATGAATGGAATTACATTTGCAAGCTTCCAATTCTGATCAGGATTGTCATGAACAAGTCATGAAATTCAGTGTTTTGCGGCAGCGTCAAAGTGCAGACAGACATATTAAAAACATCTTATGACATTAAAAAAAGTGGTAATAATAAATATGCACGGAAAATAAGGCCGTGTCTTTAGTTCATTGATTATTCAGGAATCTGATGGCAGCGGGGAAGAAGCCGTCCTTGTGCTGTTGATATATTATTTGTAATAGCCCTCACAATGGTTGCATAAGGGAAATTAACAAAAAACACAACAGGGAAAATGCTGAACAGTGAAATTGCATTTACCCTGTTTGGAGAGAATTACATATGAATGCGTTTCTCATGAGTGGTTCAGGTTCAATCCATGGTAGAGATTTTAACGTCTTCTGGCATGTCTTTTGCAGAAAAGAAAGGTTGGACTTGCAATGGAATTCTCAAATGTCCTGGTATATGCAAAGCCAGTCGAATTTAAAGACTTCAAACATTCATGGAACAGCCAGCTGTTTTTGGAAAGTAATTCATTTTCAGAACACAGTGCTATGAAATTAGTAAAGCAATCAGGTAAATGAAAATGAAGATAATTTTTTTTTCATTTCTCGAAGTTTAGACTGAGCAATTAAAAATAGAGCATGAACATTTTCAATTTTTCCTCCATCTTGTCATACAGTGCCAGCTGCTATTGATTCTGCTTTTTTAAAAATATGTTGGAATGGTGGTGAATTCAAACTTCAGAGCCATTACAGTAACAACTGTGTTAATGTGATGCACTGTCGTGACAGCAGACACAAGATTCAGAGGACTGAACAACAGGCTTTATTCTACTTAAAGTCTCTGCTGTAGTTAGCTGCAACTCTGTGTGACTGACCTCAAGGGGCCGGATGTGCCTTATATCCCGGCGGATGATTGGCAGCCGACCGGGTGGGGCTTGGTCCATTCAGGTCGGCTGATTGATAGCCGACCAGGTGTGGCCCTGTCCTCCGATGATCTTCCTGCAGGTACACAGGTCGCCCCCTGCAGTAGGCTAGTGGTGTATCACCACAGTTACCCATCGTTGGAAGCTATCCTAACTATGGCAGGCTACTTCTCTGAAGTTGGACACGTTTAAAAATATGCAGATTGGGAACTTGGAGGATTATGTATTTTCAGCAGCCATTTTGTTCTTGCTTGACAGGGCTGGGGTGGCACAGTGGCCATGTAGTAGGTGGAGCAGCTGCCTCACATTCTGGCGACCCAGGTTGGATTTTGCTGTCAATGTGGAAAGTGCACGTTTTCCCTGTGTCTTCACAACTTTGAAGTTCAAGTTTATTGTCATCTGGCTATACACGTACTACCTGCTGAAACCAATGTCTGTCCAGACCACAGTGCGCGCATGCGCAGAACACACATACACACACACACACACACACATACACACACACACACACACACACACACACATACACACACACACACACACACACACACACACACACTCAAAATACACAGCACATAATAATCACATATATACATAAAGATATAATTTAAATAAATATATATAGACATACTATGTTGGGATCCTTTACTCAGTTAAAGGATACAGTTCATGAATCTCACAGCCTATGGGAAGAAGCGAGGGTATTTCCCACCCTGGCAGACCTGATTTTGATGCTTCTGAAGGTGACGGGTCAAAGATAATGTGTGGTAGGAGGAAGAGGTCTTCTATAATTCTTAGATCTCTGTTTCAGCAATACTCCAAGTAAATGGAATACTCTGATTTATGTACAACTTCCAAAGACTTGATGTTTGGTTGATTAATTGCCTGCTGTAAATTAACCCCAGGTATCTCATGGGAAAATCAGGAGAATCAAGATAGAGAATAGGTTGCACGGAAACAACTGGGGGTTTAATAGGATTGCTTTGCCAATCACCAGAGACTTGAAGAGTTAAATGGCCTCCTTCTGTATCATTAGGAAATATATGAAACACTGGTTCATTTCCAAACCTGTTGACTTCCCCGTTGTCAATAGATTCTTAAAGATGGTATGACTGGGGAAATCAGATTGAACTTTGTTCGTCACCTTTCAACTGTCCATAGAACAGCTACACCTGAGGTCCACTTAGAGTTTCCTTGTTTGTCCAGTCCAGAATGAAGCATAGAACCATAGAACATTACAGCACAGAAACAGGCACTTTGGCCATTCTAGTCTGTGCCCAACTATTATTCTGACCAATCCCACTGACCTACATCCAGTCCATAGCCCTCCATACCTTTCCCACCCATGTACCTGTCCAAGTTCTTCATAAATGTTAAAATTGAGCACACGTTTACCACTTCAGCTGGCAGCTCATTCCACACTCCCACCACTCTCTGTGTAAAGAAGTTTCCCCTAAAATTCCCTTGAAACTTTTCCCCTTTCACACTTAACCCATATCTTCCAGCTTGTATCTCACCTACCTTCAGTGAAAAAAGCCTACCTCCATTTACTCTGTTGATACCCCTCATAATTTTAAATTCCTCTATCAAATCTCCCCTCATTCTTCTATAGTCCAGAGAATAAAGTCCTAACTTGTTTAACCTTTCCCTGTAACTCATTTCCTGAAGTCCAGGCAACAGCCCTAGTAAATCATCTCTGCACTCTTTTTACCTTATTGATACCTTTCCTGTAGTGAGCCAACCAAAACTGCACACAATACTCCAAATTTGGCCTCACCAATGTCTTATACAATTTTACCACAACATCCCAACTCCTTTACTCAATACTTTGATTTATGAAGGCCAATATGCCAAAAGTTCTCTTTATAGCCTTATCATCCTGTAATGCCACTTTCAAGGAATAATGTATCTGTAGTCCCAGATCCTCCTATCCTATCGCACTCCTCATTGCCCAACCATTTACCGTGTATATCCTTTCTTGATTTGTCCTTCCAATATGCAACAACTCACACTTGTCTGCATTAAATTCCATCTGCCATTTTTCAGTTCATTGTTCCAGCTGGTCTAGCTTTGAAAAACCTCTTCACTGTCCACAACACTTCCCATCTTAGTGTCATCTGAAAATTTGTTGATACAATTCACCACATTATCATCTAGATCATTGATAGAGATGTCAAACAACGATGGTCCTTGGCCACCGATCCCTAAGACATGCCTCCAGTCTGACGAGCAATCATCCACTACCACACTCTGGCTTCTACTGTATACCCAATGTCCAATCCAGTTTACTACCTCACCATGAATATCAAGCATTCAAACCTTCTTGATTAATCTCCCATGTGGGACTTTATTAAAGGATGTTCTAAAGTCCATGTCGACAACCTCCACAGCCTTTCCTTCATCATCTTTCCTGGTAACCTCCTCAATAAACTCTGTAAGATTGGTTAAACATGACATAACATGCTCAAGGCCAGATTAAATCAAAGGATACATTTAAACAGAAGTAATGCATCTTTTTGCTTGTATTTAAATGTGCATTATATATTTCTTTGAAATAATGTTAAGTATCTTTTTACTCAGCTTGTGAATTTGTGGCCCACAATTCAAAATTCCTTTCAAGGATTTACTCTGTAGGCATCAGAAGGAATCATTCAAATTACAAACCTCACAACTTCTGGAATGTTGGCTGTCACATGGGTAAGTTTTCTTTCCCACGCTCCCTTCCCATAATTTGCACATGAACAATTGACATGGCCCCTAAATATCAAAGTCTTCCTATGATGTAAGGAACTTTTCTTCTTTGAACTTTCATTGGGTTCTGGCAAATCATCGGCTTTTGTCTTACCTGCTCAGAAATAGGGATGAGAATAAACCAGTAGTTTTAAAATTGCTCCCCTAAATTCACATTCCACCTTAAGCAATCCCTATGCCATAAGTGTTCTAATTGGTAAGATATTGCTTAAGGTGGTATGTGAGTAGAAAGGGAAGGTTGAGAACCACTGCTCTAGACCCAATTGTTACTGAAATATTTTGGTGGAGACAATTTTTCAAATGTTTTCTTTCCGCTCACATACCACCTTAAGCAATCCCTTACTAATCACAGAGCACCTATGGCACAGGGATTATTTAAAGTGGTATGTGAGTTTAAGAGGGCAGTTTGAAAACCACTGGAATAAACCAATGTATTTTTAGCTGCATTTTTGTAATAATGTTGAGATGCAGTTCACATTTAAACCCTTCAGTCTCTTTAGTCTTTCAATGAGATCAAATGATTTGACTTCAGAAAATTATCTTTATCTCATTTCCTCATTAACTTTGGTTTCATAATAAAATTTTCAATCTCAGACTTAATATGAACAATAGATAAAAATGTTTACAAAGAAAAAAAAGGAGTTCCACACTAACTCCAACTAACTTTGCTTTTGAGAGGTCTTTCTTCACATTGAGAGGAATATTCCCTCTTCCTGGATTCTCCATGCAGTGGGACTTGGGTAGAAAAGCAATATAATCAGTTGGAAATGATTATGTAATGCTTTAATCTGTCAGATCATGGACTATATCCTCATGGACCATGTCTGGGCTCCAGTTTCACACATCCATGCAGTATTCCGTGTTGCAGTTGAATAAGCTCTTTAAACTATCCATTACAAGCAAGTTGCTTCAAGTTCATTTCCTTGTCAGCTGCCATCTGAAGCCCTTATTCAGAGTGAACTTGTCTTGGCCAAATGACATGTTAGAATGGAGATGTCAAGTTATGTATGAACCTCTCTTAATTAGAGTGCATCCATATTAAATGAGAACAAAAATTGTGGAACTTGGTCTTAAAAAAGATTGAACTGTGGAAATTAAATCCAGACAAATCACTTCATAAAGATATAAGACCATGTTAAAGACCTGCAAGGATTTTTAGTGTCAAGAAGAACTGAGGTAACCTGCTTTCCTTTCAGTTCTTTCGTTGAAATTACATAGAGTGAGTGGTTGAGATAATATTTTATGTCAGGGCTCGTGAGCCACATGCGGCTCTTTGACATATAACGTGGGGCTCGCGGCAATACTCTATAATCCGTTGTACTATTGTCCTATGCAAAGGATCTAAAATTCTTACCTTGACAACATAGTCTCAACACTGCCGCCATCTTCCTGCCCACTCCAATGCACGGGCCCCATTAATTATTTGCAAAGTCTCAGCACTCCTCCGTGAGGCCCATCTGCCCTGTTTGACTACTGTACAGATTTAAATGGCCCGTTAGAGGAGCTGACAGTGGTTTATTTTAAAATAGCCAAATAAAATGTAAATCAATGGTTCTCAAACTTTTTCTTTCCACTCACATACTATTTTAAGTAATCCCTATGCCACAGGTGCTCTGTGATTAGTAAGGGATTCCTTAAGATGGTCTATGAGTGGGAAGGGAAGGTTGAGAATCATTGCTCTAGACCCAGTTGTTACTGAAATATTGGCTTGAGAAAAATTGTCATTGGCCCATTTCCTTTGGAGTTCTGAAACCATGCACATAACGAGTCAATGAGGTACGATTAAAACAGTGGCTTTCAAACTTTTCCTTTCCACCCACATGTCACCTTAAACAATCCTTTACTAATCACAGAACACTCTTGGCATAGGGAATACTGAAAGTGGTATGTGAATGAAAAGAAAAAGGTTGAGAACCACTGCTTTAAAGGATAATTCATTATTAAAATATTTTGATTTGCTTTTAACAGCATCCATTGATCAGCAGTAAGTGCCAGATTTGGGTGGGGTTCATCTTGTTAAAGGGTATAGCTCGAAAGCAACATTTTAGGTGGAAATTCCAGGGTTTTCCTATACAGAGTTGTCCTATGATATATTGGCTGAGACAGGAATTGTAAGAGCCATTGCTCGTAATGGTGTGATCACATGATTGTTGCAGCTCTCAGACATCTGAAGCTTATCGTATGTGGCACTTATACTAGGCAAGTTTGACCATCCTTATTTTATACTATGTGGAGCCAAACACTTCTGTTTACATTTATCACGACCTTATTTGATCTTTTATTCTGTGTGTGCAGTTACTTTGAACTATGGGATTCCTGGATTAGGCATGGACCTTAACAGAGGCAAGTTTCAGGACAATGGAGGATGTGGCTATGTCCTTAAGCCACATTTCATGACCGATGGCTCTAAATTTTACCCACTGGCTTCCAAACACACCTTTGATCCAATAATTGCTTTTATACAGGTTTGTACTTTGTATTGCATCAAAATGAACCAAGCAAGATTAATTGAAGTAACTATAATTCACAGGAATAGATGTAACAAAGTTAACTCACAGGATGCATTAATTCAGGTTGTTGTGAAAAATTTATAATAAACAGAGGAACCGGTTAAATCGGGATTGCTCTTAATTTGTCCAAAAAAAATGTTTAAGCACCATTAGTACCATTCTTTTCATTTATTTTCACCCGATGCTGCGTATGGAAAGTCCATAAGTCTGAAATGCCAACTCTTTGTTTTCTCCCACTGATGCCAGTCCACCCACTGAGTTCCTTCAGCAGATTGTATTTAGTTTCAGATTCCAGCACCTGTGTGTCTCTGGTTATGAAATCTTATGGTTTCTTTTGCCTTGCCATGTGACTGATGAACTGGTTATAACTGTCGGGCCAGTGTGTTTATTATTCTATTGTGAAGTGACAAACTATACATTAAAATGATCATTCTAAGCTCAGTGAAATTCAGTCAGTGGAAGTAACAGATGAGAGGGATCATTCATGAGCAATGTGTAATCAGACTATCTCATCTCGTAATGATTGACTAATTGAGGATCAGGCATTGTAGAAAGGAGTAAATTAATCCTTTCTAGCCGGACTCTATCATCCAAATATTTATCAACAGAGAGGTGAATGATCCCTTAGAGTTCAGGCTTGGGTGTGCTATCCAGCTGGAAGTTTACTTTGAAGATCTAAAATAACTCCGTTTAGCTTCTTTGGTGATTTATTTCTCATTGACCTGTGAGAAGTTGACTCTTGTAAAGAATTCCCATTTACTTCTTCCGCTGAAGCTATCTCACAAGTCATGAAATTCTTCTTTCTGAATCTCCAGGGTACTTGTACGTATTATTGGGGATCCTTGCATCAATCTCCTCTCCCTCACTTCACATTTCCCTTCCACCCTTCCCCACCCTTTCAGCCGTTTTCCAGCCACCTGACAGATACTCTGACTGTGAATGACTCTAACTGAGTGACTGAAAGACTTAAACTCAGAGCTGAGCGAGCTTCTAACAATCTTAATGGAAGCCTTTAAGATTAATGAACATGGAAATGCAATGGTAGTCTTGGTTGCTGCAGCTCTCCAGATACATACATTAAACACACAAGCAATAATTTAAACATAAGTAGCACTTAAAAGGATAATTAGTTAAGCATTTGATTTTGGATTGGGGGGGTTATCAAGGTGTTTCTATCTGGGAAAACCACGGCCAATAGTGATCTGTCATAAAATCGAATGGGGAATTAAGAAAAAAATTCAGAAGGTGGTTTAAAAAGTACAAGGAGCTGTTCGAGTAAAGTCAAAAGGGATAAAAGAAAAATAGGTCTGCTGTTTTGACTGATGGATTGGGATAGAAAGAAGCAAGAACATTGATGTGGGCCAGAAAGGTGCAATATTCCATTCCTCGAACTCCCCATCTTAACAGCGAATCATCTCACCACTTATGCTATACATAAGCTCGGTAAGGAAGAGTCCCGCTTCTGATACAGGACAACATGAATGTGAGGGTAAATTGCTGATTCCTTTAAGGATGGTGAGTGGAAGAAACATTCCACATAGCTGTTGGAAAATAACTTTTTTCTTGAACCAGGAGGTGCTGGATTTCAGGGGCCTGTCTCAGAAAGGATTGAATACCCTGATTTAAAAACAAAATACGGTGTTTGTGTTTCTAAAAGGCTGATTGATCAATTTGGTCTTTGCTTAGATCATTAGTGGTCACCACCTACCAGTCTGCAGGCCACAGAGTAAAATATCATCTGATCCCTGTGTACAAGTAGAGATATATGGTGTGCCAACAGACAGCACAATTCAACAAACCAAGGCCTTACCTTCAGCAGGTAAGGGAGTGTGAATGCTTCCAAGGAATGATGTCATGTTGCTAAATCAAAAACATTCGGTAATTTTTTTTCTAAAACTATATTTCCAAGCAAAACAGTAATTTAAATGAATCCTTAACAAAAAATACGATTTTCTTTATGACAAAATCCCACAATTAATTAAAATTTCTAATTTTTACGACTTCCTCAGTGCTTTTATGTTGTTACCCACAATGAATTGTAGAAGTCTAGATGCATTACAGTCATCCTTTCAAACCATTGTACCATTGTTGTCAACAGGCATTGATTGAGGTAATTTATGTATTGGAAAAGAATTTTGCATTAGCAGTGCAGAATTAATCCCTTTGCCTCAATCCCTCTGTTTCTCTGTGTCTTGCCATTAGTAGAGTAACATGGTTTCTTTGTTATAATAGATATTACATGATCCATGGCTACATCAAAAAATCATATTCCTAAACTTAGTCCATACTTTCCTGAATAACAATTGAAACGAATGTTTTTAAATTTAAATTTAGACATACAGCATGGTAACAGGCCATTTTTCGGCCCACAAGTCCGTGCCGCCAAATTTACACCCCATTAGCTTACATCCCTGGTGCGTTTCAAATGATGGGAAGAAACTGGAGCCCCTGGAGAAAACCCACTCAGACACGGGGAGAACATACAAACTTCTTACAGACAGCGCGGAATTCGAACTTTGGTCAGGTCCTGATCGCTGGTGCTGTAAATATATTGCACTAACCGTAATAATTTATTTAACATGGAATCTCTAATATTTCCACCATAACTCTTGAAAACTCAGATTAAAATGGTGGTCTTGGCCTTCATTCTCTTGTGGATGTTGTCCACAACATGATGGGACACATCCATATCTTCAAAGTGGTGTAAAGTTCCATTAAGAACCTTAAATATTTGAAGGCAGAAGCATTTGAAAATATAGAGGACTTCATGATAATATTCACTGCAGATTAATTTCTCATTACGTTCTGAGGAAGGAATTAGTTTACAAAGACTTGGTTGTCCTAAATCTACTTGCATGTTATAGAAATTGATGCATTAATTGACATCATTCGGACTTATCAATGAACACGTCTCAATGATAGAGTGGAGGCTGGTGTACTTCTGTTAATCAACATGTCTTTGAAGCAATAATTCCCTTCTTGCAGCAATGGTGTGAAAATGCAGTGAATTTGTAGTTGGCCAGCAGTGAAACTCAAGTAAATTTGCTCCAATGAAGTTAAAAGCTCAGAAAACAGCGATCAGAAACAATGCCTGTTTCTCCCTTCAGTTTGTCAGTCACAACAACAAAAGTTGAGATAGAAAGACTCCAAAGGCATGAGCAGTCTTTATATAGGATAGGTCTTCAAAGAGGTGTGGGTGTGGGTGTGGCAAGCTAAGTGATAGATACTAATGCTCTCATTATTCAAACTCTGGTACCATCAAACTGAAGTGTTCCCTTTTTTTTATAAGGATGCCACCCCAGATGGAATGATTGTTTGGTCTTTTGTGTTCAAGTTCCGGAACTTGCACTTGTACGATTTACAGTTAAAGACACGAACCCCTCCAATGAGAATAATTTCCTTGGTCAATACACATTGCCATTTACGAGCATGAGAAAAGGTAAAGTTGTCACGGGACTTCCTGGCTGCATTCTTGCAATTAAAATCTGTCATCAGTGAGAATTCCAATAAGATATTAATGATTCACCATTGCTGATCTGTCATGGAAAACTAAAACAAAATTCTCAACGTAAATGTCACCAAAGAATAAATATAACCACAAATTATACACAACATATCAATTGTGATTATTGCAGAACAATGGGATGGGCAGTATCTATGTCGATGTTCGAGCAAAATTTTACATCAACTTCAATTTGCATTCTGTCTTTAAAGAGCCCATGAAATAAAAATAGAGGGATCAGGATCAAATTATTGGTCAGGGAAGTGAGTTTTTAAGGAGGAAGTGGAGAGGGTATGGTTCACAGAAGGATTCCAAACTGGATGGCAGAAAAAAATGGTTGGCAATAGGGAGGAGAATGAAAGAGGTGTATCCATTCCAGAATCAAAGAAGGGAGCATTTGGGGTGGGTTTGCCTCTTTCTTAGAAACCTTATGGAAATGGCGAGGGGTAAGGCCATCCATCAATTGAAATGGCTTGAAGATTTTTGACTCAAGAGTTAAATAGGATGAGACTGGGCGAGGAGGATGATGCGGAAAGGATTGGAAGCTGATGCAGCAGAGTTAATTTACATGGGCTGGTGAATGGGCAACACTCACTAGACACGGTGACAAGGGAACAGCTGGTTGTGCGGAACAGTGGCGACTTAATTCCGTTCTCTCTTCAAAATTCATTTTCCCTCCTATTCTTCCTGCAGCACATCCTTCTTTCTCTCAGTTCCTTCTTCATCTGGGCCCCAATGCATCGAGTGTTAATTAATGCTGGTATTTATTGTTCCTGGTCTCTGATGGAATCAAAGATGTACACTAACTCTCAGGTTGGGATCCTTTGTAAAGATCTTGGCCCAGTGCCTTCTTTAAATTAGTTATTGTGACAGTGTTAAATAAGGAAAGTAGGAGATTGGAGATACATCCAGCAAATCACAATGCTTTAAGGGGTTATATAGAACATTTATTCGATAAAATGTATTCATTGTAATTCACAGCAGCAAACTCAATTTAATATTGATCCTCAGCAGAGCGAAGGATGTTTTAGAAGGTAAATTTATTCATAATATTTCAATTAAACGAGCAAAAGGGGGAAAAAAACCTAAACACAGAAAATAAAATTGAATTTGGTGAACAAAGAAACAACTCCTTGGGTTTTCATGAATTGAGTTGGTCACAGAAGACGTGGTGTTCTTAAAGGATCGTCAAACCTGAAAGAAGATTTAAGAGAGGGGATTTAAAAGAGCCTTGGCCTTGCACCATTTTCTTTTGAAATCCAAGATGCCTTGAAGGTCAGTTGCTGGTACATTTTGCTTTTGGAGCTCAGCTTCAGACCAGGGAGACCTTGTGATGAAGGAGGAATCCTACTGATTTAAGTAGGTCTCTGATCCTGTGGAAACTGTGTCCTGATAAGTGCTTGACTAGTTTCACTGTATTTCAATACTTTCAGGTATTGTTTCAATGTTTTAATCAGTTCTAATTTACTGTTGTACATGAAATAAATTTGTGGTAGCATTTACATATTTCTTTATCAGAAACTTTTAAAATTGTGCGAAAGCCTTTGTCGGCTGGGAAAGGACATCAGCACTTTCTGGGATTAGAGCCTTCAGAACACTGCCTGACCCCTATCTGCCACTTAGAGCCTTATCTGCCCTTCTGGGATCAGTTCATCTGCACTCGGAAAACATAGGAATAGACAGAACTATGCACAGAGAGTCCAAGTAGTAGGCTGTGTCCCAGATAGGATGGCGCAGCTGGCAGATCAGCTTTAGCTATCTGCGGTCAATCCTCGTCAGAGGCTGAGAGGCAGGAGTATGTATGTCTCTTTGTGATTGCGTGTGGTTACCCTGATTTCCTCCAACACTCCCAAAGTGCAGATTTTTAGCTTAATTGGCCACTGAAAATGCTTTTAGTATGTAAGAGAGTGGCAGAATCTGGAAGGAGTTGATGGGAATGTTGGGGTGAAGTTAAAGAGAAGATCAGTGGGGAACAGGATTGCTCTATGAATCAGTGTAGGTTCAATGGGTCAAATGATTTTCTTCTGCGTCGTATGAAAATATTAGATTAAAGTACAATTTCATGGCTTCCACAGGTGATCTGCAAAAGATTAGAAACAAAATATAAAATTGGTCTTATTTATTAACTCTTCATAAAATGAAACACCACACTTTTGGGTAGAGTATAAAATGGGATTTAAGCCAGTTTAAAAGTAAACATTAAGGAATTATTGCTGCTTTTTAAATTTAAAAATGAACTACTGTTGCATACATGACAGCAGCGATAAAGATTAGCCCAGATGGTGTTATATTTAAAATAATATTTTAAATTATGTAATTAATACTTATGTAATTTAACTCTTATCTAACTTAGCTAAATTTATATACAATTATCTAACTTCAACTTCAGCTTTGCACGAATATATTGGTGTGTGTGGAAAAACCAAGCCACTACAGCTCAAGGCACAATTTTTGAATGACAGTTACAAGTTCAAAGTTCAGAAATTCTATGATGACATGTGGCCTTAAGATTGATGTGATGCACAGGCTTTTGGTCGTTGAGGCACGCAGACCTTAGATGAATGGTGAGACACTCAGGCTTTAAATGGTTGAGGCACACAGGCCTTAGATGAATGATGAGGCACACAGGCCTTAGATGAATGATGAGGCACACAGGCCTTAGATGAATGATGAGGCACGCAGGCCTTAGATGAATGATGAGGCACACAGGCCTTAGATGAATGATGAGGCACACAGGCCTTCGATGAATGGTGAGACACTCAGGCTTTAAATGGTTTTGGCACACAGGCCTTCGATGAATGGTGAGACTTGCAGGCTTTAAATGGCTGAGACATTCAGGCCTTGGATGAAGTTAGCAATTCTTGAAGTGGATGAAAGAGACTAGGGCGAGATAGAAGGTTGATTAGTCATGACACCCTGGGTGAGGTGCTTCAGAGAAATGTCCTTTCTTCAGCAATTAGAATGCTTTTTGTGGGTCAGTAGAAGTAGAGTGCAGTTTTTCTTCTGCAACTTGAAAACCCCTTTCGTGGGTCGTAGAAGTGGTCACTCGTTCCTCAGTAAGCAAAAGGAGGTACTCTGACAGTGTTGTCTGTGACCAGTCGATGAGGCTGAGTGGGTTTCCCAATCCCACAAAGGAGGCCGAAGAGATGTTTCTCTTGTGCTGCTTCCTTTAAAATGGCATCCAGCCACTCCTCTGCATTCAATCTTAATCTGTTGGTCACATGGTCTCTGTGCCTGGGTTTTCAAGACCACCACCTTGCTTCTCTTCAAATGTATCCATTTTTAGACCACAATGCTTTCAGCCTGCCAGTTCAGTAATTAACCGCCAATCGGCCTTTAAAGTGTCTAGTGTGAAAGCAAAATCAGCTCAACGCTGGCGTCAGATGACATCATCTCACACCGGGGATTGACGCCTCGACCCCTAGTACAATCCCTTGCATCTGCAGATGCCGGCATTGCAATCAGGCAAGTATGAAACGGGTAATTGCATTGTGGGATTGAAATGACCCAAGTTTTTGCGTGAGTGCAGGAATGTGAAGGAAGAAAAGATTAAAATGAAAGTATAAACTTTGCCTTGGGAAAGTCGCGGGGGTTGGGGGGGGGGAGAGAAGAGAGAGGAGAGAGAGAGAGAGAGAGAGAGAGAGAGAGAGAGAGAGAGAGAGAGAGAGAGAGAGAGGAAATAAATAACAATAGCGAACAATTTTTAACAGCTGGGAAAGTTGGTAGCGCTGTAGCTCAGAATTTATAAACACCATGGGAAAAAGCAATGGTGGACCTGACTTCCTAGAATTCCATGCAGCAGAGAAACCCCTCCATGAATGCTCTGTGCATGCAGCTGGGCATACAGCCCTTTCTCTGCTGCATGGAATTCTGGGAGGGCAGGTCCGCTATCACTTTTTTCTCCACGGTATTTATAAATTGTATGCGATAGTGCTACCAACTTTCCCACACTGTTTAAAAATTGTCTGCTTTTGCTATTTATTGCTATCACTTTCCCACGGTCCCTTTGAAAAGTTTATATAGGTCAGCACCACAGCAACAGGGGCTGAAGGGCATGATTGATTTTGTTTAAATATAAGATCATAATACATTGATGAGGATTTAGGGCAGGTCCATCATCGCTCGATGCCTCACGACGTCACTGGTGGAAGGTAGAACAGTTCCATCCCCGGGGATGGCTCCTTGCAAGTGTGAAAGCATTCACTGTCCCCAGTTAGGAGTGGTCAAGTGTGAAAAGCCAAACCCCCGTTCCTATCCCAGGACACTGAACGGCCAATTTAGTGGGACACAAGTGTGAAAGGGCCTATAGACGCTTCAAATCCTGCAGGCAGGTTGTTAAATCTGTTCTCTTAAAGGAATAGCCCCAAACAAATAAAATGAACTGAAAAATGGGGGTGGGGGGGGGGGGGAACATCACAATACAATGGAGCACTGGCTAATATATGCTTTGTGTGGCCAATTGAAATTCACTGCAAGACATTCAAATCAAGATTCACAGAAATTCATTAACTAAACTCATTAGCCTAATTCATTAGTTTTTTTAAAAATGTTAATATCTGACTATATTTTTATATTAAATTCACATTGAAAAATAAACATTTAAAAATCAGGTACAGAATAAGAAAAACAACCATAGCAAATAGACTACACAACAGGAATAGCAGGCACATGGTTAGACAGTAGAAGTGAAATGTGGAGGTTTAATTTTCAATAAAAGAATTGTCAGCATAAGTTTATAAACTGCACTGATGAAGCATCTTCAATATTTTGCATGGTACTTCAGTCTTTTTTGGGTGATGATCATAGGATCTAAGCTTCGATAGTCTGACCAGAGACATTAATCTAGGTTAATCCGCACCATTATCTGACAAACATGACAGGATATGGCAGTGCTCTAATGGTGTAAATGTAATTGGCACTGATAAAACTCAGAAAGGTGGATACATTGGCAGAATTCATAATGTCGAAAGAGGTGTTCAACTGTAACAAACAGAGGTCTCAGTCGATCAGTCCTTTAGGAAGCAGGATTTAATGGACAGAGTGATTCATGATTGTGACCCAAGGCTATGCAATCTTGACAAGTTAACTGCACAGGAGGAATCATCTTTTTTACAGTTAGTTTTCAAGAGTCATTCAGTCATGTTCAGCGTGAAAATGGGCTCTTTGGCCCAATCGGTCCATGATAACTTAGTGGCCTCTCCGAGCTTGTCCCATTTGCTTGTATTTGGCCCTTATTCCTCTATACCTTTCCTGTCTATGCATCCGTCCAAATACATCTTAATTTCTGCCATTGTACCCACCTCTATCATTTCCTCAGCCAGTTCATTCCATTTACCTATCACCTTGGGATGTGATGTTAAAATTGGTGAGGCCAAATTTGGCATTGGTGAGGTGGCACAGATGTACTTGAAAGTTGCCGGGGTGATAGGGTCTAAGTTAGAGGGAAACGTTAAATAAGTTAGGTCTTTATTCTTTGGAGCGAAGAAGGTTGAGAAGGGATTTGATTGAGGTATTTAAGATTATTAGGAGTAGAGATAGAGTTGACAAGGAGAGGCTTTTCTTTTTTCCTTTAAGAAAGGGGGAGATACAAACAAGAGGACATGAGCTGAGAGTTAAGGGGCAAAAGTTTAGAGGAAACACGAGGGGTCTTCTTTACTCAGGGAGTGAGCTGGAGACAGGCTCAATATTAGCATTTAAGGACCGGAAAGGAATGGAGGGTTATGGGTTGAGTGTAGGTCAGTGGGGTTAGGTGGGAGAAAGTATTTGGCATGGATTAGAAGGGCCAAGTTGGCCTGGTTCTTGTGTGCTGTAATGGTTCTATCTTCTGTGAAAAAGTTGCCTCTCATGCCCCTTTTGAAAACTTTCTCCTCTCACTTTAAATCTATGTCTCCTAATTTTAGACTCCACAACACTAGTGAAAAAGATTATGTCTTTTCACCTTACATATGCTCCTCATTAATATTCCTGTATGAGATCAACCCTCAGCTTCCATCCTGTCCAGTTTCTTCTTGTAACTCAAGCCCGCCAGTCCTGGTAACTTCCCTGTGAATCTCTGTGCACCTTAAATGACACTCGTCTTGCGTTCATAAGCTGGTGTGTAAATATAGCAAGAGTTCGAGTGTTGCCCTGAGCCATGTCCTCTTTCTTTTCCTGTTGGAGGAGCAGAAGCACTTGACAGAATTACTTCAGGAAGAATTTACCAAGACAGTTGTTCAAACTGCAGTTTAATTCGAATTTTTTTTCCTTCATCATTCTTGCCATCTCTTTACCTCGAGGTATGGAGGAGCCTGCTTTTTAAATGCAGCCTATTCTTCTCTCCAAGATCCTTCCAGCATGGGGAAAGTGGTGTTTCTTCTTGCCTTTTGTGGCATTACAATAGTATTCGTGGTGTGAGGCTGGCTTGGGGTGGGGGGGGGGTAATATATTAATCTGACCACTTCATTCATCTGTTGCGTTAACACAGTTTCATTATCTCTATCTCCGTGGTCGACATTTGCCAATAGGGCAGATTTGTGGAAGAGGAACAGAGTTCAAAATATATATTTTAGAGCAATGTAAAATTGTGATTTTTCCTTTTGCGCATTACTTCATTTTCCTAACCATTATTCAATGCTTTGTTCCCAGGTTATCGTGTAGTCCCACTGTTAAACCCTGATGGTCTCAGCTTGTCTCCAGCCATTCTGTTTGTGTATGTATGGTATGCATAAAGCTTGTCATCTAAGGAACAACTTTGTCTCATTTTACCATGCCAATTCCAAATGTTTTATCAAAATACAGTTCATAACTCCAGAATGTTCATGTGTCATTTATTGCAATGATCAGAAGTCAGGCTAAAGTATTACTTCATGTTGTGTGAATATATTCTGCTTGAATTGCTTTGCAACTAACTGGCACACCACCGTATAAGTCAGGGCATTAAATTCATTGTTATCAACAAAACCACAATATAGAGGTAATGAAAGTATTGCTACAGCTTCCCATGCACATAAAAACAACATAACAAGTGGAGCTAAAGGATAATAAAAAAGGAAGAGGGGAAAAATTATTGTGAACATTCGAAAGATTTTACTCACAGTGTAAAAGATCTTCCGAGTCAGTTGTGCAGATAGATCTTTGGTTTCCTTGAAATTGTGTTGTGAGGTATCCTTATGATTTCCTTCATCACTGTCTACTGTGATTGTTCAGCCCTTGCTCAGTGAGTAATTTTAATGACCAATCGCTCTGTGTTAGTAAAATGATGATTGCTTTCTTAACCTCTACACCCCCCCTCCCCCAAAGATAGTGGGCTACTTAGAATTCGACGCAGTCTTAAAAAGAGGAAACCCATGCTTCGAAATTGAGCACACTTAGAGGATTTTATACTTGTTTTACATGCAAAGCCATGTTAGATTGCACTGGTTATTGCTTCCTGGTTGATCCGTGACCATTGCCATATTTTGCTGGGTGCATCTGGTGTGATTCAGAGTACTGCAGCTGATGTTTACCTGGCATAAGGCGCGTGCGTGCGCGCGCGTCAGGTTCCCAACACCACCAGGCTGTCACCTGCCCCCAAAATCTCCATGCAATTTACGGCCACAGAGAACACATTATTAAAACCTGGATGCTTGAGACCATCCTTTGGAAGAATATAGCCTGAGGAGTGAGTCTTTACTCCCATATGTATCTGAGGCCAAAGACAATTGTTCTGTGTAAATATTATTTGAGATGGGAATTATCTCAGTGAATTTACAGTGACACAGTTCCACAAGATAACCACAGATTTCTTCCCTCATACTCCTTTAGTAAAAAAATGCCTACCACTTGTTTTCCTGATTGCAGTACTTGAATATTAACTTTGTATTGATGACCAACCTCAGCACCTCAGGGTTGTGTACTCAGCCTACTCCTGTTCATGGTACTGAACCACAAATGTATCATCAGATCCAGCTCCAACAGTGTCATCAAGTTTCCACAACAGTAGTTGGCCTTGTCAGCAACAACGATGAGTCGCACTTCAGAGAAGAGGAGGAAAAACTTGTGATTATAACAAGCTGCGTCTCAACATAGTCAAGATGAAATAGATGATCGTGGACTTCAGGACAACCGGGAAGGACTACCCTCCACTACAAATCAACAAATCTTATAGTAGAGTGGAGAGCACCAAGTTCCTTGGAGTTCACATAACTCCTGACCTATCATGGACACACAACATCTCCTCACTTGGCAGGAAGACACAATGGCGACTGCATTTGCTGAAATAATTAAAGCGGGCATGGCTACCTGCTGTCATCACGTTAAACACGTAGGAGTTCTATCGAGACCATCCTGGGTGCTGCATGACAATGTGGTATGGTTGCTGCAGAGAATGGATCGGAAGAGTGGCAGAGAGGATCACTGGAGTTCCCCCCTTCCCCGGATCATTGTCTGAAGAGGGCGTGATAAATCATCGAGGACCCCCTCCACCCTGCACACACAGCAGCTGCTCCCATCGGGGAAGAGATACAGGAGGATCAGGGCCAGCACCAGGCTGAGGAGCAGCTTCTTCCAATAGGCAATGAGAACACTGGACAACCAAAGGAACCGCTCCCTCTCACCATCCAAGACTCTCCTATTTTTGAAACAATATTTATTTATGTGTATACGTGAATACTGCATATGTATTGTTTGTGTGTTATATCTAGTTGTGTGACTGCGTTTTGCTTGGAGGACCGGAAAGCACTGTTTCGATGGGTTGTGCTTGTGCAATTAGATGATAATAAACTTGTCTTGATTCCTGGCCTCCAATTGCACACAGCTGAAGGATATCCTGCTTTTCTATTCTTCTCTGATGGTAGTTATTATTGGAGTAACATTGGGATTTTCCATCTGCCAAGCTCGTGTCCACTTACCCCCAAAGCAGTGCACATTGATAGATTAAATGTAAATTGACAGTAGTATATACATGAGCAGTAGAATCTGAGAGAGAGGTGATAGGAATGTGGGCACAACAAAAACAAAATGGGATTGCTAATAACATCAGTGCAATGGATGATTGATAGTTGGCATGGACTCAATGAGCCAAAGAGCCTGCTTCCCTGTTACATGAATCCATGCCTTTCTCAATCTGGCTTTATCACCCAGGATTCTGTGTGTCCTCCGCACCGCTTACTCTCTCACACAGCTTTGGGCAGCAGTACATTTCACTTGGTCACCTTGTCTACATCATTGATGCCTGATAGTAAATCACTCAGTTAAAATGTAATCTTTATAGTGAGTCACCTGCTTTAACATATCTACATTCAAAATAACTTTCTATTCCCACTGTCCTTTTTTTTATTTGCCTATTCTTTCATCCATGCTAATGCATTGCCCCAGTTTGTGTGAGAATCTTTTGAACCTCATCTTATCAGAAGCATCTGTACCAAATGAATCTATTTAGCTCCATTATCCTCTCTGCTTGTTACAACTTAAAAGTTAATGGATATGTCAATCATGAATTTCCTTTCAGAACTCCATACTGGTCTTGCCAATCATGAAATTGCAATTTTAAGAAAAGTTATAATAGGTCTGAACAATTTCCCCATAGCTGATGATAAATTGATCACTATAGATCTGTGGTTCACTTGAAGTTCAGAGTTTTGTTTTTCTTACTGCGACCTCTCTGTCCCCAAGGGCTGTTCTACAGTCTTGAGAATTCAAGAAGATCTAAACCAATAAATCTACCATTTTGTAACTACTGCTTTCAAAACCCAAGGATGTAGGCCACTGGATGCAGTAAATCATTTGGTTTCTGGTTTCATTAAATTTCTCCACTGTCATTTCCTCTCTAACCATAACCTCATTCTGAGGAGATCCTTTCCTTTCCATTACTCTCCAAATATTTTCAGGGCCTTCTTCTGCGAAGACCGATAAATGTATTTGCATGATACCTCTCCTATTACTTTATCCCTTGTGAGGACTTTTCCCATCTTGGTAAAGTTCCCCAATTTAACTTCCTGTACCCTTATTGTAACTTTTTCAAGCATTTATATCTCTTGGGAGTTTTTTTTTCTCATTTTATCTTTATTCCATCAATTTTTTTTGTCATTAATGGTTTCTAAAATCTTTTGACTTCCGACTTAGTGGTAAAGATTATTAGCGTCTGTTTTTGAATCTTATCCTAGCTTTGACTGTTGGTCTCATTGTGAATATCAGTGATTATTTCTTTTCTAAAATGTTTCACATTGACTAAAACATAATATGTTTTAATTTAGTTTTTCAGTCTACCCAACTGACTCACTCTGCTTTATTCAGGGTTGTAAAGGAGAGAATCTTGTGAAACTAAGCAAACATGTGCATCTTCACTGCAGCGTTCAACATTAGAAACCTCCAGGTTTCTCCAAACAGGTTTTTTTAACTGAAAGCATTTTTACAGCTGGTGTCCACCAATGACCAGATATTTACAATTAATTCAACACCTTTAGTTCGCAATTTTCTTTTCCAAATTCCGTGCAATAAAATCAATGTGCAAAGTTTGAGCTCAGTTTGGGCATCATGTTCAATACAGACGAAGTTCCTGTTCCGGTGCTGTACCCTTCTTTGTCAATCTATCTTTGAATTATTTTCCTGGCTACTTATTACGTAAATAGCATGCCTTTTCCTCACTTTAATTGTCAAAATGGCATCCTTCTTCATTTTTTTTGCCCCGCTGATGTGCGACTTTGACATTCTCTATAAATCTCTTCCCTCATGTTTTATTTAAGTCATCCTGCTGATCAATATTCAGTTCTGATGGGGGAATGTTGGAACACAGCTCCATGTCAATAATTTATTGCTCTGACTCAGTCAGTGTTTGATGTTCAATGTTCACTTCTGTCATTCTATGAGCCAGTTCTGTCCGACCTGACATTTTAACTTGTCTTCAGGACTGTTTGCCTGTACTTCACCCCTTAACCCCCTCCACTCCTCTCCTGACCCCCCACCCCACCTTTTTAATTCAGGTGGTTTTTGCTCATGGCTTGACAAAGAGCTCAGGCCTGAAACACTGGTCACCCTTCACTTCCTGCACTGCCTGACCTCCTGCGTTTCTCTAGCATCTCTGAGCTTTGCACAGAAGTCACAGTGTCTGCAGTCTTTCCTGTTAAACCTTATTTTTATTTGCAGAGATTTATGTTTGCTTCCAATTTTGTGGCTTTAATCTGAGTGTCAACATCTTTTCAGGGACAACTGTTTACAAATGTGTCATCAATCACAGCTGTCATTTTGCATTGCTATTTAAAGAGTGATTCTCTGCAAATTCAGGGAAATTAAGTCTTATGAAGGAACGTTTTAAATACAGAATTGAAATGGTGATTGACTTTCATGGGAAGGAAAGAAAGTGCTATTTTTATGTTATTTCAAGCTTTGAACGCAAATATCTTCAATCATTGTAAAGAATGATCTGCTATGATGTTTTATTGGTGTAAACTATGAAATTAAGTGGCTATGTCAGAGTATAGTTCTAAGAAGTGGCTGAGAATTTCAATAGGAAGCTTCCAGCCCCACAGACAGGTGCTCAGGCATCAGTGCCTATTCCGGTTTGATGGCTCCAATGACCTCGCTCCCCACACAATGTTGGTTTCATTACGGGGACAGTAATTGGGATTATGGATCAAGTTGACTCCAACACCAAACCTGTGGCAACACAATGGCATCTTCCCAGACCATGACTCTCCGGTGTGGTGAGATCAAAGATAGATTAGAAGCACTTCAAAAGGCTGTAAAACCCTTAGAGATACCTCAGGATAATTGAGGAGTCACACAAATATGATCTTTTCATGATTCTTCCTCAGTTGCACTTGGTCACTTCATTCAAGTGCAGGATGCCCAGTAGTATTGGACAAGGCAAGAATGACAAAAAGAAAATGCATCGTGTTATTTTTCACAGCCTTGGGTGGCTGCAAGTCAGGGTTAACTGGAAACAAAAATCAACTGATAGTTAACAGTCCTTTGGACCACATCTCTAAATGTGATGTGGGTGTCCCTTGGTCTTCATATCAACTATGTTTTAATGCCAAAGTTAATTGAACACGAACCTTCCACCAGGTCAGCCTCACCTGTTCCCGGGAATGAAATGTGCGGTAGCGGAGCAGCCACGTTAAGATGGCACTGTCGGGTTTGGGGATTCCTCGTGGCCTCGGCCATCGTGCGCGCCCTTTCGGCTGCATCATGACGTCACAGCCGACTGTTTGTTTGAAACTCATCCTTAAAGAGCAGCGTGTGAGTTTCAAATATACAGTTGAAAATAGAACTCACCTCGACCTGTGGTCTCTTCCAATCTCTCAATCGTTGTAGCTCCCACAACAATACCATATTAGCAGACATTTAACATCATCACTAATTATCGATTTTGGAGTCAAATGAACAAAGTCCAAACCATAAGACATGTGACACCTTCCACTAAAGGGTTATAACTAACACACATTCAAAATTAACACCCCCCCCCCCGCCACCACACCAAATAGTTTAAAATTTTATTGAAGTAGTCACAGATTTTGAATCCTTTATTGCACACATTTTAGAAAAAAGTATTTCATGGATTGGTGACACTTTACGATAAAGAAGTGTGAATAAAGAGATGGAGAATTATTTATCTCTTGGATAATCAGTCATTAAGTAAAGCTTTATATTAAGCTTCAGACAAAATTGCTACAGGGTAACACTCGGATCTGCTAACAGTTGTACAACAATTTACATTGTACCAGAAGCTTCCTTTAAACATTCTGAGGTGTTGAATCTGGAAGAAAATATCAAGAGCAATAGACCTAAAGACTTACAAGAGAGGAAGTCCTGTGTCTGGCGTCTGCTCACTTTCTCCTCTTCCTGCACGTGTACAATCAGATTAAGGAATTGCCTAGTTTGTACCACTTCTCTTCCTCCAGCTTTATATCCCTGAGAGGAATGTTTACAGCTCCCAGCAGATTCAGCCTACACCACACACTCAGCTGGATGACTCGGCTTGGGAGATCATTGCTTGAAATTCCATCGTACTCCAACTGCCAACGGAAAAGATGGTTTGAGATTAGAGTCTAACCCACTAAGATCTTTATGTTGTTTTTGGAAATCTCCCAATGAACAGGAGTGAAAACAGCAGTTCCAATTTTTCACTAATTTTATACAGAAACAGTAAAAACCCTGGTGTTCAAAATTCAAGCAAAAAAAAAAGTGAGGTCAAAATAAATAAGAATAAAATAATAGGTAAAAATTATCTATCTTTAAAATTGTGAAATTTTAAGTAACACTTAAAACGTTGGTGAAGATGGGAGCAAATATTCAGCCAGCGGAGGGCCTTGGCCATGCTTTGCTCACAGCAGTTGCTTGAATACATTTGTGTGAAACAGTAATGGTGTCACCCAGGTTGAAGTGCTGGTTGATGCCACACACCATTGGTGAGTCTCTTAAAACATCTCCTTATCTCTGTTTCATAAGAGTCATCTCAGTGAGAGGCTTTATCTGTAAACATGGTTAAGGAAGGGGGGGGGTTAATTATCTATAATGTTATTGTTTGTCTTTTGGACGGCTCCGTGGAGGGGGAGGAACCTGCAGATGCAGCGATGATTAAATGTTTTCAAAGAATGTGACTGAAAATAAAATAAAATGCTTTATATATTCATGGAAGTGAAGTTTGTTCAATTTATGTACAGTATAGAATTTTATTCATTTAAACAGTTTATTCTCAATGCAGGTCTTTTATTCATTGTAAGAGTAAATCTCAAGCAACCGGAAAATAAATTTCTCCAGCAGTTACCAATCCCCATAAGTATTGGATACTTAAGGGTTTCACTGTATCTAAATTATATCAAGGCTGCACCTGGAACAATCTGCAATTCTGGTCTCCTTACTTGAGACTGGCTTTGGAGGCATAGCAGAGGAGGTTCACCAGGTCGATTCCAGAGAGGAAGGGGTAAGCTTCTGAGGGAAGATTGAGTGGCTTGGAACTATACTTGCTAGAATTCAGAAGAAAGAGGGGGCATCTTGGAGAATCATATAATTGTGGAAGGGATAGAGGCAGAAAAGTTGTCCCCACTGTTGCATGAGGCTAAAACTAGGTGACTTTGCCTCAAGGTTTGTGGGGAGTAGTCGTAGGCCAGAGTGTGGAGGAATTCCCATAGAATAGTGAACCTGTGGAATTCTCTGCCCAAAGAAGTAACGGAAGTTGCCTCATTGCATAAATCAAAGATACAGAAAGATAGATTTTTGTACAGTAGTGGAATCATTCCGCTTGACCCTTAATTCCCCGATGAAGCAAAAAGCATGTAGGTGGAGCCAAGTCCACAGCCATATCAGCCATGATCTTATTGAATAGTGGAGCAGGCTCGACAGGCCGGATGACCTCTTCCCTTTCCTATTTCTTACATTATCAAATCAAGATTCAATTTATTGTTATTGTAATAAAACAGTGTCATATTACATGAAATTGCTTTCACCTGCTGCAAGAGAAACAGAAGCAAAAGAGTCGCCCCCCCCCACCCCCCCAGAGTCATCACTGAGTGTCCTCCAGTGCTTCTGCAGCCACACAATGGTCCAAACCATTGGCAACCCGAGCTCCAGATCCGAACCTCCGATACCTGGTACCCCTCCAGCCAGTTTCAAGCCAGTCTCCCGCAGTCCACAGGCCGGCCTGAGGCTCCTGACAGCAGTCTCCAGCAGCCCACAGCCTCCATGGGTTCCTCACCTCAAGGCATTGACAGCCCGCCACATGCATTGGTCTTTCAGTTGCAGAGCCCCCTCAATGGCCGCCGCTGCGGTCACCATCTCCATGGGTCATCTCCTCTGCTTCTCCTTCTCAGACAGGGGATGGTCTCCCCATTTTCTGGTGTCCTGCACCAGCCCTCCACTCTACAGGAGTCTTCAACCCCTCATGGGTGCTGCTAATCAGAGGATCCGCCATCTCGGGCGCAGACCCTGTGGTCATAGGATTTTAAATAAAGCTATTAGCTCCTTTCACGGGCCATTCAAAGCCTGTGTGAGCTGTTGGCAGTTGACTGGGTGGCTGGACCCAATTGGAATGCTATATTTGCTTCCCCCGGGTCCAAAACAGTGGCAGCGCCGGCATTTTGTAGTATTTTGTAGCATTTTCAAGTCAAGTCTAGTTTATTGTCATCTGATTGTAAAAGTAAAACCGAGGGAAACAGTTTTCTCTGGTCATTGGTGTAAAACACGAAGACACACAACAGACATAGCACACATATTGGCAAACAATACATATGCAGCACACAAGAACATAAGAAACAGGAGCAGGAGTCGGCCATCCAGCCTGTCGAGCCTGCTCCGTCATTTAATAAGATCACGGCTGATCTGATCATTGACCTAACTCCAACCACCTGCCTTATCCCCCATATCCCTTAATTCCATTTTTACGCAAAACTCTAACTGAACCTCATCTCCATTTTAAATCTACTCCCCGAATCTTGAGGATAAGTATTCATGAATATGAGAGCCCAGGATGGTTAGTGAGAGCAGTTCCTTTGGTCGTTCAGCATTCTCACTGTGGAAGAAGCTGTTCCTCAGCCTGGTGGTGCTGGCTCTGATCCTCCTGCATCTCTTCCCTGAAGGGAGTGGTTGAAAGGGGTGGAAGGGGTCCTCAATGACTTTGCGTGCCCTCCTCAGACAGTGATCCCGGTAGACCATGTCGATATAGGGGAGGGAGACTCCAGTGATCCTCTCCGCCAGTCTTACGGTCCTGTGGATTGACCTCCAATTCATTTCTCGGCAGCAACCATACCGCACTCTGAAGCAGCCGGCCAGGACACTCTCGATAGGTTGACATGATGGAGCTTTGCCCGCTTCAGTCTTCTCAGGAAGTGCAGTCGCCGTGGTGCCTGCCTGACAAGTGAGGAGATGCTGAGTGTCCATGATAGGTCTCTAGTTGTGAACTCCAAGCAAATTGGTGCTCCCCACTCTCTCTACTGTAGAGCTGTTGTGAAGTGGAGGGTGGTCATTCCTGGTTCTCCTGAAGTCCACGATCTTCTCCTTCGTCTTGGCCACGATGAGACTCAGGTTACTACTTTCACACCAATATCATGAGATTTTCCACCTCTTCTCTGCAGCGCACCTCATCATTGTTGCTGACTGCTGTTGTGTCATCCGCAGATTTGATGACACTGTTAGAGGTGGATCTGGCGATGCGGTCATGGGTCAGTAGCGTGATAGTGTGATTTTTTTAATTATTATATTCAATGAAAACTGAAAATGTTGGTGCATCTGTGTATTGAACGTGTATATGACAATGAACATACGTTGCATCTCAAAGTCTTCTCTTTGAGATTTACTTCTTACAGCAATTATAAATCTAATTCCTGCAGTAATACAAAGGACCAACTTTTGATGATCTAAGTTACTATTTACACCTGATCATTCTGAGACTTCATCAAATGCAGTGATGTATCAAGCTTAAACACATGGCACCTATGACTGACTAGTCTGGGTACGGTAATTAGATTTATTATATTCGATTGATTCCTCCAAGTATAATAAATAGAAAGCTAAAAACCGGGAACCAGCTATGGCATCCGGGCATTTACCAAGGCTTCAGCCTCCCCCTGGTTACAAGCTTTCGTAGTGGAGTGGGTTGGAATTGGCCCAAACTTTGTCTATCCATTGCAAACTTCAGGCCATGGAAAACCCTGATGCTAACGTTCCTTCTCACATGCAGTACTCTACATTATCACTGCGGAGATTGGTTGTAGTCTTCTAAACTTCTTTGAGAAGGTCCCAATCTGATAGAATATGTTATCCGGCTATTCAAGAGCAGAGAAAGAGTCAAAACTGGCATCAAAAGGCCAGAGAATTTGACATCAGTCATCTCAAAATGCTGGAATGCACGAGGAAAGGAATGATTTATAAAATAATTGGAAATAGATCAGCGAGGGTCTCCTCCCTCAGACCACGTCAACTTGGTTTACGGTGAAGAGATGATTTTCTAAAAGGTTCTGCGAGTACAACAAGGATGTAACAAGAATCGCAGACAAGCATTGATTAACGGGGGGAACCAAATTATTGAAATATGTGGGTCATTTTCACCTTGGCAAATTTTGCTATGGAGACCTTGGGGTTCTCAGGCATTTAGAATCAGTTTTAATGACTTAAATGAGTAGGTGATGCATCAGAGTTTGTTGACAACACCAAAATAGTTGGGAGCATAACTTATCAGGAAGTATGAAATGTGATAAAGGCAGATTAAGTGTTGTAAAAGGCAGTGATAGAGTAGCATCAAGGGAAACATGAGATTGAGTGCTTTACACGAGGGCAAAAAAGCAATGTTATTGAAAAGATGTGAAAATGTTAGCCAGATCAGTCATAATCTTTCTTTTAATTTTTTTTTAATTTTTAAGAAAAGATTATATTTATATACAAAAAGGACTCAGTGAATATATATCATTATGTGAATATACAAAAAAAAATTATATTCTTAAAATGCACATTAAGCCTAGAAATAACCCTTCTGTAGCTTAAGAGAAAGGAAAAGAAACAATGGACAGAGAGGGAGTAGAAGAAAAAAGGAAAAGGGGCAATTGCGGGTCGAGAGGGAGATCAGTCACGATCTTATTAAATGGTGGGAGCAGTGAAGACACGCAGAAATGCTGGAGGAACTCAGCCGGTCTCGCAGCGGGCCTTAGGAGGTAGCGATAGGTTACTGATCTTTTGGGCCTGAGCCCTTCTTCAAGGAATAGGCAGGCGCAATGGGCCAGATGGCCTACTCCTGCTCCCACTTCTTATCTTCTTATTCATTATTAGGATATAGTGTGAAACCTGGCCACTAAGTGTGAGCTAAATAGAGCACAAAACTTCAAGCAGGCAGCTGCACACTGTGGTGATACGCAATTACACCACTAGGTCACCAGTACATATCACCACACAGACACCAACTCGTCGATGTGCCAGTGGAGACCCTTCACTTCATGTCTCCAGACTGGCCTGCTGTCCGCTTGGCTCATGTTTTAATGAGAGTCAAAAATGAAGGTTGTGGGCTGCCTGTTGTTGCTCCATTTTCTGCTGTCAAGGCAGGGATAAGAGTCATGCCTGCTTATGGGATTACTCTTTGGGTGAACAATACCAGAACGATATCAATCACACTGATATTAACCATGAGCAGAAAAGTTTGTTCTTTTGTGTTCGAAAGTAGTTGCTTAATTGTGATTTAAAAATACTGAAAATGTTTTTTTTTTTACAGATCATATTTGGAAAAACAGACATAATTGTCTAAGTTTACAAGGCACCAGGTGCATCGCAGGAGATGGGAGCTCTGTTGAGATTGCAGTCTAGCCATTCACAGTTGTGTTACAACCCCCTCCAGCTAATTTGGCCAATCCCAATTTGCTGAGCCAGTAATCCAATAAACTGTGATAGTAAATGCTAAACCCATTTAGTATTACCACAGCTGATCCCGGTCTCAGATCATAAAAATGACTTAAAAGAGATTTATTAATTTACTAATGAACTCCAAAGACTTCGAGATTCACTCTGTGTTAAATGTGATTGTCTAGAATTGCAGCCAAATGTACTAAAAATAGTTAAACATGAGGGAATTCAGAATAGTGCATACATGTCACTTGAGCAGCTTCAGAATGATGTCTTGAAAGGTAAATTTTCATCCATAATGTATATTTTTTTGGAGCTGTTCAAAAACAATTTAATTATTGCTATTTGAAGTTAGATCATCAAATTCAGGAGGACATGATTAAAAAAAATTCATTGTTACCCTACTATTCTTCATTATCTCTCCTTGCTTCTTCCCCAATGCAGAATGTTTGTTTGCCATCACAGCCAGCTTCAAATGGTTGAACACAATAGCTAACCCAGTGCATTATTCTCCAGTCAGTTTTCTTATTCGGTAATCTCTTGCCCTGCTATTGTGCCGATGGAGTGATTCTGTAGTCCTGCATAATTTGTGGAGAAACCCGACCCAACAGTAGCATAAGTGGAGTTTGCCACTGTAGGTAAGTCTCTACATCTTGAGCTCTCTGGGGGTTGAGCCCAACTCTGAGACAGATCAAAGGGGAGAGAAATCAACCCCAGTGTTTAAACCTTGCTTCTAATGTAAATTTAAATAAGGGTTAAATGACCTATCGAGAAAAAGAAACATATTGACATCAAGCAAAGTCAATGATCACATCATGCAATAATTAGAACTCTGCGTCTTTCTGCAAACATAAGGGTTTAAGATATAGAAGGATGAATGAGGTAGCAGTGACTACGGAGGACCATACTTCACCACCATCTTCTGGAACTGCAGTGCTATGGATAGTTTCATAATCCTGAATTATTTGTGACCTCCAAAAGGCACTGCTTTAGGGCTTTTCAGTGAGATAAGACCAGACCTTAGTTGGTTTGAAGCTACTGGGAGTAGTTTAACCTGATGAGTTGGGATTTGCCTTCTTCTCATTGACCCATGGTGGACTTCCAAACTAAGAAGAAGAGCTTGTGGAGGAAGATTCTGATGATGCAGGGCATCATCTCTACCCATATCACTGGACACATTTTAGAAATCCACAGAATTCAACAGTAAAATTATTTAAAGGAAATTAGATTTAATGCATAAGTACAGACTTACCGCACGGTAACAGGCCCTTTCAGACTATGAGGTCATCCTGCCCAATTGCACCCAATTGACCTACAACCGCGGTCATTAAAAATAAATTTTTTTGAAGGATAAATCTATTCAAGATATTTGAGGACTGGTACAGATTGGATATTAAATGTTTTAAAGACCTTTTTATTGGCAACAATTTTGCATCTTTCAAACAATTGGTGATAAAAGTTAATTTCCCTAAAACTTATTTCTTTAGATATTTACAAATTAGACACTTTGTTCAATCTCAGATCCCTGAGTTACCTTGAACCCCTGAGGTGACTGTTCTTGACAACTTTTTTGATCTACAATCTTCCCACAAAGGCTTAATATCTCTTATTTATGATAATTTGGCTGATCTAAGACAACCCTCCCCCCCACTCAAGTTAAAATCAAGAACACCTGGGAGCAGGATTTGAATCTTACATTGTACAATGAGGTTTGGGACTCCATTTTTAATTTGATTAACCTCCCTTCCTTTTGTGCACGGCATTATTTACTGTAATTTAAAGCAGTACATAGAGCATATATGCCTAAAGTTAAGTTTGTCTTGTTTCTATTCAGACATAAATCCTTGATGTTACAAATGTAAAATAGGTGATGATTCTTTAGTTCATATGTTCTGGACCTGCCCTGACTTAGAAGAAATTTGGAACTCTATTGGTAATTCTTGTTAAAATTGGAACCTTGCCCATTAATTGCTCTTTTTGGATTACCTCAAGATGTTGATATATTACTGACTTCATTTCAAAGCCGAATGTTATCTTTTACATCACTGTTAGCCAGATGTACAATTTTCATTAAATGGAAAGATAATACTCCACCTACACATGCACAATGGCTAAAAGATATTATGCCTTGTTTAACTCTAGAGAAGAAAATTAGATGTTCTCCCAAGGATTCAAATGTTAAATTCCAAAAGACATGGGGCCCATTTATGGACTAATATCATAATTATAGATTTAAGGTTGTTCTGGAATTTTGACACTGTGTTGACCCTCTCCAAGTTGGTGTCACTTGATTCATACATGTCAACTTGCTTAGAGGAAGGGGTTTTGAAATTTTTCTTTTTAGTTTTTTTTTTGTTGCGAAATCTTATTGTTACGATTGTGTCCTGCACCCTGGATTTCCTTATTATGAGAATTTTGTGTAATGTTTAAATTTTTTTTCTTTCTCGAATCTTGTAGCACATCGTATAATTGTACTGTTCAATTATTATATTGTGAAACGTCAATAAAAATATTCTTAAAAGATATTTGAGGATACCATTGATAGATTAGATAAGAGAGAACCAGTGAAGTTCAGTGTATTTACAGTTTCAAAGAGTCTTTGATGAAGTCCCATGAACAATATTAAACACACATGGGATTAAGGGAAATACAATATATGGGCATGGATTGATAATTAGTAGATAAACAGGAAACAAAGTAAGAACAAATGGAGACACTACCACAAGATCACTTCAAAGAATGCTGACTTTGAAGAACTTCACTGGGAGTTCTGTGAGTCCCTCTATCATTGCTCCACTGTGATCTACTGATGACCTTATCCCTCTATGATCAGTGTTCATAAAGGGTTGATGCAGGTTGAGTTCATCCAGCTCATTATTTCTTTGTGAGAATGAATAGGCCTTCTTGGCTGTCAGTGTGGGAATTAGAGGCTAATGCACCACCAGGGCTTGGAGCCCAGGTACTGTAGGTGCAATGGTGGAATCAAATGGAATATTTTTAAAAATTGCCAATGACACCAAACTGAGTGGGATTGAGTTGTGAAATAGGAGCAAACAGACTTCAAGGAGATGTGGACACATTGAGTGGGTGGGCAATTACATGGCATGGAAAAATGTAATTTTACCCACGAGTAGGAATAAACAGAAAGGCAACATCTCATTTAAATCACGAGGACCATCGGTGAACTAAGGGATGTGGGTGTTCTTGTACACCAGTCACTGAAAGCAAACGCAGTTGCCCTCGCCAACCAGACACCATTAACATTGGCCTTCAATTTCCATTAATCTCCTCCTATGAGTCTCTGTTTTGCCCTATCCCTCTGTTTGTTTTTCTCCAGCTCCCCACCTCCTCCCCTTCTTTCTCTGATCAGAGAGCAACCCTCTCCTCCTGTCATTTCACACCTTTCTTTTCTTCTATCCTCCTACCTGTATCCATCTCTTAGCTGTTAACCTGTGCTCCTCGCCCTTGCTCCTTTCTCCCCCATCTACTCTCCTCCTCTCCCCACCTTTTTTTCAGATGCCTGTGTGCTTTGGGTCATACCTGATGAAGGGTTCAGACCCAAAACATTGGTTACCCTTTACTTCCTATGGATGCTGTGTGACCAGCCAAGCTTCTTCAGCACATCTGTGTATTTCAATGGACACCAGCATTTGCAAACTTTCTAGTTTAACTTCAGTAGGCAAATGGTATGTAGGTCTTATTACAAGAGGATTGAAGTACACAGTCAAGGATGTCTTGGTATAATTATGCAGGGCTTTGGTGAGACCATTCTTGAAGTACCATGTACAATGTTAGTCTATCAAAAAATTGAATTCAGGTGTAAAGAGATCATGTTGAAACTCTACCAATCTTTGGTGAGACCACATTTAGAATATTGTGTTCAGTTCTGGTCACCTCATTGTAGGAAGGATGTGGAGAGGGTGCAGAGGAGATTTACCAGGATGTTGCCTGGATTGGGAAACAAGTCTTATGAGGCAAGGTTAGCAGAGCTGGAACTTTTAACGTGGGAGTGTTCAAGGATGAGAGGAAACTTGATAGAGGTCTCCAAGATTATGAGAGGCATAGATAGAGTGGACAGCCAGTACCTGTTTCCCAGGGCAATATCAACAAACACATACGTACAAGGTTAAGAGGTTAGTTTTTAAAAGAAACTTAGAGAGTTGTTGGTGTCTGGAATGCTTTGCAGGGGATAGTGGTGGAGACTGAAACATTGGAGGCATTTAAGAGACTCTTAGACAGGCACATGGATGAAAGAAAAAGAGAGGATTATGATCTAGGATTTTTCTTTAGGAAGGAATATATGGGTCAGCACAACATCAAGGGCCAAAGGGCCTGTACAGTGCTGTATCATTCTATGTTCTAAGGGAGGACAGCAATCAATGACCAGACAGATTTCTGGGAATAGTGTGACTGCAATGTGTGGAGATATTAATTTGACTACGTTTACATTCATGAGAGTTTAGATCAATGTGCAAATTCTGGCAGGGATAGATAAATTTGGGAAGAATGTTGCCCAGGCAACAGGGGTAAAGAATAGCCGTGGGTGACTGTACTGGAATAAGGGTGTCACCGTCTCAGAATACATTTTCTTCATCTGGAGGGGGCGAGCATGTAGAATTCTCTGCCACAGAAGGTAGTGAATAACAGGTTGATGAAAACATTGAAGGAGGAAGGAAGATTTTAAGACACAAAAAGCATCAAGGGATATGGGGAGTGAGGAGAAACATGGCATTGAGGTTATCACCTTGAATAGCAGAAGGGCTAAATGTCTTTATTTTCCTGCTTCTTTCTAATATAAAACCAATAAGGGTCTGCACAGTACTTACAATCTGATTATATGTTGGATTGCTGTTTTTTGGAACCACTTTTGTTTTTCTTTTGGTGACTCGCTCTGCATCTGGTAGAAGATAGATCTTTACATAAGCATCTGGTGCAGAACCATCTGGTAAAAACTGAGAGAAAGACAAGTGTTTAGCAAAAATAAATGACACAAATCTGCATTCAGCAGTTCAGGAAGATTCATGGTTCCTAATATCATCTGCTAATGTAGTAGTCATTACATTACAAACTAAAAAAAAATTCTGATGGAAACTCAATTCATCAAATGCAATAGTGGATCCCAGATGTTCAACTTTAAAAAAAAATCAAATTCCTTTACAGAATTTCCGGATATCTTGCAACATTTTAAAACAAGTTAGTCATTAAGTATCTGTTACGATGAAGGTGAAACAGCCTTGTCGTGCACAGATTAATCCCATAATTAGCAGTTTTATGTTCTTTACTTGTCAGATTAACTTAGATATGTCAAATTAAAAAAAAAAATTCATCAACTGCTCACCCTCAAACTAGCAATTTTAGACACACTGCTCCATGCATTAAGAATTGCTGGTTCAATGCTCTACATCAGAGGTTTTCAAACTGCCCCCCCCTCTAAACTCACATTCCAATTTAAGCAATCCCTATGCCATTAGAGCTCTGTGATTGCTTAAGGTGGTCTGTGAGTGGGAAGGGAAGGCTGAGAATCACTGCTCTTGTCCCAATTGTTACTAAAATATTTTGCTGGAGAAATATTGTCACTGGCCCATTTCCTTTGGAGTTCTGAAACCGTGCACATAACGAGTCAGTGAGGTACGATTAAAACAGTGGTTTTCAAGCTTGTTCTTTCCACCCACACACCACCTTAAGCAATCCCTTACTAATCACAGAGCATCTATGGCATAGGGATGACTTATGGTGGAATGTGAATTTAGGGGGGCACTTTGAAAACCACTGTTTTATATTGTTCCATACCAATTATTTAATTGCCCTGTCTAAATTCTTAGTTTAACCAGTTACCAGCCTGACCACATTACATTTGATTGAACAATAGAAAAGGATGTCTTAAATACCTGGGGGAATACTATTTGATTGTTGCTTTATGAGAAATGTAACGGATCTGCAAAGTGATAGGACTAAAAGGAGAGAAGAATAAATCCATGTCTGCACAAACTGCTGTCTGAGGAATGGTTTGAGATTATCTGATGTTGGAAGCAGGGAGATAGAGCAAACTTCCTACAAAATATTTTACTTTAAACATTCGTTCTTTTGGGTACTGCAACGTATGAGCACACCACATTAATTGCCAGAACTTCCTTGGCTCCTAATGATGTGTAGTGCAGGCTTGACTATTGCTGCCTTGATGTTCTGTATTGAATGTACAGCTTGCAGACTGTACAGATCACTCATATGGAAACAGATCCTTGCAGCAATACAAGACCTACTTCAGTGTAACTCGGAGGGGCAACTAACTCGAGATAGGTCTTTTGTTAGAACTTTTCCTTTGTGTGGGCTTGCATTCCTGGCACAGCCCTTTCTACTACATCATCTTTGAACCCAAAAACTCTCAATCTTTCCTTCTCGTCAGACTCTTGAATGGACCTCTCAAACAGTGATCAGAGAACACTGATTCGTCGGATTGTACAGTCATGTGGCAGTAAACGTGACTCAACTTGCCATTAATGAAAGATGAGGCCTTGTACAGTGTAACTGTACTCTTCTCCTTCACACTTCACCCTATATTTTTGTCTTATGTGACACTATATCCTGTACTATTGTTTTATCGTAGCATTAACTGTTTACTTTGGTACAAACTGTCGCACTACATATAGGTTGACTTCCATGGATAGCACATAAAACAGTTTATCACTGTTTCTCAGTTTAGTGACAATTCTAATTGAAATCACCTTCAATGTCCTAAATATGACCTCAAGGTCCCAATTTTGTAACAGATACTTGAACTCATCATCTCTTCCCTCTCTCGCATTCTCCAATGACCTACATTGAGCATGCATCAAAGAGCCCACTACCCATTTACCCAGTAGAGCAAAAAGGAGAAAGAAATTTTCCAGCTTGCAACAATTTTATATCTCACCTGCCACAGGCCTCACACACGATGAAATGTTGCAATGACGAGTGCTTTGTGCAAATGCTCATTGGCTTATTGCGTGCAAAACTGCAGTTTTCAGGATCTTTTCTAGATCTTTATATTTTAAAATATTCTTGTGAAGAAGTTATAATGCGTGCATTTAAAATTATGTTTCAGAGAAAGTTTGCCAATTGGTTGTTATAATTATAGTATTCTAACATCAGAATTGTATTGAATATAAAGCTGAAGAATTTCAGATGATTTCACAGTGGTTCCTGAGTATCTAAATTTTATATTGTACATGCCAATTTCTCTTGCTTACATATGAGAAGGCTTTAAACATCGCAGCCTGAGGTAGTCTGCATCTTCAGCATTCCTCTGTTAAGTGACACGTAAGATAATTTTTACTGAACAGCTGCTGCTTTTATTCCCCCATCACCTGAGCCATTGTGTTTGCAGTTGGCAGAACATTCTGATTACATGCATTAACATTTGAGCTTGCAGAATACATGGTGCACGTGAAACATCAGAAGGTGGTTCATTCCCTGGAGAACAGGGAATCTCCAGACAGGTTGTCATTTCAAGCAGTTGGCTCACATTCTCTCAATTCCCTCTGACACCAGCTGGACTGTTTGCCTGCTCGGAGTAGATTAACAGCTCACAAAGAAAAAGATATTTCAGGACCTGAGTAATCTCTTGGAGCACATTTGATTGCATGCATTGGTAAGAAACTTTGCCAGATTTCTGCCTCTAAAATGGCTTGGGTTTTCATCTCTTGTCATGGATTTTCAAGGGATTTAAGTGTGTTGAACGGAGTGGTGAATCGATGAGGAAAGAATCAAGTTTAAGTCATGCAGGCTGAAGGTTTTCTCTTGCTGCATCTAAGAAAGAACACGTAATACACAAAAGTCCTGCAGAAACTCGGCAGGTCACACAGCATCCATAGGAAATAAAGGGTAACCAATGTTTCGGGCCTGAGCCCTTCGTCAAGGTATGTACAAAAAGCAAGTGGATGCCTGAAGGAAAAGGGGAGAGGAAGGGATGGGGAAAGTCATGATGGGGGAAGAGAAAAATACTGAAGTGAGAGGGCAAGGTGGTAGCTCTCTGATGAGAGGGATGGGAAGCTGAAGAAAGAGAGAGAGGGATGCAGAGAGACTAAGGGGAGGAATTTAACAGAACCTAGAAAGGTTGATGATAATGCCATCTGGTTGGAGAGTGCCCAGACCAGGGGTTCTCAACCTTTTTCTTTCCACTCACATTCCACTTTAAGTAATCCTTATGCCTTCGGTGCTCTGTGATTAGTAAGGGATTACTTAAGGTGGGATGTGAGTGGGAAGGGATGGTTGAGACCCAATTTTTACTGAAATATTTTGCTGGAGAAAAATTGCCATTGGCCCTTTTCCTTTGGAGTGAGGAAACCGTGCACATAGAGTCAATGAGGTACGATTAAAACAGTGGTTTTCAAACTTTTTCTTTCCACCCACATCCCGCCTTAAACAATCCCTTACTAATCCCAGAGCACTGATGACGTAGAGACTACTTAAGGTGGAATGCGAGTGGAGGAGGGCAGTTTGAAAACCTCTGCTTTAGTGTGCTGATGCCATTTACCTAGGTCATGATTACTGATTGTGCTACACACATTTCTCAAGCTGCTGGCAGAAACTGGAGCCTCCAGAGAAATCTACAACTGTTGCTGTTCGTCCATTAAAAGATTCACCAGGAGCACATTGCACAGGTTTCAGGAAGGGCATGACAATTAGAGTCCACATCTTCACATCCTACGCACGGCCTCTGCTAGCCCTTTCAATATTAGATCATTTTAATCCCTGATTGCAGTTTTCTTCCCAATAACATGCCTGGATATACAATTCCTCGCCCTTTGACTGGCTCTTGGCTTGGAATAGTTCACGAGCACCCATAGTACAAAGTCAATCTAATTGTGTTGTCTGAAGTGGAAGAGCTATACAGTGCCGAAAGATTGGAGAATCCTCTGTGAGACCTCTCCCATGCTATCCCTCGCTTCCATGGTTATGTTTTCTGCAGGGGGAAGTTCATGAGGATCTTGGCTGTGAGCCTTCAAGGGCTCATTTTAGTTCACGAATTAGTGTGCAAAATATGCTGGTTCTGCTTTCCACATATTTTCAGACAAATTCTCAAAGAGTTTCAGGAGATTGGGGGGCACTGTTGGCGCGGTGGTTAGTGCAAAGCCTTTACAGCGCCAGCGATCAGGACCGGTGTTCAAATCCCGCATTGTCTGTAAGGAGTTCTCCCCGTGTCTGTGTGGGATTTCCCCAGGGGCTCTAGTTTTCTTACACTGTTTGAAATGTACGGGGGGGAAATGACTGTAGGTTAATTGGATGTAAATTGGACCGCACAGAGGTGTTGGCCGAAATGGCTTGTTACCGTGCTGCTTAAATTTAAAATTTAAATCTCACTGATGCTCCCCCATGTCATGTACCAGCAAGCAACTTTGAGGCTTCAATATCTAACTTGATGAGAGCACGGATTAGGAGGTCGATTTTCCAATCCACATTTACATCCCGTGGATCAACACAGAGAAGTGAAGTTTGTAAAATTTACCCATGCCCCAGTGTGAAATTTGTGAAGCAATATTTTCAAATGATGTAATCTTTCTCCTTTGCGTCTGCCAAGAGAAAATATTACTTTGGACTGGCCAATATGTGCTTGATGCTTGTGTTTGTAATTAGCTGGGGTGACAATGTTCAATTGGGTCACCCACCATCCTGCAGTGAAGTCAGCGCCAATTTGGTAGTGAGAGGGACATGGAGCCTGACAAATGCGCCACTCTGTCACAAAAAATTGTGACGGCCTTATTAACGATCCACATCCCTCCACACCCAAACACTATTGAACTTCCCAGTCATGTGAAAACCCTGGCTAAATGTCTCCTTAAAGCAATCAAAACAGGTCCAGGAAATCACATTGGCCCTATTGCAATCTATATCCGAGGTCTTCATTCCCGGATTTAAAGAATCAGAAACACTGGGAAAGGGAGGGTTGGGGCTGTGTGACAGAACGTAGTCTTGCTTCCAAAGTAATTTGTTTTTAAAATTCCATCCTACAGTGGGAAGGTTGTTTATAGAATAATCGCAGAATGCCAGAATTGGCTAACTGTGCAGAAACACTGGGTCAACAATTAGCTCCAGTGTAGTGGCAGGCAGGGTGTTGATATTAACAGAGGGAAGAGCTCTTAATAAATGACAGCTGGTCTCCATGTGAAGTGTGGCTGCAACAACACAGCCAGCTGAGAGAGGATAATGTGGAGCTATGAAGTCATTCAAAAGGTCACGGTCAGAGAAAACACAGGAAATAAAAGCCAGGGGACCAGGGAGTTGGCTGCTGTACAGCAGCTCAGATTAAATACGGCTATAAACCACCAGCCTTGCATCCCTGAAGAAAACATTAGAGAATAATAATCAGACCTCCCTGGCTCCGTACACTGCAAGATTACGCAGCAGCACTCGATTTATGCTCCCTCTGAACAAAATGATTGACTTAGTATGATTTTCATCCATTTATCTAGTCTCCCTGGACTTGTTTTGATTACCTCTTGGGGACCATTTGGCCTCAGTTTCCAACTCACCAGGAGACGTCCCCGGGTGTGGTGGCGAGCGGATTGTTTATATAGGGATGCCTGGACAAATTTTCTGCTGAATTATTGTCACTTTTCCCTAACCTTCAATCTCCGTCCAAATATAAACTAATTTAATCCACGGAACTAAACCACAGAATAAGCTTATTGAACAAATAGCCTTGTTCCTTTGTCTTATTTTGGTTTCAATGGTTTTTAGACTTTCTTGAATCTACTCATTATTATTTGAGTGGCAGAGTGCTGACATGTTTCTGTGACGTGCCAACCTGAGGGGAAAAAAATGTTCTGAAACAAAATTTTCTTTTGTGGTGGAAGTGATGAAGGAAAGGAGAATTTTGTAAAATGCCATCTCATTATTAGTGTTAGTCTTTGTAAAGATGATGGGGTAATGGGCTAATTTTGATGGCAGACAATCAAAGATCTAAATGTAATTCCCTGCATGAAAGTTCAATAATCTGAATTGAGTTGAAAAAAAAATCCGTTAGAATCTAGCATTAACCAGAATGCCTGTGAAGTTGTGGGAGTGCAAGTTTAGTTTAAGGAAGGAAACCTGTGGCTTGACCTGTACATGACACTAACCCACAATGGCATGGTTGCCTTTTAATTAACTTTAACTCAGTCTGGGAAAGCAGAAAGCAGGTCTGTAACTCTGTCTACTTCTGCAATTTTTTAGCTTTGAATGCCTCTGCACATTCAATACCTTGCTACTCTTAAACCTCCCCAGTGCTGAAATCCTCTTCATTTCACCCCTGGACACCCCTGGTGGATTTAAATGAGGGTCCATTCCCAAACATGAGGCACACGATTATCGTGCTCGGTATTAATTATGAGCCTGAGCATAAAAGCTCAGTCTCGATGCATCATCAAGTAGACTTTCCCCAAAAGGTCAACCCTAGTCCTATTCGGCATTAGCTGCTGTTCAATTATTTATTTATATGCAATAACAAACAGCAAAATTATTGGATCAAAACAAAAAACAAAATTATGGCTTGAAAATTTGGGCTGAAATCTATCTGCATACTGAAGAGGTCCTGCATCACAAGTTCACCTTAAAACATAAGGCGATATTTATTTTCCCCTGGTCCAATGTTGCAGACGTTTGTCCAGCATTTTGCAAAAAATGCAAATTCATTTAACTAATATAACCTTTTTTTTGTACAACTGTCTATTTGTTTATGATTTGTTCAGAACTACTAAGTCCTGAACCTTTGCCATTGTGTCATCAGTCTTAAAGTCTTTAACAATGGAGAGAGTTGTTATCATTGATCTGGAGTACAGGCAGTTCCCAGGTTACAAACGAGTACCGTTCCTTCAGTTTATCTTTCAGTCAAATTTGTAGTCAGAACAGGTTCTTACTTAGCATCAATCAGTCAAATGTTTGTCTTAGTGTCTAGTATTATAGTAGATATTTTACCTATCTATGATAAAAAGATCATGATTAAAAGTTAAAACTTTCATTCCATCGATGTCTTGTAGACTGGAAGGGGCATTCGTGAGGTAACATTAGATGCATGTGCAAATTGAGGAACAATTTATTCATTAAGTATGGGTCATCCATAAGTCGGACATTCCTAACTCGGGGACTGCCTGTATATATTTTAAGAAACGCCTCAAGAACCATAGTTGTTAGCACAGCGTATAATATACTACAGTTTAAAAAAAAACTCACAAGACTCAAAATCAGCGCATTTGTCCAAAGCTACAGTTATAAATCAGCAAGAAGGAGAAATGTCACTTACTAGAATCTCAGGTTGATTGCAGAAGCAAACACTACCAAACTAACCTGAGCTTTTGTTGATTGAGGTTGCTTCATTAAACAGTCCTCTCCAAGCTGACGATAATGCTCAATGTCCATCGACACAGGGCTCAGTGAATCGGAATTGGATTAAACTCTGATTTGTTCACCTGGGCGTGATCATGCAGCCTGGCAACAGTCGCTATTTACCAACACCCACATGGCTTTGGGATGTGGGAGGAAAACGAAGCACCCATTTGGAATCCATCCCCCCCATCCTCACTCCTGTTCACAGGGACAACAGGGGAATATTCAGCATAGGCAGCACCAGGATTGAACCTGGGTCATTGGGGATATGAAGCAAGACCTCTTGCTGCACCACTATACTGCTTTGGAGTGTTAGTTTGACTTATGCGTAATCTTAACAAAGTTCTCCAAGTTTTAATGAATATCTTTGTCTTTGGTTGGGCAAAGGTTTCCAAGATATTAGCAATTTGGACGTGTTACATTTTAATATGTGATCCACACTGCAAATGCCACAATGGATCAACATCAACAAATTCCTTGTGGAATTCACATGATTTTGTCTCCACTTATGTTGTATCAATGGAGATGGGATGAGGAGAAGTTGACTTGGATTTTCCTGAGTGCTTGTTCCTGGAGCTGGAAGTTGACCCAAGTAGTCCTGCAGCAAGGCCCTCTTCAGGAACAGTGCCTCACATGAATTGGAGGGTTGTGGGCTTCAGAAAACTCGATAGATCATCAAGTTTTCTCAATGCTTCCGAAAGTGACAATCAGAAACATTAAAAAAAAACGATTTCAATTCTAAGATAAAACTTTCCTTTATATGAACCAAAAAATTATACTTAAATAAGCAAAACACTGAACTAAGTTATTAAAATTTATTTTTTTCCTTGTTTCAACCTTGAAACCTAACAATCCCCCTCAGTTACATTGCTCGTTCTGCAAGATTCAGTGGCAGCCACAGCTGGGAGGTTTCTCATTTGCCCAATAAGTATGGAGTGGTAGCCTGCAATCGCGGAGATCGGGCCGGCACATCGCGTGGCAGCAGACGCGGACAGAGATCGCTAAAGCGACTCCCAGGACAATGAACCGGCGGGGGGGGGGGTTGAAGCTGGGGCAGCATCAGACCCACAGCCCTAAAATGGCAATGGTCAAGCGGCCCCGCTAACTCAGCAGAAACAGACTGGGGAAGAAGGGGATTCGTATGGAAGAAGGGGATTCAAGCGGTCCCGCTAACTCAGCAGAAACAGACTGGGGAAGAAGGGGATTTCATATGCATGGATGTTCCCGCCCGCTATTGTTATTCGTATGGTTGACTGTGTAAAAACAGCGAGAACTTGGAACAGTATAAAAGCAGCCTTTCCAGCCCTAATAAAGTAGTGAGCTTAAATTGCCACACTCTGTGTGTGTGTGTGTGTGTGTGTGTGTGTGTGTGTGTGTGTGTGTGTGTGTGTGTGTGTGTGTGCGTGCGTGCGTGCGTGCGTGCGTGCGTGCGTGTTTCTTTGTAGTGGTCAGCTACAATGGCATATTTCTTTCATAGGGGTGTCTAGAAATTTATTGCTCTTTTGCTAAATGCCAACAGCTTTGTGAACAATTATTGGCAAAATGCAGCATTATCATATTTTGCTCTGAAAGGATGATGTTCAAACTGGTTGAACATTTTGCACACCACCCTTTCAAAGCACAAGTATATTGCAAATGATTTTTTTTCTCATGCTCCACCAATGATGGCAAATCTTACAAAATGCAAGTGAATATTTTTTGTACTTGAGCTAAGTTCCAAATAGCTGAAAAGTCAATATTCTCAGGGCAACATCTGGACGGACTCAGCCCCTTTCACGCTGCCAAATAAAATGGGTTGAGCCTGCCAATTTAGCAGGTCAGTAGTGAGTAATCTGGTGGTGTGAAAAGTCCAAACTGGACAGGGTGAGTAAAAATCTGACTCTTGGTCGGGGGAAGTGTCAGAGCCTGGTTGAGTTAAGTCGTTAATCACTCTGTGGTGGTGTGGATGGTCTACTCAAATTACCAGGTACCATTAGTGACGTTAGTGCCCGCATGCTTGCGTCAGCCTAGTTGATTTAAAGCACAGGTACGCTGCTGACAGTTCCACCGGCCATGCGCTGACATCCCCGCCGGCTGCACAGTTATATTTCACAGCATGACCAGCGGGGGCTGTCAGCGCACAGCTGGTGGAGCTGTCATCGCATATCTGTGCTTTAAATCATCTTAAGATTACTTATAATATCTAATACAATGTAATGCTTTGTAAATAGTGTTATACTCTATTGTTTATGGAATAATGACAAGCTGGTCTGTGCGTTTGACTTACGTTTGAACAGTCTGAAGCCCACTGCAGAGGATTTTCCCAAGTTTATACATGGAGCACGTATGCGCTTTATTCCTGCTACCCTTTCACTGCCCTGCAGGTACATAATACATCACTCATGACATCACCACTGGAGGTGGGGCCTCTTTAGGTCCAGAAGAACCAGTGGCCCAGTTTGTAGGGCCTACCGGTGCGGCATGCCTGGTAAGTTTACCCGCTTCCTAAGAGGGTTGGCGGTGTGAAAGGGGCTTGATTCCCACCCAATCCTCCCGTCATGGGTCATTGGGGAGCAGCTCAATATATTATCCGTCAACTGGTTCATACAATTTCTAGAAAGCGACATTTCATGAAGAATCTTTGCTGCTTTATAAAGCATCACTAAACCTTTTCAAACCAAGCTGCGATCCAAAATGAGTCACTGCTGTCAGATTGTCAGGGAACTAATTGAAACAACTGCTTAAAAATTATGGTTTGACTTGCACATTGTTTGCAAAGAACAAAGTTCTTCCACAATTCATTTTCAAACGGTGACAATGTTCTCAGCCTAGCAATAAAATAGCAAAAAGGGTTGAGATTTTTTTTATAAAAGGCAAGGATTATATCCTTTCTTGGGCTTTGAAAAGGGAATGAATTACCATGTCCAGTATTCTACTGATTAATGATTTCGAGACCATAAAGACAACACCAGGCACGGGGCTGCTGGAGCCAGAAACATCCTGACATGTGCTAAATTTTGTTTTACTTCAGTATGCTTGCTTTTCTAGAAACTGACATCAGGCCTATACCAGCCAGTAGGAAACATTGACAATCTTCACACAAGTTAATTTTCCCTGCCTGGGCCTTACATTATTTTCGGTGGCAGCTTGGTGGAAGTGACAATGATGAATTACTTTTAATACAAGGGGCGGCACGGTTGGTGTAGCGGTTAGTGCAGCACTATTACAGCTGCGGGGACTGGGGTTCAAATCCAGCACTGTCTGTAAGGGCCTTGTACATTCTCTGTGAGGGGCTCCAGTTTCCTCCCACCATTCGAAAGGTACTGACGGTTGTGGTGTAATTGGGCGGCACGGGCTGGTGGGCCTGTTACCGTGCTGCATGTCTAAATTAAAAATTTTAAATGGCAGTGGGTTGCAGGCTCCAGATTGTCAGCCTGGCACAGAGGGCCAGAGCTGGGGAACACCTCCCCACCAAGGAGAAGCTTGGGCGAGGACCCCAAAGGAAGGTGAGGTTGATGACGCACCAGTGAGTGGCTCATCAGCTGAAAGACTGGGCTGCTGGAGACTGGCTCAGGCTAGGCAGGTATTGGGTCTGGGATTTGTAAGGGCGTCGAAGGTGACCGGGGCACCCGAGGGGCCTCTAATGTTAATTACTCCCAAACTCTATCGGAGGTCCTGAACCAGGAACTTGGGTTCACTGCCGGAGCGGACAGGAGGCCCGTGCTGTTTCAAAGGCGGCGAGAGTGTCACTGAAAGGACTCCCTTTCATTTTTATTTCTCTGATTGGAAGGGGTGCTAGACTAGTGGGACCTCTTCGGTGCCTTTACAGCAAGCAAAACGTTAACAAAATGTGTGCATTTAGGACACGATTTCCCGTAAAATAAGGATTGCATTGTTGCATGCATACAACAGCGAAGGTCATGAGGACTGAGCATTGGCAGTTTTGCATCTATCCAACAGAATCTCCTGCAGCAGAGTGGGTTTGAACGCCTTGTGGATGTAAACAACTTTCTTACAATGTTTTTGATGTGCTTCACCATCACAGACAGCTTGCAGTTCTCCCAGGAGATGAGGAGCTGTGTGCTTGCTGACAACTTCTCCATGTGAGAGGAGGCCTCTGAAAGACAAGCAAGTATATCAAACTGATCAACCATGGCTTGAAAGTACAAGTATTATCTCTGTGTGGAATGAACTACAGAAAGTGGTCAGAAGCAGAAAATGATTGACAGGAACTGTTTCAGTACCTGATGACGTTGACACAGAAGGTCTTTCATTATTTGGAAAACAATGAAAAAATGTGTAGATGAGGTCACTCTGAAAAATAATAATAAAAAGTCCTGTTTGCATATATTGAACATATATTCTTAAAATCACATGTATGATTTTCATGCATGACTCACTTCAAAAATGCAAAATGTAGTGAAATTTCATAAGCAAATATAATGCAATCCTGCCTCATGGAAATATGAACCAGGACTGAAGGGAAAGTTTGACTTCAATCCATCATCATGGTTAAAACCCTGCATTTTAATTTTCAAAAAAAAGCTTTAGTTTTTCGGGATCGAGAAACGACGTTAAATTGCCCTTGATCCAAGGGTTTGTGAGGCCACATCAGAGGGCACTCAAGAGTCAACAGCTTTGGGCAGTCTGGTGTCACTCATCGGCCAGAATGGGACGACACTTCAGATTTCCTCCGCAAGGGACATTCCAACAATGCACCTTCTTAAAGGAGTATTTGACAGTGTTTCTGCGGCATGCACTATGACTGATTAAAAAGAGTTAAAAGGTTGAGTCGGGTTTCAGGAAAAACTCAAAAATATTGATAATGGCAAAAAAAATTTCAACATCAACATACTTGCATGTGTGCTTTTTTTCCATGGGTTCTTGTTAAACCATCGCATTTTATTTTAGGAATATAATTCAATCCCAAATTTATGCCTTCGGCATTTGTTTGACTGAACTAAACAATGAAATGTTGAAATTACAAGAGGAACTTTGTGTTCGCCGATAAAATAGAACCACATACTGTGAAAGTCAAACAATCAGGCACTCTTGGAACTAGTCTATTTTCTTGACTACTGTATGGTAATCGTTTTGTTACAAACCCAGAAAAAACCCAGCAGCAATAGAAATTCACCAAGACAATGGATACTTAAACACAAGTTGCTTTTAATTTTCTTTAAACATTACAACAGGATCAATCTTTAACTTATTTCTCTTAGCTTAACCCCCTTCTAATTCTAAGCTCATGTGTATGCAATGTGTCTATATTCAGAAAAGTTCTCCATTTCACTGTCCAATCATTCACTTCTCCAAGTTCACCAGTATCAGACAATTCTTATACTGTGCACAGAATTTAACATTTATGAATCCTCACCAGGCTCTGGTGCTTAAAGTTAAATGGTTATCGCTCAGGGAGGTTCTTGTTGGTTTCAGAGAGAAATTTGTTGCTCGTTGGACACACGCAAACTGAGTTCCTCCAATCAGTCACTTCAGTGTCTTGCCGAAGAAACTTGCCCCATCATGGGTTTTTCAAATGATAACCTCTTCTTCCAAGTCACCACAGAGTTCCTCTCGTTTTCCTTAATTCAGGAGAAACACTCTAGCCAGCCATTTCCTCTTGTACAAAGATTTTGGGCAGGCTGAAGTCAGAATTCACAACTCGTCTTCAAAATGGGGTTTTTCAGCAAGCCTGCCAGCTTGCCATTTTGCATCCTTAACTGCTACTGGAGAACGGACTTCACTTTCTCTTTCCAAAACCTGTCTGTTTTTCCTCTCTCTGCTTGTAAAAACCATATGACTTCTTACAGGGCTCCAAACCCAATCCTTGAAAGATCTTATCAGCATCTCTGAGCCTGGAGTTTATTGCCTATACACAATAGATCAGCATTCTTCATTCCTTCTGCTCAATGTCCAGCTTCAGCAAAGCTCTTGCATTTTAAATGAGATGTCTTTTGTGGAGTGTTACTCTGTGAAGTGTAACCTAAACGAAACCCCTACAATCTATCATTTTTAAAGACATATTTTACCCATAACTATTCTCACATCCCCGTAACAGTATTAATACCCCAAAACACATACACTTCACTTTTTTGCTTGCATGTTATACTGTGGTTATAATAACACTTCCAGTGAACTTGGTGAGTTTAAAGAGAACATGGGAAAATGGGTCCAAGTGAGTTGAAAGGAGCTTAGGAATGGGGCCCTGGGGAGTTTAAAGGGAGTGCCCAAAAATGGAACCTGGCGATCCAGTTACCAATGGATCATCGGAATTCGACTGTGATTGGCTCTTCATATTTAAATCAGGGGTAAGGCTGCAGAACTCTGGTTTTACTGAGGTCTGACTTCTAATGGAAGCACATCTGTAGATTACAGGGAAGTCTACATGAAGATTACATGAAAGTCTGCAGACCCTGTGATTACAGTGAAATCACACCGAAATGCTGGAGGAGCTCAGCTGGACTTTCAGTAACCATAGGAGACAAAGATACATTGGCGACATTTCAGGCCCGAGCCTTTCTTCAAGGAATAAGCAGAACCAGCAAAGAAACAGACAGAAAATCTCAGGAAGACGGTCGGAATTTCTTCAGGGTTTTGGAGTGTTTTTATTACAGTGCTGGTGACCCAGGTTCAAATCTGGCGCAGCCTATAAGGAATTTCTACATTCTCTCTGTGGCCTGGGTGGGTTTTTTTGCCAGTTTCCTCCCTCACTCCAAAATGTACAGGGTTTGTGGGTTAATTGGACTGGAAAGATAAGCATATTTGTGTGTCATTCTTCAAAGGAAAAATTACACATTTAATTGGATTTCATCCTTATTTGACATCTTAGGTCTAGATCTAGCAGCCAATTAAAGGGTTTTTGATGTGCTTCACCATCACAGACAAAAATATCCCCCCAACAAAAATATCAAATGTTGTTTAAAAATTGTTAGAATGGTCTTTAGCCTGATTGTGGTGTGACCATGGATGGAAGGTCTCATTCCTGAAGAGCTTCCCTCATGGTGTAGCGTAAATCGGAATTAAGGGCGGGTACGACATTGATAGGAATGTTCTGAGAGCAAGCATAGATTAAATGGGTTGAACGGCCTCCATTATGTCATGAAAATATGAGAGGAAATTTATATTCTGATTCAGGAAAACACTGTAGTTAACCCTTTAATACAGTTACAAGGAGAGTATGACAGTGAAAAACCATACATAACTCTGGATACACCACCCTAATGGTCTGAGGGGTATCTTTTCAACATGTTATTTGGAAATTAAGCTGATTGCTCCAGTAATTTGAAGAGCCCGGATCAACACAAATCTGAACTGCAGTCCAGAATGTAATTGTTTCACCCTGTCAAGAAAATTCTGATGAAAAGAATAAAAATTTGTTTATCTTAATCATAGCCAAGAGAAGCAGAATTGGATTCAAGTCATGATGCCACTTTAACTGAGACGACTTGCTTCATAAATTGCCCGTCTAGTGACTGAATACTTCATACAAACTGCTGACAGTCGGAGATCAACTGATCTATCCACTGAATACTGATTAGATTTGTGTTTGAAGATTCAGGAAGCAAACTGGGTAAGAATTTTAGCTCGCATATAGGTTATAGCCTATTGTTTACTTCACTGAAAGTTTTCATCGTTGGAAGATTCAGGATCAGAGAGTTAAACTTTGAACTCTGCGATCTGAATTACCGATTATATTTTTCACCTAAGTGGTGAATATACAAACCAATTTATGTAAACATAGTTTCTTTCTGCCTGTGACCTGCAATTGAAATTCCGAACACAATTAATAGCAGAGCACCTCAAGGAAACAGCAATAGCTAATGTAGCATAGAGAAGTCTGGACCAAGATGCACAAAGAAAGGGAGAGAAACATGATGCTCTGTTTTTGGGAGGGTGCTTAAGTCCCTTATTTTTAAACATATACTAAGGTGCTTGCCGTGCAATGCCTAGCTGCCCAACCTAACAGCAGCACTAATAAAAGATTACACTCCCAACTTCTTCATTTCATCTAGATACCCTTATTAATAGTAAATGATGGAAAAATTCTGCAGGCCAAACAGTGTACTTTATCTTTGGCTTGGCTTCGCGGACGAAGATTTATGGAGGGTTGTGTCCAAATCTGCTGCAGGCTCGTTGGTGACTGACAAGTCCAATGCGGAACAGGCAGGCACGGTTGCAGTGGTTGCAAGGGAAAATTGGTGGGTTGGGGTTGGGGGTTGGGATTTTCCTCCTTTGTCTTTTGTCAGTGAGATGGGTTCTGCGGTCTTCTTCAAAGGAGGTTGTTGCCCGCCAAACTGTGAGGCACCAAGATGCATGGTTGGAGGCGAGATCAGCCCACTGGTGGTGGTCAATGTGGCAGGCACCAAGAGATTTCTTTAAGCAGTCCTTGTACCTCTTCTTTGGTGCACCTCTGTCTCGGTGCCCAGTGGAGAGCTCGCCATAGAACACGATCTTGGGAAGGCAATGGTTCTCCATTCTGGAGATGTGACCCACCCAGCGCAGTTGGGTCTTCAGCAGCGTGGATTCGATGCTTGCGGATTCTGCCAGCTCGAGTACTTCGATGTTGGTGATGAAGTCATTCCAATGAATGTTGAGGATGGAGCGGAGACAGCACTGATGGAAGCGTTCTAGGAGCCGTAGGTGATGCCAGTAGAGGACCCATGAGTCAGAGATGGGAGTGAGTACTTTATGTTCTTTTCTTTGGCTTGGCTTCGCGGACGAAGATTTATGGAGGGGGTAAATGTCCACGTCAGCTGCAGGCACGTTTGTGGCTGACAAGTCCGATGTGGGACAGGCAGACACGGTTGCAGCGGTTGCAGGGGAAAATTGGTTGGTTGGGGTTGGGTGTTGGGTTTTTCCTCCTTTGCCTTTTGTCAGTGAGGTAGGCTCTGCAGTCTTCTTCAAAGGAGATTGCTGCCCGCCAAACTGTGAGGCGTCAAGATGCACGGTTTGAGGCGATATCAGCCCACTGGCGGTGGTCAATGTGGCAGGCACCAAGAGATTTCTTTAGGCAGTCCTTGTACCTTTTCTTTGGTGCACCTCTGTCACGGTGGCCAGTGGAGAGCTCGCCATATAGCACGATCTTGGGAAGGCGATGGTCCTCCATTCTGGAGACGTGACCCACCCAGCGCAGCTGGATCTTCAACAGCGTGGACTCGATGCTGTCGACCTCTGCCATCTCGAGTACTTCGACGTTAGGGATGAAAGCGCTCCAATGAATGTTGAGGATGGAGCGGAGACAACGCTGGTGGAAGCGTTCTAGGAGCCGTAGGTGATGCCGGTAGAGGACCCATGATTCGGAGCCGAACAGGAGTGTGGGTATGACAACGGCTCTGTATACGCTTATCTTTGTGAGGTTTTTCAGTTGGTTGTTTTTCCAGACTCTTTTGTGTAGTCTTCCAAAGGCGCTATTTTCCTTGGCGAGTCTGTTGTCTATCTCGTTGTCGATCCTTGCATCTGATGAAATGGTGCAGCCGAGATAGGTAAACTGGTTGACCGTTTTGAGTTTTGTGTGCCCGATGGAGATGTGGGGGGGGCTGGTAGTCATGGTGGGGAGCTGGCTGATGGAGGACCTCAGTTTTCTTCAGGCTGACTTCCAGGCCAAACATTTTGGCAGTTTCCGCAAAGCAGGACGTCAAGCGCTGAAGAGCTGGCTCTGAATGGGCAACTAAAGCGGCATCGTCTGCAAAGAGTAGTTCACGGACAAGTTTCTCTTGTGTCTTGGTGTGAGCTTGCAGGCGCCTCAGATTGAAGAGACTGCCATCCGTGCGGTACCGGATGTAAACAGCGTCTTCATTGTTGGGGTCTTTCATGGCTTGGTTCAGCATCATGCTGAAGAAGATTGAAAAGAGGGTTGGTGCCAGAACACAGCCTTGCTTCACGCCATTGTTAATGGAGAAGGGTTCAGAGAGCTCATTGCTGTATCTGACCCGACCTTGTTGGTTTTCGTGCAGTTGGATAATCATGTTGAGGAACTTTGGGGGGCATCCGATGCGCTCTAGTATTTGCCAAAGCCCTTTCCTGCTCACGGTGTCGAAGGCTTTGGTGAGGTCAACAAAGGTGATGTAGAGTCCTTTGTTTTGTTCTCTGCACTTTTCTTGGAGCTGTCTGAGGGCAAAGACCATGTCAGTAGTTCCTCTGTTTGCGCGAAAGCCGCACTGTGATTCTGGGAGAATATTCTCGGCGACACTAGATATTATTCTATTTAGGAGAATCCTAGCGAAGATTTTGCCTGCAATGGAGAGCAGCGTGATTCCCCTGTAGTTTGAGCAGTCTGATTTCTCGCCTTTGTTTTTGTACAGGGTGATGATGGTGGCATCACGAAGGTCCTGAGGCAGTTTTCCTTGGTCCCAACAAAGCTTGAAAAACTCATGCAGTTTGACATGCAGAGTTTTGCCGCCAGCCTTCCAGACCTCTGGGGGGATTCCATCCATACCTGCTGCTTTGCCACTTTTCAGTTGTTCGATTGCCTTATATGTCTCATCCTGGGTGAGGACCTCATCCAGCTCTAGCCTTAGGGGCTGTTGAGGGAGCTGGAGTAGGGCGGAATCTTGGACTGAGCGGTTGGCACTGAAAAGAGATTGGAAGTGTTCTGACCATCGGTTGAGGATGGAGATCTTGTCGCTGAGGAGGACTTTGCCGTCTGAGCTGCGCAGCGGGCTTTGGACTTGGGGTGAGGGGCCGTACACAGCCTTTAGAGCCTCGTAGAAACCCCTGGAGCAGAGACAGCACTGATGGAAGCGTTCTAGGAGCCATAGGTGATGCCAGTAGAGGACCCATGATTCAGAGATGGGAGTGAGTACTTTATGTAGCAATGATAAAAATACATAACCAACACTTCTGGCTTGAGCCCTTCACCAAGGTATAGAAAAAGTGTCGGCGGGCGACCGAATGGAAAGGTAGGAGGGGAGGTGAGGCGGAGGAGCATGGCCGCAAAGGCAGGAGGTAATAGGTGGAGAAGGGAGGGAGGCCATGGCAGCGAGCAAGGAGCTTGCTAGGTGAATAGCTGAATAAATGACTAGATGAATAAATGAATAGGTGATGGGGGTGAGAGCTGAGAGAAAGAAGACAGGGGGAAAGGGAAGGAAGGGTGAAATGAGAGCAGATTAGCAGAAACTGGTGAAGTTGATGTTAATGCCATCCAAATGGAGAGTGCTCTTCCTCCAATTTACCGGTGATATTGGTGGGATAGTACATGAGGCCACGGACAGGCAAGTGGGTGTGGGAGTGGGACACAGAGCTGAAATGGTTTGCCACTGGGAGGTCCCTGTCACTAGTGCAGACAGAGCGAAGTGATCTCCCAGTCTGCTCCAGATATAGAGAAGTCCACAAAGAAGCACTGGATATAATAAATCAATCCTGCGGATACACGTGTTCCTTCACTTAAAAGAGTGTTTGGGGTCCTGGACTGTGGTAAGGGAGGAGGAGTGGGAGCAAATGTTGCACCCCCTGGGGAAGGTCCCATGGGGGGGTGGCAATTGGTAGGGAGGGATGTGTATCAGGGAGTCATGGAGAGACTGGTCCCTACAGAAGGAGGAGAGGGGAAGATGTGTCTGGCAGTGAGATCGCGTTGTAAGTACCAGAAATTCTGAAGAATAAAGTATTGGATGTGGAGGCTGGTGGGGTGGTAGGTAAGGACAAAGGGCATCCTAAGTTTGTTGTATCTAGGGGCAGAGGGAGTCAAGGCAGATGAGCTGGAAATGGACGAAATGCGGGTGAGGGCTCAGTTAATGGTGGTGGAGGGGAGGCCATGTTTGTGAAAGGAGGCAGACTGGACTGGAAGTCCTCATCTTGAGATCGGATGCAGTGGAAATGGAGAAATAGCGTGAAGGGATATAGAATCCTTGTGGAGAACAGGATGTGAGTTATTGTAGGAGTTGGTGGATCGAGGTAATTGTGGGAGTTGCTGTGTTTGTATTATATGTCGGTGGAAAGCTCGTCTCCTGAGATGGGGACCGAGCAATCCAGAAAGGGGAGAAGGTTGTTGAAGATGGACCAGGTGAATTTAAGGTTGGGGTCGAAGTTGGCAGCGAAGTGAATGAAGTTGACGAGCTGATTGCAGGTGGATGAGGCAGCCTTAATGCAGTCATCAGTATAACAGAGGAAAAGTTGAGGGGCCTTGCCTATGTAGACCTGCAGCATGATTGCTCCATAGAGCCCACAAACAGGTAGGCGTAGCTGGGACGCATGTGGGGACCCATGGCTATTTCTTTGATTTGGAGGAAGTGAGATGAGTCAAAGGAGAAGTTGTTTAGAGAAAGGACAAGTTCTGCTAGGTGGTAGAGGGCAACTGGTCAGGTATCTGGTCCAGAAAATCATGAAGATGAGGCAGTCTAGTTTGTGGAATCTGAAGTCATTGAAGAGATGGAGGGCATATGATGTATTGCAGTTGTAGGTGGGGAGGGATTGGACCAGGGGAGAAATGATAGTCAAGGTAAGATGAAACTAATTCAGTGGGGCAAGAGCAAGGAGAAACAATGGGTCCACCCGGATGGCTGGGTTTGTGCAGCTTGGGTAAAAGGTAGAAATGGGCAGTGCGGGGATGGGAGACATCAGCACTGGCCAGCACCGCTCCCAACAAAAGTAAGTACGGGACCACGACAAAACCGAGCAGGGGTCAGAGTAGTGGAGGATGTAGGAGGAGGTGGAGGGCTAGGGAGGTCAGAGGGTAGAGAAGGAAGGTAGGGGAGGTCGGGGGGGTGGGGAGTTGGTTTGGGGAGGTCAGAGGGTGCAAGAGCAACCCAGTAGGTAGATTTGCCAGTTTCATAGAACATAGAAGAGTATCTCATAGGACCCTACTGAACACGATGCCAAAATTAAACTAAATCTCTTCTCATTTGCCATTGCACATGATCTAATTGAATGGAGATGGATGTAAATGATGAACATTATTATTTTTAGGCTCTGGGAGTTTATAGTGCAGTTAAAACATAATTGCTATTGAGCCCTCGGGATCAAACTCAAGACATGTCTTTATTCTACAAATATCTTTTTCCTAACTTTGTTAACTGAAAATATATTATTTTAAGAAAACTTTCACAGTTTTGGACTAATGTTAAAGCTAATTACAGCTAAAATATTTTTGGGTGAATATTAATGCATTTGACATAAATTCAATTAAAGAGGTTAAAATCGGGATCAATGAAATCAATACACAGAATGATTTTTATTTGTTGGATTTGTATTTGAATGCAATGTGCAGGGATAGAGTTCATGCATATAATTATAGATAAGAAGTAAATGATTGCTTTTAATGCTTGGTAAATTGTTAACAGAGAGAAAGGGAGAATAATTACAATTAAGTAAATGATAGTCTTCTTTTTCTTGACAGAAGATTATTAGGAGCATGAAATATATGACATTGACTAACTATTGGTCAGTGCAGATAGTGCAATGCCTTTATAGCGTTAGCAATCAGGACTGGAGTTTGAATCACGCACTCTCTGTAAGGAGTTCGTACTTTCTCCTCACGTCTGCGTGGGTTTTCACCATTTGAAACGCACCGGGAGTGTAAGTTAATTGGGTGGAATGGACTCATGGGCTGAAATGGCCTGTTACCGTGCTCTATGTCTAAATTTAAATTTAAAATTGGAGAAGAGGCCGCAATATCCTGGCGTTACCATTGAACTGAAACGAAAATGGAGTCATCATATACAGTACACAAGGTCAGAGGCTGTGTATCCTGCAGTGAATAACTGCGTAATTCACAGCCTCTGACCTGCAGGGTGACAGGGTTAGGGTTGTGGTTAGCACAATGCTATCACCTCGCCAGCGACTGGCGTTTTTTGTAAGGATTTTGAACATTCTCCCCCTGTTCCCTCTGGATGCTCATCCTCTCCCCCTTCAAAAATGTGCAGGGATTGTCAGTTGTTGTAGGTTAATTGGTGAATTTGGCGGGGAGCACAGGCACGCGGGCTGGAAAGGCATGCTACCATGCTGTATGTATACATTAAAAAAAAGAACAAAAATTAAATAACTCACCTCTCCACTCCCCAAAGCCTGTTCACCATCTAGAAGGCTGAAGCCAGTGGTGCAATGGAGCACTGTCCACTCACCTGGACAACAACACTCAAGAATCTCAACCCCATACAAAAATATAGCAACCTGCATGATAGGCACCCCATCCACACCCACTCAGTCACTTCACCCCCAACACACAGGAGCAGCAGTTTGTACCACCTGCAGGATGTAATGCAACAACTCCTGAGACGGTACTTTCCAACCCCATGACCTCTACCAACTAGAAAAACAAGGACAGCAAGAGTAGGGAACACCACCATCTGGAAGTCCCTCCACCCACCCCCCCCACCCCCCCACCCCTCAACAAGCCACACCCCATTCTGGCCTGTAACTATGTCACCGGTCCTTCACCCTTGCTGGGTTGAACTCCCTCCCAAACAGCACTGTGAGAATAACAACACCCGTTGCTCATGACCAGCTCCTCAACAGCAATTAGATTACGTTGACACAGCCTAAAAAACTCCATATCCCTTGAATGAACAATGAAAAACAAAACCCAATAGATTTGTGCACAAATTTAGAGGATACCAAAGTACAATTTGTTTGGACTTTTTGCACGGGTTACCTTTGCAACCTGAGGTGATCCATTCATCAAATAAGTTACATATGTGTTCAGTTCATCCTTTTTTTTCCTTGCCAATTCTCTTCCCTTAGACAGTCCTATCAGAGGTTTGTAAGGAAATCTGGAACACAGACATTTGCAGGAGTTATTTTTCCCCCCCCCAAAAAAAGAGATATCCTACAGTGGAGAAACCTATTAGCAAGAAGGCTTGGATGTTTTAATGCAAGAACGGAAAATGCTGAAAGTACTGAGTAGTATCAAATATGCTGAGTTTATCTAACAGCAGTAAATATGCCAAATTATGTGGTGGCTTTATTCCGTGCCATTCCTGTGATTTTCACCTCATTATTGTGGCTGGAATAGATTATGCTTGAGAATCAATAAAGGGCTAAACCTCTTCCTCTTCAATTCTTGCACCAAAGAAATGACTACACTTTATACTGGTATGAGCAACATCCGAAATAACCTCACCTGCAATTACAGTCGTCCTTCCCTTATCCACAGAGGTTATGGTCCAAGACCCCCTGGTGGATGTCGGAAACTGCGATTAGTACCGAACCCTATACAGGGTGTGTGCCGCTTAACGTCCACCATACATTCTGCGAAATCGGGCGTTATGCGATGTGGATGTTGTGCAGACACCATATTATATACCTTGCAAAGCTTTATGGGATACTGTAGTGTACCTGTACACTTTTTATGTATATGTAGGGATCAGTGTGGGATGAGAGAGCGGGACAGAGGGATCAGTGTGGGGACCAACATGGGGTTGTGGGAGAGAGCGGAGACATTTTACAAGGCCAGGGAGCTTCCTATGCATTGACTAACGCCATTAGATATTTAATACATATCAGAACAGACACATGGAATCACTTCAGAGTCTAAAAGATGTACCTTTGTCAAAGCAGCACTACTTGAATACTACATCAGTTGAAATTATGTACAGGTTACGGCAGTTGTGGTAATAGAAATAATCTGAGAAACAATAAAATGTTACTCTCATGGAACTTATGTTCTTGACGCTCACACAAATGATGTGGCTTTACATCATGAATAATTAAGATACAGACTGTCTTCATGGAACTCAAATCTACTATAATGCAGGGGCAACCTGCACTCAAGTCCCAGAGCTAGACTTAAATGTCCAACATTGACAGTTGTCAGCTGAAGCTAGCTGGTTGTGACTTCCTAACTGGCATTTCAGCAACAAATGTACCTCACACTGACCATTCTTCCACACATGGATGCATCAAAATTAACATCCTTAGCAAACTAAATCACTACTCAATATCAAGATGATGAGGGGTTGTGGTGAATCAATCGTGGCTTTGATTTTAAAATAGATGTAAATAAGTTGAAATCTGTCTGCTGTGCTGCTGGGTCTCAGCTGGTTACGTTAAACAACAAGCATTTCTTTGGAAGGGGAGGGAAGTGAAATGATTAAAAATGACATAACCTGAGAAGTACACTGGGAGAAATTCAGTTAAGAATTCACTCTCAGGTACTGACATGCCACAGAAATATCACCTTTATCAAACCCGTTCCTGAAGTAATATCATTTGAATTGGTCTCTTCTCGTGATACAAAACCCAACCGAGATCCATTGCAATTTGGACTTTAGCTGACAAGGAGTCAGTTTCCCTTCTATTGCAAAGATGGCACTGCCCTGATTACACAGAGCAGAAGGGCACCCACATTCAGCAAACTGAATTGTGACTGCCTCGGTACTTATTTTAAATGTTAAATTTAGACATTCAGCATGTTAACTGGTCCTTCCAGCCCACGAGCACATATCGCCCAAATAAACCTACAGCCATCATACTTTTTTGAAGGGTGGGACAAAAATGGAGCACCCAGAAGAAATCCAACCAGGGCGAACATACAAACCCGTGAAGACAGTGCCAGATACGAACCCGGGTCACTGGCACGGTGATAGCAGTGCTCTAACTGTTACGTTAACTGTGATAGGACAGAGCTTCTGAATTTCAGAATGATGTTAGGAAACAATTTTCCTTAAAATAATGAATGGAAGTGTGACAGATCATGCAAGGAAGAGCTGGAAGTGTCTTGAATCACTACAACTCCACAAATCCTGGTGATCGTCCAGCTGTTCTTCATGCCAAACACTGAGTTGGTGATGCCAATTTTATCATATCGTTTCATGGATAATCCCCAGACCTTATTAGAAGGTGAGACTGCAGTTAATTCTAAATTTAAAATAATGTTTCTGCCACAATTAGGAGGTATGGTTTTCTGTTTTGGGACAGCTTGGATGGAAACAGACAGTTGTTATTGGGTTAGGCTTGTGTAATGTGGATTGTGGAGGGTTACCTCTGTCTGGAACCTGGTGGGAGTATGGATTGCGAAGAATCACATGACCTCTCTGCCTGGAACCTAGTCAGAATTCACATCATCTGCCAATCAAGATTGGACTCTTCCTACCCTTTGGTTCACACCTGACCATTGGCCCTTTTAATGACTTTGTGATTACCTGGGCTGGACCCTCCAGCCTACCGTACTATAAAGTCCGCCAAGTGTAATGGAAGATTTAAACTGTGTTTTTTACTTCTCAGCAAGGCTGAGAACCTGCTTGTTTTTTTAGAATCAGCAGACATAATCTAATTTACACCATGAGGCCCAGGATGCATATTTAGTAGACACACCTAAATTTCACCATGGGGCCCAGGATGCAGCTGAATCAGAAGACATTATCTAATTTACACTATGGGGCCCAGGGATGCATATGAATCAGTAGACATTATCCAACTTCCACCATGAGGCCCAGAGATGCAGTTTTCTTTTGTTGGTCGCAGACCGTCAGGAGACCTTGAAGATAATTAAATCATTTGTTCAAAGAGATAAGATCTGAAGTAAACAACTTTTGGGTAATATAAGCCATGGTCCCACTGCTGAAGATTGAGACTCTCCAAGAGGTGGCAACATCTCTCAGCAAGAAGAAGAACTTCAAGAGTCCAGCTAACATCCCAGTCGAGGGAGGTAGAGAAGCTGCTACCGTACCAGCACCCCGACAACCTACTACAAGTGTGCAGTCATTGCCTCGCTTCGGCAGTTGGGACCAGTCCAGGTGTTGATAAGTATAATTGTGAAGGGCTTGCATATTGTAGTGTGAATTCAGCTTTAGATTTAGTAATAAAGCTTTGTATAAACTGAACTGCTCTCAGTGTGTGTGTGTCTATTTTCTTTCGGTAGCTCAAACACTGTGACCAATCTAAAATGAACAAAATGAGAGGTATAAGTTTACCCAAGACATCAAGTGCAGTAGTTTTTGCTCTTTGGCCCTGAGGTGAACCCTGCTGTGGACAATGCTGAAGGGGTCATTGGCAAGGTGTGTTACCTACTGTTGTAGATAGCATTTGAGCTGTGTCCATGATAGACAAGGAATGGCGGGTAGCAAATTGTCATCCTTGGTTATGACGAGTCTGTGTAAACAGTTGCTTCTTTTGGTCACATTAAGTCCGATGTGAGACTGGGTTGTACTGTGCTTGTAAGAGTGTAAGCAGTTACAGGTATACCCCACTTTACAAATGTCAAATTACGAAAATTCGCTTTTACAAAGAAATCCATGATGGCTTTTACGAAAGGATTTGAATGGGTTTTTAATATGTTGTCGCTTTTGCAAAAATAGCCTCCAGTAGTAGTGAATGGGTCTTCATTTTGCGTCATTTTGGATTACGAAAAGTTTTATAGGAATGCTCTAGTTTTGTACAGCGGTGTATACCCGTGCTGGTATCGGTAAAGTACAACGCGACTGGTTGCACTGTGCTGTGTGATTGAGATTACTTGCATGTGTTATTCCTGTTGTGATCTCTTTATGTGTTTCCATAAAGATTATTTCTGCATTCAGTCTGTGTCCAGACCCACTAATCTTTGAACCCACCGAATTTTTACTTTCCCACACGACAGATTGAAACCCCAACCTACAAATATGCCCAATTCGATTCTGAGGTCTGAATCAGTAAACTTTGATATTTTGCTGCAAGACTGAGATCAACTCGATGAGCAACTTTTTAAGTTAGTGTTTAGTGATCTGTCGGCTAATTATAGATTATAAAAGGGATTGAATGGCTGAAAACCTGCACTAAAACCTCCCCATTAGGCGATGACTTAATTGCACATGAGCAATTATACTCCCACATACTTATACTAAAACGCAATAAGTTCAAGGTTAATCAATGACTTGTTCACAGCGGCAATCAAAAATAAAGCCAGGGCCAAATAAATGGGCTGTCAGGTCCATCAATTTAGAGATTGCTTGAACTAACCTGTATAATTAATACAGTGAAGTGAGAATTTTGTGTAATAGGTTGAGACATTGGATAATTTTTGATTGTGACTTTTAATTAAGAGGGACAAACAATACTTCACGCTCTACCAGTTAAACAAGTAAATCTGTTGATGCTGGGGATAAGTGCAATGCACAAAAGTGCTGGAGAAACTTAGCAGGCCATGTGGCATCCATCAGAGATAAAAAGGCAACCGATGTTACAGACCTGAGCCTTTCGCCAGGGATGTAATTCGTGACTCTGACAAAGGGTTCAGGCCCTCAATGTTGGTGACCCTTTATTTCCTATGGATGCTGGGTGATCTGCTTAGTTTCTCCAGCACTTGCACTCCCTGCTCTACCGCTCCATTTAAATACAGCGTCTGTGTTGTTAGCATTAATGGAGAAAGTGATTTTAGTTTATCGTTTGTCTCTGTGTTTGACCTTTGAATGGGGGCTGAATCTCAGATCACTGGTGAGACTCACAGTCTTGTCATTCAGTTTCAGCCCAAACATTAGCTGACTGCATTATCTGGGAATAAAGCCAAGTTTAAATAATGGGCGTACCCATCAACGCCCAGTTTATGGAACAAGCTGTCTGATAAGTCAACAGTCCCCAAGAGTACTGTAAACTTCTCTGGCTTAGGTATTGGATTACCAAGGTTGCCATGGTAACAGCATTCAGTAGTTATTTCTATAACATTAAACCCACTATTATCCTGCAGAGAAGCTTTTCAGCTGGTTTCTGAATGTGAACAGCCCCTTCCATTTTAGGGTCTGGGTGAAGTTATCCCTTTGATCTCCCCTGTGTGGGAGTAAAGTTGAGAAGGAAGAGGACGTGCATTTAAAAGAGACACACAGAAGTTATAGGTGTCCAGAGGATGCTGCTGGAGTAGTGGCCAATGCACCTGTAACAGCAGCATTGAAGAGGCTTTTAGATAGTCACCTAAAAATGCATTGAATGGAGGGATACAGTGCATGCAAAAGAAATTTAATTTAATTTTGCATTGTTTTCCATGCAGACACTTGGGCCAAAGGATAATCTTCGGAGGAGTGCAGAAAACAAAGGTGCAAAATGAACAGAGCCAGAGAATGAGAAAAGTTTCTTCAGTGTAGAGTAAGTTTTTTTTTAAATTTAAACAGACAGCCCTGTAACAATTTGGCCCTATGAGTCAGTGTCGCCCAATTTACACCCATTAACCTACACCTCGCTATGCTTTTGAAGGGTGGGAGGAAACCAGAGCCCCTGGAGAAAACCTACGTAGACATGGGGAGAACATATGAGTTCCTTACAGTCAGGGTAGGATTCAAACCCTGCTCTGGTCCCAACTGCCGGCACTGTAAAAAGCGTTGCACTAACTGCTACCCCAACCATGCCGTCCCTAATAGTCCTATTATTTGGACTATTTCCATACATGTAAATGATTTAGAAGGTGGATTCGATGGCTTTGTGGCCAAGTTTGCAGATAGGTGGAGGGGTGGGTAGTATTGAGGAAGCAGGGAGTCTGCAGAGGGACTTGGACAGGTTGGAAGAAGGGGTAAAGAAGTGGCAGGTGGAACGTAGCGCAGGGAAGTGTATGGTCGTGCACTTTGAGGGAAGGAATAAAGAAGTAGATTATATTCTAAATGGGGAGAAAATTCAGAGAGGAGAGGTCCAAAGGGTCTCAGGGGGTCTTAGTGCAGGATTCCATAAAAGTTAACTAGCAGGTTGAGTCAGTAATCAGGAAGGCAAATGCAATGTTAACATTCATTTTGTGAGGACGTGAATATCAAGGCAAAGATCTAATGCAGGGGCTTTACAAGGCATTGGTCATCTATATTTGGAGTATTGTAAGCAGTTGTGGGCCCACATCCAAGGAAAGATATGCTGGCGTTGGAGGGTCCAGAGGTTGTTTTCAAGAATGATCCCAGGGATGAGAGGGTTAACATATGGGGTATGTTTCTAAACTCATTGGAGTTTAGAAGGACATGGGGTGAATCTCAATGAAATATTCTGAAGATTGAAAGGGCTGGACAGAAGATGCTTCCAGCAGTGGAAGAGTCTAGGACCACTGTCACCATAGCAGTGGAGGCCAAGTCATTGGGTCTATTTAAAGCTGAGGTTGATAGGTCCTTGATTAGTAAGGGGGTGAAAGGTTTTGGGGAGAAGGCAGGAGCATGGGCTTGATAGGATAAATACACCAGCCATGATTTGATGGGTGGGGCAGACTCGATGGGTTGAATGGCCTATTCTACTCTTACGTCTTATACTTCCTTATAATGAAGAAGGGGCCATTTTGACTCATTGAATGTCTCATAGAGGAGTGGTGAACACAACTCAAATCATCATGGAGGCCAGCCTCCCCTCCATCGATTCTACCTTCACCTCCTGTTGCCTTGGGAAAGCATATTCAAATATATCTTCTTCTTCCTGCTCCTTCCCATCAGGTAGAGAATACACAGGTTTGAAAACTCTCACCCACAGATTGCAGGACAGTTTCTTTCTGTTATCCGAGAATCTCTATGCTAATAATCTCCAAGGATCTGCCCTGGAACCTCCATGTTGATACAATCGTGAAGAAGGCTCGCCAGCGGCTAGACTTTGTGAGGCATTTGAGGAGATTCAGATTGACACCTAAGACCCTTGAAGACTTCTACAAGTTACTGTGGGGAGTATTCTGGCTGGTCCCATCACTGCCTGGTACAGAGGCGCCAAGTCTCAGGACCAGAAAAATATCCAGAGGGCTGTTAACTCGGCCTGCGACATCACAGGCACCAGACTTCACTCCATCAAGGACATCTACATGAGGCGGTGTCTTACAAAAGCAGCCTCTATCCTCAAAGAGACCCCCACAACCCAGGCCATGTCCTCTTCACTCTGCTACCATCGGGAGCCCAAAGACGAGCTCTCAGCGGCACAGGGAGAGCTTGTTCCCCACTGCCATCAGATTCCTGAATGATCAATGAACCAAAGTCGCTGTCTTACTTTTCATGAACTATTATTTTTATATACATTATAGTGTACTTTATGTAGTAGAGACACATAACCAACGTTTCAGGCTTGAGCGCTTCATCAAGGTATAGAAAAATGTCCGAACAAAATAGAAAGGGGTGGGGGGAAGGACAGGGGGAGGAGCACAGTCCCAAAGGCAGATGGAAATAGGTGGATAAAGGGAGGGAGGGCTCACTAGCAAGGAAGGGGAGAAGGGATAGTTCTGCGAATGGAGAGGTGAGGGGGTGGAGAGCTGGAGGAAGGAAAACAAAGTAAAGGGAGGGAAGGCTGGCAAAAACTGGAGGTCAAGGTTAATGCCATCCAGCGGGAGAGTGCCCAGACAGCCTTAAATGCCGTTTCTATTACTGAACATATAAAATCTAATGGAATGAACCAACCATTGAAAAACACAAATGTTAGAAAACCACATAGTAAAGGTTCCATTATTGTTACATAATACTACTTTTACAATGTTACATACACAAAATTCTTGAACTTCTGTCAACTGTAAGGCAGACAAAGAGTCGCCACTTTGTCCAGCGCCCCTCATGGAAACCTACAGGATCTGGCATTCCTTGGCGGTCTCCCCTCCAAGTACTAACCAGTCCTGTGCCTGCTTAGCTTCTGAGATCAGATAATCTCACGCATATTCAGGCTATTAGGTACTGTATTCAAGTGGCAAAAGTTGATTTCTAAAAGAGAAAATCAAACCTGATCCAGAAAAAAGTTATGGAAAGGAAGGTAGGTGGTGGTAGAAAGGTGGGTGGGGGGGGGGGGGTGGTGGGGGGTGGCGTGAGTGGAGTGGTGGTGGAGGGAGGGGGAGGGGTGGAATGGAAAATAAGTTTCATCACATATTCACTGCAGTTCCATATGGTCTTGGTGAGATTGCACCTGGAATAGTACAATTTAAAAGACATACTTGTCTAAATGGAGCACAGTGAAGATTGATTACTGGAATTGCCAGGCTTACCATACAAGGAGAAATCAAATAGACGTGAATTTTAACAAGTGAGAGTTCATGAAAATTCTTGGAGGGAATGGCAGGCGGAATAATGGATGAGGAGAATAGAACCAATGGTTGAAGTCTCTGAATTAAGGGATAGGCCATTTACGATTGAAATGAGAAAGTTCAGTCATTGAATCCTGGGAATTCTCCACCCTATCAATCTCTCAAAACAGAGATTGATGGTTTTCAGAATACTAAGGGAATTAAGGGATAAGGGAGACAGTGCAGGAAGATTGAGCTGAAGTGGAAATTCAATCCTGATCTTGATAAATGGCAAGCAAGGTTTAAAATGCAAGATGACCGACTCCTCATTGTTTTGTTTCTATCCTTGTTTTTATCAGACAAAGAAACTACCAGTGAAATTTAGAGCTCAGAATGTAGGTTTTAGCATTTACTCATCTTTGACTCTAGTGGCTGACCCTTGCAACCTTGAAAAGTCTACCTTTGGGCAGTTGAGGGGACATCTACTAGAGCTGTACACACAAGTACACAGTGGGATCAGAGGGTTGATGATCCTGAAGCCCTTTCAGGAACTTTTCAATGAAGGTCTCTCCACACCACTTCCAAGTTCATGGCATTTTCTCTGATCTTCAGGGGTCAAATCCCAATCCTATCCCACAGTGTGGTGGCCGCCTGCATCACAGTCAGGTATGGGAACCTGAGCGGAAAGCTTTGCAGAAGGCAATAGACGCAGCTCAGGACATCATACATGTGAATGAAGTAGTAAACAACAGAAAAGAAGGAGAAAAATCATGGGGAGGGGGTGTTGCAATGCCATGAGTTGCTACACTGGGTGACACCAACCCTATTAACGCCACTGGGCTTACCATAAGGTAAATGGCTCTTTTTATGTATCAGAATGCTCAAGTAATTTCTTCAGCGGTGTGAGGTTATAATATTGCCGTAACAATCATCATTGTTTATCCCTAATGATATTGCAAAGAACTCGGGATGAATGTAAAGAGAGCAAAGGCTTTGATAGCCAATTGGATTGATCTTCACTCTTGGCCAAACAGGTTTTTTTCCTTCATCTTTGATATTTTTACAACTAATAAATCAATTTGTTAAAAAAAATGTCGGAAACATCTTATGGAATCCTTCAATCTTCTTGAGTTACTAGTCACAATATCTTGGGGATGAATCTTCACTTCTGGGGGAATTTAAGAACAGTATCAGGACATCATATGCAAAACTCTCCCTGCTGTCGAGGACATCTACAGGGAATGCTGGCGTTGGAGAGCAGCAAAAATCCACACCAAACAGCACATGCTCTGTTCTCCCTGCTATCATCAGGAAAGAGGTCTAGGTGCCACAAGACTCGCCCCACCAGGTTCAGGAACAGCTGCTCCCCCTCCACCATCAGACTCCTCAATGACGAACTCAATCAGGGATTCATTTAAGGACTCTTACTTGTGCACTTCATTGATTTTTTTCTCACTGCATTGCACAGTCAGTTTGCTTACATTTCTTTATTTGTTTATATGTGGACATATCTACTTGAGTAAAGTTTTATTTTTGCACGACCAATGAGTAGTAATTCTGCCTCGCCCTGCAGTAAAAGAATCTCAGGGTTATACGTGATGCCATGCATGTACTCTGACAATAAATCTGATCTTTGAACTTTTAAACTTTGACCACAGATGTGGGCATATTCCTGGTCTTGTCACTTTGCTAATGTTTGTTCTTGGTTTGAAACATTGGAGACAGTGACCAGTTCTTTTTATAAGAAGCAGAGAGAGAGAAATGGAAAGGACCTCTTTCTCTCAGTTGAGAGGTCAGTAACTGGGGGCAGGAAATAATTTAAGCTTCTTTTTCAATCTTTTTATTGGTTTTAACATATGGAAAATACATAGGTACATATGGCAATAATAATAAATTAATATGAAGTTACAAGTATTAAATGACAAAGTACATATGATCCCATGTTATTAAATGGATAAAGGAAAAGAGAAAAAAAAACAACTATATATTCCTAAACTAAGAGTCAAACCCCACCCTATGAGGGTTGCTGGCCAAGTTACTAATAATAATAACTATGGGGTCATATTAACAAAAGAGCAGAGATAATTAATCTACAAATTTTGATAATAATTAAGGGTATAGGTTTAAGTTATTGGAGGAAAGATTAGAAGGGAGTTGAGTAAAAAAATATTTCTCTCTGTAAGAGGTGAGAGTCTGGAACTCAATGCCCGAAAGGATGGAGAAGGCAAAGACAAACGCTGCACGTGAACGTTACCTCAAAGAGCAACTGAAGAGACACAAGCAATAGGATCTAGAGTTGAGAAGTGATATTAACACAAAGTCCAGTTTTGGTCAACATGGGCACAGTAGGCCTTTCTTTGTCCATGATTCCATTCAAAAGCTTGAGGGGCACCCACCACCCCCATGGCAGAAATGATGTGAGGGGCGCTGTCACCGTCAGGATGAGCCTATGGGATGAGGCAGTGGGGCAAGGGTGGGAGTCTGAGTGAAGGGCAGTTCCTGTGTCAGTAGGCCAATCCATTGAACAATATATTTAACAAGGCAGCAGCTGAAGAGGTGTTGAATTATGAATCCTTTCTTACCTTGGCAATTCTAATGCAGAAAAGTAGCAGTGAAGCTGTTTGTTGAGTTCAGCAAACTGGGTGTAACTTCTTTCAAGGAAGGTCACCCCGCTCTGTCCTTCCCGTTCCACTTGTAATTTGTAAAACTGAAATGAGATTGGAGGCATGAATGTCTGGAATTTCAGGAAAATCAAATAGATTAATCCTGAAAGATTTCAAGCCAAATAATTGTGCAGCAGGAGGTTTGCACCACATATTCCAGGACCTCGACACAAGATGCTCATTACTGGGCTTGTAGCATTTGACAAGCAGCACTCTCAAGCTATTTAAAGGTTGATAAAATACCACTTTCCAGGCCTCTGCATCTACCACATCGTTATCAGCAATTCCAGCTTTTGCTGACTGAAGTCTCTTTGCAAAAGAACTGCATTTCCAGAACTTGCAGATATAACAATGGGAAATCATATTTGTAAGGACACTGCACTGGAGCGTACAACAGCTCACCTGCAGCTCATTAATTAGCTAGATCAAATGGGGAGCCAAATCAGAAAGCTTTAAGGTTTGCTATTGGCATCAGTCGAGGGGGTGCGGACCGCACCAGGTGACACCATCAGAGCGGGTGACACCAAAATGACTGTCTATAAAATTGTTGTGCAGTGTTTCAGCAGAAATGTATTATTTTTTTTACAAAAATAACTCTGTAGTTAGTGATATAACAACAATATTTTCTCATAAGCCCAACTTACATGCATCAGGATCGAATCAAAATTTATTGTCATGAACAAGTCACGAGATTCGGTGTTTTATGGCAGCGCCATATTATAACCATCTTACAACATGACTATAAATAATTTTTTTTTTAAATTAGTGGATGAAAAGCGAGGCAGTGTCTTTGGTTCATTGATTATTCAGGAATCTGATGGCAGCGGGGAAGAAGCTGTCCTTCTGCCACTGAGTGCTTGTCTTTCAGCTCCTGTATCTTTTTCCTGATGGTAGCAGAGTGAAGAGGGCCTGATCTGGGTGGTGGGGGTCTCTGAGGATAGAGGCTGCTTTTTTATGACACCACCTCATGTAGATTGTCCTCAATGGAGTGAAGTCTGGTGCCTGTGATGTTGCAAGCCAAGTTAACAACCCTCTGGAAATTTTCCTTGTCCTGAGATTTGGCGCCTCCATACCAGGCAGTGATGCAACTAGCCAGAATGCTCTCCACTCTACCCTGAAGATGGGTTCAAGAGTCTTTGGTGATGTACTGAATTTCCTCAAACACCTCACAAAGCATAGCTGCTGGCGAGCCTTCTTTGTGATTGCATCGACATGGAGGCTCCAGGACAGATCCCCGGAGATGTTGACACCCAGGAATTTGAAGTTCTTGACCCTCTCCACTACTGAGCCCTCAATGAGGTTGGGGTCATTTCTCCTCACTTCCTCCTGAAGTCCACAATCATCTCCTTGATTGAGCACAAGGTTATTAGTGTGGCCCCACCCAACAAGCTGATCTCCCTCCTGTACGCTTCCTCATTGAAATCATGATTCTGCCGACAACTGTGTTATCATTGGGAAATTTATAGATAGCATTGGAAGTGTGCCTGGCCACACAGTCATGGGTGTATTATTAGTAGAGCAGTGGGCTGTGGTGGGGTTCACCTGTGTTGATAATCAGTGAGGAGGAGACATTGTCTCCATTTCATACTGACTGTGGTCTTCCAATGACAAGGTTGAGGATCCAGTTGCAGAATGGGGTACAGAGGCCCAGAGTTTGTAGCTTCTTGACCAGCAGTGAGGGAGTAATGGTGTTGAAGGCTGATCTGTAGTCGATGAAGAGCAGCTGCATGTATGGGGTGACCCAGAGCTGAGTGGAGAGCCAGCGATTTTGCATCTGCTGTATATTTCATCAATATACCTACAGGCTAAAACTCTATACCAATTTACTTTTTGAACCTTCTAATAAGCTGTCATTAGTACCCAATTATAATGATGCTTTGAATCTTGTGGTTTCGTCTGCAAGCACTACCAGCATGCGCTGTTGTTTTTGTTGCTGCTGGTGTTTTTATAATCGCTGCTTTTGTCAAGTTTTCTGGGGTTTTAGCTACAATATTGTGGTAATTAGTATTTGTGAATCTATATTAATAACTTTTTTGTGAATGAAGTAGTAAATAACAGAAAAGAAGGAGAAAAATCATGGGGGGGGTGTTGCAATGCCATGAGTTGCTACACTAGGTGACACCAACCCTATTAACGTCACTGGGCTTACCATAAGGTAAATGTATCAGAATGCTCAAGTCACTACTTCAGCGGTGTGAGGTTATAATATTGCCATATCAATCATTATTGTTTATCCCTAATGACATTGCAAAGAACTCGGGACGAATGTAAAGAGAGCAAAGGCTTTGATAGCCAATTGAAAATCGGCCAATTGAAATTTTGGCCAAACAGGTTTTTTTCCTTCATCTTTGATATTTTTACAACTAATAAATCAATTTGTTTAAAAAAATGTCGGAAACATCTTATGGAATCCTTCAATCTTTCGTCTTGAGTTGCTAGTCACAATATCTTGGGGATGAATCTTCACTTCTGGGGGAATTTAAGGACAGTATCAGGTTTGCAATTCCACACGTTTTGGTTCAAGCTTATAAGGGGCAGTGAACTATACAGACAGACGAGACTCTGGGTTTGATTGGCACTCTTGATCATTTTAGTGCATTTCGCCTTGGGAAACAAGAGCTACGGTACACTTGCTCAAACTCTCCTCTAGGTATCAATTTCCTCTGTGAGAAAACCAGGAGCTGCTTTGGATCAGGTGCAGGCTTTCTGCAGCCTGAACGCCCCCCCCCACCCCACCCCCCGCCATTGAGTGTTGCTCTGCAGCGGAAACCTTGAAAATGGTACCTTTTAAATCCAACAGCAAAAACCTACAGATACTGGAAGTCTGATGCAAAAACAGTTAACTCTAGAAATATTCAACAGGTCAGGCATCATCTCGGGGATAGAAACAGTGTTATCACGAGGCCAATGACCTGATGAAAGGTCATCAACGTGAAATTTTAAATTAAATTCTTAAATTTAGACATACAGCATGGTAACATTTCAGCCCACAAGTCTGTGCCGCCAAATTTACACCCTATTAACCTACACCCCGGTACGTTTCAAACAGTGGGAGGAAACCGGAGCCCCCGGAGAAAACCCACGCAGACATGGGGAGAACGTACAAACTCCTTACAGACAGCAAGGGATTCGACCCCGGTCCGGTCCCAATCATCGGCACTGTAAAACGTCATGCCACCCTCTATTTCTCTCTTCTTCGATGCTGCCTGATCTGCTTGTATTTCCAGCATTTTACAAATCTCTGCAAATCTATCTTATTTATTAAAATACGAGCGACCTCGAGGGTGGCAATTTATATTTTAAAATCTCAAATTGCCAAGTATTCTCAAGGAAGCATCTAAGATTCCAGATTTATTTAAGTCAAGCTTAATTATTGCATGTCAGTTTGACTTGCCACATTACTTACATACTCCTTCTGAGGGGCCATTTTCTTCTCAAAATCACACACCAACACAGACATTATTCGACCATCTGTCTCTAATGTGTATATTTCTGGTGCAAAGGAAAGACTTGGTGGGACGTGTACATTTGCAAATTTCTTCTGTGCCAGATTGTGGGCAAAAAAGTTAATTTTCACTGGTAAACATTTTAGGCTTTCTTTTATTAGGCTGTAGGTGGAAAAAAAAACAATGTTGCTGGTCAGTGTGGAAGAAAGTTCATAGTTATAAATACCAGTACTTGCAATGCCTACAGAAAGAACATTTCCCTCAATGCTGATCCTGGGATTTACTTCCAATCATATGTATTTTCGCTTCAGATGAATTTTATATATTCTGTTCAGCTATGCCAATGGCCAACAAATATTAAACTTTTGGATTGACTTCTATCCTGAGGGGAGGCTTTTAGTTAAACGTGGCCTTGCATCAATCATTGTAAAGGCTGCAGTTAAGCTGGGGATCTCAATTAGCCACAGTGCAGGATAACACCACTTATTAAGCACTCACTGGTAAACGATTCATACACTTGCGATCAATTCAAACTGGATGTTGAACAGGAAGAAGATGCCTGTTCTACTGGAGATGACGGAGTTCTTTATTAATGGCAGGTCTGAGTGTGTGGGGAAGGACACTTCAGGTTCAGAAGGGGTTCCAAATGGCTCATCAGCCTGACTGCAAATACCTGGTTGCCCATGACATTAAAATGTATTGATCATAATTTATGCAGTGATGGAAATGCAACATTTAGCCTTGAGTTGTCAGTTCATTTTCAATGTTTGTTCTAATACAGAGAGCTCTAATTTTTAAACATACTGCTGAACAGTCATTGATTGCATTTGAATCCCAACAAATCAGTCTTGCTGAGTTAGTCTGCTTTATACAAAATGAAGAATATTGCAGGGAAGGATGCCATTTGGCCCATCAGCCCTATGTTTAAGCAGCTTTTCATACATAGTAATAGTAAATAAATTTAAATATCTCCTCAAAATCCCCTTAATTTGTTGGGATCTTTTGAAAAGGTCCCATTCTTTGGACTTAATATTTTGCTCTATTTATTGGCATTAAAGTTACAGCAGTTAATTTCTGCAATTAATTCTTGAACATGTTCCATGAGAGAAATTAATTTCAATAGCAGCATGAGAGTTGAATTTAGATACTGAACGAGCTGGGTATTGGAAAAAAGTCCCACATTCAACCTGGTGAAGTACGAGGTGGCTTGTACATCGGAGTCCATCGGCCGCAAGTTATTGTAAACATACTTCAGATCCTGGACCTCAGACAGCTCAGGAAGTCCAGCTGACAGCATCTAAAACAGACAAGAATGGTAGGTCAGTGAGTTAATGTCCATTAATTTTTCTGCCATAAACATAAATTGACTCTGCCATAATACTAACAGCGAAGAACCACCCATATCTCCCTCTGATGATCCCATCCTGTCCATATCGGACAATGTTGTCTTCAGGAAAGTGCATCCAAGGAAAGCAATCAGCCTGGACAGAGTTCCTGGCCGAGTATTAAAAATCTGTCGACCAACTTACCAACATATTCACAGATATCTTCAATATCTCATTCCAGCAGGGTGTGGTAACCACCACTTTCATACAGGTCTCAATCATACAAGGTGCCCAAGAAGTGTGGTAAACCTGCCTTAATGACTATTAAGGCAGTAGCTCTGACAACAACAGTGATGAAGTGTTTTGAAAAGCTGGATGTTAAAGCATATCAGCTCCTGTCTGAGCGGTGACGTGAATACATTCCAGTTCACCTATCATAGCAACAGGTCTATGGTGGATGCCATCTCACTGGAAAGTTCTGGAACACCTGGACAGTGTAGATGCATTCATCAGGATGCTCTTTATCGACTACATCTTGGCATTTAACACCATCGTCCCCTCAAAACTGATCAGCAAACTCCAAGACCTGGGACTCAACACCCCACTGTGTAATTGGATCATGGATTTCCTCACCTCTAGACCCCAATCAGTGGGGATTAGCAAGAACATCTCCTTCACAATCTCTATCAGTGTCAGAGCACCACAGGGCTACATTTTTAGCCCCCTGTTCCACTCACTTTACACTCACAACAATGTGGCTCAGTACGACAATAACACCATCTACAAATCTGCTGATACCAGTGTATAAAAGAAGGTGATGACTCACTATACAGGAGGGAGATTGAAAACCTGGCTGAATGGTGCACCAACAACAACATTGTACCCAATATCACCAAAGCTAAGGAGCTGATTGTTGACTTCAGGAAAGGAAAGCCAGACGTATACAATCCAGTGATTGTTGGGGGATCAGAGGTGGAGATGGTGAACAAAATTAAGTTCTTGGGAGTCACTATCTCAGAAGATCTTTCCTGGACTCAACACACTACTGGCATCGTGAGGAAAGCACGTCAGCACCTCTACTTTTTCAGGAGTTTGCGGAGGTTTGGTATGACACCAGAAACCCTGGAAAATTTCTTCAGATATACGGTGGAAAGTGTGCTGACCGGCCGCATCAAGGTCTGGTATGGGGACACCAATACCCCTGGGCGTAAAGCCCTCCAATAGGTTGTGGACTCAGCCCAGGACATCACTGGCAAAGCCCTCCCCACTCTTGAGTACATCTACAGGGAATGCTGCCGTTGGAGGTGGCAGCAATTATCAAAGACCCTCACCACCCAGCACACGCTCTGTTCTCGCTGCTGCCATCAGGAAAGAGGTGTTGGTACCACAAGACTCGCACCACCAGGTTCAGGAACAGCTGCTACCCCTCCACCATCAGGCTCCTCAACAACAAACTCAATCAGGGACTCATTTAAGGACACTTGCATTTTATGGATTAAAAAAAATTCCTTCTGCATTGAAGAGTCAGTTTGTTTACATTCATTATCTGTTTACAGTTTTTTTTTTAGTTGTTTGCATGTGTACGCTGCATACAGTTTCTTTTTGCACTACCAATAAGTGGTCATTCTAAGTTGGCTGCAGAAAAAGAATCTTAGGGTGGTATGTGATGTTGTGTATGTTCTCTGACAAGATGTAAATCTGAAATCTAATTACAGAGAGACTACAACTCTTGTCCACACAGTGACCTGTGGGATGCTGGAGTGATGCCACCATCTTCTGTCACAGGCAGTCTGTTTCTTTGGCTCTTGGTTCATTATTCTTGTTATGGCTTTGTGCTGTATGGGCCTGAAACTTCTAAAGAGGGACATCTTGTGACATCTGCCATTATTTATAACTTTTCCTGCAGATTTCAAAGTTAAGCCCTGGTCACTGCTTAATTTGATCTGCTGCTGTTTCAGGTGGATAACGGTGAACGGGAGGGAAAGTAGACACTTGGAGATGTCAAAGCTGCGCGTATCACCAATGAGACGAGAAAGGTTGAGAGCAGAACTGAGAATCAGTGATGATGGATGTGAATTAATGTGGTAGAGAAAGAGGAATAAAGAGCGGGAACATAAGTTTAGCACAAGAGCGAGAAAGGCACACAGGAAAAGAAAATCTTATATGGAAATTCACAAACTGGAGAATTGTGACTCCACAGTTAAGTCATTTTTTTCACAGCAGCTGATTTGATGGGTGCATGATGCGGATATTAACCAGACAGGGTTTCAGAAGCAGGGGCTGAGGATGGTGACTTGGATTCACCGCTGGAAAAGGCAGTAAGCTATGCAGCTCTGGAAGTTACGAGAGCACAGAGGTAGCGGCATCGGAAAAGGTGGTGGGATCTTTGAAGGAACTGCTTCTCTTTCTTGTATTAAATTAAATTTCAAAGTTAGACATACAACAGGGCCCACGAGCACATTACACCCAATCTAACCCACATATGTTTTGGAGGAAAACGGAACACCCAGGGGAAACCCATGCAGACAACGTGCGGGATTCGAACCTCCATCCTGATCGCTGGCGCTGTAACAGTGGCGTGCTAACTGTGCTGCCACACTCATACTTACAGGGCAAGTAACATATAAAATGAATCGACGCCTTAAACAAAGACTAAGGGCAAGATATCTTTCATTTTAATGCTCTCTCCCCAATCTGAACATTTCTCTTTGGTAGCAAGTGGAAAGATGATCACTGGCCATTTTGATTATTTAATGCAGAGAACCCAATCTGGGAGAGATGGAGAGATAGCAGCTATCAACACATCCAACCGGGGATCTCAGGAGAAAGTGAAGGATCCTGGTGTGTCCACACATGGAGCAAGGGCTACCAATTCCCAGTAATGGGCTGCACTCACCAATAAGCCCAGAGTGTAGCCACTTAGCCCCACATCTCAGCACCTCCTACCAGTCTTCACAGGAAGTCTCTCCACTCCAGGCCAGAGATGGAGCTTGGCTGGCTTTGGAGTCAGACTCCCAACAAACAGCAGAACCATGAGTAACACATCTCCAAATATATAAAGCTATAGTGATCCCTTTAAGCGTTGATTCCGTTGGCACTCTGATTCATATCCTGACTGCCAAGCAAGGTAACAATGAAGTCATTATCAACACTGCAGTTTGTTGACACATTTATTCTGCTTAACAGGTTGCATCCAATTAAGAGAGATACGGGGCCTCCTACAGAGGAGATACGGGCCTTTCAACCCATATGGTGACCAAGTTTGTGCCATTTGGTTGCATTGGACCCATATTCCACTAAACATTTTTGATCCATTTTTTTAAAAACCAAAAGTAAACTTTATTAAAAGGAAAACCTGGTCAGAACCTGTTCCCACCCTTACTTTCATATCCATATATTCCTGTCATTGTGCATTGCAACTTTCAATACTATTTACACCATTACCACCACTGTGGCACCTTGTTGCTTCTCTCCCTGCCCCACACCCAACCTCGTTTGTGGGACTTCCCCTCAGTCTCATTCCCTCAATGCCCGGTAATGGAAGGACTCTAGACTGCGGTCTGTATACAAGTAATGCAGCTCCACCCTGCTAAAATCGTAAAGCTCTTCCCCATTCTGAGTAGAGTTCATACATGTCACGTTCAGTCCTACGGGAGAATCAATATTCCATTCTTGTGCTCGTTGTGGCACATCTAGCATGAGTCTGGTTCACAGCACAGACTTGTTTTCTGAACGATTTCCCTTGGAAAGTCTGGTAAGTAAATTTGTTCAAAGTTTCCCTTGAAGGTTGACCTATAAAATGTTACCGACACTCTTATAAGAGCATGAAAGCAGTGGGGGTAAGCTGCTACTGGAAGATTCGGATCAAAATGTTCCACGATTGGGAAAGCATCCATCACTGCTTCCCAAAATAGAGGTGTTCAAGCATAACTCTAGTCAGCTTACAGCTTCTATGAATTCCCTGGTTCCCATGATTAAGGTTCCAGATGATGAAAAAGAATGCTGCAGGTGCTGAAAAGCTAAATCAAAAATTGGAACATGTTGGAAATACTCAGCAGGTCAGGCTGCACCTGCGGGAAGAGAAGCAAATGTCAATGTTTCAGGTAGGAGGCCCTTGGTCAGGACTGGGAAAAAGACAGAAGGATTTGTTTAGTTGCAGGGAAAGTGATCTCTATACTCAGAACATATCCAGCTTATTCCCCATGTTCACCAGGTTTCAAGTTTCAAGTCAGGTTTATGGTCATCTGATTGCTCAAGGACAACCAGACGAAAGTGTTCTTTGGTGGTCCTCGGTGCAAAACACACAGACACACAACCAGACATAACACACATGCAGACAATACACAGGACAATTCATAGCTACAAATAAATAAACATTGTTTCGTACCCGATCCATGACATCCCTCTCCACAATCTTCCCTGCAGCTTTACAAGCTTCCATTGCCTCTTTTCCAAATCTGACAAAAGATCTCTGACCTGAAACATTGACTCTGTTTCTCCTCTCACAGATGTGGCCTCACCCATTTGAGCATTTCCAGCATTTTCTGCCTTCGTGCTGAATACGAAGACCTTCCTATTGCAGCTTGTAAAACTTAAAAGAGGCTTTCAATGTCGTAAAAATGTACTCAAATTCCTGCTCACTCCACAACCTTATTTTCCACAGAAGGAGTTTGGAGGATGTCATAAATTCTCTCTCACCAGCTCCAGCAGATTCATCAGGAGCTGAGTGTGTTGACGGATAATGTTATAAGCCTGACAGCTCAGGTCCACAAACGTCTGGAATCGTACTCCATTTTTGCCACCTTCTGTGATGAAGTGCTCCATTTCGGCAGTAAATATAAAAGGAGCGCGATCCCTAGTCAAAATCAATGGACAAGTCATTAATAAAATGCGAACATCACAATCTGGAGAAATTTTCAACTAAAACATGAAAATGCAGCAAATACTGAACAGATTAGGGAGCACCTGTGAACAAAGAAACAGAGTTAACATTTTGGGTTAAAGACTACACAGTGGAACAGAGAAAATAATAAAAAACAATCTGATTCTAAAGTAGGGGAAGGGTGATCAGGATACGTGGAATATCTCTGATTGTGTGAGGCTAAGAGTGTCATGTTGATAAGATACTGAGCAAACCATTGGTTGACTGATTAATGGAGGAGGTGAGAGAGAGAGAGAGAGAGAAAGAAAGACAAAGAGATTTTATTTTACATAGCCGCTGCGTTCCGGGAAATTATTCCCAAATTTACGGATTTCAGTCTGTCTAAAAAGATCAGAACAGAAGTGAGTGACTCATTCCCATTCTGAAATTTTACCTGCGCACCCCTAGATGTTATTGTGAACTGCCTGCAGTTCCGATTAGACTGCAACAATGGCTAACGAATCGCACGTATTTGCAAGTCCTGCTCTTTACTTAGTGTACTTCCAGTATTCAGTGTAAACTCATGTAAGGAAACGGAGATTTTGAGTTTTGGTCGTTTGTGTGTGAACGGCCACTCTGGAAGGTAGGAAAAAAAATTCAATGGGGAAAAAAAGTAAATTCTATTGGAGATAGAGACATGAAAAGAATAAATTTGGTCAAATCTGCAGAAATTTCCCAGTCCATCAGACGATTTCACTGGAGGGAGAATCAGAATTAAATGTGAACAAGTTGTATTTATATTGTTTATTCAAGCATAAAGTAAGTTTTGTACATTCACATATAATAAAGGAGCTAGTGTCTTTCACACCCTTCAAAGAGTAGAGGGGTCACAGACAATTGCAGATGCTTGAATCTGCAGCATAAAATAAACTGCTGGAGGAACTCGGTAGACCAGACAGCATCTGTGGAGGGATTCATGGACGTTTCCTGACCTGCTGAGTTTGTGGATCAGTTTGTTATTGCATGGCACGATTGACGGCCAGTGCCAGCGATTGGGACCAGGGTTTGAATTTTGCATTTTCTGTGGGTTTTCCTCGGGGGCTCCGGTTTCCTCCCACCATTTGAAATGTAACAGGGGATGTAGGTTAACTGGGTGTAAGTTGGGCGGCATGGGTTTGAGGGCCGAAATGGCCTGTTACTGTGCAGTATGTTTGCGTGTCTAAATTTAAATTTAAAAAGCAGAGTCATTGCAAGAAACCCAGAAGCCAATTTAAAAACTGCCAGGTCTCTGAAAAAGCAAACTAATGAGTTTTGGTTTTGGTCTTTACCAGGAGAATTCTTCTGCTCTTCCTCGTTTCATATGTTGGGAACATTTAGAAACATTTTAATGGCTAATTGGTGCCTCTATTTAATATTTCACCAGCGAGGGAACCCCAGTGCAACATGTTGTTTGACCATTAGACAACCCATGTTACTCAAGTATCAGGCATGGTGCTTGAACACCTCCTCTCTGTAATTGGATTCTGGACTTCCTAACAGAAAGACCACTATCTGTATTGATAGCAGAATTTTGAACCCCATCACACTGATCGCTGGGGCACCCCAGGTGTGTGGTCAGGCCGCTCCTGTTCACACTACTAACCCACAACTGCATCGTCAGATCCAGCTCCAACAGTGTCATCAGGCTTTCAGATGACACGGTAGTCATTGGCCTCAACAGCAGCAGTGATGAGTCGCACTGTAGAGAAGAGGTGGAAAATCTCATGAAATGGTGCACCAGTAACAACCCGAGTCTCAATGTGGACGAGGAGAAGGAGATGGTCGTGGACTTCAGCAGGACCAGGAATGACCTCCCTCTTCTCCACATCATCAACTCTGTAGTAGAGAGTGGAGAGCACCAAGTTCCTTGATGTTCACTTAACTAGAGACCGATAGTGGACATTCAACATCTCCTCACTTGTCAGGAAGGCGCAACGCTGACAGTACTTCCTGAGAAGCCTAAAGTAGGCAAGGCTATCTTCTGTTACATCAACCTTCTATAGGAGCTCTACTGAGAGTGTCCTGGCTGGCTGCATCACAGTGTGGTGCGGTTGTTGCAGAGAAATGGATTGCAGGTCAATCCGCGGGACCATAAGAGTGGCAGAGAGGATCAATGGAGTCTCCCACCCCACTCCAACCCCCCCCCATCAATGTGATCTACCTGGATTGTTGTCAGTAGAGGGCGTGCAAAATCATTGAGGACCTCTTCCACCCTACACACAGCATCTTTCAGCTGCTCCCATCAGGACAAGATACAGGAGTTTCAGAGCCAGCCCCACTAGGCTGAGGAACAGCTCTTCTACGGGCAGTGAGAATGCTGAACGACCAAAGGAACTGCTCACACTAACTGTCCAAGACTCACATTTGTATAAACAATATTTATTTGTTCTCGATAACATCTTTCTTTCTTTGGCTTGGCTTCGCGGACGAAGATTTATGGAGGGGGTAAAAAGTCCACGTCAGCTGCAGGCTCGTTTGTGGCTGACCAGTCCGATGCGGGACAGGCAGACACGATTGCAGCGGTTGCAAGGGAAAATTGGTTGGTTGGGGTTGGGTGTTGGGTTTTTCCTCCTTTGCCTTTTGTCAGTGAGGTGGGCTCTGCGGTCTTCTTCAAAGGAGGCTGCTGCCCGCCAAACTGTGAGGCGCCAAGATGCACGGTTTGAGGCGTTATCAGCCCACTGGCGGTGGTCAATGTGGCAGGCACCAAGAGATTTCTTTAGGCAGTCCTTGTACCTTTTCTTTGGTGCACCTCTGTCACGGTGGCCAGTGGAGAGCTCGCCATATAATACGATCTTGGGAAGGCGATGGTCCTCCATTCTGGAGACGTGACCCATCCAGCGCAGCTGGATCTTCAGCAGCGTGGACTCGATGCTGTCGACCTCTGCCATCTCGAGTACCTCGACGTTAGGGGTGTGAGCGCTCCAATGGATGTTGAGGATGGAGCGGAGACAACGCTGGTGGAAGCGTTCTAGGAGCCGTAGGTGGTGCCGGTAGAGGACCCATGATTCGGAGCCGAACAGGAGTGTGGGTATGACAACGGCTCTGTATACGCTTATCTTTGTGAGGTTTTTCAGTTGGTTGTTTTTCCAGACTCTTTTGTGTAGTCTTCCAAAGGCGCTATTTGCCTTGGCGAGTCTGTTGTCTATCTCATTGTCGATCCTTGCATCTGATGAAATGGTGCAGCCGAGATAGGTAAACTGGTTGACCGTTTTGAGTTTTGTGTGCCCGATGGAGATGTGGGGGGCTGGTAGTCATGGTGGGGAGCTGGCTGATGGAGGACCTCAGTTTTCTTCAGGCTGACTTCCAGGCCAAACATTTTGGCAGTTTCCGCAAAGCAGGACGTCAAGCGCTGAAGAGCTGGCTCTGAATGGGCAACTAAAGCGGCATCATCTGCAAAGAGTAGTTCACGGACAAGTTTCTCTTGTGTCTTGGTGTGAGCTTGCAGGCGCCTCAGATTGAAGAGACTGCCATCCGTGCGGTACCGGATGTAAACAGCGTCTTCATTGTTGGGGTCTTTCATGGCTTGGTTCAGCATCATGCTGAAGAAGATTGAAAAGAGGGTTGGTGCGAGAACACAGCCTTGCTTCACGCCATTGTTAATGGAGAAGGGTTCAGAGAGCTCATTGCTGTATCTGACCCGACCTTGTTGGTTTTCGTGCAGTTGGATAATCATGTTGAGGAACTTTGGGGGACATCCGATGCGCTCTAGTATTTGCCAAAGCCCTTTCCTGCTCACGGTGTCGAAGGCTTTGGTGAGGTCAACAAAGGTGATGTAGAGTCCTTTGTTTTGTTCTCTACACTTTTCTTGGAGCTGTCTGAGGGCAAAGACCATGTCAGTGGTTCCTCTGTTAGCGCGAAAGCCGCACTGTGATTCTGGGAGAATATTCTCAGCGACACTAGGTATTATTCTATTTAGTAGAATCCTAGCGAAGATTTTGCCTGCAATGGAGAGCAACGTGATTCCCCTGTAGTTTGAGCAGTCTGATTTCTCGCCTTTGTTTTTGTACAGGGTGATGATGGTGGCAGTTTACCTTGGTCCCAACAAAGCTTGAAAAACTCATGCAGTTTGGCATGCAGAGTTTTGCCGCCAGCCTTCCAGACTTCTGGGGGGATTCCATCCATACCTGCTGCTTTGCCACTTTTCAGTTGTTCGATTGCCTTATATGTCTCATCCAGGGTGGGAACCTCATCCAGCTCTAGCCTTAGGGGCTGTTGAGGGAGCTGGAGCAGGGCGGAATCTTGGACTGAGCGGTTGGTACTGAAAAGAGATTGGAAGTGTTCTGACCATCGGTTGAGGATGGAGATCTTGTCGCTGAGGAGGACTTTGCCGTCTGAGCTGCGCAGCGGGCTTTGGACTTGGGGTGAGGGGCCGTACACAGCCTTTAGAGCCTCGTAGAAACCCCTGAAGTCGCCAATATCCACGCTGAGCTGTGTTCGTTTGGCGAGGCTAGTCCACCACTCATTTTGGATCTCCCGGAGTTTGCGCTGAAGATGGCTGCATGCGCGACGGAAGGCTTGTTTCTTCTCTGGACAGGACGGCTTTGTAAGGTGAGCCTGGTGGGCAGCTCGCTTCTTTGCCAGCAGCTCCTGGATTTCCTGGCTGTTTTCGTCAAACCAGTCCTTGTTTTTCCTGGAGGAGAAGCCCAGTACCTCTTCAGTGGATTGCAGTATGGTAGTCTTCAACTGATCCCAGAGGGTTTCAGGGGACGGGTCCGTGAGGCGGGTTGCAACGTCGAGCTTTGCTTTGAGGTTTGCCTGGAAGTTTCCTCTCGCTTCGTCTGACTGCAGTTTTCCAACATTGAACCTCTTTCTGGGGGCTTTATTGTTCCTGGGCTTTGGCTTGAAGTGAAGGTTGAGCTTGCAGCGAACCAGCCGGTGGTCAGTGTGGCATTCCGCGCTAGGCATGACCCTGGTGTGGAGCACATCTTGTTTGTCACTTTCTCGCACCAGGATGTAGTCCAGGAGGTGCCAGTGTTTGGATCGGGGATGCATCCAGGTGGTCTTAAGGCTGTCCCTCTGCTGAAAAAGGGTGTTTGTAATGACAAGCCGCTGTTCTGCGCAGAGCTCCAACAGGAGGCGCCCATTGTCGTTGCACTTGCCGACGCCATGCTTGCCCAGGATTCCTGGCCAGGTTTCTGAGTCTTTGCCGACACGAGCGTTGAAGTCGCCCAGGATGACAACCTTGTCGGCTGTAGGGGTACGTTGGATGAGGTTGCGCAGGTCGGTGTAGAACTTGTTCTTTTCTGCTGGTTCCGCCTGGAGGGTTGGAGCATAGACACTGATGAGGGTGATGTGACACTTGTTTTGAAGTGGGAGTCGCATGTTCTGCAAATGTATTGTTTGTCTGGTTGTTTGCGGAGACTGGAGAATGCTGTTTTGTCGGGTTGTACTTGTACAATCAGATGACAATAAACTTGATTGGACTTGAGGCCAGGCTTGTATTGATGGGAGGGCAGAAGGGAGGGAGGTGAATTGATTGAAACATAGAAGATCCTGAAGGATCTTGACCAGATGTTTCCTCTTCGTTGAAGACAGAAGATTTTTTTTTTCCAGAAGCGATTACAGCGCCAGCAACTTGGGTGCAAATCAGGGGCTGTCTGTAAAGCATTTGCATGTTCTACCCGCGTCTGTGTCCGTTTTCTCCAGGTGCTTTGGTTTCTGCCCACCCTTCAAAAATGTATGGGGCTGTAAATTCATTGGGTGTAATTGGGGAAGCACATGCTCATAGGCTGAAAGGGCCTGTTACCGTGTTGTATGTCTCAATTTCAAATGCAAAGGTTACCAGGATTATGGCAGGAATGCAATTTGATCAATTATTGAATGGCGGAGCAGGTTTAAGGTGTGGAAGTCGCCCCCCCCCTCCCTGCTCCTTATTTGGGTGTTGAGCTGAAAAAGTGGTGTCTCTGTGCTACATTAAATGATGACAAGGTATCGGGGGACTCCCTGATTATATTAAAATTCAAAGTTCAGATTTATTGTCAGAGTACATACACTACATCACATACAACCCTGAGATTCTTTTCCTGTGGGCCAGTTAGAACTTCTCCTTGTAGATTATTTATATTTTTCTTGAGTACAGTTTACACAAACAAAAGTGAGAAATGTAAATAAAGAAAGAAATGTAAACAAATTGACTGTGCAAATAGAGAAAAATATTCAATAATGAATAATGTGCCAAATAAGAGTCTTTAAATGAGTCTCTGATTGAGTTTGTTGTTCAGGAGTCTGATGGTGGAGGGGTAGCAATGGCTCCTGAACCTGGTGGTCTTGAGGCCCCGATACCCCAGCACTGAACAGAGCCCAGCTCGCTTGACTGCCGTCTAGTCCATTACACTCACCTCTTCACACTTCCAATCATCTGAGCATGCCCCAGAAACTTCCCAAAGTCGATGTGGAACATGTGGCCTGTGGTTCTCACCATGATGTTGTCATTGTGGCGATCACAGACACCCAGCACAAAAGTTGCAACGCACCAGCCAGCGCAGGATCTGACAAAATTTTCCATAGCCTAGCAATTCAAATGTAAAACGGCAAATACATGAAATGACACAAGTTTCAAACCAAGGAAATATAGCTGAACAATTCCCTGACTAAAGTATAGATTCTCTTCACTGTTTAATACATGATAAATGGGAAGATTGAGGCTCAAAAAAGGGCGAGAAGGACGAGTGGCATTCTAAGTGGATTGAGATTAGCTCTCAACCTACTTATAACATTATGGGAAGATACTGAGCAGAAGGGGAAGGAGGTGGGATAAGATTATGTTTTAATTAAGACTCACTTTGTTGTGTAGCTCCTCAGTAGGGTTGTGTTCTTGAAACCATTTTAAAAGAGTGCTTTCCTTGAATGGCCCAGTCATTCCATGTTTCATGTGGATCTTGGCAAGTGTTGTGGCACCAGGAATTATCTCCACCATTCCTGCAACAAGTCCAAAATGTTGAGTGAAAAAGCCATCTACATTTTTGAACTGTTTTAATGACATTGGCTGCCACATAATTCCACTGCAAAATCGTTGACAATTCCCACCATGACTTACTTTACATTGGTCACATTTAATCATTTATTAAAAGGTAATATAAACAAATTGTGGCTTATTTTCACATATACATTCATATACACACACCCACACAGATATATTGATCGATTGGTAGGTAGGGAGATAGATGCAAATGAACACACAATTATCTATTTCCCTTTCCAATATATTTTATTGAGTTTTATAAGTAAATTGTACATAGGTATTAATAATAAGTATCCAACAAAGTGGATTCACTATTATATATGGCTACAATAACCTATGCTAGATTGAAAAAGACAAAAAAGACATAACATAAAAATTATACTAAAATTGTACTAATAGTCTAACCCCTCCCTTGTGAAGTTATTGGTTGAACACATGTGTTCCAATATTGTAATAGGGAAAAACCAAACCAGAAAATGGGATCTAAATAATCTTCTAAATTATGAAAATAATTAAGGACCCCATACATGTACAAAGTTAAAATTAATTTCAGTAGTAGAACATGTAATTTTTTTTCCAAAGTCGGGCATGCCATCACATCCGACAGCCGTTGAATATGAGTAGGAGGGACGGCATTTTTCCATCTCACAAATATCACTCTTCTAGCAATAAAGAGAGCAAGTCAGCTACATGGGATTGAAGCCTAGACAAATTCAAGTCAGTTGGCTTACTCATTCCAAACAAGGCAAGAATAGGATTAGGAATCAAAATAATATTAAGAACTAAAGACAAGGTATGAATTTTTTTTCCCCAATAGATGGAAAGAGAAGAACAAGTGCAAAACATAAAGTATGTCCTTTAAAATATGTCATTTTTTGGGGAGAGATTCACCGCTGGTTACTGATGTTTAATATGTGCCAACTGTTGAATACATTGTCTGATGATTGGCTCCACTGCCCTTGATGTGGGCAACCTGTAAATTATTTTTAACAAACATTGAACAGAAGTGACCAAGGACCAATTTTGCCCATGCTGGCCTCTGAGTGTGCTGCAGTAAAATCTCATACAGAACCTTAGTTCCTAACACTTAAACACTCAGCAACTACAGTGAGAAGCTCCATTGAAGTGGGCATTACTCTAAAATGACACACTGATCAATAACTGAGTGGTGCAGCAAGCATCTCTTAGGGAGACATGTTCAATAGTTCCATCTGTGGGGGGGTTTGCACATTCACCTTGTGACCTCATGGGTTTCTGCCCACACTCCAAAAATTTGTATGTTGGTGGGTTAATTGAGGAACTAGATTGCAGGACAATTAGAACCTAGTTGAGGGGCATGTGAGTGGAGTTACAGGGGACAAAGTGAAGGAATAAATGATGGTATTACACAAATAACCAGCATAGAACTTGAAAACTCTCCTATTTCTGTGAAAAATGTGATCAAGGAGAATATGATATAACCTCTTCATTACTGAAACTTGGGGTTTAAACTCTGAATATAGTTTAGTTGGCATCAGATGCAAGGATCGACAATGAGATAGACAACAGACTCGCCAAGGCAAATAGCGCCTTTGGAAGACTACACAAAAGAGTCTGGAAAAACAACCAACTGAAAAACCTCACAAAGATTAGCGTATACAGAGCCGTTGTCATACCCACACTCCTGTTTGTCTCCGAATCATGGGTCCTCTACCGGCATCACCTACGGCTCCTAGAACGCTTCCACCAGCGTTGTCTCTGCTCCATCCTCAACATCCATTGGAGCGCTTTCATCCCTAACGTCGAAGTACTCGAGATGGCAGAGGTCGACAGCATCGAGTCCACGCTGCTGAAGATCCAGCTGCGCTGGGTGGGTCACGTCTCCAGAATGGAGGACCATCGCCTTCCCAAGATCGTGTTATATGGCGAGCTCTCCACTGGCCACCGTGACAGAGGTGCACCAAAGAAGAGGTACAAGGACTGCCTAAAGAAATCTCTTGGTGCCTGCCACATTGACCACCGCCAGTGGGCTGATATCGCCTCAAACCGTGCATCTTGGCGCCTCACAGTTTGGCAGGCAGCAACCTCCTTTGAAGAAGGCCGCAGAGCTCACCTCACTGACAAAAGGCAAAGGAGGAAAAACCCAACACCCAACCCCAACCAACCAATTTTCCCCTGCAGCCGCTGCAACCATGTCTGCCTGTCCCGCATCGGACTTGTCAGCCACAAACGAGCCTGCAGCTGACGTGGACTTTTACCCCCTCCATAAATCTTCGTCCGCGAAGCCAAGCCAAAGAAAGAAAGAAGATAGTTTAGTTGGAAAACAACAATATTATAGCACTGACCTCTCCCCCTTCCTGTTGATATGCACCGATAGATGATCATACTCATACTCAGACCCTCCTGGCACCACATTCGATCCATTAATTTCACCATCTGCAGAACCAACATGTCCTGTCGCAGGTCGTCTCCTGACTGGGAAGAGGCAGAGTTCCAAACCAGTTTGAAAATAATAACCAACTCCTTCTCCTCTCCCACTGGAGGAATGTTCCTAGCGGTGCTGGCTTAAGTGAGCATTAATTATATTTACAATAGCAAAGGATCATGGAGGTAAATTACAGGAAGAATATGTGACATTTGTAGCAAATGCACACTGGCTTTACAACCTTTAATGTTACTGGTAGGTCTCCATGTGTTGTTGGCCCCAGAACATCTAAGTAAAAACTTTGTTTTCTTTTCACGTTATATAATATAAATGTTTTTTTTATGTAGTTGGTAGGAGAGAAGTAAGGGGCCTTAAACTTTGAGCTGAGTCTTAAGAGGGCCAGAGGTAAAATAAAGGGTTAAGAATGGCTGATTTAGATTTTTACAGTACAAAAAAACACACCTTTTGGTTCAACATCACCCTGCCGGCAAAGTTGTCCATGTGAATGGGCGCCTATTGCAAATGTTGCCATTAAGATACAGTACAACTCCAACTATCCGAAATGGTCAGGACCAGGCCTTTTTTGGATAAACAATATTTTCGGATAACTGGTCATTTTTTAAAAACAGCCCAGTAGCAACAGCAAATCACTTGTAACAGTGTTTCAACAACAAAACAACAAGGGAAGAACTTTTAAGCATTAAAATAATGTTTAATTCTCACCAAAACAAACCATCTGAACAAAATAAAACCAACACCAATAATTCAAAATTCTACTCAGAGGTTTTTCCAAAATTACAGTTTTTTTTCTACCTGTGATGTCAGTATGGCTCCAAAGAAAAATTTTGGATAACTAAGGATTTCTGATATCCTCAAAATTTTTGACCTCATTTTGGCTTCAGAGTTTCTCAGATAAATGAGGACTTCTGATTTTTCCTGAAATCCTCAATTATCCAAAAAAATTTTCAGAGCTGATCACTTCGTAGTCCAAAAAAAATTTTGGATAACTGAGAATTTTGGATAATCTCATTTCGGATAATCGGAGTTGTACTATATGATTAAAGAGGAGATAACAATCACAGGAAATTCACGTTATGCAGGAAAGGTGGCTAAACAGAAGAAATTTAACAATATTTTATGTATCTGAATGGCCAGAAGCTTTTTCCTGGAACTAAAATTGTTAACAGAAATGGGCATAGATTTCAGGTGCTCAGGACCAAGTCCAAGGGAATGTAAAAAGAAAGTGGTGGGTGCCTGAAATGCTGGAAATGGTGGTGGAGGCAGGTACAATGAGAGCTTTTAAGAGACTAATAGATAATGGAACTGAGAAAAATAGGGGGTTATGCAGTTGGGAAATTCTAGGTCGTTGTTACAGAGGAGTTTATTAGATCAGCACAACACTGTGTTGTAGATTTCTATGTTCTATTTTACTTTTGAAGTTCCAAATCTATGGGAACGGAAACTTAAACTGCTGGGTTGACTGTCAATCTCCTCTGAAGGTGTTGCAATGTTGCCATTGATAGGAGGGTCGAGTAACAAAGTCCCATGTTAAGCCAATCAATTTTCACATTGATGGCTAACAGACAATTGTAATAAACATATATAAAAGGACATCTTAAGAGAGGAATTAGGAAAGCTAAAAGAAGGTACGAGAAAACTACGGCAAGCAGGGTGAAAACTAATCCAAAAGAGTTCTACAAATATGTTAATGGTAAGAGGAAAGCTAGAGACAAAATTGGTCCCTTAGAAAATCAGAGTGGAAAACTGTGTGTGGAACCTAGAGAAATGGGGGAGATATTGAACAGTTTCTTTTCTTCGGTATTCACTAAGGAGAAGGATATTGGGAGATGTGGGATAAAAAAAGCAAATTGGGTAAATATGGGGAATATAGAGATTACAAAAGGTGTAGTTTTAAGGCTTTTGAAGAATATAAAGGTGGATAAGTCTCCGGGACCAGACGGGATCTTCCCCAGGACATTGAGAGAAGTGAAGGAGGAAATAGCAGAGGCTCTGGCGGTAATTTTTCAAATGTCATTAGATATGGGGATAGTGCCGGAGGATTGGCGCATTGCGCATGTGGTTCCGTTATTTAAAAAGGGTTCAAGGAGGAAGCCTGGCAACTATCGGCCTGTAAGTTTGACGTCTGTGGTAGGTAAATTAATGGAGAAAATTCTTAGAGATAGTACTTATAAACATCTGGATAGACAGGGTCTGATCAGGAGCACTCAACATGGATTTGTGGGAGGAAGATCATGTTTGACCAATCTGATTGAATTTTTTGAAGAGGTGACTAGGAATGTGGATGAGGGTAGCGCAGTGGATGTTGTCTATATGGACTTCAGTAAGGCCTTCGATAAGGTACCACATGGAAGGTTAGTTAGGAAGGTGCAGTCTTTAGGTATAAATTTTGAGATAGTCAAATGGATTGAACATTGGCTGAAAGGGAGAGGCCAGAGAGTGGTAGTGGATAATTGTCTGTCAGGTTGGAGGCCGGTGACCAGTGGTGTGCCTCAAGGATCTGTATTGGGCCCATTGTTGTTCGTTATATACATTAATGATCTAGATGATGGGGTGGTGAATTGGATTAGTAAATATGCAGACGATACTAAGATAGGTGGAATAGTGGATAATGAAGAAGGTTTTCAAGGATTGCAGAGGGATTTGGGCTGCTTAGAAAAGTGGGCTGAAAAATGGCAGATGGAATTTAATGCTGATAAGTGTGAGGTGCTTCATTTTGGTAAGAAGAATCAGAATAGGACATATGTGGTAAATGGGAGAGCATTGAGGAATACAGAAGAGCAGAAAGATTTAGGAGTGACAGTACATCGTTCCCTGAAGGTAGAAACTCACGTGAATAGGGTGGTGAAGAAGGCTTTTAGTATGCTGGCCTTTATCAATCATTGCATGGAATATAGGAGTTGGAAGGTGATGTTGAGATTGTATAAGACGTTGGTGCGGCCTAATTTGGAGTTCTGTGTGCAGTTCTGGTCGCCTAATTATAGGAAGGATATAAACAGAGTGGAGAGAGTGCAGAGAAGGTTTACCAGAATGTTGCCTGGGTTTAAGCATCTGGAGTATGGGGAGAGATTGGACAGATTGGGTCTTTATTCTTTGGAGCGTAGAAGGTTGAGAGGGGATTTGATAGAAGTATTTAAGATTATGAAAGGGATAGACAGAATGGATGTGGATAGACTATTTCCGTTAAGAGGAGGAAAGATTAAAACAAGAGGACATGAGTTAAGAATTAAGGGGCAGAGGTTTAGAGGTAACATGAGGGGGAACTTCTTTACTCAGAGAGTGGTAGCTGTGTGGAATGATCTTCCGGGAGAAATAGTGGCGGCGGAGTCAATTGTATTATTTAAGAAAAGGTTGGACAGGTATATGGATGAGAAGAAGATGGAGGGTTATGGGCATTGTGCAGGGAGGTGGAACTAGAAAGGGGTGTTTGGTTCGGTGCGGACTAGAAGGGCCTAATGGCCTGTTTCCGTGCTGTAATTGTTATTAACTTGTTAAATAACTGAACTTAAAATATGCATTACATTTCACTAATCTGTCTGGACCTTTATCTTGCGAGACCAACTTTCTTTCAGATAAAAATAATGGGTTGCATTTTTAAGAGGGAGACCAATTGTTGAACTTGTCACGTAGCTTGGGTAAGTGTGAACTGAGCAGGCAAGGATGAGGGCAGATTAATAAGTCTTACTACTGCCAGGATACTCCAGGCTGGTATTCAGATTTGTGCTGATTTTTAGTGTAGAGACAGTCAAATTTTTACTTCAAGTGAAATAGGTTGGTTACAGTTCAGTTGTAAACTATGGCTGTGGACATTCATAATTCATGTAATAAATGTCTGAACTTCCGTCCCAAGTGAATCATAATGAACACCAAATGCTCATTAACCAAAATGAATAAAATTTAGTGTAACTGCAAAAAACATCAAGAGGAAATCTATACAACCTTCTGTACAAGACTAAACCATTCACATTGTCCCCATTAAAATAAATGAAACCTGGACTCCCACTCAGGAACATTAGAACTGGAAGTACTTGAGCCTGAAAACATCTTCTTTCATGAAATGATTAAAAGGGAATGAACTAAATATAATCTGCATGCTCTTGCATCATTTAGAGTTAATCTTAACACTTGTGTCACTTGCACTGTCCTGACGGGGATGGAAATACAAAAAAAACACATTGCTGGAGAAATGACCTGGACAACCCTTGGGTATTTATTTTTAAATTTAGACATACAGCACGGTAACAGGCCATTTTGGCCCACGTGCCCATGTCGCCCAATTTGCACCCAATTAACCGACAGCCCCCAGTACGTTTTGAAAGGTGGGAGGAAGCTGGAGCCCCTGGGGAAAACCCACAGAGACACAGGGAGAAAGCACCAACTCCTTACAGACACCGCAGGATTCAAACCTCGGTCCCGATCACTGGCGCTGCAAAGGTGTTGCACTAACCGTTATGCCATCTGCGCTACCCCATATATTAAATACAAAGATTAATTTGGAACCAGACATTTTAAAGATAAATGAAAATTATTTCACCACTTGCATTTGTAATTTTGAATCTGTAGCCGTATTTCCTGATGTATTGGGTAATTATGATAACATCAGAAAGTAAGTTGTTCCAAAATTTGGTTCAGTGGTCAAATTGAATTTGAGAAGGAAAGTGCAATGCACAATCACTGGTGAGTTGAATATAGAACAACTCTGATCAAGGGTAGGCTTATTAATAATATTCATATAAGATGGGGTTTTCCAAACATCTATGGAAGAGCATAGACTGGACTGATACCAGCCTTATACCAATTAAAGATGACCCTGTCAATTAACCGTGAGCACGTAAAAGCCTATAAAATGAAAGTAGTAGCATTTCTAATCAGGCACCACATCTCTTCAAAATTTCTTTCAGTGCCTTATTTATCTGCTTACATTTCTCTCTGTTGCGGCCTATGTCGCAATTGCTCACAATTTCCTAGTTCACTTTTTCACCCTTCTCTCACTCAACTGTAACCCTCAACCTCTTCAAGGATATTTCTTACCTTTTTGCTCTGTCACTCTCGTCTCCCATGTCTATGCACTGACCTTCCTTTAACCTTTACCAACACATCCACTCATTTTATTCCAATTCCTCAACTTTCCCTTTCTCACTCCTAAATCTTTCCTCTCATTTTATCCCCGTGCCTCGCTGATCCACATTATTCCAAACCTCTTCCACACTTCCACCACTTTCCCCAATATCTCATTCCGCACCTCCCTGTTCCACTATCCGGCGTTCCTTTCCTCCATTGTTTCACATTGCTTGTTTTTCTTTTATCCACGGCATTAATCTTCCATGATTTAAAAATGAAAATATAATGTGATCTCCCCAGAGGAATCACTGCAATTGTCATTATGTTTTCATAGCAAGTGGATCAACTGCCTAATATTCATATTGAACAGTGGAAGAATTCCAGGAATGTTCCTTGGATGAATATTCATTATTATATTTCAGAATATGTTCATTTATGATACTTGACTGAATATTTCTAAAAAAAATGCTTTAGTCAATGTACTAGCACAGAGGTTTTCAAACTGTCCCCCAAACTTGCATTCTACCTTAGGCAATCCCCATGCCCTAAGGGATTGCTTAAGGTGGAATGTGAGTGGAAAGAAAACATTTGAAAACCTCTGTTTTGATTGTACCTCATTGACTCGATATGTGCATGGTTTCATCACTCCAAAGGAAATGGGCCAATGACAATTTTTTTCAAGCAAAATATTTCAGTAACAATTGGGTCTCGAGCAGTGGTTCTCAACCTTCCCTTCCCACTCACATCCCATCTTAAGCAATCCTTTACCATTCACAGCATCGATGTCATAGGGATTACTGAAGGTGGAATGTGAGTTGGGGGGGGGGCAGTTTGAAAACCACAGCTCTAGCATAAATGCTCAACTATTATTTCACAAATAATTATCATTGAATTAGTGCTGAAATGAAAGTTTCAAATATGCTACAATTAAAGCAAATACCCTACCTTGAATATCACATTGATATTTTTTCCCAAAGGATCTGCATTGATGAACGAAAGTTTCAAAGGAACAGCATTTGATGTGAAATAGGAACACGCCTTTTTGTAAACAAAAACACAAGAAAGTATAAGCATTGTAAATAAAACTTGCTGTAGTTAAATTTCTGATGCAATTATAGATTTTATTTGGGAGTTGAAAATGGAATGAGTTTTGGATTGCTTTACTAAATAGATGACATAAGAGGATGGTATAAGTTCTATAATTGAATCACTAAAGACCTCCAACATCTTACTGAATGGTTTAAATCCCTACATTGCACGAATGTAAAACCAAGGTAGAGATTTTTACTCACTATTGTGAGAGTGCAACAATGTGGGAATATTTTCTTTCTGGTGTGATGCTAATTTGATGCCCAACTCTGGCTCTAAAGGGTCCTATAGAGCACTTGGTGTTGAGCAGGTAGCCTGGGATGCTGCCCAAGTTATTATGAATCACTCAATGAACTCCCCTTTAGAAAGATAATCTGCTAATTTATCCTGTTCATAGTGGAACTATTTTTTCATAAATCATTGATATGAATATCAAATTATCTTTGCTCAGAATATTGCAATGAATATTTAGTTAGTTCAGTATGGAAGATGCCGATTCTGGCCTTTTAAATCCGTGCTGCCTAATTACACCCAAATTAACCTACAACTTTTTTTGGAGAATGGGAGAAAACTGGAGCACCCAGTGAAAACCCACACAGACACAATGAGAATATACTCAGAATAGGTTGTGTTTTATATTGTCTATAGATATGATTTTGGGAGATAAAGTGTGGCAGGTTTTCTTTTTAGTGTAGGTCATATACAAACATTTCAAAACAGATCTCATTTAAAATACTCAAGCCAGTCAGGCCGGCTCCGAAGGCCTTTGCAAGAGCTGTGGCACTTCACTAATGGATTGTTGTTTAGAAAAGGCAACAGGTATAAGAACTTGGAGGATTAGGTTCAGAGCCACAGTCTGCCTGAGTAGAGGTTACTGTTCTAAGGGGGGTCATGTGGTTTTGCAAGTAGAGAGAGTCAAACAGGCTTTTCTCTGAGAGGGGGAGAGAGAGAGAGAGAGAGAGATTGAATTCAGTTCTACAGTTCAGTAGCAACAGCTGGGACTGGAAGAGGACAAGCCGGCAAGCTTGTGGAAAAACCCCATTTTCAAGATGGGTTGTGAGCATTTAGTTCAGCCTGGTCAAAGCCCGTGTGGTTCATGCAAGAGGAAAGGACTGGCTGCCTAATGTTTCACTGAAATAAGTGAAATGAAAAGGAACTCTGTGGTGACCAGAAAGAAAGAGGTTATCACATGGAAAACTCTGATGGGACAAGTTTCTTCAGCAAGACACTGACGTGGCTGATTAAAAGTGATCAATTTGTGTCCAGAACAACAAACCTCTCTCTGAAAACTGACAAGAACCTTCCTGAGTGGTAACCATTTATCTTTCAAGCACCAAAGCCTGGTGAACTTTATAAATGTTAAATTCTGTGCACAGTATAAGAATTACCTGCAACCAGTGAACTTGGAGGAATGAGAAGTGAGATTGGACTGTGAATCAAAGAACTTTTCTGAACGTACACATTCATTACATACACGTGCGCTTAGAGTTAGAAGGGGGTTAAATTAGGTTAGTTAAGTTAATAGTAATAAGTTAAAGTTCAATCCTGTTTTCGTGTTTAACAATAATTAAAAGCATTGTTTGTTTAAGTAACCATTTGTCTTGGTGAATATCTATTGCTGCTAGGCTTTGGGATCCTCTGGGTTTGTAACAGTACACCGGATTCAATCACGGGTCGCTGGCGATTTAATAGTATTTCTCAAATAAATGATATAAAGTAAGTAACACTGATCATAAATTCCATGAATTACCAAATGGTAGGATGATGTTCCATCTAAAGGCACATCGTTTGTTTGTACACATCATGAATAGAGAGAGAAAAAACAAAGAAACAAAGTCTAGATTTTTCTATTAAAATAATGTCATCAAAACAAATGCAAATTATTTCACTGGGAGGGAAATAAAAGGTTTGTGTTAGCAATTTTACAACCATGAATGATGAAAAAAGTTAACTACATCCAAGAAATAAAAAGTTTGCACTGGTCACATCAAGTTTTTGTAGACTGTATATCAGATGCACTGGTTTTACATATCACAGCATCATTATTCTCATAAAAGTACTTAATTTCACCCACTAACAAAATTAATTTTAGCATCGACTTGCAATTCAGCATCAAGAGCGGAGGCTGTAGACCACTGAGGTAATTTTGTTTTAAGCACGAGCCTCAAAGCTACAAGACTGTTGTAATTTATTTCCCTTGTGACATCCTCCAGACAATAGAGAATGTGGATCATTATATCCACCACACTCTGTATTGGCTCACGTTTACAAATCAGCATTTAACTCTGTCGGCAATGATTTTGCTGCCATAAATTTTAATGCACATACTTGAGTTTCAGAGGGAAGAATCATGGTCCTATCTGCAGATTGTGAATTTGGCAAGTTTTGATCGAGTATACTTTGGACATGTTGCCAAAGAAAATGATGAGATCTGTAAGTAAGATAAATCTGTTCATTTTCTGCTCATCTTTAGTTCCTAATTTCATTGCCAGAGTCAAAAGGTTGGAATGCAACTCGAATCCAAAATCTCTGGTGGTAATTCAAGGCATTCCAGTGGGAGTACAGCCTTGCGGGAGGTGTCACTTTTCAGGCAACGAGTAACTGCTGTACAATGTTAATAGTATGTAGTTAACTTTGCAAACATTTATTAAAAGAGAAACAAAAAAAACTGTACGTGATTTTAAATAAATAAGTTTTCAGACACTGTGATTGTCATTTAATTCAGAAAAGTGCTGGAGAAACTCAGCAGGTCATGCAGCAGTTTAAAAATTTTTTAAAGGCAAAGATACATAACCAATGTTTTGGGCCTGATTCCCTTCATCCAGGTACAAGCAAAAAGCAGGCAGGTGCCTGAATAAAATGGTGTGGGAAGGGGCTGGGGGAGGATGGAGGAGCAGAGGCCCACAGGTGACACGTCATCATAGGTGAATATGGGTGGGAGGGTACAAGTGGAAAAAAAAAGCTTGAATGTGACGGGGGAGGGGATAGCTCAGAAAATGGAGAGGGATGGGGTGGGGAATGGAGAGAGGGAGGGAGGGAGCCGAATGGGAATCGGAGAAGTCATCGCTAATACCAACTGGTTGGAGAGTGCCTAGACAGAATATTAGGTGTTGTTCCTCCAATTAGCGGGTGGCCTCAGCATGGCAGTGCATGAAGCCACTTTCAGACGTCAGCATGAGAGAGGCACGTGGAATTGAAATAGGTCTGTACATGACTTATTTCGATTGGGGATGGAAAAGCCTTGTTCAGCATTTCTTTCTCCCATTTGACTGATTCCCCACTGCACATCACCATCAGTCACTTTAGCTCCCACTTCCTCTGCATCCTGCAGCTGTGTCAGCCCATCTGTCACTGAGAACCTCGTACCTGTCACTGCCGCCCCCGGACTCGCCCATTTCATTGCTCTCCTGGCTGGCTTCCATTCCCTTTCCTTCTTTAAAACAGGGCACATCCGCACTCACCTTCTCCACCATGCACAATCTCAGCAAGATCTGAACACCAGCTACCCTGAAGCAAAACTGGTTCTCGGATTGCTCTCAAACCCCCTAAATCCGGACATTTATTTCTCTCTTTAACAGGAAAAAGCACTTGCTCAAGAAGTCTGTTTAACTGAATTGTTCATTGTGACTCCAAATGCTGACAACGCCAGAACACTAATTTGGATTGAGGCACCACTCCCAAAATAACGAATCAACGAGAGAATATAGATGAGAGCCTTGTTCTCCGAGTTTTTCAAGTTTGGTGTCACCTTACTTTGGTTTATTTGCCTTTCAATCAGCAATCAGGAGGACATTACCTAACTTAGGATTTTGGTAGCTGAGCCAGGATAACCTGTCGGTGGATTGCTTGACAGAATACTGCATTACTGGAAATGCTGGGGTGGTAGATTTGTGTGAACTGCAATTAATCTGGATGCATATAAAATTTATGTTGCTGCCCAATGATCAGTCTCTTAGCCTCAAGATTATGCTGTTTATTGCTTTAGAGAATGTCCAGTTGTTCAGTTAAAGGTATACACATACTAAACCTGTCTTCTAAAATTCCACTTCCCCTTCATTCTGCCTTGCAGTGCTCCTCTCTCCGTTATCATACCCTGTGCACTTATAAAAGCCAAGGCGTTTCTCGAGAGATGCTGGAATCCAGAGTAATATACGAACTGCTGGTGGATCTCAGTGGGCCACGCAGCATCCATGAGAGAAATGGAGAGTCAACATTGCGGGTTGAAACTCAAGCTTTGGGATTGAGAAAGGAGAGGGAAGACAGGCAGTGTTAAAGAGAGGGTGAGGGGCCGGGGCACAATAGCTGGAGCATGAAGCAGTGAAGGATGGTGGAGTGATGGAACCAGATGGGGTGGAGTTGGGAGACAGTGATAGGTGGAAGTAGTCAAAAGGAACAAAGGTGCCATGGTTAGTGTAGTGGTTAGTACAGCGCTGTGGCAGCACCAGCGATGGGGACAGGGGTCTGAATTTCACACTGCCTGTAAGGAGTTTGTATGTTCTCCCTATGTCTGCGTGAGTTTTCCTCCCCTGGGGACTCCAGTTTCCTCCACTGTTTGAGACATACCAGGGGTTTTAGATTAATTGGGTGGCACAGACTTGTGGGCTGAAATGGCCGATTAACGTGCTGCATGTCTAAATTTAAAGTTCAAGGGGAGGGTCGACGGAAGCAGAAGAAGATGAAAATGGAGGCAGCTAGTGAAGAGAAGAGGTAGGTGGAACCGACAACAGAAGGATGGGAAGAGTAGGGACGGGTGTGTTGGTGGTGGGTAGGTGGAGAAGTTCAGGAAAGGTAAAAGAGCAGTATACTGGTGAAGAGAGTACGTGAAAGAACCAGGGCAGATGTGGCGGAGAGAGGGAAAGGGACCCCATGGGAACTGGCTATCTCGAAATGGAGAACTCAGTGTTCATACCATTGGGTTGTAGACTAACCAAGCAGAACAGGTGCTGTTCTTGGCTAAAAGTTCACTTTGTTTAGCTCAGGGGTAAGAGGCAAAAGGATGAAGGTGAAGACATCCAGTACTCAATGACCTGCAGTCACTAGGTGAGATACTGTGTACTCCAGAATGAATGGGCTAAACCCATTCAAACCCTTAAATTCCTAATCCTGCATGGAATTAATTCCGCCCAAGGAGACAGTGCAACATTCATCTATTTGAAGTGGCCCAATGAAGAGGCAGTTCCTGCTTTCCTACCATGTTGTGCCAAAGGTTCCAGCACCTGGACAATATCATGTCAGAAAGTTTGTCTCTTACCTCCAACTGGATTATTAACAAACATTGTGAAGAGCACAATCCCTTCAATTAATCAATACCGACCCCATTTGTAACCTCGCCAAAGTACTGCAGCTTCTTCAAACAGCCTCTGCTTTTGAATATTGTGGTGATATACCATTAGCCGACTGCAGGGGGTGCTGTCTGTACCTGCAGGTAGATCGGCAGAGGACAGACCACACCTGGCTGGCTGTCAATCAACCGCCTGGGATATAATCCTGAGCTGGCCCCTCCCGAGCCAGACACTCAGGAGCCACCAGTATAGCTAGCACTGGAGCCGAGACGTTTAACTGAACAAAGCCTGTTGTACAGTCTTTCTCGATTTTTGTGTCTGCTTACTGCTGCAGCAGTGCATCGCACACACGCAATCTGTCCCTGAACCAATCAAAAATCTGCCCGCTCACCTTTTACTTTTCTGGATTCCAGAATCTGTAACCAGTGTTATGAGGAAAGTTTGGAATAGCTAGAACAGTTTTCACTGAAATGAAAGGAGCTGAAGTGTGGTAACTTAATTGTGGTGCATCAAATGATTTAAGGACGATATGAAACGAGAAGGGTCTAGTTTCCTTAGTGCTAAGGGTCAAAAAAATGATCGAATGATTGAAGAAGAAATGAGCAAAATAGGTTTTCTCTCAGAGGGGGACTGGAACTCACTCCCCAAGAAAATGGTAAACCTTCATCAAATTAAAAATTAATCATGACCTGCAGGGCCACACACTCGTTCTGGAAGGTGATATTAGGCTACCTCATTCTTTTTGAATCAACACAGACAAGATGGGTGGGGTGGCCTCCAGTATTATAATTTTTATATAATTTCCATCTTAATGCTGTGTTTTGTTTTATCTCAGAATCAAGGGATGCGATATCCATTGGGACTAAGTTCACCCAAAAACATATTGACAGGTTCAATCAATTGAATCAAGGACATTTTACCTCCGAAATGGTCAAATTTAGGATCTCCAATGATCCATCCAGAACCAAAGTTAATGGACTTGCCAGTTCAGTTCTGATTTCCTGTTCCCAAGTTACAGAAATTACATTAAAAAATGTGATTTAAGAGAACAGAAGATATGGGAAAGCTAAAGACCGTGCATAATTCAGAAGTTCTGCCAACCAGCATTATCTCTATGAGACAGCTGCAATTCCTTTCTATGTGAACGTACACTAACGTCAATGCCTTTCACGGCCCATGCAGGGTTCAGTGGCAGGCGACAAGCATGCTCCTGGTAGAAGAATTTCTCTATTTTTTCCAACTCTTTTGCTAATACAGTCTGCAATGTAAAAAAAAAGATAATTAAACTTTGTCATCATCTTACTCATTGCTAAAAAAAATGTGAACATTAAATTATACATTTTGCCAGGAGAAGCAAAATAGTCATTTCACAAGATGACATAAAACAAGAGCCGAGAAATAAGAAACTGAAAGGATACATTTACTGATCCAATTCCTCTTGTAACACAGATGCCGTATGTAATATTGATTGGAAAAAAAAATCAAAATTATTTGAAGAAAAAATATCAAAGGATTCTTCCTTGACTTGGTTGCTAAAGGTCAGTTGTTTTAGGCAAACCAGCGTGAGGTCATAGAACCTTTACAGATTAAAGAGGAGGAAGTGCTTACCATCTAAAAGCAAATAAGGATTGCTAAAGGCCGTCTGATCTTGAGGAAGGCTAATGTAAAAATGGCAGGGACTCTGGCAGATATACTTAAAATATCCAAAGCCATGGGTGAGGTGTCGGAGGATTGTTCCGTTGTTTAGAAAAGGGTCCAAAAATAACCCAGGAAATTATAGGCTGGTGAGCCTGTCATCAGTAGCTACTGGAGATCGGATATACAAGAATTTGGATAATCGGGGAATGATTAGGTATAGTCAACATGGCTTTGTGCATGGTAGGTCACATTTAACAAATCCTATAGAGTTTTTTGAGGAGTTTATCAGGAACATTGATAAAGGACTTTAGTAAGGCCTTTGACAAGATTCCACATGGGAGGATAATCAGGAAGATTCAGTCGCTCAGTATTCATGGTGTGGTCATAAACTGGATTGCACATTGGTTTTATGGGAGAAGCCAAAGAGTAGTGGTGGATGAATGCCTTTCAGACTGGAGCCCTGTGACCAGTGGTGTGCCTCAGGGATTGGTGCTGGGTCCATTATTGATTGTCATCTGAATCAACGACCTGTACAATAATGTAGTAAATTAGATCAGCAAGTTTGCAGATGACATAAAGATTGGAGGTGTAGTGGACAGTGAGGAAAGCTTTCAAAGCTTGCAGAGGGATCTGGACCAGCTGGAAACATGGGCAGAAAAATGGCAGACAGAATTTAATGCAGACAAGGTGTGAGGTATTACATTTTGGAAGGACAAACCAAGGTAGGACATGCACGGTAAATGGTAGGGCACTGAGGACTGTGGCAGAACAGAGGGATCTGGGAATACAGATACATAATTTCCTGAAAGTGGCATCATGGGTGGACAGAGTTATAAAGAGAGGTTTTGGAATATTGATTTTATAAATCAAAATATTGAGCACAGAAGCTGGGATGTTATGGCAAAGATGTACAAGACATTGGTGAGGGCAAATTTGGAGTATTGTCTGCAGTTTTGGTCAGCTAACTAGAGGAAAGTTCTACATAGCTACAACATGATCTCTTTACTTTTATAAACAATGCCTTTTCCCATGAAGCCAAGCATGCCATATGCCTCCTTTAGCACCTTAGCCACTTGCTGGCTCTTCTTGGATGATGGGAATTCCTTCATCAATTCCAGGGCAGGAAGAGAGAAGTTTCTGACTTGTAATTTACAGTTTCTCCTGCCGCTGAATAACCTGTCAACATTAATAGCTTGGGCTCACATTACACATGAGGCCACGAACTACTTCCTAGCAGAATCAACTTGTGGGATAGGGGGGAAAATGGGCAACAGTCAATGTAGAGCAGGGGTGTCAAACTCAAATTCACAGAGGGCCAAAATTAAAAACTTGGACTAAGTCGTGGGACAAACTAGATATTTATTGAAAATTTTCAACAACATCTGCATGTTTTCTCTTCTTTCAACATATGTAATGTTAAACTTTTTCTTATTAAAATAAATGTTTAATAATAGTTTTGGTTAAACTCTCTCCAGAAGAAGCATTAACAAATGAGAAATAAAATATTCAATAAATAATATTACTCTATAGCCTTTAAGCTCCTTTTAAATGTATTTTTTTTCACAAGCCAACAGGTCAAAAAAATAACAACTTGCTTCAATGAAAATCCAATCTTTCAACTATGAACAGTCCAAAGTTAACCAAAGAAAATATTAATCCAAGCTTAGCTTGCTACACTGTGATTTTCTCTGATGCACCTGGGTCTAAACCAGATACTTGGCATCTCTTCTTAGATGCAAGTTCATCAAACTGTGGGGTCAGAGTTTGCCTCCCACCTGTCTTGAAAGGTCCTGTTTTCTGTCTTTCGTTTGGCCATTTTTCGTAAGGGGTTTATTACATGTGAGTTAGGCGACAGGTCGCAGACGCTAATGAAAGTAAAGAGAGGAGGTGGGGGCGATTCGCGGGCTGACGGGCCGGAGCCAATGCATTTGCAAAGCATTCTGGGATTTGTAGTATTAGCTGTGCATGCGCTATACTGGCGCGGCGGCCAGCGGGCCAGCTCTAATACATATTTGATATGATCTTGCGGGCCAAATATAATTATATCATGGGCCAAATTTGGCCCGCAGGTCTGAGTTTGACATGTGTGATGTAGGGGGAATGACAACGTTGGAATTGGATAAAATTGATACCAGTGCAAATCATAATATCATAACAAATCGGCCCATTGGGTCTGCTCTGTCATTCAATGAGATCATGGCTGATCTGGTGTGAGACTCATCTCCACTTACCTGCTTGTTCCCTTATTAGGTAAAAAGGTATCTAACCTGGTTTTGAACATATTTACTAAGTGCCTATTATTTTTATCTTGTCAGGTAATTGTCCATTTAAAATGAAATTTGTTTCTCTGGTATCTTGACATTTCCTAAACAAATGACCTTTAGATCGGCTGGAATTATACAAAGATCTGATAAGTCCAGCAGATTCTACATTTGTGCTGGTTAGAATTGGGGACGTGCTACTTGAATCCCAAACAGCCTTCTTGATTTTTCTTTATCATTTGATGAACAGTTGGGTGATAATGGAATAAGAGAAAGTTCTTCAGGGACTACACAATCTCCATCCATCTCCCTTTTCTGCAGGGTGTGCATGGAGGAGAAACATTTACAAAGATGCCACTGATAATACATCGGTCTTGAACTCACCGAGCACTTTGAATGATCAGCTGAACAGACTTTTTGCGCTACTGCTGTCAGCTTTTCAACAAGCTTGGTTTCTTTGTCCAATTCTTCTTGCATGGCCTGCCCTGAACAACAGAGCACTGCTGCTAATAGCTGGCCATATCTGTCCTTGAACTGAGAGTCTGCCATGCCATCCTTCAGTAACCTAGGGAGAGACAAAAGGAACAATCTTAACTCAAAGTGAACACATGCCTCCTGAATTGAGCCTAAATGGCTTGACCCAATTAAAAAAACACACCCCCTTAGTGACATCACAGGAAATGTTTCTTCTGTATCTGGACCACAACATTCCTTTATCAATCAGAGTACTCTCAAACCTCAAGAATACAAGACATTCTGTCATCGATATTTACAAGGGAGGCCCATAGAGATGCACATGGATGTTAGAAAAATAAAGGGTTACTGGTGCGAAGAAGGGAAGGATTTGAATGTTATGGAGTAGGTTTACATATGAGTTGAAGGGTTTGTACAGTGCTGTAATGTTCTATGTTCAAAACCTGATGCCACTCACCCATATCTGTGGTGTGCCCCAATACCAGGGAACATTCTATCATTCTTAATATGTAGTGGTGGAAAATAAGCTGGCCTCAGATAGAATATTTCAGCCTTTAAGCTTTATTATTTTCCAAAAAGCTTCAATGAATGATCACAGTTGGGATTTCACACCAGGATAAATTTTTGCTCCATGCCAGTGAATGAAAGGAACGATTGTTGATTGCAATAGCAGGCAAATGGTGACCTTGGGGACTACTGATTGCACAGTTTTATACCATTGTGGAGCCTCTACTGCAGTGGTTCTCAACCTTTTTCTTTCCACCCACATACTACTTTAGGTATGCCCTATGCCATCGGTGCTCTGTGGTTAGTAAGGGATTGCTTAAGGTGGTGTGTGGGTGGAAAGAAAATGTTTGAAACCCACTGTTTTAATCATACCTCATTGACTCATTATGTGCAAGGTTTCATGACTCCAGAGGAAATGGACCAATTACAATTTTTCTCAAGCAAAATATTTCATTAACAATTGGATCTAGAACAGTGATTTTCATCCTTCACACTTACATACCACCTTAAACAATCCCTTACAAATCATAGAGCACTTATGGCATAGGGATGACTTAAAGTGGGATGTGAGTGGAAAGAAAGAGTTGAGAACCGTTGCTCTACTGTGAAAAATAAATAACAACAAATCAAAAGATGTTCTCAACTTGATCAAGAAGAAAGGGTGAAAGGAGGTACCTGGAATGATTTTATGGTGAATACCATCAGTGAAAATTTTAAGGATGGATTATGTGAACTGACAGATACTGGCAATCCCCGCATTATAGGAGAGGGTAGGCTGTGTTCCTAGAAAACTGTTGGTTCTGCCAACATCAGCTGTGCATGCGGCAAGAAATGCAAGGGGAAAAATAAATACCTTTTCCCCCCCCCTGCATAAATTCAGAGGTAGCAAATTTTATTCTGCATCTCAAATTTTTGGGAAGGGAGCTGTGACATCTGGAGGGGTTAATTAGCAACAAGAAATTAAAAATGGAAAAGATATTAAAAAATGATGTATGGAAAATATAGTCTAATTAAAAAACTGTTATTAATTAAAATAAGGGAACAAAACCATTTACCTGCACTGATCCGTTTAATTCAGGTCAGTGTTCCAATATTAATGTATATAACATAAGCCCATCATGACTGGCATTAAATTGAGGGACCAGAATTGCTTCAGGAAGATTGCGGTCTGCTGTTGGACTCGCCTCTGCACCATGTGATAGAGGTCTCAATGTGACCTCCAGCATGCTCATGACCCCTGCTTGACAATGCATGATACAAACAAAATGAACAAACCAAGTCGTGAGGAGAAGTCCTCATTGATTCACTTCTAAACTGGGGCCAGAAGGCAGGTACGTTTTGGACTAGTGTCACGTGACCACTGAGGTGATTCATTGACCACAGTGTATTTACCAGCCATAGTTCCTTTGGTTGAAAATTTGATCTTCTCATCTTGGGAACAACAGCCATGGAGCCATCGCTGAATTTCTCTCTCTCTCTCTCTCTCTCTCTCTCTCTCTCTCTCTCTCTGTCGCCACCTCCCTCTTTAGCTCTCTAATCTTCATCTCTGCCTTTCTCCAAGCCTAGCCTCTTGTGCATCTTCAACTGCTCCCATTCCTAGACTTTAAGCTGCCTCCTCCTTTAGGTGCTCATTGATAGGAGCCTCCTTGACTAATCTTTGCTCATAGAACCAAAATTAATCTTCGGTTCAGTGCCAAGCAGCTTGAAGTACTTTGTGATATTTTAGGTCTTTAAAAGTTCTTCAGAAACACCAGTTGTTTTAAATCACAAGTCATCTACAAGCAGTCATCGCATGAACCCAGTAAAGAGGTAGACTAAATTGTATGTTCGTCTTAATGTGATATCTAAAATGAAGTAAACACTGTTCCAAACCCATTTGCAATTTAATTTATAAACCCAAGCAATTCAATAGTTACACTGATGGAATTGTGCAACCAAAGGCAATTACTCACACCAGGGATCACTATTAACAAGCATCTTAAGTCTTGAAAAAGGTAGGCACCAATAATTCTTGAGTAAATAAGATGACAGATGGCCAAATGGTAGAATAATCCTTTAAAGAAAGCTGGTAGTTTAAAGCAGGGGTTCTCAACCTTTTACTTTCCCCTCACATACCACTTTAAATAGTGGTATGTGAGTGGGAAAGGAAGGTTGAGAATCACCCAATTGTTATTTTGGTTGAGAAAAATTGTCATTGGTCCATTTCCTTTGGAGTTAAGAAACCATGCACATAACGAGTCAATGAGGTACCATTCAAACAGTGATTTTCAAACTTTTTCTTTCCACCCACATACCACCTTAAAGAATCCCTTACTAATCACACAGCACTGATGGCATAGGGAATACTAAAAGTGGTATGTGAGTGGAAAGAAAAGGGCTGAGAACCACTGGTTTAAAGAAAGTCTGGCTAGAAGATTGTATTCAAGTCAAATCAAGTCAACTTTATTTATTGTTCATATCATGTTCACATGGCAGGATGATATAGCATTTCTCCAGGACCATGGAGTGTATTTACATAAATATAAGTTAGGAAAGCAGATAACACATTAAAATATTAGGGTATTAATACATATACACTGAAAATCCATGGCGAACTATGCACATCTGTAGTGGGAGTTTAGGAGTCTGATGGCTTGGGGGCAAAAGCTGTTTCCAACTCTGGATGTAAGTGCTTTGATACCTCCTGCCAGATGGCAGAAGGGAGTATTGCATTGTCCAAAGGTTAATTGAATTTTCTGATTTCTACTCAATTAGAAATTCTTTTTGTTGAACGTGAATGGGATATTAGTGAAACAAAAGCAGAAAAACAGCAGCTCTGACACCATCTGCACAAAGAGAAACCGTCAATGTTTAGGGTCAATGGCCCTTTGTATTCACTGAGGTTTCTGCACAGAGGTGTCCAGCTATTGCAGTCTGTCAAATGACAAACAAAGCATGCTACTTCACAAAACACAGTTGAATATGTGTCCTCAGAAGTGGCATTATTCGTACAATAGCTGTAGCACTCATAATAGACACGCTCTGGCAAGACTTCAAAAGCACCTGCCAGTTCTAGAGATTATTACTTGGAATGGCAGGTCCTCTTTAAGTTTGGTACTTTGTCCTTTCTCCTTGAGGCTCCTCTCCCTCATCTGGCTCAAACATTTCCACCCAGCCACGGGCTGTGACCACACCTTCCATCAGATGCTCTGACCCATGATAATCTTTATTAGTTTCCAGCTGTCCAGCAATCCCTCTGCCCTCTATATAGGTTCTTGGTCAGACCCCATTTGGAGTACTGTGCGCAGTTCTGGTCATGTCGCTATCGTGGAAGCCAATAGAAAGGGTGTAGAGGAGATTTACAAGGATGTTGCCTGGTTTAGGGAGCATGTCTTATGAAAACAGGTCAAGTGATCTTGGCCTTTTCTCCTCGGAGCGGCGGAGGATGAGAGGTGACCTGATAGAGGTGATTAAGATGATGAGAGGCATTGATCATGTCGATAGTCAGAGGCTTTTTCCCAGGGCTGAAATGGTTGCCACAAGAGGACATGGGTTGAAGGTGCTGGGGAGTAGATACAGAGGAGATGTCAGGCGTGTTTTTTTAACATAGAGAGTAGGGCTGCCAGCAATGGTAGTGGAGGCAGATACGTTAGGGTCTTCTAAGAAACTTTTGGATAGTGTTATGTTGTCAGGATAATGTGAACTATTTTGTAACTGCGTAAGAATACACCCTTCTCTCTGTAGTGCACCACTGTGGGGCACACGTATATGCATGTAAGTGTGTGGACAGTTTCCTGAGATGGTGGAAGGCATCAGTAAGTAAAGTCTCTTTTGTTATTTGAATCTTGCATCTCTAAATTATTTAGGAAGCCTCCCAAGTAATGCAGAGACATAACAGATAGTTACATGGAGATTAAAAAAATAGAGAGCTATGGGAAAGCCTCATTATTTCTAAGATAGTGACAGGATTGGCCCATCTTTGAGGGCCAAAGGGAGTAGTAAGTTTTCTATGTTTCTCCCTATGGGACATTTCCATGACCTGCCTGAATTCTAATACTCAGCAGTAGAGAAGTGGAGGAAGGGCCTTTGTGAGCAATGATGAGTTCATGGCTTGTTTTATTAGATGTCTCGGGCCCTGGGCACATTTGAACTTTGCATCAAAGGACAATCGCCACAAAATCCATCGGCCCACGTGTACATGAATGGTTAAAGGTACATTCATTTGAATGGAACATTTGCCAAGCCCCCATGGTTTCAAAACTTATGGGTTAGCTGTGACTTTCTTTGGAAGAAAACACAGATTAAGCATCTGAAAGTTTTGACTGAAGAAATGTTTGCTTATCTTAATCTGCTCTACTTCATGTTGATGTGCATCCAACAGTTGGAAACAATAATATATTGTGACGGACTACATTCCTTGCCTTCAACTAATCTATTTACTTCTGACAATCTCCAATCTCAGGGAAAAAACTCAGGGTTCATTTTCTCATATCATAAAGCTGACTCGCGGTTTAAAAGATCTGTCAGCGTGGGAATGACGAGAGGGTGATTTCAGCTACATCAACTTCTCCTTCCTCTCACCATTTCCCCGCACCTTTCTTTCAGTTTGTTGTTTCCACCCCCCCACCCCCGCATTGTGGGATTCTGCCCTTTTGCTTCTTCTCTTTATTGCACAAATCTTGTCTAACGAGGACAACAGCTCAGGCAGCATCTGTGAAGGGAAAACCCAAATCAATTTTGGAGGTCGATGACCTTTTGTCACAGTTTCATTGATGTCAGCAACTTGAAACATTAAGCTTTCCCAGCTCCATAGATGCTGCCTGATCAGCTAAATACTTCTAGCACTTTTTTGACTTTCACCATATATTTTGGCATATAAGTCGACCAGCAGATAGGTCAACCCCCCCCTTCCCTTTTTTAGCCTCATTTTTTGGGATCTCCGGACCTCCCAGAAACATCCCAAAATGTTTTGAAACACCCCAATCGCAAGTAACAAATCTGTAAATTAAGTAATTAAAAAAAAAACACCTCGCCCTACCGGACAGCAGCGGTGATGGCCCACGGAGCTGGAGCGGCGCCATCATGCTCCTGGCAGGAGCAAGAACCTTGGCCAACCAGACAGGAGAGGTGAGAGTGACCTCAGGCAGGAGCGGTTATGGTGGCGCCCAGCAGTGGGGAGGGGTTAGGGAGCGGCGGCAGTGGTGGGGAGGTGCTACATCAAATTGACGACAATCTGTTTTTTTTTAATGGTCTCAAAAGAATATCTGGCGTATAAGTTGACCTTCCTTTTTGAGAATTTTTTTACGGTTTCACGACTCGAATTACACGCTGAAATATATGGTACTTTCCAGCATCGACAGTTTTTATTTTGCTTTGGTATATGGATTGCATTAACAAATCTTCCAATATCCATCCAAAATCTGCTTTGTGTTTTAGAGCAAGAACATTGTTCTTTCCTTAGAAAAGCAGGAATGGAAATAAGAGCAAATGGAAAGTTAATGACTACTGCTTGCGCAGGTGCAATGAGACAGCTCTATGGGCATGGAGTTGAACATGAAAGTCTGCAGATGCTGGGGTCGAGTGCCAATACACAACTGTGCTGGAGAAGCATAGCAGGTCACAAAGCATCCATAGGGTGTAAAGGGTAACATTTTGGACCTTGGCGTGCCGCTTGGAAGCAAGTGGAGCAAATGGTACAGAGTTACGTTGAGTTTCAATTCCAGCCTGCAGCACTGATTTGTGGGTACTGATGATTAGGGCTCACAGAGTCTTACAGTTCACTTCCCATCTCTTTTGATACATGTTCAGTCAGCCGTGAAGCTCGTTCTCAATTATCCGGGCCTGGATTGGACAGAACTTTTTAAAAAAATTTAATCCAAGTCTACCTCTCTCCTTCTGCTGGCTGTGTACTGATATGGAAAGTAGTTTGTGGTAAATGAGTTGCTCCAAGATTGGAACACCCAAACTAAAATAGTTGGGTTCATGTTTCATCTGCAACTCCACCATTCTTCACATTTTCATCCACACAGTCATTTGTGGTGACTCCGTCACTTCACCTCCCCACTGGAGGAACCACTCGGTAGAGGGGTGGCTTTATATTCAGATAACTGCTCAGATAAATTACCGGATTTGTTTCTGCTTTCCCCTTAATCTCATAGCAAATGAAAACGAGAAGCTGGAAGGACTCCGCAGGCCAGGCAGCGCCCATGGAGCGAAATGGACAGTCAAAGTCTTAAATTTAAATCTTTAAATTTAGATGTGTAGCACAGTAACAGGCCCACGAGCCCATTCCGCATAGTTATACCCAATTGACCTCAAACCCCCAGTACGTTTCGAACAGCCGGAGGAAATCTAATGCACCTGGATGAAACCCAACCCAACACAGGGAGAACACACAACTCCTTACAGAGAGCGCTGGATTTGAAACCCGGTCACTAGCACGGTAACAGTGTTGTGCTAACCGCTACACTCCAAAAGGGTCAGGACCCTTCTGCAAGACCAGAGGAGATGTATAAAGGCACTCAATTCTCATCGATCACTCTTGGTCACCCATCCAAAAAAATAGTTTAACTTCCATTGCAAATTTAATGACTTTCCCTGTGCACCTTGAGTGAAATATGTTCCTGATCTGTAGTGTTAGCGATAAATTGGGTGCGTTTAGGTGTTGAAATACAGTTCAAAATAAAATCTCTCTCAAACCTCATGAATCTCTTGGTTTGTACATCATTGTGCCTTGTGATGGAAAATGGATGACTCATCATGTCAATTCAGTTAAATCAAAAGCCAGGACAAGTTGGGTTTGACCAAAGACAAATGATTAAAGTCCAATATTCAAGCAGGATTTAGCAGCATATTTATAAAAGATGCTCATCAAAACTGTTCATTCATTACAAGCAACTTATTGTCATTACTGCAGATTCACAATGAATATCCAGGACATTTTAAAGCCAAAATGCAAATGATATGTGCTCCGAACAATTGCTAATAAAGAATGAGCCTAATGTTTCATTTGCTTTGCAGGTGGGCAAATAGATTACATCACAACAGAGTCTGACAACCTAAAGTGTCTTGATGTCAAATCAATTACAACGATAAACCATTCCCTGGGGTGTTATAGCCAAAATTAACCATTCTGTTTTCCAGTGTACATACTGAATGGAGAACAATCTATTTGAATCAATTTAAAATAAAAATTCATTTAGTTTGTTTGAATACTGACTTCAGCAGAAGTGACAACTTTGTATCACCATGAAAGAATATACAATGTACAGAGAGCCATTTATGCTATTGTGGACGCGCAGTCTTCTGTAAAGCAACCAAACTGACCCCATTTTATACGCATCCATGAGTTTTAAGCAAGTTAGAATGGATAACACTGATGTAATGCATCACAGTAAACTTAAGATAAATTCCCAATAATCTTTTATGACCAAAAAATGTTAAACCCATGCACCCTTGAAACTGATGACAGAATCATATAGCACAGAAACAGGCCATTCAGCCCAACTCATGTCAACCAGTGAGCTCCCTTCTGAATTATCTTCATCATTCAGTATTATCCATAACTTTCTTAGCCTTAAATTTTCATAAATGCCCAGTGAATTCCAAGGGCGAAGAAGGACTCTGCATATCCCTTTTGAGTTCCTTCCTCTTTACCCTCTTGTTTTATCTACCCCTGATAGGGGCAATCTTCTCCTGCAGTTCTATCGTATCTATCCCCCCCACAATTTTATATATCTCCATCATAACCCCTCTTCATCTCCTCTGCCCCAGAGAGATCAGACCAAGCATCTCTGGTCTCTTCATAAATGAACTGCCCCATCCCAGTTCACAACCTGGCGAATTCCCATTGGACCCTCAGCACTGTCACATCCTTCCTATACCTTGGTGATTGGAACTGTATGTAATGCTCTAGTTGAACTATGTCCAATATTTTATGAAGTTGGAGCTTATCTTCTCTATTTCTGACTATTGAAGGCCATCAGTCTTCCTGATCACATTTCCTACTCAAAGTGGCACTTTCAAGGATCGATGGGCTGTACATCGAGGTCCTTTTGTTCCTTGATACTCTCTATGATCCTACCATTTCTTTGTTTCTTTGGAAGTTTGTGTTACATGTTTAACTTAATCCACATCTCACCAGAGCACTAAGCACGACCATTGACTGGTAAATGACAATGCCTGGAGTCTTGAGTCAATAAGAGGACAAGGCCTTTATTTCAGAATCTCAAGTAAGCTGCATGTGCTTCATCTGGTTCTAATAAGAAGATAAGAACATAAGGAATAGGAGCAGGAGTTGGCCATCTGGCCCATCGAGCCTGCTCCGTCATTCAATTAGATCATGGCTGATCTGATGATAGGCTCATCCCCACCTACCTGGCTTTTCCCCCATATCCCTTAATTCCCCTACTATGTAAAAATCTATCCAGCCTTGTCTTAAATATATTTACTGAGTTAGTGCCCACTACTTCCATGTACAGTGAATTCCATAGATTCCCCAGCCTCCGGGAAAAGCATTTCTTCTTCATCTTATATCCTGAATCATGAGGCTCTGCCCCTAGTTCAGGTCTTCCCCTCTTATGGAAATGACTTACCTACTCTATCTTACCTATGTATACCTTTCATACGTTTCTATAAGATCCCCCCTCATTCTTCTAAATTCCGACGAGTACAGTCCCTGATGCCACAATCTCACAAGGATCACAGTTGCTGCCTCAGAACTTCCATGATCAAGGTTCAATCTTGACCCTTGGTGCTGGCTGTGTGGAGTTACCCTGCAACCATATAGGTGTCCTCTAGTTTCCTCCCACATGCAAAGGTGTATGGGTTGGTAGACTAATTGACTACTGCAAATTGTCCCTTGTATGATGGTGGAGGCAGAATCAGGGGGTCCTGGTGGGAATGAGGGGAGAATAAAATGCTCTTATTGTGGGATTAATACAAATGGAAACATGCAAGCCAGTATGGATTTGGTCAGCTGAAGGCGCTGTCCAACGTTTAGGCTTGCTGAGAATCGGACGGTAAATCTCGCTGAGATAAGACTAGGTGATGGTGTCATCTGGCAGGATAAGAAAGAGACAGCAGGTAGAGATTTTTTGGGAGGGCTTTATTTGCCTCTTCATAAAAATGTTCTGAAAGCAAATGGACTTGCCTTGAGAAAGGATTCCCCTAAAGAGTGCTGGGTATCATTTGTGGAGAGTGTGGCTGGGCTGTCCACCTTGAGGTTCCAGAATGGGAAGTAAATCAGTTAAGATCCAGGTGCGTCATGGTCCAATTAAAATTTAGAGACCTACTTTCTTGGTGTCCTTGACCATTACAAAGTTGATAACTTTGACTTACCAGTACAACTGATGAGCCACCCGGGTACTCCTGATTGAACGATCGACTAAGAGTTCCACAAGTGGGCTGTTAAGATGCCATTCAAACTTTATTGCCTGGTTAAAAATGAAATGGTCTTTTAAAAGCAAATTCCAAGAAGTTTATCTGTCAACATTTCCAATTTTTGTCACCTATGTTATTAAATGTTACAACTCATTCAATTTTTACAGACACGATTACTGATTCATATTTTGACCTTAGGTCAGAAGCCACAGGGCCAATGGGTAGGTCCATTCCTGTTTGACATGTTTAAATGTGACATCTCAAGGCTTGTCAAAAACAACCCCTGCCTCCTTTCAAAATGCAATATGCTACCACTACTTGTCACTGAAACCAACCCCTGGTGAAATTCTAAAATGGCATGTTCGGGGGGTCACATTCCTCCGTCCAATCCATTCATTTCCTCTGAGGATAGTTCACACACACCACTGCGAGCTTCCCACTGTGTTTGCATGTCTATCAAGTATAAAGTCACATCGTGGTTTCAAATCTAAATCCAAGATTCATTCCCCTTGTGCCCTGTTATTTCCCCGGCTTTGCAAGTGCAGATTGAATGTGATTGTAAATCATAGTTAACAGGGCAGTGCAGGCAGTTAATAATCTGGATCTTCCAGGAAACAAGATAAATGTGATGGTAAATTTGCCAGATGTGTATGCGTATCCAGTAAAATTTTAAAAAGCCCCCCCATCGGGGAGTATTGATATTGGCAATCAACATATGTTAAAAATAATTACACTTAAAACATAATATTAGATGCAGCTTGTATTATAGCTTTGAAGGGTAGCATTACCATTGAACATCCAGAGCTACTGGATGACTTACTGCCACTGCATTTCCTGGATGGTAGATTTTGGTCATTAATGAGAGCTTGATTTCAACTCTGCGTCAGTAAACGTTGACTTGATGGCGTGCCACTGACCAGGAGGAACTAAATGATTTTTAAGTCTGCAGATCAATATTGCTTCGTACTTATGGGTGAAGGAGCTTCACAATCAATGACTTACTGCTGGGAGGACCAGCATTTACAGTATTACCTAATCCTAATTGCCCTTGAGGTGCTGGTGGTGATAAGCCACCCTCTGGAATCTCTGCCATCCTTCCACAGAAGATGTTTGCACAATGTTTCTGGAAAGGGAGTACAGTATTTAATGCAGAAACAGTCGTCAGATGTGCTCAAAAATAATGTATCAAATACAGTAAATGGAAGTTTTATTTCGCTTTTGGTCAATTTAAATATTCTTTCATCTGCATTTCTGGAAGGCATTTTGATATCACTGAATCTTTCGAATATGAATACCTCTGCAGTTCAATCCTTCACATCGACACACTGTCCCTGATGACACCTCCTG